>NC_088350.1:12325000-13757500 GCF_036884655.1 Musa acuminata AAA Group
ATATATATATTTTTCTAGGAATACATTGATAAGGCACCTACCTATCTATTTGACTATGTTCACACCAGCCACTGCTTCATACAACTAATTTTGAGAATAGACACTCTCAATTGAATTATGGATAATATACCCAATCACAAAATTGTTAGGACCATTTCGGCACTTAGAAGGGGGTGAATTAATGCTTACGATAAAAGAAATCGATTTTAAAAAATTATATTCGATAGAAAAATCATATAAAAAATATGCTTGACTTAGAGTAAGTAAACTAAGCAATTAATTCAGAGAGTAATAATAATGAAAAATAAAATGTAAATGCAAACCAAGTTTATAGTGGTTTAGTCGTAGTGAACTATGTTTGTCCACTCTCGATACCTCTTCTGTCGAGGGCATCGGCGTTCACTGACAGTCTTCTTTCAATGGGTGAAGACCAACTAGTCTCTTACAACTCTTTCTCTTTTTCACAGGTTTACGAGACAACCTTTACAAGCCTCACACCTCTCTTAGAATGATCATAAATTTTAAGGAGGAGGAGGACACTTCGTACTTTTTGAAGACTTTTACAACTCAAAATCCCAATATTTTTGTTCACTTTTTGTGCTCTTTCATATATAAAAGAGGGGTCTTTATAGGCCCGAAATGGCTTCAAAAATAAAGCTAAAATGTATCTCATCCTGAGTTTCCGGGGTACTAGTGGTACCACTGCTAGTATTGGGCGGTACCACTGCTTGTTCCCCTAATTGTTGAATCTCGGATTTTGATAATGAAACCAATTGATAATATTATGATCTAATTTATGTTTTGAGTAACGAAGGACTAGCTTCGATCATGAGAGGTAAATTGATTAAAGTAGGAGGAATCAGATATTGGGCCGGAGTTGAACATGTCAAAAGATTGGACGTCGGGCCAGAGGATCGGTTGACATGTCTGCAGAAGGCTTCGTGCAGTGAATTCCAACATTGGGCCAAAGGATCAAACATTGGGCTAAGGAGATCAAAAGTTGCAGGTGTCAACATGCCGATTGGGCAATATACCGAAGGAGAGGACGATGTGTCGAAGGATTGGACGAAGTGCCAGAAAAACCAATGACATGCTGGACATTAGATGATTCGTGCTTTGTAATAATTTGTCTAGATCGAGTTAGTTTAGGTCATAATTGGGTTAGTTTAGAATATAATTATGTCAACTCAATTAGGAGCCAATTGGGCCTAAAGTGGAGTTGTTTTGGGCCAAGAGAAAGGCCCATTCAGTGACCCAAAAGTTGGGTCAATAGGTGGCACCGTCGATCCAAGTGGTGGCACCGCTAGTTGCTCAATCTCCGAGATAAAGTCTCCAAGACTATGTCAAGCGATAGTACCGCCAGATTGGACGGTGGTACCGCTAGTGTCAAGCGGTGGTACCGCTAGACTGGGCGATGGTACCATCCAGACACAATCTCCCAAATTATGTTAGGTGGTGATACCACACAGTATCAGTGCTGTAGGTAGTAGTACCGCCTAGCATAGGCGGTTGTACCTATTGAATCTCGTATTTTGATGATGAAACCACTTGATATATATTTATGATTTAATCTGCGTTTTGAGTGACGCAGGATGCTTCGATCAAGATGAGACAATTAAAGCAGGAAAATCATGTTGTGCCGAAGGAACATGTCAGAAGATTGGATGTCGGGCCGGTAGAGCGGTCGACGTATCGACACAAGGCTTCGGGCCATGGACTCGGGCATCGGGCCAAAAAGAGCGAGTATTGTGCCAAGGATATCGGAGTTGCGAAGTCAATTGGCCGATTGGGCAATAGGCTGCAGGAGAGGACGATGCGCCGAAGAATCGGACGAAGCGTCGAGGGACCAATGACATGCCGGACAACTTGGTTAATTGCTTAGGATTAATTGTCTCGATCGAAGTTTTGTTTTAAGTGTGTAGGATTAACTACGATGGAAGAAAGACATGCAGTAGGAGTTGCGCCAGAGTCAAGACAATGATCACGTTGGGAGTTCGAGAGTTCAACGGAAATTCGGACAGTCGTCGGAGGTTCTGCGGGAACAAATCCGAGAAGTCCATGAGCTTGCCAAAGAAGCTCGTCGGAACTCGCTAAGTGGATCGTCGCAAGTCCAGGAGTTTGCCGGAAGTCCGCAAGAGCATCACCAAGGGTTCATCGGATGATCGACGGAAGTTCGCCGGAAGCTCGCCGAAAGAAGCGATTGATGCACCGAAGCAAGTTGCAGTAAATGTCTTAGGAAATATCGTAGTTAGCACAATGATTAAGTTGGAAATGGGAGGTGATCCCATTAACTTAATCTTGGGGCAATTGGGCCCCTGAAAAATCCAAATTGGGTCGAATGGATCAACCCATTCGGACCCTGATTTCTGGCAGGAGGTGCAACCGCCCAAGCCAGGAGGTGGCACCGCTTAGGCTAAGTCTCCGAGCGAGACTGGGAGGTGCAACCGCTCCAACCAGGCGGTGGCACCGCCTGGGCTCGGTCTCCGAGCACTAGCTGAGCGGTGCAACCGCCTTAGTCAGGAGGTTGCACCACCTGAGCTCGGTCTTCGAGCTCTGGCAGGAGGTGCAAATCGCCCCTGATAGGAGGTAGCACCGCCTAAAGGCTCAGTCTTCGAGCTCTGCCAAGCGGTGCAACCGCTCCATTCAGGAGGTGCAACCGCCTGATCCCGGAATTCCGGGAATTGACAGTTTTGAGCTTTAAATTTGAACTGGGTTGGGGCCTATAAATACCCCACCCATTAAATCCTGATCTTGTTCTGTGATTTTTAGAGCTCAAAATTGTTGTAAAGGCCAAAAGTTCTTCTCCCTCTTTTCTTCCAAGTTCTAAGCTGTATAGAGAGGAGAGAAAATTCTGTAAGGGTTGTCTCCTAAGCCCGTCAAAAGGAGTGAAACTATAAAAGGGTGGTTGGCCTTCGCCTATTGAAGGAAGGCCTCTAGTTGACGTCGGTGACGTCGTCGGTGAAGGAAGCCAAAAGTGGAGTAGGTCAAGATTGACCGAACCACTCTAAATCTCGGTTTGCATTTACTTTGAGCATATTATTTTTACCGCAAACCTCCTCTAAAGCTTACTGCTTTCTGCGCATATACGATCGGGTTTCAAGCTTTGCACTTTCCGAATCAACGTTTAGACGTAAATCTGTTTTTTCGTACGATCATCATATTTCAGTTTGCGTTTACGTTTTGATTTCTATCATAACTGCAAACTGCCTTTATATCCTTTCTCAAACTGCATCTCGCCTAATCAAGTGATTTACGAATCAGCATTTAGACGTAAATCAGTTTCTTCGTACGAACGTCGTATTTCAGTTTGCGCTTATATTCTGGTTTTCATCATAACTGCAAACTGCCTTCATAGATTTATTTTAATGTCATCACGCTTGATCTTAAGTTAAAGTAATCTTAGAATCGGCTTTCACACCGAAATCGTTTTTATCGTTCGAACGTTTTTTTATCATTGAAAGATTTTCGCTGTACTAATTCACTCCCCCCCCCCCCCCCTCTTAGTTCTCCTGATCCTAACAATACCACCTAATACACCAAAAATCGAGGATGAGATATTTTTAGACTCAAAGTTTGAATCCATTTGGGGCCTATAAATACTTCTCTCATCCCTACTCAAAACACACAAGAACTGAGAACAAAATTAAAGGAAAATTCTATTGTAATCTTGTGAGAGTTCTCCTCTAGTCTAAGTGTGATTTCTATTTAGAGAGGAGTGAGTGTATAAAGGTTCTCTCCTGAGCCTATCAAAAAGAGAATAGAGTTGTAAGGGTAATCGTTCTTTGCCCATTGAAGGAAGACCGTTTGTAAATGCCGATGGCCTCGATGGAAGAGGAATCGGGAGTGGACATAGGTCACGACTACCAAACCACTATAAACTTGGTTTGCATTTCTATTGTTGTCATTTACTTACTTTGTAACTGCTTTACTTTCTCATTACTTTAGCTACACACTCTTATGAATTTTTCAAAGTTAAACATTATCGAAATAATTTTTATCGTACGAAGATTTTTTACTCAACGTGATTTTTACATATGCAATAATTCACCCACCCCCCACCCCCCTCTCTTAGTACCGACATGATCCTAACACTAACAACTAGCGGTACTACTGCAAGTTTGAGCAGTATGACCACCTGACAGAGTCTCGAAGACTGGGCTCTAATAGTACTGTTGTGTGACAGCATTAACTACTGGTGGTACCACCGCTAGTACTGGGCGGTACCACCGCCCAGTCAGGCCTTGAGAGACCGAGACTCTAGCAATTCTTCTACCAAACCTAGCGGTGCCACCTCCAGTTCCTATTATAAGTCACTGAATGGGCCAACTAGTAGGCCCAATTCAATCATAATTAGGGCCCAGTTAGCCCATAATTGAGCTAGTAGGGTTTGTTAGGATCAAGAGCACTAAAAGGGGGGGGTGAATTAGTGCAGCGGAAAACCTTCTGCGATTAAAATCGAAAACTACTTTCGTTCGATAGAAGTGATTTTGGTAAGAAAGCCGATTCGTAAATCACTTCAACTTTTGACTAGGAGAGATGCAGCAAAGATATGAATGCAGTTTGCAGTTATGATGGAAATCAGAATATAAGCGCAAACTGAAATACGACGTTCGTACGATAAAAGCGATTTCGGTATAAAAGCTGATTCGTAAACCACTTTAACTTGAGATAAGGCGAGATGCAGTTAAAGTAAAGATATAAAGTCAGTTTGCAGTTATAATGGAAATCAGAACATAAGCGCAAACTGAAATACGACGTTTGTACGATAAAACTGATTTGCGTCTTAAACCTCGATTCGGAAAGCACTGAACTTTGAAACACGTTCGTAAAAACACAGAAGGCAGTAAGCTATTGAGGAGGTTTGCAGTAAAGATAAGATGCTCAAAATAAATGCAAACCGAGATTTAGAGTGGTTCGGTCAATCTTGACCTACTCCACTTTTGGCTTCCTCCACCGACGAGGTCACCGACGTCAACTAGAGGCCTTCCTTCAATAGGCGAAGGCCAACCACCCTTTTACAGTTTCACTCCTTTTGACAGGCTTAGGAGACAACCCTTACAGAATTTTCTCTCCTCTCTTTACAACTCAGAACTTGGAAGAAAAGAGGGAGAAGAACTTTTGGCCTTTACAATAATTTTGAGCTCTAAGAATCATAGAAAAATATCAAGATTTCGGTGTAAGTTCATATTCTTTCAGTGCTGAATGGGTGGGGTATTTATAGGCCCCAACCCAGTTCAAATTTGGAGCTCAAAATTGTCAATTCCCGGAATTCCGGGATCAGGCGGTTGCACCTCCTGACTGGAGCGGTTGCACCGCCTGGCAGAGCTCGAAGATTGAGCCTCTAGGCGGTGCTACCTCCTGTCAGGGGCGGTTGCACCTCTTGCCAGAGCTCGAAGACCGAGCTCAGGCGGTTGCACCTCTTGATTGAGGTGGTTGCACCGCCTGGCAGAGCTCGAAGACTGAGCTCAGGCGGTGCCACCTCCTATTAGGGGAGGTTGCACCGCCCAGTCTCGCTCGGAGACTGAGCCCCAAGCGGTGCCACCGCCTGGCTGGAGCGGTTGCACCTCCTAGTCTCGCTCGGAGACTGAGCCCAGGCGGTGCAACCTCCTGCCTTGGGCGGTTCAACCGCCTGGCAGAAATCAGGGTCCGAATGGGTTGATCCATTCGGCCCAATTTGGGTTTTTCAGGGGCCCAATTGCCCCAAGATTAAGTTAATGGGATCACCTCCCATTTCCAACTTAATCAATGTGCTAACTACGATTTTTCCTAAGACATTTACTGCAACTTGCTCCGGTGCGTCAATCGCTTCTTCCGGCGAGCTTCTGGCGAACTTCCGTCGATCATCCGATGAACCCTCAATGATACTCCTGCGGACTTGCGACAAACTCCTGGACTTGCGACGATTCACTTGGCGAGTTTCGACGAGCTTCTTTGGCAAGCTCATGGACTTCTCGGATTTATTCCCGCAGAACCTCCGACGACTGTCCGAACTTCCATCGAACTCTCGAACTCCCAACATGATCATTGTCTTGACTCTGGCGTAACTCCTACTGCATGTCTTACTTTTATCGTAGTTAATCCTGCACACTTAAAACAAAACTTCGATCGAGACAATTAATCCTAAGCAATTAACCAAGTTGTCCGACATGTCATTGGTCCCTCGATGCTTCGTCCGATTCTTCGGCTCATCGTCCTCTCTTGCAGCCTATTGCCCAATTGGCCAGTTGACTCCGTAACTCCGATATCCTTGGCACAATACCCGCTCTTTTTGGCCCGATGCCCGAGTCTACGGCCCGAAGCCTTCTGTCGATACGTCGACCGATCCACCGGCCCGACGTCCAATCTTCTAACATGTTCCTTCGGCACAACATGATTTTCTTGCTTTAATTGTCTCATCCTGATCGAAGCATCCTGCGTCACTCAAAACGCAGATTAAATCATAAACATATATCAAGTGGTTTCATCATCAAAATACGAGATTCAATAGGGTTACCCCCTAACCTAACTCAAATTAAGACCTAACTACGATGATTAAGACAAACAATTACAAATCAAGAAGCTAAGTTGTCTAGTACATCATTTGTTCATCTGAACTCCCGATGAACTTTCGGCACATCATTCGAACCTTCAGCGTATCACTCGATCTATCGGCATGTTGACTCCCATAACATCCGATCTTGGTGCAACGTTTGATTCTTTCGACCCGAAGCTCGTTTTCTAACTCCAGTCCAACATTTGATTTTTCTACTTTGATTATTTTATTTTTTCATGATCGTAGTTTGTCTTGCCTCACTTTTCTCAAAATATGGATTAGATCATAAACTCATCAATAGATTTCATAATCAAAATTCAAGATTCAACAATCTCCTCATTTTTTATGATGACAACTAATTGATCATGGAGTTAATCTTAACTCCTTCTATCTATATGTCATATCAAAATAAGGTAAACTTGAATTCAAAAAAAATAATAACCTTTGAATTCAAGTAAAATAATTTTGCAACATATCTTGTTAAAATTTCATACATTGTGCATCATCATTTAAACATAGTTTCAAGTCATCAAGGTATAACATGCACAATTCTAAACCATTACAAATCATCACTTTGGACATGATACCAAAATAATAAATTTTTAAATCACCCGAGGCCATCCGGCTAAGGACACGCCTACCTAGGCATCATGCTTTCGACGCTTCGCCGATGCCCCCTCAGGGGGTGGAGGCGAATGTGGAAGATGGCCCCCCATTTGATGGTATGTGCTACTCGGATAACCATAGTAATTCTAGAGCTAATACGTGCAACAAACCTCATCTTCCGGAAGGGATGCATTTATTAGATAAAAGGCTGATGCGGGCTTTGTCCGTCGCTCTGATGATTCATGATAACTCGACGGATCGCACGACCCTCATGCCGGCGACGCATCATTCAAATCATGTATGATACCAAAACAATAAATTTTCAAATCATCATTACTTGGGCATACATGATACCAAAATAATAAAATTTTAAATTATCATTACTTCTCCCCCTTTGTCATCAATAAAAAGGAAAAAAAGTTCATCTAGCATGTTTTTGAGACATTATTTCAAATCATTGCATAATTTTAAGTTTTTGAAACATCATTGCATATATCATCACTTTAGAATATGCAAATTAGCAAGTTTAGAAATGTGAAAGTTAGCAATATTTGCTTCTACTTGAAATGTGCAAGCTAGTAATTCTCTTTTAAGATGTACAAGTTTATAAGTTTTGCTCCTTAAGATGGGCAAGCTAGCACATTGCTTTTCTTAAGATTGCAAGCCAGCACTTTTCTTTCTCCCCTTTGTTATTAAAGAAAGAAGGAAGGAAGAAGGCAAGAATTCAAGGGTGCAAATATTTCAACCATCACATGAATGAAAGAAAGATCAAGTCATGAATTCGAAAGTCCATGAATCAAAGCTCTACTTTTGCAAATAGAAAGAGGAAGGATTCATGATCATTGCATATAAAATAAAAGATAAAGTTGTGAATACCAAAAGTCTATGAATCAAATCTCTTCTTTTGTAAATAGCAAGAAGAAGGAATGATAAGAAATGATCTCGATTTAGAATAAAACTCAAGTCACGAAAAACTGAGAAATCAAAATAATATATAAGAGGAATTTATGCATTAGAAAGATTTAACATGCCTAATTCTCTTCTAATAAAATCAAATTATTCCTCGTTAAATTGGTTTTATGAAAATATCAACTAATTGATGTTTTATATTAATAAATTATAGAGATATATCATGGTTATTAACATGATCTCTAATAAAATGATGCCTAATATCAATATGTTTAGTTCAAGAGTATTGAATAAAATTTTTTGTTAAACAAATAGCACTAGTGTTATCGCACTTTATCGAAATATTTTTCAAGTAAAGTCTATAATCTTGTAAAGTATTTTTCATCTAAATAACTTGTGCACAACATGCACCTGTTGCTATATATTCAACTTCAGTTGTAGATAATGCAACAGAATTTTACTTCTTGGAAGACCAAGAAATAAGTGCATGACTTAAGAGTTGATATATTCCATATGTGTTTTTTCTATCTATTCTACATCTAGCAAAATTAGCATCGATATAGGTAATTAACTTTAAATTTTTTTATTTTGGATACTATAATCCTAGATTAAGAGTTCATTTTAAATATCTGAAAATCCTCTTAACAGCTTTTAGGTAAGATTTCTTGGGATTAGATTAAAATCTAGCATATAATCCAACACTAAATATAATATTAGATCTAGTTGCTGTGAGGTATAGTAAATTACCTATCATACCCCTATAAGTTTTTTGATCAAAACATTCTCCATCAATGTCTATATATAATTTTGTAGAAGTATTTGTTGAATCTCGGATTTTGATGATGAAGTCAATTGTCATTTGTTAATTAATCTATATGTTGAGATAAGTGTGCAAGATTAACTACGATGAAAGTAAGATATGCAGTAGGAGTTGCGCTGAAGTCAAGACAATAATCACGTTGGGAGTTCGAGAGTTCGACGGAAGTTCGGACAGTCGTCGGAGGTTCTGCGGGAACAAATCTGAGAAGTCCATGAGCTTGCCAAAGAAGTTCGTCAAACTCACCAAGTGGATCGTCGCAAGTCCAGGAGTTTGCCGGAAGTCCGTAGGAGCATCACCGAGGGTTCATCGGATGATCGACGGAAGTTCGGCGGAAGAAGCGATTGACACACCGGAGCAAGTTGCAGTAAATGTCTTAGGAAATATCGTAGTTAGCACAATGATTAAGTTAGAAATGAGAGGTGATCCCATTAACTTAATCTTGGGGCAATTGGGCCCCTGAAAAACCCAAATTGGGCCGAATGGATCAACCTATTCGGACCCTGATTTCTGACAAGAGGTGCAACCTATTAGGATCGGAGCGGCACTAAGAGGGGGGGGGGTGAATTAGTGCAGCGGTGAAGTGCGATAAACTTTTCACGATTTAAACACATTTCGGAAACTTCATACGATAAAAGCAATGTTTTCGTTTAAAACCGTTTCGATTGCGTTTTAACTTGAAGAGATAAGTAAGACAGAGACAAAGCAGTATAGCATTAAAGTGCAAATGGTTTGCAGTTATATAAATGACAATAAGTAAATGCAAACCAAAGATTATGCCGATTTTATAGTGGTTCGGTCAAATGACCTACATCCACTTGCAAGGCCCCTCTTCGATGAGGCTCCCACCTTCCACTAGAAAATCTCTTGAAAGGGAAGGGTAAACACCCCTCTTACAACTTTTACAAGCGGTTCACTCTCTTATAGATTTTCAGCAAGAAAGAAGGAGGTGAACACTAGCAAATTGAAAACAAGACTAGCAAAGACTCTTCTAAGACTTTTCTCTCAATCACTTGCTGCTCAAAAAGCTGTGATCTCAGCTGAGATTTGAGGGGTATTTATAAGCCTCAAGAGGATTCAAATTTGGGCTCCAAAATTTGAATTCTCTTTGGGTTCTTGATGCTGGCGGTGCCACCGCCTGTCACTGTTAGACATTGACAGTGCTGGGCGGTGCCACCGCCTAGGCCAAATCAACTCACTGGTTGGGCTCCAAACTTGGCCCAAACCAGTCCGAACTCGGGCCCAATTGGCCCCTACTTGGGTTATAGGATTAACACCTAATCCTAACCCTAATTAACATGCTAACTATGAATTTAAAGACATTTTCTAAGCTATTACAAAGTCCGTAAGTCAAAACTTCTTCCGGCGAGCTTCCGGCGAACTTCCGACGGTCTTCCGATAAACTCTCGGAAACCATTCTGCGGACTCCCGGCAAGCTCCTAGACTTCACGATTTGATCTTGGCGAGTTCCAACGAGCTTCTTCGGTCTTTCTCGGTGAGCTCCGATCTTTCTCGGTGAGCTCCGATCTTTCTCGGTGAGCTCCGTGAACTTCCAACGAACCTTCCGGCGAGCTTCCGAAAAACCCTTTGGCAAGCTCCCTACTCATTCTCGGCTAGTTCCGGTAGCATTCCCGACGAACCTTCAAACTTCCGTCGAACTCTCGAACTCCCAATGAATCCTTCACGCTTGACTCCAACACTTTGTTTCGCTTTATGTCTTCATCGTTATCGTAGTTAATCCTGCACACACAAGCTAAAACTCTACTCTGATCTAGACAATTATTACAATGCGAATTGACATTTTGTTGCCCGGCACGTCATTGGTTAGCGCTTCGTCCGATTCTTCAGCGCATCGTCCTCTCTTGCGGCTTGTTGCCCAATTGGCAGTTGACCTCCGCAACCCCGATATCCTTGGCGCAATTCCGCTCTCCTTGGCCTGATGCCCGATGTCCGAAGCGTTCAGCCATCTAATATCCTGACGTGATCTCTTCCGGCGCAACGTCAATTCCTCTTGCGTTAACTGTCTAATCCTGATCGAGTAGACCTGCATCACTCAAAATGTAGTTAAACATAAACATAATTATCAATTGGTTTCATCATCAAAATATGAGATTCAACAATCTCCCCCTTTTTGATAATGACAACCAATTGATGACGGAGTCAAACTTGACTCCCGGAGTTTAAACAAACTCCCCCTATCAATATGCCATATTGATAGAACCTTGAATTCAAACTGAATTCAAGTCATTGCAATATTCATCATGAATACTTGCAACACGTCATTATGAACTCATGCATAGACTTATGCATATCATGTCATCAACATACTTCTCCCCCTTTGTCATCAACAAAAAAGAGAAGTACAACTATTCTTTGTGTTTGTAATATAAGTTCAACTCATTGCATGAAAAACATAATATTAAGTTTTATCATCATGCAGTTTTGAAGCTAGAAAATTTAGCAAGTAATGCATCATGCTTAGGACATTCAAGCTATCAAGTTTTAGATATGCAAGTTTTACAGCATACAAGATAGCACTTTTGGTAATGTTCAAGATAGTAAGTTCTACATCATAAGCTAGCAATATTGAGATGTTCAAGAAAGCAACTCTTGCTTCTTGAAATATGCAAATTTGTCAAGTTTTGCTAGATGTGCAAGTTAGCATTTTTGCCTCTTAAGATAGGAAAGATAGCACATTTGCTTCTTTTGATATAGCAACTTTTTACTTCTCTTTAGTCTACAAGCTAGCAATTTTTACGATATGTAAGTTTCACAATATACAAGCTAGCAAAAATTTCGAAAGCAAATGCAAGATAGCTTTCTTGTGTAAGCACATAATTCTTGCTTCCTATTGCAATGTGCAAGTTGCAAGTTTTGCTTCTTGAGATAGGCAAGATAGCACTTTTATAATTTTTGTTTCTTAAGATAGGCAAGCTTGTGATGTTCAAAATAACAAGCTCTTTCTTCTAGAAGTGCCATTTTTGCTTTCTTTGCAAAGTGTAAGCTATCAAAATGTTTGAAAAAGTGATCAAGTTTTGCAACATACAAGCTAGCAAAAATGCCAAACTAGCAAGAGATAATGTTTTACAAGAGGCAAGCAAACAATTTGGCAAATGTTACATTTGCATCTTCTCTTTTGAGAAGTGCAATTTTTGCTTTCATCTTGAATTGTGCAAGCTAGTTAGTTTGCCTCTTTTCATGATGTCCACGCTAGAAATTCTTACTCCACCTTTGTCATTGTCAAAAAGAAGGGAAGACCCTTATATCAATTTTCATATTATGACAAAGGTAAGTATCATTCTTATTTGTGTATCATTATATTTTCAAATTAAAACATACACAATTTCAATAACCATATTTTTCATGCATGATACCGAAAAATAAATCAATCATCATTAATAAGCATATCATACATGACACTCAAACATTAAAATTTTCAAGCATTTATCAACATGTTGATCATGATACCAAACATTCATCATTTAAAGCATTCATGATACACATCATATGCAATAAATACATCATGTACATCATTATCATAAGTATTGCATACATCATTTTAACTTTATGAATATTTCATCATTGCATGCATCATACCAAAACATTTCAAGCCATGCAAGCCATAAATACAAAGAAATCATGTCATGAAGGATAAAATCATTTGAATACCAAAAGACATGATTCATATAGTAAATATCTTCTTTAAATAAAATATCAAGAAAAATCATAGGAGTACAAAGAAGAGATCTTGTTTTAAAAGAAAAATCAAGTAATAACTCCAAGAACTCACAAGGAAAAATCATGATTCATTTAGAAAATCTTCTCTCAAGAGAATATCAAGTAAAATCGTAGAAGATAGATTAATGAGAAATTTTGATTTATAATAAAATCTCATGTATCGAATGTCGAGAAATCAAAATGATGATTTATATAAAAAAATATCACAAGTTATATTCAAGAGAAAAATCATCATTCATTTTCAACTTATTCAATTTGTCACATCAATATTTCTTAGATATGTATGATACCAAAACATGGTTTTAAATATTTAACATATAACATGCATAAATTGAAAGGAGAAGAGAAGAATTCAAACGTACAAAGATTTCAACCATCTCATAAACAAATGTAAGACCAAGTCATGAATCCAAAATTCCATGAATCAAAATGATCATCAAAGGTAATCTCATGTTATTCCAAGAAATCAATATCATGATTTTGATAAAACTCATTTCAAATTTAAATCATCAAAATATCAACATTACTTTCAAGAGATTCAAAATGATATACATAGATTTATCATAATAAACATCAAGATCAATAGGATAGAGAAAAATAATTTTTCAAGGAAAAAATATTTTCCTCTTTTTAGTTGTTTCAATTCATATGATTTTATTTCACTTATACCAAATAAAAATATGTATAATGTTTAAAACCGAAAGTGTAAGATTTATAACAACAAAGATTAATAAGGCACTTTCATTATGGTAAAAATCAATAATCCATAAATCACAAGATTCATATGCATAATTTTGAAATTTATTAAGCATGATCATTATACATGACACTAAAACATGGTTTCAAAATGTTTAATATTTTCATTACATCATTATGCAATGGTTTCATTGAACATAATTTTGAATGATTCTTATAGATAACTAAAACTTCTTTAGTTTTAATTTATGTGATTGATTTTATATTAGCATGCTCAAGTTTTGTTCTTATGTCAAAAACATACATCATGTTTGAAAACCAAAGACAAGGTTTAAAAAAAATATCATCAAGCCTTCCATATAAAAACCATGCATCATCATTGAAAGTTAATATGGAAATCATCAAAATACACATTCTTGCTTCTCAAGCACATATATATGATTATTTAAATCTAACATTTTATTCTATTAACATAAAACATACAATTTTCAAGAAAAATAATTATTCAAAAGAAAAGAGAAAATGCATCATGGAAAACATCAAAGTAATTTCAAAATAATTTAAGAGAGTTGAGTTACTTACCTTGTAGTCAAAGCCCGTCAAAGCCCAATTCGTCGTTTCACCTTTGGAAGTTCTTGATTCATCATTGGTTGCCTTCCTCTTCTTTGGCCTCTTCCTCCGTTCAAGTTCATTGTTTATTTTATTTTTTTATTTAATAAACTTATTAATATTTAGTGTTCGAAGTTCAAGTTCATCATTGTCCTCATCACTTGAGTCATCACTCAAGTGGTATTCATTTGTCCGGGGTTCCAAATCCTTCCTATTCTTTGGAAGGTGGTTCAAGTGTTCATTGTGTTCATCATGTGTATTGTGTACTATTTCATATGTTATCAACGAACCAACTAGTTCTTCAAGTGGAAAATTATTTAAATCTTTTGTTTCTTGTATTGCGGTTATTTTAGGATCCCACCTTTTTGGAAGGGATCTTAAGATCTTGCTTACGAGATCGAAATTCGAAAAAGATTTACCAAGAACTCTTAGATTATTGACGACATCCGTGAAACGGGTGTACATGTCGCCTATAGTCTCGCTTGGTTGCATTCAAAAAAGCTCAAAATCATGCAATAAAATGTTAACTTTTGAGTCTTTGACTCTACTAGTTCCCCGGTGCGTGATTTCAAGTGTTTGCCAAATATCAAAAGCCATTTCACACGTAGAAATCCGATTGAACTCATTTTTGTCTAAAGCGCAAAATAAGACATTCATAGCCTTTGCGTTTAAAGAAAAATACTTCTTCTCCAAATCCGACCATTCGTTCATTGGTTTAGAGGGAAGTTGAAAACTGTTTTCAACGATATTCCATAAATCCAAATTCATAGAAATCAAGAAAACTCTCATTCGAGTTTTCCAATAAGTGTAGTCCAATCCGTTAAACAATGGTGGACGAAAAACCGATAAGCCCTCTTGAAAGCCATAAAGAACCATTTCTCTCGGGTGTAAATCCGAAATGAGAAATACTGGGCTCTGATACCAATTGTTAGGATCGGAGCGGCACTAAGAGGGGGGGGGTGAATTAGTGCAGCGGTGAAGTGCGATAAACTTTTCACGATTTAAACACTTTTCGGAAACTTCGTACGATAAAAGCAATGTTTTCATTTAAAACTATTTCGATTGCGTTTTAACTTAAAGAGATAAGTAAGACAGAGACAAAGCAGTATAGCATTAAAGTGCAAATGGTTTGCAGTAATATAAATGACAATAAGTAAATGCAAACCAAAGATTACGCCGATTTTACAGTGGTTCGGTCAAATGACCTACATCCACTTGCGAGGCCCCTCTTCGATGAGGCTCCCACCTTCCACTAGCAAATCTCTTGAAAGGGAAGGGTAAATACCCCTCTTACAACTTTTACAAGCGGTTCACTCTCTTACAGATTTTCAGCAAGAAAGAAGGAGGTGAACACTAGCAAATTGAAAACAAGACTAGCAAAGACTCTTCTAAGACTTTTCTCTCAATCACTTGCTGCTCAAAAAGCTGTGATCTCAACTGAGATTTGAGGGGTATTTATAGGCCTCAAGAGGATTCAAATTTGGGCTCCAAAATTTGAATTCTCTTTGGGTTCCCGATGCTGGCACCGCCAGTCAGTGGCGGTGCCACCGCTTGTCACTGTCAGACATTGACAGTGCTGGGCGGTGCCACCGCCCAGTCAAGCAGTGCCACCGCACAGCTCTCGGGTGCTGGGCGGTGCCACCGCCCAGTCTAGGCGGTGCCACTGCCTAGGCCAAATCAGCACATTGGTTGGGCTCCAAACTTGGCCCAAACCAGTCCGAACTCGGGCCCAATTGGCCCTTACTTGGGTTATAGGATTAACACCTAATCCTAACCCTAATTAACATGCTAATTATGAATTTAAAGAAATTTTCTAAGTTATTACAAAGTCTGTAAGTCAAGACTTCTTCCGGCGAGCTTCCGGCGAACTTCCGACGGTCTTCTGATAAACTCTCGGAAACCATTCTGCGGACTCCCGGCAAGCTCCTAGACTTCACGATTTGATCTTGGCAAGTTCCAACGAGCTTCTTTGGTAAGCTCCGATCTTTCTCGGTGAGCTCTGCGAACTTCCAACGAACCTTCCGGCGAGCTTCCGAAAAACCCTTCGGCAAGCTCCCTACTCATTCTCGGCTAGTTCCGGCAGCATTCCCGACGAACCTTCGGACTTCCGTCGAACTCTCGAACTCCCAATGAATCCTTCGCGCTTGACTCTAGCACTTTGTTTCGCTTTATGTCTTCATCGTTATCGTAGTTAATCCTGCACACACAAGCTAAAACTCTACTCTGATCTAGACAATTATTACAACGCGAATTGACATTCTGTTGCCCGGCACATCATTGGTTGGTGCTTCGTCCGATTCTTCAGCGCATCGTCCTCTCTTGCGGCTTGTTGCCCAATCGGCAGTTGACCTCCGCAACCCCGATATCCTTGGTGCAATTCCGCTCTCCTTGGTCTGATGCCCGACGTCCGAAGCGTTCAGCCATCCAATATCCAGACGTGATCTCTTCCGGCGCAACGTCAATTCCTCCTGCGTTAACTGTCTAATCCTGATCGAGTAGACCTGCATCACTCAAAATGTAGTTAAACATAAACATAATTATCAATTGGTTTCATCATCAAAATACGAGATTCAACACAACCGCCCAAGCCAGGAGGTGGCACCGCCTGGGCTAAGTCTCCGAGCGAGACTGGGCAGTGCAACCGCCCCAGCCAGGAGGTGGCATCACCTAGGCTCAATCTCCGAGCGAGACTAGGCGGTGCAACCTCCCCTGACAGAGGTGGCACCGCTTGGGCTCGGTCTCCGAGCTCGGGCTGAGCGATGCAACCGCCTCAGTCAGGAGGTGGCACCGCCTGAGCTCAGTCTTCGAGCTCTGGCAGGAGGTGCAACTGCCCTTAACAGGAGGTGGCACCGCCAGAGGCTCGGTCTTCGAGCTCTACCAGGCGGTGCAACCACTCCAGTCAGGAGGTGCAACCGCCTGATCCCGGAATTTCGAAAATTGACAGTTTTGAGCTCCAAATTTGAACTGGGTTGGGGCCTATAAATACCCCACCCATTTAGCACTGAAAGAGCACTCAACATACACCGAAATCTTGATCTTGTTCTGTGATTTTTAGAGCTCAAAATTGTTGTAAAGGCCAAAAGTTCTTCTCTCTCTTTTCTTCCAAGTTCTGAGTTTGAAGGAGAGGAGAAAAAATTCTGTATGGGTTGTCTCCTAAGCCCATCAAAAGGAGTGAAACTGTAAAAGGGTGGTTGGCCTTCGCCTATTGAAGGAAGGCCTCTAGTTGACGTCGGTGACCTCGTCGGTGGAGGAAGCCAAAAGTGGAGTAGGTCAAGATTGACCGAACCACTCTAAATCTCGGTTTGTATTTACTTTAAGCATATTATCTTTACTACAAACCTGCTCTAAAGCTTACTGCTTTCTGCGCATATACGATCGGGTTTCAAGCTTTGCACTTTCCGAATCAGCGTTTAGACATAAATCTTTTTTTTCATACGATCATCATATTTCAGTTTGCGTTTACGTTTTGATTTCTATCATAATTGCAAACTGCTTTTATATCCTTGCTTAAACTGCATCTCACCTAATCAAGTGATTTACGAATCAGCATTTAGACGTAAATCAACTTCTTCGTACGAACGTCGTATTTCAGTTTGCGCTTATATTCTGGTTTTCATCATAACTGCAAACTGCCTTCATAGATTGACTTTAACGTCATCTCGCTTGATCTTAAGTTAAAGTAATCTTAGAATTGGCTTTCACACCGAAATCGTTTTTATCGTTCGAACGTTTTTTATCGTTGAAAGATTTCCGTTGCACTAATTCACCCCCCCGCCTCTTAGTGCTATTGATCCTAACAATATTGGTGTATTAATAGCCTTAGCACTATCCATATTAAATATTTTTAATATATCTAATGCATAGTTAGTTTGACTAACAAAAGTTCTATCACTAAGTTGTTTGATTTGTAAACCTAGAAAAAAAGTTAATTCCCCCATTAAACTTATTTCAAATTCTTGACTCATACTTTTGGTAAAAGACTCACATAAATACTCATTTGTAGAACTAAAAATAATATCATTAACATAAATTTGAATAATAAGAAATTATTTTCAAAATATGTAATAAATAATATGGTATTGACCTTACCTTTTAAAAAATCATTCTTAATTAGAAAAGAACTAAAAAATCAATATGGTATTGATTCAAAAAATTTGTATTCTCAAATCCGAGTATTTGTTCAATATAAACTTCTACGGAAATAAAGTCATTAAGAAAAGTACTTTTAACATTCATTTGAAATAATTTAAAATTATTATAACTAGTATAGGCAAGGAGTATCCTTATGGCTTCTAATCTTGCCATAGGAGCAAAGGTTTCTTCATAATCGATACCTTCTTCTTAGTTGAAACCTTTGGCAACTAATCTAACCTTATTTCGAATCACAATACTAAATTCATCTTGTTTATTCCTAAAGACCGATTTAGTACTAATTATAGGGTGGTCACTAGGTCTTGGAACAAGCTTCCATACCTCATTTCTCTCAAATTGATATAACTCCTCATGCATTGTAAAAATCCATGATTCATCTTTTAAAGCATTATCAATGCATTTCGGTTCAATTTGAAATAAAAAGGTCATATTTGCATAAAAATTTTTAAAAGAAGAATGAGTTTGAATACTTTTTGATGTATTTCCAATGATTAGCTTCTTATGATAGTATCTACATACTTTCATTCCTTGGGTAAGGATTCTTTGGAAGTAGATACATCCTAGTTGCTAGGGAGAGGAGAATTTTTATTCAAATTCAAAGTATCAAAATCAAAATCATCATCAAAATTATTTTTCTTAAATTTAAAAATCTCATTAAAAATAATATGGATGGATTCCTCAATAACTAAAGTTCTTTTATTGAAAACATGAAAAACTTTAGAAATAGAGGAATATCCAAGAAAGATACCTTCATCGAATTTTGCATCAAATTTTTCTAAGGTATTATTATCATTTAAAATAAAGAATTTATAACCAAAAACTTTGAAATTTGAAATATTGAGTCTTTTATTGTTCCACAATTTATAGGGAGTTTTATATAGGAGAGGTCTTACAAGAACCATATTCATGACATAGCATGTCATATTAACAACTTCGGCTCAAAAATATTTGGGTAGACTATGTTCGTTTAATATGGTTCTTACCATTTTTTGTAAACTCCTATTTTTTCACTTAACAATTCCATTTTGTTGTGGGTTTCTTGAAGTAGAGAAGTTGTGGTTATACCTATTTAAATCATAAAAATTTTAAAAATCATGGTTTTAAAATTCACCACCATGATCACTTCGAATAGAGGAAATCATAAAACCCTTTTCATTTTGAACTAGTTTACAAAATTTTAAAAACATTTAATGTAATCACTTTTATGTGCAAAGAAGTATGTCAAAGTATATTTACTATAATCATCAACTATAATGCAAGCATATTTATTACCTCCTAGACTTGTTATATCAATTGGTTCAAATAAATCCATATAAATTAATTATAATGGTCTAAAGGTGCTTATTTAATTTTTAGATTTAAAGCTACTCTTTATTTGTTTACCTAGTTGGTATATATCATAAACTTTGTCTTTGACAAATTTAATGCTAGGTATTTCTCTCACAAGTTCTTTAGTTGTAATTTGTAATATTAGTTTGATGCTAACTTGACCTAGTCTCCTATGCCAAAGCCATGGGTCATTATTTAAAATCAAAAGGCAAGTTTCATCACAAAACTCATCAAGGTCAATAGTATACACATTATTGGACAAGGCAATCAAAGATTTATTTTTGTGTGATATTTCTATAATGCAAACATTAAATTCAAATTTTATGTTATAACCCTTATCACACAATTGACTAATGCTTAGCTAGTTATGTTTAAACTATCTACTAATAAAACGTTTTCAATCAAAAAGTTTGATTTGTTACTTATATTTCTTTTGGTAGCTTCTTCTTCATTTTAGGACATTCATTTTTTAAGTGCCCCAACTTCTTACATTCATAGCATATTATTGTGTCCTTTTTTAATTTATTTTTGTTCTTAATATCTTATTTTGTTTTGTTCTTTTTTAAGAATTTTTAAATTTTCTTGTAAGAAGTGACAAGTCATCATCATCATCATCATCACCATCACTTGAGTTTTCTCCCAAGTGGTCTTCTTTAGTTCTAAGTGGCATGTCCTTCCTATTCTTAGAAAGATTGTTCTCATATTCATCATGTGTCATATATGTCATTTCATAGGTCATTAAAGACTCGATAAGTTCTTCAAACAGAAAATTATTTAAGTCATTTGCTTCTTGTATTGCTTTTACTTTTGGATCCCAACTTTTTGGAAGGGATCTTGGTATTTTATTTACAAGTTTAAAGTTAGAAAAACTTTTATCAAGTACTTTTAAATCATTAACGATATCTATAAAACGGATGTACATATCTCCAATGGTCTCGCTTGGTTTCATTCAAAACAACTCATACCAAAAATTTAATTTTTTACTCTTTAACTATACTTGTGCCTTCGTGTGTGATTTCGAGTGTGTACCAAATATTATGTGCAGTTTCGCATATAGAAACCTGATTAAATTTATTTTTATCTAGATCACAAAACAAAGCGTTCATCGCTTTAGCATTCAAAGATAAAGTATTCTTCTCAAAATCATTCCATTCGTTCATTAGTTTAGAAGACATTTGAAAATTACTTTCAACCATATTCTATAACTTGAAATCCATATAAATCAGAAAAATCCTCATACTAGTTTTTCAAAATGTGTAGTCCATCCCATTGAACATATGACGATGAGTGATAGAATGACCCTCTAGATTGCCGACAAAAGCCATCTCTCTTGTATTAAACCAAACAAAGATAAACTTGGCTCTGATACTAACTATTAGGACTGCTTCGGCATTACGAGAAGAGAGGGGGTGGGGGTGAATTAGCACTTACGATAAAAACATCAGTTTTAAAAAATTACATTCGATGCAAAATCATATCAGAAATGTGCTTAACTTGGAGTAAGTGAATTAAGCAATTAATTCAGATAGTAATTGTAATGAAAAATAGAATGTAAATATAAACCAAGTTTATAGTGATTCGATCGTAGCGACCTACATCCACTCTCGATTCTTTTTCCGTCGAGGTTACCGGCGTTCACTAATAGTCTTCTTTAAATGAGCGAAGACCAAGTACCCTCTTACAACTCTTTCTTCTTTTCACAGATTTAGGAGACAACCTTTACAAGCCTCACACCTCTCTTAGAATGATCACAAATCTTAAGGAGGAGGAGGAGGACTTTAACACTTTTTCAAGACTTTTACAACTCAAAATCTCAAGACTTTTGTTCATTTTTTGTGATCTTTAATGTAAGAAAGAGTGGGGTATTTATAAACCCCAAATGACTTCAAAAAAAGAGTAAAAAAGTGTCTCATCTTGGGATTTTGGGATACTAACGATACCACCTCTAGTACTGGGTGGTACCACCGCTAGAGAATTGGGTGGTACCACCGCTAGTACTAGGTAGTACCATCACTTGCTCCCTTGACAACTAGCGGTATTACCGCTAGTCTAAGCGATGCAATTGTTTGACAGAGCCTCAGAGATTGGGCTCTGACAGTACCACCGCTTGACAACATTAACTACTAGTAGTATCACCACCAGTACTGAGCGGTTTCACTGCTAGTCTTTAGCCTTTAGCGATTTCACCGTCATACTTAGTGGTGCCACCGCTAGTCTCTACTACAAGTCATGGAATGGGCTAACCAGCAGGCCCAATTCAGTTCTAATTAGGGCCTAATTGGCCCCTAATTGAGTTAGTAGGGTTATACTCAAACCTAACTCAAATTAAGACCTAACTATGACGATTAAGACTTAAACAATTACAAATCAAAAAGCTAAGTTGTCCAACACATCATTTGTTCATTTGAACATCCGGTGAACTTCCGATGTATCGTTTGAACCTTTAGTGTATCGCTCAATCTATCGACATATTGACTCCCGCAACATCCGATCTTGGCACAATATCCGATTCTTCTGACCCGATGCTCACTTTCTGATTCCAACCCAACATCTGATTCTTCTGCTTTAATTGTTTTATCATTTCATGATCGTAGTTTGTTCTGCAATACTTTTCTGAAAATATGGATTAGATCATAAACTCATCAATTGATTTCATCATAGATTCAACAAAAATTTATCTCATAAACGATTTGCCAAATAGCAAAAATGGAAAGAAATTGCTTGGTTGAGCCTGTTTGGATGTGTTCTTGGAAAACTATTCTCAAGAAATAAGAAATATAAATATTCTTCATAATGGAATAATAGATTACACAATATTTGGATCTGTGTGGATTCTTTTTCATTGACTAATATTCTCCTAGTCATTCCAATGCCTAAATAATTTGTGCAATTAGTGTTTAACTATTAAGATCATATCATCAATTTAGAGTTGATAATAGAGTATCCGTTTAATTGCTAGGTATACTAGAATTTAAGACATGTTCCTCCGAATTTACTAGACCATGCATCTATTATTAATATTAATGAACTTTTTGATAAAAATAATAAAAAAATAAGATACTATATCATCTTTTTTGTGCATCGAAATCATTATAAGCATGGGAAACCTAACCCTTTGTAAGTGTACCTAAAGATGCATAGATGTGACATTGGACTAGTAATGTCAATTTGCTGAACCTCTCCGCTTCTCAATCAAAATCAAAATGTGAGACCTTGTTATTAATTTTATATGAGTATCTTAAGATGGAGGAACAATAACACCAACAATGTCATGCCCACATCGGGGAGAGAGCAACGCACAAGCACACATTCCAATCGCCAAGACATGACAAGTGATATGATTTGATGAGTACTTGAAATGACAAAACACCCGCAAAACCCATTGTGAGTTCCATAGCAAATAGTTGATTAGTACCCATGTGAGCCAACAACCAGTGATCCATCAAACACAATGAAGGATGAAATCAAGATGACATTAGAAAGTTGGAATGAGCAAATGTTTAATTTCTTTCGTAGCCCGCCCTTGTTATATTTTTAGATGAAATAATATTTTCTTTTATTGTTTGTATTTTGTCATAGTAAAGGAAATATTGCAATAATGAAAATGATATGAGATTAATATTTTTTCTATGAATATCTTATATATATAATTTAAATACCATCAAAGTTCAATTCATTGTTTCTAACATTACGGTCAATATAATATTTACAAATTATTTTTTTGGATGATTTTCTTTTAAAAACTTTTTTAGATTTTTTGAAATTTATTCTTGTTTTCATTCTTTTCAAATATTTTTATTTTCTATAATTTCGTAAATACCTCTTGTTACCGTTTAGTACTTTCACTCTATCATTTTTGTCTCATCGTGAGGTCTCGTGTTTTCGTTGCCATGTTGATCGTCTCTTTCAACAAATTGTACATTTATCTCATTCCATCTTAGGGGTCTTATTCGTCACCACCTTCACCGATCATCAACCTTCACAATGTTACCTCCATCCCATGGTACTAACATGAAAAACCCTCACATCACCCTTTATCTACTCAATTTTACATTTGCATCGTGAAAAAAGGAAAAGAGAGAATTTAAGATCAGACCTTAGGATATTTATGATATTATAAGAAATATGAGGTATCATCTCAGAAAAATAAAAACTAGATTACCTTAAAAAAATCAAAAAATTTTCAAGGAAACCAACTTTATTTTTTATTATTTTATAAATTATAATTTTTAAATAAATAGGATATCTCTCCCATAATTAAGTTATGGGTTCTAAAAAATATTATAAAAGAGATGGATAGGGTTGAACAAAGGTCTTGATGGGATAAGAAGAATAATAAAAAATATTTTTTATTTTAATTTTAAATATTTTTGTATTTAGATATCTAAATTAATTTTGTTTTTAAAAATTCAGACGGTCTAATTAGTGAATCTAATTCAGACGGCCGAATCGTCGATTTATTTGATCGATTGGGATCAAAATTTATAATGATATTACTTTTAAAACCTTAAATTGAAGGGGGGGGGGGGGGGGGGGGGGGGTGGAACACGCCAATGCCTGAAGGATTTGTTCTCTCTCTCTCTCTCTCTCTCTCTCTCTCTCTCTCTCTCTGTGCCTGCAGGTTGATTCACGAGAAAGAGAAAAAAATAAAAAATAAAAAAAAATCTGTCTCCTTATCCAATGATTACGGCAGCCAACCTTCGACCCGACAAGCCGACTCGGCAACCCCGGAAGCGGAGACCTGCCGGCTATTCTCGTTGATGTCCCTGACACGTGTCAATCACCTCGCCCCTTACTTCCCCATTTGACGTGACCACCCCCCGCCCTTCTCCCGACCCCCACCTCGTGTTCCAATCCCCTCTGTCCTCGCATTTACCATCCCCACTCGCTCTTCGTCTTTCGTTCTCTAAAGCCTCCCTCTCTTTTATTTGCCACACCTTATCCTCTTCTACTTCATTTTCTCCTCTTCTGTTTTGGTTGGCTGATGGGGAGTCTGGAGAGGAGCCCATCCGAGCTGGACCTCACCATTGGTGTCCCTGGTTCGAGCTCTTCTTCTTATTCACCAGTTTGGTCTGGTAGGCTCGTCTTCTGTTCATCTCTCTCCTCCCTAGCTATGGATGCTCCATTTTTCACTGTCTTTCATCTTCTCTCTTGGATGTCTTGGGTCCATATATAGCAGGAGGTGGTGGCAACATGAGGGACCTGGACATAAACCAGCCAGCTTATGGCGGAGAGGAGGAGTACCCCATGGGAAGCATAGAAGAAGAGGAAGAGGAGGGCGGGACTCCCAGGCCCAAGAAGCTCCGGCTCTCCAAGGAGCAGTCGAGGCTACTGGAAGAGAGCTTTAGGCAGCATCACACCTTGAACCCTGTAGGTCCAACTCTCTGCTTGGTGTAGTAATTGAAAAGCTGTTTGTTGTCCTCCAGTAGCTTAAAGCTTTGTAATAAATGCGCATTTTTGTTGGCATTTGTTGGGGTGAAATAATGACGATGAAAATGAACGAAACGGCAGAAGCAGAAGGAAGCGTTGGCGATGAAGCTGAAACTGAGGCCCCGCCAGGTGGAGGTGTGGTTTCAGAACCGCAGGGCCAGGTGAGCGATGATTAATGCTCCTTGTCTTCTTTCCTTTCGTCTCCTTCACTGACCACAAGAGTCGTCGTCGTTGCTGCTTTGACTTGGGAGTTAATGGTCTCATTTACGGCTCGTTTGCTTCGTCACGTTGAAGAAGGTGAGATATCGAACAGCGGGGACACGATAAATGAGAAGTAAATGAGAGATCATGAGCCTTCTAGATGCTGTGGTTGTGGCATTACTCACTTGCAGGCTTTGCCTGGTAATAACATGACATAAAAAGCTCCTGCGTTGTGGTACAGGACGAAGCTGAAGCAGACGGAGATGGAGTGCGAGTACCTGAAGCGGTGCTTCGGATCGCTGACGGAGGAGAACCGACGGCTGCAGCGGGAGGTGGAGGAGCTGCGGGCGCTGCGAGTGGCCCCACCTACCGTGCTCTCCCCCCACACCCGCCAGCCGCTGCCGGCCTCGTCCTTGACCATGTGCCCCAGGTGCGAGCGGGTGACCGCAGCGCCACACCTTGCGCCATCGTCGGCAGGGGGCCACCCGTTCCGCCGCCCCGGCGCCCTGCCGGTCGCCGGAATCGCGGATGGCTGACAAGATCGTGTGGGATAAGGTTTATACATGAGAGAAGATGGAGCAGGTGTTTTCCTTCTCAGCATGTCAACGTTGCTCGGTTTGACGTGTCTAAGATTCATGGATCAAAGATTACCTGCCGATGTATTCTACTAGTCATTCTCTCCATGTCCATTTCATGTGCTATCAGATAATGGTAGAACAAGAAGAATTCATCCCCCACTGCTTTCCTGGAAGCCATAAGACAATAATGAGTTGCTTCTACAAGAACTCATCCTGGAATGCAGCCTTTTCATCGACAAGATGTGGTGTATTGGTTGGAGCAGAAAGTCCATCTTGTGGTACACCGTGATCCCCCGTGCCTTCGGCGTCTGTGCAAAAGTATATGATTGTGGCACATACCAACTCTATTAGATTTAAATAGGTGTTGGGTTAACGCTTAGGTTTCTAGAATCATTCATCACCCAGCTAAAATTTTTATTAGAGTTAAATATATATCGGGTTTTTATTTTCTAAAAGCTTAAGCTCTTGATATTATTAGTCATACCATCCAAAATCTTAATCAAACTCTTGTTGATGGGATTATTGTATTATATTACATATGTAGAATGCAATAATAATTTGATGGATTATTGGTTTGCGTGTGTACTGTCATGGGGTGTGAATAGTCAACACCAGCTCATAATGAGCAAGCCTCTAAAAGCAACGAAACAAAAGACAAATGACAAGTACCACCACTTCAGTCCTATCTTGCACTGATATCATTTAATTTAATGTCAAAGCTGAGCTTTTGCTTACCATTTCACACATGAGCTCAGGATGGGCATACCCATCAAACATGGACCTACACAACCTCAATATGTTGCATTTGGAAGACATCACAGCTACACCTTATAGTCTTGCATGTCAACATGTTATTGGCTTTATTTCTTTGTGATAGACTAGTCGAGCTTTCAACATTTTTTCTCTGTGGAGTTGTCCTTCATATTCCCTGAATTGGACTACATAGATTGTAGATATTTCACTGGGTTTACAGATATATTTGGTTGAACTAAGGATGGAACTATTGCCATATAGCGGAAAGAGTGAGGGAAATAGCATAATTGCATTAGAAAATCTAAATGTTGAATAAATTCCTTTAACACATTATTATTTAATCATCCAAACATAGAGGACAAGTGTTGATGAAAAGGTTCTCTATTGGGTGATAACTCATAACCTTCCCGATCAACTAAAAAAGGACTCAATATTAAGATCAGACCGAATGAGATGATTTATTCATCAGTTTGTTGAATCTGAATTACCAACAAAGATCTTCAATATATCAATTTTACCCATATAGAGAAGCAACCTTACCAAGCTCTCGTCAAACCCAAATTACATTTATATTTATATACAAATCTTATTTCTAAGAGTCGAATCATGATATCTTACATAACTCTCCCCATCAATTTTGGACCAGAAATGCTGAGCATAAAAGTCTCAGTTCCTCGGAAAATTAAAGCAAGCCTTCCTACATCGTCTCTTGCAATTAAAGCTCCAATTTAGCAAAAACAAAAGAAAAGATAGAAGCATAGAGATAACATCAGCAACATAAGTTTCTTTTTGGTGACAGGGATCATCACTTGACTTTGAGTCTTGGGTCAGGTTTGGACCAGGTTACTACGAGTCGAGTCAGTCGCAACCGATTGGGTCAGATGATCAAATGTAGCAAGACTTATACATCATCATCATCATCATCAAACATTTAAATGCTTCCCATCGGTTAACAGCGGCGTCATGCTTGCAATGAACAAGTTCCTCGTACTGTCATTGACAAGGCCCACCTGGTCAGCAGTTTGAAGTCCTGGGGACAACATCAGCTGATGCGAAATGGAAGTTGCACAAAAACCGTAGTCCTGACAATTGTTGAATTGTGCGCTATGATATTATTCAATTTGTACCATAAAGTGGAATACAGGATCACAAACTTCAACAGTTGGCCACAGAGATACAGACCCAGGTGTGATCTCAACATCTTATCCTACAATTGCACCTTGCATTTTCTAATGATGTGAACCGAAATTTTGTTGATCCAAGGATTTCTGTGTATATTCTGCAATTCTTCAGGTCAAAATCAAAGACCTTTTAGAATAACATCGCCACAAAGGAAAATCTGGCAAAACCTTGTGAAAAAGAGGGTGGGAATGATAATCTAAATAGCCAATGGTAATAACTTGAGCAAATGTGTCAAAATTATCAAATGCTGCTACGTTTTGCTGTATAACTACACAAAAACCTTTAGCCCCAAGAACAATGAAATTCCAATATGTTCTCAACAAAGTATCCCGGAGAATGTTCTGGCAAAGTTCACTTACAGTCTCAGCATGCCAATCGATCTCTCCCAGCAATAAAACCAATATCATGGCAGTTATCTTGATGATATATTTTCTCTATTGTAGCTACCTTGTCTAGAACACTCCTAAAGATTAAATACAAAACATTTTTTTCATTCTCTACATGAAATGAAGATAGACCTTATTCGCCCATGTTCTATGACCATAATTAATCAATCAAGTGATTTTCAATGGTTCCAAAAGCAAACCTATCACTCACAAGTTACTAATGTAAGCATAAATATCAATGATGTTTGTAGTAATAACTGACATGAATTTGATTGAATGGGATGAAATCGAAACTTGTTTTCTGTTTTGTTCTTAGGTATCAAATCATAGTTGACTCCCATGGGTTGATCTGTAAAACACTTTCTAAGATGCTCCTCAGCACATCATATCATCAAATTGCTTGCAAATGTTCGACTAACCATAAGGTATGTACATTAAAGTTAGCACTAAACCAATTAACATAAAACATTCATGACCAATCTCTGCTAAAAAGAAGAATGGGCATGGTGCATATATTTATACTAAAGTTTCGCCATGTACCTTATTTGAAGAAGATGATGACATCATGAGAATATAAATGAGACAAACACTTATCTAGAAATATATGTACAAATTTAAAGCACTCAATACTAGAAGTATAAACATTCATTACCTTGGATCCATTATTCAACAGAAACATTACCTAAAAAGAAGATTCCGAATTATACCTGGTTGCTAAAATGAAAAAGTGCATCTATTGTGTGAGACAACCATGTGATGCCCCAGTGCATTAAAAATTAGAAGAAATATTCAAAAGAGGATTTATTGGTCAAATAATTGAGAAAGTGGGGGACATATACCAATAGTTAGTGTGACAGAAATATGCTAAGATGAGTGCATCTGATGATAGATGGGAGTAACATCAATTCATGGGAAAGTAAAAGTGATATAATGTAGTTAGGACATGCCAAAAAGATACCAGTAAATGCATCAGTAAGGCAAATCAACCAAGGTTAAATGTGCTGAGACTGGAAGAGACCCAAAGAAGACTAGGTTACAATTGTACAGAGACAATATGATGGGCTTTAGTTATTCTGTCAGTTGTAACATTATCCTCCATAGACCTCAATGGTCGAAAAGGCCAATGTTGCCAAACAAATAGTTCAAAAAAAATGTAGCACTTTGTGTCTATGTTGTTCTCATGCTTTTGCTCCAATGCAGTGTCGTCAAAGGCACTAGTAGTGATTTAAATAGGCGCTCGAGCGCTCGCCTAAATGCTCGGGCAAGGCGAGGCGAGGCGAGGCTCGAGTGCCTCGTGTGTGGACCAGGCGATGCGCTTCACTGAGGCACTACTTGGGCACTCGCCCGAACCCAAGCATTAGGCACTTCGGGCAAGTGCCCGGTTCAATCAAGCGAACCGAACCGATTTAAGTATGGTTCGGTTCGTAATTTCTTACCTAAAAAGCCACGCTTCACACCCACGCGACCTCAAGGAACCCAAGCGTTGCTTCTGCCTCCGCCGCCGATGCTTTCGACCGCTGCCTCTGCCACAAACGCAATGGACCAAGTCTTCCTCTGTTGTCGACGGACGAGTCTGACGACCCTCGTAGCTTTCTTTCGCTATCGCTTCCACTATCGACGGAGAGAACCGCAAGTTCCTCCATCGACGGATGCCCTCTGGAGCTTCCATCGTTACCACTGCTACTGTCGGTAGCTTTAGCCGCTGTCACTGCTACTATCTGCAGCTTCCCTCGCTGTCGCTGCTATTGTCCGCAACTTTAGTCGCTTTCATTGCTATTGTCCACAACTTCCGCTACTATCGTTCGCAACGCTGCCGCAACTATCTTAAACTGATCCTCCATCATTGCTGCTATCTCCCTCTATTACTGTTAATATTTTGTTCTCCCACCTCTAACTTTAATAAACTGTTAACAATATATTTTTAATTTAATATCATATTTTTATTTAAATAGTTATATTTTTAATTATATTATATGTTTTATATTTTAATATTTTAGAGAATATTTTTTTCATCATATAACTTAAGTAATATATTGTTAACAGTATATTTTTAATTTAATATCATATTTTTATTTAAATAATTATATTTTTAATTATATTATATTTTTTTATATTTTAATATTTCAGAGTGCCTCGCTTCGCTCGGGTGAGTGCCTAATGCTTCAGGCATTTTAAGACCTTGGTGCCTTTTGACACCTAACGCTTTTTAAACAACTGGACACTAGACTCCAAAAAATGCTCAAGTGTCTTTTGAGAACACTGCTCTGGTGGAGAGATAATCTACTTGTTCTTGTTAATGATGTAGTGAAGTTTATATTTCATTGCCTACATGAGATGGATTAGTCTGCATAAGTATGTGTTGATACTATAATGGCATTCTGTACGATTAATTGATCAAGCTACCATGTTTTTCTTTTATAATGTATGTCCCAAAACCCTTCTGTCCTATTATGAATATTGACTTGGGTTAATCCAAGTACCATAAGACCCTATTTTTGTTTTCTGGTTATAAGCCAAATTAATCCATCTGCAAGCATAGCAGCACAAAGAAAGAAATAAGCCAAATTAAATATGACATCAAGATTAGTCACAGTTCACCTAATAATGTGGATTCAAAAAATATAACTAAAAACCAGATACATGCTTCAATATTTGAAGGAAGAATTTAGTGCCTCCTCATATGCCACAGAGTATCCATAAACACAATGTAGGCTTCTATAATGATAAGAAGTTTTGGTTGGACCAAAATTTAAAGTCAGTGAAACCAATATAAAGTGCCTACATAAAGGTCCCTTATGAGGACACAATATAACCCATAAGAATGAAAACAGTCTTTTTTAATATTTAAATATAAGGTTACGTACATTGATCCTCCCCAGTCCCCGCATTGGCGAGAGCCTCGTGCAGTAGGTACGCCCTCTTTAATATATTCCATAAGAAAGACATGATATGAGTACAATTCAAAAAATAATAATAAATGCAAGCACCAAGCAAGTACATAATAGTAACGAGGATCACATCACAGCTGAAATCAAGATATCCACAGCAAGGTAATAAAGATCAAATGGAGAAATATATTTATAAGCAAGAGCCAAAGTGCCAAACTAACAAAATATGGAGGTGGTACCTTACAAACATGTACCATTGTGCCCAGGGCATGCATGACATGAACAATCCACACCATCATATGATGACCCTAGAGGGGCAATGACACATGACCATGCATGCTACTTTATGCCTTGCCACAACCATATAAGACAAAGAAACAGAAGTACTTGAAATACCTGAAATTGCAGAGTAGATGGATCATGCTGTTCTTTGATTTGTACATGACAAGTTGTTAAATTACTTAAACGACAATCTGCAACATCAAAATGCAAATTGATACAAGTTAAAATATTGTAAAGAATTCTTACAGGACAAGTACCTAACTGGGAGGAATCAACAAGATGACACTTGAGAAAATAAGCATCTGAATGACAGGAAACTTAGGATAAAGAAAAACTGAGGGTGCATCCTAGGTACCTTTGGCATCATCACACATGTGAATGATTAAATAACCAGTAGATCAAATATTAAAAAATTGCCAAATTTATCTCCAGGATAGTGTTTCCATCGCAAATGGAGAAAATGTTCCTACTAAAAAAACAATCAATAAGTCTTGCTAAACTCATAATTAGAATGATTCAAAGATAAGATAGCACATATAGCACAATCAACCACTATCAGATATCCACAGGGAAAAAAAAGAAAGCTAGATGACAGGCAAATGTGTGTTTAATGAACATGGGAACTGCAGCGAATATCCACCTAAGACCTATTCCTGATAATAGAATGGTGGGCCCAGAACTTCTCTTTAGTGTACAGAATTTACAAGTTGCTTCCTTTCCTTCCATCTCTAATAAGGGAAAAATAAGCACAGCCTTGCTTCACACCATTCCTCCATGCCTAAAACCACCATCTCCAGAATCTGTACCAGGATCTAAGCCACTTGGTGAGTCATACCACTTGGTATTGTCGGCATAAAAACCATCCACGTGCATCCCTACCAGACTTGAATCTGTCAAGGGTTTTATTAGTTTAGATTCCTCATCCTCACCACAAAGAATGCTCTTCTCATCAAAATCACTGCAGTGTTCTTTCAATATCCACTTATCAGGCTTCAAGCTATCCCTCATAAGCATCTTCCTATCCTGACAGTCTGCGGTCATCCTCTCCCATGGCACGATGGCTCCAAGATCTGAACCAAAATCTGGATCCTCCTCTTCAATCATCTCAGCCTCCTTACTAAATATCCTATCATGTCTATCAAGATGATGATCGTCGTTATTTCCCCATTGTGCGACCTCACCATCACCTACCAATGTTTCCTCTGAGTGATGCACTCCCCCACCCAACCTCCTCAATTTGAGCAAGATATCAGACAGTTCACGTGACAATGATCGCAGCATCTCTGGGCTCATTTTAGTAATTCTTCCTTCCAATATACCAACCTCGACCCTGAGTTCTTGGACCTGTTGCAGAACCATGTGATGTGAATCCCCTCTGTCATCCTTCCCCATAAGGCTAACAAATGACTCAGGCTCCATATCTTCCCTAACCCCATAAACCTCTGGATCGATATCAAAAGCCCCCTTGTTCCCAATTACTCGGTGGATGATCCTAGCATTCCCATCAAGCGGACCAGGCTCGTGCCCAGAATGAACTGCATATAGCTTGAACATGGCAGTGCCCTCCTCCTGGTACACAAAAGTCTTGTCCTTTTCATTGTAGTTCATTATGGGCACAATCGCCCTTATGCGAAACCCACATCCACAACGCTTAGACTGGTAAGGTTCCCTCTTCAAAACCCTAGCTTTCTTAGCTGAAGCACTGGCAGACGTCGGCTCCCCAGCTCGGTGGCAAGCATAATCCTTCACTTCAGCCATGAAAGGCTTGTACCTAATGTATTTCTGGCGGATGCAAAGCGCTACCTTGTGCTTGGCAGCAAGCTGCTGAAGGTGTCGCTGCACATCCTTTGCAGGCACTTCAAAGGACTCAGTGTACTCAAAACGCCGCCTTTTGGACCGTGCCAGAGCACTGCTTCCACGAGATGTCAGAGAGGTGGCAGAGGAGCAGATCGGGCAGGAAGCCACGCAAACGCGGATGAACGACTCTGGGATACCGTAGAACTTGGCACCAACCGTCCAGGACTGCTTAATCCGGTCGACAGTCTCCTTCAACCCAAGATGCCGCAGCAGGTCGGGGTCGGCATGGGCAGTGGTGACGATCTCCTCCCACTGGTCCACATGCGAGACTCGCTGCGCTGAGTTGTTTTTGAACAAGAGCGCGGGCAGGACACCATCCATGTGGGCGTGGAGCTTGTCCTGGATGCGCTTCCACGCAGTGAGGTATGCCGTGTCCTCGTTGCGGTCCTTCCAGACAGAGCGCCATGACTTCAGCACGGATCGGGGCGTGGCGCAACGAATCTCCTCCGGGGTCGCAAGCCGGCCTTCGAGGATGCAGCGCACCATCAGGGCGTGCGATTGGCGGTTAAAAGTGTAAAATTGGGAGGAGACATGAGGGCTCGGGTCGATGCGGGGCGCCGCCGGAGGGACGTCAACGGCTGACGCTTCGCCGAAAGAACAATCTGGCGGAGCGGTGGCGGCAGTCGGAAGGGGCTTCCGGTCTTCGATTAGGGATTCCTCGGCGTCGATCTCGTCCTCGTCGGGTTCCTCATCCTCGTCATCATCGCGGAGGAGGAGGGAGGAGAAGGGGGAGTGGGAGTGGGAGTGGACTAGGGTTTCGGGGGCCTGGGAGCTGGGGTCGTCGTCGTCGTCCATGAGCAGCGATTGGTGGTGGTGGTGGTGGTGATGGAAGGAGGAGTGGAGGAGATCGACCTCGTCATCGATGGCGGCCGCGGATGAAACGGGCGGCGGCAGGGGAGGAGGAGGATTGGGTGTTAGGGTTTGGTGGGGTAGGAGTTGAGATTTGATGATTTGGTTCATGGGAGTGATGGTGGGCGAGGGAGACGACGATGTCTTCGGCATCAAAGTCCCCTGACTTCGCCTCCTTTATCTGCTGCTTTTTCTTGGAAGCGTAGGGTTTCTTCTCGCGAGTCGAGAATCGATGGTCGCGAAGGGGACGGAGACGGCATTTATTTACTATTGCAGGGAAGGATTGGATTCGAAGGGTAGAGCGGGTCCCAAAGGGAGGAGTGCGCACTGCTGCGTAGTTCACCTCTGGGCCCCGCATCCAGAAATGTGAAGGTAGTGACGCAGCGTATGTTCTCCCACGTAACGAATGATCTATAATCGCCTCTTTTAATCCTCCTCTCTTGCCCCCGTTCCGGCACCCATTTGGACGCGTGTAGTGGCGCTGCGTATGATTTCTAATGTGGCCAAGGATCCGGCACCCATTTGGACGCGTGTAGTGGCGCTGCGTATGATTTCTAATGTGGCCAGGACGCACTCGTTATCAACGTCCTCCTTCCATCTGTCGGCACGAGAGAGTGACCCACGGCCCGAGGAGTGTGCTATGAACAGCGCAGGTCCCGCACCCAGTGTGGTGGCCGGGTAACGACGCCGCGTATCGTCCCACATACCCGTTACACCTGAGATCAACACGTCTTACCTTCTCTCGTCGTCGGGTCGTCAGGGGAAAGAAGCCGACCCCACGGGGAGAAAATACGCAATGAAACGTGAGTGCCCCGCTCCCCGTAGTAAGGCCGCGTACCTTCCCGGCGTATGTAATGAAACTGAGATCAACTCTCGGTACGCTTCTTTTCCTCTTCGCCTCGAAGGAGTGTTGTTGTGGTGGAAGCTTCCTGGAAACGAGACGGGAGCCCATCGGCGGCCTCATCTGATATGGTTTTAAAGGGCAATCTATTCTCTAAAGGGGCATTTGATTCTTTGGAAAATCACAGATGAGATGCACGTGGAAGTCTAAAGTACATTACATTAATGTTCCTGATTTTGTTTATCACTTTTCCTGTTTGCTTTGTTGATTGCTACTATCTGCAATGTTGTGTATTTATCTATAAAACTCAGGCTAATTAAGATCAATTATAGCTCACAATTAACGTACCAAGATATTTGAAAGGAAAAGCTCCTTAATGTTAAAAATTCTACCAACTTCAAAAGGTACATCAAGTAGGAAAGAAGATATTGTTGACGGAGACCTCTTTATTCTATGAAATAAGAAGAAAGTTTCCCATTTATAACACATATAAACTCGAGAGAAGTTAAAAATACATAAGACATGAATCATAAAATTCAAAGAGAGTGGATGGTAAGCCTTTTGAAGGTTAGCTTTAATCATAATATAAGGATTTTACTTTTAGAATCATGAGAAATCTCTTAAATAATAAGAATATTATTCTAAATCCCATGAAGGTAAATTGTTCTTTGGAAATAATTCGAGAAAATAAAAAGTTTAAGTCTGTTGATAAGAACTTCATGAGAAATCTCTTAAATAATAAGAATATTATTCTAAATCCCATGGCCATGAATGAAGGTAAATTGTTCTTTGGAAATAATTCGAGAAAATGAAAGTTGAAGTCTGTTGATAAGAAGTGAACTTCTGCTATGATCCTATAGTTAACATTACACAAGGATATAAGACGATAATCAACAAGCAATATATAGGGTTAAGGCATTTGGGAATAAAAACGATATATGTCAAGATAATTTTTCAATATCCCGTATGAAACTTAATAATGTATCTATCTACATCAAGACTCTTACCATACCCCAAGGAATGTACTGTATCTCAAACCTCCTGCCACCGAAACTAAGGATGCACCCTCGTGAGAGGATATATAGGCAACCTAGGCAAAAAGAGCTAGGATCAACACCATTCTTCAATTGGTCCCAAAGCATCAATCAAAATGCAAATAATTAAAAAAAAATTAAATGTTAGGCCGGAGTCAAAAATTGAGCATCGAGTCAAAAGAATCGGGAGATAAGTCGAAGGTTCAGACGATGCATTAGAAGCTAATCGGGAGTTCGTTGGGAATTCATCGAAAGCTAGCCGAAAGACCATTGAAAGATTATCGGAAGTCTCGCTAGGAGTTCGGATGAACAATTAACGTGCTAGATAACTAGAATTGTTTGCATAATAGTTATTTGCCCTTAATTATCGTAGTTATGGTTATAATTTGAGTTAGTCTTAGGAGAAATCTTACTAACTCAATTAGGGATCAATTAGGCCCTAATTAGAACTGAATTGGGCCTATTGTTTTACCCATTCAGTGATCCTTAGCTGGCCCAAGCGGTGGCACTGCCAAGACTAGCGGTGGCACCACTTGAGGCTCAACCTCCTAGGAAGTTTAGACGATTGTACCATCAGTAATTAATGCTGCCAAGCGGTGCTACAACTAAAGCCCAATCTCCGAGGCTCTATCAAGCGATCTTATCGTCAGACTACGCGTTGGTATTACTTAGTGTCAGTCTATAGGCGGTGGTATCGCCCAATAATGATGATGGTATCGTCAGTACCCCGGAAACCGAGACTGAGATACTTTTTGGCTCAATTTTTTAAGCCATTGGAGCCTATAAATACCCACACTTTTTTGCTCCATTTTGTTCAAAGTGTGAATAAAAGTGTTAAGAATTTAGGTTGTAAAAGTGTTTGAAAAAGTGCTAAGTGTCCTCCTCCTCCTTCTTTAGCTTTGTGATGATTCTAAGAGATGTTTGAGGCTTATAAAAGTTGTCTCCTAAACCTATAAAAAGAAGAGAGAGTTATAAGAGAGTAGTTGGTCTTCTCCCATTGAAAAAAGACCGTGTTAGGACCATTTTATTTTCTGAGCTTTTGAATAATTTTTATTGAGTCTGTTTAGTTCAGTTAGAGTTAGGTAGAGGTTTATTTAATATTTATTTATTATTAAGAGTCCAAGTCCTAGTGAACTCTAGGTGTAACTCTATAAATAATGATATAACCATTTCTTTTCGACAATCATTGAAATATTATTTCAGTTTGTGGATAAACCCTAGGAGGTCAATCCCCTCGAAGTGATCAAGGAGGCCGATCTCCTCAAATTGATCATCCTCTTTTCTCTTTTTTCTTTTATGATAAGACCTTAGGGTCTTCTCATTTGATATCAGAGCAGCGATCCTCGCTGCAATTATCTTTATTTTCAAAAAAAAAAAGAGAGAAAGAGAGAGAAGAAGAAGAAGTCGCATTATGCACCCTTGCTTCCGGCCAGCCCACCTATCACCGTTGCTCTCTGGTTAGCGATCACTACTACCACTGCTTCCCGGCCGATCGGCCACCAACCTCCCCCTCTCTAGCACCGCCAATGCTTCTCAAATAAGGCCGGTAGCCCATACCCCTGCTTCCCTTTATTGAATATCGTATTTTGATGATGAAACCACTTGATATATGTTTATGATTTAATCTGCGTTTTGAGTGATGCAGGATGAGATAATTAAAGCAGAAAAATCATGTTGAGCCGGAGGAACATGTCAGAAGATTGGACGTCGGGCCGGTGGATCGGTCGACGTATCAACAGAAGGCTTCGGGCCATGGACTCGAGCATCGGGCCAAGAAGAGCGGGTATTGTGCCAAGGATATTAGAGATGTGGAGTCAACTGGCCGATTGGGCAATAGGCCACATGAGAGGACGATGTGCCGAATAATCGGACAAAGCGTCGAGGGACCAATGACATGTTGGACAACTTGGTTAATTGCTTAGGATTAATTGTCTCGATCAAAGTTTTGTTTTATATGTGCAAGATTAACTACGATAGAAGTAAGACATGCAGCAGGAGTTACACCGGAGTCAAGGCTATGATCACGTTGGGAGTTCGACGGAAGTCCAGACGGTCGTTAGAGGTTCTGTGGGAACAAATCTGAGAAGTCCAGGAGCTTGCCAAAGAAGCTCATCGGAACTCGCCAAGTGGATCATCGCAAGTCCAGGAGTTTGCCGGAAGCCCGCCGGAGCATCGCCGAAGGTTCGTCGGATGTTCGTCGGAAGCTCGTCAGAAGAAGTGATTGACGCACCGGAGCAAGTTGCAGTAAATGTCTTAAGAAATATCATAGTTAGCATGTAAATTAAGTTAGGAATGGGAGGTGATCCCATTAACTTAATCTGGGGGCAATTGGGCCCTTGATAGACCCAAATTGGGCCAAATTGATCAACTCATTCGGACCAAAATTCTTGCTAGGCGGTGGCACTGCCTGGGCTCAATCTCCGAGTGAGACTAGGTGGTGCAACCACCCCTGTCTGGCGGTGGCACTGCCTAGAGGCTCAGTCTTCGAGCTGCCAAGCGGTTGTACCGCCCTAGTTAAGAGGTAGTACCGCCAGGACCCCGAAAATCCGGGAAAAGACATTTTTGAGCTTTAAATTCAAACCAGTTTGGGGCCTATATATACCCCACCCTTTCCTGCATGAAAGGGCACTGAAAATCTAATCTTACTCTGTGATTTTTAGAGCTCAAAAGTGTTATAGAGGCTAGAAGTTCTCCTCCCTCTTTTCTTCCAAGTTTTGATCTTTCGAGAGAGGAGAGAAAAGTTTGTAAGGGTTGTCTCCTAAGCTCGTCAAAAGGAATGAAACTATAAAAGAGTGGTTGGCCTTCACCTATTGAAGGAAGGCCTCTAGTGGACGTAGGTGACCTCATCGGAGGAGGAAGCCAAAAGTGGATGTAGGTCAAGATTGACTGAACCACTCTAAATCTCGATTTGTATTTACTTTATGTTCTCTATCTTAACTGCAAACTGCCTCCATAGCTTTACTTTAACTGCACTTCGCCTAATCTAAGTTAAAGCAACTTCTAAATTGGCTTTCATACCGAAATCACTTTTATCGTACGAACGTCATATTTCGGTTTGCAATTACATTCTATTCTCTATCTTAACTGTAAACTGCCTCTATATCTCTACTTTAACTGCATCTCACTTGATCACAAGTTAAAGTGATTTCTGAATCAGCTTTCTTATCGAAATCATTTTTATCGTACGAACGTCGTTTTAAATCATCGAAAGTTTTCCACTGCACTAATTAAAACCCCCCCCCCCCCTCCCCTTAGTGCTCTTGATCCTAACAATTGGTATCAGAGCTCGGTATTTCTCATTTCGGATTTACACCCGAGAGAAATGACTCTTCATGACTTTCAAGAGGGCTTATCGGTTGTTTGTCCACCGTTGTTTAACGGACTGGACTACACTTATTGGAAAACTCGAATGAGAGTTTTCTTGATTTCTATAAATTTGGATTTATGGAATATCGTTGAAAATAGTTTTCAACTTCCCTCTAAACCGATGAATGAATGGTCAGATTTGAAGAAGAAGTATTTCTCTTTAAACGCAAAGGCTATGAATGCCTTATTTTGCGCTTTGGACAAAAATGAGTTCAATCGGATTTCTACGTGTGAAAAGACTTTTGATATTTGGCGAACACTTGAAATCATGCATGAGGAAACTAGTAGAGTCAAAGATGTTAGGATAAAGAGCACTAAGAGGGGAGGGTGAATTAGTGCAGTGGAAAACTTTCGACGATTTAAAACGACGTTCGTACGATAAAAACGATTTCGGTAAGAAAGCCGATTCGGAAATCACTTTAACTTGTGATCAAGAGAGATGCAGTTAAAGTAAAGATAATCACAAATTGGTGTATGCAACTATGAATCAAGGGGGAGTGTTGAGATTTGATTCATAGTTATCTATCTAAATAGTTACCAGAGACAGAGACAGAGACAGAGATAGAGACAAAGATAGAGATAGAGAAAAGAGACAGATAAATAGAGAGTCTGTGTGCACTTGGTATCTTGTAAGTGTTCTTATTAATCCTCCTGTTTTTAATACTACATCAGTTTTCTTGAGTCGAAAGGATTCTTTTTACTCGTATCGTAGTATTCTGTTTTTTCTTGCTCCTCCATCCCCAACAGTACCTATATTTACTTGGGTTGTAGATTCTATGTTGCTGTTTCGATTGATTCTTTTTGGTGATTTCTCTCTTTCTTCGCAGACTCATCCTCCAATGTCCGCCTTGAGGACTGCTACATAGTCTCAGGCGATGACTGCATCGCCATTAAAAGCGGTTGGGATGAGTACGGGATTGCATTCAACATGTCAAGCAAACACATAGTGATCAGACGGCTCACCTGCATCTCCCCCACGAGCGCTGTCATCGCCCTGGGAAGCGAGATGTCGGGAGGAATCCAAGATGTCCGGGCCGAAGACATCACGGCCATCCACTCCGAATCCGGCGTCAGGATCAAGACGACCATCGGAAGGGGAGCTTACGTGAAGGACATATTCGTGAGAAGAATGAATCTGCACACAATGAAGTGGGTCTTCTGGATGACGGGCACCTACGGGCAGCACCCGGACGACAAATTTGATCCGAAAGCCATTCCGGTGGTGCAGAATATCAGTTACAGCAACGTGGTGGCCGAGAACGTGACCATGGCCGCGAAGCTGGAGGGGATTCCCGGCGCGCCCTTCACCGGAATATGCATCTACAATGTGACGGCGGAGGTGGTGAAGTCGAAGAAGCCGATTTGGAACTGCACCGACGTGGAGGGCGTATCGAGTCACGTGACGCCCACTCCCTGTGCGCAGATTCCGGAATATCCAGATCGTATAACGCATTGCCCCTTCCCTGAAGATGATCTACCTGTGAATGGTGTTGGGCTAGAGGAGTGTGCTTATCAGAGAGCCAAACCATGAGTTGAGATGCTTTCTACAACTCATGGTTTAATGGCATAACCAATGATGTCCTGAAGCTTGGCAGATTAAAATGTTTGCCTTGAACAAAGGCAGATGTAATTGATCATATAATATCCAAAGGCAGATGAAATATCCAATAATATTTCATTGCTATAAATATGGATTATTGAAAAAATAAGACATGTTATTTATTTGAATACTTTTCTTCAACTTGGAAGTGTTATATTCTTTATTTGATACCAATAGTTGAAATGAATTTTTCAAAGAGAGGATGACTTATGATTGTCACTAAAACGATTGATTTTATCCCTAACATTTGAATTCATAACCAAATGTATCTTCACTTTCAAATACCACGTAAGCGCACCCTATGTTGTAGAGGACAGGTCGATTTATTTGAGAACTTTTTCTATGATCATATCTGAATCATGTTATGCATGAACAGGCTTCGTTAGATCCTATAGAATAAAATAAGTGAGGTGGGATGATTCAATATTCTATTTATTCCACTTCCTTATTTACAGTATGGAAACATATTCATTTCCTCTTCATCGATCCAAATCTATAACACTATCAAAGTGAAATAAGAGATCTAAGGAAGAACATTGGTTGGACTTTATTAGTAACAAGTAAATATTTTGTACGTAAAAAAATTAAGATATTAGGGGGATAAACACCAATAAAAAAATATAAGGCAATCCAAAAAACACTTGATTATGATCAAATTTATAAGCCGACTTGGATATCGAGTGTATACCTATAAGAACTAAATTAGTTGTAATAAATAGTTGCAACCCTAGAAAATAGAATTTAGTAAATCTTTTCTTATATAGAGTCATTATATATGATATGTGAAGATATGTATGAAAAGTAGATTTTATATGGATCTATTTTTGCCATTCATTTCATTCTTGCTCGAGCTGAATGATGAAAAATTATCATATTTGGTTCCTTCAGGGGGTGGATCCATAAGAATTCACCTATCCCAATAACAAAAAAACTTGACTAGAACGATACAATATTAAGAGGAAGTTCGCAGGGTGGCCATGGAAGGCCTAGGTCGAACGTTGGTGAGGAAGTTCTGCTCAAACTCCCTGGTGAGCTGGTCAAAGGACAAGACTGAATATTGGCACAGTCAGTTGAACCACGCTCGTACCGGTCCCCTCAGGGTGGTCGGAAATGCCCGGCATATCAATGCATCGGAGGTGCCATAGAGGGCCATCTGAGACCGAAATGTGGAGACATGCTCCATAGGATCGGAGCCGCCGTCATATGTCTCCAATATCGACAGCTTGAAGTTGAGGGGTACCGACTTGTCCTGTACTTCCTATGTGAAATGGGACCTGCCTGAGCCGCCTTCGCTAGACTTGCTCGGTGATTTTTGGAACTCGTGCTAGAACTCGTCTAGGCGTTGGTTGACCCGGGACAATTGGGCCTGAGCGAGTCGTCCACCAAGTCAAATGATACGGTGTCAGGCTTGAAGTGGGGTAGTGTGACTTAGCAGGGTGCGGGTATGCTCTGCTCGGGCGAACATCTCGGGTCCGTCGCTTGCTCTCGGACTTCCCCCATCCCGACTTGCTACCCACTCGGCCTCTATCGGGTCGAGTCAGTTGGGGGAGCCGCTAGCCACACGGTCTGAGGAATGAGCGGAGTGAGCGTCTACATCATGCCCACCATGGCTTGCACTTGTTTGGTCAGGTTGAGGAATGCCTCGGGTGTCACGGCCGAGGGTCCCATGGTTAGTCCAATAATATGTGTATATTGGATCTTTTGAGACAATTATTAGTCTTAGAATGTAATTCTGATCGGTCATTAAAAATACATTTCAATATATTTTTTTTATTTTTTTTAGATTAGTTAATCTATCTTGGAAGGTAAAAATGGGTAGAGTAAACCTATTTTTTTTTATTTGAAATTAATGTCCTCTTCCTCTGCATGTAGGAAATGAATAAAATAAACCATTTAAATCATGAGAAGTGCTTCCATAGAAGTTAAACTTCCATTCATCTACATCTCTTGTTTCTTATTCCCATTCCTCCTTCCTATTGCAAGGTTTCTAATCTTTTCTATTGCAAGTGTTCTAATCCTTTCTATTACAAGTGTTTCGATCCTTCCTATTGCAAGCTTTCTAATCTTTCCTATTACAAGTGTCCTAACCTTTCCTTACTGTAATTTTATCTCTACATTTGTTTTGAATATGAGGAACATTAAATTATTCTAGCCTTGTATTTGATATATCTCCTGTTTAGATGTAACGATTTGAATCTATGAAACTTCTGAGATTCTGACCTTTCTACCTTGTTATGGTTATAACTTTACGCACTGACATCTGATTTGGACAAAACTTATTTGATATAAATATAGACTCATAATCCTTTCTTTTGATAGCTTATTTTAACAATTCAGAGTAAGTTTTCCTATCCAAACTTCTATTTCAAATAAGCCTATGAATTTTGCAAAACAGGGATCGTAATTTCTGACATTTTGATACTGAACTGCCTATAAGTCCTTGTTGGAAACTTTGATTTATTCCAAACTTATTTTATTTTAAATTAGACACGTAGATCTTTCATTTGATACTTAGATTGAAAGATTTAGAGTCCAAATGCCCGCCCAGTTTTCTGTTGAAATTGACCCTGTGAATTCTATAAAATTGAGATTTGTTCTTTGATCTTGGATTACTAAATCTATTGTAACTCTTTGTTGAAAACTTTGATTCATACGGAAATTATTTTATTTGAAATAAGATTGAAATATCTTTCACAATAGCTTTCTTGAGTATATTGGAGCATGATTGATAGTTTGAATCATTTGTTCAATGTGCCTCTCGAATTCTGCTTGAAATCGAGCTTTGGTCGATTTCACATATTCTGGTTTCATTTCTTTGGAAATTGATTTCATTTAGTTTTCTTGTCCAATTGAGCTTTATATTATTACTTTGAATTCTTGTATGCTCTTATCCTTAAAATTATTTGCATTCTTGAAAACTATTGCGTAACGTTTATGCTATATCATATTAACTCATATAGGCACATGTATATCCCATTGTTCCGCATTTGCTTTCGATATGTGCCTATTCCAGTTTCATTCCTTTGGACATTGAACTCTATCTAACCTTCTTATTTGAATTGAGTTATATATGATTGCTTGGAATTCTTGAATGCTCTTGCTTTCATTTCCTTTTAAATCTGAATACATTTGTGAAAGATTATACTTGCATCATATTGACTTGTAAAGGCTTATGTATGTTTTGTTGTTTCGCGTGTGTTTCCGATATGTACTATTTATTGTTAATACTGTCCTTTTGTACTTTGGTGTTTGTGGGATACTATGAACCTTTGCCAGAAATGGTAAAGGAAGTTATTCATAGAGCCTGCAATGCTCTACCAGCCCCATTTGACTTCACCTAAATGTGGGTGGATAGAGCTCCCAAACGTGGGAGACTTCTGTCTAGTGGTCATTCAGAAATGGATGAATCACCTTTTGTCTGTGGTCCTACTACACTTTCTGTATGTTTGATATGATATCTAAAGCTTTGGTTATGTATTTATATATGCGTTTTAGATAAGAAAGATATAAATGCAACGTCAAATACGACGTTTCAGTTTCTGTTTTGTATTCGTTCTTTGATATGCTTTGAAATGGTTCATATGCCGTTGATATGTTTTGAAATATTTCTTATGCTATTGATATGTTCCGAAATGCTCCCTATGCCTCTGAAATGTTCCTACGCCATTAATATGCTTCGAAATATTCCATATGCCATTGATATGTTCCGAAATGTTTCATTTGCCATTGATATGCTCTGAAACATTTCATACGCCGTTGATAAGCTCCGAAATGTTTCATTCGTTATTGATATGCTCCGATGATTCAATATTGTATTTATTCCACTTTCTTATTTACAGTATAGAAACATATTCATTTCCTCTTCATCTATCCAAATCTATAAAACTATCTGAGTGAAATAAGAGATCTAAGGAAGTGTTGAGTCCAGCCCATATATGGGCTTGGACAATTAGGCCTATTGAGCCCAAATCACTAATTGAAAGAAAGGGCAAAAGGTGAGGGTAGCAAAAAAATGAGAGTGTGCAGCGTGCGTGTGAGCAGATGAGCGTGCAGCGAGTGGCGGTGTAGAGAGAGAAAAGAGGAGAGAGAAAGATTAGATTTTTGAGTTTTCTGCTTAACGATCGGCAGTCAAACGTTGTCAGTTTTGACCCAAATTTTATGTGGAGAATCCTTACAGCAAACCCTACAATCCTAATGGTGTTGATCTACAATTTATCCTCTTTAAGGTACTTTCCTGCTATATCCACTCTGTGAGAACTAGAATTCTCTTTTGATGAGATTCATCCGATATGCTAGAGCCAAGATCTATGTTCTTGTTGTTATTGTGATCCTCTGATTATTCTAGAGAAGACCTATTGTAACCAGTTATCATTATTATTGATAGTGGAAGTTTAAAATGGACTACGGTCCCATGGTTTTTCCCACACTAGGTTTTCCACGTTAAAAGATTTGGTCTCATTGTGTGATTGATTATTTGCTCTATTATTTATGCTATGCTGGTTGATATTTTCATTTGGATATCAAGTTGGTATTTTGATGAGAAACTCATTTTGATACACAAAGAGGGAAAAGAATATTCCGCTTTAACAGGTTTTTTCCCAATAAGTGGTATTAGAGCAACAGGTTGTTTGGTGCTAGTTTTTCTTGTGTGATTGAAATAGAGCAGTCAGATGGTATGATTAAATTAAACTTATCAAATTATTCCACTTGGAGGCGTCTGATGGAAGATTTACTCTATTGCAAAGATTTATATAAGCCTATCAAGGTTAAAAATAAACCTTCTACTATGGACGATGAAGAATGAGATGCTTAACATAGAAAAGCTATTGCCTATATTAGAAGATGAATGGATATAAACTTGCATGAGCATATTTTTGATGAAACCAGAGCTGATGTTGTTTGATAAAGGTTAGAAAACCTTTTTATGAAAAAGATAGTGGGAAATAGAATTTCTCTCCTTAGAAGGCTTGTAAATTTGAAGTATAAAGATGGTGGTAATATTGTTGAGCATATAAGCCTATTTCAGAGTCTTGCAAATAAGTTGGTTGCTATGAAAATGAATATAGATGATGAGATGCAAGGATTACTACTTCTCAGCTCTTTACCAAAAAGTTGGGAAACATATGTGGTGACTATTTGCAACTCCACGCTAGAGGGAACTCTAACTATAGATATGGTTAAAGATAGTTTGCTAAATGAAGATATCAGAAGGAAAGAACAGGGTGAATCTTCTTCTGGGGCATTTGTTACTAAAAAACAAGAAAAACATGAAAGAAGTCATAAGCAGAAACCCACATGGATATAGAGGAAGATCTAAGTCTAGAAGAGATATCAAATGTTTTCACTATAACAGGCCAGGTCACATGAAGAAAGAGTGTAGGTTTTGGAAGCAAGAACATAATGAAATGAAGAAAAATGAGAAAGAGACCAATACAGTTGCTGCTGAAGGTAATGTCACTATTGTATGTGATGAAGATTGTGTTAGTCTTATAGCTCAGGACAGTAATTGGATAATTGACTCTGTTAGGATCGGAGCGGCACTAAGAGGGGGGGGTGAATTAGTGCAGCGGATTAAAACTTCGATTTTAATCAAAATCTTTCGTACGTTAAGAACGAAACTTGAGAAATTTAACTTGAAGGCCTATTCTTGAAGTTGCGCAGCAAGAGTAATAAGGAACTAAAGCAGTAAGAAGATTTGCAGTAATGTAAATGACAATAATAAAGAGCAAACCAGAGATTACGCCGATTTTTAGAGTGGTTCGGTCAAATGGCCTACTCCACTTGCGAGGCCCCTCTTCGATGAGGCTCCCACCTTCCACTAGTAAGTCTCTTGAAATGGAAGGGTAAACACCCCTCTTACAACCTTTTACAAGCAGCTCAACCTCTTACAAATTTTCAATAAGAAAGAAGGAGGAGAACTCTCTAGCAAATTGAAAACAAGACTTGCTAAGACTTTCTAAGACTTTTCTCTCAATCAAAAATGCTTCTCAAAAGTTGTAACCTCAGCTGAGATTTGAGGGGTATTTATAGGCCTCAAGAGGATTCAAATTTTGGGCTCCAAAATTTGAATTCTCTTAGGGTTCCCGGTGTTGGAGGTTCCACCGCCCAGCCAGGCGGTGCCACCGCCCAGCGCTCGGGTGCTGGACGGTGCAACCGCCCAGCCAAGGAGGTGTCACCGCCCAGCCAGGCGGTGCCACCGCTTGGCTTTCCGATTCATTGGTTTGACTTAATTTTAGCCCAAACCAAATCTGACTTTGGGCCCAGTTAGCCCCTAACCAGGATATAGGATTATCTCTTAATCCTAATCCTAATTACAGGTGAACTACATAACACAAAAAAAACATCCTAAGCAAGTTTTTTTAACCGCGAACGTCGAGTCTTGTTCCGGCGAGCTTTCCGACGAACTTCTTCCGACGGACTCCCTGCAAGCTCCCAATCTTTGTGATGACTTTAACGAGTAGCCGAGCCTTCTTGGTGATCTTCGCGAGCCTCCGACGATTTCTTCGGTGAACTTCCGACACGTTCCCGATTTCTTCTCGGATGGTTCCGGCAGCATCTCCGATGATTCTTCGGTCTCTTAAACGTCCATCGAGCTCGACTCCGGTATCCTTGCTTTATGTTTTCTGGTTATCGTAGTTAATCCTGAACACTTAACTCAATAATATGGATTAGATCAATTAACCCACCAATTGATTATATCATCAAAATCCGAGATTCAACAATCTCCCCCTTTTTGATGATGACAATCAATTAATGACGGAGTTAAACATAACTCCCCCTATCTATATGCCATATTATGAGAAGATAAAAAACACTTGAATTCCATCCCATTGGATTCAAGCATAACCCGATAAGTTCTAATCGTAGAACTTTATCGTTATCCTCATTAAACAATAGTAAGTACGAAACTTCGATGAAAATCATAAGTTAAATGATACGGGACGAATTTTGCTACGATAGAAGATAAAGATTTTCAATATAAATTTCATGATATCAATCTTGTGATATTTTCAAGGATTTGCAAGTCATATAAGACATTCATATCACACAGAAGATAAACATTTTTGTAATTCATATTAGCCATGCTATCGTTCTAGTGTAAGTCATCACTTCTCCCCCTTTGTCATCAACAAAAAGAGACAAGCTAGCTAATTGATGATCATAGAAAAAGGTTTAGCATTTATCAAAGTTCATCATTCAAATTTGCCAGAAATAGTTTATCCAAAAGACATCATCATCTATGCAGATTAAGACAGTAGTTATCTAAAGGAAAGATCAGTTATCGTACAATCGATGACAAACATGAACTTGTTTTTAAAAGCAAACAGAACAGAATAAAAAGATACATCAATTTAATCCTTAGGAGGTAATCCACAGTGCTGATACATGATATCTATTTTTTCATTCATCTGTCGTAGTGTCTTCAAAATTTCAACTTGTTGATTCTGAATTTGTTCTTGCTGTGATTTGATCTGAGATAGCTCCGCCATAATGATATCTTCAGAGGAGGAAACAGGAGCTGAAGGTGCTGCTCCAAAGGGACTAGGAGGAGGAGATTCACTTCCCATAAGAATTGGTGTTTCGGGTTGTTCTATTGGTGTAGGAATTGGATCCGTCCTTCTAGGCTGCCTAACCCATATGCCATTGCTAAAAGTGCACCTAAGTTTTTTCAGCAGGTTTTTATTTATTATGTTATATCGATCATTTTGAATAGATTCTTCATCGGGTGGAATGCAAATGTCATAGGCATGAAGAATTCTAGTGATTAACCTCCCATATGGCAATATAGTATCTTTAGTCATAATTTCCTGCATGTGTTGGCGAATCAAGTACCCAAAACAATTATGCTGACCGGTCATAATCCAATACATGGTTCCTATCTCTAATTGACTTACTTCGTCAAGATGAAATTGTTTGGGGAATATGATGCTTGTGATAATGTGATGAAGAATTTTAGAGTTGAAAGGCATTAAGTGTTCACAGCTCTTGGGTAGGAAGTCAAGGTTTGGATTTGCAAAAATTATTTTCACGGCTTCGGAATAGGTTGCTCCTATTTTTTTGACGTCCCATTTACCTTTAAAATAGCATCCCCTATCTTTTTCAGTTATGCCAATTAGCTCACAAATGGTGCTGTCAAAAATTCTAATGGGTGTTCCTAGAATGTAAGTGCTTAGGCTATCATTGTCTTCATATAGGTTGGCATAGAACAATCTCACTAACCGTCGATAGATTGGTTCATCTATTTGTAGTAGAGGTAGAGCTTCTAGTTGAGCAAACCACTTAATGGGATCTAAGTCCTCTAGTTCATCCAAATCAATGTATTTTCCCTTATGGACACATTGTGTTTCAAATTTTGGAAAGCTAAGGGCTACCTCTTTTGATCTAAAAAGGTCATGGTTATATGAATCTCCTTCAATCCTTATTCCTTTTGATCTCTTTGGAGCCATTTTCTAGACAAGATGATGATGAACTTGTGAAAAATAAGCAAGAGAAAGAGAAAAGAAAGGAGGGATTTCAAGTGTTACCTTGTGGAGATTATGTTGAGAGATGGAAAGCTTGGACCACCAAGAATCCTTCTCCAATGTTTCTAAGAGTTAGAATGAGGGTTAGAGGGAATGGGAGAGGGTTTTGGAGAGGTCTTTCTTCGGGTTGGGGGCGGTGTCACCGCCGGCCCTAACCCCTCGGGTTAAAAGGGTGACTCGGTCGGTGTCACCGCCAAACTGGTCGGTGTCACCGCCTGGCGCCCGAGCGCCAGTCGGTGCAACCGCCGGATCTGGCGGTGCCACCGCTGGCATCACGTGGAGGAAAGAAAAAAAATTTTCTTCCTTCCTTTTATTTAGCTTCTTCCCTCAAGATCATAATTTATACTTTAATGGATCATTTTGAATTGAAGAAGAAGGAAGAATTCAAATTTATAAACGAAGGGAAAAGAACGAGTCCTTTTTGTGAAGTTCATTTTAGGGACAATTTAGCATGCCTAATTCCCTTCGGATGAATTCAAATTGGTCTTCATTCAAAGCTTTTGTAAATATATCTGCTAATTGATGCTTTGTGTCAATGAATTCTAGAACAACATCATTGTTAAGAACATGATTGCGTATGAAATGATGCCTAACGTCGATGTGCTTAGTTCTAGAGTGCTGAATTAGATTTTTAGTAAGGCATATGGCACTAGTATTATCGCATTTTATGGGAATATTTTCAAGGTGAATTCCATAGTCTTCTAATGTATTTTTCATCCAAATTACTTGTGCACAACATGCACTTGCAGCAATGTATTCGGCTTCCGCTGTAGATAGTGCAACTGAATTTTGTTTCTTGGAAGTCCAAGAAACAAGTGCATGTCCTAAAAATTGGCATGTTCCGGATGTACTTTTTCTATCTATCCTGCATCCGCCAAAATCGGCATCTGCATAAGCTATTAGATCGAATTTTTCAGATTTTGGATACCACAATCCTAAATTTGGAGTTCCTTTAAGATACCTAAATATTCTTTTAACACTCTTAAGATGAGATAATTTAGGATTAGATTGAAATCTAGCGCAAAGTCCTACACTAAACATAATATCCGGTCTAGTCGCAGTGAGGTAGAGTAGACTACCTATCATTCCCCTATATGTTTTTTGATCGAAACTTTCACCATTTTCATCCATATCTAACTTAGTCGCAGTACTCATAGGGGTGTTTATTGCTTTTGAATTATCCATGTTAAATCGTTTTAACAATTCTAATGTATATTTCGATTGGTTAAGAAATATACCATCACTAAGTTGTTTGATTTGTAATCCCAAAAAGAAAGTTAATTCACCCATTAAACTCATTTCAAATTCAAGACTCATACAATTGGCAAATGATTCACATAGTGATTCATCCGAAGAGCCAAACACAATATCGTCAACATAAATTTGCCCAATAAGAAAATTATTTTCAAAATGTTTAATAAACAATGTAGTATCAACCTTGCCTTTGGTAAAATTATTTAAAATAAGAAAGGAACTAAGCCTTTCATACCAAGCTCTAGGAGCTTGTTTTAAGCCATAGAGAGCTTTAGTCAATTTGAATACATGATTAGGAAGAAGAGAATTTTCAAATCCGGGAGGTTGTTCGACAAATACTTCTTCGGAAATAAAACCATTCAAGAAATCACTTTTAACATCCATTTGAAATAGTTTAAAATTATTACTACTAGCATAGGCAAGGAGCATCCTTATGGCTTCTAATCGAGCCACGGGAGCGAAGGTTTCTTCGTAATCGATACCTTCTTCTTGGTTGAAACCTTTGGCCACTAATCTAGCCTTGTTTCTAACCACGATACCATTTTCGTCTTGCTTGTTTCTAAAGACCCACTTAGTACCTATGACTAAGTGGTCACTTGGTCTAGGAACAAGCTTCCATACCTCATTTCTCTCAAATTGGTTCAATTCTTCTTGCATTGCAATGATCCAAAAATCATCTTTTAAGACTTCGTCAATGCATTTAGGTTCAATTTGAGAAAGGAAAGCGGCGTTAGCACAGAAATTTTTGAAAGAAGAACGAGTTTGAACCCCTTTTGATGTATCTCCTATAATTTGCTCTTTTGGATGAGCATCTACATACTTCCATTCTTTTGGTAAAGAAATTTCGGAAGAAGATGCATTCAAATGGCTATTTTGAGGAGATGGTTCATTTAAATTCAAATTATCAAAACCAAGATCATCATCAAAATCATTTTTCTTTAAATCAGAAATTTCATTAAAAACTACATGAATAGACTCTTCAATTACTAAAGTTCTTTTATTAAAAACCCGAAAAGCTTTAGAAACGGAAGAGTAACCAAGAAAGATGCCTTCATCGGATTTAGCATCAAATTTTCCTAAAGCATCCCTTTCATTTAAAATAAAGCATTTACAACCAAAAACTTTAAAATAGGAGATGTTTGGTTTTTTGTTATTCCATAATTCATAGGGAGTTTTGGATAAGGATGGTCTTATTAGGACTCTATTCATGATGTAGCAAGCCGTATTTACGGCTTCGGCCCAAAAGTACTTAGGTAAATTATGTTCATTCAATATAGTTCTTGCCATTTCTTGTAGGTTTCTATTTTTCCTTTCAACTACTCCATTTTGTTGAGGATTTCTTGGAGTTGAGAAGTTGTGATTGTACCCATTACTTTCGCAAAAATTTTGAAAGTCACGGTTTTGGAATTCACCACCGTGATCACTCCGAATTGATGAAATCATGAAGCCTTTTTCGTTTTGAGTGAGTTTACAAAATTTAGAGAAACACTTGAAGCAATCACTTTTGTGAGCTAAGAAATAGGTCCAAGTGTATCTAGAGTAGTCATCCACAATCACAAAAGCATATTTGCTTCCACCTAGACTTGTTGTATCAATTGGTCTAAATAAGTCCAAATGGATCAATTGTAATGGTCTAGTAGTGCTAATTTGATTTTTTGGTTTGAAGCTTGTTTTTATTTGTTTGCCTAGTTGACATGCATCGCATACTTTGTCCTTAATAAACTTTATATTTGGAATTCCTCATACTAATTCTTGAGATGAGATCTTAGATATTGTTTTCATGCTTGCATGGCCTAATCTCCTATGCTAAAGCCAAGCATCATCATTTACGGCGGAGAAGCACATTTCATTACTTAGTTCATCAAGATTGATGGTATAGACATTATTTTGTTTTAAAGCAATCATAGTCATGTTATGATTTGATTTTTCAATAATGCACATATTTGATTCAAATCTAACGATGTAACCTTTATCGCATAGTTGACTAATACTCAAGAGATTATGTTTCAATCCATCAACTAGTAAGACATCATCAATGGAAAAATTAAATTTGTTACCAATAGTTCCCTTGCCAATGATTTTGCCCTTGTTGTTGTCTCCGAAGGTAACGTACCCTTCTTCTTTGCTAGTGAGCATAGAGAAATGAGATGGATCTCTAGTCATATGTATTGAGCATCCACTATCGAGCTACCATCTCTTGCTCCTAGCTTGTAGGTTTGTCTACAAAAGGGGATGATTTTTAGGTACCCATTTGATTTTGGGCGCCTCAAAAATTGACCCACTAACTTTGTTATTTATGATTGAATTCTTTATAGTTCCTTTAGGAACCCATATTAATTTTTGTGAACTAATTTTCCTAAATGGGCATTTGTAGGCAATATGTCCGGATTTACAACAAAAGTTGCATTTCATATAAGAGGAAACATGTAATGTAGGTCCTTTTATGAAAGTAGTAGGATTTTGATGTAATCCTTTTACAAATCCAATTTCATTTCTATTTGCGATGTGACCCTTGTGTGCAAGGATCATATCTAATCCTTTGCTACCAACCTTAAACTTGTTTAAGGTTTCCTTAAGAAGCATATTTTCATTTTTTATTGCTTCTAAGTGCTCACACTTAGAGCATGGAGGAGTTTGAAGACTATCAAACTTATCTTGTAGCAAAGCATGCTCTTTCTTTAAGATACTTAACTTCTTGCTAACAGTTCTACATTCATCAAATAATTCATGAAAAGCGATAGATAGTTCTTCAAAAGATAAATCTTTATTAAATAAAACACATACCTCTTCTCCTAACTCCATTAGCGCGTAATGAGCAACTTGCTCGGTGTTGGACTCCTCTTCTTCGGATGCGCTTGAATCATCCCACGTTGCTTTGAATGCCTTCTTTTTTGATGTTCTCTTTTTGGCTTGAGGACAATCGTTCTTATAGTGTCCCGGTTTTTTGCATTCATAGCAAATCACTTGGTCCTTCTTTTGTTCAAATTTATTTTTTGTATTATTTTTAAATCTGTTCTTTCTTAAATATTTTTTAAATTTTTGAGTCAAAAGTGCAATGTCATTGTCACTGTCCTCATCACTTGATGTTCCTTTCAAGTGGTCTTCTTGTGATTTGAGTGCCATATCCTTCCTGTTCTTTGGAAGGGGGTTCTCGAGCTCGTCATGAGCTTGACATGTCATTTCGTAGGTTATTAGAGACCCAATGAGTTCTTCAAGAGGGAATGCTTTAAGGTCTTTGGCCTCTTGAATGGCCGTAACTTTTGGATCCCAACTTTTAGGGAGGGATCTTAAGATTTTAGTTACTAGTTCAAAGTTAGTAAAATCTTTACCAAGAGCTTTGAGTCCATTGATGACATCCGTAAACCGGGTGTACATGTCTCCGATGGACTCACTTGGTTTCATTCGAAAAAGTTCGTAAGAGTGCACAAGGATGTTGATTTTGGACTCTTTCACTCGGCTAGTGCCTTTATGAGTGACCTCAAGAGTTCTCCAAATATCAAAAGCCGAATCACACATTGAAACACGATTAAATTCATTTTTGTCTAGTGCACAAAACAAGGCATTCATAGCCTTTGCATTTAAAGCAAAAACCTTCTTCTCCGATTCATCCCATTCGCTCATCGGAAGAGAAGATTTTTGAAATCCATTCTCGACAATAGACCAAAGCTCAAAGTCCATAGAAATGAGGAAGATTCTCATGCGAGTCTTCCAATATGTGTAATCCGACTCATTAAACAAGGGTGGTCGTGCAATAGAATGGCCCTCTTGCATGCCGGAGTAAGCCATCTCTCTTGGGTATTAAACCAAATATGAGAGATAACCTTGCTCTGATACCACTTGTTAGGATCGGAGCGACACTAAGAGGGGGGGGTGAATTAGTGCAGCGGATTAAAACTTTGATTTTAATCAAAATCTTTCGTACGTTAAGAACGAAACTTGAGAAATTTAACTTGAAGGCGTATTCTTGAAGTTGCGCAGCAAGAGTAATAAGGAACTAAAGCAGTAAGAAGATTTGCAGTAATGTAAATGACAATAATAAAGAGCAAACCAGAGATTACGCCGATTTTTAGAGTGGTTCGGTCAAATGACCTACTCCACTTGCGAGGCCCCTCTTCGATGAGCCTCCCACCTTCCACTAGCAAGTCTCTTGAAATGGAAGGGTAAACACCCCTCTTACAACCTTTTACAAGCAGCTCAACCTCTTACAAATTTTCAATAAGAAAGAAGGAGGAGAACTCTCTAGCAAATTGAAAACAAGACTTGCTAAGACTTTCTAAGACTTTTCTCTCAATCAAAAATGCTTCTCAAAAGTTGTAACCTCAGCTGAGATTTGAGGGGTATTTATAGGCCTCAAGAGGATTCAAATTTTGGGCTCCAAAATTTGAATTCTCTTAGGATTCCCGGTGCTGGAGGTTCCACCGCCTAGCCAGGCGGTGCCACCGCCCAGCGCTCGGGTGCTAGACGGTGCAACCGCCCAGCCAAGGAGGTGTCACCGCCCAGCCAGGCGGTGCCACCGCTTGGCTTTCCGATTCATTGGTTTGGCTTAATTTTAGCCCAAACCAAATCTGACTTTGGGCCCAGTTGGCCCCTAACCAGGATATAGGATTATCTCTTAATCCTAATCCTAATTACAGGTGAACTACATAACACAAAAAAAACATCCTAAGCAAGTTTTTTTAACCGTGAACGTCGAGTCTTGTTCCGGCGAGCTTTCCGACGAACTTCTTCCGACGGACTCCCTGCAAGCTCCCAATCTTTGTGATGACTTTAACGAGTAGCCGAGCCTTCTTGGTGATCTCCGCGAGCCTCCGACGATTTCTTCGGCGAACTTCCGACACGTTCCCGATTTCTTCTCGGATGGTTCCGGCAGCATCTCCGATGATTTTTCGGTCTCTTAAACGTCCATCGAGCTCGACTCCGGTATCCTTGCTTTATGTTTTCTGGTTATCGTAGTTAATCCTGCACACTTAACTCAATAATATGGATTAGATCAATTAACCCACCAATTGATTATATCATCAAAATCCGAGATTCAACAGACTCTGATGCTTCATTTCATTTACTTCTCATGGTGATTTCTTTAGATCTTACACTGCTTGTGATTTTGGTAATGTCAGAATGAGAAACAGTGGTACATCTAAGATTGTGGGTATTGGAGATATTTGCTTGGAGACCAGTATTGGGAGAAAATTGATACTCAAAGATGTAAGGCATGTTCTAGATATTCGTCTTAACTTGATATCTACAGGTAGACTTGATGATGAGGGCTTTGCACACTATTTTGGTGAAAGCAAATGGAAACTCACTAAAGGTTCTCTAATTGTGGTTAGAGGAAAGAAACTTAACTCTTTTTATGTCATGGAAGCTAAGCTACACAAAGGAGAGATTAATGCAATTCAAAAACGTGAAAGTATAGATCTTTGACATAAGAGGCTTAGACATATCAATGAGAAGGGACTTCAAACTCTTGCTAGAAAGCAGTTCTTACCAGAGTTGTAAGGTACATCTCTTAAATCTTGTGATCATTGCTTAGTTGGAAAAACACATAGAGTTGTATTTCAGACATATCCATCATCTAGAAGATCAGATGTTATTGATTTAGTTCATACTGATGTTTGTACTATGCAAACTAGAACTCTTGGAGGTGCTCTTTATTTTGTTACTTTTATTGATGACCATTCTAGAAAAATGTGAGCTTTTGCTTTGAAATCTAAAGACCAAGTACTCGATGTTTTCAAGGAGTTTCATGTCAGTGTTGAAAGAGAAACTGGCAGAAAACTAAAGTGTATTCGATCAAATAATGGTAGCGAGTTCAAGGGTCTTTTTGAGAATTATTGCAGGTTTTATGGTATCAGGCTTGAGAAAACAATTCCTAAAACTCCTCAATAGAATGGTGTGGCAGAAAGGATGAACAAAACCATTAAAGAAAGGATTAGGTGTATGCTTTCCCACGCCAAGTTACCAAAGTCATTTTGGGGGGAGGCTATGAGAACTACAGTTGATCTGATAAATCTTTCTCCATCAGTTCCTCTGAAAGGTGATGTTCCAGAGAGAGTATAGAGAGGAAAAGATATATCTTATAATCACTTAAGAGTCTTTGGGTGTAAAGCATTTGTTCATATTCCCAAAGATGAGAGGTCCAAACTTGATAGTAAAACAAAAGCATGTATCTTCTTGGGATATGGTCATGAAGAGTTTGGGTACAAATTATGGGATCTAGTAAACAAGAAGATTATTAGAAGCAGAGATGTTATATTTCTTAAAGACTAATTGTTTGATGATGGTAATAATATTGAGAAGCCAGAAACCTCTGTTTATATTCCTTGGAGTTTGGGTCCAGTTCCTTCACCTGTAGTTCATGATGATCATGGGGGAGATGAACAAGAAGATTGTAGTGAGAATACTAGTGATGATACACCTACAGTTGATGATGCTGAACCAACTGAACAAGCACCTCCACCACCAGTTAAGATTCTATTGAGAAGATCCACTAGAGAGCGACAACCATCTACCAGATATCCTCCACATGAGTATGTTATGCTTACTGACGAGGGAGAGAAAAAAACTTACCAAGAAGCTATTCTACATGAGAATAAGAATGAGTGGGTTAAAGCCATGCAAGAAGAGATGAGATCCTTGCTTGAGAACCACACCTATGACTTGGTAAAGTTGCCTAAAGAGAAGAAAACTCTTAAGAATAAGTGGGTTTACAAATTGAAGACTGAAAACAATAGCTCAAAACAAAGATACAAGGCACGACTAGTTGTGAAAGGATTCAGTCAGAAGAAAGGTATTGACTTTGAAGAAATATTTTCTCCGATTATGAAAATATCCTCTATCCGAGTTGTTCTTGGTTTAGCTGCCCGCTTGAATTTAGAAGTTGAGCAACTTGATGTAAAAATAGCATTTCTTCATAGTGACTTAGAAGAAGAAATTTATATGGAGCAACCAGAAGGTTTCAAAGTCAAGGGAAAAGAAAATATAGTGTGTAAGCTTAGGAAAAGCTTATATGGACTCAAACAGGCACCTAGATAGTGGTATAAGAAGTTTGATTCCTTTATGATGAGCCAAGGGTATGATAGAACCACATCTGATCATTGTGTGTTTATGAAGAAATTTTTAGATAATGATTTTATTATTTTATTACTATATATTGATGATATACTAATTGTTGGCCATAATGTTGGAAAAATCGGAAAGCTTAAAAGAGAACTAAGTAAGTCTTTTGCCATGAAAGACTTGGGATCGGTGAAACAAATACTTGGCATGAAGATTCTTCGTGATAGAAAGAAAAGAATGATTTGGCTATCTCAGGAAACTTACATTGAAAAGGTTCTTGAAAGATTCAACATGAGTAAAACCAAAGAAGTCTGTTCTCTACTTATAGGTCATTTCAAGCTTAGTTCAAAACAATGTCCTATAAGTGAGAAAGAAAAAGAAAAAATGTTCAGAGTGCCTTACTCATCTGCAATAGGCAGTTTGATGTATGCTATGGTTTGTACTAGGTCAGATATAGCTCATGTAGTTGGAGTTGTCAACCGATTTCTCTCTAATCTTGGAAAGGAACATTGGGCAGCAGTGAAATGGATATTAAGATATCTAAGAGGTACTTCCAGGTTATGTTTATGTTTTGGCAGTGATGAACCTATGTTAGAAGGTTACACAGATGCAGACATAGCAGGTGATACTGATTCCAGGAAGTCTACTTCGGGATTCTTGATGACATTTGCAGGAGAAGTAGTTATTTAGCAGTCTAAGTTACAGAAGTGCGTTGCTCTATCAACCACAAAAGCAAAATACATAGTAATTACTGAAGCCTGTAAGGAAGCTTTATGGATGAAAATGTTTCTACAGGAATTGGGCTTGAAACAGGAAGGATATACTATTTACTGTGACAATCAGAGTGCCATTCACCTCTCCAAAAATTCAACATACTATTCTAGATCCAAGCATATTAATGTGAGTTATCACTGGATTCGTGATGTGCTTGAGTTGAAAGAATTACAGTTGGAAAAAGTGCATACTAATGAGAATGGTTCAGATATGTTGACAAAGTCTTTACCTAAAGAGAAGCTTGAAGCATGTAAGCAAAGAGCGGGCTTGGTACAGCCCATCATATGAGCTGGAGGGGGAGAATTATTGGGTCCAGCCCATATGTGGGCTTAGACAATTGGGCCTATTGAGCCCAAATCACTAATTGAAAGAAAGGGCAAAAGGTGAGGGTAGCAAAAAAATGAGAGCGTGCAACGTGCGTGTGTGCAGATGAGCGTGCAGAGAGCGACGGCACAGAGAGAGAAGGACAAAGAAAGATTAGGTTTCTAAGTTTTCTGTTTGACGATCGGCAACCAAACGTTGTTAGTTTTGGCCCAAATTTTATGTGGAGAATCCTTGCAGCAAACTCTATAATGTTATTGAGGAGATCCATCCGATATGCTATATCCTCTCTAAGGTACTTTTCTGCTATATACACTTTGTGAGACATAGAATTCTCTTTTGAAGAGATCCATCCGATATGCTAGAGCTAATATCTATGTTCTTGATGTTATTGTTATCCTCTGATTATTCTAGAGAAGACCTATTATAAACCTGTTATCATTATTATTGATAGTGAAAGTTTAAAATGGACTACGGTCCCGTGGTTTTTTCAACATTGGGTTTTCCACGTTAAAAGATTTAGTCTCACTATGTGATTGATTATTTGCTCTATTGTTTATGCTGTGCTGGTTGATATTTTTATTTGGATATCAAGTTGGTATTTTGATGAGAAACCCATTTTGATGCACAAAGAGGGAAAAGAATATTCCGCTTTAATAGGTTTTTTCCCAACAGGAAGAACATAGGTTGGACTTTATTAGTAATAAGTAAATATTTTGTACGTAAAAAAATCAAGATATTAGGGGGATAAACACCAATAAAAAAATATGAGACAATCCAAAAAACACTTGATTATGATCAAATTTATAAGCCAACTTAGATGTCGAGCATTTACCTATAAGAACTAAATCAGTTGCAACCCTGGAAAATAGAATTTAGTAAATCTTTTCTTACATAGAGTCATTATATATATGATATGTGGAGATATGTATGAAAAGTAGATATTATACGGATCTATTTATACCATTCATTTCATTCTTGCTTAAGTCGAATAATGAAAAATTATCATATTTGGTTCCTTCAGGGGGTGGATCCATAAGAATTCACCTATCCCAATAACAAAAAAACTTGATTAGAACGATACTATATTAAGAGGAAGTTCGTAGGGTGGCCATGGAAGGCCTAGGTCGCACGCTGGTGAGGAAGTTCTGCTCGAACTCCCTAGTGAGCTGGTCAAAGGACAAGACCGAAGATTGGCGTAGTCGGCTGAACCACGCTCATACCGGTCCCCTCAAGGTGGTCGGAAATGCCCGACACATCAATGCATCGAAGGTGCCATAGAGGGCCATCTGAGCCGTAAATGCGGAGACATGCTCCGCGGCATCGGAGCCACCATTATATGTCTCCAATGCCGACAGCCTAAAGTTGAGGGGTACCGACTTGTCCTGCACTTCCTGTGTGAAAGGGGACCTGCCTGAGCCGCCTTCGTTAGACTCGCTCGGTGATTTTTGGAACTCGCATTAGAACTCATCCAGGCGTTGGTTGACTCGGGACAATTGGGCCCAGAGCGAGTCGTTCGCCAAGTCAAATGACACGGTGTTAGGCTCGAAGTGGGGTAGTGTGACTTAGCAGGGTGCGAGTATGCTCTACTCGGGCGGACCTCTTGGTTCCGTCGCTTGCTCTCGGGCTTCCCCGATCCCGACTTGCTACCCACTCGGCCTCTGTCGGGTTAGGTCAGTTGGGGGAGGTGCTAGCCACACGATCTGAGGAATGAACGGAGCGAGCGTCTGCAACATGCCCACCATGGCTTGCACTTGTTTGGTCAGGCTGAGGAATGCCTCGTGTGTCACAGCCGAGGGTCCCGTGGTTAGTTCGAGGGGTGACAACCCCGGGTCATTGAAAAGGTGCCAGTAGCGATCTAGAGTCGAGGTCGGGATCCCCCCATCTCCGAGGGTGGGGAGGGACTAATTTCCGGGCTTGACGGAGGGGAGACCGGTCGGTGGTTTTCCCTCGGGGAGAGCTTCTACGATTTGCTTCTGCGACATGGCCCTCTTTCTAACACCAAAATATTAGTGAACAAGTATACCATGGCTGATGAGTTAGCACGGTTTGGTCCACGGGTCAATATCGGGAGCTTTCTATCGAGTGAGCTGGATGACGAGGTGGTCGTGCCCTCGGGAAGGGATGCTTGTTGGCATTGGTCGGGCTCCGACCGATTGACGGCTAGTCCTTGGGCATTGGATGGCGACCCCTGGGTTGAGACGCTCGTGGCTCGCGAGTGGTCATTCGCTTGTAGAAATGGCCCTTGTCGGGTGATCCCCGACTTTGGCACCTTCGATGAGCAAGTCAGTAGTGGGTGGATTGTTTTCTATTTTTCTTCCCTCCTCTCCCATCTGGTCGGATGCTGGCTAGGGGCTTTATACTATTGTACGAGGGTTAATAGCATGTCGGTTCGGCATGGTCGCTGACTCTCGAGGGATGGGACGACACTTATGACCGAGCTCTCGGGATGGGACATGTGGAACAGTTTCTTGGTATGTTTCTGACTTGACGTGTGGCTTTAGCTGTGACATGTCTTGGGCTCAAAATACACCGCATCAAATAATGCTATATTAAGAGCTAAAATGGCTAAAGAGATAGGGCATAATTATTATGGAGAACCCGCATGGCCCAATGATATTTTATATTTTTTTCAGTAGTAATTCTAGGCACTATTGCTTGTAATGTAGGCTTGGTAATTCTAGAACCATCATTAGTAATGTAGGCTTTGAAAATATTACCCAAATAGTACTTCGTTCCCGTATTATAAATACTCCATACAATGCCCAATAAGTTATTAGGTGTTCTTTTAATGGTTTCAAAACCAATGAGATTATTGACAGCACTTTTTTTAAAGAATATTAATAAATTTAAAAATATATTTCATCATCCAATAGCTATAATAGTCTTTTTGATTCGTAGCTCTTTAGTTAGGTAGTGGGTGGATTAGCAGCTCTTTAGTCGGGTGATCTTCGACTTTGGCCCCTTCGATGAGCAAGTCAGTAGTGGGTGGATTGTTTTCTATTTTTCTTCCCTCCTCTCCCCTCTTGCTGGATGCGGGCCAAGGGCTTTATACTATAGTACGAGGGTTGATAGCACGTCGGTTTGGCATGGCCGCTTATTCTTGAGGGATGGGACGACACTTTTGATCGGTCGTCGTCTCGGGTGGCATGCAGAGCAGTGTCAGACGGCACCACCCCGAGATCTCAAGATGGGACATGTGGAACAGCTTCTTGGTACGCTTCTGACTTGATGTGTGGCGTCAACTATGACGTGTCTTGTGCCCAAAATACGTCGTATCCAATAATACTATATTAAGACCTAAAATAGCTAAAGAGATGGGGCATAATTATTATGGAGAACCCGCATGGCCCAATGATATTTTATATTTTTTTCAGTAGTAATTCTAGGTACTATTCAATGTAATGTAGGCTTGGTAATTCTAGAACCATCATTAGTATTGTAGGCTTTGAAAATATTGCCCAAATGGTACTTCGTTCCGTATTATAAATACTCCATACAATGCCCAATAAGTTATTAGGTGTTCTTTTAATGGTTTCAATACCAATGAGATTATTGACAGCATTTTTTTTAAAGAATATTAATAAATTTTAAAATATATTTCATCATCCAATAGCTACAATAGTCTTTTTGATTAGCAGCTCTTTAGTTAGGTAGTGGGGCAACATTATCTATTGATAAATCACTAACTTTAAGTATTTTTTAACTTAATTCAACTATGAAATACATGGATATAAGTATCTAAGAATAGTGACTTCAAAGTCACTATTCTTAGATACATTAATTTGATTATGATTATTTCATGAAAATACATATTGTGCCAAAAAGATTAAAAATAAAATTTCTTCTTTCTTTACAAATTTTTCTTTCTATTTTTATGAGAAAAAGAAGATGAAATAATTGTAATGGATTTAAAATGAAAATTTATTCTTAGGTAAATCAATTGTGAAATGCTTTTGTATAGTGTCCAATATCTCTTTTACATCTTCTATGTGAACATATTCAATTCTCATAAGATCTTCTTGACTCTTATTCAAATGGTCCAATAATATGTGTATATTGAATCTTTTGAGACAATTATTGGTCTTAGAATGTAAGTCTGATTGGTCAATAAAATACATATCAATATATATATATATATATATATATATATATATATATATATATATATATATATATATATATATATATATATATATATATATATATTAGATTAGTTAATCTATCTTGCAAGGTAAAAATGGGTAGAGTAAACCTATTTTTATTTTATTTGAAATTAATGTCCTCTTCCTCTGCATGTAGGAAATGAATAAAATAAATCAATTAAATCACGAGAAGTGCTTCCATTGAAGTTAAACTTCCATTCATCTACATCTCTTGTTATTTATTCCCATTCCCATAAGAATGAATACTATGATTCGCATTTCGAATAGGCAAAGATTTATCATCTTTAAGATAACTTCCATTTTGAGAGTTATTCATGATCTCACCTAATTTATAATTCAATATATAAATCAATTGATTCTGTCAGGTTAGTTATATGTTGTGTTGTGTCAACTATATCCACATAAGGTGGTGAGATGATATCTGGTGCAGTTATGTATTTAGGGCCCTTTATGCAAATGGATGCATCTCTAACTCTATGTATATTTACTTCTCAATACAATTTCTTTCAAATTTAGTAAAATTTTATGTATCGATTCTTCAATACTTATTATCGTAGAATATTCATGCAACACTTTTTTATGGTTTGCACATGGGATACATGTTCCTTCTAATTCTCAAGTAAAGCCCTTTGCATTGCAATAGCTATGGTATTGGCTTGACCTTTCATAAGCGAGAATAGAACGAAAAGACTATTATAAAAATATTTATGTCTACTCTTGATTCAACATACCTCTACTGTAGTTTCTAGTGGATCCTGCTACTTCCTCTCAAATCATACTATACTAATACTATTATTTAATCATATCATTGAATCATTTATTTCTCTTGAAATCATTTGTTACATCACGTACAAAACTTAATTATATACCACTTCTAAGAATGGCTCGTAATATGACTAGCAATTGCCACTAATAATTATATCATCACATTATAGATTTTGCCTTAATGGTATAAACTATAATGTCTTGATATAAGAAGTACTGCAGGGGCAAATAATGTTAGTCAAGAAAGCCAGGTAAGAATCATGACATAGGTAAGAAATAAAAATAAATTTAAACTAAAACATAAAAATGAACCATGTCATAACTTCTCAACGAAAGTGATATTGCCACAAAAAAAGAAGAAAAAATGCCTATCAAGGAGCACGAACTTGGTAGATCCAATCTAATCACAAGCTAAGTAAAAGGATCAACATGCAAGGCAGTCTCGCCAATAAAATATATCCTACATAAAACTTTATAGAAGTCCAACAAAAAATGAAAGTGTTAAAAGGGTGCAATCTGAAGTAAGACTTGTGGAAAGATGCTATATTATACAAGGCTACTGTATCAGATGATGTGAGCATCAATGAAATTTTTTTTTTCACATTTAGATAAGAATTTAAATCGATAATATATATGAATAATTTATGCATCATAAATCAAAAAATAAAATATCTAAGGTATTTAATCTCAAGACCTTAGGTTCTGATATCAATTGTAAACATAAAATCTGTAATATGCTATATGTAATATGAAAAAAATTTAATTCAGAATTAAAATTAAATAATAATATATCGGATCTACAATGCATATCTTTCGATGTCATCTGGAAAGAACTTTATGAAATCTATAGGGACACCATCTTCGAATCTAAAACCCACTATATATCAATCTAAAAAGAGAACTAAATTCTCTTTTTTCACTCTTTATATTTTTTTTTCATATGACGACTTAGATTCGGAAGTTCAATAAAACAAAATAAGTATTAAAAAGGTATAATCTTGCAATTTACCCTAGTTGGATGTGATACTAGTTACAAGGCTACTATATCAAATAATGTAAGAACCAATTAAAAAAGAAATTCCCACGAAAAAAGATATCAGTTGGAGTTCCAAGAAGCAAAAGACAATCGCCCGGTCTACAAATGAAGCTGAATACCGTGCCATTACTGCTACCACTGCAGAACTCAATTGGATCACGAATCTACTCCAGGAACTCAACATCGATTCCACCCCTACAATATATTGTGATAATATTGGAGCTACCTATCTGTGCGCTAATCCTGTCTTCCACTCCCGCATGAAACATATTGCTATCGACTTCCACTTTATACGCGATCAAGTTGTCCGCCGTCAACATCATGTTTATCATGTTCATACGGCTGATCAATTGGCCGACTCATTTACGAAGCCTCTAGCTCGTAAACTTTTTGCATTACATCAGTCCAAGATTGGCCTCCTTGATCAGAGCACCATCTTGCGGGGGCATGATAAGTAGATGAGATTTCCCTAACTGTTTGAGGAAATCTCTCTACTCTGTTGAGGGAAATCCTCTAATTTGTTGAGGAAAATTCTCTCTTCTAACCTGTATAAAAGGAAGGGGGATATGTTAATAACAATCAACTTCTTCTACAACTTGTTTATCTATTTATTTTCTAACAGGTTTCTCATCAAAATACCAACTTAATATCCAAATGAAAATATCAACTAGCACAGCATAAATAATAGAGCAAATAATCAATCACACAGTGAGACCAAATCTTTTAATGTGGAAAACCCAGTGTGGGAAAAACCACGGGACCGTAGTCAATTTTAAACTTCCACTATCAATAATAATGATAACAGGTTTACAATAGGTCTTCTCTAGAATAATTAGAGGATCACAATAACATCAAGAACATAGATCTTGGCTCTAGCATATTGGATGGATCTCCTCAAAAGAGAATTCTAGGTCTCACAGAGTAGATATAGCGGGAAAGTACCTTAGAGAGGGTAAACTATAGATCAACATTATTAGGATTGTAGAGTTTGCTGTAAGTATTCTCCACATAAAATTTGGGCCAAAACTGACAACGTTTGGCTGCCGATCATCAAGTAGAAAACTCAGAAACCTAATCTTTCTTTCTCTGCGTCGCCACTCGCTGCACGCTCATCTACACACACGCACGCTACACGCTCTCATTTTTTTTTGCTACCCTCACCTTTTGCCCTTTCTTTCAAATAGTGATTTGGGCTCAATAGGCCCAATTGTCCAAGCCCACATATGGGCTAGACCCAACACTTCCTTAGATCTCTTATTTCACTCAGATATTATTATAGATTTGGATAGATGAAGAGGAAATGAATATGTTTCTATACTGTAAATAAGGAAGTGGAATAAATATAATATTGAATCATCGGAGCATATCAATAATGAATGAAACATTTCGGAGCTTATCAATGGCGTATGAAATGTTTCGGAGCATATCAATGACAAATGGAACATTTCGGAATATATCAATGGCATATGGAATATTTCAAAGCATATCAATGGCATAGGAACATTTTAGAGGCATAGAGAGCATTTCAGAACATATCAATAGCGTAGGAAATATTTCAAAATATATCAACGGCATATGAACCATTTCAGAGCATATCAAAAAATGAATACAAAATAGAAGCTGAAACGTCGTACTTGACGTTGCATTCATATCTTTCTTATCCAAAGCGCATACATAAATATATAACCAAAGCTCTGAATTTCATATCAAACATACAGAAAGTGTAGTGGGACCATAAATAGAATGTGATTCATCCATTTCTAAATGACCACTAGACAGAAGTCTCCCACGTCTGGGAGCTCCATCCACCCACATCTAGGTGAAGTCAAAGGGGGCCAGTAGAGCATCGCAGGCTCTATGAATAACTCCCTTTACCATTTCTGGCAAAGGTTCACAATATCCCACAAACAACAAAGTACAAAAGGACAGTATGAACAATAAATAGTATATATCGGAAACACATGCGAAACAACAAAACGTACATGCACCTTTACGAGTCAATACGATGCAAGTATAATCTTTCACAAATATATTCAGATTTGAAAGGAAATAAAAACAAGAGCATTCAAGAATTCCAAGCAATCACATATAACTCAATTCAAATAAGAAGGTTAGATAGAATTCAATGTCCAAAGGAATGAAACTGGAACAAGCACATATCGAAAGCAAATGCGGAACAATGGGATATACATGTGCCTATATGAGTTAATACAATATACCATAAACGTTACACAATAGTTTTCAAGAATGCAAATAATTTTAAGGACAAGAGAATACAAGAATTCAAAGCAATAATATAAAGCTCAATTGGACAAGAAAGCTAAATGAAATCAATTTCCAAAGGAATAAAACCAAAATATGTAAAATCGACCAAAGCTCGATTTCTAGCAGAATTCGAGAGGCACATTGAACAAATGATTCAAACTATCAATCGTGCTCTAATATACTCAAGAAAGCTATTGTGAAAGATATTTCAATCTTATTTCAAATAAAATAATTTTCGTATAATCGAAGTTTTCAACAAAGAGTTACAATAGATTTAGTAACCCAAGATCAAAGAAAAAATCTCAATTTTATAGAATTCATAGGGTCAGTTTCAACAGAAAACTGGGTAGGCATTTGGGCTCTAAATCTTTCAAACTAAGTATCAAATGAAAGATCCACGTGTCTAATTTAAAATAAAATAAGTTTGGAATAAATCAAAGTTTCCAACGGGAACTTATAGGCAGTTCAGTATCAAAAGGTCAGAAATTACGATCCCTGTTTTGCAGAATTCATAGGCTTATTTGAAATAGAAGTTTGGATAGGCAAACTTACTCCGAATTCTTAAGTTTTGTCCAAATCAGAGGTCAGTGCATAAAGTTATAACCATAACAAGATAGAAAGGTTAGAATATCAGAAGTTTCACAGATTCAAATCGTTACATCTAAACAGGAGATATATTAAATACAAGGCTAGAACAATTTAAAGTTCCTCATATTCAAAGCAAATGTAGAGATAAAATTGCAGTAAGGAAAGGTTAGGACACTTGTAATAGGAAAGATTAGAAAGCTTGCAATAGGAAGGATCAGAACACTTGCAATAGAAAGGATCGGAACACTTGCAATAGAAAAGATTAGAAACCTTGCAATAGGAAGGAGGAATGGGAATAAGAAACAAGAGATGTAGATGAATGGAAGTTTAACTTCTATGGAAGCACTTTTCGTGATTTAAATGATTTATTTTATTCATTTCCTACATGTAGAGGAAGAGGACATTAATTTCAAATAAAATAAAAATAGGTTTACTCTACCCATTTTTACCTTCCAAGATAGATTAACTAATCCAAAAAAACTAAAAAAATTATATTGAAATGCATTTTTATTGACCGATCAGAATTACATTCTAAGACTAATAATTATCTCAAAAGATCCAATATACACATATTATTGGACTAACCATGGGACCCTCGGCCGTGACACCCAAGGCATTCCTCGGCCTAACCAAACAAGTGCAAGCCATGGTGAGCATGATGCAGACGCTCGCTCCGCTCATTCCTCAGATCGTGTGGCTAGTGGCTCCCCCAACTGACTCGACCCGATAGAGGCCGAGTGGGTAGCAAGTCGGGATTGGGGAAGCCCGAGAGCAAGCGACGAACCTGAGAGGTTCGCCCGAGCAGAGCATACCTGCACCCTGCTAAGTCACACTACCCCACTTCAAGCCTGACACCGTATCGTTTGACTTGGTGGACGACTCGCTCAAGGCCCAGCTGTCCTGGGTCAACCAACGCCTAGACGAGTTCTAGCACGAGTTCCAAAAATCACCGAGCGAGTCTAGCGAAGGCAGCTCAAGCAGGTCCCATTTCACACAGGAAGTATAGGACAAGTCGGTACCCCTCAACTTCAGGCTGTCGGTATTGGAGACATATGACGGCGGCTCCGATCCCGCGAAGCATGTCTCCGCATTTCGAGCTCAGATGGCCCTCTATGGCACCTCCGATGCATTGATGTGTCGGGAATTTCCGACCACCCTGAGGGGACCGGTACGAGCGTGGTTCAGCTGACTGCGCCAATCTTCAGTCTTGTCCTTTAACCAGCTCACCAGGAAGTTCGAGCAGAACTTCCTCACCAACGTGCGACCTAGGCCTTCCATGACCACCTTGCGAACTTCCTCTTAATATAGTATCATTCTAGTCAAGTTTTTTTGTTATTGGGATAGGCGAATTCTTATGGATCCACCCCCTGAAGGAACCAAATATGATAATTTTTCATCATTCGGCTCGAGCAAGAATGAAATGAATGGCAAAAATAGATCCGTATAAAATCTACTTTTCATACATATCTTCACATATCATATATAATGACTCTATATAAGAAAAGATTTACTAAATTCTATTTTCTAGGGTTGCAACTATTTATTGCAACTAATTTAGTTCTTATAGGTAAATGCTCGATATCCAAGTCGGCTTATAAATTTGATCATAATCAAGTGTTTTTTGGATTGCCTCATATTTTTTGATTGGTGTTTATCCCCCTAATATCTTAATTTTTTTACGTACAAAATATTTACTTGTTACTAATAAAGTCCAACCAATGCTCTTCCTTAGATCTCTTATTTCACTCTGATAGTGTTATAGATTTGGATCGATGAAGAGGAAATGAATATGTTTCCATACTGTAAATAAGGAAGTGGAATAAATAGAATATTGAATCATCCCACCTCACTTATTTTATTCTATAGGATCTAACGAAGCCTGTTCATGCATAACATGATTCAGATATGATCATAGAAAAAGTTCTCCTAAAATAAATCGACCTGTCCTCTACAACATAGGGTGCTTACGTGGTATTTGAAAGTGAAGATACATTTGGTTATGAATTCAAATGTTAGGGATAAAATCAATCGTTTTAGTGACAATCATAAGTCATCCTCTCTTTGAAAAATTCATTTCAACTATTGGTATCAAATAAAGAATATAACACTTCCAAGTTGAAGAAAAGTATTCAAATAAATAACATGTCTTATTTTTTCAATAATCCATATTATAGCAATGAAATATTATTGGATATTTCATCTGCCTTTGGATATTATATGATCAATTACATCTGCCTTTGTTCAAGGCAAACATTTTAATCTGCCAAGCTTCAGGACATCATAGGTTATGCCATTAAACCATGAGTTGTAGAAAGCATCTCAACTCATGGTTTGGCTCTCTGATAAGCACACTCCTCTAACCCAACACCATTCACAGGTAGATCATCTTCAGGGAAGGGGCAATGCGTTATACGATCTGGATATTCCGGAATCTGCGCACAGGGAGTGGGCGTCACGTGACTCGATACGCCCTCCACGTCGGTGCAGTTCCAAATCGGCTTCTTCGACTTCACCACCTCCGCCGTCACATTGTAGATGCATATTCCGGTGAAGGGCGCGCCGGGAATCCCCTCCAGCTTCGCGGCCATGGTCACGTTCTCGGCCACCACGTTGCTGTAACTGATATTCTGCACCACCGGAATGGCTTTCGGATCAAATTTGTCGTCCGGGTGCTGCCCGTAGGTGCCCGTCATCCAGAAGACCCACTTCATTGTGTGCAGATTCATTCTTCTCACGAATATGTCCTTCACGTAAGCTCCCCTTCCGATGGTCGTCTTGATCCTGACGCCGGATTCGGAGTGGATGGCCGTGATGTCTTCGGCCCGGACATCTTGGATTCCTCCCGACATCTCGCTTCCCAGGGCGATGACAGCGCTCGTGGGGGAGATGCAGGTGAGCCGTCTGATCACTATGTGTTTGCTTGACATGTTGAATGCAATCCCGTACTCATCCCAACCGCTTTTAATGGCGATGCAGTCATCGCCTGAGACTATGTAGCAGTCCTCAATGCGGACATTGGAGGATGAGTCTGCGTAGAAGAGAGAAACCACCAAAAAGAATCAATCGAAACAGCAACATAGAATCTACAACCCAAGTAAATGTAGGTACGATATCCACCTGGATCGATCCCATCAGTGTTGGGAGAGTTGACCGGTGCAAGAATTGTGATGCATGAGACGATTACGTGGCTGCACAGTGCATTCATTCACGTTAACATCAGATTGTAACAATAGAATGGAAAGCAAAAGAAGCCTTCAAGTGTTCTGAAAGTAGATTATTAATATAAACCTGCTGTACACTGGATGGACATTCCACGATGGAGAGTTAACCAATGTAATGTTGGAAATCAGCACTTGTTTGCAGTACATCAATTCAATGAGGTATCCACGAGTGTAATTGAGTTCTTTGTTACGGAACATTTTCCACCAGGTTTCACTGATGGGGATATAAACAGGAATAACCTTTGTATAGGAACAAATACTAGAAGACCAAAATACGCAGCGGAATAAAATGGAAACACAATCAAACAGAACACCAAGATATACGTGGAAAACCCCTTCAATGTGAAGGGTAAAAACCACGGGGCAAACTAGAGATAATCCACTATGAGAATAATGAATGTACAAATCTCAATCTCTTGCCCAAAACCCTAGCAACAATCACAAGAGAATAACTGGGATACAAGGATCACGTCACTGCCCACAATATCTAAAACCTCCCCAAGTAATCACAGCAAGAGTCTACTGTAGATTTGATCTAACCTGAGATGAGAACACTGCTAGATGATTGTGAACAGTCTCTCTGCGTTGTCCTTGTCTTCTTCCCTTTCTTTCTCTTCCTTTTCTGCCTTGTTCTCCTTCTTCTCTTTGGAATCTCGTCACTCTAAAGATCTGCCTCGTTGCTGCCTTTTTATAGCTTTAATCTGCCTCTAAAACACAGCCACCACACCCCCCTAATCTTAATTAGGGTTAGGTTAAGAGGGGGTGTGGGCTGTGGGCTGATAAAGCCCACATGGGCTGAATATGGGCCATCAGCCCAACAACCTCCCCCTTCAGCCCATAAGGGAGGTTGTCCCATGACTCCTCAATGTGAAGCCATACCGACCAACTATCGGCATATCTCCTGTCTTTCTTTTGGTAAGGTCTTCGTCAACATGTCTGCTCCGTTGTCATCTATATGAATTTTCTGAAGCTGCAACTGCTTCTCTTCAAATACATTTCGAATCCAGTGGTATCTGACATCTATATGCTTTGACTTGGAATGAAACATTGGGTTCTTACACAAATGGATGACACTCTAGCTGTCACAATGCACCACATAATTTTTCTGTTTCAGCCCCAATTCTTGTAAGAATTCTTTCATCCATAACATTTCTTTGCATACCTCTGTAGCAGCAATATATTCTGCTTCTGTGGTGGAGAGAGCAATACACCTTTGTAACCTAGATTGCCATGACACAGCTCCCCCTGCAAAAGTAAGTATATAACCTGAAGTAGACTTCCTCGTATCTATATCTCTTGCCATATCTGCATCTGTGTAACCTATTAACACAGGTGGTCCACCTCCAAAGCTTAAACAAACCTTAGAGCTCCCTCTGAGATATCTAAAAATCCACTTCACTGCTGCCCAGTGCTCTTTGCCTGGATTTGCAAGAAATCTGCTAGTAACACCCACTGCATATGCGATGTCCGGCCCCGTACATACCATTGCATACATTAAACTTCCAACTGCTGAAGCATAAGGAACCTTTTGCATTTTCTCCTTCTCCTCATCACTTGACGGACTCTGTTCTGAGCACAACTTGAAGTGACCTGCAAGAGGAGAACCAACTGGCTTAGCATTGCTCATACTGAATCTTTCCAATACCTTCTCGATGTATTTCTCCTGTGACAACCAAATCTTCTTGTTTTTCCTATCACGAGAAATCTGCATGCCTAGTATTTGCTTTGCTGGCCCCAAGTCCTTCATTGCAAAAGACTCACTCAGTTCCTTCTTCAACCTGTCAATTTTAGATATATCTTTCCCAAGAATAAGCATGTCATCAACATAAAGTAAGAGAATAATAAAATCCTCACCAAACCATTTGATGTACACACAATGATCTGAAGCCGTTCTTTTGTATCCATTTTCTGTCATAAATGAATCAAACTTTCTATACCACTATCTTGGAGCTTGCTTTAGCCCATACAAGCTCTTCTTCAACTTGCAGACAAAATTATATTTACCTTTGACTTTGAAGCCTTCTGGTTCCTCCATATAAATTTCCTCCTCCAAATCACCATGAAAGAAAGCTGTCTTCACATCTAACTGCTCAACCTCCAAGTCCTGCCTAGCAGCAATACCAAGAGCAACACGAATAGAAGACATTTTAACAACAGGAGAAAATATCTCTTCAAAGTCAATACCTTTCTTTTGACCAAAGCCTTTCACAACCAATCTAGCTTTGTACTTTGGTTGAGAACAATATTCTTGAGTCTTCAACCTAAAAACCCACTTGTTCTTCAAGGCCTTCATTCCATTTGGTAGCAGCACCAAATCATAAGTATGGTTCTTCTGAAGAGCATCCATCTCTTCCTGCATAGCAACTAACCACTTCTCTTTCTGCTCACTCTCAATTGCTTCCTGGTAACTCTCTGGTTCACCTGCATCAGTAAGCATCACATACTCATCTGTAGAGTATCTTTTGGAAGGTTGACGTTGTCTAGAAGATCTTCTCAACTGAGGTTCTATGGGAACTTGCTCTCTTGCTTCTTCTTGCTCAACATGTCCTGCAGGTAGATCAACATCAGGCTCTACACTATTTTCCTGCACATCTCCCCCATCACCCTGATATACTAGAGGAATAACTGGGTCACAATCTGCTAATCCTTCTGCAGAAGTCTTTGCTGGTGCCTTCTTCTTCAAATCCTCAAAGGTTTGATCCTCAAAGAAGACCACATCTCTGCTCCTGAACACCTTCTGCTTTTCTGGATCCCAAAGCCTGTAACCAAACTGATCATGTGAGTAACCAAGAAAAATACATTCTTTAGACTTACCATCCAGCTTGGACCTCTCATTATCTGGAACATGTGCAAATGCACGACAACCAAATACTCTCAAATGCCTGTAGGAAACATCTTTCTCTAACCATACATGCTCTGCAACATCACCATCTAGGGCTGTACATGGTGATAAGTTGATCACATCAACTGCAGTCCTCAAAGCCTCATCCCAAAACCTTTTGGGTAGCTTGGCCTGTGAAAGCATACATCTGATCTTTTCCATGATGGTGCGGTTCATCCTCTCTGTAATTGCATTATGCTGAGGTGTACCAGGAACTGTCATCTCATGTTGGATCCCATGTGACCTGCAATAGTCATTAAACAATCTCGTATACTCACCACCATTATCTGAGCTTATGCATTTCAATTTCCTTTCTGTCTCCCTTTCAACCCTGGCATGAAACTCTTTGAAGACATTAATAACCTGATCTTTGGTCTTCAAAGCATAAGCCCAAACTTTCCTGGAAAAATCATCTATAAAAGTGACAAAATAAAGTGCACCACTTATACCAAGAACATCAACAGATCCACCAGGAGTTTTTGTCCTCAAAGGACCACATACATCTGTATAAACACGGTCTAAGGCATGCATTTTTCTAGACAAAGCAGCACTAGCAAATGAAACTCTATGTTGTTTACCAGCCAAACAATCAATACAAGGGTTCAGATGTATACCTCTGAGATCTGGTAATACCTCTCTCTTGGAAAGAGCTTGCAGCCCCTTCTCGCTCATGTGTCCCAATCGCCTATGCCACAACTCCATACTGAAGTCTTTCTCTGTAGCATTTAATTGCTCACCATAAGCTTTAGCCTGCAACCTGTACAAAGTATGACATTTCTTTCCACTAGCTATAACAAGAGAACCCTTACTGAGCTTCCATTGACCTCTGTGAAATCTGCTTTCATACTCTTCATCATCTAGTCTTCCAACTGAAATTAAATTCAACCTCAAGTCAACCACATGCCTCATATCCTTAAGTACCAACTTGCAGCCAAGGTTGGTCTTTAAATGGATATCACCCATGCCAATGATGTCTGCTGTGCCATAGTTGCCCATCTTGACAACACCAAAGTTTCCAGACCTGTATGTAGCAAAAAACTCTCTCCGAGGTGTAGCATGATAAGAAGCACCTGTGTCAATCACCCACTCAAGATCCTGTCACACACAAGAAAAAATATCATCAGAAGGAGACAAAATCAAATAATCACCACCTTGCACTGTAACTGTAGTATTATCCTTTGACTTTGTAGACTCCACTTCTTTTCCCTTTTTCTTGTTCTTCTTAGGTTGCTTATATTGGTTCTTGTAATGTCCTTTCTCACCATAGTTATAGCAAACAATATCTTTTCTTGATCTTGACTTGCTCCTACCCATACGTGAACTGCTTCTAGACTTTGACCTTCCTCTATTCTCTGAGATAAGTGCCAGTGAATCATTCTGAGATGTTGCTAAACTCTTTCTTCTCAACTCCTCATTCAACAAACTGCTTGTTACTTGACTCATAGTGACAATACCATCTAGTGCAGAATTACTGAGGGAAACCACCAGTGTCTCCCAACTTTCTAGTAATGAACTGAGAAGTAACAATGCCTGCAACTCATTATCAAGAGACATTTTCATAGAGGATAACTGGTTAGTAATACTCTGCATTTCATTCAAATGCTCAGCAATAGAAGCACCCTCTCTATATTTTAGGTTCACAAGTTTTCTAATCAAAAAAGCTTTGTTGCTAGCTGTTTTTCTTTCATAGAGACTTTCCAATTTTTTCCAAAGAGAATATGCAGAAATTTCAGTAGAAACATGGTGAAAGACACTATCATCAAGCCACTGTCTAATAAACCCTATTGTTTTTCGATCTAACCTCTTCCACTCATCATCTGTCATAGTTGTAGGTTTTGCACTATCCCCTTGCAAAGGTCCATACAAATCTTTGCAATACAAGAGATCTTCCATTCTTGGTTTCCATATCATCCAATTATTTCCATTCAAACTAATCATACGAGAAATATTACTGGCCTCTATGTTCAAATACAAAAATTAAATCACCAAAACCCCGCTTTGATACCAGTTGATGAGGATATAAACAGGAATAACCTTTGTATAGGAACAAATACTAGAAGACCAAAATACGCAGTGGAATAAAATGGAAACACAATCAAACAAAACACCAAGATATACGTGGAAAACCCCTTCAATATGAAGGGTAAAAACCACGGGGCAAACTAGAGATAATCCACTATGAGAATAATGAATGTACAAATCTCAATCTCTTGCCCAAAACCCTAGCAACAACCACAAGAGAATAATTGGGATACAAGGATCACGTCACTGCCCACAATATCTAAAACCTCCCCAAGTAATCACAGCAAGAGTCTACTATAGATTTGATCTAACCTGAGATGAGGATACTGCTAGATGATTGTGAACAGTCTCTCTGCATTGTCCTTGTCTTCATCCCTTTCTTTCTCTTCCTTTTCTGCCTTGTTCTCCTTCTTCTCTTTGGAATCTCATCACTCTAAAGATCTGCCTCGTTGCTGCCTTTTTATAGCTTTAATCTGCCTCTAAAACGCAGCCACCACACCCCCCTAATCTTAATTAGGGTTAGGTTAAGAGGGGGTGTGGGCTGATAAAGCCCACATGGGCTGAATATGGGCCATCAGCCCAACATTCACGTTGTCCATCGATAGTTCCATTATTCCCTAAAAATAACAATAAAACTTGTTAGCATCAGGACGTGGTATGTTGCAATCAAATTATATTCTGTTCCCCATCTATGATGCAAACAAGTTAGAAGATGATATATATGTGTCTTCTTGTCAATCAAAGCACGCCAAAACATCATAAACTGAATTAAATGTTATAGTTTTTGACTAAAAATAAATTTTTTTACCTAAATTTTAGGGGATCATGGAATGACAACACGACGCAGGCTTTATGAATTTAGAAGTAATGTGATAGAAGTACTGGAAATATGCAACGTATATACTACCTGTTATGACCACATCGGTTAGGTTATATCCCATGATGAGATTACTGTATCTACCCCCAACCGCATCTCTTCCTCTACCGTAGGAGGGCAAAGGGTCAATGATCGGCCACTCGTTGATATCCTGCATAAGCATATCACCAATTATCTTAGTTGATGCAGATTGAACAAAAGAACATAGTATTAAAGCTTCTATTAGCTACCAATAAACAAAAAAAAAAAGAGTATCCATGCAATTCATAAGCAATGCTATCAAAGTTGCAGTGTGAGAAGCCATAAAATGGGATTGCAGAATAGAAATTTATGTTATATAAGCTGCAGTTGAAATCTAACTTGTTCTCCCAAGTTTGTAGCATTAATAGAGTTTTGCTATCTTCAGGAAACCCAATTAGCTACACAGATCTACAAGGTTTAGTCAAAAAGAAAACACTGAGAGATTGGATGATGGTGGAGCCTAAAATTTAAGGGTAAGGTCCACACTGCATTCCATTCTTATGTTGGTTTCCTCGCATCCTTTCCTACCTTAAAGTTCTTACACTCGGAAAGAATGTCATTCTCAATTAAAACTTATTAATTTTGGAGTGTTATCTTCAAGATCTTGAAATTTGAAAGGAAATTTTTTATGTGGATTCTAATCCAAGATTATTGATGTTCACATACAAGGATATGACATACAAGAAAAATAATAATAATAATAATAATAATAATAATAATAATAATAATGATAATAATAATAATAATAAAACAAAACAAATATTACTGTTTTCTTATTTTGAGACATCAAAGTAGAGATACTAAATAGTCAAAAATCTACCATACAAATTGCAAATATTTCAGAAATTAATATTATCAAGACAAATTTAGATTTGTAGTGGCTTAGTTCACTTCTTTTCCCTCATCAGTCCAAAGCGGTGACTATGCACATCGGATTAGACTTGTGAATTCTCCTTGGAGATGAGATGAAGGAAACGTTAGAATAGTATACACTCACTATGTAACGTTCTGGTGGGGCTCACTAGTGACGAATCTATTCTTCATCGTCACCATTCATCTGGCGAGAGCTGTCAGATGAACGGACTCGATGGGAAGGGCTACTAGCCATAATCACCACCGAGGATGAAGGCAACGCGGATGATAGAGGCGATGGTAATGGCAAACATGCCGTGAACGATTATGAACATGCAGTCTACATCGAAATAGATGGAGGAGAAGGTGGGGGAAGGGGGCGGAGGAGGGAGGCGGACCTGAGTGGCGAGGATGACGGCGTCGTGGTCGAGGAAGAGGGTGAAGTGGTCGGCGAGGTTGAAGGGCCCGGTGAGCCACCGACCGGTCGGCACCACCAGCATCGCGCCGCCGTCGTACGCCACCTTACTGAGGTTGGCCACGGCCGCCGCAAAGGCCGCCGTGTTGGAGGTCACCCCGTCGCCCACCCCGCCGAAGTCCGTTAGGCTGGCCACGTGGGCCCGGCATCCTCCTGCCCCCGCCACCGCGTAGTGGAAGGCTTCTAGCTCCGCCGCACCACCTGCCCGCCGGTGGTGGTGATGGCCCTCAGCGATCCCTATGTACGCCGCTGTTACCACCGTCCACAACACTAAAATCATCAACACCTGCACGTAACCAAGAAAAGTTGGAGTTTGAAGGATTAAAGCTTTGAGATAGGATTACTGGGAAAAAGAAAAGAAAAGGAGAAGAGGTGTTACACGGAATATTGGCTGCGGGTGCTCCATTGTCAGAGAGATGTGTCGGAAACAGAATGCTTCCACGGCTCGGCTCTTGTTCTATATATAGAGAGAGATGGAGAGAGAGAGAGAGAGAGAGAGAGAGAGAGAGAGAGAGAGAGAGAGGAAGGCTAATTATAAATTATGTTATGTAATTAGTTAATTTCAGTATGTTGATTCGAGCTAATTATAGATTATTTATACTGCAAACTAGAGTATGCATAACTTTAGATAGTTATATTATCCTTGGTTGAAAATAACATGTTTGTTGAGACAGTCTGGTCTGATCTCTCCTTTAAAATGTGATTTGTCCTACTCCAATGATATATTTTAGTTGACATATTATTGAGCAACACATAAGTCTTTTGTTACCATAATAATAAAATCGTAAAGTCTTAACCATTTGTACTTGACAAAAGCTATCATAAATTAATCTGTCTCTCTGCTCTAATAAACTTAAATGGATTGATTATCATCATATTAAGATTAATTTGTTTCAAGTTGGCCCTTATAGGCTTGTATGCTACTTTCTTAATCATGACACTAGACCTATTTGTTATCATTATAATATTTTCAGCCCTATTTGTTATCATTATAATGTTTTGGCTTAACCCTTTGGCATATTTTTTTTTCTGAAATTATTGTTATTCTAACAATACGTTGAACCATATCATGGGAATTTCTTTTTTAATTGATTCTTACATTATCTGATATAGTAGCCTTGTAACTAGTATCACATCCAACGAGGGTAAATGGCAAGATTATACCTTTTTAATACTTATTTTTTTTTATTGAACTTCTGAATCTAGGTCGTCGTATGAAAAAAAATATATAAAGAGTGAAAAAAGAGAATCTAGTTCTCTTTTTAGATTGATATATAGTCGGTTTTAGATTCGAAGATGGTGTCCTTATAGATTTCATAAAGTTCTTTCCAGGTGACATCGAAAGATATGCATTGTAGTTCCGATATATTATTATTTAATTTTAATTCTGAATTAATTTTTTTTCATATTATATATAGCATATTACAGATTTTATGTTTACAATTGATATCAGAACCCAAGTTCTTGAGATTAAATACCTTAGATATTTTATTTTCTAATTTATGATGCATGAATTATTCATGTATATTATCAATTTAAATTCTTATCTAAATGTGAAAAAAAAATTTTCATTGGTGCTCACATCATCTGATACAGTAGCCTTGTATAATATAGTGTCTTTCCATAACTCACAGGTCTTACATCAGATTGCACCCTTTTAAAACTTTCATTTTTTGTTGGACTTCTATAATGTTTTATGTAGGATATATTTTAATGGCGAGACTGCCTTGCATGTTGATCCTTTTACTTAGCTTGTGATTAGATTGGATCACCCAAGTTCTTGCTCCATGATAGGCATTTTTTCTTCTTTCTTTGTGGCAATATCACTTTCGTTGAGAAGTTATGACATGGTTCATTTTTATGTTTTAGTTTAAATTTATTTTTCTTTCTTACCTGGCTTTCTTGACTAACATTATTTGCCCCACTTCTTATATCATGACATTATAGTTTATACCATTAAGGCATGAACTATAATGTGATGATATAATGATTAGTGGCAATTGCTAGTCATATTATGAGCCATTTGTAGAAGTGGTATATAATTAAGTTTTGTACATGATATAACAAATGATTTCATGAGAAATAAATGATTCAATGATATGATTAAATAATAGTATTAGTATAGTATGATTTGAGAGGAAGTAGCAGGATCCACTAGAACACTACAGTAGAGGTATGTTGAATCAAGAGTAGACATAAATATTTTTATAATAGTCTTTCATTCTATCCTCGCTTACGAAAGGTCAAACCAATACCATAGCTATTGCAATGCAAAGGGCTTTACTTGAGAATTAGAAGGAACATGTATCCCATGTGCAAACTCTGAAAAAGTATTGCATGAATATTCTACGATAATAAGTATTGAAAAATTGATACATAAAATTTTACTAAATTTGAAAGAAATTGTATTGAGAAGTAATATATATAGAGTTAGAGATGCATCCATTTGCATAAAGGGCCCTAAATATATAACTGCTCCAGATATCATCTCTCACCACCTTATGTGGATATAGTTGACACAACACAACATATAACTAACCTGACAGAATCAATTGATTTATATATTAGATTATACATTAGGGGAGATTGTGAATAACTCTCAAGATAGAAGTTATCTTAAAGATGATATATCTATGCCTATTCGAAATGCAAATCATAGTATTCATTCTTATGGGAATGGGAATAAAAAACAAGAGATGTAGATAAATGGAAGTTTAACTTCTATGGAAGCACTTCTCGTGGTTTAATTGATTTATTTTATTCATTTCCTACGTGCAAATGAAGAGGACGTTAATTTCAAATAAAATAAAAATAGGTTTACTCTACCCATTTTTACCTTCCAAGATAGATTAACTAATCTAAAAAAATAAAAAAAATTATATTGACATGTATTTTTATTGACCAATTAGAATTACATTCTAAGACCAATAATTGTCTCAAAAGATCCAATATACACATATTAATGGACCATTTGAATAAGAGTCAAGAAGATCTTATGAGAACCTTAGTTTCTAAGGCTTTTCGTGTTTTCAACAAGAGAACCTTAGTTATAGAAGAGACTATTCATATAGTTTTTAATGAAATTTTTTATTTAAAGAAAAATAATTTTGATGATGATTTTGGTTTTGATAATTTGGATTTAAATGAACCCCCCCTAAAAATGACAACTTGGAGGCATCTTCTTCCGAAATTTCCTTACCCAAGGAATGGAAGTATATAGATGCTCATCCAAAGGAGCTAATTATAAGAGATACATTAAAAGGGGTTCAAACTCGTTCTTCTTTCAAGAATTTTTGTGCTAACGCCGCCTTCCTTTCTCAAATCGAACCTAATTGCATTGACGAGGCCTTAAAAGATGATTTTTGGATCATAGCAATGCAAGAGGAATTGAACCAATTTGAGAGGAATGAGGTATGGAAACTTGTTCCTAGACCTAGTGACCATTTAGTTATTGGTACTAAATGGGTCTTTAGAAACAAGCAAGATGAATGTGGTATCGTGGTTAGAAACAAGGCTAGATTAGTGACCAAATGTTTCAACCAAGAAGAAGGTATCGACTACGAAGAAACCTTCGCTCCTGTGGCAAGATTAGAAGCCATTAGGATGCTCCTTGCCTATGCTAGTAGTAATAATTTTAAAGTATTTCAAATGGATGTCAAAAGTGCCTTCTTGAATGGTTTTATTTCCGAAGAAGTATATGTTGAACAACCTCCCGGATTTGAAAACTCTCTTCTTCCTAATCATGTATTCAAATTGACTAAGGCTCTCTATGGCTTGAAACAAGCTCCTAGAGCTTGGTATGAAAGGCTTAGTTCCTTTCTTATTTTAAATAATTTTACCAAAGGCAAGGTTGATACTACATTATTTATCAAACACTTTGAAAATAATTTTCTTATTGTATAAATTTATGTTGACAATATTATTTTTGGTTCTTCGGATGAATTACTATGTGAATCATTTGCCAAATGTATGAGTCATGAATTTGAAATGAGTTTAATGGGTGAATTAACCTTCTTTCTAGGATTACAAATCAAATAACTTAGTGATAGTATATTTCTTAACCAATCTAAATATACATTAGAATTGTTAAAATGATTTAACATAAATAATTCAAAAGCGATAAACACCCCTATAAGTACTTCGACTAAATTAGATATGGATGAAAATAGTGAAAATTTCGATAAAAAAATATATAGGGGAATGATAGGTAGTCTACTCTACCTCACCGCGACTAGACCAGAAATCATGTTTAGTGTAGGACTTTGCGCTAGATTTCAATCCAATCCTAAATTATCTCATCTTAAGAGTGTTAAAAGAATATTTAGATATCTTAAAGGAACTCCAAATTTAGGATTGTGGTATCCAAAATCTGATAAATTCGATTTAATAGCTTATGCAGATGCCGATTTTGGCAGATGCAGGATAGATAGAAAAAGTATATCTGAAACATGCCAATTCTTAGGACATGCACTTGTTTCTTGGACTTCCAAGAAACAAAATTCAGTTGTACTATCTACGACGGAAGTTGAATACATTGCTGCAAATGCATGCTGTGCATAAGTTGTTTAGATGAAAAATACATTAGAAGACTATGGAATTCATTTGAAAAACATTCCCATAAAATGTGATAATACAAGTGTCATATGTCTTACCAAAAATCAAATTCAGCACTCTAGAACTAAGCATATCGATATTAGGCATCATTTCATATGCGATCATGTCCTTAACAATAATGTCGTTCTAGAATTTATTGACACAAAGCATCAATTAGCAAACATTTTTATAAAAGTCTTAAATGAAGACCAATTTGAATTCATTAGAAGGGAACTAGGCATGTTAAATTATCCCTGAAAATAAGCTTGTTTGAATGTATTTTTTGAAAAATGTCTCATCCTTGTTTCGTTCTTTTGTGGAGTTGATTTCATCCTTCTCTTTTGATTTCAAATGATATATTAAAGTACAACCCAACATCTCAACCTATCTTGAGTTGAACACCTCTGAAAAACAAAATGAGGGAAGAAAGAATTTTTTCTTCTCTTCCGCGGCAAGCCAGTGGTGGCACTGCCAGAATCAGCGGTAGCACCGCCTAAGCGCTCAGGCACTAGGCGGTGGCACTGCTCTTTTTGGCGGTGGCACCGCCCGAGAGCCCCTTTATAAGCCGAGGGGTTAGGGCCGGCGGTGACACCACCCCCAACCCGTGAGAAACTGCCTCAAGCTCTCCCACAACCTCTCTAAACCTTCATTCCAACATTTAAAAGCCTTGGAGAGGGATTCTTGTTGGTCCAAGCTCTCCATCTTCCAAGAGATTCTCAATAAGGTAAAATCTGAAATCTTTCCTCTCTTCTCATTATTTTACCTACTCTTTACAGTTTCATCTATCTTGTCTAGATAATGGCTCCTAAGAGATCAAAAGGGAAAAGGGTTGAAGGAGATTTATATTACCAAGACCTTTTTAGATCCAAAGAAGTAGCTCTTAGGTTTCCAAACTTCGAAACAAGAGGTATCCATAAGGGTAAACACGTTGATCTCAATGAACTAGGAAACCTAGAACCCATTAGGTGGTTTGCACATCTAGATGCCCTACCTCTGCTACAAATAAATGAACCAATTTATCCTAGGTTAGTTAGGCTATTTTATGCAAACTTATATGTAGATAATGACAGCCTAAGTACTTACCTACTAGGAACACAAATTAGAATTTTTGATAGTACTATTTGTGAACTAATTGGAATCACTAAAAAAGATAGGGGCTGCTATTTTAGAGGTAAATGGGATGTCAATATAATCGGAGCAACTTACTCCGAAGCCATCGAAACTATTTTTGCAAATCCAGACCTCGGCATAATACCCAAGAGTTGCGAGCACTTACTGCCTTTTAACTCTAAAATCCTTCATCATATCATAACAAGCATACTATTCCCTAAAAAATTTCATCTTGATGAAATGAGTCAAATAGAAATAAGCACCATGTATTAGATTATGACCGGTCAACATAACTATTTTGGATACTCAATCCGGCAACACATGAAGGATATTATAGCTAAAGACACTATGTTGCCATATGGAGGGTTAATCACTCGATTCCTACTTGCTCATGACATTTGTATCCCACCCGATGAAGAAACAATTCAAAGTGATAGGTATAACATCATCAATAGAAATCTGCTGAAAAGACTTAGGTGCATATTTAGCAAGGGTATATGGGTTAGGCAACCTAGAAGGATTGATCCAATTCTCCCACCAGTAGAATACCCCGAAACACCAATTCTTAGGGGAAATGAATCTCCTCCTCCTAGTCCCTTTGGCGCAACACCTTCGACTCCTGTTTCATCCTCCGAAGAACTCATTATGGCAGAATTGTATCAGATCAAATCACAGCAAGAACAAATTCAAATCCAGCAAATTGAAATTTTGAAGGAACTACGACAAATGAATCAAAAAATGGATGTCATATATCAGCACTATGGATTACCTCCTAAGATTAATCGATGTAGTTTCTTATTATGTTTTGATTACTCTTAATGTCAAGTTAGAAGTTTGTCGTCTTCTTTTGAACAAAAACTAAACCTTTGTTTGAGATGTATTGTTAAATTCTAGATAATTGCTGATTTGTTTTGGAATCTGGATAAATATTTCTTGCTAGATTAACTTTGTATGATGAATTCGAATTTTGTATGATATGATCACAAACTATGTTTCAAGTCTCATCTCCTTATTTTTTGTTGATGACAAAGGGGGAGAAGTGATGACTTGTACGACTTATGCGTATCGATAGCATGACTTAAATGAATTGCAAAAGCTTGTCTTATATACCTTGCAAAATCTTTGAATATATCGCAAGATTGGTTGATCATATGAAATCATTCCTCACATTTATATCATGAAATTCATGTTGAAAATCTTTATCATGTTGAAAATTTTTTATCTCTCGTCGAAGTGAAAATTGTCTCTTATCATTTAACTTGAAAATGATTTTCAATAGTTGAAAATTATGAGAAATACGAAGTTTCGTATTTGCTCATGCTTAATAAGACAACGATAAGTTCAACGGTTAGAACTTATTGATTTATGCTTGAATTCAAAGGGATGAAATTCAAGTAGTTTTATCTTCTCACAATATGACATATAGATAGGGGGAGCTATGTTTAACTCTATCATTAATTGATTGTCATCATAAAAAAGGGGGAGATTGTTGAATCTCGAATTTTGATTATGAAATTAATTGATGGGTTAATTGATCTAATCCAAATTATTAAAGTTAAGTGTGTAGGATTAACTACGATAGCCTAAAAAACATAAAGCAAGGATACCAGAGTCAAGTTCGATGGACGTTTGAGAGTCCGAAGATTCGTCAGAGATGCTGTTGGAACCAACCAAGAAAGATCGAAGACTTGTCAGAACTTTCGGAAGTCTGCCGAAGAGATCGTCAGAGATTCGTAGAGATCACCGAGAAGGCTTGGCTACTCGTTGAATTCGTCACAAGATCGGGAGCCTGCTGGGAGTCCGCCGGAAGAAACCCGAGGGCATATCGGAAGTCCACCGGAAGATCGTAGGAAAGCTCGCCAAAACAAAACTCGACGTTGGCCGGTTAAAAACTTGCTTAGGATTATGTTTTTAGGTATGTAGTTCACATGTAATTAGGGTTAGGATCAATTGGACAAGAAAGCTAAATGAAATCAATTTCCAAAGGAATGAAACCAGAATATGTGAAATCGACCAAAACTTGATTTCTAGCAGAATTCGAGAGGCACATTGAACAAATGATTCAAACTATCAATCGTGCTGCAATATACTCAAGAAAGCTATTGTGAAAGATATTTCAATCTTATTTCAAATAAAATAATTTTCGTATGAATCGAAGTTTTCAACAAAGAGTTACAATAGATTTAGTTACCCAAGATCAAAGAACAAATCTCAATTTTATAGAATTCATAGGGTCAGTTTCAATAGAAAACTGGGCGGGCATTTGGACTCTAAATCTTTCAATCTAAGTATCAAATGAAAGATCTACGTGTCTAATTTAAAATAAAATAAGCTTGGAATAAATCAAAGTTTCCAACAAGGACTTATAGGCTGTTCATTATCAAAAGGTCAGAAATTACGATCCCTGTTTTGCAGAATTCGTAGGCTTATTTAAAATAGAAGTTTGGATAGGCAATCTTACTCTGAATTCTTAAAATAAGCTATCAAAAGAAAGGATATAAGTCTATATTCAGATCAAATAAGTTTTGTCAAATCAGAGGTCAGTGCATAAAGTTATAACCATAACAAGGTAGAAAGGTCAAAATCTCGAAAGTTTCACAGATTCAAATCGTTACATCTAAACAAGAGATATATCAAATACAAGGCTAGAATAATTTAAAGTATCTCATATTCAAAACAATGTAGAGATAAAATTACAGTAAGGAAAGGTTAGGACACTTGTAATAGGAAAGATTAGAAAGCTTATAATTGTTGAATCTCGTATTTTGATGATGAAACTACTTTATATATGTTTATGATTTAATCTGCGTTTTGAGTGACGCAGGATGCTTCGATCTGGATGAGACAATTAAAGCAGGAAAATCATGTTGTGCAGGAGGAACATGTCAGAAGATTGGACGTCAGGCCGGTGGATCGGTCGACGTATCGACAGAAGGCTTCGGGTCGTGGACTCGGGCATCGGGCCAAGAAGAGTGGGTATTGTGCCAAGGATATCGGAGTTGCGGAGTCAACAGGCCGATTGGGCAATAGGCTGCAGGAAAGGACGATGCGCCGAAGAATCGGACGAAGCGTCGAGGGACCAATGACATGCCGGACAACTTGGTTAATTGCTTAGGATTAATTGTCTCGATCGAAGTTTTTGTTTTGAGTGTGCAGGATTAACTACGATGGAAGAAAGACATGCAGCAGGAGTTGCGCCGGAGTCATGACAATGATCACGTTGGGAGTTCAAGAGCTTGACGGAAGTTCGGACAGTCGTCGGAGGTTCTGCGGGAACAAATCCGAGAAGTCCAGAAGCTTGCCAAAGGAGCTCGTCGGAACCTGCCAAGTGGATCGTCACAAGTCCAGGAGTTTGCCAGAAGTCCGCAGGAGGATCACCGAGGGTTCGTCGGATGATCGACGGAAGTTCACCGGAAACTCGTCGGAAGAAGCGATTGACGCACCGGAGCAAGCTGCAGAATATGTCTTAGGAAATAATCATAGTTAGCACATTGATTAAGTTAGAAATGGGAGGTGATCCCATTAGCTTAATCTTGGGGCAATTGGGCCCTTGAAAGAATCAAATTGGGCCGAATGGATTAACCCATTCAGACCCTGATTGCTGTGGGAGGTGCAACCGCCCAAGCTAGGAGGTAGCACCGCCCAGGCTATGTCTCCCAGCGAGACTGGGTGGTGCAACCGCCCCAGCCAAGAGGTGGCATCGCCCCGGGCTCAGTCTCCGAGCGAGATTGGGCGGTGCAACCTCTTCTGTCAAGAGGTAGCACCGCCAGAGCTCAAGTTTCGAGCTCTGCCAGGCAGTGCAACCTCTCTAGTCAGGCGGTGCAACCGCCTGAGCTCGGTCTTCGAGCTCTGGTAGAGAGTTGCAACCGCCCCTGACAGAGGTGGCACCGCCCAGAGGCTCAGTCTTCGAGCTCTACCAGGCGGTGCAACCACCCCAGTCAGGAGGTGCAACCGTCTGATCCCGAAATTTCGGGAATTGACAGATTTGAGCTCCAAATTTGAACTGGGTTGGGGCCTATAAATACCCCACCCATTCAGCACTGAAAGCACATAACACACACTCGAAATCTTGCTATCTTTCTATGGTTCTTAGAGCTCAAAACTACTAGTTCTCCTCTTTCTGTTCTTCAAAGTTTGAGTTGTAAAGAGAGGAGAGAAAACTTCTGTAAGGGTTGTCTCCTAAGCCCGTCAAAAGGAGTGAATCTGTAAGAGGGTGGTTGGCCTTCGCCTATTGAAGGAAGGCCTCTAGTTGACGTCGGTAACCTCGTCGGTGGAGGAAGCCAAAAGTGGAGTAGGTAAAGATTGACCGAACCACTCTAAATCTCGGTTTGCATTTCCTTTGAGCATTTTACCTTCACTGCAAACTTCTCAATAGCTTACTACCCTCTGTGATTTTACGAACGAGTTTCAAGGTTCAGACGTAAATTTGCGTTTAGACGTAAATATGCGTTTAGACGTAAATATGCTTTTTCGTATGATCATCATATTACAGATTGCGTTTACGTTTTGAGCTTTACCATAACTGCACACTGCCTTTATACTCCTGCTTAAACTACGTCTTATCTAATCAAGTGATTTACGAATCAGCATTTAGACGTAAATCAGTTTCTTCGTACGAACGTCGGATTTCAGTTTGCGCCGATATTCTGGTTTTCATCATAGCTGCAAACTACCTGCATAGTTTGACTTTAACCTTGCTTAGTATCAACTTTCATACAGAAGTTGTTTTTATCATTCGAACACAGCTTTCGATTTTAATCGCAGAAAGTTTTCCGCTGCACTAATTCACCCCCCCCCCCCCCTCTTAGTGCTCTCGATCCTAACAATTGGTATCAGAGCAGGGTATTTCTCATTTCGGATTTACACCCGAGAGAAATGGCTCTTCAAGGCTTTCAAGAGGGTTTATCGGTCTTTCGTCCACCATTGTTTAACGGATTGGACTACACTTATTGGAAAACTCGAATGAGAGTTTTCTTGATTTCTTTGAATTTGGATTTATGGAATATCGTTGAAAACGATTTTCAACTTCCCTCTAAACCGATGAACGAATGGTCGGATTTGGAGAAGAAGTATTTTTCTTTAAACGCAAAGGCTATGAATGCCTTATTTTGCGCTTTGGACAAAAATGAGTTCAATCGGATTTCTACGTGCGAAACGGCTTTTGACATTTGGCGAACACTTGAAATCACGCACGAGGGAACTAGTAGAGTCAAAGACTTGAAAGTTAACATTTTATTGCATGATTTTGAGCTTTTTCGAATGCAACCAAGTGAGACTATAGGCAACATGTACACCCGTTTCACGAATGTCGTCAATAGTTTAAGAGCTCTTGGAAAATGTTTTTCGGATTTTGAACTCGTAAACAAGATTTTGCGCTCACTTTCTAAACCTTGGGATTCAAAAGTAACTGCTATTCAAGAATCGAAAAACTTGAACCAATTTCCACTTGAAGAACTAATTGGTTCCTTGATCACATATGAAATGACGTGCAATGCACGTGAAGAACTTGAGAACCACCTTCCAAAGAACAGGAAGGATTTGGGATATAGAACATTTGAAGACCACTCGAGCATAAGCTCAAGTGATGGTGAACTTAAACAACAAATGAAACAAAAATTAAAAAGTAAAAAGGACGGAACTACTTGCTTTGAACGAAAGAAGAAGAACAAAAATTGGGATGAATCAAGCTCCTCCGAAGACGAGGAGAAAATCAACAAAGGCGAGGTGGCAAACTACGCCTTTACGTATCGTTTGACTTGGTGGACGACTCGCTCAGGGCCTAGTTGTCCCGGGTCAACCAACGCCTAGACGAGTTCTAGCACGAGTTCCAAAAATCACCGAGCGGGTCTAGCTCAGGTAGCTCAGGCAGGTCCTATTTCACACAGGAAGTACAGGACAAGTCGGTACCCCTCAACTTCAGGTTGTCGGTATTGGAGACATATGATGGCGGCTCCGATCCCACAGAGCATGTCTCCGAATTTCGGGCTCAGATGGCCCTCTATGGCACCTCCGATGCATTGATGTGCCGGGCATTTCTGACCACCCTGAGGGGACCGGTACGAGCGTGGTTCAACCGACTGTGCCAATCTTCGGTCTTGTCCTTTGACTAACTCACCAGGGAGTTTGAGCAGAACTTCCTCACCAACGTGCGACCTAGGCCTTCCATGGCCACCCTACCTCTTAATATAGTATCATTCTAGTCAAGTTTTTTTGTTATTGGGATAGGTGAATTCTTATGGATCCACCCCCTGAAGGAACCAAATATGATAATTTTTCATCATTCGGCTCGAGCAAGAATGAAATGAATGGCAAAAATAGATCCGTATAAAACCTACTTCTCATACATATCTTCACATATCATATATAATGACTCTATGTAAGAAAAGATTTACTAAATTCTAATTTCTAGGGTTGCAACTATTTATTGCAACTAATTTAGTTCTTATAGGTAAATGCTCGATATCCAAGTCGGCTTATAAATTTGATCACAATCAAGTGTTTTTTGGATTGCCTCATTTTTTTATTGGTGTTTATCCCCCTAATATCTTAATTTTTTTACGTACAAAATATTTACTTGTTACTAATAAAGTCCAACCTATGTTCTTCCTTAGATCTCTTATTTCACTCTGATAGTGTTATAGATTTGGATAGATGAAGAAGAAATGAATATGTTTCTATACTGTAAATAAGGAAGTGGAATAAATACAATATTGAATCATCGGAGCATATCAATAATGAATGAAACATTTCGGAGCTTATCAATGGCGTATGAAATGTTTCAGAGCATATCAATGACAAATGGAACATTTCGGAACATATCAATGGCATATGGAATATTTCAAAGCATATCAATGGCGTAGGAACGTTTCAGAGGCATAGGGAGCATTTCGGAACATATCAATAGTGTAGAAAATATTTCAGAATATATCAACGGCATATAAATCATTTCAGAGCATATCAATGAACAAATACAAAATAGAAGCTGAAACGTCGTATTTGACGTTGCATTCATATCTTTCTTATCCAAAGCACATATATAAATACATAACCAAAGCTCTGAATATCATATCAAACATACAGAAAGTGTAGTGGGACCACAGACAGAATGTGATTCATTCATTTATAAATGATCACCAAACAGAAGTCTCCCACATTTTGGAGCTCCATCCACCCACATCTAGGTGAAGTCAGAGGGGGCCGGTAGAGCATCGCAGGCTCTATGCATAACTCCCTTTACCATTTCTGGCAAAAGTTTATAGTATCCCACAAACACCAAAGTACAAAAGGACAGTATGAACAATAAATAGCACATATTGGAAGCACATGCAAAACAACAAAATGTACATGCGCCTTTACGAGTCAATATGATGCAAGTATAATCTTTCACAAATGTATTCATATTTGAAAGGAAATGAAAGCAAGAGCATTCAAGAATTCCTAGCAATCACATGTAACTCAATTCAAATAAGAAGGTTAGATAGAATTTAATGTCCAAAGGAATGAAAATGGAGGCACATATCGAAAGCAAATGTGGAACAATGGGATATACATGTGCCTATATGAGTTAATACGATATAGTATAAACGTTACACAATATTTTTCAAGAATGCAAATAATTATAAGGACAAGAGCATACAAGAATTCAAAGCAGTAATATAAAGCTCAATTGGACAAGAAAGCAAAATAAAATCAATTTCTAAAGGAATAAAACCAGAATATGTGAAATTGACCAAAGCTCGATTTCTAGCAGAATTTGAGAGGCACATTGAACAAATGATTCAAACTATCAATCGTGCTCCAATATACTCAAGAAAGCTATTGTGAAAGATATTTCAATCTTATTTCAAATAAAATAATTTTTATATGAATCGAAGTTTTCAATAAAGAGTTACAATAGATTTAGTTACTCAAGATCAAAGAACAAATCTCAATTTTATAGAATTCACAGGGTCAGTTTCAACAGAAAACTGGGCGGGCATTTGGACTCTAAATCTTTCAATCTAAGTATCAAATGAAAGATCTACGTGTCTAATTTAAAATAAAATAAGTTTGGAATAAATCAAAGTTTCCAATAGGACTTATAGGCAGTTCATTATCAAAAGGTCAGAAATTACGATCCCTGTTTTGCAGAATTCATAGGCTTATTTGAAATAGAAGTTTGGATAGACAAACTTACTCCAAATTCTTAAATTAAGCTATCAAAAGAAAGAATTATGAGTCTATATTCAGATCAAATAAGTTTTGTCCAAATCAGAGGTCAGTGCATAAAATTATAACCATAACAAGGTAGAAAGGTCAGAATCTCGAAAGTTTCACAGATTCAAATCGTTACATCTAAACAGGAGATATATCAAATACAAGGCTAGAACAATTTAAAGTTCCTAATATTCAAAGCAAATGTAGAGATAAAATTGCAGTAAGAAAAGGTTAGGACACTTGTAATAGGAAAGATTAGAAAGCTAGTAATAGGAAGAATCGGAACACTTGCAATATAAAGGGTCGTAATACTTGCAATATAAAAGATTAGAAACCTTGCAATAGGAAGGAGGAATGGGAATAAGAAACAAGAGAGCCATGAACGATTATGAATATGCACTCTACATCGAAATAGATGGAGGAGAAGGTGGGGGAAGGGGGCGGAGGAGGGAGACGGACTTGAGTGGCGAGGATGACGGCGTCGTGGTCGAGGAAGAGGGTGAAGTGGTCGGTGAGGTTGTAGGGCCCGGTGAGCCACCGGCCGGCCGGCACCACCAGCATCGCGCTGCCGTCGTACGCCACCTTACTGAGGTTGGCCATGGCCGCTGCAAAGGCCGCCGTGTTGGAGGTCACCCCGTCGCCCACCACGCCGAAGTCCGTCAGGCTGGCCACGTGGGCCCGGCATCCTCTTGCCCCTGCCGCTGCGTAGTGGAAGGCTTCTAGCTCCATCGCACCACCTGCCCGCCGATGGTGGCGATGGCCCTCAGCGATCCCTATGAACGCTGTTGTTACCACCGTCCATAGCACTAAAATCATCAACACCTGCACGTAACCGAGAAAAGTTGGAGTTTGAAGGATTAAAGCTTTAAGATAGGATTACTAGGAAAAAGAAAAGAAAAGGAGAAGAGGTGTTACATGGAATATTGGCTGCGAGTGCTCCATTGTCAAAGAGATGTGTCGGAAACAGAATGCTTCCACGGCTCGACTCTTGTTCTATATATAGAGAGAGATGGAGAGAGAGAGAGAGAGAGAGAGAGAGAGAGAGAGAGAGAGAGAGAGAGAGAGAGAGGAAGGCTAATTATAAATTATGTTATGTAATTAGTTAATTTCAATATGTTGATTCGAGCTAATTATAGATTATTTATACTGCAAACTAGAGTATGCATAACTTTAGATAGTTATATTGTCCTTGGTTGAAAATAACATGTTTGTTGAGACAGTCTGATCTCTCCTTTAAAATGTGATTTGTCCTACTCCAATGATATATTTTAGTTGACATATTATTGAGTAACACATAAGTCTTTTGTTACCACAATAATAAAATAGTAAAGTCTTAACCATTTGTACTTGACAAAAGCTATCATGAATTAATTTGTCTCTCTGCTATAATAAACTTAAATGGATTGATTATCATCATATTAAGATTAATTTGTTTCAAGTTGGCCCTTATAGGCTTGTACAATAGTTTCTACTTTCTTAATCATGACACCAGACCTATTTGTTATCATTATAATATTTTCAACCCTATTTGTTATCATTATAATGTTTTGGCTTGACCCTTTGGCATATTTTTTTCTGAAATAATTGTTACTCTAACAATACGTTGAACCATATCATGAGAATTTCTTTTTTAATTGTCTCTCACATTATCTGATGCAGTAGCCTTGTAACTAGTATCACATCCAACTAGGGTAAATTGCGGGATTACACCTTTTTAATACTTTTTTTGTTTTATTGAACTTTCGAATCTAAGTCGTCATATGAAAAAAAATATAAAGAGTGAAAAAAAGAGAATCTAGTTCTCTTTTTAGATTGACATATAGTGGATTTTAGATCCGAAGATGGTGTCCCTATAGATTTCATAAAGTTTTTTCTAAGATGACACCGAAAGATATGCATTGTAGATCCGATATATTATTATTTGATTTTAATTTTGAATTAAACTTTTTTCATATTACATATAACATATTACAGATTTTATGTTTACAATTGATATCAGACCTAAGTTCTTGAGATTAAATACCTTAGATCTTTTCTTTTCTGATTTATGATGCATAAATTATTCATGTATATTATCGATTTAAATTCTTATCTAAATGTGAAAAAAAAATTTTCATTGGTGCTCACATCATCTGATATAGTAGCCTTGTATAATATAGCATCTTTCCACAGGTCTTACTTACATCAGATTGCACCCTTTTAACACTTTCATTTTTTGTTGGACTTCTATAATGTTTTATGTAGGATATATTTTATTGGCGAGACTGCCTTGCATGTTGATCCTTTTACTTAGCTTGTGATTAGATTTGATCTACCAAGTTCGTGCTCCTTAATAGGCATTTTTTTCTTCTTTCTTTGTGGCAATATCACTTTCGTTGAGAAGTTAAGACATGGTTCATTTTTATGTTTTAGTTTAAATTTATTTTTCTTTCTTACATATGTCATGATTCTCATCTGGCTTTCTTGACTAACATTATTTGCCCCTACAGTACTTCTTATATCATGACAATATAGTTTATACCATTAAGGCATAAACTATAATGTGATGATATAATGATTAGTGGCAATTGTTAGTCATATTATGAGCCATTCGTAGAAGTGGTATATAATTAAGTTTTGTACGTGATGTAACAAATGATTTTAAGAGAAATAAATGATTCAATGATATGATTAAATAATAGTATTAGTATAGTATGATTTAAGAGGAAGTAGTAGGATCCACTAGAACACTACAGTAGAGGTATGTTGAATCAAGAGTAGACATAAATATTTTTATAATAGTCTTTTCGTTCTATCATCCCTTATGAAAGGTCAAGCCAATACCATAGCTATTGCAATGCAAAGGGCTTTACTTGAGAATTAGAAGGAACATGAGATTGAGAATTAGAAGGAACATGTATCCCGTGTGCAAACTCTGAGAAAGTGTTGCATGGATATTCTACGATAATAAGTATTGAAGAATCAATACATAAAATTTTACTAAATTTGATAGAAATTGTATTAAGAAGTAATATTTATAGAGTTAGAGATGCATCCATTTGCATAAAGGGCCCTAAATACATAATTGTTCCAGATATCATCTCACTAACTTGACGGAATCAATTGATTTATATATTAGTGTTGAATCTCATATTTTGATGATGAAACTACTTGATATGTGTTTATGTTTTAATCTACATTTTGAGAGATGCAGGATGCTCCGATCAAGATGAGACAATTAAAGCAGAAAAAATCATGTTGTGCTGGAGGAACATGTCAGAAGATTGGACGTCGGGCCGGTGGATCGGTCGATGTATCGACAGAAGGCTTCGGGTCGTGGACTCGGCCATCGGGCCAGGAAGAGTGGGTATTGTCCAAGGATATCGGAGTTGCGGAGTCAACTGGCCGATTGGGCAATAGGCCGCAGGAGAAGACGATGCGCCGAAGAATCGGACGAAGCGTCGATGGACCAATGACATGCCAGACAACTTGGTTAATTGCTTAGGATTAATTGTCTCGATCGAAGTTTTGTTTTACATGTGCAGGATTAACTACGATGAAAGTAAGACATGTAGCAGGAGTTACGCCGGAGTCAAGACTATGATCACGTTGGGAGTTCGAGAATTCGACGGAAGTTCGGACGGTCGTCGGAGGTTCTGCAGGAACAAATCCGAGAAGTCCAGGAGCTTGCCAAAGAAGCTCATCGGAACTTGCCAAGTGGATCGTCGTAAGTCTAGGAGTTTGCCGAAAGTCCGCAGGAGCATCACTGAGGGTTCATCAGATGATCGACGGAAGCTCGTCGGAAGAAGCGATTGACGCACCGAAGCAAGTTGTAGTAAATGTCTTAAGAAATTCATAGTTAGCACGATGATTAAGTTAGAAATGGGAGGTGATCCCATTAACTTAATATTGGGGCAATTGGGCCCTTGATAGACCCAAATTGGGCCGAATGGATCAGCCCATTCAGACCCAGATTACTTGGCCAAAGGTGGCACCGCCTGGGTCGGTGGTGGCATCGCCCAGGGCTCAGTCTCTGAGCTCTGGCTGGGTTGTGCAACCGCCTTTGACAGAGATGCAACCAATTGATCTCGGTCTCCGAGCTCTGGCTGGGCGGTGCAACTGCCCCAGTCAGGCGGTGGCACCGCTTAAGCTCAGTCTCCGAGCTCTGGTAGGAGGTGCAACCACCCCTGACAAGAGGTGATACTGCCCAGAGGCTCAGTCTTCGAGCTCTGCTAGGCAGTGCAACCGCTAGACCCCCAGAATTCCGGAAATTGATAGTTTTGAGCTCAAAATTCAAATTGGGTTGGGGCCTATAAATACCCCACCCTTTCAGCAATGAAAGGGTAACCCAAAGGCACCAAAAGCTTGATCTTACTCTGTGATTTTAGAGCTCAAAAGTATTGTAAAGTCTAGAAGTTCTCCTCCATCTTTTCTTCCAAGTTTTGATCTTTCAAGAGAGGAGAGAAAAGTTTGTAAGGGTTGTCTCCTAAGCCCGTCAAAAGGAGTGAAACTGTAAAAGTGTGGTTGGCCTTCGCCTATTGAAGGAAGGCCTCTAGTGGACATTGGTGATCTCGTCGGTGGAGGAAGACAAAAGTGGATGTAGGTCAAGATTGACCGAACCACACTAAATCTCAGTTTGCATTTACTTTGAGCATATTATCTTTACTACAAACCTCCTCAATAGCTTACTGCCTTTTGTGTATTTATGATCGTGTTTCAAAGTTTAGTATTTTCCGAATTGGTGTTTAGACGTAAATCAGTTTTATCGTACGAACATCATATTTCAATTTACGCTTACATTCTAATATCTATCATAACTGCAAATTGCCTTCATAGACTTGCTTTAACTGCAACTTGCTTGATCACAAGTTAAAGTGATTTACAAATCAGCTTTTCTACCGAAATCGCTCTTATCGTATGAACGCAGTTTTAATCGTCGAAAGTTTTCCGCTGCACTAATTCACCCCCCCCCCCCCCTCTTAGTGCTCTTGATCCTAACAATTGGTATCAGAGCCCGGTATTTCTCATTTTGGATTTACACCCGAGAGAAATGGCTCTTCATGGATTTCAAGAGGGCTTATTGGTTGTTCGTCCATCATTGTTTAACGGATTGGACTACACTTACTGGAAAACTCGAATGAGAGTTTTCTTGATTTCTATGAATTTGGATTTATGGAATATTATTGAAAACAGTTTTCAACTTCCCTCTAAACTGATGAACGAATGGTCGGATTTGGAGAAGAAGTATTTTTTTTTAAACGCAAAGGCTATGAATGCCTTATTTTGCGCTTTGGACAAAAATGAGTTCAATCGGATTTCTATGTGCGAAACGGCTTTTGATATTTGGCGAACACTTGAAATCACGCACGAGGGAACTAGTAGAGTCAAAGACTCGAAAGTTAACATTTTATTACATAATTTTGAGCTTTTTCGAATGCAACCAAGCGAGACTATAGGCAACATGTACACCCGTTTCACGGATGTCATCAATAATCTAAGAGTTCTTAGTAAATCTTTTTCGACTTTTGATCTCGTAAGCAAGATCTTAAGATCCCTTTCAAAAAGGTAGGATCCTAAAATAACGGCAATACAAGAAACAAAAGATTTAAATATTTTTTCACTTGAAGAACTTATCGGTTCATTGATGACAAATGAAATGGTGCACAATGTACATGATGAACATAATGAACAAAACAACCTTCCAAAGAACAGGAAGGATTTTGGACATAGAACATTTGAAGACCACTCGAGCATAAGCTCAAGTAATGGTGAACTTAAACTACAAATGAAACAAAAATTAAAAAGCAAAAAGAATGGAACTACTTACTTTGAACGCAAGAAAAAAAGCACAAAGTGGGATGAATCGAAGTCCTCCGAAGATGAGGAGAAAATCAAGAAAGGCGAGGTGGCAAACTACACCTTAACAGTATTCAACGATGAGGTAATCGAAACCCCCTTAATTTGTTTTGAAATTACTTGATGTTTTTCATGATGCATTTTCTTTTTTTAGGATAATTATTTTTCTTGAAAATTGCATATTAAAAAAATATTTGAAAATGCAAGAATATGATCATGCTCGTAATTTGAAAATAATAATGAAAATTACCTGTTTCATGTTAATGAAATAAAATGTTAGATTTAAATCTAATGATCATATGTATGTTTTTCTTAAGAAAAAAAAATGTGTATTTCGATTATTTCTGATTTTGATTAAAACCATGCTTAATGTCTTAATGAAAATATTAAGAAGTTTAATATCATGCTATATGTGGTTAAGAAGTAATAATGTGTATCATGTTGATTTCCATTGTTATATCTCGATTTTGATTAAATAAAATCATGCTTGAAGAAATGCATAATGATGTAATATTAAATATTTTGATACTATGATTGATAATTTTACGCATGAAATTTTAAGTTATACATGATGATAAGCATGTGTTATTTTCATGAGTGTATTTGAAAAACATAAGGCAAAAATGTGTCCGAATGCATGAACTTATTAAAATCATTTTTCGGATGTCCTTAATTCACTCACTAAATTACTATAATGAGAACTTTACACTATTACATGCCTTAATAATATGTTGGAAATTATGTGTTTTGGATACAAAAATTTCCATGATCATGAGCATGTTTTATCTTCATGATTGTGTTTGAAAATCTATAGCAAAACCACGTCCGAATGTATGAAAGTGTTAAATTTCATTTTTCTTGATCCTAACAATTGAAAATCCAAAAATATCATTGATTTTTGACATATAGAATCAACTAGCAAATGCATCTCTCATAGACTTATCTTGTGAAAAATATCTTTCGAGAAATGAATTTAATGATTCCTTCTTATATCTTTAGAGAAATAGTTTTACGTGCAAGGATTTGATTCACACACATATCTTGATCCTTGTAAAAATGAAGTGTGCTTTAATATCCTATCAATTTTAACTTCATTCAAGTAAGCTCACTAGTGACTTTCCTCCTTCATGCAAAAAAGATAATAATAAATAAAAAGGAAGAAGTAATGAAAGCTATCTCCATGTCATGTTTTCCTTAAGTATTTGTATAATTGATATTCTATCACTCATTGTTGAAAAATGACATAAACCTAGTTATGACATTAATCATTACCGCACTTACATTTAAAACTTGCTTATATCGTTCTCCTTTTTGTTGATGACAAAGGGGGAGAAAAATATGAATTGATACTATGAGTACTATATTTGAATGAGAAATAGATGAAATGATATGATTGCTAAATACTTGAAATGTTTGAACCATGTTAAGATATCAATAACTTGCATCGTAATTTTACTTGCTGATATCTTACCATGTGATGAAATGCTATGATTTGTTGCTAAAATGATGCATGCAATACTTATGCTTTTTATTATGATGTATGTGATGTATTGCATATGATGTAAATGATGATTAAAATTACCTTAATTTGAATTCAAGGTTTATCGCAATTATGGAATTTTGAAATAAGAATGATTACTCACCTTTGTCATGATTTAGAAATTGACATAAAGGGTCTTCCTTTCTTTTTGACAATGACAAAGGGGGAGATAGCTGGCTTGCACAATTCAAGAAGAAAGCAAAAATTGCACTTCTCAAAAGAGAAGAAATTGCTATCTTGAACATCACCAAGAATTGCTAGATTGAAATCTCAAAAAAATGCAAAAATGTGCTATCTGGCCTATATCAAGATGCAAAACATGCTAACTTACACTTTGCAATGGAAGCAAAATTGCTAGCTTAAACTTTGCAAAGGAAGCAAGAAATTGCTTATCTCAGAAGAGAAGCAAAGATTGCTAACTTGCATATTTCTAGAAGCAAAAGTGCTATCTTACCTATCGCAAAGAAAAGCAAATATGCCAACTTACATATCTTTGAATTTGCTATCTTGTATGTTGTAAAACTTGCATATCTAAAACTTGATAGCTTGAATGTTCTAAGCATGATGTAACACTTGCTAAATTTTCTAGCTTCAAAACTGCATGATGATAAAACTTGATATTCTGTTTTTCATGCAATGAGTTAAACTTATATTCTAAACACAAGAATAATTGGAATTCTCCTTTTTGTTGATGACAAAGGGGGAGAAGTATGATGTTATGCATAAGTCTTTGCATAAGTTCATGATGAGTGTTGCAAGTATTCATGATGAACATTACAATGACTTGAATTCAGTTTGAATTCAAGGTTCTATCAATATGGCATATTGATAGGGGGTGTTTGTTTAAACTCCGGGAGTTAAGGATAACTCCGTCATCAAGTAGTTGTCATCATCAAAAAGGGGGAGATTGTTGAATCTTGTATTTTGATAATGAAACCACTTGATATGTGTTTATGTTTTAATCTACATTTTGAGTGACGCAGGATGCTCCGATCAGGATGAGACAATTAAAGTAGGAAAAATCATGTTGTACTGAAGAAACATGTCAGAAGATTGGACGTTGGGCCGGTGGATCGATCGACGTATCGACAGAAGGCTTCGGGTCGTGGACTCGGGTATTGGGCCAAGAAGAGTGGGTATTGTGCCAAGGATATCGGAGTTGCGGAGTCAACTGGCCGATTGGGCAATAGGCCGCAGGAGAGGACGATGTGCGAAAGAATCGGATGAAGCGTCGAGGGACTAATGACATGCCGGACAACTTGGTTAATTGCTTAGGATTAATTGTCTCGATCGAAGTTTTGTTTTACATGTGCAGGATTAACTACGATGAAAGTAAGACATGCAGTAGGAGTTACGCCGGAGTCAAGACTATGATCACGTTGGGAGTTCGAGAATTCGACGGAAGTTCGGACGGTCGTCGGAGGTTCTGCGGGAAAAAATCCGAGAAGTCCAGGATTACCAAAGAAGCTCGTCGAAACTTGCCAAGTGGATCGTCGCAAATCCAGGAGTTCGCCGGAAGTCCGTAGGAGCATCACCAAGGGTTCATCGGATGATCGACGGAAGCTCGTCGGAAGCTCGTCGGAAGAAGCGATTGATGCACCGAAGCAAGTTGTAGTAAATGTCTTAAGAAATTCGTAGTTAGCACGATGATTAAGTTAAAAATGGGAGGTGATCTCATTAACTTAATCTTGGAGCAATTGGGCCCTTGACAGACCCAAATTGGGCCAAATGGATCAGCCCATTCGGACCCAGATTACTTGGCCAGATGTGGCACCGCCTAGGTCGACGGTGGCATCGCCTAGGGCTCTGTCTCTGAGCTCTGGTTGGGCGGTGCAACCGCCTCTAAGAGAGATGCAACCAATTGATCTCGATCTCCGAGTTTTGGCTGGGCGGTGCAACTGCCCCAATCAGGCGGTGGCATCGCCTAAGCTTAGTCTCCGAGCTCTGGCAGGAGGTGCAACCACCCCTGACAAGAGGTGATACCGCCCAAAGGCTCAGTCTTCGAGCTCTGCCAGGCGGTGCAACCGTCAGACCCCGGAGTTCCGGGAATTGATAGTTTTGAGCTCGAAATTCAAATTGGGTTGGGGCCTATAAATACCCCACCCTTTCAGCAATGAAAGGGTAACCCCAAAGGCACCGAAAGCTTGATCTTACTCTATGATTTTAGAGCTCAAAAGTGTTGTAAAGACTAGAAGTTCTCCTCTCTCTTTTCTTCCAAGTTTTGATCTTTCTAGAGAAGAGGGAAAAGTTTGTAAGGGTTGTCTCATAAGCCCGTCAAAAGGAGTAAAATTGTAAAAGAGTGGTTGGTCTTCGCCTATTGAAAGAAGGCCTCTAGTGGACGTCGGTGATCTCGTCGGTAGAGGAAGCCAAAAGTGGATGTAGGTCAAGATTGACTGAACCACTCTAAATCTCAGTTTGCATTTACTTTGGGCATATTATCTTTACTGCAAACCTCCACAATAGCTTACTGCCTTCTGCGCATAAACAATCGTGTTTCAAAGGTCAGTATTTTCCGAATTGGTGTTTAGACATAAATCAGTTTTATCATACGAACATCATATTTCAGTTTACGCTTACATTCTAATTGCTATCATAACTGCAAACTGCCTTCATAGACTTGCTTTAACTGCATCTTGCTTGATCACAAGTTAAAGTGATTTACAAATCGGCTTTTCAAACAAAATCGCTCTTATCGTACGAACGCAGTTTTAATCGTCGAAAGTTTTCCGCTGCACTAATTCACCCCCCCCCTCTTAGTGCTCTTGATCCTAACAATTGGTATCAGAGCCCGGTATTTCTCATTTCAGATTTACACCCGAGAGAAATGGCTCTTCATTGCTTTCAAGAGGGCTTATCGGTTGTTCGTCCATCGTTGTTTAACGGATTGGACTACACTTACTGGAAAACTCGAATGAGAGTTTTCTTGATTTCTATGAATTTGGATTTATGGAATATTATTGAAAATAATTTTGAACTTCCCTCTAAATTGATGAACAAATAGTCGAATTTGGAGAAGTATTTTTCTTTAAACGCAAAGGCTATGAATGCCTTATTTTGCGCTTTGGACAAAAATGAGTTCAATCGGATTTCTATGTGTGAAACGGCTTTTGATATGTGGTAAACACTTGAAATCACGCACGAGGGAACTAATAGAGTCAAAGACTCGAAAGTTAACATTTTATTGCATGATTTTGAGCATTTTCGAATGCAACCAAGCGAGACTATAGGCGACATGTACACCCGTTTCACGGATGTCGTCAATAATCAAGAGTTCTTGGTAAATCTTTTTCAACTTTTGATCTCGTAAGAAAGATCTTAAGATCCCTTTCAAAATGGTGGGATCCTAAAATAACGATAATACAAGAAACAAAAGATTTAAATATTTTTCCACTTGAAGAACTTATCAGTTCATTGATGACATATGAAATGGTGCACAATGCACGTGATGAACAAAATGAACAAAACAACCTTCCAAAGAACAGGAAGGATTTTGGACATAGAACATTTAAAGACCACTCGAGCATAAGCTCAAGTAATGGTGAACTTAAACTACAAATGAAACAAAAATTAAAAAGCAAAAAGAACGGAACTACTTACTTTGAACGCAAGAAGAAGAATACAAAGTGCGATGAATCAAGCTCCTCCGAAGACGAGGAGAAAATCAAGAAAGGCGAGGTGGCAAACTACGCCTTAACGGCATTGAACGATGAGGTAATCGAAACCCCCTTAATTTGTTTTGAAATTACTTGATGTTTTTCATGATGCATTTTCTTTTTTTAGAATAATTATTTTTCTTGAAAATCGCATATTAAAAAAATATTTGAAAATGCAAGAATATGATCATTCCCGTAATTTAAAAATAATAATAAAAATTACATGTTTCATGTTAATGAAATAAAATGTTAGATTTAAATCTAATGATCCTATGTATGTTTTTCTTAAGAAGAAAAAATGTGTATTTTGATTATTTCTGATTTTGATTAAAACCATGCTTAATGTCTTAATGAAAATATTAAGAAGTTTAATATCATGCTATATTTCTCGATTTTGATTAAATAAAATCATGCTTGAAGAAATGCATAATGATGTAATATTAAATATTTTGATACTATGATTGATAATTTTATGCATGAAATTTTAAGTTATACATGATGATAAACATGTATTATTTTCATGAGTGTATTTAAAAAACATATGGCAAAAATGTGTCCGAATGCATGAACTTATTAAAATCATTTTTCGGGCATCCTTAATTCACTCACTAAATTGCTATAATGAGAACTTTACACTATTACATGCCTTAATAATATGTTGGAAATTATATGTTTTGGATACAAAAATTTTCATGATCATGAGCATGTTTTATCTTCATGATTGTGTTTGAAAATCTATAGCAAAACCATGTCCGAACGCATTAAAGTGTTAAATTTTATTTTTCTTGATCCAAACAATTGAAAATCCAAAAATATCATTTATTTTTGACATATGGAATCAACTAGCAAATGCATCTCTCATAGACTTATCTTATGAAAAATATCTTTCGAGAAATGGATTTGATGATTCCATCTTATATCTTTAGAGAAATAGTTTTACGTGCAAGGCTTTGATTCACACACATATCTTGATCCTTGTAAAAATGAAGTATGCTTTAATATCCTATCAATTTTAACTTCATTCAAGTAAGTTCACTAGTGACTTTCCTCCTTCATGCAAAAAATATAATAACAAATAAAGAGGAAGAAGTAATGAAAGCTATCTCTAAGTCATGCTTTCCTTAAGTTATTTGTAAAATTGATATCTTATCACTTGTTGTTGAAAAATGACATAAACCTAGTTGTAGCATGAATCATTACCGCACTTACATTTAAAACTTGTTTATATCGTTCTCCTTTTTGTTGATAACAAAGGGGGAGAAAAATATGAATTGATACTATGAGTACTATATTTGAATGAGAAATAGATGAAATGCTATGATTGCTAAATACTTGAAATGTTTGAATCATGTTAAGATATCAATAACTTGCATCGAAATTTTATTTGCTGATATCTTGCCATGTGATAAAATGCTATGATTTGTTGCTAAAATGATGCATGTAATATTTATGCTCTTTATTATGATGTATGTGATGTATTGCATATGGTGTCAATGATGATTAAAATTGCCTTAATTTGAATTCAAGGTTTATCTTAATTATGAAATTTTGAAATAAGAATGATTACTCACCTTTGTCATGATTTAGAAATTGACATAAAGGGTCTTCCCTTCTTTTTGACAATGACAAAGGGGGAGATAGCTGGCTTGCACAATTCAAGAAGAAAGCAAAAATTGCACTTCTCAAAAGAGAAGAAATTGCTATCTTGAACATCACCGAGAATTGCTAGATTGAAATCTCAAGAAAATGCAAAAATATGCTATCTTGCCTATCTCAAGTTGCAAAACATGCTAACTTGCACTTTGCAATGGAAGCAAAATTGCTAGCTCAAACTTTGCAAGGGAAGCAAGAAATTGCTCATCTCAAAAAAGAAGCAAAGATTGCTAACTTGCATATTTCTAGAAGCAAAAGTGCTATCTTACCTATTGCAAAGAAAAGCAAATATGTCAACTTGCATATCTTTGAATTTGCTATCTTGTATGTTGTAAAACTTGCATATCTAAAACATGATAGCTTGAATGTTCTAAGCATGATGTAACATTTGCTAAATTTTTTAGCTTCAAAACTGCATGATGATAAAACTTGATATTCTATTTTTCATGCAATGAGTTAAGCTTATATTCCAAACACAAGAATAGTTGGACTTCTCCTTTTTGTTGATGACAAAGGGGGAGAAGTATGATGTTATGCATAAGTCTATGCATAACTTCATGATGACGTGTTGCAAGTATTCATGATGAACATTGCAATGACTTGAATTCAGTTTGAATTCAAGGTTCTATCAATATGACATATTGATAGAGGGAGTTTGTTTAAACTCCTAGAGTTAAGGATAACTTCGTCATCAAGTAGTTGTCATAATCAAAAAGGGGGAGATTGTTAAATCTCGTATTTTGATGATGAAACCACTTGATATGTGTTTATATTTTAATCTGTGTTTTGAGTGACGCAGGATGCTCTGATCAGGATGAGACAATTAAAGCAGTAAAAATCATGTTGTGCTGGAGGAACATGTCAGAAGATTGGACGTCGGGCCGGTGGATCGGTCGTCGTATCGACAAAAGGCTTCGGGTCGTGGACTCGGGCATCGGGCCAAGAAGAGCGGGTATTGTACCAAGGATATCGGAGTTGTAGAGTCAACTGGCCGATTGGGCAATACGCCGTAGGAGAGGACGATGCGTCGAAGAATCGGACGAAGCGTCGAGGGACCAATGACATGCCGGACAACTTGGTTAATTGCTTAGGATTAATTGTCTCCATCGAAGTTTTGTTTTACATGTGCAGGATTAACTACGATGAAAGTAAGACATGCAGTAGGAGTTGCGCCGGAGTCAACACTATGATCACATTGGGAGTTCGAGAATTCAACGGAAGTTCGGACAGTCATCGGAGGTTCTACGGGAACAAATCCGAGAAGTCCAGGAGCTTGCCAAAGAAGCTCGTTGGAACTTGCCAAGTGGATCATCGCAAGTCTAGGAGTTTGCCGGAAGTCCGCAGAAGCATCACCGAGGGTTCATCGGATGATCGACGGAAGCTCGCCGGAAGAAGCGATTGACGCACCGAAGCAAGTTGCAGTAAATGTCTTAAGATTACTTGGTCCGAATGGATCAGCCCATTCGGACCCAGATTACTTGGCTAGAGGTGGCACTACCTGGGTCGGCGGTGGCACCGCCCAGGGCTCAGTCTCCGAGCTCTGGTTGGGCGGTGCAACCGCCCCAGTCAAGCGGTGGCACCGCCTGAGCTCGATCTCCGAGCTCTGGCAGGAGGTGCAACCACCCCTGACAAGAGGTGATACCGCCCAGAGGCTCAGTCTTCGAGCTCTGCCAGGCGGTGCAACCGCTAGACCCCGGAATTCCGGGAAATGACAGTTTTGAGCTCGAAATTCAAATTGGGTTGGGGCCTATAAATACCCCACCCTTTCAGCAATGAATGGGTAACCCAAAGGCACCAAAAGCTTGATCTTACTTTGTGATTTTAGAGCTCAATAGTGTTGTAAATTCTAGAAGTTCTCTTCCCTCTTTTCTTCCAAGTTTTGATCTTTCAAGAGAGGAGAGAAAAGTTTGTAAGGATTGTCTCCTAAGCCCGTCAAAAGGAGTGAAACTGTAAAAGGGTGGTTGGCCTTCACCTATTGAAGGAAGGCCTCTAGTGGACGTCAATGATCTCGTCGGTGGAGGAAGCCAAATGTGGATGTAGGTAAAGATTGACCGAACCCTCTAAATCTCGGTTTGCATTTACTTTGAGCATATTATCTTTATTGCAAACCTCCTCAATAGCTTACTGCCTTTTGCGCATTTACAATCGTGTTTCAAAGTTTAGTATTTTTCGAATCGACGTTTAGACATAAATCAGTTTTATCGTACGAACATCATATTTTAAGTTTACGCTTACATTCCAATTTCTATCATAACTGCTAACTGCCTTTATAGACTTGCTTTAACTGCATCTTGCTTGATCACAAGTTAACGTGATTTACGAATTGGCTTTTCCACCGAAATCGCTCTTATCATACGAACGCAGTTTTAATCGTCGAAAGTTTTCCACTGCACTAATTCACCCCCCCCCCTCTTAGTGCTCTTGATCCTAACAATTAGATTATACATTAGGGGAGATTGTGAATAACTCTCAAGATAGAAGTTATCTTAAAGATGATATATCTATGCCTATTCGAAATGTGAATATTAGTATTCATTCCTATGGGAATGGGAATAAAAAACAAGAGATGTAGATGAATGGAAGTTTAACTTCTATGGAAGCACTTCTCGTGATTTAATTGATTTATTTTATTCATTTCCTACATGCAGAGGAAGAGGACATTAATTTCAAATAAAATAAAAATAGGTTTACTCTACCCATTTTTACCTTCCAAGATAGATTAACTAATCGAAAAAAAATAAAAAAAATTATATTGACATGTATTTTTATTGGCCAATCAGAATTACATTCTAAAACCAATAATTGTCTCAAAAGATCCAATATACATATATTATTGGACCCTTTAAATAAGAGTCAAGAAGATCCTATGAGAATTGAATATGTTCACATAGAAGATGTAAAAGAGATATTGGACACTCTACAAAAGCATTTCACAATTGATTTACCTAAGAATAAGTTTTCATTTTAAATCCATTACAATTATTTCATCTTCTTTTTCTAAGAAAAATAGAAAGAAAAATTTGTAAAGAAAGAAGAAATTTATTTTTAATCTTTTTGGCACAATATGTATTTTCATGAAATAATCATAATCAAATTAATGTATCAAAGAATAGTAACTTTGAAGCCACTATTCTTAGATACTTATATCCATGTATTTCACAGTTGAATTAAGTTAAAAAATACTTAAAGTTAGCGATTTATCAATAGATAATGTTGCCCCAATACCTAACCAAAGAGCTGCTAATCAAAAAGTCTATTGTAGCTATTGGATGATGAAATAGATTTTAAAATTTATTAATATTCTTAAAAAAAAGTGCTGTCAATAATCTCATTGGTATTGAAACCATTAAAAAAAACACCTAATAACTTATTGGGCATTGTATGGAGTATTTATAATATGGAACGAAGTACCATTTGGGTAATATTTTCAAAGCCTACATTAATGGTTCTAGAATTACCAAGCCTATGCAATAGTACCTAGAATTGCTATTGAAATATCATTGGGCCATGCGGGTTCTGCATAATAATTATGCCCTATCTCTTTAGCCTTTTTATGTCTTAATATAGTATTATTTGATACGACGTATTTTGGGCCCAAGATACGTCACAGCTGAAGCCACACGTGAATTCAGAACCGTACCAAGAAGCTGTTCCACATGTCCCATCCCGAGAGCTCAGTCATAAGTGTCGTCCCATCCCTCGAGAGTCAGCGGCCATGCCGAACCGACGTGCTATTAACCCTCGTACAATAGTATAAAGCCCTTGGCCAACATCCAGCCAGAGGTGAGAGGAGGGAAGTAAAATAGAAAACAATCCACCCACTACTGACTTGCTCATCGAAGGGGCTAAAGTCGGGGATCACCCGACGAGGGCCATTTCTGCAGGCGAATGACCACTCGCGAGCTGCGAGCGTCTCAACCTAGGGGTCGCCATCCAACGCGCAAGGATGAGCCGTCAATCGGTCGGAGCCCGACCAATGCTAACAAGCATCCCTTCCCGAGGGCATGACCACCTCATCATCCAGCTCACTCGATCGAAGGCTCCCGACATTGACCCGTGGACCAAACCGTGCTAACTCATCAGCCATGGTATACTTGTTCACTAATATTTTGGCGCTAGAAGAAGGGCCATGTCGTAGAAGCATGTAGTAGAAGCTCTCCCCGAGGGAGAACCACCGACCTTTCTCCCCTCCATCGAGCCCGGAAATCAGTCCCTCCCCACCCTCGGAGATGGGGGGATCCCGGCCTCGATGCCAGATCGCTACTGGCACCTTTTCAATGACCCGCGGTTGTCACCCCTCGAACTAACCACGGGACCCTCGGCTGTGACACTCGAGGCATTCCTCAGCCTGACCAAACAAGTTCAAGCCATGGTTAGCATGATGCAGATGCTCGCTCCGTTCATTCCTCAGATCATGTGGGTAGCGGCTCCCCCAACTGACCCGACCCGACCTAGGCCGAGTGGGTAGCAAGTCGAGATGGGAGAAGCCCGAAAGCAAGCGACGGACCCGAGAGGTCCGCCCGAGTAGAGCATACCCGCACCCTGCTAAGTCACACTACCCCACTTCGAGTTTGACACCATATCATTTGACTTGGCGGATGACTCGCTCAGGGCCTAGCTGTCCCGAGTCAACCAATGCCTGGACGAGTTCTAGCGCGAGTTCCAAAAATCACCGAGCGAGTCTAGCAAAGGTGGCTCAGGCAAGTCCCCTTTCACAAAGGAAGTACAGGACAAGTCGGTACCCCTCAACTTTAGGCTGTCGGCATTGGAGACATATTACGGTGGCTCCGATGCTGCGGAGCATGTCGCCACATTTCAGGTTCAGATGGCCCTCTATGGCACCTCCGATGCATTGATGTGCCGGGCATTTCCGACCACCCTGAGGGGACCGGTACGAACGTGGTTCAGCCGATTACGCCAATCTTCGGTCTTATCCTTTGACCAGCTCACCAGGGAGTTCGAGTAGAACTTCCTCACCAACGTGCGACCTAGGCCTTTAACGGCCACCCTGCGAACTTCCTCTTAATATAGTATTGTTCTAGTCAAGTTTTTTTATTATTGGGATAGGTGAATTCTTATTGATCAACCCCCTGAAGGAACCAAATATGATAATTTTTCATCATTCGACTCGAGCAAGAATGAAATGAATGGTAAAAATAGATCCGTATAAAATCTACTTTTCATACATATCTCCACATATCATATTTAATGACTCTATGTAAGAAAAGATTTACTAAATTCTATTTTCCAGGGTTGCAACTAATTTAGTTCTCATAGGTAAATGCTCGATATCCAAGTCGGCTTATAAATTTGATCATAATAAAGTGTTTTTTGGATTGTCTCATATTTTTTGATTGGTGTTTATCCCCCTAATATCTTGATTTTTTTACATACAAAATATTTACTTATTACTAATAAAGTCCAACCTATGTTTTTCTTTAGATCTCTTATTTCACTCTCATAGTGTTATAGATTTGGATAGATGAAGAGGAAATGAATATGTTTCCATACTGTAAATAAGGAAGTGGAATAAATATAATATTTAATCATCGGAGCAAATCAATAATGAATGAAACATTTTAGAGCTTATTAACGGTGTATGAAATGTTTCGGAGCATATTAATGACAAATGAAACATTTTGGAACATATCAATGGCATATGGAATATTTCAAAGCATATCAATGGCGTAGGAACATTTCAGAGGCATAGGGAGCATCTCAGAACATATCAATAGCATAGGAAATATTTCAGAACATATCAATGACATATGAACCATTTCAGAGCATATCAAAGAATGAATATGAAACAAAAGCTGAAACATCGTATTTGACGTTGCATTCATATCTTTGTTATCCAAAGCGCATACATAAATACATAACCAAAGCTCTGGATATCATATCAAACATACAGAAAGTGTAGTGGGACCACAGACAGAATGTGATTCATCCATTTCTGAATGACCACCAGACAAAAGTCTCTCACGTTTGGGAGCTCCATCCACCCACGTCTAAGTGAAGCCAGAGGGGGCCGGTAAAACATCACAGGCTCTATGCATAACTCTCTTTACCATTTCTGGCAAAGGTTCACAGTATCTCATAAACCCCAAAGTACAAAAGGACAATATAAACAATAAATAGCACATATCGGAAGCACACGCGGAACAACAAAACATACATGCGCCTTTACGAGTCAATACGATGTAAACATAATCTTTCACAAATATATTCAGATTTAAAAGGAAATGAAAGCAAGAGCATTCAAGGATTCCAAGCAATCACATATAACTGAATTCAAATAAGAAGGTTAGATAAAATTCAATATCCAAAGGAATGAAACTGGAATAGGTACATATCGAAAGCAAATGCGGAACAATGGGATATACATGTGCCTATATGAGTTAATACGATATAGCATAAACGTTACACAATAGATTTTAAGAATGCAAATAATTTTAAGGACAAGAGCATACAAGAATTCAAAGCAGTAATATAAAGCTCAATTGGATAAGAAAGCTAAATGAAATCAATTTTCAATGGAATGAAACTAGAATATATGAAATCGACCAAAGCTCGATTTCTAACAGAATTTGAGAGGCACATTGAACAAATGATTCAAACTATCAATCATGCTCCAATATACTCAAGAAAGCTATTATGAAAGATATTTCAATTTTATTTTAAATAAAATAATTTTCATATGAATCAAAGTTTTCAACAAAGAGTTACAATAGATTTAGTAACCCATGATCAAAGAACAAATCTTAATTTTATAGAATTCACAGGGTTAGTTCAACAGAAAACTGGGCAGGCATTTGGACTCTAAATCTTTCAATCTAGGTATTAAATGAAAGATCTAATTCTCTAGTTTAAAATGAAATAAGTTTGGAATAAATCAAAGTATCCAACAGGGACTTATAGGCAGTTCAGTATCAAAAGGTCAGAAATTATGATCCCTATTTTACAGAATTTGTAGGCTTATTTGAAACAGAAGTTTGGAAAGGCAAACTTACTCCGAATTCTTAAAATAAGCTAACGAAAGAAAGGTTTATGAGTCTATATTCAGATCAAATAAGTTTTGTCCAAATCAGAGGTTAGTGCATAAATTTATAACCATAACAAGGTAGAAAGGTCAGAATCTCAGAAATTTCATATATTCAAATCGTTATGTCTAAACAGGAGATATATCAAATGCAAGGCTAGAACAATTCAAAGTTCCTCATATTTAAAGCAAATATAGAGATAAAATTACAGTAAGGAAAGGTTAGGACACTTGCAATAGGAAAGATTAGAAAGCGTGCAATAGGAAGGATTGGAACACTTGCAATAGAAAGGATCGGAACACTTGCAATAAAAAATATTAGAAAGCTTGCAAAAGGAAGGAGGAATGGGAATAAGAAACAAGAGATGTAGATGAATGGAAGTTTAACTTCTATTGAAGCACTTCTCGTGATTTAATTGATTTATTTTATTCATTTCCTACATGCAGAGGAAGAGGACATTAATTTCAAATAAAATAAAAATAGATTTACTCTACCCATTTTTGCCTTCCAAGATAGATTAACTAATCTAAAAAAAAAATTATATTGACATGTATTTTTATTGACCGATCAGAATTACATTCTAAGACCAATAATTGTCTCAAAAGATCCAATATACACATCTTATTGGGACCCTAGGACGTGACACCCGAGGCATTCGTCAGCCTGACCAAACAAGTGCAAGCCATGGTGGGCATGATGTAGACGCTCGCTCCGCTCATTCCTCAAATCGTGTGGCTAGCGACTCCCCCAACTGACTCGACCCGATAGAGGCCGAGTGGGTTCCAAGTCGGGATGGGGGAAGCCCGAGAGTAAGCGACGGACCCGAGAGGTTCGCCCGAACAGAGCATACCCGCACCCTGCTAAGTCACACTACCCTACTTCGAGCCTGATACCGTATCGTTTGACTTGGTGGACGACTCGCTCAGGGCCCAATTGTCCCGGGTCAACCAACGCTTGGACGAGTTCTAGCGTGAGTTCCAAAAATCACCGAGCGAGTCTAGCGAAGGCGGCTCAGGTAGGTCCTATTTCACACAGGAAGTACAGGACAAGTCGGTACCCCTCAACTTCAGGCTGTCGGTATAGGAGACATATGACGGCGGCTCCGATCCCGCGGAGCATATCTCCGCATTTCGAGCTCAGATGGCCCTCCATGACACCTCCGATGCATTGATGTGCCGGGCATTTCCGACCACCCTAAGGGGACCGGTACGAGCGTGGTTCAACTGACTGCGCTAATCTTTGGTCTTGTCCTTTGACTAGCTCTCTAGGGAGTTCGAGTAGAACTTCCTCACCAACGTGCGACCTAGGCCTTCCATAGTCACCCTGCGAACTTCCTCTTAATATAGTATCGTTCTAGTCAAGTTTTTTTGTTATTGGGATAGGTGAATTCTTATGGATCCACCCCTTGAAGGAACCAAATATGATAATTTTTCATCATTCGGCTCGAGCAAGAATGAAATGAATGGCAAAAATTGATCCATATAAAATCTACTTTTCATACATATCTTCACATATCATATATAATGACTCTATGTAAAAAAAGATTTACTAAATTCTATTTTCTAGGGTTGCAACTATTTATTGCAACTAATTTAGTTCTTATAGGTAAATGCTCGATATCCAAGTCGGCTTATAAATTTGATCATAATCAAGTGTTTTTTGGATTGCCTCATATTTTTTTATCGGTGTTTATCCCCCTAATATCTTAATTTTTTTACGTACAAAATATTTACTTGTTACTAATAAAGTCCAACCTATGTTCTTCCTTAGATCTCTTATTTCACTCTGATAGTGTTATAGATTTGGATCGATGAAGAGGAAATGAATATGTTTCCATACTGTAAATAAGGAAGTGGAATAAATAGAATATTGAATCATCCCACCTCACTTATTTTATTCTATAGGATCTAACGAAGCCTGTTCATGCATGACATGATTTAGATATGATCATAGAAAAAGTTCTCCTTAAATAAATCGACCTGTCCTCTACAACATAGGGTGCTTACGTGGTATTTGAAAGTGAAGATACATTTGGTTATGAATTCAAATGTTAGGGATAAAATCAATCGTTTTAGTGACATTCATAAGTCACCTCTCTTTGAAAAATTCATTTCAACTATTGGTATCAAATAAAGAATATAACACTTCCAAGTTGAAGAAAAGTATTCAAATAAATAACATGTCTTATTTTTTCAATAATCCATATTTATAGAAATGAAATATTATTGGATATTTCATCTGCCTTTGTTCCTCCCAAGTATGATATATGATCAATTACATCTGCCTTTGTTCAAGGCAAACATTTTAATCTGCCAAGCTTCAGGACATCATAGGTTATGCCATTAAACCATGAGTTGTAGAAAGCATCTCAACTCATGGTTTGGCTCTCTGATAAGCACACTCCTCTAGCCCAACACCATTCACAGGTAGATCATCTTCAGGGAAGGGGCAATGCGTTATACGATCTGGATATTCCGGAATCTGCGCACAGGGAGTGGGCGTCACGTGACTCGATACGCCCTCCACGTCGGTGCAGTTCCAAATCGGCTTCTTCGACTTCACCACCTCCGCCGTCACATTGTAGATGCATATTCCGGTGAAGGGCGCGCCGGGAATCCCCTCCAGCTTCGCGGCCATGGTCACGTTCTCGGCCACCACGTTGCTGTAACTGATATTCTGCACCACCGGAATGGCTTTCGGATCAAATTTGTCGTCCGGGTGCTGCCCGTAGGTGCCCGTCATCCAGAAGACCCACTTCATTGTGTGCAGATTCATTCTTCTCACGAATATGTCCTTCACGTAAGCTCCCCTTCCGATGGTCGTCTTGATCCTGACGCCGGATTCGGAGTGGATGGCCGTGATGTCTTCGGCCCGGACATCTTGGATTCCTCCCGACATCTCGCTTCCCAGGGCGATGACAGCGCTCGTGGGGGAGATGCAGGTGAGCCGTCTGATCACTATGTGTTTGCTTGACATGTTGAATGCAATCCCGTACTCATCCCAACCGCTTTTAATGGCGATGCAGTCATCGCCTGAGACTATGTAGCAGTCCTCAATGCGGACATTGGAGGATGAGTCTGCGAAGAAGAGAGAAACCACCAAAAAGAATCAATCGAAACAGCAACATAGAATCTACAACCCAAGTAAATGTAGGTACGATATCCACCTGGATCGATCCCATCAGTGTTGGGAGAGTTGACCGGTGCAAGAATTGTGATGCCTGAGACGATTACGTGGCTGCACAGTGCATTCATTCACGTTAACATCAGATTGTAACAATAGAATGGAAAGCAAAAGAAGCCTTCAAGTGTTCTGAAAGTAGATTATTAATATAAACCTGCTGTACACTGGATGGACATTCCACGATGGAGAGTTAACCAATGTAATGTTGGAAATCAGCACTTGTTTGCAGTACATCAATTCAATGAGGTATCCACGAGTGTAATTGAGTTCTTTGTTACGGTACATTTTCCACCAGGTTTCACCTTGTCCATCGATAGTTCCATTATTCCCTAAAAATAACAATAAAACTTGTTAGCATCAGGACGTGGTATGTTGCAATCAAATTATATTCTGTTCCCCATCTACGATGCAAACAAGTTAGAAGTGTTAGGATCGAAGCGGCACTAAGAGGGGGTGAATTAGTGCAGCGGCTTAAAACGTTGGTTTCGACAAATCTTTCATACGATAAAAATCGGAATCGGAAGTGCTTAACTTGAAAGCGTATTCGCAAAGTTGTGCAGTAAATGTAATGAGGAAATAAAGCAAGTAAGAGGGTTTGCAGTAATGTAAATAGCAGTAATGAAATGCAAACCAGAGATTACGCCGTTTTTAAAGTGGTTCGGTCAAGTGACCTATATCTACTTGCGAGGCCCCTCTTCGATGAGGCTCCCACCTTCCACTAGCAAATCTCTTGAAAGGGAAGGGTAAATACCCCTCTTACAACTTTTACAAGCGGTTCACTCTCTTACAGATTTTCAGCAAAAAAGAAGGAGGTGAACACTAGCAAATTGAAAACAAGAAAGGCAAAGACTCTTCTAAGACTTTTCTCTCAATCACTTGCTGCTCAAAAGTTGTATTCTTAGCTTAGACTTGAGGGGTATTTATAGGCCTCAAGAGGATTCAAATTTGGGCTCCAAAAATTTGAATTCTCTTATGTTCCCGATGCTGGCGGTGCCACCGCCCAGCGCTCGGGTGCTGGGCGGTGCAACGTCCCAGCCCAGGAGGTGTCACCACCCAGCTCTCGGGTGTTGGGCGGTGCCACCGCCTAGCCTAGGCGGTGCCATCGCCTAGGCCAATTCAGCTCACTGATTGGGCTCCAAACTTGGCCCAAACCAGTCCGAACTCAGGCCCAATTGGCCCCTACTTGGGTTATAAGATTAACACCTAATCCTAACCCTAATTAACATGCAAACTATGAATTTAAAGACATTTTCTAAGCTATTACAAAGTCCGTAAGTCAAGACTTTTTCCGGCGAGCTTCCGGCGAACTTCCGACGGTTTTCCGATAAACTCTCGGAAACCATTCTGCGGACTCCCGACAAGCTCCTAGACTTCACGATTTGATCTTGGCGAGTTCCGATGAGCTTCTTCGGCAAGCTCCGATCTTTCTCGGCGAGCTCCGCGAACTTCCAACGAACCTTCCGGCGAGCTTCCGAAAAACCCTTCGGCAAGCTCCCTACTCATTCTTGGCTAGTTCCGGCAGCATTCCCGATGAACCTTCGGACTTCCGTCGAACTCTCAAACTCGCAATGAATCCTCGTGCTTGACTCTGACACTTTGTTTTGCTTTATGTCTTCGTCGTTATCGTAGTTAATCCTGCACACACAAGCAAAAACTCTACTCCGATCTAGACAATTATTATAAAGCGAATTGACATTCTGTTGCCCGGCACGTCATTGGTTGGCGCTTCGTCCGATTCTTCGACGCATCGTCCTCTCTTGCGGCTTGTTGCCCAATCGGTGGTTGACCTCCGCAACGCCGATATCCTTGGCGCAATTCCGCTCTTGGCCCGATGCCCGACGTCCAAAGCCTTCTGCCATCCAATATCCTAACGTGATCTCCTCCAGCGCAACGTCAATTCCTCCTGCCTTAATTGGCTAATCCTGATCGAGTAGACCTACATCACTCAAAATGCAGTTAAACATAAACATAATTATCAATTGGTTTCATCATCAAAATACGAGATTCAACAATCTCCCCCTTTTTGATGATGACAACCAATTAATGACGGAGTTAAACTTGACTCCCGGAGTTTAAACAAACTCCCCCTATCAATATGCCATATTGATAGAACCTTGAATTCAAACTGAATTCAAGTTATTGCAATATTCATCATGAATACTTGCAACACGTCATTATGAACTCATGCATAGACTTATGCATATCATGTCATCAACATACTTCTCCCCCTTTGTCATCAACAAAAAGGAGAAGTACAACTATTCTTTGTGTTTGTAATATAAGTTCAACTCATTGCATGAAAAACATAATATTAAGTTTTATCATCATGCAGTTTTGAAGCTAGAAAATTTAGCAAGTAATGCATCATGCTTAGGACATTCAAGCTATCAAGTTTTAGATATGCAAGTTTTACAGCATACAAGATAGCACTTTTGGTAATGTTCAAGATAGCAAGTTCTACATCATGCAAGCTAGCAATATTGAGATGTTCAATAAAGCAACTCTTGCTTCTTGAAAAATGCAAATTTGTCAAGTTTTGCTGGATGTGCAAGTTAGCATTTTTGCCTCTTAAGATAGGCAAGATGGCACATTTGTAATTTTTGTTTCTTAAGATAGGCAAGCTTGTGATGTTCAAAATAACAAGCTCTTTCTTCTAGAAGTGTCATTTTTGCTTTCTTTGCAAAGTGTAAGCTAGCAAAATGTTTGAAAAAGTGATCAAGTTTTGCAACATACAAGCTAGCAAAAATGCCAAACTATCAAGAGATAATGTTTTACATGAGGCAAGCAAACAATTTGGCATATGTTACATTTGCATCTTCTCTTTTGAGAAGTGCAATTTTTGCTTTTATCTTGAATTGTGCAGGCTAGTTAGTTTGCCTCTTTTCATGATGTCCACGCTAGAAATTCTTGCTCCCCCTTTGTCATTGTCAAAAAGAAGGGAAGACCCTTATATCAATTTTCATATTATGACAAAGGTAAGTATCATTCTTATTTGTGCATCATTATATATTCAAATTAAAACATACACAATTTCAATAACCTTATTTTTCATGCACCGAAAAATAAATCAATTATCATTAATAAGCATATCATACATGATACTCAAACATTAAAATTTTCAAGCATTTATCACCATGTTGATCATGATACCAAACATTCATCATTTAAAGCATTCATGATACACATCATATGCAGTAAATACATCATGTACATCATTATCATAAGTATTGCATACATCATTTTAACTTTATGAATATTTCATCATTGCATGCATCATACCAAAACATTTCAAGCCATGCAAGCCATAAATACAAAGAAATCATGTCATGAAGGATAAAATCATTTGAATACCAAAAGACATGATTCATATAGTAAATATCTTCTTTAAATAAAATATCAAGAAAAATCATAGGAGTACAAAGAAGAGATCTTGTTTTAAAAGAAAAATCAAGTAATAACTCCAAGAACTCACAAGGAAAAATCATGATTCATTTAGAAAATCTCCTCTCAAGAGAATATCAAGTAAAATCGTAGAAGATAGATTAATGAGAAATTTTGATTTATAATAAAATCTCATGTATCGAACGTCGAGAAATCAAAATGATGATTTATATAAAAAATATCACAAGTTATATTCAAGAGAAAAATCATCATTCATTTTCAACTTATTCAATTTGTCACATCAATATTTCTTAGATATGCATGATACCAAAACATGGTTTTAAATCTTTAACATATAACATGCATAAATTGAAAGGAGAAGGGAAGAATTCAAACATACAAAGATTTCAACCATCTCATAAACAAATGTAAGACCAAGTCATGAATCCAAAATTCCATGAATCAAAATGATCATCAAAGGTAATCTCATGTTATTCCAAGAAATCAATATCATGATTTTGATAAAACTTATTTCAAATTTAAATCATCAAAATCATCAAAATATCAACATTACTTTCAAGAGATTCAAAATGGTATACATAGATTTATCATAATAAACATCAAGATCAATAGGATAGAGAAAAATAATTTTTCAAGGAAAAAATATTTTCCTCTTTTTAGTTGTTTCAATTCATATGATTTTATTTCACTTATACCAAATAAAAACATGTATAATGTTTAAAACCAAAAGTGTAAGATTTATTACAACAAAGATTAATAAGGCACTTTCATTATGATAAAAATCAATAATCCATAAATCACAAGATTCATCATGCATAATTTTGAAATTTATTAAGCATGATCAATATGCATGACACTCATTTATTTTCAAAATATTCATCATGTTTATTTTTATGAGATTCACAAGAATGGTAAAATAAATTCATTAATCTCAATAGGATATAAAATTTATTTCCATTTCATACAATTGATTTCATGTGAGGGTGTTAAAGTTTTTTTGTGAAAACAGTATCATCATTTAAAATCAAAACATAAGTTTCGTCATAAAGCCGTCAAGACCAAACACATCAAAAATAAAACATCATGATATCACATCTAACATCAAAAGACTATCAAGAAATTCATACATAGATGTACATGCACTATGTCATCTTAATATGTCATGAGAATGTCATCTTAATTCGTCATAAAAATGATTCAACCAAAAACATGTTAATCCAAAATGAGAGTTTCAAATCAACATTTACTTTAAAAACTCATGCATGACATAAAATCATCAACATACATATGTATGGATTAATCCTAAGCATTATCACATATCATATTATCATCCCTAATATTGCATCATTTAACATTTCAAAACATCACATGCATGAAACTTTTGCAATATACTTTTTATGATCAAATTTTTAATTTTTCAAAGATGCTACAAAGAAAAACATAAAATGATTTTTGAAAAACAATTTTTTATTTCCTATTCTATTATCTAAATTAAGCACTTCATGAAAAACTTCAAGTAATTTCAAAATAATTCAAGAGAGTTGAGTTACTTACCTTGTAGTCGAAGCCTATCAAAGCCCAATTTGCCGTTTCATCTTTGGAAGTTCTTGATTCATCCTTGGTTGCCTTCCTCTTCTTTGGCCTCTTCCTCCATTCAAGTTCATTGTTTATTTTAGATTTTTGTTTAATAAACTTATTAAGATTTAGTGTTCGAAGTTCAAGTTCATCATTGTCCTCATCATTTGAGTCATCACTCAAGTGGTATTCATTTGTCCAGTGTTCCAAATCCTTCCTATTCTTTAGAAGGTGATTTTGTTCATCATATTCATCATATGTTTTGTACACCATTTCATATGTCATCAACGAACCAATTAGTTCTTCAAGTGGAAAAATATTTAAATCTTTTGTTTCTTGTATTGCGGTTATTTTAGGATCCCACCTTTTTGGAAGGGATCTTAAGATCTTGCTTATGAGATCAAAATTCGAAAAAGATTTACCAAGAACTCTTAGATTATTGACGACATCCGTGAAACAAGTATACATGTCCCATATAGTCTCGCTTGGTTGCATTTGAAAAAGCTCAAAATCATGCAATAAAATGTTAACTTTCGAGTCTTTGACTCTACTAGTTCCCTCGTGCGTGATTTCAAGTGTTCGCCAAATATCGAAAGCCGTTTCGCACGTAGAAATCCGATTGAACTCATTTTTGTCCAAAGCGTAAAATAAGGCATTCATAGCCTTTGCGTTTAAAGAAAAATATTTCTTCTCCAAATCTGCCCATTCGTTCATTGGTTTAGAGGGAAGTTGAAAATCGTTTTCAACAATATTCCATAAATCCAAATTCATAGAAATCAAGAAAACTCTCATTCGAGTTTTCCAAAAAGTGTAGTCCAATCCGTTAAATAACGGTGAACGAAAAACCGATAAGCCCTCTTGAAATCCATGAAGAGCCATTTCTCTCAGGTGTAAATCCGAAATGAGAAATACCGGGCTCTGATACCAATTGTTAGGATCGAAGCGGCACTAAGAGGGGGAGGGTGAATTAGTGCAGCGGCTTAAAATGTTGGTTTCGATAAATCTTTCGTACGATAAAAATCGGAATCAGAAGTGCTTAACTTGAAAGCGTATTCGCAAAGTTGTGCAGTAAATGTAATGAGGAAATAAAGCAAGCAAGAGGGTTTGCAGTAATGTAAATAGCAGTAATGAAATGCAAACCAGAGATTACGCCGTTTTTAAAGTGGTTCGGTCAAGTGACCTACATCCACTTGCGAGGCCCCTCTTCGATGAGGCTCCCACCTTCCACTAGCAAATCTCTTGAAAGGGAAGGGTAAATACCCCTCTTACAACTTTTACAAGCGGTTCACTCTCTTACAGATTTTTAGCAAGAAAGAAGGAGGTGAACACTAGCAAATTGAAAACAAGAAAGGCAAAGACTCTTCTAAGACTTTTCTCTCAATCACTTGCTGCTCAAAAGTTGTATTCTTAGTTGAGACTTGAGGGGTATTTATAGGCTTCAAAAGGATTCAAATTTGGGCTCCGAAAATTTGAATTCTCTTATGTTCCCGATGCTGGCGGTGCCACCGCCCAGCGCTCGGGTGCTGGGCGGTGCAACCGCCCAGCCTAGGAGGTGTCACCGCCCAGCTCTCGGGTGTTGGGCGGTGCCACCGCCTAGGCCAATTCAGCTCACTGATTGGGCTCCAAACTTGGCCCAAACCAGTCCGAACTCAGGCCCAATTGGCCCCTACTTGGGTTATAAGATTAACACCTAATCCTAACCCTAATTAACGTGCTAACTACGAATTTAAAGGCATTTTCTAAGCTATTACAAAGTCCGTAAGTCAAGACTTTTTCCGGCGAGCTTCCGGCGAACTTCCGTCGGTTTTCCGATAAACTCTCAGAAACCATTCTGCGGACTCCCAGCAAGCTCCTAGACTTCATGATTTGATCTTGGCGAGTTCCGATGAGCTTCTTCGGCAAGCTCCGATCTTTCTCGGCGAGCTCCGCGAACTTCCAACGAACCTTCCGGCGAGCTTCCGAAAAACCCTTCGGCAAGCTCCCTACTCATTCTTGGCTAGTTCCGGCAGCATTCCCGATGAACCTTCGGACTTCCGTCGAACTCTCGAACTCGCAATGAATCCTCGTGCTTGACTCCGACACTTTGTTTTGCTTTATGTCTTCATCGTTATCGTAGTTAATCCTGCACACACAAGCAAAAACTCTACTCCGATCTAGACAATTATTATAAAGTGAATTGACATTCTGTTGCCCGGCACGTCATTGGTTGGCGCTTCGTCCGATTCTTCGGCCCATCGTCCTCTCTTGCGGCTTGTTGCCCAATCGGCGGTTGACCTCCGCAACGCCGATATCCTTGGCGCAATTCCGCTCTTGGCCTGATGCTCGATGTCCGAAGCCTTCTTTCATCCAATATCCTAACGTGATCTCCTCCGGCGCAACGTCAATTCCTCCTGCCTTAATTGTCTAATCCTGATCGAGTAGACCTGCATCACTCAAAATGCAGTTAAACATAAACATAATTATCAATTGGTTTCATCATCAAAATACGAGATTAAACAAGATAATGATATATATGTGTCTTCTTGTCAATCAAAGCACGCCAAAACATCATAAACTGAATTAAATGTTATAGTTTTTGACTAAAAATAATTTTTTTTATCTAAATTTTAGGGGATCATGGAATGACAACACGACGCAGGCTTTATGAATTTAGAAGTAATGTGATAGAAGTACGGGAAATATGCAACGTATATACTACCTGTTATGACCACATCGGTTAGGTTATATCCCATGATGAGATTACTGTATCTACCCCCAGCCGCATCTCTTCCTCTACCGTAGGAGGGCAAAGGGTCAATGATCGGCCACTCGTTGATATCCTGCACAAGCATATCATCATGATATGAATTGTCTTAGTTGATGCAGATTGAACAAAAGAATGTCATTCTCAATTAAAACTTATTAATTTTGGAGTGTAATCTTCAAGATCTTGAAATTTGAAAGGAAATTTTTTTATGTGGATTCTAATCCAAGATTATTGATGTTCACATACAAGGATATGACATACAAGAGAAATAATAATAATAATAATAATAATAACAATAATAATAATAATAATAACAATAATAATAAAACAAAACAAATATTACTGTTTTCTTATTTTGAGAGATCAAAGTAGAGATACTAAATAGTCAAAAATCTACCATACAAATTGAAAATATTTCAGATATTAATATTATCAAGACAAATTTAGATTATTAGTGGCTTAGTTCACTTCTTTTCCCTCATCAGTCCAAAGCGGTGACTATGCACATTGGATTAAACTTGTGAATTATCCCTGGAGATGAGATGAAGGAAACGTTAGAATAGTATACACTCGCTATGTAACGTTCTGGTGGGGCTCACCAATGACGAATCTATTCTTCATCGTCATCATTCATCTGGCGAGAGCTGTCAGATGAACGGACTCGATGGGAAGGGCTACTAGCCATAATCACCACCGAGGATGAAGGCAACGCGGATGATAGAGGCGATGGAAATAGCAAACAAGCCATGAACGATTATGAACATGCACTCTACATCGAAATAGATGGAGGAGAAGGTGGGGGAAGGGGGTGGAGGAGGGAGGCCGACCTGAGTGGCGAGGATGACGGTGTCGTGGTCGAGGAAGAGGGTGAAGTGGTCAACGAGGTTGAAGGGCCCGGTGAGCCACCGGCCGGTCGGCACCACCAGCATCGCGCCGCCGTCGTACGCCACCTACTGAGGTTGGCCACGGCCGCCGCAAAGGCCGCCGTGTTGGACGTTACCCCGTCGCCCACCCCGTCGAAGTCCGTCAGGCTGGCCACATGGGCTCGGCATCCTCCTGCCCCCGTCGTCGCGTAGTGGAAGGCTTCTAGCTCCGTCACACCACCTGCCCGCCGGTGGTGGTGATGGCCCTCAGCGATCCCTATGAACGCTGCTGTTACCACCGTCCATAGCACTAAAATCATCAACACCTGCACGTAACCGAGAAAAGTTGGAGTTTGAAGGATTAAAGCTTTGAGATAGGATTACTAGGAAAAAGAAAAGAAAAGGAGAAGAGGTGTTACATGGAATATTGGCGGCGAGTGCTCCATTGTTAGAGAGATGTGTCGGAAACAGAATGCTTCCACGGCTCGGCTCTTGTTCTATATATAGAGAGAGATGAAGAGAGAGAGAGAGAGAGAGAGAGAGAGAGAGAGAGGAAGGCTCATTATAAATTATGTTATGTAATTAGTTAATTTCAATATGTTGATTCGAGCTAATTATAGATTATTTATACTGCAAACTAGAGTATGCATAACTTTAGATAGTTATATTGTCCTTGGTTGAAAATAACATGTTTGTTGAGACAGTCTGGTCTCTCCTTTAAAATGTGATTTGTCCTACTCCAATGATATATTTTAGTTGACATATTATTGAGCAACACATAAGTCTTTTGTTACTACAATAATAAAATCGTAAAGTCTTATCCATTTGTACTTGACATAAGCTATTCATGAATTAATCTGTCTCTCTGCTCTAATAAACTTAAATGGATTGATTATCATCATATTAAGATTAATTTGTTTCAAGTTGGCCCTTATAGGCTTGTACAATGGTTGCTACTTTCTTAATCATGACACCAGACCTATTTGTTATCATTATAATATTTTCAGGTTTTAGTGTAGAGCGATGTGTCGATTTTTGCCCGAACACTATCGTGCCACATGGTGAGCCAGGCGAAGCGACACGGGACATGGCGGGAAACTTTTGCTTTGAATGGCCTTTGGAGGGCACTTTTGGGTGATGGGATGCCTCTAGTGGGAGCTTCGAGGTGGGCGAATTTGGCGGATTCGAGGGGTCGTGATGGGTCTTAAATGCTGTGACTGTTTCTCTCCTCAGGAAGCCCCAATCACTGCCTTGCAGTGGGGCAACCCACCTTTTATAAACCCCTTTTGGAGCGGTTGCCCTCGCCTTTGCCATTTTGCTTTAGTCCTTCGTCCCACGCCTCGGCTTCTTTCTTGCAACTTTGAGGTCGGGATGTCTCCGTCTTCATCCTTGTCTTCATCTTCGTCTTCATCTTCATCTCCATCTCCTTCACCTTCTTCCTTTGGGAGTCCACGGGATGAGGTAGTCAGTGTGTCATTGGGTAGTGCCTCCTCAGAGGCCTCCGAGAGTTCTGCCGTGCTTGAGGCTCTCAAGTCGTGGCATGATGTGGACTTGATGGTGACCGAGGACCTTTTGAGTGTGCTCTGGGATCGCTATCGTATCCCAGAGTGTTACGGCTTCCACGCCCCTCGGACTGGGCAGTGGCCGTATAATCGATTTCCCGATGGGTTCGGGTTGACTATGGGGGCACTTAAGATGGGGCAACGGCTCCCGGTGCACCCTGTCATTGGGGACTGCCTTCGTTTCTAGGGGATCTCACCATCTCAAGTGTCGCCAAACTCATGGTGCTATCTGGTGGCCTTCATATGGGAGTGTCAGGAGGCTAGGATCAAGCCATCTCGAGCCCTCTTTCTGGCCTGCTTTCGCTTGTGCAGGGGGCAAGGCGGGTATTACCTGACCACCTGTAATGGTTTCAAGATCAGCCATGCACCTTCCAACAACAAAGGTTAGAAGAAGTATTTCTTCTTTGTTAGTTGTAGTAAAGAGTGGGGCTTTAGCACTGGGTGGGCCTTCCAGACCATCGATAATGCCTCCCCGTTGCTCTTTGATGGAGAAACAGTGGTCATGGATCGAGTGAGGGGTATCCTGTCCTCTTCTCAAGTAATTAAGGAGATGATTGAGGAGTGGATGGTCGAAGCAAAGCTGAGCCCCGCCACCGGGGGTATAGCCATTCGCATATGATGGCTCATCCTCTCGTCCTGAACTATTGCTTTCTTGTATGCCAAGGTGTGTAGATGTGCTTTGGCTCTCCTTTCCTCGAGGAGATCTAAGTTTGCTCGGAGGCCCTTCTCGGAGTCTCCTTGTTCGTAATTGGAGGTGCATAGGGTCGGGAACATCATCTCGGGCGAAAGGACCACTTTGGTCCCGAACGCTAGGCTGAACGGAGACTCCCCCAAGGCGGTTTTGGGAGTCGTTCGCATTGCCCACAAGATGCTGGGAAGCTCGTCCACCCAGGATTCATGCGCACTCGAGATCCTCCTTTTGAGGCCTTTTAGAATCACCTGATTCATCACTTCAGTCTGGCCGTTGGTTTGCGGGTGCGCGACCGAGCTTAACTTCAGCTGGATCTCGTATAACTAGCAATAGGCTTTGAATTTAGCATTGTTGAATTGAGCTTCGTTGTCAACAATGATAGCTGTCGGGATCCCGAACCAGGTGATGATGTTCTTCCATGTGTAGCTTTGGACTTGCTTCTCGATAATGGAGGCCAAGGGTTTGGCTTCAACCCACTTCGTGAAGTAGTCGACCCCAACTATAAGAAAGCGCTGTTGTTCCGATGCTGGAGGGAAAGGTCCAAGGAAATCGAGCCCCTATTGGGCGAAGGGCTAGGCCGCGTCTATTGGGGTAAGAGGAACCGCCAGCTAGTGTGGCAGTCTTGCATGCCTTTGTCATTGAGGGCACTGATGCATGTATGACATGGTGTCCCGATGCATAGTTGGCCAGTAGTACCCTTATCAGAGAGTCTTGAAGGCCAACGTTTGCCCCCCGATGTGCTCCCCACAGATCCCCTCATGGAGCTCGGTGAGGACCATCTCAGCTTCTGATGGCGCGAGGCAGCGTAAGAGAGGTTGAGAGAAGGCCCTTCAATACAGCCTTCCACCGTTGACACAGTACCAGGCTTAGGTTCACCTCAACCATCTCGTAGCCTTCGGGTCATTGAGCTCCTTTCCGCCTGTTTTGAAGTGCAGGATCTCCTCCATCTAGCTTGGTGGTACATTCATTTCGGCGACCTCGTATGGCATCACTGTCGATGTTGTTACAGACTCAATCGCTGGAGCCAACGCCGAGCTGTGGGCGGAGGTTGATCTGGCTAGTGCGTCGACCTGCATGTTTTGTGCCCTAGGTATTCTAGCGATTGAGAGGCGACTGAAGTGGTGAGCGAGCCGCTTTGCCTCCATCAGGTACAACGCCATTGTCAGGTCTCGAGTTTCGTAGCTCCCCTTGACATGTCCCGTCACCAGCTAGGAGTCGCTAAAGACTTCGAGGTTGTCTACATGCATCTCTAAAGTGAGGCGTAGGCCATGAAGTAGTGCCTCGTACTCGGCCACGTTGTTGGTGGCTTGGAATTGCAACTGGAGCAACCTCTCGTAGGTTTCTCCTAACGGGCCTTTGAGGATAAGCCCAACCCTGGCCACTCCGGTAGTGGACGAGCCATCCACATACTAGGTCCACGTGTTCTTGCTATTCTCCTGCTCCATAGCATGGTCTTCAGGAGTTAGCTCAGAAATAAAGTCAGCCTGTACCTGAGCTTTGATGGCGGTCATGGGGGAGTACTAAATATCGAATTCGCTAAGCTCGACTGACTACCACAACATGCGACTTGATGCATTAAAGTTGGAAAGAATCTATTGTAGTGGCTAGTTAGTGATTATTTTGATCGTGTGGGCTTGGAAGTAGGCCGCAGCTTTCAAGCCATCTTCATTAGAGAAAGGGTTAGCTTCTTGATTGGGGAGTACCACGCCTTGGGCCCGACGAGGATATGACTGACATAATATACGGGCTGCTACATTGGTGGTATCTCCCGAACTAACACCGAGCTAACTACTTGTGCCGAGACCACCAAGTAGTTACCAAGGGTTTCGCCCGGCTCGGGCGAGGCGAGTTGGGGCAAGCGGGCAAGGCACGCCTTCAACTTTTCGAAGGCTTCCTCGCACTCCGAGGTAAATGTAAAGTTGTCAGCTCATCGTAGGGCTTGGAAAAAAGGGAGGCACTTGTCGCCTAAATGTGACATGAACCTGCTGAGCGCAACCAACTTCTCGACGAGTCGCTGCACCTCCTTGACCGAGCGAGGGGAGTCCATCTCAGTTACGGCCCACACAATTTCTGGGTTGGCATCTATCCCCCTTTGGTGAATGATAAAGCCAAGGAACCTTCCAGAGCTAACCCTGAAGACACACTTCGCGGGATTCAGACGCATGTTGAACCGTTTGAGCGTTTGGAACATTTTCGCCAGATCGGTCAGATGTGCACTCGTGGCCTTGCTCTTTACGATCATGTCATCCATGTATACTTCCATATTCCTCTCAAGTTGGTGCTTGAAAAATTTATCGACCATCCTTTGGTAAGTTGTCCTATCGTTTTTCAAGCCGAAGGGCATCACTTTGTAACAATACGCCCCTCTGTTAGTGACAAAGGCAGTCTTCTCTTGATCCTGAGTTACCATTCGGATTTAGTTGTAGCCCGAGAATGCATCCATGAACATAAGGAGTTCATGGCCTGCGGTGGCGTTGACTAATTGGTCTATCCTGGGGAGCAAATAGCAGTCCTTGGGGCATGCCCGATTGAGATCGGTGTAATCAACCACATTCTCCAACTTTCATTAGATTTCTTAACGAGGACTACATTTAATAGCCACCGAGGATATTAAATCTCAGTAATGAATCCGACCCTTTTAAGGTGGTCGACCTCGTCGTTGATTGCCTTTTGTCGGTCGGGGGTGAACTTCCTTGGTCTTTGTCTCACCGGCCGAGCCTCGGGGTCGATGTTAATCCGATGTTGGGCCACTTCTGGGTTGATCCCGAGCATCTGTTAGAACCCTTGCAGATTCTAAACTTGGGGTTGATCTCTTTAAGGGATCGGCCTCCTTGGAACTCTATAGGGGTTCCTCCCTCTAAGTTGCTACTCAAAGGCTGCAAAAAAGATTCATCTATTGCTTATCAAAAGAGGAGGAATACATGGCTATTTATAGGGTTTCTAAACCCTAACTCTTAATAGGACTCATACTCAAGACTCCTACTTCTAACCAACTCCTAATAGGACTTCTACTCAAGACTCCTATTCCTTTACAACTCCTAATTCTTCTCTAAGAAACAACCTCCTAACCCTAGCCGGCCTCTTCACCTCTTTAATAGGGGTCAGCTTAGGTAGGTTTTACATGAATGTCCTTCTCAATTAGGACTCTCCTAGCTAGAGTCCTAACAGACCCGCCCTCTTCAAATCAGCCTTGTCCTCGAGGCTGATGATTCATGAATTTTGGGAATTTGATCTTCAAGTCGTCATAGTTCTCCCAAGTGACATCTTCTGTTAGTAGGTTCACCCACTATTTTAGCACTTTAGTAGTGTTGGGAAATCATTGGGGGCGACATCATATGCGCAGCGGAAGAACAAGAAAACAAAAATCCCCGATTCCCAAAAAGATGTTCGTCGTCGTGCGAAGATTGGTGCGAAAAAATCCGCAAAACATAAAACTGCGTATAGAGATTGTGTTACCTAGGGAGATCGTATATCCCTGTTTTCTTGCAGATCCTTAGGAGAGGGTGAAGGAGGTCAAGCGTCCTCCTCTCTAGCAGTGATCCACACAGCAGGGTTGCGACGACGCTCCTCAAAACTCCAGGCCTACTCTAAGGTGGAGAGGGAGAGGAGAATAGGAAAGGCAAGCAAAGACTCTAGCCTATGAGGCTCTAAATCCCTCCTATTTATAGAGGTCCCCTGTCAAACCCTAATGGGTCCTCCCCTAATGGGTGTTGGATCTGCATCCAATAGGACAAGGGCTCCGTCGGATATCTCATATATGAACCTCTACTCATCGCAATGCCTACCATATGTGTGTGACCCTCTAGGCCCAATATCGAGCTGGCCGTGAGTCATACCTGTCAGAACTCCTTCTAACTCAATGAATTATTATCTCTGTAATAATTCACTCGACTCATCGACTACGGACGTACTAGGCCACTACGCCGTAGTCCCCAGACGATACAGGGAAATCCAATCCATTGGACCTGTCTGTCCTCAGTTACCATGTACCTATAATCCCTCATCCATCTAATATCCCAGAGACCGTATATCGAGCATGGTGCTGTCAGACCCATACGGTTTCTACTCGAGTCTCGCTCTAATCGGATTCTCCCGGAGAACTCTTTCTCTCTCAACCTGAATGACCCTGGCCAGGGATTTGTCTGAGCAAGAACACATGGGGTATTCCTCTCATGACGCCGAGAGTGGATGATCCTCTATCGACACTCAATAGCCCTCGTAAGATCGACTACCACTCCCAATGACCAGCTATACTAGATCTGGGACAGCCAAACCTATAAGTCTGGTATCAAAGAGTGGAGCACTCATACAGGACATCCTTGGTGTCTCAAGTCTAAGGACCAGATACACCACTAGGACTACGGAATCGCTGTCTGACAATAAGGCATCATCAACCATCCAACATTCCGTAAGCGGATCAATCAGTGAACTCATTCTCTAATGAGCACCTGTACTGTATCCCTAGTGTCCCTACACGAGCAGCTATGAGACCAGCTGCATCCTTCATATGGACAGGTATACAGTACACCAGTTTATCCGGTTATCACGATGTCCCTCTCGAGTAACCTATGACCGGGATTATTTAGGATATGTGTTTAAAGGTGAATCGATCTCATTATCGTGATCTCATCACGATCCGATTCCCATTGCACAAATCCAAGGACATCACAATATATATATGCATTTATGCCATAGTTATAAAGTGATATACGCTAAAATATAATAAGCAAAAAGATTCTGTATCAAATCACACGTGCCATCACTCACGTGATTGGCTTGCTGGGCACCTATGACTAGCAATCTCCCACTTGACCTAAAGCCAATCACCTATGTGTCTAATCCCCATCAGACTCCTGTGACGCTCAAAGACAATCTGAGACAACGGCTTTGTTAGTGGATCTGCAATGTTATCTTCGGATGGAACTCTTTCCTCTGCTACATCTCCTCGGGTCACGATCTCTCTAATAAGGTGGAATCTCCTCAGAACATGCTTAGATTTCTGATGAGACCTAGGTTCTTTCGCTTGAGCAATTGCCCCGTTGTTGTCGCAATATAGGGAGATCGGCTTCTCGCTACTCAGCACGACTCCCAAATCTGTGATGAACTTCTTCAACCAGACTCCCTCCTTTGCTGTATCTGATGCAGCAATGTACTCCGCCTCTGTGGTCGAGTCAGCAGTGGTATCTTGCTTGGAACTCTTCCAACACACTGCTCCTCCATTCAAGGTGTACACATACCCTGAATTCGACTTGCTATCATCGACATCAGACTGAAAACTTGAGTCAGTGTAGCCTTCAACCTTAAGGCTATTACCTCCATATACTAGTAAAAGATCCTTAGTCCTTCTCAAGTACTTAAGGATACACTTTACTGCTTTCCAGTGCTCCAAGCCTGGATCCGCCTGATACCTGCTCGTGACACTCAGAGCATGCGCTATATCAGGCCTAGTACATAGCATGGCATACATGATAGACCCTATTGCTGAGGCATAAGGTATCATATCCATGTTCGCCCTTTCTTCTGGAGTCTTTGGTGACATACTCGTAGAAAGCGATATCCCATGTCTCATCGGTATGAGACCTCTCTTGGAATTTTCCATGCCAAACCTTTTGATAATAGTTTCTATGTACCTGGACTGGGACAAGCCAAGCATCCTCTTGGATCTATCTCTATAGATTCTAATCCCCAAGATATAAGATGCTTTCCCTAAGTCCTTCATGGAGAAGTGTCTAGATAACCAAGCCTTTACTGTGGATAGCATTCCTATGTCATTCCCAATGATGAGGATGTCATCCACATATAACACCAAAAAGATGATAGCGCTCCCACTTACCTTTCTGTATACACAAGGCTCATCTTCATTCTTAACGAAGTCATAAGGTCTGATTGCCTCATCAAATCTTATGTTCCAACTTCGGGAAGCTTGCTTTAGTCCATAAATGAATCTAAGCAACCTACACACCTTATCTGGGCAGTTCTTGGACACGAATCTCTCAGGTTGCATCATATACACCTCCTCCTCGAGGTTCCCGTTGAGGAATGTGGTTTTCACATCCATCTGCCAGATCTCATAATCATAGTGTGCTGCAATAGCCAATAGAATTCTGATGGATTTTAGCATTGCTATAGGTGAGAAGGTTTCGTTGTAGTCAACACCTTGCCTTTGACGATACCCCTTAGCCACTAGCCTTGCTTTATAGGTCTCTACCTTTCCATCTACTCCGATCTTTTTCTTAAAGATCCACTTGCAACCGATGGGTACAATACCTTCGGGCGCATCAACTAGGTTCCAAACCTTATTGGAGTACATAGAATCTATCTCAGAATTCATGGCTTCTTGCCACTTCCCGGAGTCTATACTCATAATAGCCTCCTCGTAGGTCTGATGATCAATATCCTCATCATCCTCTCCTATAATATGTCCCACATATCTCTCAAGAGGATGGGATACTCTATCAGACCTGCGTAAAGTTGAAACTTGTGTATTAGGTACCTGAACAGACTCGGACTGTAGAGTGATGCTTGAGCTTGGTTCTCCAACCTCGCTCAACTCTATCATTCTCTCACTGTCGCCGCCAAGAATGTGTTCCTTCTCAAGGAACACTGCTCTCTTAGCTACAAAGACCTTTTGGTCCTCGAGATGATAGAAATAATACCCACAAGTTTCCTTGGGGTATCCTACAAATTTGCATCGCTCTGTCCTTGATTCTAACTTATCGGGGTTGTGTCTTTTAACATGGGCAGGGCAGCCCCAAATCTTAACAACCTTAAGATCAGGCTTCTTCCCTTTCCATATCTCATATGGTGTAGACACTACCAACTTAGTTGGAACTCTATTCAGAAGGTAAGCTGCGGTTTCTAGGGCATATCCCCATAATGAGATGGGTAGGTCAGCGAAACTCATCATGGACCGTACCATATCTAATAATGTACGATTTCTCCTTTCAGAGACACCATTGAGCGGAGGTGTATAAGGAGGTGTCCATTGGGATAATATCCCATGGTCCTTGAGGAACTAAGTAAACTCTGTACTTAAGTACTCACCTCCTCGATCTGATCGAAGAGTTTTGATACTCTTTCCAGTCTGGTTCTCCACCTCATTCTTATACTCTCTGAATTTCTCAAAGGCCTCAGACTTGTACTTCATTAAGTACACATATCCATACCTTGAGAAATCATCAGTAAATGTAATGAAGTGGGAGTAACCTCCAATGGCATGAGTTGACATGGGTCCACATACATCACTATGTATGAGTTCCAACAACTTAGTGGCTCTCTCTCTAATTCTACTAAATGGAGATTTGGTCAGTTTTCCACGAATGCAAGGCTCACAAGTTGCATATGACACATAGTCGAATGGATCTAGATATCCATCATTTAGCAACTTTTGAATCCTTCTTTCATGGATGTGACCTAGCCTACAATGCCACAGGTATGCACTGTTCAACTCATCTCGTTTCCTTTTGGACACATTTACATTCATGATATGTGGAGTGGTGTCTAACATAAATAAACCATTATGCAATGTTCCTTTCGTGATGATCTTATCATCTAATAATATCGAACAACCATTGTTCTCAAAAACAAATTTATATCCACTAACTGTTAAACATGAAATGGAGATAATATTTTTGATAATAGAAGGAACAAAATAACATGCATCTAATGCAATAAAAGCTCCACTAGGCAGATGTAGGGCGACCTCGCCAACAGCTAATACAGCAACTTTTGCTCCATTACCCATCTTGAGGTCCATCTCGCCTCTCTCTAGTCTCCTAGGCCTTGCCAGAACCTGCAACGAATTGCATATATGATAAGCACTACCGGTATCCAATACCCATGTGTTATCATAAGAGTCTGACAAATGGAGATTGATCATGAATGTACTTAAAGCTTCATCAAGCTTTTGTTTCGCCCTTTCTGCAAGGTACTCTTTGCAGTTTCTCTTCCAGTGCCCATCTTTACCACAGTGGAAGCACTGGCCTTTGTCCTTTGTTGGGTTTTTCTTAGCAACCTTTGCTTTACCTTGTTTGCCCTTGCCCTTTCCCATCTTAAGGGACCTTTCTGCTTTCCTTTTCTTTCTGGTCTCACTAGTGTAGAGAACTGGCTTCTCTTTCTTAATAGTACTCTCTGCCTCCCTCAACATATTGAGGAGCTCTGGGAGAGTCACCTCAAGCTTGTTCATATTAAAATTCATTATGAACTGTGGAAAGGAATCTGGTAGGGACTGAAGCACAATGTCCACACACAAGTTATCCTCTAGGACCATTCCTAGACCTGTGAGTTTCTCTATCCACTCAATCATCTTTAGGACATGGTTCTGAACCGGTGTCTCCTCAGTCATCCTAGCGCGGAAAAGGCTCTTGGATATCTCATATCGTTGAGTCCTTCCCTGTTCCTCAAACAATTTACGGACATGTAGGAGAATGGATCTGGCATCCATCTTTTCATGTTGTCTCTGTAACTCTGGAGTCATAGAGCCCAACATATAGCACTGAGCAAGAGTGGAGTCATCAATATACTTCACGTAGCGAGCGATCTCATCCTCGCTTGCCCCTTCTTCTGGCGTAGGCATCACTGTATCAAGGACGTACACGATTTTCTCCGCTGTGAGAATAATTCTCAAGTTACGGAGCCAATCCGTATAATTTGGACCAGTGAGGCGGTTGACATCAAGTATGCCACGTAAGGGATTTGAAAGCGACATTTTCTGAAAATAAAGATGTAGCAGAAATGAATAACATGCAGATTTTACAAGAAATAAACTATCAAGATATGGACTTCTATCTTAATATGCTCCCACTATTTTACTATCGAGTCACGCGACACCCTCAGCACGTAAAACGGAAGTCTCCGGCAGACTTCTAGTGGGGATCAGGATCCAATCAGCGTCTTAGTGTAACCTCGAGGGACTCGACCAATCACACTAAGCCTAAAAGGTAGGCAACTCTTGCCGATCACAACTCCTTGTGATTCCCGTCCTGTTCGGCCTCCGAATCACCATGGCCTCGAGGGACTCGACCAACCATGATGCTCGGTTAAGTCAACACCTTCGTTACAAGATGAGTCTGATTTGATGATATATCCTCGAGGGACTTGACCAAGCATACCATGCCCTCAGGTCACCGGTGACATCTCTATGTCGTAAGCAAGATAGCGAATCGCAATATAGGTGAGTCTCGAGGGACTCGACCAACTCAACCTACACCGGGAATCGGTTCCTACTCATAACGATGGAAGGCCACGTGGGTCAATCTAATTGCCTCACGTTTACCGACTTAATATTATCGAGAGATGTTTCTATAATTTGGTCTCCTAATATGACATGTCACACATATACATATTTAATATATATCTACATCGCATGCAAATATATATACATATCTAGTATGTGTATAAGCAATCACATCAGATGATCATGGACCACAACCTAATATGATTAGGCCCGAGCCAGTAGGCCTAATCACTCACATCAAGATCTATGTGTGCAACGGTGCATCTCCATGCCCTGTGATCGTCCATCTCGTCCTCATCGGTTCCGTCGACATCTTGATGCATCTCCATGCATCACGATCGTCCGTCTCGTGGGTCCCGCTATCGCATCCACGCTCCCGCTACGCCTCCTCATGTGATTACAACTTAATCATAGACACGCAGGCCCGACAATAAACGAGAAATATAATGGAGGTTCGCAGACCTCAATAATAATAATCACAAGTACACACATCACACGGTCCATGATCATCCGTCCACACATCATACATCACATGTATAAATAATCATCATCATGTAGGACTACTAGATAATAATAAAAATAATAATCAACTAAACTTTTTAATTAATTAATATTTTTCTGAAATCAGGGACATGTAGGGAATTTCTCAATTCCTAAGGGTATTTTTGTAATTTGGACAAAAGATAGAAACTGGAATTTCTCAAATTCCGAGGGGCAAAATTGTCTTTTTTCCAGAAAACCCTAATGCCCTTTCCCCTTTTCGCTGCTGCCGCCGCCGCCACCCTGCCGGCGGCGGCCTGTGCGGCGGGGCGAGGGCAGTGCCCTCGCCTGCAGGCGGCACGCCCGCTAGCGGCGATGCCGCTGCGGGTGGGCGCCCCCTTCGGGCGCCGCTGCCTCCGCAGGCGGTGCTGTCCCGCCGGGCGGCCGCCCTTGTGGGGGGGGTTTCGCCCGCGGGAGTAGCGGCGGTAGGCGCCGCTGCCCTGCGGCGGCAGGCGCCGCTTCCTTGCGGCGGCTCGCGCCGCTGCCCTGCGGCCCCTCTGCCCGTGGGCTGCCAGCCCCGCCGGCAGCAAGCCTGCTGCAAGCAGGCCGCCGGCCGGCTGCTGCAGACGCAGCCCCTGTGCTGCCCGCCTTCGGCTGCGCTTCACGCACGCAGATCGAGGGCAGCAACTGTTGCTACCCTTCCTTGTTTTTGCGTCAACGATTTTGACGTCAAAATTCTTCCTAAACACAACACACGCAGTTCAAAACCAATCATTCGCACGAACAACCTGGCTCTGATACCACTGTTGGGAAATCATTGGGGGCGACATCATATGCGCAGCGGAAGAACAAGAAAACAAAAATCCCCGATTCCCAAAAAGATGTTCGTCGTCGTGCGAAGATTGGTGCGAAAAAATCCGCAAAACACAAAACTGCGTATAGAGATTGTGTTACCTAGGGAGATCGTATATCCCTGTTTTCTTGCAGATCCTTAGGAGAGGGTGAAGGAGGTCAAGCGTCCTCCTCTCTAGCGGTGATCCACACAGCAGGGTTGCGACGATGCTCCTCAAAACTCCAGGCCTACTCTGAGGTGGAGAGGGAGAGGAGAATAGGAAAGGCAAGCAAAGACTCTAGCCTATGAGGCTCTAAATCCCTCCTATTTATAGAGGTCCCCTGTCAAACCCTAATGGGTCCTCCCCTAATGGGTATTGGATCTGCATCCAATAGGACAAGGGCTCCGTCGGATATCTCATATCTGAACCTCTACTCATCGCAATGCCTACCATATGTGTGTGACCCTCTAGGCCCAATATCGAGCTGGCCGTGAGTCATACCTGTCAGAACTCCTTCTAACTCAGTGAATTATTATCTCTGTAATAATTCACTCGACTCATCGACTACGGACGTACTAGGCCACTACGCCGTAGTCCCCAGACGATACAGGGGAATCCAATCCATTGGACCTGTCTGTCCTCAGTTACCGTGTACCTATAATCCCTCATCCATCTAATATCCCAGAGACCGTATATCGAGCATGGTGCTGTCAGACCCATACGGTTTCTACTCGAGTCTCGCTCTAATCGGATTCTCCCGGAGAACTCTTTCTCTCTCAACCCGAATGACCCTGGCCAGGGATTTGTCTGAGCAAGAACACATGGGGTATTCCTCTCATGACGCCGAGAGTGGATGATCCTCTATCGACACTCAATAGCCCTCGTAAGATCGACTACCACTCCCAATGACCAGCTGTACTAGATCTGGGACAGCCAAACCTATAAGTCTGGTATCAAAGAGTGGAGCACTCATACAGGACATCCTTGGTGTCTCAAGTCTAAGGACCAGATACACCACTAGGACTACGGAATCGCTGTCTGACAATAAGGCATCATCAACCATCCAACATTCCGTAAGCGGATCAATCAGTGAACTCATTCTCTAATGAGCACCTGTACTGTATCTCTAGTGTCCCTACACGAGCAGCTATGAGACCAGCTGCATCCATCATATGGACGGGTATACAGTACACCAGTCTATCCGGTTATCACGATGTCCCTCTCGAGTAACCTATGACCGGGATTATTTAGGATATGTGTTTAAAGGTGAATCGATCTCATTATCGTGATCTCATCACGATCCGATTCCCATTGCACAAATCCAAGGACATCACAATATATATATGCATTTATGCAATAGTTATAAAGTGATATACGCCAAAATATAATAAGCAAAAAGATTCTGTATCAAATCACACGTGCCATCACTCACGTGATTGGCTTGCTGGGCACCTATGACTAGAAAATAGTGGGTCATCGTCGTCGAGTCACGATCTGTTGATCAATAATGGTACTTGGCTAGGTCTAGAGTTCTCCTTAGATAGTCATATTTGGCGGGTGGCTTTAGGCTGTCTCTAAGCACCTATTTACAACTTTTGTCTGGCCGTCGATTTGTGGGTGATATACCGTACTCCTTTTCAATTTAGTACCCTGCATATAGAATAACTTTGTCCAAAATCTGCTCGTGCAGATGCAAGTAGAATTTATCATAAGCACAATGCGTCCCTTATAGTGTAATTTTTTTGAGTCCCAATTGTAATGAGCCACGGAGTTTGGTGCTTCCTCTAATTTTTTTATAATCTTACTAGTCTTTGAATCTTCCTGCCATTCTATCTTAATATCCTCAAGGAAGTCGCTGGTCGGAAGTGAAACGGTCGAAACTTCAGCTTGCTCGGGTAGCTGCGAAAGCGCATTTGCAAGAATATTCTCTTTCCCCTTTTTGTAAGTTATTTCATAATCAAATCCAAGAAGTTTTGTTACCCATTTTTGCTGCTCAGGGGATGATATCTTTCGCTCCAAAAAGTACTTGAAGCTTTTATGGTCGATTTTAATTTAAAATCGTCGACCAATCAAGTAGGGTCTCCACCTCATTGCTGCGCGCACAATGGCGAGCATCTCCTTATCATATATTGACTTATTTTGATGGGAGGGAGATAATGTCTTGCTAGTGTATGTGAGTGGTCGACCATCTTGCATGAGAATGGCTCCAATTCTGACTCCAAATGTGTCGGCCTCAATAATGAAGGGTCGGTTGAAATCTGGTAATGTTAGCACCGGCGTCGTCGTCATGGCTACCTTAAGTTTGTCGAAGGAAGCGAAGGCTCTGTCCAACCATTTGAAGACATCTTTTTCTAGTAAGGAAGTAAGTGGTGCATTGATCTTTCCATAGTTTTTCATGAACTTGCGGTAGTAGCCTGTTAAACCCAGAAAGCCATGTAGCAATTTTATGTTTCTCGGGGTCGGCCAGTTTTGCATTGCTCCAATTTAGAAGGGGTCCACTGCCACACCTTCCTCTGATATGATATGCCCAAGATATTCCACTTTCTGTTAAAGAAAGCAAAAATTCGTAGTGGTTGTTGTGTGTTCAAAAGGTGGTTTTCGGTATGTCTTCTTCGCACGCTCGTATTTGATGATACCCGGATCAAAGGTCCAGTTTTATGAAGATTTGTGCTCTCTTTCATTTAGCAATTCATCTACTATTGGAATAAGGTATTTGTCCTTGATGGTTATGCCATTGAGAGCTCGGTAATCAACACATATTCGCCTTGTTCCGTTCTTCTTGCGTACAAGTAGCACCGGTGAAGAGTAGAGGTTGCAACTTGGCTGAATAACTCCTGTTTTGAGCATCTCTTTTACAATCCTTTCTATTTCATCCTTCTAGAGATGTGGATACTAATATGGCTGAGCATTTGCTGAAGATTTGCTTGGAAGAATCGTTATACAATGATCATGCCGACGGGTAAGAGGTAGGTTGCGCGGTTCGTCAAATATATTTGAAACTTCAGCAAGCAAAGGAAGTAGATTTGGATCTTCAAATTCTGTTGGCTCTCCCTTAGTTTGTTGCTCAAGTTGTACCAAAAAGCCGCTGCATGCTTTATATAAAACCTTCTCCATTTATTGTGTGCAAATCGTTGTTATGTCGCCCCCACGTTTCCCGTGCAATGTCACCTGTTTCTCCTTATTGTAAAATTTCATAATTAGTTTCATAAAATTTTAGGAAACATCACCTAATGTCATCAACCATTTAATTCTGAGCATGGCCTCATGAATGCAAGATTATTAGTAGAAAATACAAATTACTAAAAAAGGAGCATGATAGTCTTACTTGTAATTTCGATAAGTTAAAAGCTGAATATCATGATAGTTTAGGTTCATGCATAAAATGCCATGATCTAGAAACTCTCCAAAAGGAAAACTTGCTACTTAAGGACACCTTGAAGAAATTTGAGGTTGGTAGCAAGTCCTTGAACATGATCCTTGCAAACAAGGGTCACGTTCCCAAAAGAAGTGGAATCGGATTTGTGAGAAGTCCTCACCAAAATCCAACCATCTTCATAAAAGGCCCCATCTTACATGTTCGACACCAAGACAAATGCAACTTTTGTTGCAAACTTGGACACAAAACGCATTATTGTCCATTCAAGAAAATTAGTCTAAACAAATTAATTTGGGTTCCTAAGGGAACCATGATAAATTCTATGCAACATGATAAACAATGTAGATCTATTTTTGAGGCACCCAAAAGCAAATGGGTACCTAAAAATCATCCTTTCTTGTAGAAACCTATACCATCGCAAGCTAGGAGCAAGAGATGGTACCTTGATAGTGGATGCTCAAGGCATATGACCGGGGATCCATCTCAATTCTCTAAGCTCACTAGCATAGACGTGTTAAATCTCGGATTTTGATTATGAAACTAATTGATTGTGTTTAGATGTTTAAAAGCATTTTGAGTGATGCAGGTCTACTTGATCAGGATTAGATAGTTGACACAGGAGGAATTGACGTTGCGCCGGAGGAGATCACGTTAGGATATTGGATAGCAGAAGACTTCGGACGTTGGGCATCAGGCCAAGAGTGGAATTGCGCCAAGGATATCGGGGTTGCGGAGGTCAACCGTCGATTGGGCAACAAGCCGCAAGAGAGGACGATGCGCTGAAGAATCGGACGAAGCGCTAACCAATAACGTGCCGGGCAACAAAATGTCAATTCGCGTTGTAATAATTGTCTAGATCGGAGTAAAGTTTTGGCTTATGTGTGTAGGATTAACTACGATAACGACGAAGACAAAAAGTGAAACAAAGTGTCGGAGTCAAGCGCAAAGGATTTGTTGCGAGTTCGAGAGTTCGACGGAAGTCCGAAGGTTCGTCGGGAATGTTACTGGAACTAGCCGAGAATGAGTAGGGAGCTTGCCGAAGGGTTTTTTGGAAGCTCGCCAGAAGGTTCGTTGGAAGTTCGCGGAGCTCACCGAGAAAGATCAGAGCTTGCCAAAGAAGCTCATTGGAACTCGCCAAGATCAAATCGTGAAGTCTAGGAGCTTGCCGGGAGTCCGTAGAATGGTTTCCGAGAGTTTATCGGAAGACCGTCGGAAGATCGCCGGAAGAAGTCTTGACTTACGAACTTTGTAATAGCTTAGAAAATGTCTTTAAATTCGTAGTTAGCACGTTAATTAGGGTTAGGATTAGGTGTTAATCCTATAACCCAAGTAGGGGCCAATTGGGCCCGAGTTCGGACTGGTTTGGGCCAAGTTTGGAGCCCAACCAGTGAGCTGAATTGGCCTAGGTGGTGGCACCGCCTAGACTGGGCGCTGGCACCGCCAGTCCACTGTCAGTGTCAGACACTAACAGGCGGTGGCACCGCCGGCCTCGGAAACCCAAGAGAATTCAAAATTTGGAGCCCAAATTTGAATCCTCTCGAGGCCTATAAATACCCCTCATTTCTCAGCAGAGAACACAACCTTTTGAAAAGCAATAGTTTGAGTTAAGAGCCTTAGAATAGTCTTTGTAAGCTTTGTTTTTCATATTGCCTAAGTGTTCACCTCCTTTCATCTTGTTGAAAAGAATTGTAAGAGTGTGAACCACTTGTAAAGGTTGTAAGAGGGGTATTAGTCCTTCCCCTACAAGAAATTTGCTAGTGGAAGTTAGAAGCCTCTTCGAAGAAGGCTTCGCAAGTGGATGTAGGTCATTTTGACCGAACCACTTTAAAAGCTGCTGTGTTATCTGGTTTGCATCCTACTCTTGCCATTTACGTACTGCAAACTTCTCTACTTAGTTACTAAGCTTCCATACATTTCTAAGTTATCAAGCTTCTAAAATCGGTTTCCATTGATATTGCTTTTCATCGTACGAAAGATTTCTCCAAAACCGAAGTTTTAATCCGCTGCACTAATTCACCCCCCCCCCTCTTAGTGCCGCTCCGATCCTAACAATTGGTATCAGAGCCCGGTTTTTCTCATTTCGGATTTACACCCGAGAGAAATGACTCTTCATGGCTTTCAAGAGGGCTTTTCGATTTTTCGTCCACCGTTGTTTAACGGATTGGACTATACTTATTGGAAAACTCGAATGAGAGTTTTCTTGATTTCTATGAATTTGGATTTATGGAATATCATTGAAAACGGTTTTCAACTTCCCTCTAAATCGATGAACGAATGGTCGGATTTGGAGAAGTATTTTTCTTTAAACGCAAAGGCTATGAATGCCTTATTTTGCGCTTTGGACAAAAATGAGTTTAATCGGATTTCAACATGCGAAACGGCTTTTGATATTTGGCGAACACTTGAAATCACGCACGAGGGAACTAGTAGAGTCAAAGACTCGAAAGTTAACATTTTATTGCATGATTTTGAGCTTTTTCAAATGCAACCAAGCGAGACTATATGGGACATGTATACTTGTTTCACGGATGTCGTCAATAATCTAAGAGTTCTTGGTAAATCTTTTTCGAATTTTGATCTCATAAGCAAGATCTTAAGATCCCTTCCAAGAAGGTGGGATCCTAAAATAACCGCAATACAAGAAACAAAAGATTTAAATATTTTTCCACTTGAAGAACTAATTGGTTCGTTGATGACATATGAAATGGTGTACAAAACATATGATGAATATGATGAACAAAATCACCTTCTAAAGAATAGGAAGGATTTGGAACACTGGACAAATGAATACCACTTGAGTGATGACTCAAATGATGAGGACAATGATGAACTTGAACTTCGAACACTAAATCTTAATAAGTTTATTAAACAAAAATCTAAAATAAACAATGAACTTGAATGGAGGAAGAGGCCAAAGAAGAGGAAGGCAACCAAGGATGAATCAAGAACTTCCAAAGATGAAACGGCAAATTGGGCTTTGATAGGCTTCGACTACAAGGTAAGTAACTCAACTCTCTTGAATTATTTTGAAATTACTTGAAGTTTTTCATGAAGTGCTTAATTTAGATAATAGAATAGGAAATAAAAAATTATTTTTCAAAAATCATATTATGTTTTTCTTTGTAGCATCTTTGAAAAATTAAAAATTTGATCATAAAAAGTATATTGCAAAAGTTTCATGCATGTTATGTTTTGAAATGTTGAATGATGCAATATTAGGGATGATAATATGATATGTGATAATGCTTAGGATTAATCCATACATATGTATGTTGATGATTTTATGTCATGCATGAGTTTTTGAAGTAAATATTGATTTGAAACTCTCATTTCGGATTAACATGTTTTTGGTTGAATCATTTTTATGACGAATTAAGATGACATTCTCATGACATATTAAGATGACATAGTACATATACATCTATGTATGAATTTCTTGATAGTCTTTTGATGATAGATGTGATATCATGATGTTTTATTTTTGATGTGTTTGGTCTTGACGGCTTTATGACGAAACTTATGTTTTGATTTTAAATGATGATATATGTTTTCACAAAAACACTTGAACACCCTCACATGAAATCAATTGTATGAAATGGAAATAAATTTTATATCCTATTGAGATTAATGAATTTATTTTATCATCCTTGTGAATCTCATGAAAATAAACATGATGAATATTTTGAAAATAAATGAGTGTCATGCATATTGATCATGCTTAATAAATTTTGAAATTATGCATGATGAATCTTGTGATTTATGGATTATTAATTTTTACCATAATGAAAGTACCTTTTAAATCTTTGTTGTAATAAATCTTACACTTTCAGTTTTAAACATGATACATGTTTTTATTTGGTATAAGTGAAATAAAATCATATGAATTGAAACAACTAAAAAGAGGAAAATATTTTTTCCTTGAAAAATTATTTTTCTCTATCCTATTGATCTTGATGTTTATTATGATAAATCTATGTATACCATTTTGAATATCTTGAAAGTAATGTTGAGATTTTGATGAATTTGACGATTTGAATTTAAATGAGATTGTATTCAAATTATGATCTTGATTTCTTGGATTTACTACTTGAGATTTTTTTTAATCACAATCTCTACTTTGTACACCTACAATTTTTGTTATTTATAAAAAGAAGTGATTTGATAACATGAATCATGTCTTTTGTAATTCAAGAGGTCTTATCTTTCATGACATGATGCCATTGGATTTATGGCTTGTATGCCTTGAAATAATTGAAATATTATGCACTATTTTGTTCTTCCCTTATTCTTTCTTGTTTCCAATGATAAAATGAGAAAAAGTTAAGATCATGCATGACAGGATGCAATTTGACAGATTAATACCATGATGATTTGAAATGTTTATGATTTGCAATGATGCATACAATACTTGTGCTTTCTAATTATGATGTGATGTATTACATATGATGTAAATCATGATTTAAAATACTATGAGTTGTTGCTAAAATGATGTATTATAAATATTGATTTAATGTTTTGTATCATAAATACTCTAAATGATGAATGTTTGGTATCATGATCAAAATGTTGATAAATAGTTAAAAATTTTAGTATCATGTATGATATCCTCATAATGTTGATCGATTTATTCAATATTATGCATGATGAGTTATAGTGATGATTGAAACAATGATTGAAATGATATGAATGATGATTTGGAATCATGTATATAATGATGAGTTTATATGTTTTGAAATATATATGATGATTTGGTATTATGCATGCAATAATGATACACACAATGATGAAATATTCATGATAAAATTATTATTTTGATATTCATGACTTGAATCTTCCTTTCTTTTTGCCAATGACAAAGAGAGAGAAAGAGTTGCTAATGTGCTATCTTGAATTGATATAAAGGGTAATCTCAAAAATAAATTAGCTACCTTGCACAAGTCAAGAAAATGCAAAAATTTGCTTACTTTCTTGCACATCCAAAGAAAAGATACAAATGTAACACTTGCCAAATTGTTTGCTTGCCTCATGTAAAACATGGTCCCTTGCTAGTTTGGTATTTTGCTAAGGAAGCAAAAATGACACTTCTCAAAAGAGAAGAAAGAGCTTACTTTCTTGAACATCTTTAATATGCTAGCTAGCATGATGTACAATTTGCTATCTTGAACATTACAAAGAAATACTATCATGCACATTGCAAAGAAAAGCAAATATGCCAACTTGCACATTTTTAAATTTGCTAGCTTGTATGTAGTAAAACTTGCATATCGTAAAAGTTGCTAGCTTATAGAGAAGCAAAGAATTGCTATCTCGAAAGAAGCAAAAAATGCAAAACTTAGAAAAGTTGCAATATAATTGCTCTTGCCATGCTTTGTATCAAAAATAGGTTGATATCCTTAAAAGTATTGCATTAAATTTTTTAGTATTGCAATGTATCACATGTATTGCAAATTAAAATTTTTGAGACTATTATCATATCATGTTTAACAATTGATGTCTTTCATGACATGATTTCTTTGCATTTTTGTCTTGTATGTATCATGTGATGATTGAAATATTGATTGATGCAAATTCATAATTTATGTAAAAGTCTAAATCATTGGTTCCTCTCCTTCTTTTCGGCAATGACATAGGGGGAGAAAGATTGCTAGCTCAAGGCAAATGTTGTCTAGCTTGTACTCTTCCCTTCTTTTCGACAAAAACAAAGGGGAGAAAGCTTTTGCTAGTGAGAACAAGCAAATAAAAGCAAAGTGTAGTCTTGCACAAGAAGCAAGTGTTGAATTGTCATGATTGAACTTAAGAATCTTGCTATGCTTTTGTGCTTATATATTGTGATGAAAATCTAGCTTTATGTTGCAAAAACTTGCATATCTTTTAAAATAGCTAGAGCTACTACTCCTTTTTGTTGATGACATAGGGGGAGAAGTATATTGATGACTTTATGCATTGAATTGAATATTTTATATATATTTGCATGATGGTTTAAATATTTTTCATAACATGTGATGAATGTTACTTGGATTTGGGATAATCCAAGTATTCTATCAATAGCATATTGATAGGGGGAGTTTAGTTAAACTCTGGGGAGTTAAGGTTAACTCCGTTAGTCATCAATTAGTTGCCATCATCAAAAAGGGGGAGATTGTTGAATCTCGAATTTTGATTATGAAACTAATTGATTGTGTTTAGATGTTTAAAAGCATTTTGAGTGATGCAGGTCTACTCGATCAGGATTAGACAGTTGACGCAGGAGGAATTGACGTTGCACCGGAGGAGATCACGTTAGGATATTGGATGGCAGAAGACTTCGGACGTCGGGCATCAGGCCAAGAGCGGAATTACGCCAAGGATATCGGGGGCGGAGGTCAACCGCCGATTGGACAATAAGCCACAAGAGAGGACGATGCACTGAAGAATCGGACGAAGCGCTAACCAATAACGTGCCAGGCAACAGAATGTCAATTCGTGTTGTAATAATTGTCTAGATCGGAGTAGAGTTTTGGCTTATGTGTGTAGGATTAACTATGATAACGACGAAGACATAAAGCGAAACAAAGTGTCGGAGTCAAGCGCAAAGGATTTGTTGCGAGTTCGAGAGTTCGACGGAAGTCCGAAGGTTCGTCAGGAATGATGCCGGAATTAGCCGAGAATGAGTAGGGAGCTTGCCGAAGGGTTTTTTGGAAGCTCGCCAGAAGGTTCGTTGGAAGTTCGTAGAGCTCACCGAGAAAGATCGGAGCTTGCCGAAGAAGCTCATTGGAACTCGCCAAGATCAAATCATGAAGTCTAGGAGCTTGCCGGGAGTCCGTAGAATGGTTTCCGAGAGTTTATCGGAAGACCGTCGGAAGATCGCCGGAAGAAGTCTTGACTTACGGACTTTGTAATAGCTTAGAAAATGTCTTTAAATTCGTAGTTAGCATATTAATTAGGGTTAGGATTAGGTGTTAATCCTATAACCCAAGTAGAGGCCAATTGGGCCCGAGTTCGGACTGGTTTGGGCCAAGTTTGGAGCCCAACCAGTGAGCTGAATTGGCCTAGGCAGTGGCACCACCTAGACTGGGCGATGACACCGCCTAGACTGGGTGGTGGAATCGCTTGACTAGGCGGTGGCACCGCCAGTCCACTGTCAGTGTCAGACACTGACAAGCGGTGGCACCGCCACTGACAGGCGGTTGCACCGCCGGCCTCAGAAACCCAAGAGAATTCAAAATTTGGAGCCCAAATTTGAATCCTCTCGAGGCCTATAAATACCCTTCATTTCTTAGCAGAGAACACAACCTTTTGAAAAGCAATAGTTTGAGTTAAGAGCCTTAGAATAGTCTTTGCAAGCTTTGTTTTTCATATTGCCTAAGTGTTCACCTCCTTCCATCTTGTTGAAAAGAATTATAAGAGTGTGAACCACTTGTAAAGGTTATAAGAGGGGTATTAGTCCTTCCCCTACAAGAAATTTGCTAGTGGAAGTTGGAAGCCTCTTCGAAGAAGGCTTCGCAAGTGGATGTAGGTCATTTTGACCGAACCACTTTAAAAGCTGCTGCGTTATCTGGTTTGCATCCTACTCTTGCCATTTACATACTGCAAACTTCTCTACTTAGTTACTATGCTTTCATACATTTCTAAGTTATCAAGCTTCTAAAATCGGTTTCCATTGATATTGCTTTTCATCGTACGAAAGATTTCTCCAAAACCGAAGTTTTAATCTGCTGCACTAATTCACCCCCCCCCCCCCCCCCCTCTTAGTGCCGCTCCGATCCTAACAAGACGAAGGCTATGTCACCTTCAGAGACAACAACAAGGGTAAAATCATTGGCAAAGGAACCATAGGTAATAAATCCAACTTCTTTATCAAAGATGTTTTGTTAGTTGATGGTTTAAAACATAACCTCTTGAGCATTAGTCAATTATGTGATAAAGGATATATTGTCAGATTCGAATCTAATGCTTGCATCATTGAAAAACCACACAAAAACACGTCTATGATTGCATTAAAACAAAATAATGTATACACTATTGACATCAATGATTTGTGTAATGAAATGTGTTTTTCGGTTTTGAATGAGGATGCTTGGCTATGGCATAAAAGATTAGGTCATGCTAGCATGAAACTAATCACTCAAATATCATCTAAAGAACTTGTAAGAGGAATTCCTCATATCAAGTTCATCAAAGATAATGTATGTGATGCTTGCCAATTAGGTAAACAAATTAAGGGTAGTTTCAAATCTAAGAATCAAATAAGCACCTCTAGGCCCGTACAATTGATTCATATGGACTTGTTCGGACCAATCTCTACATCAAGCCTAGGAGATAGCAAATACGCCTTCGTCATTGTGGATGACTATAGCAGATACACATGGACTTCTTAAAACAGAAAAATGAATGCTTTAGATATTTTACCAAGTTTTGTAAACTTGTTCAAAATGAGAAGGGTTCTATGATTTCGTCAATTAGAAGTGATCACGGTGGTGAATTTCAAAACCATGATTTCCAAGAATTTTGTGAACTCAATGGATACAACCATAATTTCTCTACTCCTAGAAATCCTCAACAAAATGGAGTAGTAGAAAGAAAAAATCAAAATTTACAAGAAATGGCAAGAACCATGTTGAATGAACATAGCCTACCCAAATATTTTTGGGCCGAAGCCGTAAATACTGCATGCTATATTTTGAATAGAGTTCTAGTAAGACCCTTACTCACCAAAACTCCCTATGAGTTATGGAACAACAAAAAACCTAATGCTTCATATTTTAAAGTCTTTAGGTGTAAGTGTTTTATCTTGAATGAAAAGGATAACTTAGGAAAATTTGATGCTAAATCCGATGAAAGAATCTTTCTTGGTTATTCTTCGGTTTCTAAAGCCTTTCGTATCTTCAATAAAAGAACTTTAATTATTGAAGAATCCATTCATGTTGTTTTCAATGAGATTTCCGAAATCAGGAAAAACGATTTTGATGATGATGTTAATTTTGATTCCTTGAATTTAAATGAAACCCCGTCTCCAACTAGCAACTTGGATGCATCCACTTCCGAAACATCGTTACCCAAGGATTGGAAGTATGTAGATGCTCATCCTAAGGAGCTAATCTTAGGAGACACATCAAAGGGGGTTCAAACACGTTCTTCTCTTAAGAATTTTTGTTCCAACGCCGCTTTTCTCTCCCAAATTGAACCCAAATGTGTTGATGAAGCCATGAAAGATGATTCATGGATTATCACAATGCAAGATGAATTAAATCAATTTGAGAGAAATGAGGTGTGGAAGCTTGTTCCTAGGCCAAATGACCATTTAGTTATTGGTACTAAATGGGTTTTTAGAAACAAGCAAGATGAATATGGTATCGTGGTTAGAAACAAGGCTAGATTAGTGGCCAAAGTTTTCAACCAAGAAGAAGGTATCGATTACGAAGAAACCTTCGCTCCTGTGGCTCGATTAGAAGCCATAAGGATGCTCCTTGCCTACGCTAGTAGTAATAATTTTAAGTTGTTTCAAATGGATGTTAAAAGCACTTTTCTTAATGGCTTTATTTCCGAAGAAGTCTATGTTGAACAACCTCCTGGATTTGAAAATAATAGCCACCCTAATCATGTGTTTAGATTAACTAAAGCTCTCTATGGTTTAAAACAAGCTCCGAGGGCTTGGTATGAGAGACTTAGTTCTTTTCTTATCGAAAATAATTTCCCAAAAGGCAAGGTTGATACTACATTGTTCATCAAGAATTTTGAAAATGATTTTCTTATTGTTCAGATTTATGTTGATGATATTATCTTTGGTTCTACGAATGAATCTCTTTGTGAATCTTTTGCTAAAACTATAAGTCTTGAATTCGAAATGAGTTTAATGGGAGAATTAACATTCTTCTTAGGCTTACAAATCAAACAACTAAGCAATGGCATTTTTATTAGTCAAACTAAATATGCTATGAATTTACTAAAAAAATTTAATATGAATAACTCAAAAGCTATTAACACTCCTATGAGCACCTCCACTAAGTTAGAAATCGATAAAAGTGAAGAAAGCTTCGATTAAAAAACTTATAGGGGCATGATAGGAAGTTTACTTTACCTCACTGCAACTAGACCAGATATCATGTTCAGTGTAGGACTTTGTGCTAGATTTCAATCAAACCCTAAGATATCTCATCTCAAAGCAGTTAAAAGAATACTTAGATATCTTAATGGTACCACAAATCTAGGATTATGGTACCCAAAATCAAAGAATCTTGAGTTAATTGCTTATGCTGATGCGGACTTTGCTGGCTGTAAACTAGATAGAAAAAGCACATCAGAAACATGTCAATTTTTAGGACATGCCTTTGTTTCCTGGTCATCTAAGAAACAAAACTCGGTTGCACTATCAACAACTGAAGCTGAATATATTGCAGTAAGTGCATGCTGTGCACAAGTTGTATGGATGAAAAACACCTTAGAAGATTATAAAATTCATCTTAAAAATATTCCCATTAAATGTGATAACACAAGTGCAATATGCTTAACGAAGAATCCTATACAACACTCAAGAACAAAACATATTGATATTAGACATCACTTTATACGAGATCATGTTACTAATCATAATGTAATCATAGAGTTCATTGATACTAAACATCAATTAGCTGATATTTTTATAAAACCTCTAAATAAAGAACAATTTGATTTCATAAGAAGAGAATTAGGAATGTTGATGTGTCCGAATACATAAACTAGTTAAAATTATCTTTCAGACTTTATTGAATGATCAAATCACTTGATTGCCATTACATGCCTAAATAACATGTTGGAAATTATGTGCATGTTTTGTCTTCATGATTGTATTTAAAAATCAATAGCATAGTCTTGTCCGAATGCATGAAAGTGTTAATTTCATTTTCGAATTCGCTTAACAATTGGTATCCTAACAATCAGATTTTCTCATACACTTATAAAAAATATTTTTCTGAAATGGATTTGATGAAATGATTCCTGCTTATAAATTCCATCTTGAAATATGGATGATAGTGTTTTTACTTGCAAAGACTTGTTCCTTATAAAAATGAAGCATGATTTAATCTCTCATCGATTTTAACTTCACTCAAAGTAAAATCACAAATAGCCTTCCTCCTTCATGCAAAAAGATTATAACAAATAAAAAAGGAAGAAGTATTCAAAGCAATCTATGTATCATGCTTTCCTTTATATGCTTGGAAAATAACATGTAAAGGCATGAACAACTATAACACTTATGCTCAAAAATTGCTTATTGTTCTCCTGCTATCACAATTACCATGCTTTTTGTTGATGACAAAGGGGGAGAAATATATGTGTATTAATGCTATGCTTGCATCACCGAGAAATATATGAGTATTAATGTCATGCTTGCATCACCGAGAAATATATGAGTATTAATGCCATGCTTGCAACACCAAGAGATATATGAATTGATGCTATGATTGCTATAATTTGTATTATGCCTTGTTTGTATCATGTAATGATATCAAAATCTTACTTCACAGTTTTACATGTTGATATCTTACAATATGATGAATTGCTACTATTACCATCATTCAAACCTATTATGTAAAATTTGAAAATGAATGTCAAGCCTTGACATCATCTTCAGAGAGAAACATCATGATGGGAATCATGATGGGAGTATTGATAAGTTTAAATGATTTTAACTTATCAATATGTCTCTTGAATTCAAAGGTTTTGAATTCAAGAATGACTTATCTCAAGTATGGCATATAGATAGGGGGAGTTACGGTTAACTCCATTATCAATTGATTGTCATCATCAAAAAGAGGGAGATTGTTGAATCTCGGATTTTGATGATGAAGTCAATTGTCATTTATTATCTAATCTATATGTTGAGATAAGTGTGCAGGATTAAGTACGATGAAAATAAGATATGCAACAGGAGTTGCGCCGGAGTCAAGACAATGATCACGTTGGGAGTTTGAGAGTTCGACGGAAGTTCAGACAGTCGTCGGAGGTTCTGCGGGAACAAATCTGAGAAGTCCATGAGCTTGCCAAAGAAGCTCGTCGGAACTCGCCAAGTGGATCGTCGCAAGTCCAAGAGTTTTCCGGAAGTCCGCAGGAGCATCACCGAGGGTTCATCGGATGATCGACGGAAGTTCGCCGGAAGCTCGCCGGAAGAAGTGATTGACGCACCGGAGCAAGTTGCAGTAAATATCTTAGGAAAAATTGTAGTTAGCACAATGATTAAGTTGGAAATGGGAGGTGATCTCATTAACTTAATCTTGGGGCAATTGGGCCTCTGAAAAACCCAAATTGGGCCGAATGGATCAACCCATTCGGACCCTGATTTCTGCCAGGCGGTTGAACCGCCCAAGCCAGGAGGTGGCACCGCTTGGGCTAAGTCTCCGAGCGAGACTGGGCGGTGCAACCGCCCTAGCCAGGAGGTGGCACCGCTTGGGCTCAGTCTCCGAGCGAGATTGGGCGTTGCAACTGCCCCTGACAGAGGTGGCATCGCCTGGGCTCGGTCTCCGAGCTCTGGCTAAGCGGTGCAACCGCCTCAGTCAGGAGGTGGCACTGCCTGAGCTCAGTCTTCGAGCTCTGGCAGGAGGTGCAACCGCCCCTGACAGGAGGTGGCACCGCCCAGAGGCTCAGTCTTCGAGCTCTGCCAGGCGGTGCAACCGCTCTAGTCAGGCGGTGCAACTGCCAGATCCCGGAATTCCGGGAATTAATAGTTTTGAGCTCCAAATTCAAACTGGGTTGGGGCCTATAAATACCCCACCCATTCAGCACTGAAAGGGCACAGCATATACACCGAAATCCTGATCTTGTTCTGTGATTTTTAGGGCTCAAAATTGATGTGAAGGCCAAAAGTTCTTCTCCCTCTTTTCTTCCAAGTTTTGAGCTTTAAAGAGACGAGAGAAAATTCTGTAAGGGTTGTCTCCTAAGCCCGTCAAAAGGAGTGAAACTATAAAAGGGTGGTTGGCCTTCGCCTATTGAAGGAAGGCCTCTAGTTGACGTCAGTGACCTCGTCGGTGGAGGAAGCCAAAAGTGGAGTAGGTCAAGATTGACCAAACCACTCTAAATCTCGATTTGCATTTACTTTGAGCATCTTATCCTTACTGCAAACCTCCTCAATAGCTTACTGCCTTCTGCACATATACGATCGTGTTTTAAGCTCTGCATTTTTCGAATCGGCGTTTAGACGTAAATCATTTTTATCGTACGAACATCATATTTCAGTTTGCGTTTACGTTCTGATTTCTATCTTAAACTACAAACTGCCTTTATATCTTTGCTTTAACTGCATCTTGCTTGGTTACAAGTTAAAGTGATTTATGAATTGGATTTTCTACCGAAATCACTCTTATCATACGAACGCGATTTTAATCATCGAAAGTTTTCTGCTGCACTAATTCACTCCCCCCCTCTTAGTGCTCTTGATCTTAACAGGTTATTGTTTGAGAAGGCCTCCAACTTTCATCGTTTGCGGGTTTTAGTAGCCGACTAGTGCATGTACTGTAATGTCAGTTGGTTATGGCTCTTCTTCCATATCTTCTTTATGTTTAAGGTTCTCTTCTGAATATTCAATGACCTCTTCTTCTATTGGTTCAATTATAAGAAGTCTCCATTTCATCGTTTGCGGGTTTGAGTAGCCAGCTAGTGTGTGTACTGTAACGTTGGTCGGTTGTGGCTCTTCTTCCGCATCTTCTTCGTTATGTTTAAGGCTCTCTTTTGAATGCTCAATGACCTCTTCTTCTACTGGTTCAATCAAAAGAAGTCTCCCTTTTCTATAGCAATGCTTGTAACTCCACGGCTCATCGCAATGCCAACATAACCGCTTCACAGATTGCTCCCGAAGCTCTTCTCTTATCAACCTCTTTGGTGCAGGGACTCGATCGACAGTAGGGGGGGCTGAGGACTTCAGTATTTCTGGTTGAGGATCAACTCTAGTCCTTCAAGCTTCATGATTCAATCGCTCCTCTTGATGTTGTGCGAAAGAGATGGCTACCATAAGCGTGTATGGTTGTCGCGCTTTAACTTCTCCCCGGATCTCCGGCTTCAAGCCCTCAATGAAGGTCCTCAATAGCTGTTTTTGAGACTAATCATGAGTTTGATTAGATAACCTTTCAAACCTGGTTTGGTGCTCCTGAATGGTGGAGATTTGTCGGATCTTTGCTAATTGTCCATCAATATTCTCGTAATTAGTTGGTCTAAAGTGGATCAGCAATCCTTCTTTGAATTGTCGCCATGAAAGGACTCCATAAGTGTGTTCAAACTAGTCAAACCACTGTATGGCATCCCCTTTAAGATGTATAGCTGCAATTTTTACCATAGATGCATCTGCGGTTTTGTGGTACCAAAAATATCGCTCCGCACGCGAAATTCAACCAATCGGGTCTCCTTCTTCCCATCTAGGGAAGTTCACCCTCATGCGTGGATAGTTGGGATCGATCATAGAACCTCTCCTCTTTTGGAAGTCATCTCTTTGGGCTTGGTGTGATTGAGCAGAGCTCTCTCCTTGATGTGATTTCTACGGGCTTAGTGGTCGGCCCAATCTGAGTTCAGTAAAGAGTGTCCGAATCGTATCCTCCATTCGTGCCTCCAAGGCTTCGAATTTAGCATTGATTGCCTCCTCAGATGCCCTAGTATATGCCTCCAAATCTGTGATGTTATGATCTCTCTTTTGTTGTCGGGTTATAGGCGTGTATAGGTTGAGAGAGGTGATGGTCGAAAGGGTTGGTGGATTGGTAGATATAGGTTACGGTTTAGGCTTGTTTTGAGGCTGTTTTGGGTGCAGTTTGAGGGAATGGTTTAGTGGAGTTTTAGGGCTGTGGATGAAAGTTTTGGATCTGTGGTAGATGGCAACAAAGGTTTGATAGAAATCAGTGGAAGTTGCTGCAAGTATGTGCTATCTTGTAAGAACAGAATTGTCGTCGAAGAAATAGTAGTTTCTCGATGAAATTTCCACCAAAAACTTGAGAGATTTGAGGAGAGAATTGACAGCAAAATCACAATTTATATGACAACAAGGATCTCTAATTTAATCAAGAAAATTTTGGCAGTATAACAGCAAGGAAATTAGTGCAACCTGCGATAGCAGAATTCTTATCGAAAAATTTCAGCGGATTGGGACAAAAATTTACAGAAACACAAAATCATTTTTAGAGATGAATTCCTCTATAGATCAATCTTAGATGGAAGCAAAGATGATTTATGAAGTGTATAAGAAATTTTATTAAAAAAAGATTGCAAATAGATGGGTTAAGGCAATAATATGCGACTAAAATTTTCTACAGCACAGATTTTCAAGTGTAGCAGATTGGACATAAAAGATTAGTAGTTTATATTGAAAATTTTTTGATGAAACTAAAGAAAAATCTACTGTTAGGAAGTGTCAAAGCTATCATAAAAATTTTATAAAGATTTGGATAGTAAAAATATTGTATCAAGATCAAACAAACAGTGCTATGCTGCTGAAATTTTACAGTGCAGATTTTCAAGTATAGCAGATTAGATGTAAAAGATCAATGGTTTATATTGAGAATTTTTTGAAAAAACTAAAGGAAAATCTGCTGTTAGGAAGTGTCAAAGATGTCATAAAAATTTCATAGAAATTTGAATAGAAAAAACACAGTAGCAAGATCAAACAGATGGTGCTTGATAAGACCCTAAAGTCTTATCGTAAAAAAGAAGAAGAGAAAGGGGATGATCACTTCGAGGGGATCGATCGGCCCTCCTTGATCACTTCGAGGGGATCGACCCTCCTTGATCACTTCGAGGGGATCGGCCTCCTAGGGTTTGTCCAAAGACAGAATAGTATTTTTCATAGATTACTGAAAAGAAGCAGTTACATCCCTATTTATAGAGTTCCACCTAGAGTCCATCAGGACTTGAACTTTAATAATAAATAAATATTAAATAAACCTCTACTTGATTCTAATTGAACCAAACTGACTCAACAAACAACTGGACTAAATAGACTCAATAAACATTATTCAAAAGCTCAGAAAAAGGGTCCTAACAATTCCTCCCTCTTCAAATCAGCCTTGTCCTCAAGGCTGAGCAGCATCAATCTCGAGGAGCTTCTCTTTCAGCACTTCAGTCATAAGCTATCTGTAACGCATTACAACCCGTTGATCAATTAAGTATGGTCTCCACTTTTTGACAGTGTAAGCAATGGGTCGATCTTTCAGTATAGTAATTATTGCAAGAAATTCCTGGCCTTTGCTATCATAAGTTAAAATCCATCCATCAGCTTCGAATATATCACAGCCTTCAATGTGGTGGGCTAATTGGGCTGCAACTTTCCTGTCCATAAAATTATTAGTACTATCTGTATCAATCAAAATAGTGACAGGTTGATGCTTCAAAGTTCCTCCGATTTTCATAGTTTGTGGGTTAGCATAACTAGCCAATGCATGCACTATATGTGTGATGTCTTCAATATCTTCATCAGTTTTCATACCTTTATGATCGGAGTGCAACCCTTTTACTTCCGGTTCTTCTCTAATTGGCTCAATCATCAGAAGTTGCCCTTATTTACATCGGTGCTCCATACTCCACTTTTCATCATAATACAAACCCTTTGCTGATCTTTCCTTAAGTTCTTCTTGGGTTAGTCTTCGGGTGTCAAGGCTTTGGTTGGGAATAGATAGGGCTGGTGGCTTACTGATCATCTGGTTATTGTAACTTTTGTTTCCATGATTTTCCCTGTTGATTTTTTTCTCATGTAGATGTGCGAATGAGATCGCAGCTATCATAGTGCGAGGTTGACGAGCCTTAACTTCACACCGAATCTCTGGAATAAGCCCTTCAATAAATGTATCAAGAAGTTGTCGTTCCAACCAATCTCTAGCTTGATTTGATAATTTTTCAAACCTACTCTGACATTCCAACACTGTAGAAGTCTGACAAATTTTTGAGAGCTGTCCATCCACCTTCATGTATGAGTAGATTGTGTCACAATCTTGGGGCCCTTTTCTAGTATTTCCAGATCTGTGCAATGTAGAACTTGAGCTCTCACCTTGTTGAAATTTACTAAGGCTCCCCAGTAAGTCCTTTTTGAAATCATTAAGTACTTCTTGTAACCGGTTCTCAATTCTATTTTCCAATGCTTCCATTTGTGTTTTCACCGAGTTATCAGTGGCCATTACATAAGACTGTAAATCTGTAATCTCAACTCCTGTTTTTGGTGTCGGTCAAGGGCATCAACACTGTCGATGCGAAGTTGCCGAGGAGGTGGACGCCTAGGACAGTGCTGTGATCGCTGCGTTGGAGGAAGAGTAGCTGCCTTGTTTCTATCGCTGCGTGAGGTGCGGGGTTGGAAGGCGATTGCGTTGATGTGGCTGTAGCTGCTGCGACCCAAGGGGCGATCGCCGAGCAACGGGGTTGAGGCTGCAGTGATGGCAACCTGTGGTTGTGGCAGAATATGCTAAGTAAGGGGGAGGCAGCGTTGATGCGACCGACGTTGAGAAGAGGAATCGATGTTGCGTGCGCTGTTGGGGTTGAGGCAAGGCAGCGTACTTGCTGCTGTTGCTGCGTTCGCTGTTGGAGGGCGACTGCTGTAGAACGAGGGGTTGGTCGTTGACCGGGAGCGACGATGGTGGTTACAATCGACGGCTACGGCAGTAGAGGGTGCTACTGTTTTTGTTGCTGCGTGGTGGTTCTGTTTTTGTCGCACCACCGAAGGAGTTGGCCGGAAGGATCACGAGCGGTTGAGGAGAAGGCTGCGGTGGCTGGCAGCACCGGTGGTCACTGGCCGGAGCGCAGCGTTGGCGGTGGAGAAAAAGGCAGCGAGCGTCGTCGCTGGCCGGGAAGTTGCGATGCTGGAGATGGTAAACAGGGTGCTCTGTTTCTATCGCACCACAGCCGGAGCCGCTGGCGATGCTGGCAACGGCGGCGCGGCGGTGATCGTGCGGCCGAGAAGCAGCGGCAGCGGTGGAGAAGGAGGAGTCGGCGGTGTCACGGTTGGGAACAAGGGCAACCGGTGAGTTGCCCTATTTCTGGCACTACGGATGTAGAGCAAGGAGGATCGGCTGCTGGGAGGCGTGCGGCGGTCGTCGCACGGTGGCCCGCAGCGGTGATGAGTCGGCTGGTCGGTGACGGCGCTGGAGGGGAAGAGGAGTGCTGGAGGCGGCGCGGCTGGACCGACGAGGGGCTGCGGCAACAGAGGAACTCTGTTTCTGCAACCGTTGCAACGAGGGGCTGCGGCAACAGGCGGCTGCGGCTGCGACCCAAGGGGGGGGCACGGCTAGGGTTGCGGTAGAGAGGCAGCGGTGGTGGCGCGGCTGGGAGAAGCGTCACCAACGATCGCCGAGGAGAAGAGTCGAGCGGCTGCGCTGCGACGCAAGGGGAGGCGGGCGGCGGCAGTAGGGCTGGGATGGACGCTGGCAGCGTCGTCTCCTGGCCGGGGAACAGCGGCGGTGGTGGTCGCCGGCCGGGAAGCGGGGCGATGGCGGGCGCTGGCCGGAGAGCAGCAGCGGCGGGTGGGCTGGCCGGAAGCAGGGGACGCAGGGGTGGCTGCGGCTTCTTCTTCCTCTCGTGTTTCTTCTTTTCTTTTTCCTTTGTTTTTTTTTTTTTTTTTTTTTTTGTCGAGCGAGATGAGGCAGCGAGAAGGTTGAGCGGTGGTCGAAGGTCGCTGGCCGGGGAAACAGCGACAACGGTGAAGAAAGAGTTGCCTTGTAGTGGTGGTGGGGAAAAAGGGAAGCAAGGTTGCGGCGGGTTGCGCCAAGGATCATTGCTCTGATACCAAATGATAAGACCCTAAAGTCTTATCGTAGGCTCTGATACCAAATGATAAGACCTTAAAGTCTTATCGTAAAAAAGAAGAAGAGAAAGGGGATGATCACTTCGAGGGGATCGGCCTCCTTGATCGCTTCGAGGGGATCGATCCTCCTTGATCGCTTCGAGGGGATCGGCCTCCTTGATCGTTGTCTCCTGGCCGGGGAACAGCGGCGGCGGTGGTCGCCGGTCGGGAAGCGGGGCGATGGTGGGCATTGGCCGGAGAGCAGCAGTGGCAGGTGGGCTGGCCGAAAGCAGGGGTGGCTGCAGCTTCTTCTTCCTCTCGTGTTTCTTCTTTTTTTTTTTTTTTTTTTTTGAACGAGATGGGGCAGCGAGGAGGTCGAGCGGTGGTCGAAGGTCGCTAGCCGGGGAAACAGCGATAACGGTAAGGCTGCGGCAGGCTGCACCAAGGATCGTTGCTCTGATACCAATTGATAAGACCCTAAAGGTCTTATCGTCACTCTGATACCAATTAGTAAGACCCTAAAGTCTTATCGTAGGCTCTGATACCAAATGATAAGACCCTAAAGACTTATCGTGGAAGAAAGGGGAGAAATGGGGATGATAATGATCGCTTCGAGGGGATCGGCCTCCTTGATCACTTCGAGGGAATCGGCCCTCCTTGATCGCTTCGAGGGGATCAACCTCTTATCCTAAAGTCTGTTTAGTCTAGTTGTTTGTTGAGTCGGTTTGGTTCAGTTAGAGTCAAGTAGAGGTTTATTTAATATTTATTTATTATTAGACTTCAAGTCCTGATGGACTCTAGGTGGAACTCTATAAATAGGGATGTAACTGCTTCTTTTCAGTAATCTATGAAAAATACTATTCTGTCTATGGACAAACCCTAGGAGGCCGATCCCCTCGAAGTGATCAAGGAGGGTCGATCCCCTCGAAGCGATCAAGGAGGGCCGATCCCCTCGAAGCGATCAAGGAGGCCGATCCCCTCGAAGCGATCATTATCATCCCCATTTCTCCCCTTTCTTCCACGATAAGACTTTAGGGTCTTATCATTTGGTATCAGAGCCTACGATAAGACTTTAGGGTCTTATCAGTGCTATGCGGTTGGAATTCTATAATGTATCTTTCGTCGTAGAGATGAAAACTTTATGACGAAAAGTTTATGCAGCAATATAGGAAAAAAAAATTTTTTAGATTTTCGAATAAGGATAACTAAATTGTAGCAACAGTAAGGTAGGAAACCAGAACCTGTTGTAATTCATGGGGAGATCAAAGGATGATCCGCGGTGGTGGAGATGATGGTGGAATTCAGCGAAGATCTTTTAAGCAATTGTGGGAATTGCTTTGGGCGGTTGTGGAGGGCTGATGGATGGCAGTGGAAGGGCAGCAAGATACCAAGAACGCTACTTTAACACCAGGTGTTAGAACCCTTGTAGATTCTAAACTTGGGGTTGATCTCTTTAGGGGATCGGCCTCCTTGGAACTCTATAGGGGTTCCTCCCTCCAAGTTGCTGCTCAAAGGTTGCAGAAAAGATTCATCTATTGCTTATCAAAAGAGGAGGAATACACGGCTATTTATAGGGTTTCTAAACCCTAACTCCTAATAGGACTCCTACTCAAACTCCTACTTCTAACCAACTCCTAATAGGACTTCTACTCAAGACTCCATTCCTTTACAACTCCTAATTCTTCTCTAAGAAACAACCTCCTAACCCTAGCCAGCCTCTTCACCTCTTTAATAGGGGTCAACTTAGGTAGATTTTACATGAATGTCCCTCTCAATTAGGACTCTCATAGCTAGAGTCCTAACAGCATCTCCTCGGAGGACCATGCGAACATATCGGCGTTTTTCCTCAGGAAGTCAATGAGGTGGAGCTGATCTGTTTCGGGGAGTGTGGTTCCGACCTTGATGGTCAGATTGGGTTGGCTCCCTTTCTGGGGTACCTCGGTGAGTCGCTCGGGAGACTCTAGCGGCATCGGTGCTATGGGTCCTTCACGGGGGTTGGGGACTTGAGTTAGGCATGATTTCCCCGAGAGAGTAACCGCCGTGAGATAGCATCACCTTGAATCTCCCGAGTCACTTCAGGCCTTCTCGATCCCCGTCGAGGTCGGAAACTTAATGGCCTTGTGGTAGGTGGAAACCACCGCCTTTAACTTTTTAGACATCGATCGGTCGAGGATGATGTTATATGCCAAGGGTAGATCAACTACCATGAAGGTGGTCATTATTGTCTTCGCTCTCGGCTCTTCCCCAATGGTGATAGGGAGGACCGTGGTCCTGAGCGAGGAGATGGAATCTCCCATGAATCCTGTAAGTACTGACGCCATGGGGGTGAGGTCTCCCTCGGTCAAGCCGAGCCTCTTGAAGGTGTCGAAGTAAAGGACATCGACAGAACTCTCGGTATCAACCATCACCCTTTTGACTCGGGCGTTTGCAATCTGGATGGAGATCACCAGAGCATCGTCATGATGGGAGCGCTTGACTTCTCTAGCCCCGAAGGTGATTTCAAGCTCAAGCTCAGGCCAGGGACATTTCTCGAACGCGCTGCGGTCATAGGCCTTCCTCGCTGTAGAGCTATTGCAGTCGGCTGCTGGTCCCCCAAAGATGACGTCGATTTATCTTTCAACGGGTCTCCTAGGGCGTGGAGTCGCTTCCTAGGGTTCCTTGTTATAGCGTTCGAGGTGACCTCTCCGGATCAATCCCTCTATTTGATTTTGGAGGTCACGATAGTCCTTCGTGTCATGGCCGTAGTCCTAGTGGAACCTGTAATATTTGGACCGATCTTTGTGACTGGCCCTCATGGGATGAGGTTGTCGCAATAGACTCTTTTCCCTAATTTGGAGAAAGATCTTAGTGCAAGACATATTCATGGGAAGAGGCGAGGGCCTCGGGAGTAGTAGCTCTTGTCGGTTGGGCCCTCGGCGGGGTGGCGCCAGGGCTACTAAGGTTGTTCCCCGGGATTATTCCGCCCTTGGCCTCTTGTCATCCATGCGCTTCCCCGCCACCAATGCTTCGGCGGTGACATACTAGTTGGCGTGCTAGAGCATTTCGGAGATGGTTATTGGAGGCTTCTTGATCAGCGACGAGAAGAATCTCAAAGGCTTTAAACCCATCATAAATGCCTACATGATTAAAGAGGGGTGAGCGTCCGGGAATCCCTAGATCTCAATGGCTAAATGTGCCACAAACTGGGAGAGCGACCCACCTTCGCACTGAGATAACACGAGCAGGGTGGCCATGGAAGGCCTAGGTCGCACGCTGGTGAGGAAGTTCTGCTCGAACTCCCTGGTGAGCTGGTCAAAGGATGAGACTAAGGATTGGCGCAGTCGGTTGAACCACGCTCGTACCGGACCCCTCAGGGTGGTTAGAAATGCCCGGCACATCAATGTATTGGAGGTGCCATAGAGGGCCATCTGAGCTCGAAATGCAAAGATATGCTCTGCGAGATCGGAGCTGCCATCATACGTCTCCAATATCGGCAGCCTAAAGTTGAAGGGTACCGGCTTGTCCTGTACTTCCTGAGTGAAAGGGGACCTGCCTGAGCCGCCTTCGTAGGACTCGCTCTACGATTTTTGGAACTCGCGCTGGAACTCGTCTAGGCATTGGTTGACCCGGGACAGCTAGGCCCTAAGCGAGTCGTCCGCCGAGTCAAACGATATGGTGTCAGGCTTGAAGTGGGGTAGTGTGACTTAGCAAGGTGCAGGTATGCTCTGCTCGGGCAGACCTCTCGGGTCCGTCACTTGCTCTTGAGCTTCCCCCATCCCGACTTGCTCCCCACTCGGCCTTTGTCGGGTCGAGTCGGTTGGGGAAGCCGCTAGCCACACGATATGAGGAATGAGCAGAGTGAGCGTCAGCATCATGCCCGCCATGGCTTGCATTTGCTTGGTCAGGCTGAGGAACGCCTCAGGTGTCACGACCGAGGGTCCCATGGTTAGTCCGAGGGGCGACAACCCCGGGTCATTAAAAAGGTGCCAGTAGCGATCTGGCGTCGAGGCCGGGATCCCCCCATCTCCGAGGGTGGGGAGGGGCTGATTTCCAGGCTCGACGGAGGGGAGACTGGTCGATGGTTCTCCCTCGGGGAGAGCTTCTACGACATGCTCTTGCGACATGGCCCTCCTTCTAGCACCAAAATATTAGTGAACAAGTATACCGTGGCTGATTAGTCAGCACGGTTTGGTCCACGGGTCAATGTTGGGAGCCTTCGGTCGAGTGAGCTGGATGACGAGGTGGCCGTGGCCTCGGAAGGGATGCTTGTTGGCGTTGGTCAAGCTCCGGCCGATTGATAGCTCATCCTTGCATGTTGGATGGCGACCCCTGGGTTGAGATGCTCGCGGCTCGCGAGTGGTCGTTCGCTTGCAAAAATGGCCCTCCTCGAGTGATCCTCGACTTTGGCCCCTTCGATGAGCAAGTCAGTAGTGGGTGGATTGTTTTCTATTTTTCTTCCCTCCTCTCCCCTCTGGCCGGATGCTGGCCAAGGGCTTTATACTATTGTACGAGGGTTAATAGCATGTCGATTCGGCGTGGCCGCTGACTCTCGAGGGATGGGACGACACTTATGACCGAGCTCTTGGGATGGGACATGTGGAATAGCTTCTTGGTATGGTTTCGACTTGACGTGTGGCTTCAGCTGTGACGTACTTTGGGCCCAAAATACACCGTATCAAATAATACTATATTAAGAGCTAAAATGGCTAAAGAGATAGGGCATAATTATTATGGAGAACCCGCATGGCCCAATGATATTTTATATTTTTTTCAGTAGTAATTCTAGGTACTATTGCATGTAATGTAGGCTTGGTAATTCTAGAACCATCATTAGTAATGTAGGCTTTGAAAATATTACCCAAACAGTACTTCGTTGCCGTATTATAAATACTCCATACAATGCCCAATAAGTTATTAGGTGTTTTTTTTAATGGTTTCAATACCAATGAGATTATTGACAGCACTTTTTTTTAAGAATATTAATAAATTTTAAAAATTTTTAAGAAGTACTGTAGAGGCAAATAATGTTAGTCAAGAAAGCCAGGTAAGAATCATGATGTAGGCAAGAAAGAAAAATAAATTTAAACTAAAACATAAAAATGAATCATGTCATAACTTCTCAACGAAAGTGATATTGCCACAAAGAAAGAATAAAAGAATGCCTATCATGGAGCAAGAACTTGGGAGATCCAATCTAATCACAAGCTAAGTAAAAGGATCAACATGCAAGGCAGTCTCGCCAATAAAATATATCCTACATAAAACATTATAGAAGTCCAACAAAAAATGAAAGTGTTAAAAGGGTGCAATCTGATGTAAGACCTGTGGAAAGATGCTATATTATACAAGGCTACTGTATCAGATGATGTGAGCACCAATGAAATTTTTTTTTTCACATTTAGATAAGAATTTAAATCGATAATATACATGAATAATTTATGCATCATAAATTAGAAAATAAAAGATCTAAGCTATTTAATCTTAAGAACTTAGGTTCTGATATCAATTGTAAACATAAAATCTGTAATATGCTATATGTAATATGAAAAAATATAATTCAGAAATAAAATTAAATAATAATAATATATCGGATCCACAATGTATATCTTTCGATATCATCCAGAAAGAACTTTATGAAATCTATATGGACACCATCTTCGAATCTAAAACCCACTATATATCAATCTAAAAAGAGAACTAGATTCTCTTTTTTCACTCTTTATATATTTTTTTCATACGATGACTTAGATTCGGAAGTTCAATAAAACAAAATAAGTATTAAAAAGGTATAATCTTACAATTTACCCTAGTTGGATGTGATACTAGTTACAAGGCTACTATATCAGATAATGTAAGAACCAATTAAAAATGAAATTCCCATGATATGGTTCAATGTATTGTTAGAGTAACAATAATTTCAGAAAAAAAATATGCCAAAGGGTCAAGCCAAAACATTATAGCGATAACAAATAGGGCTGAAAATATTATAATGATAACAAATAGGTCTGGTGTCATGAGTAAGAACATAGCAACCATTGTACAAGCCTATGGGCCAACTTGAAACAAATTAATCTTAATATGATGATAATCAATCTATTTAAGTTTATTAGAGCAGAGAGACAGATTAATTCATGATAGCTTTTGTCAAGTACAAATGGTTAAGACTTTACGATTTTATTATTGTGGTAACAAAAGACTTATGTGTTGCTCAATAATATGTCAACTAAAATATATCATTGGAGTATGACAAATCACATTTTAAAGGAGAGACCATCTCAACAAACATGTTATTTTCAACCAAGGACAATATAACTATCTAAAGTTATGCATACTCTAGTTTGCAGTATAAATAATCTATAATTAGCTCGAATCAACATACTGAAATTAACTAATTACATAACATAATTTATAATTAGCCTTCCTCTCTCTCTCTCTCTCTCTCTCTCTCTCTCTTCATCTCTCTCTATATATAGAACAAGAGCCGAGCCGTGGAAGCATTCTGTTTCCGACACATCTCTCTGACAATGGAGCACTCGCAGCCAATATTCTGTGTAACACCTCTTCTCCTTTTCTTTTCTTTTTCCCAGTAATCCTATCTCAAAGCTTTAATCCTTCAAACTCCAACTTTTCTCGGTTACGTGCAGGTGTTGATGATTTTAGTGCTGTGGACGGTGGTAACAGCGACGTTCATAGGGATCGCTGAGGGCCATCGCCACCACCGGCGGGCAGGTGGTGCGACGGAGCTAGAAGCCTTCCACTATACGACGGCGGGGGCAGGAGGATGCCGGGCCCACGTGGCCAGCCTGACGGACTTCGGCGGGGTGGGCGACGGGGTGACCTCCAACACAGCGGCCTTTGCGGCGGCCGTGGCCAACCTTAGTAAGGTGGCGTACGACGACGGCGCGATGCTGGTGGTGCCGGCCGGTCGGTGGCTCACCGGGCCCTTCAACCTCGCCGACCACTTCACCCTCTTCCTCGACCACAACGCCGTCATCCTCGCCACTCAGGTCCGCCTCCCTCCTCCGCCCCCTTCCCCCACCTTCTCCTCCATCTATTTCGATGTAGAGTGCATGTTCATAATCGTTCACGGCATGTTTGCCATTACCATCGCCTCTATCATCCGCGTTGCATTCATCCTCGGTGGTGATTATGGCTAGTAGCCCTTCCCATCGAGTCCGTTCTTCTGACAGCTCTCGCCAGATGAACGGTGAGGATGAAGAATAGATTCGTCACAGGTGAGCCCCACCAGAACGTTACATAGCGAGTGTATACTATTCTAACGTTTCCTTCATCTCATCTCCAAGGAGAATTCACAAGTCTAATCCGATGTGCATTGTCACCGCTTTGGACTGATGAGGGAAAAGAAGTGAACTAAGCCACTACAAATCTAAATTTGTCTTGATAATATTAATTTCTGAAATATTTACAATTTGTATGGTAGATTTTTGACTATTTAGTATCTCTACTTTGATCTCTCAAAATAAGAAAACAGTAATGTTTGTTTTGTTTTATTATTATTATTATTATTATTATTATTATTATTATTATTATTATTTCTCTTGTATGTCATATCTGAACATCAATAATCTTGGATTAGAATCCACATAAATGGCATTCTTTTCGTGTAAGAACTTTAAGGTAGGAAAGGATGCGAGGAAACCAGCATAAGAATGGAATGCAGTGTGGACCTTATCCTTACATGAATTTTAGGCTCCACCATCAGTCTAAAAGTTAGGCGGATGACTTTCTAACACAAAACTGCTATTTAGACTCTCAAAACACAAACTCTCTCTTTGATATTTTGTAGGAAAGAGTACTGTCATCCAATCTCTCAGTGTTTTCTTTTTGACTAAACCTTGTAGATCTGTGTAGCTAATTGGGTTTCCTGAAGACAGCAAAACTCTATTAATGCTACAAACTTGGGAGAACAAGTTAGATTTCAACTGCAGCTTATATAACATAAATTTCTATTCTGCAATCCCATTTTATGGCTTCTCACACTGCAACTTGGACAGCATTGCTTATGAATTGCATGGATACTCTTTTTTTTTTTTGTTTATTGGTAGCTAATAGAAGCTTTAATACTATGTTCTTTTGTTCAATCTGCATCAACTAAGATAATTGGTGATATGCTTATGCAGGATATCAATGAGTGGCCGATCATTGACCCTTTGCCCTCCTACGGTAGAGGAAGAGATGCGGTTGGGGGTAGATACAGTAATCTCATCATGGGATATAACCTAACCGATGTGGTCATAACAGGTAGCATATACGTTGCATATTTCCAGTACTTCTATCACATTAATTCTAATTTCATAAAGCCTGCGTCGTATTGTCATTCCATGATCCCCTAAAATTTAGATAAAAAAAATTATTTTTAGTCAAAAACTATAACATTTAATTCAGTTTATGATGTTTTGGCGTGCTTTGATTGACAAGAAGACACATATATATCATCATCTAACTTGTTTGCATCATAGATGGGGAACAGAATATAATTTGATTGCAACATACCACGTCCTGATGCTAACAAGTTTTATTGTTATTTTTAGGGAATAATGGAACTATCGATGGACAAGGTGAAACCTGGTGGAAAATGTTCCGTAACAAAGAACTCAATTACACTCGTGGATACCTCATTGACTTGATGTACTGCAAACAAGTGCTGATTTCCAACATTACATTGGTTAACTCTCCATCGTGGAATGTCCATCCAGTGTACAGCAGGTTTATATTAATAATCTACTTTCAGAACACTTGAAGGCTTCTTTTGCTTTCCATTCTATTGTTACAATCTGATGTTAACGTGAATGAATGCACTGTGCAGCCACGTAATCGTCTCAGGCATCACAATTCTTGCACCGGTCAACTCTCCCAACACTGATGGGATCGATCCAGGTGGATATCGTACCTACATTTACTTGGGTTGTAGATTCTATGTTGCTGTTTCGATTGATTCTTTTTGGTGGTTTCTCTCTTCTACGCAGACTCATCCTCCAATGTCCGCATTGAGGACTGCTACATAGTCTCAGGCGATGACTGCATCGCCATTAAAAGCGGTTGGGATGAGTACGGGATTGCATTCAACATGTCAAGCAAACACATAGTGATCAGACGGCTCACCTGCATCTCCCCCACGAGCGCTGTCATCGCCCTGGGAAGCGAGATGTCGGGAGGAATCCAAGATGTCCGGGCCGAAGACATCACGGCCATCCACTCCGAATCCGGCGTCAGGATCAAGACGACCATCGGAAGGGGAGCTTACGTGAAGGACATATTCGTGAGAAGAATGAATCTGCACACAATGAAGTGGGTCTTCTGGATGACGGGCACCTACGGGCAGCACCCGGACGACAAATTTGATCCGAAAGCCATTCCGGTGGTGCAGAATATCAGTTACAGCAACGTGGTGGCCGAGAACGTGACCATGGCCGCGAAGCTGGAGGGGATTCCCGGCGAGCCCTTCACCGGAATATGCATCTACAATGTGACGGCGGAGGTGGTGAAGTCGAAGAAGCCGATTTGGAACTGCACCGACGTGGAGGGCGTATCGAGTCACGTGACGCCCACTCCCTGTGCGCAGATTCCGGAATATCCAGATCGTATAACGCATTGCCCCTTCCCTGAAGATGATCTACCTGTGAATGGTGTTGGGCTAGAGGAGTGTGCTTATCAGAGAGCCAAACCATGAGTTGAGATGCTTTCTACAACTCATGGTTTAATGGCATAACCTATGATGTCCTGAAGCTTGGCAGATTAAAATGTTTGCCTTGAACAAAGGCAGATGTAATTGATCATATATCATACTTGGGAGGAACAAAGGCAGATGAAATATCCAATAATATTTCATTTCTATAAATATGGATTATTGAAAAAATAAGACATGTTATTTATTTGAATACTTTTCTTCAACTTGGAAGTGTTATATTCTTTATTTGATACCAATAGTTGAAATGAATTTTTCAAAGAGAGGTGACTTATGAATGTCACTAAAACGATTGATTTTATCCCTAACATTTGAATTCATAACCAAATGTATCTTCACTTTCAAATATCACGTAAGCACCCTATGTTGTAGAGGACAGGTTGATTTATTTAAGGAGAACTTTTTCTATGATCATATCTAAATCATGTCATGCATGAACAGGCTTCGTTAGATCCTATAGAATAAAATAAGTGAGGTGGGATGATTCAATATTCTATTTATTCCACTTCCTTATTTACAGTATGGAAACATATTCATTTCCTCTTCATCGATCCAAATCTATAACACTATCAAAGTGAAATAAGAGATCTAAGGAAGAACATTGGTTGGACTTTATTAGTAACAAGTAAATATTTTGTACGTAAAAAAATTAAGATATTAGGGGGATAAACACCAATAAAAAAATATAAGGCAATCCAAAAAACACTTGATTATGATCAAATTTATAAGCCGACTTGGATATCGGGCGTATACCTATAAGAACTAAATTAGTTGCAATAAATAGTTGCAACCCTAGAAAATAGACTTTAATAAATCTTTTCTTATATAGAGTCATTATATATGATATGTGAAGAAATGTATGAAAAGTACATTTTATACGGATCTATTTTTGCCATTCATTTCATTCTTGCTCGAGCCGAATGATGAAAAATTATCATATTTGGTTCCTTCAGGGGGTGGATCCATAAGAATTCACCTATCCTAATAACAAAAAAACTTGACTAGAACGATACAATATTAAGAGGAAGTTCGCAGGGTGGCCATGGAAGGCCTAGGTCGCACGTTGGTGAGGAAGTTCTGCTCAAACTCCCTAGTGAGCCGGTCAAAGGACAAGACCGAAGATTGGCACAGTCGGTTGAACCACGCTCGTACCGGTCCCCTCAGGGTTGCCGGAAATGCCCAGCACATCAATGCATCGGAGGTTCCATAGAGGGCCATCTGAGCCCGAAATGCGGAGACATGCTCCGTGGGATCGGAGCCGCCGTCATATGTCTCCAATACCGACAGCCTGAAGTTGAGGGGTGCCGACTTGTCCTGTACTTCCTGTGTGAAATGGGACCTGCCTGAGCTGCCTTCGCTAGACTCGCTCGGTGATTTTTGGAACTCGTGCTAGAACTCGTCTAGGCGTTGGTTGACCCGGGACAACTGGGCCCTGAGTGAGTCGTCCACCAAGTCAAACGATATGGAGTCAGGCTTGAAGTGGGGTAGTGTGACTTAGCAGTGTGCGGGTATGCTCTGCTCGGGCGAACCTCTCGGGTCCGTCGCTTGCTCTCGGGCTTCCCCCATCCCGACTTGCTACCCACTTGGCCTTTATCGGGTCGAGTCAGTTGGGGGAGCCGCTAGCCACACGATCTGAGGAATGAGCGGAGCGAGCGTCTGCATCATGCCCACCATGGCTTGCACTTGTTTGGTCTGGCTGAGGAATGCCTCAGGTGTCACGACCGAGGGTCCCATGGTTAGTCCAAAAATATGTGTATATTGGATCTTTTGAGACAATTATTAGTCTTAGAATGTAATTCTGATTGGTCAATAAAAATACATTTAAATATAATTTTTTTATTTTTTTTAGATTAGTTAATCTATCTTGGAAGGTAAAAATGGGTAGAGTAAACCTATTTTTATTTTATTCGAAATTAATGTCCTCTTCCTTTGCATGTAGGAAATGAATAAAATAAATCATTTAAATCACAAGAAGTGCTTCCATAGAAGTTAAACTTCCATTCATCTACATCTCTTGTTTCTTATTCCCATTCCTCCTTCCTATTGCAAGGTTTCTAATCTTTTATATTGCAAGTGTTCCAATCCTTTCTATTGCAAGTGTTCCGATCCTTCCTATTACAAGCTTTCTAATCTTTCCTATTACAAGTGTCCTAACCTTTTCTTACTACAATTTTATCTCTATATTTGCTTTGAATATGAGGAACTTTAAATTGTTCTAGCCTTGTATTTGATATATCTCCCGTTTAGATGTAACGATTTGAATCTGTGAAACTTCCGAGATTCTGACCTTTCTACCTTGTTATGGTTATAACTTTATGCACTAACCTCTGATTTGGACAAAACTTATTTGATCAGAATATAGACTCATAATTCTTTCTTTTTATAGCTTATTTTAAGAATTCGGAGTAAGTTTGCCTATCCAAACTTCTATTTCAAATAAGCCTACGAATTCTACAAAATAGGGATCATAATTTCTGACCTTTTGATAATGAACCGCCTATAAGTCCCTGTTGGAAACTTTGATTTATTCCAAACTTATTTTATTTTAAATTAGACACATAGATCTTTCATTTGATACTTCGATTGAAATATTTAGAGTCCAAATGTCCGCCCAGTTTTCTATTGAAATTGACCCAGTGAATTCTATAAAATTGAGATTTGTTCTTTGATCTTGGGTAACTAAATCTATTGTAACTCTTTGTTGAAAACTTCAATTCATACGAAAATTATTTTATTTGAAATAAGATTGAAATATATTTCATAATAGCTTTCTTGAGTATATTGGAGTACGATTGATAGTTTGAATCATTTGTTCAATGTGCCTCTCGAATTCTGCTTGAAATCGAGCTTTGGTCGATTTCACATATTCTGGATTTATTCCTTTGGAAATTGATTTCATTTAGCTTTCTTGTCCAATTGAGCTTTATATTACTGCTTTGAATTCTTGTATGCTCTTGTCCTTAAAATTATTTGCATTCTTGAAAACTATTGTGTAACGTTTATACGATATCGTATTAACTCATATAGGCACATGTATATCCCATTGTTCCGCATTTGCTTTCGATATGTGCCTCCATTTTTATTCCTTTGGACATTAAATTCTATCTAACCTTCTTATTTGAATTGAGTTATATGTGATTGCTAGGAATTCTTGAATGCTCTTGCTTTCATTTTCTTTCAAATCTGAATACATTTGTGAAAGATTATACTTGCATCGTATTGACTCATAAAGACGTATGTACGTTTTGTTGTTTTGTGTGTGCTTCCGATATGTGCTATTTATTGTTCATACTGTCCTTTTGTACTTTGGTGTTTGTGGGATATTGTAAACCTTTGCCAGAAATGGTAAAGTGAGTTATGCATAGAGCCTGCGATGCTCTACCGCCCCCTCCGACTTCACCTCGATGTGGGTGGATGGAGCTCCCAAACGTGGGAGACTTCTGTCTGGTGATCATTCAGAAATGAATGAATCACATTCTGTCTATGGTCCCACTACACTTTCTGTATGTTTGATATGATATTCAGAGCTTTGGTTATGTATTTATGTATGTGCTTTGGATAGGAAAGATATGAATTCAACGTCAAATACGACGTTTCAGCTTCTGTTTTGTATTCGTTCTTTGATATGCTCTGAAATGGTTTATATGTCATTGATATATTCTGAAATATTTCCTATGCTATTGATATGTTCCGAAATGCCCCCTATACCTCTGAAATGTTCCTACGCCATTGATAAGCTTTGAAATATTCCATATGCCATTGATATGTTCCGAAATGTTCCATTTGTCAATGATATGCTTTGAAACATTTCATACGCCGTTGATAAGTTCTGAAATATTTCATTCATTATTGATATGCTCCGATGATTCTATATTGTATTTATTCCACTTCCTTATTTACAGTATGGAAACATATTCATTTCCTCTTCATCTATCCAAATCTATAACACTATCAGAGTGAAATAAGAGATCTAAGGAAGAACATAGGTTGGACTTTATTTGTAACAAGTAAATATTTTGTACGTAAAAAAATTAAGATATTAGGGGGATAAACACCAATAAAAAAAATATGAGGCAATCTAAAAAACACTTGATTGTGATCAAATTTATAAGCCGACTTGGATATCGAGCATTTACCTATACGAACTAAATTAGTAGCAATAAATAGTTGCAACCCTAGAAATTAGAATTTAGTAAATCTTTTCTTATATAGAGTCATTATATATGATATGTGAAGATATGTATGAGAAGTAGGTTTTATACGGATCTATTTTTGCCATTCATTTCATTCTTGCTCGAGCCGAATGATAAAAAATTATCATATTTGGTTCCTTCAGGGGGTGGATCCATAAGAATTCACCTATCCCAATAACAAAAAAACTTGACTAGAATGATACTATATTAAGAGGAAGTTCGCAGGGTGGCCATGGAAGGCCTAGGTCGCACAGTGGTGAGGAAGTTCTGCTTAAACTCCCTGGTGAGCTGGTCAAAGGACAAGACCGAAGATTGGTGCAGTCGATTGAACCACGCTCATACCGGTCCCCTCAGGGTGGTCAGAAATGCCCGACACATCAATGCATCGGAGGTGCCATAGAGGGCCATCTGAGCCCGAAATGCGGAGACATGCTCGGTGGGATCGGAGCCACCGTCATATGTCTCCAATACCGACAGCCTGAAGTTGAGGGGTACCGACTTGACCTGAACTTCCTGTGTGAAATGGGACCTGCCTGAGCTGCCTTCGCTAGACTCGCTCGGTGATTTTTGGAACTCGTGCTAGAACTCGTCTAGGCGTTGGTTGACCCGGGACAACTGGGCCCTGAGCGAGTCGTCCACCAAGTCAAACGATACGGTATCAGGCTTGAAGTGGGGTAGTGTGACTTAGCAGGGTGCGGGTATGCTCTGCTCGGGCGAACCTCTCGGGTCCGTCGCTTGCTCTCGGGCTTCCCCCATCCCGATGTGCTACCCACTCGGCCTCTATCGGGTTGAGTCAGTTGGGGGAGCTGCTAGCCACACGATCTGAGGAATGAGCGTAGCGAGCGTCTGCATTATGCCCACCATGGCTTGCACTTGTTTGGTCAGGCTGAGGAATGCCTCAGGTGTCACGGCCGAGGGTCCCATGGTTAGTCCAATAATATGTGTATATTGGATCTTTTGAGAAAATTATTAGTCTTAGAATGTAATTCTGATTGGTCAATAAAAATACATTTCAATATAATTTTTTTATTTTTTTTAATTAGTTAATCTATCTTAGAAGGTAAAAATGGGTAGAGTAAACCTATTTTTATTTTATTTGAAATTAATGTCCTCTTCCTTTGCATGTAGGAAATGAATAAAATAAATCATTTAAATCATGAGAAGTGCTTCCATAGAAGTTAAACTTCCATTCATCTACATCTCTTGTTTCTTATTCCCATTCCTCCTTCCTATTGCAAGGTTTTTAATCTTTTATATTGCAAGTGTTCCAATCCTTTCTATTACAAGTGTTCCGATCCTTCTTATTACAAGCTTTCTAATCTTTCCTATTACAAGTGTCCTAACCTTTCCTTACTGCAATTTTATCTCTACATTTGTTTTGAATATGAGGAACTTTAAATTGTTCTAGCCTTGTATTTGATATATCTCCTGTTTAGATGTCATGATTTTAATATGTGAAACTTTCGAGATTCTGACCTTTCTACCTTGTTATGGTTATAACTTTATGCACCGACCTCTGATTTGGACAACACTTATTTGATCTGAATATAGGCTTATATCCTTTCTTTTGATAGCTTATTTTAAGAATTCGGAGTAAGTTTGCCTATCCAAACTTCTATTTCAAATAAGCCTACGAATTCTGCAAAATAGGGATCGTAATTTTTGACTTTTGATAATGAACTGCCTATAAGTCCCTGTTGGAAACTTTGATTTATTCCAAGCTTATTTTATTTTAAATTAGACACGTAGATCTTTCATTTGATACTTAGATTGAAAGATTTAGAGTCCAAATGCCCGCCCAGTTTTCTGTTGGAATTGACCTTGTGAATTCTACAAAATTGAGATTTGTTCTTTGATCTTGGGTAACTAAATCTATTGTAACTCTTTGTTGAAAACTTTGATTCATTAGAAAATTATTTTATTTGAAATAAGATTGAAATATCTTTCACAATAGCTTTCTTGAGTATATTGGATCACGATTGATAGTTTGAATCATTTGTTCCATGTGCCTTTCGAATTCTACTAGAAATCGAGCTTTAGTCGATTTCACATATTCTGGTTTCATTCCTTTGGAAATTGATTTCATTAAGCTTTCTTGTCCAATTGAGCTTTATATTACTGCTTTGAATTCTTATAAGCTCTTGTCCTTAAAATTATTTGCATTCTTGAAAACTATTGTGTAACGTTTATGCTATATCGTATTAACTCATATAGGCACATGTATATCCCATTGTTCCGCATTTGCTTTCGATATGTGCCTATTCCAATTTCATTCCTTTGGACATTAAATTCTATCTAACCTTCTTATTTGAATTGAGTTATATGTGATTGCTTGGAATTCTTGAATGCTCTTGCTTTCATTTCCTTTCAAATATGAATACATTTGTGAAAGATTATACTTGCATCGTATTAACTCATAAAGGCGCATGTACGTTTTGTTGTTTTGCGTATGCTTCCAATATGTGCTATTTATTGTTCATACTGTCCTTTTGTACTTTGGTGTTTGTGGGATATTGTGAACCTTTGCCAGAAATGGTAAAGGGAGTTATGATTAGAGCCTGCGATGCTCAACCGGCCCCCTCTGACCTCACCTAGATGTGGGTGGATGGAGCTCCCAGACGTGGGAGACTTTTATCTGGTGATCATTCAGAGATGGATGAATCACATTCTGTTTATGGTCCCACTACACTTTCTATATGTTTGATATTATATTCAGAGCTTTGGTTATGTATTTATGTATGCGCTTTGGATAAGAAAGATATGAATGCAACATCAAATACGACGTTTCAGCTTCTGTTTTGTATTCGTTCTTTGATATCATCTGAAATGGTTTCTATGCCGTTGATATGTTCTGAAATATTTCCTACGCTATTGATATGTTCTGAAATGCTCCCTATGCCTCTAAAATGTTCCTACGACATTGATATGCTTTGAAATATTCTATATGCCATTGATATGTTCTGAAATGTTCCATTTGTCATTGATATGCTCTGAAACATTTCATACGCCGTTGATAAGCTCCGAAATGTTTCATTCGTTATTGATATGCTCCGATGATTCAATATTATATTTATTCCACTTCTTTATTTATAGTATGGAAACATATTCATTTCCTCTTCATCTATCCAAATCTATAACACTATTAGAGTGAAATAAGAGATCTAAGGAAGTGTTGGGTCCAGCCCATATGTGGGCTTGGACAATTGGGCCTATTGAGCCCAAATCACTAATTGAAAGAAAGGGCAAAAGGTGAGGGTAGCAAAAAAAAATGAGAGCGTGCAGCGTGCGTGTGTGCAGATGAGCGTGCAACGAGCGGCGGCGTAGAGAGAGAAAAGAGGAGAGAGAAGAAGAGAGAAAGATTAGGTTTCTGAGTTTTTTGCTTGACGATCGGCAGCCAAACGTTGTTAGTTTTGGCCCAAATTTTATATGAAGAATCCTTGCTGTAAACTCTACAATCCTAATGTGTTGATCTACAATTTACCCTCTCTAAGGTATTTTCCTACTATATCCACTCCGTGAGACCTAGAATTCTCTTTTGAGGAGATCCATCCGATATGCTAGAGCCAAGATCTATGTTCTTGATGTTATTGTGATCCTTTAATTATTCTAGAGAAGTCTTATTGTAAATATGTTATCATTATTATTGATAGTGGAAGTTTAAAATGGACTACAGTCCCGTGGTTTTTCCCACACTGGGTTTTCCACGTTAAAAGATTTGGTCTCACTGTGTGATTGATTATTTGCTCTATTGTTTATGCTGTGCTGGTTGATATTTTCATTTGGATATCAAGTTAGTATTTTTATGAGAAACCCATTTTGATACACAAAGAGGGAAAAGAATATTCCACTTTAACAGGTTTTTTCCAACAAGTGGTATTCGAACAATAGGTTGTTTGGTGCTAGTTTTTCTTGTGTGATTGAAATGGAGCAGTCAGATGGTATGATTAAATTAAACTCATCAAACTATTCCACTTGGAGGCGTTTGATGGAAGATTTGCTCTATTGCAAAGATTTATATAAGCCTATCAAGGTTAAAGATAAACCTTCTACTATGGACGATGAAGAATGAGAAGTTCAACATAGAAAAACTATTGCCTATATTAGAAGATGGATGGATATAAACTTGCATGAGCATATTTCTGATGAAACCAGAGCTGATGTTGTTTGGCAAAGGTTAGAAAACCTCTTTACGAAAAAGACAATGGGAAATAGAATTTCTCTCCTCAGAAGGCTTGTAAATTTAAAGTATAAAGATGGTGGTAACATTATTGAGCATATAAGCCTATTTTAGAGTCTTACAAACAAGTTTGTTGCTATGAAAATGAATATAGATGATGAGATGCAAGGATTACTACTTCTTAGCTCTTTACCAGAAAGTTGGGAAACGTATGTGGTGACTATTTGCAACTCCACGTTAGAGGGAACTCTAACTATAGATATGGTTAAAGATAGTTTACTAAATGAAGATGCCAGAAGGAAAGAACAGGATGAATCTTCTTCTGGGGCATTTGTTACTAAAAAACAAGAAAAACGTGGAAGAAGTCATAGCAGAAACCCACATGGATATAGAGGAAGATCTAAGTCTAGAAGAGATATCAAATGTTTTCACTGTAATAGGTCAGGTCATATGAAGAAAGAGTGTAGGTTTTGGAAGCGAGAACAGAATGAAATGAAGAAAAATGAGAAAGAGACCAATACAATTACTGTTGAAGGTAATATCACTATTGTCTATGATAAAGGTTGTGTTAGTCTTGTAACTCAGGACAGTAATTGGGTAATTGACTCTGGCGCTTCATTTCATGTTATTTCTCATGGTGATTTCTTTAGATCTTACAGTGCTGGTGATTTTGGTAATGTTAGAATGGGAAACAGTAGTACATCTAAGATTGTGGGTATTGGAGATATTTGCTTGGAGACCAGTATTGAGAGCAAATTGATACTCAAAGATGTAAGGCATGTTCTAGATATTCATCTTAACTTGATATCTACAGGTAGACTTGATGATGAGGGCTTTGCACACTATTTTGGTGAAAGGAAAGAAACTTAACCCTTTTTATGTTATAGAAGCTGAGCTACACAAAGGAGAGATTAATGCAATTCAAAAACGTGAAAGTATAGATCTTTGGCATAAGAGGCTTGGACATATCAGCGAGAAGGGACTTCAAACTCTTGCTAGAAAGTAGTTCTTACCAGAGTTGCAAGGTACATCTCTTAAATCTTGTGATCATTGCTTAGTTGGAAAAATACATAGAGTTGCATTTCAGACATATCCATCATCTAGAAGATCAGATGTTATTGATTTAGTTCATACTGATGTTTGTACTATGCAAACTAGAACTCTTCGAGGTGCTCTTTATTTTGTTACTTTAATTGATGACCATTCTAGAAAAGTGTGGGCTTTTGCTTTGAAATCTAAAGACCAGGTACTCGATGTTTTCAAGGAGTTTCATGTTAGTGTTGAAAGTGAAACTGGCAGAAAACTAAAGTGTATTCGATCAGATAATGGTGGTGAGTACAGGGGTCCTTTTAAGAATTATTGCAGGTTTCGTGGTATCATGCTTGAGAAAACAATTCCTAAAACTCCTCAATAAAACGGTGTGGTAGAAAGAATGAACAGAACCATTGAAGAAAGGATTAAGTGTATGCTTTCCTATGCCAAGTTACTAAAGTCATTTTGGGGGGAGGCTATGAGAACTACAGTTGATCTGATAAATCTTTCTCCATCAATTCCTTTGAAAGGTGATGTTTCAGAGAGAGTATCGAGAGAAAAAGATATATCTTATAATCACTTAAGAGTCTTTGAGTGTAAAGCATTTGTTCATATTCCCAAAGATGAGAGGTCCAAGCTTGATAGTAAAGCAAAAGCATGTATCTTCTTGGGATATGGTCATGAAGAGTTTGGGTACAGATTATGGGATCTAGTGAACAAGAAGATTATTAGAAGCAGAGATGTTATGTTTCTTGAAGACTAATTGTTTGATGATCGTGATAATATTGAGAAGCCAAAAACCTCTGTTTATATTCCTTGGAGTCTGGGTCCAATTCCTTCACCTGTAGTTCATGATGATCATGGGGGAGATGAATAAGAAGATTGTAGTGAGAATACCAGTGATGATACACCTACAGTTGATGATGCTGAACCAACTAAACAAGCACCTCCACCACTAGTTGCGATTCCATTGAGAAGATCCACTAAAGAGCGACAACCATCTACTAGATATCCTCCACATGAATATGTTATGCTTACTGACGAGGGAGAGCCAAAAACTTACCAAGAAGCTATTCTACATGAGAATAAGAATTTGTGGGTTAAAGCCATGCAAGAAGAGATGAGATCCTTGCTTGAGAACCACACCTATGACTTGGTAAAGTTGCCTAAAGAGAAGAAAGCTCTTAAGAATAAGTGATTTACAAATTGAAGACTGAAAACAATAGCTCACAATAAAGATACAAGGCATGACTAGTGGTGAAAGGATTCAGTCAGAAGAAAGGTATTGACTTTGAAGACATATTTTCTCCAATTGTGAAAATATCCTCTATCCGAGTTGTTCTTGGTTTGGCCGCTCGCTTGAATTTAGAAGTTGAGCAACTTGATGTAAAAACAGCATTTCTTCATGATGACTTAGAAGAAGAAATTTATATGGAGCAACCAGAAGGTTTCAAAGTCAAGGGAAAAGAAAATATGGCATGTAAGTTTAGGAAAAGCTTATATGGACTCAAACAGGCACCTATATAGTGGTATAAGAAGTTTGATTCCTTTATGATGAGCTAAGGGTATGATAGAATCACATCTGATCATTGTGTGTTTATGAAGAAATTTTCAGATAATGATTTTATTATTTTATTACTATATATTGATGATATGCTGATTGTTGGCCATGATATTGGAAAAATCGGAAAGCTTAAAAGAGAGATAAGTCTTTTGCCATAAAAGACTTGGGATCGGTGAAACAAATACTTGAAATGAAGATTCTTTGTGATAGGAAGAAAAGGAAGATTTGGCTATCTCAAGAGATTTACATTGAAAAGGTTCTTGAAAGATTCAACATGAGTAAAGCCAAAGTAGTTTGTTCTCCACTTGCAGGTCATTTCAAACTTAGTTTGAAACAATGTCCTACAAGTAAGAAAGAAAAAGAAGAAATGTCCAGAGTGCCTTACTTATCTGCAGTAGGCAATTTGTTGTATGTTATGGTTTGTACTAGGCCAGATATAGCTCATGCAGTTGGAGTTGTCAGTCGATTTCTCTCTAATCCTGGAAAGAAACATTGGGCAGTAGTGAAATGGATATTAAGATATCTAAGAGGTACTTCCAGGTTATGTTTATGTTTTGGCAGTGATAAACTTGTGTTAGAATGTTACACAAATGCAGACATGGCAGGTGATACTGATTCCAGGAAGTCTACTTCGGGATTCTTGATGACATTTGCAGGAGGAGCAGTCTCTTAGCAGTCTAAGTTATAGAAGTGTGTTGCTCTATCAACCATAGAAGCAAAATACATAGCAATTACTAAAGCCTATAAGGAAGCTTTATGGATGAAAAAGTTTCTACAGGAATTAGGCTTGAAATAGGAAGGATATACAATTTATTGTGACAATCAGAGTGCCATTCACCTCTCCAAGAATTAAACATACCATTCTTGATCCAAGTATATTGATGTGAGATATTACTGGATTCGAGATGTGCTTGAGTTGAAAGAATTACAGTTGGAAAAAGTGCATATCAATGAGAATGGTTCAGATATGTTGACAAAGTCTTTACCTTAAGAGAAACTTGAAGCATGTAAGCAAAGAGCGGGCTTGGTACAACCCATCATATGAGCTGGAGGGGGAGAATTATTGGGTCTAGCCCATATGTGGGCTTGGACAATTAGGCCTATTGAGCCCAAATCACTAATTGAAAGAAAGGGCAAAAGGTGAGGGTAGCAAAAAAAATGAGAGCGTGCAGCGTGCGTGTGTGCAGATGAGCGCGCAGCAAGTGACGACATAGAGAGAGAAAAGAGGAGAGCGAAGAAGAGAGAAAGATTAGGTTTCTAAGTTTTCTACTTGATGATCGGTAGCCAAATATTGTCAGTTTTGGCCCAAATTTTATGTGGAGAATCCTTGCAGCAAACTCTACAATCCTAACGGTATTGAGCTATAGTTTACCCTCTTTAAGGTACTTTCCTACTATATCCAGTTTGTGAGACCTAGAATTCTCTTTTGAGGAGATCCATCCGATATGCTAGAGCCAAGATATATGGTCTTGATGTTATTGTGATCCTCTGATTTGGTCTCACTATGTGATTGATTATTTGCCCTATTGTTTATGATGTGTTGGTTGATATTTTCATTTGGATATCAAGTTGGTATTTTGATGAGGAACCCATTTTGATACACAAAGAGGGAAAAGAATATTCCGCTTTAACAGGTTTTTTTCTAGCAAAAAGAACATAGGTTGAACTTTATTAGTAATAAGTAAATATTTTGAACGTAAAAAAATCAAGATATTAGGGGGATAAACACCAATCAAAAAATATGAGACAATCCAAAAGACACTTGATTATGATCAAATTTATAAGCCGACTTGGATATCGAGCACTTACCTATAAGAACTAAATTAGTTGCAACCCTGGAAAATAGAATTTAGTAAATCTTTTCTTACATAGAGTCATTATATATGATATGTGGAGATATGTATGAAAAGTAGATTTTATACGGATCTATTTTTACCATTCATTTCATTCTTGCTCGAGTCAAATGATGAAAAATTATCATATTTGGTTCCTTCAGGGGGTGGATCCATAAGAATTCACCTATCCCAATAACAAAAAAACTTGTCTAGAATGATACTATATTAAGAGGAAGTTCGCAGGGTGGCCATGGAAGGCCTAGGTCACACGCTAGTATGGAAGTTCTGCTCAAACTCCCTGGTGAGCTGGTCAAAGGACAAGACCGAAGATTGGCACAGTCGGTTGAACCACGCTCATACCGATCCCCTCAGGGTGGTCGAAAATGCCCGGCACATCAATGCATCGGAGGTGCCATAGAGGGCCATCTGAGCCCGAAATTCGGAGACATGCTCCGCGGCATCGGAGTCACCGTCATATTTCTCCAATGCCAATAGCCTAAAGTTGAGAGGTACCGACTTGTCCTGTACTTCCTATATGAAAGGGGACCTACCTGAGCCGCCTTCGCTAGACTTGCTCGGTGATTTTTGAACTTGCGCTAGAACTCGTCCAAGCATTAGTTGACCCGGGACAACTGGGCCCTAAGCGAGTCGTCCGCCAAGTCAAACGATACGGTGTCAAGCTCAAAGTGGGGTAGTGTGACTTAGCAGGGTGTGGGTATGCTTTACTCGGGCGGACCTCTCAGGTTTGTCGCTTGCTCTTGGGCTTCCCCCATCCCGACTTGCTACCCACTCTGCCTTTATCGGGTCGGGTCAGTTGGGGGAGCCACTAGCCACATGATCTGAGGAATGAACGGAGCGAGAGTCTGCATCATGCCCACCATGGCTTGCACTTGTTTGGTTAGGCTGAGGAATGCCTCGGGTGTCACAACCGAGGGTCCCATGGTTAGTTCGAGGGGTGACAACCCCGGGTCATTGAAAAGGTGCCAGTAGCGATCTAGCGTCGAGGCTGGGATCCCCCCATCTACGAGGGTGGGGAGGGACTGATTTCCGGGCTCGATGGAGGGGAGACCGGTCGGTGGTTCTCCCTCGGGGAGAGCTTCTAAGACATGCTTCTATGACATGGCCCTCCTTCTAGCACCAAAATATTAGTGAACAAGTATACCATGGCTGATGAGTTTGCACGGTTTGGTCCACAGGTCAATGTCGGGAGCCTTCTGTCGAGTGAGCTGGATTACGAGGTGGCCGTGCTCTCAGGAAGGGATGCTTGTTGGCATTGGTCGGGCTCCGACCGATTGACGACTCGTCCTTGCGCATTGGATGGTGACCCCTGGGTTGAGACGCTCGCGGCTCGCGAGTGGTCTTTCGCCTACAGAAATGGCCCTCATCGGGTGATCCTCGACTTTGGCCCCTTCGATGAGCAAGTCAGTAGTGGGTGGATTATTTTCTATTTTTCTTCCCTCCTCTCCCATCTTGCCAGATGTTGGCCAAGGGCTTTATTGTTGGGAAATCTTGATGGGTTGACATCACATGCGCAGTGGAAGAACAAGAAAAATCAAAATCCCTGATTCCCAAAGAGATGTTGGTCATCGTGCGAAGATTGGTGCGCAAAATCCGCGAAACTTAAAACTGCGTATAGAGTATATTGTGTTACCTAGGGAGATCGTATATCCCTATTTCCTTGCAATTTTTAGGAGAGGGTGAAGGAGGTCAAGCGTCCTCCTCTCTAGCGGTGATCCACACATTAGGGCTACGACGACGCTTATCAAAACTCCAGGCCTACTCTGAGGTGAAGAGGGGGAGGAGAATAGGAGAGGCAAGCAAAGGCTCTAGCCTATGAGACTCTGAATCCCTCCTATTTATAAAGGTCCCCTGTCAAACCCTAATGGATCCTCCCTTAGTGGGTATTGGATCTACATCCAATAACCCAAGCCTTTTAGATTAGTGGATCTCTATCCAATTATCTCTCAAGGGTTCTAATTGGATCTTGTCCATGGGATCCAATAATTCAGGGGCTTATTGGATATCCAATAAGACTAGGGCTCCGTCGGATATCTCATATCCGAACCTCTACTCATCGCAATGCCTACCATATGTGTGTGACCCTTTAGGCCCAATATCGAGCTGGCCGTGAGTCATACCTGTCAGAACTCCTTCTAACTCAGTGAATTATTATCTTTGTAATAATTCACTTAACTCATCGACTACGGACGTACTAGGCCACTACGCCGTAGTCTCCAAACGATACAGGGGAATCCAATCCATTGGATCTGTTTGTCCTCAGTTACCATGTACCTATAGTCCCTCATCCATCTAATATCCCAAAGACCGTATATCGAGAATGGTGTTATCGGACCTATATGGTTTCTACTTGAGTCTCGCTCTAATCGGATTCTCCCAGAGAACTCTTTCTCTCTCAACTCGAATGACCCTAACTAGAGATTTGTTTGAGCAAGAACACATAGGATATTCCTCTCATGACACCAAGAGTGGATGATCCTCTATCGACACTCAATAGCCCTCGTAAGGTCGACTACCACTCCCAATAACCAGGTGTACTAGATCTAGGACAGCCAAACCTATAAGTCTAGTATCAAAGAGTGGAGCATTCATACATGACATCCTTAGTGACTCAAGTCTAAGGACCAGATACACCACTAGGACTATGGATTCACTGTCTGACAATAAGGCATTATTAACCATCCAGCATTCCCTAAGCGGATCAATCAGTGAACTCAATCTCCAATGAGCACCTGTACTGTATCCCTAGTGTCCCTACACGAGCAGCTATGAGACCAGCTGCATCCATCATATGGATGGGTATACAGCACACCAATCTGTTCGGTTATCATGATGTCCCTCTCGAGTAACCTATGACCGAGATTATTTAGGATTTGTGTTTAAAGGTGAATCGATCTCATTATTGTGATCTCATCACATTCCGATTCCCATTGCACAAATCCAAGGACATCACAATATATATATATGCATATATGGAATAGTTATAAAGTGATATATGTCAAAATATAATAAGCAAAAAGATTCTGTATCAAGTTACAAGTACCATCACTCACGTGATTGGCTTGTTGGGCACCTATGACTAACAATCTCCCACTTGACATAAAGCCAATCACCTATGTGTCTCAATCCCATCAGACCCCTATGACGCTCAAAGACAATCTGAGACAACGACTTTGTCAGTGGATCTACAATGTTATCTTCGGATGGAACTCTTTCCACTACTACATCTCCTCGGGTTACGATCTCTTTGATACGTTGGAACCTCCTCAGAACACTTCTGATAAGACCCAGGTTCCCTTATTTGAGTAATCGCCCCATAATTGTCGCAATATAAGGAAGTCGACTTCTCTCTATCCGGCACAACTCCCAAATCTGTGATGAACTTCTTCAACCAGACTCCCTCCTTTCCTACATCTGATGCAGCAATGTACTCCGCCCCTATGGTTGAGTCAGCAGTAGTATCTTGCTTGGAACTCTTCCAGCACACTGCTCCTCCATTCAAGGTGTACACATACCCTGAATTCGACTTGCTATCATCGACATCAGACTGAAAACTTGAGTCTGTGTAGCCTTCAGCCTTAAGGCTATTACCTCCATATACTTGTAAAAGATCCTTAGTCCTTCTCAAGTACTTAAGGATATACTTTACTGCATTCCAATGCTCCAAGTCTGGATCCGCCTGATACCTGCTCGTGACACTCAGAGCATGCGCTATATCAGGCCTAGTACATAGCATGGCATACATGACAGACCCTATTGCTGAGGCATAAGGTATCATATCCATGTTCGCCCTTTCTTTTGGGGACATACTCGTAGAAAGCGATATCCTATGTCTCATCGGTATGAGACATCTCTTGAAATTTTTCATGCCAAACTATTTTGACAATGGTTTCTATGTATTTGGACTTGGACAAGCCAAGCATCCTCTTGGATCTATCTCTATATATTCTAATCCCCAAGATATAGGATTCTTCCCCTAAGTCCTTCATGGAGAAGTGTCTAGATAACCAAGTCTTTACTATGGATAGCATTCCTACGTCATTCCCAATGATCAGGATGTCATCCATATATAACACCAAAAAGGTAATAACGCTCCCACTTACCTTCCTGTACACACAAGGCTCATCTTCGTTCTTAACAAAGTCATAAGATCTGATTGCCTCATCAAATCTTATGTTCCAACTTTGGGAAGCTTGCTTTAGTCCATAAATGGATCTAAGCAACCTACACACCTTATCTGGGTAGTTCTTGGACACGAATCCCTCAGGTTGCATCATATACACCTCCTCCTCGAGGTTCCCATTGAGGAATGTCGTTTTCACATCCATCTGCCAGATCTCATAATCATAGTGTGCTACAATAGCCAATAGAATTCTGATGGAATTTAGCATTGCTATGGGTGAGAAGGTTTCGTCGTAGTCAACACCTTGCCTTTGACGATACCCCTTAGCCACTAGCCTTGTTTTATAGGTCTCTATCTTTCCATCTACTCCGATCTTTTTCTTAAAGATCCACTTGCAACCGATGGGTACTATACCTTCAGGCACATCAACTAGGTTCCAAACCTTGTTGGAGTACATAGAATCCATCTCCGAATTCATGACTTCTTGCCACTTCCCAGAGTCTATACTCATAATAGGCTCCTCGTAGGTCTGAGAATCAATATCCTCAACATCATCTCCTCTAATATGTCCCACATATCTCTCAGGAGGATGGGATACTCTATCAGACCTATGTAAAGTTAAAACTTGTGTATTAGGTACCTAAACAGACTCGGGCTGTAGAGTGGTGCTTGAGCTTGGTTCTCCAACCTCACTCAACTCTATCATTCTCCCACTATCTCCACCAAGAATATATTCCTTCTTAAGAAACACTGCTCTCTTAGCTACAAAGATCTTTTGGTCCTCGAGATGATAGAAATAATATCCATAAAGTTTCTTTGGGGAATCCTACAAATTTGCATCGCTCTGTCCTTGATTCTAACTTATCGGGGTTGTATCTTTTAACGTGGGTAGGGTAGCCCCAAATCTTAACAACCTTAAGATCAAGCTTCTTTCCTTTCCATATCTCATATGGTGTAGACACTACCGATTTAGTTGGAACTCTGTTCAGAAGGTAAGCTGCGATTTCTAGGGCATATCCCCAGAATGAGATGGGTAGGTCAACGAAACTCATCATGGACCGTACCATATCTAACAGCGTACGATTCCTCCTTCCAGGGACACCATTGAGCTGAGGTGTATAAGGAGGTGTCCATTGGGATAATATCTCATGGTCCTTGAGGAACTGAGTAAACTCTGTACTTAAGTACTCACCTCCTCGATTTGATCGAAGAGTTTTGATACTCTTTCCAGTCTGGTTCTCCACCTCATTCTTATACTCTTTGAATTTCTCAAAAGCCTCGGACTTGTACTTCATTAAGTACACATATCCATACCTTGAGAAATCATCAATAAAGGTAATGAAGTAGGAGTAACCACCAATGGCATGAGTTGATATGGGTCCACATACATTCACTATGTATGAGTTCCAACAGCTCAGTGGCTCTCTCTCAAGTTCTACTAAATGGAGAGTTAGTCAGTTTTCCACAAAGGCAGGGCTCGCAAGTTACATATGATACATAGTTAAATGGATCTAGATATCTATCATTTAGCAACTTTTGAATCATTCTCTCATGGATGTGACCTAACCTACAATGCCATAGGTATGCACTGTTCACCTCATCACGTTTCCTCTTAGACACACCTACATTCATGATATGTGGAGTAGTGTCTAGCATAAATAAACCTTTATGCAATATTCCTCTCACCAATCTCCCCTCGACTTTGCTAGAATTTATAATAAATTATAGATGTGATAAGCAATACTGGTATCCAATACCAATGCACTATCACAAAAATCTGACAATTGGAGATTAATCATGAATGTACCTGAAGCTTCTCCAAGCTTTTATTTCGCCCTTTCTACAAAGTACTCTTTACAGTTCCTCTTCCAATGCCTATCTTTACACCATAGTGGAAGTGTTGGAAAATCTTGGGGGCGACATCATATGCGCAACGGAAGAACAAAAAAACAAAATCCCCGATTCCTAAAAGGATGTTCGTCGTCGTGCGAAGATTGGTGCACAAAATCCGCGAAACTTAAAACTGTGTATAAAGTAGATTGTGTTACCTAGGGAGATCGTATATCCCTGTTTCCTTACAGATCCTTAGGAGAGGGTGAAGGAGGTCAAGCGTCCTCCACTCTAGCGGTGATCTACACAGTAGGGTTGCGACGACGCTCCTCAAAACTCCAGGCCTGCTTTGAGGTGGAGAGGGAGAGGAGAATAGGAAAGGCAAGCAAAGGCTCTAGCCCATGAGGCTCTGAATCCCTCCTATTTATAGAGGTCCCCTGTCAAACCCTAATGGGTTCTCCCCTAGTGGGTATTGGATCTGCATCCAATAAGACAAGGGCTCTATCGGATATCTCATATCCGAACCTCTACTCATCGCAATGCCTACCATATATGTGTGACCCTCTAGTCCCAATATCGAGCTGGCCGTGAGTCATACCTATCAGAACTCCTTCTAACTCAGTGAATTATTATCTCTGTAATAATTCACTTGACTCATCGACTACAGACGTACTAGGCCACTACGCCATAGTCCCCAGACGATACAGGGGAATCCAATCCATTGGACCTGTCTGTCCTCAGTTACCGTATACCTATAGTCCCTTATCCATCTAATATCTCAGAGATCGTATATCGAGCATGGTGCTGTCAGACCCATACGGTTTCTACTCGAGTCTCGCTCTAATCGGATTCTCCCGGAGAACTCTTTCTCTCTCAATCCGAATGACCCTGGCCAGGGATTTGTCTGAGCAAGAACACATGGGATATTCCTCTCATGACGTCGAGAGTGGATGATCCTCTATCGACACTCAATAGCCCTCGTAAGGTTGACTACCACTCCCAATGACCAGCTGTACTAGATCTGGGACAGCCAAACCTATAAGTCTGGTATCAAAGAGTGGAGCACTCATACAGGACATCCTTGGTGTCTCAAGTCTAAGAACCAGATATACCACTAGGACTACGGAATCGCTGTCTGACAATAAGGCATCATCAACCATCCAGCATTCCATAAGCGGATCAATCAGTGAACTCATTCTCCAATGAGCACCTGTACTGTATCCCTAGTGTCCCTACACGAGCAGCTATGAAACCAGCTACATCCATCATATGGACGGGTATACAGCACATTAGTCTGTCCGGTTATCACGATGTCCCTCTCGAGTAACCTATGACCAGGATTATTTAGGATATGTGTTTAAAGGTGAATCGATCTCATTATCGTGATCTCATCACGATCCAATTCCCATTGCACAAATCCAAGGACATCACAATATATGTATGCATTTATGCAATAGTTATAAAATGATATGCGCCAAAATATAATAAGCAAAAAGATTCTGTATCAAGTCACACGTGCCATCACTCACGTGATTGGCTTTCTGGGCACCTATGACTAACAATCTCCCACTTGACCTAAAGCCAATCACCTATGTGTCTGATCCCCATCAGACCCCTGTGATGCTCAATGACAATCTGAGACAACGGCTTTGTTAGTGGATCTGCAATGTTATCTTCGGATGGAACTCTTTCCACTACTACATCTCCTCGGGTTACGATCTCTCTGATAAGGTAGAACCTCCTCAGAACATGCTTAGATTTCTGATGAGACCTAGGTTCCTTTGCTTGAGCAATCGCCCCGTTGTTGTCGCAATATAGGGAGATCTGCACCTCGCTACCCGGCACGACTCCCAAATCTGTAATGAACTTCTTCAACCAGACTCCCTCCTTTGCTGCATCTGATGCAGCAATGTACTCCACCTCTATGGTCGAGTCAGCAGTGGTATCTTGCTTGGAACTCTTCCAGCACACTACTCCTCCATTCAAGGTGTACACATACCCTGAATTCGACTTGCTATCATCGACATCAGACTGAAAAATTGAGTCAGTGTAGCGTTCAACCTTAAGGCTATTATCTCCATATACTAGTAAAAGATCCTTAGTCCTTCTCAAGTACTTAAAGATACACTTTACTGCTTTCCAGTGCTCCAAGCCGGGATCCGCCTGATACTTGCTCGTGACACTCAGAGCATGCGCTATATCATGCCTAGTACATAGCACGGCATACATAATAGACCCTATTGCTGAGGCATAAGGTATCATATTCATGTTCGTCCTTTTTCTGGAGTCTTTGGGGACATACTCATAGAAAGCGATATCCCATGTCTCATCGGTATGAGACCTCTCTTGGAATTTTCCATGCCAAACCTTTTGACAATGGTTTCTATGTACCTAGACTGGGACAAGTCAAGCATCCTCTTGGATCTATCTCTATAGATTCTAATCCCCAAGATACAGGATGCTTCCCCTAAGTCCTTCATGGAGAAGTGTCTAGATAACCAAGCCTTTATTGTAGATAGCATTCCTACGTCATTCCCAATGATCAGGATGTCATCCACATATAACACCAAAAAGGTGATAGCGCTCCCACTTACCTTTCTATACACACAAGGCTCATCTTCGTTCTTAACGAAGTCATAAGATCTGATTGCCTCATCAAATCTTATGTTCTAACTTCGGGAAGCTTACTTTAGTCCATAAATGGATCTAAGCAACCAACACACCTTATCTGGGTAGTTCTTGGATACGAATCCCTCAGATTGCAACATATACACCTCCTCCTCGAGGTTTCCATTGAGGAATGCGGTTTTCAAATCCATCTGCCAGATCTCATAATCATAGTGTGCTGCAATAGCCAATAGAATTCTGATGGATTTTAGTATTGCTATGGGTGAGAAGGTTTCGTCGTAATCAACACCTTGCCTTTGACGATATCCCTTAGCCACTAGCCTTGCTTTATAGGTCTCTACCTTTCCATCTACTCCGATCTTTTTCTTAAAGATCCACTTGCAACCGATGGGTACAATACCATCGGGCGCATCTACTAGGTTCTAAACCTTATTGGAGTATATAGAATCCATCTCAGAATTCATGGCTTCTTGCCACTTCCCGGAGTCTATACTCATAATAGCTTCCTCGTAGGTCTGAGGATCAATATCCTTAACATCCTCTCCTCTAATATGTCCCACATATCTCTCAGGAGGATGGGATACTCTATCAGACCTGCGTAAAGTTAAAATTTGTGTATTTGGTACCTGAACAGACTCGAGCTGTAGAGTGGTGCTTGAGCTTGGTTCTCCAACCTCGCTCAACTCTATCATTCTCCCACTATCTCCACCAAGAATGTGTTCCTTCTCAAGGAACACTGCTCTCTTAGCTACAAAGACCTTTTGGTCCTCGAGATGATAGAAATAATACCCACAAGTTTCCTTGGGGTATCCCACAAATTTGCATCGCTCTATCCTTGATTCTAACTTATCGGGGTTGTGTCTTTTAACATGGGCAGGGTAGCCCCAAATCTTAACAACCTTAAGATCAGGCTTCTTCTCTTTCCATATCTCATGTGGTGTAGACACTACCGACTTAGTTGGAGCTCTATTCATAAGGTAAGCTACGGTTTCTAGGGCATATCCCTAGAATGAGATAGGTAGGTCAGCGAAACTCATCATGGTCCGTACCATATCTAATAACGTACGATTTCTCCTTTCAGAGACACCATTGAGCTAAGGTGTATAAGGAGGTGTCTATTGGGATAATATCCCATGGTCCTTGAGGAACTAAGTAAATTATGTACTTAAGTACTCACCTCCTCGATCTGATTGAAGAGTTTTGATACTCTTTCCAGTCTGGTTCTCCACCTCATTCTTATACTCTCTGAATTTTTCAAAAGTCTCGAACTTGTACTTCATTAAGTACACATATCCATACCTTGAGAAATCATCAGTAAAGGTAATGAAGTAGGTGTAACCACCAAAGACGAGTTGACATGGGTCCACATACAACACTATGTATGAGTTCCAATAGCTCAGTGGCTCTCTCTCCAGTTCCATTAAATAGAGAGTTGGTCAGTTTTCTATGAAGGCAAGGCTCGCAAGTTGCATATAACTCATAGTCGAATGGATTTAGATATCAATCATTTAGCAACTTTTGAATCATTCCCTCATGGATGTGACCTAGCCTACAATGCCATAGGTATGCACTGTTCACCTCATCTCGTTTCCTTTTAGACACTTACATTCATAATATGTGGAGTAGTGTCTAGCATAAACAAACCTTTATGCAATATTCCTCTCGCCAATCTCCCCTCGGCTTTGCTAGAATTTACAATAAATTGTAGATGTGATAAGCAATACTGGTGTCCAATACCAATGCACTATCATAAAAATCTAACAATTAGAGATTGATCATGAATGTACCTGAAGCTTCTCCAAGCTTCTATTTCGCCCTCTCTACAAGGTACTCTTTGCAGTTCCTCTTCCAGTGTCCATCTTTGCCATAGTGAAAGCACTGGCCTTTGTCCTTTGTTGGGTCTTTCTTAGCAACCTTTTCTTTACCTGGTCTGCCCTTGCCCTTTCCCTTCTTAAGGGACCTTTCTGCTTTCCTTTTCTTTTTAGACTCACTAGTGTAGAGAACTGGCTTCTCTTTCTTAATAGTACTTTTTGCCTTCCTCAACATATTGAGGAGCTCTGGGAGAGTCACCTCAAGCTTGTTCATATTAAAATTCATTATGAACTGTGAAAAGGAATCTGGTAGGGACTGAAGCACAATGTCCACACACAAGTTATCCTCTAGGACCATTCCTAGACCTGTGAGTTTCTCTATCCACTCAATCATCTTTAGGACATGGTTCTGAACCGGTGTCCCCTCAGTCATCCTAGCGCGGAAGAGGCTCTTGTATATCTTATATCGCTGAGTCCTTCCCTATTCCTCAAACAATTTACGGACATGTAGGAGAATGGATCTGGCATCCATCTTTTCATGTTGTCTCTGTAACTCAGGAGTCATAGAGCCCACATATAGCACTGAGCAAGAGTGGAGTCATCAAAGTACTTCACGTAGCGAGCGATCTCATCCTCGTTTGCCCCTTCTTCGGGCGTAGGCATCACTGTATCAAGGACGTACACGATTTTCTCCATTGTGAGAACAATTCTCAAGTTACGGAGCCAATCCGTATAATTTGGACCAATGAGGCGGTTGACATCAAGTATGCCACGTAAGGGATTTTGCAAGAAATAAACTATCAAGATATGGACTTCTATCTTAATATGCTCCCACTATTTTACTAACGAGTCACGCGACACCCTCAACACGTGAAACGGAAGTCTCCGGCAGACTTCTAGTGGGGATCAGGATCCAATCAGCGTCTTAGTATAACCTCGAGGGACTCGACCAATCACACTATGCCTAAAAGGTAGGCAACTCTTACCGATCACAACTCCTTGTGATTCCCGTCTTGTTCGGCCTCCGAATCACCATGGCATCGAGGGACTCGACCAACCATGATGCTCGGTTAAGTCAACACCTTCGTTACAAGATGAGTCTGATTTGATGATATACCCTCGAGGGACTCGACCAAGCATACCATGCCCTCAGGTCACCGGTGACATCTCTATGTCGTAAGCAAGATAGCGAATCACGATATAGGTGAGTCTCGAGGGACTCGACCAACTTAACCTATACCGGGAATCGGTTCCTCCTTATAACGATGGAAGGCCATGTGGGTCAATCTAATTACCTCACGTTTACCGACTTAATATTATCGAGAGATGTTTCTATGATTTGGTCTCCTAATATGACATGTCACACATATACATATTTAATATATATCTATATCGCATGCAAATATATATACATATCTAGTATGTGTATAAGCAATCACACCAGATGATCATGGACCACAACCTAATATAATTAGGCCCGAGCCAGTAGGCCTAATCACTCACATCAAGATCTATGTGTGCAACGGTGCATCTCCATGCCTTGTGATCATCCATCTCGTCCTCGTCGGTTCCGTCGACATTTTGATGCATCTTGATGCATCGCGATCGTCTGTCTCGTGGGTCCCGCTATCGCATCCACGCTCCCGCTACACCTCCTCATGTAATTACAACTTAATCATAGACACGCAGACCCGATAATAAATGAGAAATATAATGGAGGCTCGCAAACCTCAATAATAATAATCACAAGTACACACATCACACGGTCCATGATCATCCGTCCACACATCATACATCATATGTATAAATAATCATCATCATGTAGGACTACTAGATAATAATAAAAATAATAATCAACTAAACCTTTTAATTAATTAATATTTTTTAAAATCAAGGACATGTAGGGAATTTCTCAATTCCTAAGGGTATTTTTATAATTTGGATAAAAGACAAAAACTGGAATTTCCTAAATTCATAGGGGCAAAACTATCCTTTTGCCCAAAACCCTAATTCCCTCTTATTGCTGCCGCCGCTGCCACCTTGCTAGCGACGGCCTGTGCGGCGGGGCGAGGACGATGCCCATGCCTGCAGGCGGCACGCCCACTGGCGGCGCTGCCGCTGCAGGTGGGCGCCCCCCGCGGGCGGTTCTGTCGGTGGGGCAACGCCCGTAGGCGGTGCTGTCCCGCGGGAGCAGTGGCGGCAAGCGGCGCTGCCCTGCGGCGCCTCACCCCGCGAGAGAAGCGACCGCAGGCGCCTCAGCCCGCGGGCTGCTAGCCCCGCCGGACGCAAGCCTACTGCAAGCAAGCCGCCGACCGACTACTGCAGACGCAGCCCCTGTGCTGCCTGCCTTCGGCTGCGCTGCACGAACGCAGATCGAGGGCAGCAACTATTGCTGCACTTCCTTGTTTTTGCGTCAACAATTTTGGCGTCAAAATTCTTCCTAAACACAACACACACAGTTCAAAACCAATCATTCGCACGAACAACCTGGCTCTGATACCACTGTTGGGAAATCTTGGGGGCGACATTACATGCACAGCGGAAGAACAAGAAAACAAAATCCCCGATTCCCAAAAGGATGTTCATCGTCGTGTGAAGATTGGTGCGCATAATCCGCGAAACTTAAAACTGCATATAGAGTAGATTGTGTTACCTAGGGAGATCGTATATCCCCGTTTCCTTGCAGATCCTTAGGAGAGGGTTAAGGAGGTCAAGCGTCCTCCTCTCTAGCGGTGATCCACACAGTAGGGTTGCGACGACGCTCCTCAAAACTCCAGGCCTGCTCTGAGGTGGAGAGGGAGAGGAGAATAGGAAAGGCAAGCAAAGGCTCTAGCCCATGAGGCTTTGAATCCCTCCTATTTATAGAGGTCCCCTGTCAAACCCTAATGGGTCCTCCCCTAGTGGGTATTGGATCTGCATCCAATAAGACAAAGGCTCCGTCAGATATCTCATATCCGAACCTCTACTCATCGCAATGCCTACCATATGTGTGTGACCCTCTAGGCCCAATATCGAGCTGGTCGTGAGTCATACCTGTCAGAACTCCCTTTAACTCAGTGAATTATTATCTCTGTAATAATTCAGTCGACTCATCGACTACGGACGTACTAGGACACTACGCCGTAGTCCCTAGAGGATATCGAGGAATCCAATGCATTGGACCTGTCTGTCCTTAGTTACCGTGTACCTATAGTCCCTCATCTATCTAATATCCCAGAGACCGTATATGGAGCATGGTGTTGTCAGACCCATACGGTTTCTACTCGAGTCTCACTCTAATCGGATTCTCCCGGAGAACTCTTTCTCTCTCAACCCGAATGACCCTGGCTAGGGATTTGTCTGAGCAAAACACATGGGATATTCCTCTCATGACGCCGAGAGTGGATGATCCTCTATCGACACTCAATAGCCCTCGTAAGGTCGATTACCACTCCCAATGACCAACTGTACTAGATCTGGGAAAGCCAAACCTATAAGTCTGGTATCAAAGAGTGGAGCACTCATACAGGACATCCTTGGTATCTCAAGTCTAAGGACCAGATACACCACTAGGACTACGGAATCGTTGTTTGACAATAAGGCATCATCAACCATCCAGCATTCCATAAGCGGATCAATCAGTGAACTCATTCTCCAATGAGCACCAGTACTGTATCCCTAGTGTCCCTACACGAGCAGCTATGAGACCAGCTGCATCCATCATATGGACGGGTATACAGCACACTAGTCTATCCGGTTATCACGATATCCCTCTCAAGTAACCTATGACCGGGATTATTTAGGATATGTGTTTAAAGTTGAATCGATCTCATTATCGTGATCTCATTACGATCCGATTCCTATTGCACAAATCCAAGGACATCATAATATATGTATGCATTTATGCAATAGTTATAAAGTGATATACGCCAAAATATAATAAGCAAAAAGATTCTGTATCAAGTCACATATGTCATCACTCACGTGATTGGAATGCTGGGCACCTATGACTAGCAATCTCCTACTTGACCTAAAGCCAATCACCTATATGTCTGATCCCCATCAGACCCCTGTGACGATCAAAGACAAAATGAGACAACGACTTTGTCAGTGGATCTGCAATGTTATCTTCGGATGGAACTCTTTCCCCTGCTACATCTCCTCGGGTTACGATCTCTCTGATAAGTTGGAACCTCCTCAGAACACTTCTGATGAGACCCGAGTTCCCTTATTTGAGTAATCGTCCCATAGTTATCACAATATAAGGAAGTCGACTTCTTGCTATCCGGAACGACTCCCAAATCTATGATGAATATCTTCAACCAGACTCCCTCCTTTGCTGCATCTGATGCAGCAATGTACTCCGCCTTTGTGGTCGGGTCAGCAGTAGTATCTTGCTTGAAACTCTTCCAGCACGCTGCTCCTCCATTCAAGGTGTACACTTACCCTGAATTCGACTTGCTATCATCGACATCAGACTGAAAACTTGAGTCTGTGTAGCCTTCAACCTTAAGGCTATTGCCTCTATAGTAAAAGATCCTTAGTCCTTCTCAAGTACTTAAGAATACACTTTACTGCTTTCCAGTGCTCCAAGCTTGGATCCGCTTGATACCTGCACGTGACACTCAGAGCATGCGCTATATCAGGCCTAGTACATAGCATGATATACATGATAGACCCTATTATTGAGGCATAAGGTATTATATCCATGTTCGCCCTTTCTTCTGGAGTCTTTGGGGACATACTCGTAGAAAGCGATATCCCATGTCTCATCGGTATGAGACCTCTCTTGGAATTTTCCATGCCAAACTTTTTGACAATGGTTTCTATGCACCTGGACTGGGATAAGCCATGCATCCTCTTGGATCTATCTCTATAGATTCTAATCCCCAAGATATAGGATGCTTCCCCTAAGTCCTTCATGTAGAGTGTCTAGATAACCTAGCCTTTACTATGGATAGCATTCCTACGTAATTCCCAATGATGAGGATGTCATCCACATATAACACCAAAAAAGGTGATAGCGCTCCCACTTACCTTCCTGTACACACAAGGCTCATCTTCGTTCTTAACGAAGTCAAATCTTATGTTCCAACTTCGGGAAGTTTGCTTTAGTCCATAAATGGATCTAAGCAACCTACACACCTTATCTAGGCAGTTCTTGGACATGAATCCCTCAGGTTGCATCATATACACCTCCTTCTCGAGGTTCCCATTGAGGAATGCGGTTTTCACATCCATCTGCCAGATCTCATAATCATAGTGTGCTGCAATAGCCAATAAAATTCTGTTGGATTTTAGCATTGCTACGGGTGAGAATGTTTCGTTGTAGTCAACACCTTGCCTTTGACGATACCCCTTAGCCACTAGTCTTGCTTTATAGGGGTCTCTACCTTTCCATCTACTCTGATCTTTTTCTTAAAGATCCACTTGCAACCAATGGGTACAATACCTTTGGGCGCATCAACCAAGTTCCAAACCTTATTGGAGTACATAGAATCTATCTCAGAATTCATGGCTTCTTGCCACTTCCCGGAGTCTATACTCATAATAGCCTCCTCGTAAGTTTGAGGATCAATATCCTCAACATCCTCTCCTCTAATATGTCCCACATATCTCTTAGGAGGATGGGATACCCTATCAGACCTGCGTAAAGTTGAAACTTGTGTATTGTTAGGATCGAGAGCACTAAGACGGGGGGGGTGAATTAGTGCAGCGAAAATTTTACAGCGATTAAAACCGAAAGCTGCGTTCGTTCGATAGAAACTATTATGATGCAAAAGCTGATTCACAGTTTGTATCTAAGTGCAGTTTGCGTCTAAGCACAGATTGCGTCTAAACACAGTTTGCGTCTAAACACAGTTTGCGTCTAAGCACAGTTTGCGTCTAAACACAGTTTGTGTCTAAGCGCAGTTTACGTCTAAACACAGTTTACGTCTAAACGCAGTTTGCGTCTAAACGTAGTTTGCATCTAAGCGCAGTTTACGTCTAAACGCAGTTTGCATCTAAACGCAGTTTGCGTCTAAACGCAGATGACAGTTTGCAGTTCTAAATGAAATCAAGACGTAAACGTAAACTGTATAGAACCTTGTTCGTAAAAGCGCAGAAGACAGTTTGCAGTTGTAAATGAAATCAAGACGTAAACGTAAACTGCACAGAACCTTGTTCGTAAAAAAAAGCGCAGAAGACAGTTTGCAGTTGTAAGTGAAATCAAGACGTAAACGTAAACTGCACAGAACTCATTCGTAAAAGCGCAGAGAGACAATTTGCAGTTTGTAGATGGAATCAAGACGTAAACGTAAACTGCACAGAATTCGTTCGTAAAAGCGCAGAGAGCAGTTTGCAGTTTGTAAATGGAATTAAGACGTGAACGTAAACTGCACAGAACTCGTTCGTAAAAGCACAGAGAGCAGTAGCTATGTAGGAGGTTTGCAGTAATGATAAAGTGCTCAAAATAAATGCAAACCAGAGATTTAGAGTGGTTCGGTCAGTCTTGACCTACTCCACTTTTGGCTTCCTCCACCGATGAGGTTACTGACGTCAACTAGAGGCCTTCCTTCAATAGGCGAAGGCCAACTGCCCTTTTACAGTTTCTCTCCTTTTGACAGGCTCAGGAGACAACCTTTACAGACCTTTCTCTCCTCACTTTACAACTCAAGAACTTGAAGAACAGAAGGAGGAGACTTAAAGGCTTTACAACACTTTTGAGCTCTTAGAATCACAGAAAAGATCAAGATTTCGGTGTAGGTCTATATCTTTTCAGTGCTGAATGGGTGGGGTATTTATAGGCCCCAACCCAATTCAAATTTCGAGCTCAAAACGATCAAATCCCGAAATTCCGGGATCAGGCGGTTGCACCTCTTGACTGGAGAGGTTGCACCGCCTAGCAGAGCTCGAAGACCGAGCTCAGGCGGTGCCACCTCTCTGTCAGGGAGGTTGCACCGCCCAGTCTTGCTCGAAGACTGAGCTCAGGCGGTGCCACCTCTCTGTCAGGGAGGTTGCATAGCCCAGTCTTGCTCGAAGACTGAGCTCAGGCGGTGCCACCTCCCGGCTGGGGAGGTTGCACCGCCCAGTCTCGCTGGGAGGCTTAGCCCAGGCGGTGCCACCTCCTGGCTGGGGCGGTGCCACCTCTTTCACTATTTCAGCTCACTTGGTTTGGCTCCAAACTTGGTCCAAACCAGTCCGAACTTGGGCCTAATTGGCCCCTACTTGGGTTATAGGATTAACACCTAATCCTAACCCTAATTAATTGTGCTAACTATGATTTTAAAGACATTTTCTAAGCTATTACAAAGTCCGCAAGTCAAGACTTCTTCTGGCGAGCTTTCGGCAAACTTCCGGCGGTCTTCCGATGAACTCTCGGAGACCATTCTGCGGACTCCCGGCAAGCTCCTAGACTTCACGATTTGATCGTAGCGAGTTCCAACGAGCTTCTTCGGCAAGCTCCGATCTTTCTCGGCGAGCTCCGCGAACTTCCAACGAACCTTCCGGCGAGCTTCCGAAAATCCTTCGGCAAGCTCCCAACTCATTCTCGGCTAGTTCCGGTAGCATTCCCGATGAACCTTCGGACTTCCGTCGAACTCTCGAACTTGCAACAAATCCTTCGCGCTTGACTCCGACACTTTGTTTCGCTTTATGTCTTCATCGTTATCATAGTTAATCCTGCACAATTAAAGCAAAACTTCGATCGAGACAATTAATCCTAAGCAATTAACCAAGTTGTCCGGCATGTCATTGGTCCCTCGACGCTTCGTCCGATTCTTTGGCGCATCGTCCTTTCCTGCAGCCTATTGCCCAATCGGCCTGTTGACTCCGCAACTCCGATATCCTTGGCACAATACCCGCTCTTCTTGGCCCGATGCCCGAGTCCACGGCCCGAAGCCTTCTATCGATACGTCGACCGATCCACCGGCCCGACGTCCAATCTTCTGACATGTTCCTCCGGCACAACATGATTTTCCTGCTTTAATTGTCTCATCCTGATCGAGGCATCCTGCGTCACTCAAAACGCAGATTAAATCATAAACATATATCAAGTAGTTTCATCATCAAAATATGAGATTCAACAATCTCCCCCTTTTTGATGATGACAACTACTTGATGACGGAGTTAAACTTAACTCCCGGAGTTTAAACAAACTCCCCCTATCAATATGCCATATTGATAGAACCTTGAATTCAAACTGAATTCAAGTCATTGCAATATTCATCATGAATACTTGCAACACGTCAACATGAACATATGCATAAACTTATGCATCACATGTCATGTCATGTCATCAACATACTTTCATCAACATACTTCTCCCCCTTTGTCATCAACAAAAAGGAGAAGTATCACAATCAAGTGTTTGTGATATTGGTTCAACTCATTGCATGAAAAACATATTATCAAGTTTCATCATCATGCAGTTTTGAAGCCAAAAAATTTAGCAAATGTTACATCATGCTTAGAATATTCAGGCTATCAAGTTTTAGATATGCAAGTTTTACAGCATACAAGATAGCACTTTTAGAACATGCAAGCTAGCAGTTTTGAGATGTTCAAGAAAGCAACTCTTGCTTCTTGAGATATGCAAATTTGTCAAGTTTTGCTAGATGTGCAAGTTAGCATTTTTGCCTCTTGAGATAGGCAAGATAGCACATATGCTTCTTTTGAGATAGCAACTTTTCGCTTCTCTTTAGACTACAAGCTAGCAATTTTTACGATATACAAGTTTCGCAATATACAAGCTAGCAAAAACTTCGAAAGCAAATGCAAGATAACTTTCTTGTGTAGGCTTATGATTATTGCTTCCTATTGTAATGTGCAGGTTGCAAGTCTTGCTTCTTGAGATATTCAAGATAGTGATTTTCAAGAAGACAATTTTTGCTTCTTGAAATAAGCAAGTTAGCAATCAAGTTTTTGCATCTTCTTGACTTGTGCAAGCTAGCTATCTCCCCCTTTGTCATTGTCAAAAAGAAAGGAAGAATACAATTTTATAGTTCTTTTTCCTTTTACAACGATTTCAAAATCATGACAAAGGATGAATAATCAAGTTATGAATGTCAAGACAATTTTTCATCATGAATATTTTATCATTGCATGCATCGTTATCATAGGTTGAAGTATTACATGCATAATTTCATATCACCATTCATAATTACATTAATGTTTCAATATAGCAATTTCTTCTCAAAGTGTGTAACTTAGCACTCATAGCATTTTAAATCATGATTTACATCATATGCAACACATCACATCATAATTAGAAAGCACAAGTATTGCATGCATAATTGCACATCATAAATGTTTCATATCATGATGGTATCAATTTTGTCAAATTATATCCTACCATGCATGATCAAAACTTCTCCCCATTTTATCATTGAAAACAAGAAGAAAGTAGGGGGTAGAGCATAAAAGTGTTAAATATTTCAATCATTTCAAGGCATCATAGATCAAGTTATGATTCGTGATTCATCATAAAGCAAGTTAGTTTTCAATCATCACATAAGGCATTTAAGGAATTTTTGAAACATAGGAGAATGATTAATTTAAGCATACAATGTTTCAATCCAATTCAAGTCATGAATATCAATGCTTTCATATTGTGAGTATCAATTCATGAATACCACAGGATATTATTTGTGACTTCAATTTTGTAAGATCAAGATTATGATTTAGATAAAACTTATTCAAATCAAATCATTAACTTGAAATTCATAATCAAGTCATTAAAATTAATTTCGAGATTTACAAAATATAATGAAATCATTAATCTCGATCAGATGGGAAAAGCATTTTTTAAGAGATTCTTTTTCATCTAATCATGCCTTAGTCTTTATATGCCAAATTAAGATAAGCATGAAAGTTCAAGACAAAAGGCAAAGAAATCTTGTTATTTCTATATTATGAAATATATGATATCAAGGCTCATGATTCATTTGAAAAGATATAGTACAAAGAGCAACTTGAAACATTATTATCAAGATCACATTTTAAAATATTCTAAGTTTTAAGATATTAATATGACACTTCATTGAATTCTAAGAAATCAAAAGACAAGTTGCATTTCATTTGAAGAACTCCTTTTTGATGAACGATCTTGATTTATAACGAGCTTCATGTTATAATTATCAAGATCATGATTTTAATAATTATTCTCTTTAGCAATGAATCACAAAAGCACTTTATTTTTGCATAAGAAATCTCATTGTATTATGATTTATAAATTCTTTTTCTGCACATGAATCATAGGAGATATGTATGTGAAACAAATCTTTGCAAGCAAAAATACTATCATTCATATTTCAAGATGGAATTTATAAGCAGGAATCATTTCATCAAATCTATTTTAGAAAATTATTTTTCATAAGTGTATGAGTAAATCCGATTGTTAGGATACCACTTGTTAAGTGAATCCGAAAATGAAATTAACACTTTCATATATTCAGACATGATTTTTGCTATAGATTTTGAATTTAAATCATGAAGATCAAACAAGCTCATGATCATGAATAACTTAAAATCTCATGCATAAAATTGTTAATCATTGTATCATAACCATTTAATATTATTATGCATTACTTTAAATCAAACGTGATTTCATTCAACAATGTTAATCAAACATGATACACATTATTACTTCTTAACCATGATTTCATATTTTCAATCAAAATAATTTTGTTTGTTTATCATAAAATATGCAATATTATCATTTTCGAAATTACTAGCATGATCATAATTTTGTAATTTTTTTTTTTAACATGTAATTTTCAAGAAAATTAATTCTAAACTAAAAAAGAAAACTACATCATGAAAGCATCAAGTAATTTCAAAATAAACCAAAGGCATTACCTCAACGTTGTAGGCTGTTAAGGCATAGTTTGCCGCCTCGCTTTTGTTGATTTTTTCTTCATCTTCGGAGGAGCTCGATTCATCCCAATTTTTATTCTTCTTCTTGCGTTTAAAGCAAGTAGTTCCATTCTTTTTGCTTTTTAATTTTCGTTTCATTTGTAGTTTAAGTTCACTATCACTTGAGCTTATGCTCGAGTGGTCTTCAAATGTTCTATGTCCCAAATCCTTCCTGTTCTTTGGAAGGTTGTTTTGTTCATCATTGTCCTCATCACTTGAGTCATCGCTCAAGTGGCATTCATTTGTCCAGAGTTCCAAATCCTTCCTGTTCTTTGGAAGGTGATTGTATTCAACATGTTCATCATGTGCATTGTGCACCATTTCATATGTCATTAACGAACCAATTAGTTTTTCAAGTGGTAAGTTGTTTAGGTTTTTAGCTTCTTGTATTGCAGTTACTTTTGAATCCCACTTCTTAGAAAGAGAACGCAAAATCTTGTTCTCAAGTTCAGAATTAAAAAAACATTTGCCAAGAGCTCTTAAACCATTGACGACATCCGTAAAACGGGTGTACATGTCACCAATGGTTTCGCTTGGCTTCATTTGAAAAAGCTCGAAATCATGCAGTAAAATATTAACTTTCGAGTCTTTGACTCTACTAGTTCCTTCGTGCGTGATTTCAAGAGTGCGCCAAATATCGAAAGCCGTTTCGCACAAAGAAACCCGATTGAACTCATTTTTGTCCAAAGCGCAAAATAAGGCATTCATAGCCTTTGCGTTTAAAGAAAAATACTTCTTCTCCAAATCCGACCATTCGTTCATCGGTTTGGAGGGAAGTTGAAAACCGTTTTCAACAATATTCCATAAATCCAGATTCAGAGAAATCAAGAAAACTCTCATTCGAGTTTTCCAATAAGTGTAGTCCAATCCGTTAAAGAACGGTGGACGAACAACCGATAAGCCCTCTTGAAGAGCCATTTCTCTCGGGTGTAAATCCGAAATGAGAAATACCCCGCTCTGATACCAATTGTTAGGATCGAGAGCACTAAGATGGGGGGGGTGAATTAGTGCAGCGGAAATTTTACAGCGATTAAAACCGAAAGCTGCGTTCGTTCGATAGAAACTATTATGATGCAAACGCTGATTCACAGTTTGTATCTAAGTGCAGTTTGCGTCTAAGCGCCGATTGCGTCTAAGCGCAGTTTGCGTCTAAACACAGTTTGCGTCTAAGCGTAGTTTGCGTCTAAACACAGTTTGCGTCTAAGCGCAGTTTACGTCTAAACGCAGTTTGCGTCTAAACGCAGTTTGCGTCTAAGCGCAGTTACGTATAAATGCAGTTTGCGTCTAAACGCAGTTTGTGTCTAAACGCAGATGACAGTTTGCAGTTCTAAATGAAATCAAGACGTAAACGTAAACTGCACAGAACCTTGTTCGTAAAAGCGCAGAAGACAGTTTGCAGTTGTAAATGAAATCAAGACGTAAACGTAAACTGCACAGAACCTTGTTCGTAAAAAAAAGCGCAGAAGACAGTTTGCAGTTGTAAGTGAAATCAAGACGTAAACGTAAACTGCACAGAACTCATTCGTAAAAGCGCAGAGAGACAGTTTGCAGTTTGTAGATGGAATCAAGACGTAAACGTAAACTGCACAGAATTCGTTCGTAAAAGCACAGAGAGCAGTTTGCAGTTTGTAAATGGAATTAAGACATGAACGTAAACTGCACAGAACTCGTTCGTAAAAGCGCAGAGAGCAGTAGCTATGTAGGAGGTTTGCAGTAATGATAAAGTGCTCAAAATAAACGCAAACCAGAGATTTAGAGTGGTTCGGTCAGTTTTGACCTACTCCACTTTTGGCTTCCTCTACCGATGAGGTTACCGACGTCAACTAGAGGCCTTCCTTCAATAGGCGAAGGCCAACTGCCCTTTTACAGTTTCTCTCCTTTTGACAGGCTCAGGAGACAACCTTTACAGACCTTTCTCTCCTCACTTTACAACTCAAGAACTTGAAGAACAGAAGGTGGAGACTTAAAGGCTTTACAACACTTTTGAGCTCTTAGAATCACAGAAAAGATCAAGATTTCGGTGTAGTTCTATATCTTTTCAGTGCTGAATGGGTGGGGTATTTATAGGCCCCAACCCAATTCAAATTTCGAGCTCAAAACGATCAAATCCCGGAATTCCGGGATCAGGCGGTTGCACCTCTTGACTGGAGAGGTTGCACCACCTGGCAGAGCTCGAAGACCGAGCTCAGGCGGTGCCACCTCTCTGTTAGGGAGGTTGCACCGCCCAGTCTTGCTCGAAGACTGAGCTCAGGCGGTGCCACCTCTCTGTCAGGGAGGTTGCACCGCCCAGTCTTGCTCGAAGACTGAGCTCAGGCGGTGCCACCTCCCGGCTGGGGAGGTTGCACCGCCCAGTCTCGCTGGGAGGCTTAGCCCAGGCGGTGCCACCTCTTGGCTGGGGCGGTGCCACCTCTTTCACTATTTCAGCTCACTTGGTTTGGCTCGAAACTTGGTCCAAACTAGTCCGAACTTGGGCCTAATTGGCCCCTACTTGGGTTATAGGATTAACACCTAATCCTAACCCTAATTAATTGTGCTAACTATGATTTTAAAGACATTTTCTAAGTTATTACAAAGTCCGCAAGTCAAGACTTCTTCTAGCGAGCTTTCGGCAAACTTCCGGTGGTCTTCCGATGAACTCTCGGAGACCATTCTGCGGACTCCCGGCAAGCTCCTAGACTTCACGATTTGATCTTAGCGAGTTCCAACGAGCTTCTTCGGCAAGCTCCGATCTTTCTCGGCGAGCTCCGCGAACTTCCAATGAACCTTCCGGCGAGCTTCCGAAAATCCTTCGGCAAGCTCCCAACTCATTCTCGGCTAGTTCCGGTAGCATTCTCGATGAACCTTCGGACTTCCGTCGAACTCTCGAACTTGCAACAAATCCTTCGCGCTTGACTCCGACACTTTGTTTCGCTTTATGTCTTCATCGTTATCATAGTTAATCCTGCACAATTAAAGCAAAACTTCGATCGAGACAATTAATCCTAAGCAATTAACCAAGTTGTCCGGCATGTCATTGGTCCCTCGACGCTTCGTCCGATTCTTCGACGCATCGTCCTTTCCTGTAGCCTATTGCCCAATCGGCCTATTGACTCCGCAACTCCGATATCCTTGGCACAATACCCGCTCTTCTTGGCCCGATGCCCGAGTCCACGGCCCGAAGCCTTCTGTCGATACGTCGACCGATCCACCAGCCCGATGTCCAATCTTCTGACATGTTCCTCCGGCACAACATGATTTTCCTGCTTTAATTATCTCATCCTGATCGAGGCATCCTGCGTCACTCAAAACGCAGATTAAATCATAAACATATATCAAGTAGTTTCATCATCAAAATATGAGATTCAACACGTATTAGGTACCTGAATAGACTAGGGCTCTAGAGTGGTGCTTGAGCTTGGTTCTCCAACCTCGCTCAACTCTATCATTCTCCCACTGTCTTCGCCAAGAATGTGTTCCTTCTCAAGGAACACTACTCTCTTAGCTACAAAGACCTTTTGGTCATCGAGATGATAGAAATAATACCCACAAGTTTCCTTGGGGTATCCCACAAATTTGCATCGCTCTATCCTTGATTCTAACTTATCGGGGTTGTGTCTCTTAACATGGGCAGGGCAACCCCAAATCTTAACAACCTTAAGATCAGGCTTCTTCCCTTTCCATATCTCATATGGTGTAGACACTACTGACTTAGTTGGAACTCTGTTCAGAAGGTAAGCTGCGGTTTCTCGGGCATATCCCTAGAATGAGATGGGTAGGTCAGCGAAACTCATCATGGACCGTACCATATCTAATAACGTATGATTTCTTCGTTCAGAGACACCATTGAGCTGAGGTGTATAAGGAGGTGTCCATTTTGATAATATCCCATGGTCCTTGAGGAATTGAGTAAACTCTGTACTTAAGTACTCACCTCCTCGATTTGATCGAAGAGTTTTGATACTCTTTCCAATCTGGTTCTCCACATCATTCTTATACTCTCTGAATTTCTCAAAGGCCTCGGACTTGTACTTCATTAAGTACATATATCCATACCTTGAAAAATCATCAGTAAATGTAATGAAGTAGAGTAACCTCCAATGGCATGAGTTGACATGGGTCCACATACATCACTATGTATGAGTTCCAACAGCTTAGTGGCTCTCTCTCGAGTTCCACTAAATTGAGAGTTGGTTAGTTTTTCATGAAGGCAAGGCTCACAAGTTGCATATGACACATAGTCGACCTAGCCTACAATGCCATAGGTATGCACTGTTCACCTCATCTCGTTTCCTTTTAGACACTTACATTCATAATATGTGGAGTAGTGTCTAGCATAAACAAACCTTTATGCAATATTCCTCTCGTCAATCTCCCCTCGGCTTTGCTAGAATTTACAATAAATTGTAGATGTGATAAGCAATACTGGTATCCAATACCAATGAACTATCACAAAAATCTGACAATTGGAGATTGATCATGAATGTACCTGAAACTTCTCCAAGCTTCTATTTCGCCATTTCTACAAGGTACTCTTTGTAGTTCCTATTCCAATGCCCATCTTTACCATAGTGGAAGCACTGGCCTTTGTCCTTTGTTGGGTCTTTCTTAGCAACCTTTGCTTTACCTGGTTTGCCCTTGCCCTTTCCTTTCTTAAGGGACCTTTCTACTTTCCTTTTCTTTTTGGTCTCAACAGCGTAGAGAACTGGCTTCCCTTTCTTAATAGTACTCTCTGCCTCCCTCAACATATTGAGGAGCTTTGGGAGAGTCACCTCAAGCTTTTGTTCATATTAAAATTCATTATGAACTGTGAAAAAAGAATCTGGTAGGGACTGAAGCACAATGTCCACACACAAGTTATCCTCTAGGACCATTCCTAGACCTGTGAGTTTCTCTATCCACTCAACCATCTTTAGGACATGGTTCTGAACCGGTGTCCCCTCAGTCATCCTAGTGCGAAAGAGGCTCTTAGATATCTCATATCGTTGAGTCTTTTCCTGTTCCTCAAACAATTTACGGACATGTAGGACAATGGATCTGGTATCCATCTTTTCATGTTGTCTCTATAACTCAGGAGTCATAGAGCCCAACATATAGCACTGAGCAAGAGTGGAGTCATCAATGTACTTCACGTAGCGAGCAATCTCATCCTCGCTTGCCCCTTCTTCGGCCGTAGGCATCACTGTATCAAGGACGTACACGATTTTCTCCGCTGTGAGAACAATTCTCATGTTACGGAGCCAATCCGTATAATTTGGACCAATGAGGCGGTTGACATCAAGTATGCCACGTAAGGGATTTGAAAGCGACATTTTCTGAAAATAAAGATGCAGCAGAAATGAATAACATGCAGATTTTGTAAGAAATAAACTATCAAGATATGAACTTCTATCTTAATATGCTCCCACTATTTTACTAACGAGTCACGCGACACCCTCAGCACGTGAAGCGAAAGTCTCCGGCAGACTTCTAGTGGGGATCAGGATCCAATCAGCGTTTTAGTGTAACCTCGAGGGACTCGACCAATCACACTAAGCCTAAAAGGTAGGCAACTCTTGTCGATCACAACTCCTTGTGATTCCCGTCCTGTTCGGCCTCCGAATCACCATGGCCTCGAGAGACTCGACCAACCATGATGCTCGGTTAAGTCAACACCTTCGTTACAAGATGAGTCTGATTTGATGATATACCCTTGAGGGACTCGACAAGTATACCTTGCCCTCAGGTCACCTGTGACATCTCTATGTCGTAAGCAAGATAGCGAATCGCGCTATAGGTGAGTCTCGAGGGACTCGACCAACTCAACCTACACCGGGAATCGGTTCCTACTTATAACGATGGAAGGCCACGTGGGTCAATCTAATTGCCTCACGTTTACCGACTTAATATTATCGAGAGATGTTTCTATGATTTGGTTTCCTAATATGACATGTCACACATATACATATTTAATATATATCTACATCGCATGCAAATATATATACATATCTAGTATGTGTATAAGCAATCACACCATATGATCATGGACCACAACCTAATATGATTAGGCCCGAGCCAGTAGGCCTAATCACTTACATCAAGATCTATGTGTGCAACGGTGCATCTTCATGCCCTGTGATCGTCCATCTCGTCCTCGTCGGTTCCGTCCATATCTTGATGCATCTTCATACATCACGATCGTCCGTCTCGTGGGTCCCGCTATCGCATCCACGCTCTCGCTGCGCCTCCTCATGTGATTACAACTTAACCATAGGCATGCAGGCCCGACAATAAACGAGAAATATAATGGAGGCTCGCAGACCTCAATAATAATAATCACAAATATACACATCACACGGTCCATGATCATCTGTCCACACATCATACATCACATTTATAAATAATCAACATCATGTAAGACTACTAGATAATAATAAAAATAATAATCAACTAAACCTTTTAATTAATTAATATTTTCTGAAATCAGGGACATGTAGGGAATTTCTGAATTTATAGGGGTATTTTCGTAATTTGGACAAAAGATAGAAACTGGAATTCCTCAAATTTAGAGGGGTAAAACTATTTTTTGCCCAGAAAACCCTAATGCCCTACTACCCTTTGTGCGGCGATGGGCGGGGCGCTACACTCGCCTGCGGGCAGCACGCCCGCTGGTGGCGCTGCCTCTGCAGGTGGGCGCCCCCGCGGGCGTCACCGCCTCGGCGGGCAGTTCTCCCGGCGAGGCAATGCCTGCAGGTGGTGCTTCCCTTGCAGGTTGGCGCCCCTGCGGGCGCCGCCGCCGCCGCCTCCGCGGGCGGTTCTGCCCGCGAGGCAGCGCCCGCAGGCGGTGCTGCCTCGCTGGCGGCCGCCCCTGTGGGGTTTTTGTCCGTGGGAGCAGCGGCCATAGGCGCCGCTGCCCTGCGGTGCCTCAGCCCGCGCTGCTGCCCCGCGGTGCCTCTGCCCGCGGGCTGCCAGCCCCGCCGACCGCAAGCCTGCTGCAAGCAGACCGTCGGCCGGCTGCTGCAGGCACAGCGCTTGCGCATGCGCCGGCGCTGTGCTGCCTGGCTGCGGCTGCGGCTGCCGCTGCAGGTGGCTGCAGGCATGCAGATCGAGGGCAGCAACTGTTGCTGCCCTTCCTCGCTTTTGCGTCAACGATTTGACGTCAAAATTCTTCCTAAACACAACACACGCAGTTCAAAACCAATCATTCGCACGAACAACCTGGCTCTGATACCACTGTTGGGAAATCATGGGGGCGACATCACATGCGCAGCGGAAGAACAAGAAAACAAAATCCCCGATTCCCAAAGAGATGTTCGTTGTCGTGCGAAGATTGGTGCGCAAAATCCGCGAAACTTAAAACTACGTATAGAGTAGGTTGTGTTACCTAGGGAGATCGTATATCCCTGTTTCCTTGCAGATCCTTAGGAGAGGGTGAAGGAGGTCAAGCGTCCTCCTCGTGATCCACACAGCAGGGTTGCGACGACGCTCCGGTGATCCACACAGCAAGGTTGCGACGACGCTCCTCAAAACTCCAGGCCTGCTCTGAGGTGAAGAGGAAGAGGAGAACAGGTGGAGAGGAAGAGGAGAATAGGAAAGGCAAGCAAAGGCTCTAGCCTATGAGGCTCTGAATCCTTCCTATTTATAGAGATCCCCTGTCAAACCCTAATGGGTCCTCCCCTAATGGGTATTGGATCTGCATCCAATAAGACAAGGGCTCCGTCGGATATCTCATATTTGAACCTCTACTCATCGCAATGCCTACCATATGTGTGTGACCCTCTAGGCCTAATATCGAGCTGGCCGTGAGTCATACCCGTCAGAACTCCTTCTAACTCAGTGAATTATTATCTCTGTAATAATTCACTTGACTCATCGACTACGGAAGTACTAAGCCACTACGTCACAGTCCCCAGACGATACAGGGGAATCCAATCCATTGGACCTGTCTATCCTCAGTTACCATATACCTATAATCCCTCATCCATCTAATATCCCAGAGACCGTATATCGAGCATGGTGTTGTCAGACCCATACGGTTTCTACTCGAGTCTCGCTCTAATCGGATTCTCCCGGAGAACTCTTTCTCTCTCAACCCGAATGACCCTGGCCAGGGATTTGTCTGAGTAAGAACACATGGGATATTCCTCTCGTGACGCCGAGAGTGGATGATCCTCTATCGACACTCAATAGCCCTCGTAAGGTCGACTACCACTCCCAATGACCAGCTGTACTAGATCTGGGACAGCCAAACCTATAAGTCTGGTATCAAAGAGTGGAGCACTTATACAAGACATCCTTGGTGTCTCAAGTCTAAGGACCAGATACACCACTAGGACTATGGAATCGTTGTCTGACAATAAGGCATCATCAACCATCCAGCATTCCGTAAGCGGATCAATCAGTGAACTCATTCTCCAATGAGCACCAGTACTGTATCCCTAGTGTCCCTACACGAGCAGCTATGAGACCAGCTGCATCCATCATATGGACGGGTATACAGCACACCAGTCTATCCGGTTATCACGATATCTCTCTCGAGTAACCTATGACCGGGATTATTTAGGATATGTGTTTAAAGGTGAATCGATCTCATTATCATGATCTCATCACGATCCGATTCCCATTGCACAAATCCAAGGACATCACAATATATGTATGCATTTATGCAATATAAAGTGATATACGCCAAAATATAATAAGCAAAAAGATTCTGTATCAAGTCACACGTGTCATCACTCACTTGATTGGCTTGTTGGGCACCTATGACTAGCAGTGCGGAATAGCATCAGACAACACCACCCCGAGCTCTCGGGACGGGACATATGGAACAACTTCTTAGTACAGTTCTGACTTGGTGTGTGATTTTAGCTGTGACGTGTCTTGGGCCCAAAATACGGTGTATCACTTCTCCCCTCCCCTCCAAGGCATGTCGTCGGGTCCTTAAAGGGTCGGGTAGCATGCTTGGGTCGGAGTGAGGCTGATCGCTTACAAGGGGAAGCTGGATTGACTCGTCGTGGGGCGATTTAGAGGGGCGACGCCCCTTGCTTTAGGCAGGATTGACTCTGCTGATCGGGAGGTTGGGGCCTGACGAGGCGAGACCGACATGTCGTAGGTCAGATAACCGGTTTGGCATGGCTCGGAGTTACGGCCACCGAGTTTGCAAGTCGGTGAGTGAGCTAGAGCGGCTCGGTTAGAGACTTGACGAGCTGCGAGTCGGGGTTGACGTGGAGTGATTTGGACAATGGACTAGGTTGGCGAGGTGTGGCTCAAACGTTGGACTAACCGAGAGGCGATTGGCCGCGAGGCGGGGTTCGGGCGTTGGATCGACAGAGATGCGACTTGGGCATTAGATTGGCCGCAAGGCATGGCTCAGGTATTGGATCAGCCAAGATGCAACTCGGGCATTAGATTAACTGCGAGGCATGATTCGGGAGCTTGGACTTGTGGGCCGAGTGACTAAACTTGGGCTCAAATTTTGGTGCTGGCGGTTTGCAAGTCGGGAGCGAGCTGGAGCGACTCGGGCAAGAGCAAAACCTATGAGCTGAGTGACTATACTCATGCTTAGGTTTTGGGGCCAACGGGTCGCAAGTCGGGAGCGAGCTGGAGCAACTCGGGCAGGACCCGAACCTATGAGCCGAGTGACTATACTCGGGCTCAGGTTTTGGGGCTGGTGGGTAACAAGTTGGGAGCAAGCTGGAACGACCCGGGCAGGAGCCGAACCTGTGAGCCGAGTGACTATACTCGGGCCCAGGTTTTAGTGTAGAGCGACATGCCAATTTTTGCCCGAACACTATCCTACCACATGGCGAGCCAGGCGAAGCGACACGGCACATGGCGGGAAACTTTTGCTTTGAATGGCCTTTGGAGGGCGCTTTTGGGTGATGGGATGCCTCTGGTGGGAGCTTCGAGGTGGGCGAATTTGGCGGATTCGAGGGGTTGTTATGGGTCTTAAATGTTGTGACTGTTTCTCTCCTCAGGAAGCCCCAATCACCGCCTTGCAGTGGGGCAACCCACCTTTTATAAACCCCTTTTGGAGCGGTTGCTGTCGCCTTTGCCATTTTGCTTCAGTCCTTCGTCCCACGCCTCGGCTTCTTTCTTGCAACTTTGAGGTCAGGATGTCTCCGTCTTCATCCTTGTCTTCCTCTTCCTCTTCGTCTTCATCTCCATCTCCTTCACCTTCTTCCTTTGGGAGTCCACGGGATGAGGTAGTCAGTGTGTCATTGGGTAGTGCCTCCTCAGAGGCCTCCGAGAGTTCTGCCGTGCTTGAGGCTCTCAAGTCGTGGCATGATGTGGACTTGATGGTGACCAAGGACCTTTTGAGTGTGCTCTGGGATCGCTATCGTATCCCGGAGTGTTACGGCTTCCACGCCCCTCGGACTGGGCAGTGGCCGTATAATCGATTTCCCGATGGGTTTGGGTTGACTGTGGGGGCACTTAAGACGGGGCAGCGGCTCCCAGTGCACCCTGTCATTGGGGACTGCCTTCGTTTCTAGGGGATCTCACCATCTCAGGTGTCGCCAAACTCATGGTGCTATCTGGTGGCCTTCATATGGGAGTGTTAGGAGGCTAGGATCAAGCCATCCCGAGCCCTCTTTCTGGCCTGCTTTCGCTTGTGCAGTGGGCAAGGTGGGTATTACTTGACCACCTGTAATGGTTTCAAGATCAGCCATGCACCTTCCAACAACAAATGCTAGAAGAAGTATTTCTTCTTTGTTAGTTGTAGTAAATAGTGGGGCTTTAGCACTGGGTGGGCCTTCCAGACCATCGATAATGCCTCCCCGTTGCTCTTTGACGGAGAAACAGTGGTCGTGGATCGAGTGAGGGGTATCATGTCCTCTTCTCAAGCAATTAAGGAGATGATCGAGGAGTGGATGGTCGAAGCAAAGCTGAGCCCCGCCACCGGGGGTATAGCCATTCGCATATGATGGCTCATCCTCTCGTCCCGAACTATTGCTTTCTTGTATGCCAAGGTGTGTAGATGTGCTTTGGCTCTCCTTTCCTCGAGGAGATCTAAGTTTGCTCGGAGGCCCTTCTCGGAGTCTCCTTGTTCGTAATTGGAGGTGTGTAGGGTCGAGAACATCATCTCGGGCGGAAGGACCACTTTGGTCCCGAACGCTAGGCTGAACGGAGACTCCCTCGAGGCGATTTTGGGAGTCGTTCGCATTGCCCACAAGATGCTGGGAAGCTCGTCCACCCAGGATTCATGCGCACTTGAGATCCTCCTTTTGCGGCCTTTCAGAATCACCTGATTCATCACTTTAGTCTGGCCATTGGTTTGCGAGTGCGCGACCGAGCTAAACTTCAGCTGGATCCCGTATAACTAGCAATAGACTTTGAATTTAGCATTGTTGAATTGAGCTCCATTGTCAACAATGAGAGCTGTCGGGATCCCGAACCAGGTGATGATGTTCTTCCATGTGTAGCTTTGGACTTGCTTCTCGATAATGGAGGCCAAGGGTTTGGCTTCAACCCACTTCGTGAAGTAGTCGACCCCAACTATAAGAAAGCGCTGTTGTTTCGATGCTGGAGGGAAAGGTCCAAGGAAATTAAGCCCCTATTGGGCGAAGGGCTAGGCCGCGTCTATTGGGGTAAGAGGAATCGCCGGCTAGTGTGGCAGTCTTGCATGCCTTTGTCATTGAGGGCACTAATGCATGTATGACATGGTGTCCCGATGCATAGTTGGCCAGTAGTACCCTTGTCAGAGAGTCTTGAAGGCCAACGTTTGCCCCCCGATGTGCTCCCCACAGATCCCCTCATGGAGCTTGGTGAGGACCATCTCAGCTTCTAATGGCGCGAGGTAGCGTAAGAGAGGTTGAGAGAAGGCCCTTCAATACAGCCTTCCACCGTTGACACAGTACCAGGCTTAGGTTCACCTCAACCATCTCGTAGCCTTCGGGTCATTGAGCTCCTTTCCGCCCGTTTTGAAGTGGAGGATCTCCTCCATCTAGCTTGGTGGTACATTCATTTCGGTGACCTCGTATGGCATCACTGTCGATGTTGTTACAGACTCAATCGCTGGAGCCAACGCCGAGCTGTGGGCGGAGGTTGATCTGGCCAGCGCATCGGCCCGCATGTTTTGTGCCCTAGGTATTCTAGCGATTAAGAGGCGGCTGAAGCGGTGAGCGAGCTGCTTTGCCTCCATCAGGTACAACGCCATTGTCAGGTCTCGAGTTTCGTAGCTCCCATTGACATGTCCCGTCACCAGCTAGGAGTCGCTAAAGATTTCGAGGTTGTCTACATGCATCTCTAAAGTGAGGCACAGGCCATGAAGTAGTGCCTCATACTCGGCCACGTTGTTGGTGGCTCGGAATTGCAACTGGAGCAACCTCTCGTAGGTTTCTCCTAACGGGCCTTTGAGGATAAGCCCAACCCTGGCCACTCCGGTAGTGGACGAGCCATCCACATACTGGGTCCACGTGTTCTTGCTATTCTGCTGCTCCATAGCATGGTCTTTAGGAGTTAGCTCAGAAATAAAGTCAGCCTGTACCTGAGCTTTGATGGCGGTCATGGGGGAGTACTGAATATCGAATTCGCTAAGCTCGACTGACTACCACAACATGCGACTTGATGCATTAAAGTTGGAAAGAATCTATTGTAGTGGCTGGTTAGTGATTATTTTGATCGTGTGGGCTTGGAAGTAGGCCGCAGCTTTCGGGCCATCTTCATTAGAGCAAGGGTTAGCTTCTCGATTGGAGAGTACCACGCCTTGGGCCCGACGAGGATATGACTGACATAATATACGGGTTGCTACATTGGTGGTATCTCCCGAACTAACACCAAGCTAACTACTTGTGCCGAGACCGCCAAGTAGTTACCAAGGGTTTCGCCCGGCTCGGGCGAGGCGAGTTGGGGCAAGCGGGCAAGGCACGCCTTCAACTTTTCAAAGGCTTCCTTGCACTCTGAGGTAAATGTAAAGTTGTCAGCTCATCGTAGAGCTTGGAAAAAAGGGAGGCACTTGTCGCTTGAATGTGACATGAACCTACTGAGCGCTGCCAACTTCTCGACGAGTCGCTGCACCTCCTTGACCGAGCGAGGGGAGTCCATCTCGGTTACGGCCCGCACAATTTCCGGGTTGGCATCTATCCCCCTTTGGTGAATGATAAAGCCAAGGAACCTCCTAGAGCTAACCCTGAAGACACACTTCGCGGGATTCAGACGCATGTTGAACCGTCTGAGCGTTTGGAACATTTTCGCCAGATCGGTCAGATGTGCACTCGTGGCCTTGCTCTTTATGATCATGTCATCCATGTATACTTCCATATTCCTCTCAAGTTGGTGCTTGAAAAATTTATCGACCATCCTTTGGTAAGTTGTCCCATCGTTTTTCAAGCCGAAGGGCATCACTTTGTAACAATACACCCCTCTGTTAGTGACAAAGGTAGTGTTCTCTTGATCCTGAGTTACCATCCGGATTTAGTTGTAGCCCGAGAATGCGTCCATGAACATAAGGAGTTCATGGCCCGCGGTGGCGTCGACTAATTGGTCTATCCTAGGGAGCAAATAGTAGTCCTTGGGGCATGCCCGATTGAGATCGGTGTAATCAACACACATTCTCCAGCTTCCATTAGATTTCTTAACGAGGACTACATTCAACAGCCACCGAGGATATTAAACCTCAGTAATGAATCTGGCCCTTTTAAGGTGGTCGACCTCATCGTTGATTGCCTTTTGTCGGTCGGGGGTGAACTTCCTTGGTCTTTGTCTCACCGGCCGAGCCTCGGGGTTGATGTTAATCTGATGTTGGGCCACTTCTGGGTTGATCCCGGGCATCTGTTAGAACCCTTGCAGATTCTAAACTTGGGGTTGATCTCTTTAAGGGATCGGCCTCCTTGGAACTCTATAGGGGTTCCTCCCTCTAAGTTGCTACTCAAAGGCTGCAAAAAAGATTCATCTATTGCTTATCAAAAGAGGAGGAATACATGGCTATTTATAGGGTTTCTAAACCCTAACTCCTAATAGGACTCATACTCTAGACTCCTACTTCTAACCAACTCCTAATAGGACTTCTACTCAAGACTCCTATTCCTTTACAACTCCTAATTCTTCTCTAAGAAACAACCTCCTAGCCCTAGCCGGCCTCTTCACCTCTTTAATAGGGGTAGGCTTGGGTAGGTTTTACATAAATGTCCCTCTCAATTAGGACTCTCCTAGCTAGAGTCCTAATAGACCTGCCCTCTTCAAATCAGCCTTGTCCTCGAGGCTGATGATTCATGAATTTTGGGAATTTGATCTTCAAGTCGTCATAGTTCTCCCAAGTGGCATCTTCTGTTAGTAGGTTCACCCACTGTTTTAGCACTTTAGTAGTGGGTCGTCGTCGTCGAGTCACGATCTGTTGATCAATAATGGTACTTGGCTGGGTCTAGAGTTCTCCTTGGATAGTCATATTTGGCGGGTGGCTTTGGGCTGTCTCTAAGTACCTATTTATAACTTTTGTTTGGCCGTCGATTTGTGGGTGATATACCGTACTCCTTTTCAATTTAGTACCTTGCATATAGAATAACTTTGTCCAAAATTTGCTCGTGAAGATGCAAGTAGAATTTATCATAAGCACAATGCGTCCCTTATAGTGTAATTTTTTTGAGTCCCAATTGTAATGAGCCACGGAGCTTGGTGCTTCCTCTAAATTTTTTATAATCTTACTAGTCTCTGAATCTTCCTGCCATTCTATCTTAATATCCTTAAGGAAGTCACTGGTCGGAAGTGAAACGGTCGAAACTTCAGCTTGCTCGGGTAGCTGCGAAAGCACATCTGCAAGAATATTCTCTTTCCCCTTTTTGTAAGTTATTTCATAATCAAATCCAAGAAGTTTTGTTACCCATTTTTGCTACTTAGAGGATGATATCTTTTGCTCCAAAAAGTACTTGAAGCTTTTATGGTCGATTTTAATTTAAAATCGTCGACCAATCAAGTAGGGTCTCCACCTCATTGCTGCGCGCACAATGGCGAGCATCTCCTTATCATATATTGACTTATTTTGATGGGAGGGAGATAATGTCTTGCTAGTGTATATGAGTGGTCGACCATCTTGCATGAGAATGGCTCTAATTCCGACTCCAAATGCGTCGGCCTCAATAATGAAGGGTCGGTTGAAATATGGTAATGTTAGCACCGGCGTCGTCGTCATGGCTACCTTAAGTTTGTCGAAGGAAGCGAAGGCTCTGTCCAACCATTGGAAGACATCTTTTTTTAGTAAGGAAGTAAGTGGTGCATTGATCTTTCCATAGTTTTTCATGAACTTGCGGTAGTAGCCTGTTAAACCTAGAAAGCCATGTAGCAATTTTATGTTTCTCGGGGTCGGCCAGTTTTTCATTGCTCCAATTTAGAAGGGGTCCATTGCCACACCTTCCTCTGATATGATATGCCCAAGATATTTCACTTTCTGTTAAAGAAAGCAAAAATTCGTAGTGGTTGTTATGTGTTCAAAAGGTGGTTTTCGGTATGTCTTCTTCGCACGCTCGTATTTGATGATACCCGGATCAAAGGTCCAGTTTTGTAAAGATTTGTGCTCCCTTTCATCTAGCAATTCATCTACTATTGGAATAAGGTATTTGTCCTTGATGGTTATGCCATTGAGAGCTCGGTAATCAACACATATTCGCCTTGTTCCGTCCTTCTTGCGTACAAGTAGCACCGGTGAAGAATAAAGGTTGCAACTTGGCCGAATAACTCCTGTTTTGAGCATCTCTTTTACAATCCTTTCTATTTCATCCTTCTAGAGATGTGGATACTGATATGGCTGAGCATTTACTGAAGATTTGCTTGGAAGAATCGTTATACAATGATCATGCCGAAGGGTAAGAGGTAGGTTACGCGGTTCGTCAAATATATTTGAAACTTCAGCAAGCAAAGGAAGTAGATTTGGATCTTCAAATTCTGTTGGCTCTCCCTTAGTTTACTGCTCAAGTTATACCAAAAAGCCGCTGCATGCTTTATGCAAAACCTTCTCTATTTATTGTGTGCAAATCGTTGTTATGTCGCCCCCACATTTCCCGTGCAATGTCACTTGTTTCTCCTTATTGTAAAATTTCATAATTAGTTTCATAAAATTCTAGGAAACATCACCTAATGTCATCAACCATTTAATTCTGAGCATGGCCTCATGAATGCAAGATTATTAGTAGAAAATACAAATTGCTAAAAAAGGAGCATGATAGTCTTACTTGTAATTTCGATAAGTTAAAAGCTGAATATCATGATAGTTTAGGTTCATACATAAAATGTCATGATCTAGAAACTCTCCAAAAGGAAAACTTGCTACTTAAGGACACATTGAAGAAATTCGAGATTGGTAGCAAGTCCTTGAACATGATCCTTGCAAACAAGGGTCACGTTCCCAAAAGAAGTGGAATCGGATTTGTGAGAAGTCCTCACCAAAATCCAACCATCTTCATAAAAGGCCCCATCTTACATGTTCGACACCAAGACAAATACAACTTTTGTTGCAAACTTGGACACAAAACGCATTATTGTCCATTCAAGAAAATTAGTCCAAACAAATTAATTTGGGTTCCTAAAGGAACCATGATAAATTCTATGCAACATGATAAACAATGTAGATCTATTTTTGAGGCATCCAAAAGCAAATTGGTACCTAAAAATCATCCTTTCTTGTAGAAACCTATACCATCGCAAGCTAGGAGCAAGAGATGGTACCTTGATAGTAGATGCTCAAGGCATATGACCGGGGATCCATCTCAATTCTCTAAGCTTACTAGCATAGACGTGTTGAATCTCGGATTTTGATTATGAAACTAATTGATTATGTTTAGATGTTTAAAAGCATTTTGAGTGATGCAGGTCTACTCGATCAGGATTAGACAGTTGACACAGGAGGAATTGACGTTGCGCCGGAGGAGATCACGTTAGGATATTGGATGGCAGAAGACTTCGGACGTCGGGCATCGAGCCAAGAGCGGAATTGCGCCAAGGATATCGGGGTTGCAGAGGTCAACCGCCGATTGGATAACAAGCCGCAAGAGAGGACGATGCGCTGAAGAATCAGACGAAGCGCTAACCAATAACGTGCCGGGCAACAGAATGTCAATTCGCATTGTAATAATTGTCTAGATCGGAGTAGAGTTTTGGCTTATGTGTGTAGGATTAACTACGATAATGACGAAGACATAAAGTGAAACAAAGTGTCGGAGTCAAGCGCAAAGGATTTGTTGTGAGTTCGAGAGTTCGACGAAAGTCCGAAGGTTCGTCGGGAATGCTGCCGGAACTAGCCGAGAATGAATAGGGAGCTTGTCGAAGGGTTTTTTGGAAGCTCGCCAGAAGGTTCGTTGGAAGTTCGCGGAGCTCACCGAAAAAGATCGGAGCTTGCCGAAGAAGCTCATTGGAACTCGCCAAGATCAAATCGTGAAGTCTAGGAGCTTGCCGGGAGTCCGTAGAATAGTTTCCGAGAATTTATCGGAAGACCATCGGAAATTCGTCGGAAGATCGCTGGAAGAAGTATTGACTTACGGACTTTGTAATAGTTTAGAAAATATCTTTAAATTTGTAGTTAGCACGTTAATTAGGGTTAGGATTAGGTGTTAATCCTATAACCAAAGTAGGGGCCAATTGGGCCCGAGTTCAGACTCGTTTGGGCCAAGTTTGGAGCCCAACTAGTGAGCTGAATTGGCCTAGGCGGTGGCACCGCCTAGACTGGGCGGTGGCACCGCCAGTCCACTATTAGTGTCAGATACTGACAGGCGGTGGCACCGTCGGCCTCGGAAACCCAAGAGAATTCAAAATTTGGAGCCCAAATTTGAATCCTGTCGAGGTCTATAAATACCCCTCATTTCTCAGTAGAGAACACAACCTTTTGAAAAGCAATAGTTTGAGTTAAGAGCCTTAGAATAGTCTTTGCAAGCTTTGTTTTTCAAATTGCCTAAGTGTTCACCTCCTTCCATCTTGTTGAAAAGAATTGTAAGAGTGTGAACCACTTGTAAATGTTGTTAGAGGGGTATTAGTCCTTCCCCTACAAGAAATTTGCTAGTGGAAGTTGGAAGCCTCTTCGAAGAAGGCTTCGCAAGTGGATGTAGGTCATTTTGACCGAACCACTTTAAAAGCTGCTGCGTTATCTGGTTTGCATCCTACTCTTGCCATTTACATACTGTAAACTTCTCTACTTAGTTACTACGCTTCCATATGTTTCTAAGTTATCAAGCTTATAAAATTGGTTTCCATTGATATTGCTTTTCATCGTACGAAAGATTTGTCCAAAACCGAAGTTTTAATCCGCTGCACTAATTCACCCCCCCCTCTTAGTGCCGCTCCAATCCTAACAATTGGTATCAGAGCCCGGTATTTCTCATTTCGGATTTACACCCGAGAGAAATGACTCTTCATGGCTTTCAAGAGGGCTTTTCGATTTTTCGTCCACCGTTGTTTAACAGATTGGACTATACTTATTGGAAAACTCGAATAAGAGTTTTCTTGATTTCTATGAATTTAGATTTATGGAATATCATTGAAAACGGTTTTTAACTTCCCTCTAAACCGATGAACGAATGGTCGGATTTGGAGAAGAAGTATTTTTATTTAAACGCAAAGGCTATGAATGCCTTATTTTACGCTTTGGACAAAAATGAGTTTAATCGGATTTCAACGTGCGAAACAACTTTTGATATTTGGCGAACACTTGAAATCACGCACGAGGGAACTAGTAGAGTCAAAGACTCGAAAGTTAACATTTTGTTGCATGATTTTGAGCTTTTTCAAATGCAACCAAGCGAGACTATATGGGACATGTATACCCGTTTCACGGATGTCATCAATAATCTAAGAGTTCTTGGTAAATCTTTTTCGAATTTTGATCTCATAAGCAAGATCTTAAGATCCCTTCCAAAAAGGTGGGATCCTAAAATAACCGCAATACAAGAAACAAAAGATTTAAATATTTTTCCACTTGAAGAACTAATTGGTTCGTTAATGACATATGAAATGGTGTACAAAACATATGATGAACATGATGAACAAAATCACCTTCCAAAGAATAGGAAGGATTTGGAACACTGGACAAATGAATACCACTTGAGTGATGACTCAAGTGATGAGGACAATGATGAACTTGAACTTCAAACACTAAATCTTAATAAGTTTATTAAACAAAAATCTAAAATAAACAATGAACTTGAATGGAGGAAGAGGCCAAAGAAGAGGAAGGCAACCAAGGATGAATCAAGAACTTCCAAAGGTGAAACGGCGAATTGGGCTTTGATAGGCTTCGACTACAAGGTAAGTAACTCAACTCTCTTGAATTATTTTGAAATTACTTGAAGTTTTTCATGAAGTGCTTAATTTAGATAATAGAATAGAAAATAAAAAATTGTTTTTCAAAAATCATATTATGTTTTTCTTTGTAGCATCTTTGAAAAATAAAAAATTTGATCATAAAAAGTATATTGTAAAAGTTTCATGCATGTTATGTTTTGAAATGTTGAATGATGCAATATTAGGGATAATAATATGATATGTGATAATGCTTTGGATTAATCCATACATATGTATGTTGATGATTTTATGTCATGCATGAGTTTTTGAAGTAAATGTTGATTTGAAATTCTCATTTTGGATTAACATGTTTTTGGTTGAATCATTTTTATGACGAATTAAGATGACATTCTCATGACATATTAAGATGACATAGTGCATGTACATCTATGTATGAATTTCTTGATAGTCTTTTGATGATAGATGTGATATCATGATGTTTTATTTTTGATGTGTTTGGTCTTGACGGTTTTATGACGAAACTTATGTTTTGATTTTAAATGATGATACATGTTTTCACAAAAAAACTTGAACACCCTCACATGAAATCAATTGTATGAAATGAAAATAAATTTTATATCCTATTGAGATTAATGAATTTATTTTACCATTCTTGTGAATCTCATGAAAATAAATATGATGAATATTTTGAAAATAAATGAGTGTCATGCATATTGATCATTCTTAATAAATTTCGAAATTATGCATGATGAATCTTGTGATTTATGGATTATTGATTTTTACCATAATGAAAGTGCCTTTTTAATCTTTGTTGTAATAAATCTTACACTTTCGGTTTTAAACATGATACATGTTTTTATTTGGTATAAGTGAAATAAAATCATATGAATTGAAACAACTAAAAAGAGGAAAATATTTTTTCCTTGAAAAATTATTTTTCTCTATCCTATTGATCTTGATGTTTATTATGATAAATCTATGTATACCATTTTGAATCTCTTGAAAGTAATGTTGAGATTTTGATGAATTTGACGATTTGAATTTAAATGAGATTGTATTCAAATTATGATCTTGATTTCTTGGATTTACTACTTGAGATTTTTTTTAATCACAATCTCTTCTTTGTACACTTGCAATTTTTGTTATTTGTAAAAAGAAGTGATTTGATAAAATGAATCATGTCTTTTGTAATTCAAGAGGTCTTATCTTTCATGACATGATGCCATTGGATTTATGGCTTGTATGCCTTGAAATAATTGAAATATTATGCACTATTTTGTTCTTTCCTTATTCTTTCTTATTTACAATGATAAAATGGGAAAAAGTTATGATCATGCATGACAGGATGCAATTTGACAGATTAATGCCATGATGAATTGAAATGTTTATGATTTGCAATGATGCATACAATACTTGTGCTTTCTAATTATGATGTGATGTATTACATATGATGTAAATCATGATTTAAAATACTATGAGTTGTTGCTAAAATGATGTATTATAAATATTGATTTAATGTTTTGTATCATGAATACTCTAAATGATGAATGTTTGGTATCATGATCGAAATATTGATAAATAGTTAAAAATTTTAGTATCATGTATCATATCCTCATAATGTTGATCGATTTATTCAATATTGTGCATGATGAGTTATAGTGATGATTGAAACAATGATTGAAATGATATGAATGATGATTTGGAATCATGTATATAATGATGAGTTTATATGTTTTGAAAATATATATGATGATTTGGTATTATGCATGCAATAATGATGCACACAATGATGAAATATTCATGATAAAATTATTATTTTGATATTCATGACTTGAATCTTCCTTTCTTTTTGTCAATGACAAAGAGAGAGAAAGAGTTGCTAATGTGCTATCTTGAATTGATGTAAAGGGTAATCTCAAAGATAAATTATCTACCTTGCACAAGTCAAGAAAATGTAAAAATTTGCTTACTTTCTTGCACATCTAAAGAAAAGATACAAATGTAACACTTGCCAAATTGTTTGCTTGCCTCATGTAAAACATGGTCCCTTGCTAGTTTGGTATTTTGCTAAGGAAGCAAAAATGACACTTCTCAAAAGAGAAGAAAGAGCTTACTTTCTTGAACATCTTTAATATGCTAGCTAGCATGATGTACAATTTGCTATCTTGAACATTACAAAGAAATACTATCATGCACATTGTAAAGAAAAGCAAATATGCCAACTTGCACATCTTTAAATTTGCTAGCTTGTATGTAGTAAAACTTGCATATCGTAAAAGTTGCTAGCTTATAGAGAAGCAAAGAATTGCTATCTCGAAAGAAGCAAAAAATGCAAAACTTAGAAAAGTTGCAATATAATTGCTCTTGCCATGCTTTGTATCAAAAATAGGTTGATATCCTTAAAAGCATTGCATTAAATTTTTTAGTATTGCAATGTATCACATGTATTGCAAATTAAAATTTTTGAGACTATTATCATATCATGTTTAACAATTGATGTCTTTTATGACATGATTTCTTTGCATTTTTATCTTGTATGTATTATGTGATGATTGAAATATTGATTGATGCAAATTCATAATTTATGTAAAAGTCTAAATCATTGGTTCCTCTCCTTTTCGGCAATGACATAGGAGAAGAAAGATTGCTAGCTCAAGACAAATGTTGGCTAGCTTGTACTCTTCCCTTCTTTTCGACAAAAACAAAGGGGAGAAAGCTTTTGCTAGTGAGAACATACAAAGAAAAGCAAAGTGCAATCTTGCACAAGAAGCAAGTGTTGAATTTCCATGATTGAACTTAAGAATCTTGCTATGCTTTTGTGCTTATATATTATGATGAAAATCTAGCTTTATGTTACAAAAACTTGCATATCTTTTAAAATAGCTAGAGCTACTTCTCCTTTTTGTTGATAACATAGGGGGAGAAGTATATTGATGACTTTATGCATTGAATTGAATATTTTATATATATATTTGCATGATGGTTTAAATATTTTTCATAACATGTGATGAATGTTACTTGGATTTGGGATAATCCAAGTGTTCTATCAATAGCATATTGATAGGGGGAGTTTAGTTAAACTCCGGGGAGTTAAGGTTAACTCCGTTAGTCATCAATTAGTTGTCATCATCAAAATGGGGAAGATTGTTGAATCTCGAATTTTGATTATGAAACTAATTGATTGTGTTTAGATGTTTAAAAGCATTTTGAGTGATGCAGGTCTACTCGATCAGGATTAGACAGTTGACGCAGGAGGAATTGACGTTGCGCCGGAGGAGATCACGTTAAGATATTGGATGGCAGAAGACTTCGGACGTCAGGCATCAGGCCAAGAGCGGAATTATGCCAAGGATATCGGGGTTGCGGAGGTCAACCGCCGATTGGGCAACAAGCCGCAAGAGAGGACGATGCGTTGAAGAATCGGACGAAGCGCTAACCAATAATGTGCCGGGCAACAGAATGTCAATTTGCGTTGTAATAATTGTCTAGATCGGAGTAGAGTTTTAGCTTATGTGTGTAGGATTAACTACGATAACGACGAAGACATAAAGCGAAACAAAGTGTCGGAGTCAAGCGCAAAGGATTTGTTGTGAGTTCGAGAGTTCGACGGAAGTCCGAAGGTTCATCGGGAATGCTGCCGGAACTAGCCGAGAATGAGTAGGGAGCTTGCCGAAGGGTTTTTTGGAAGCTCACCAGAAGGTTCGTTGGAAGTTCGCGGAGCTCACCGAGAAAGATCGGAGCTTGCCGAAGAAGCTCATTGGAACTTGCCAAGATCAAATCGCGAAGTCTAGGAGCTTGCCGGGAGTCCGTAGAATGGTTTCCGAGAGTTTATCGGAAGACCGTCGGAAGTTCGTCGGAAGATCGCCGGAAGAAGTCTTGACTTACGGACTTTGTAATAGCTTAGAAAATGTCTTTAAATTCATAGTTAGTACATTAATTAGGGTTAAAATTAGGTGTTAATCCTATAACCCAAGTAGGGGCCAATTGGGCCTGAGTTCGAACTAGTTTGGGCCAAGTTTGGAGCCCAACCAGTGAGCTGAATTGGCCTAGGCGGTGGCACCGCCTAGCACCCAAGAGCTGGGCGGTGGCACCGCTTGACTGGGCAGTGGCACCGCCAGTCCATTGTCAGTGTTAGACACTGACAGGTGGCACCACCATTGACAAGCGGTGGCACCGCCGGCCTCGGAAACCCAAGAGAATTCAAAATTTGGAGCCCAAATTTGAATCCTCTCGAGGCCTATAAATACCCCTCATTTCTCAACAGAGAACACAACCTTTTGAAAAGCAATAGTTTGAGTTAAGAGCCTTAGAATAGTCTTTGCAAGCTTTGTTTTTCATATTGCCTAAGTGTTCACCTCCTTCCATCTTGTTGAAAAGAATTGTAAGAGTGTGAACCACTTGTAAAGGTTGTAAGAGGGGTATTAGTCCTTCCCCTACAAGAAATTTGCTAGTGGAAGTTGGAAGCCTCTTCGAAGAATGCTTCGCAAGTGGATGTAGGTCATTTTGACCGAACCACTTTAAAAGCTGCTACGTTATCTGGTTTGCATCCTACTCTTGCCATTTACATACTGCAAACTTCTGTACTTAGTTACTACGCTTCCATACGTTTCTAAGTTATCAAGCTTCTAAAATCAGTTTCCTTTGATATTGCTTTTCATCATACGAAAGATTTCTCCAAAATCGAAGTTTTAATCCGTTGCACTAATTCACCCCCCCTCTTAGTGCCACTCCGATCCTAACAAGACGAAGGCTATGTCACCTTTGGAGACAACAACAAGGGTAAAATCATTGGCAAAGGAACCATAGGTAACAAATCCAACTTCTTTATCAAAGATGTTTTGTTAGTTGATGGTTTAAAACATAACCTCTTGAGCATTAGTCAATTATGTGATAAAGGATATATTGTCAGATTCGAATCTAATGCTTGCATCATTGAAAAACCACACAAAAACACGTCTATGATTGCATTAAAACAAAATAACGTATACACTATTGACATCAATGATTTGTGTAATGAAATGTGTTTTTCGGTTTTGAATGAGGATGCTTAGCTATGGCATAAAAGATTAGGTCATGCTAGCATGAAACTAATCACTCAAATATCATCTAAAGAACTTGTAAGAGGAATTCCTCATATCAAGTTCATCAAAGATAATGTATGTGATGCTTGCCAATTAGGTAAACAAATTAAGGGTAGTTTCAAATCTAAGAATCAAATAAGCACCTCTAGGCCCGTACAATTGATCCATATGGACTTGTTCGGACCAATCTCTACATCAAGCCTAGGAGGTAGCAAATACGCCTTCGTCATTGTGGATGACTATAGTAGATACACATGGACTTACTTCTTAAAACAGAAAAATGAATGCTTTAGATATTTTACCAAGTTTTGTAAACTTGTTCAGAATGAGAAGGGTTCTATGATTTCGTTAATTAGAAGTGATCACGGTGGTGAATTTCAAAACTATGATTTCCAAGAATTTTGTGAACTCAATGGATACAACCATAATTTCTCTACTCCTAAAAATCCTCAACAAAATGGAGTAGTAGAAAGAAAAAATCGAAATTTACAAGAAATGGCAAGAACCATATTGAATGAACATAGCCTACCCAAATATTTTTGGGCCGAAGCCATAAATACTGCATGCTATATTTTGAATAGAGTTCTAGTAAGACCCTTACTCACCAAAACTCCCTATGAGTTATGGAACAACAAAAAACCTAATGTTTCATATTTTAAAGTCTTTGGGTGTAAGTGTTTTATCTTGAATGAAAAGGATAACTTAGGAAAATTTGATGCTAAATCCGATGAAGGAATCTTTCTTGGTTATTCTTCGGTTTCTAAAGTCTTTCATATCTTCAATAAAAGAACTTTAATTATTGAAGAATCCATTTATGTTGTTTTCAATGAGATTTCCGAAATCAGGAAAAATGATTTTGATGATGATGTTAATTTTGATTCCTTGAATTTAAATGAAACCCCGTCTCCAACTAGCAACTTGGATGCATCCACTTCCGAAACATCCTTACCCAAGGATTGGAAGTATGTAGATGCTTATCCTAAGGAGCTAATCTTAGGAGACATATCAAAGGGGGTTCAAACACGTTCTTCTCTTCAAAATTTTTGTTCCAACGCCGCTTTTCTTTCCCAAATTGAACCTAAATGTATTGACGAAGCCATGAAAAATGATTCATGGATTATCCCAATGCAAGATGAATTAAATCAATTTGAGAGAAATGAGGTGTGGAAGCTTGTTCCTAGGCCAAATGACCATTTAGTTATTGGTACTAAATGGGTTTTTAGAAACAAGCAAGATGAATATGGTATCGTGGTTAGAAACAAGGCTAGATTAGTGGCCAAAGGTTTCAACCAAGAAGAAGGTATCGATTACGAAGAAACCTTCGCTCCTGTGGCTTGATTAGAAGCTATAAGGATGCTCCTTGCCTATGCTAGTAGTAATAATTTTAAGTTGTTTCAAATGGATGTTAAAAGCGCTTTTCTTAATGGCTTTATTTTCGAAGAAGTCTATGTTGAACAACCTCCTGGATTTGAAAATAATAGCCACCCTAATCATATGTTTAGATTAACTAAAGCTTTCTATGATTTAAAATAAGCTCCGAGGGCTTGGTATGAGAGACTTAGTTCTTTTCTTATCGAAAATAATTTCCCAAAAGGCAAGGTTGATACTACATTGTTCATCAAGAATTTTGAAAATGATTTTCTTATTGTTCAGATTTATGTTGATGATATTATCTTTGGTTCTACGAATGAATCTCTTTGTGAATCTTTTGCTAAAACTATGAGTCTTGAATTCGAAATGAGTTTAATGGGAGAATTTTGCTAAAACTATGAGTCTTGAATTCGAAATGAGTTTAATGGGAGAATTAATATTCTTCTTAGGCTTACAAATCAAACAACTAAGCAATGACATCTTTATTAGTCAAACTAAATATGCTATGAATTTACTAAAAAAGTTTAATATGAATAACTCAAAAGCTTTTAACACTCCTATGAGCACCTCCACTAAGTTAGAAATCGATAAAAGTGGAGAAAGCTTCGATCAAAAAACTTATAGGGGCATGATAGGAATTTTACTTTACCTCACTACAACTAGACCAGATATCATGTTCAGTGTAGAACTTTGTGCTAGATTTCAATCAAACCTTAAGATATCTCATCTCAAAGCAGTTAAAAGAATACTTAGATATCTTAATGGTACCACAAATCTAGGATTATGGTACCCAAAATCAAAGAATCATGAGTTAATTGCTTATGCTGATGCGGACTTTGCTGGCTGTAAACTAGATAGAAAAAGCACATCAGGAACATGTCAATTTTTAGGACATGCCCTTGTTTCCTGGTCATCTAAGAAACAAAACTCGGTTGCACTATCAACAACCGAAGCTGAATATATTGTAGCAAGTTCATGCTGTGCACAAGTTGTATGGATGAAAAACACCTTAGAAGATAATAAAATTCATCTTAAAAATATTCCCATTAAATGTGATAACATTGTTAGGATCGGAGCGGCACTAAGACGGGGGGGGGGGGGAGGGGGGTGAATTAGTGCAGCGGATTAAAACGTCGGTTTTGATAAATCTTTCGTACGATAAAAATCGGAATTGGAAGTGCTTAACTTGAAAGCATATTCGCAAAGTTGTGCAGCAAAGGTAATGAGGAAATAAAGCAAGTAAGAAAGTTTACAGTAATGTAAATAGTAGTAATGAAATGCAAACCAGAGATTGCGCCGATTTTAAAGTGGTTCGGTCAAGTGACCTACATCCACTTGCGAGGCCCCTCTTCGATGAGTCTCCCACCTTCCACTAGCAAATCTCTTGAAAGGGAAGGGTGAATACCCCTCTTACAACTTTTTACAAGCGGTTCATTCTCTTACAGATTTTCAGCAAGAAAAAAGGAGGTGAACACTAGCAAATTGAAAACAAAACTAGCTAAGACTTTTCTAAGGCCTTTCTCTCAAACAATTGCTGCTCAAAAAGTTGTAATCTCAGCCGAGATTTGAGGGGTATTTATAGGCCTCAAGAGGATTCAAATTTTGGCTCCAAAATTTGAATTCTCTTTGGGTACCCGATGCTGGCGGTGCCACCGCCTGTCAGTGGCAGTGCCACCGCCTATCAGTGTCAGACACTGACAGTGCTGGGCGATGCCACCGCCCAGCCCTGGTGGTGCCACCGTCAAACCCTTCGATTCACTTGTTGGGCTTCAAATTTAGCCCAAACCAAGTCTAATTTTGGGCCCAGTTGGCCCCTAACCAAGATATAGGATTATCTCTTAATCCTAATCCTAATTACAAGTGAACTACATAACAAAACACATCCTAAGCAAGTTTTCAACCGTGAACGTCGAGTCTTGTTCCGACGAGCTTTCCGACGAACTTCTTCCGACGGACTCCCAGCAAGCTCCCGAACTTGTGATGACTTTAACGAGTAGCCGAGCCTTCTCGGTGATCTCCGTGAACCTCCGACGATCTCTTCAACGAACTTCCGAAAATTCCGACAGGTTCCCGATTTCTTCTCGGTTGGTTCCGGCAGCATCTCCGACGATTCTTCGGACTCTTAAACATCCATCGAACTTGACTCCAGTATTCTTGCTTTGTGTTTTCTGGTTATCATAGTTACTCCTGCATACTTAACTCAATAATATGGATTAGATCAATTAACCCATCAATTGATTTTATCATCAAAATCCGATATTCAACAATCTCCCCCTTTTTGATGATGACAATCAATTGATGATGGAGTTAAACATAACTCCCCCTATCTATATGCCATATTATGAGAAGATGAAAACACTTGAATTTTATCCATTGAATTCAAGCATAAACCAACAAGTTCTAACCGTAGAACTTATCGTTATTCTCATTAAGCAATAGTAAATACAAAACTTCGATGAAAATCATTTTCAAGTCGAATGATAAGAGACAATTTTTACTACGACAGGAGATAAAGATTTTCAACATGAATTTCATGATATAAATGTAAGGCATGCTTTCAATATGATAATCAATCTTGCGATATTCTCAAAGATAAAACATGCTTTTGCAAGGCATATAAGACATTCATATCACACAAGCTTTTGCAATTCATATAAGTCATGCTATTAAAATGGTACAAGTCATCACTTTTCTCCCCCTTTGTCATCAACAAAAAGGGAATGAGACTTGAAGCACATAATTTGTGATTATAACTTCAGGAATTCTGCATTGATCATAAAAATTTTATCATTCAAAATTAAGTATGCTAAAATATTTACGCAGAGTTCATCTTAAAGGAAAATTCAGCATTCATCTATTTTATCAAATCTTTTCTTTCTATAAATAAAAAATTATAGATGTACAAGGAAGAGATAGTGATAAAAATTCCAAGTAGTAACTCCAATAAGTCAAGATCATAATTCGAATACAAATCCATTCAAATTCAATTTGTCAACTTGAAACTCATAATCAAGTCATCAAAATCAATTTCGAGATTCACAGAATATCATAAAATCATTAATCTTGATCAGATGGGAGTGGAGTTTGACTCAAGATAGGATGAGATAATTTAACATATCATTTAGAATTGAAAGAGAAGGATCAGATTCATCGAGGAACGAAGAGAGGATGAAAAACTTTACGGAAAATCCATTCAAACAAGTTTATTCTTAGGGACAATTTAACATACCTAATTCCCTTCTAATGAATTCAAACTGGTCTTCATTCAAAGCTTTTGTAAATATATCTGCTAATTGATGCTTTGTGTCAATGAATTCTAGAACAACATCATTGTTAAGGACATGATCATGTATGAAATGATGCCTAACGTCGATGTGCTTAGTTCTAGAGTGCTGAATTGGATTTTTAGTAAGACATATGGCACTAGTATTATCACATTTTATGGGAATATTTTTAAAGTGAATTCCATAGTCTTCTAATGTATTTTTCATCCAAACAACTTGTGCACAGCATGCACTTGCAACAATGTACTCGGCTTCCGCCGTAGATAGTGCAACTGAATTTTGTTTCTTGGAAGTCTAAGAAACAAGTGCATGTCCTAAAAATTGGCATGTTCCGGATGTACTTTTTCTATCTATCCTACATCCACCAAAATCGGCATCTGCATAAGCTATTAAATCAAATTTTTCAGATTTTGGATACCATAGTCCTAGATTTTGAGTTCCTTTAAGATACCTAAATATTCTTTTAACACTTTTAAGATGAGATAATTTAGGATTTGATTGAAACCTAGCGCAAAGTCCTACACTAAACATAATATCCGGTCTAGTCGCGGTGAGGTAGAGTAGACTGCCTATCATTCTCCTATATGTTTTTTGATCGAAATTTTCACTATTTTCATCCATATCTAACTTAGTCGAAGTACTCATAGGGGTGTTTATTGCTTTTGAATTATCCATGTTAAATCGTTTTAACAATTCTAATGTATATTTAGATTGGTTAAGAAATATATCATCACTAAGTTGTTTGATTTGTAATCCTAAAAAGAAAGTTAATTCACCCATTAAACTCATTTCAAATTCATGACTCATACATTTGGCAAATGATTCACATAGTGATTCATCCGAAGAGCAAAAAATAATATCGTCAACATAAATTTGCACAATAAGAAAATTATTTTTAAAATGTTTAATAAACAATGTAGTATCAACCTTGCCTTTGGTAAAATTATTTAAAATAAGAAAGGAACTAAGCCTTTCATACCAAGCTCTAGGAGCTTGTTTCAAGCCATAGAGAGCCTTAGTCAATTTGAATACATGATAAGGAAGAAGAGAATTTTCAAATCCGGGAGGTTGTTCGACATATACTTCTTCGGAAATAAAACCATTCAAGAAGGCACTTTTGACATCCATTTGAAATAGTTTAAAATTATTACTACTAGCATAGGTAAGGAGCATCCTTATGGCTTCTAATCGAGCCACGGGAGCGAAGGTTTCTTCGTAATCGATACCTTCTTCTTGGTTGAAACCTTTGGCAACTAATCTAGCCTTTTTTCTAACCACGATACCATTTTCGTCTTGCTTGTTTCTAAAGACCCATTTAGTACCAATGACTAAATGGTCACTAGGTCTAGGAACAAGCTTCCATACCTTATTCCTCTCAAATTGATTCAATTCCTCTTACATTGTGATAACTTAAAAATCATTTTTTATGGCCTCGTCAATGCATTTAGGTTCGATTTGAGAAAGGAAGGCGGCGTTAGCACAAAAATTCTTGAAAGAGAAACGAGTTTGAACCCCTTTTGATGTATCTCCTATAATTAGCTCCTTTGGATGAGCATCTATATACTTCCATTCCTTAGGTAAGGAAATTTTGGAAGAAGGTGCATCCAAGTTGCTATTTTGAGGAGGGGGTTCATTTAAATTCAAATTATCAAAACCAAGATCATCATCAAAATCATTTTTCTTTAAATTAGAAATTTCATTAAAAACTACATGAATAGACTCTTCTATTACTAAGGTTCTTTTGTTAAAAACCCGAAAAACCTTAGAAACGGAAGAGTAACCAAGAAAGATGCCTTCATCGGATTTAGCATCAAATTTTCCTAAGGCATCCCTTTCATTCAAAATAAAGCATTTACAACCAAAAACTTTAAAATAGAAATTATTTGGTTTTTTGTTATTCCATAATTCATAGGGAGTTTTTGATAAGGATGGTCTTATTAGGACTCTATTCATGATGTAGCAAGCCGTATTTACGACTTCGGCCCAAAAATATTTAGGTAAACTATGTTCATTTAACATAGTTCTTGTCATTTCTTGTAGGTTTCTATTTTTTCTTTCAACTACTCCATTTTGTTGGGGATTCCTCGGAGTGGAGAAGTTGTGATTGTATCCATTAACTTCACAAAAATTTTGAAAGTCACGGTTTTGAAATTCGCCACCGTGATCACTCTGAATTGATGAAATCATGAAACCTTTTTCGTTTTGAGTAAATTTACAAAATTTAGAGAAACATTTGAAGCAATCACTTTTGTGAGCTAAGAAATAGGTCCAAGTGTATCTAGTATAGTCATCCACAATTACAAATGCATATTTGCTTCCCCCTAGACTTGTCGTGTCAATTGGTCCAAATAAGTCCAAATGAATCAATTGTAATGGTCTAGTGGTGCTAATTTGAGTTTTTGGTTTGAAACTAGTTTTTATTTGTTTACCTAGTTGACATGCATCGCATACTTTGTCCTTAATAAACTTTATATTTGGAATTCCTCGTACTAATTCTCTAGATGAGATCTTAGATATTAGTTTCATGCTTGCATGGCCTAGTCTCCTATGCCAAAGCCAAGCATCATCATTTAAAGCAGAGAAGCACATTTCATTACTTAGTTCATCAAGGTTGATGGTGTAGATATTATTTTGTTTTAATGCAATCATAGTTATGTTATGGTTTGGTTTTTCAATAATACACACATTTGATTCAAATCTAACAATATAACCTTTATCACATAATTGACTAACACTCAAGAGATTATGTTTCAATCCATCAACTAGTAAGACATCATCAATAGAAAATTTTAATTTGTTACCTATGGTTCTCTTGCCAATGATTTTGCCTTGGTTGTTGTCTCCGAAGGTGATGTACCCTTCTTCTTTGCTAGTGAGCATAGAGAAATGAGATGGATCTCTAGTCATATGTCTTGAGCATCCACTATCTAGATACCATCTCTTGCTCCTAGCTTGTGATGGTGTATGTTTCTACAAGAAGGGATTATTTTTAGGTACCCATTTTCTTTTAGGTGCCTTAAAAACTTGTTCATCATATTGCATAGAATTGATCATGGTTCCTTTAGGAATCCAAATTAGTTTGTTCGGACTAATTTTCTTGAATGGACATTTATAAGTTTTATGTCCATATTTGTAACAAAAGTTGCAATTGCTTTGGTGCCGAACATGTAGGACAGGGCCTTTAATGAAGGTGGTTGGATTTTGGTGAGGACTTCTCACAAATCCGATTTCACTTCTTTTAGGAACGTGACCCTTATTTGTAAGGATCATATTCAAAGATTTGCTACCAACCTCGAATTTCTTCAAGGTGTCCTTAAGTAGCAAGTTCTCCTTTTGGAGAGATTCTAGATCATGGCATTTTATACATGGAGCTAAACTATCATGATATTCAGTTTTTAATTTATCGATATCACAAGTGAGACTATTGTGCTCCTTTTTTAGCAATTTATATTTTCTACTAATTATCTTACATTCATCAAATAACTCATGGAAAGCATTTAATAATTCATGATAAGGTAAATCTGCATCAATTAAATCTGTTACCTCTTCTCCGATGGCCATTAGGGCATAATGAGCAACTTGCTCGGTGTTGGACTCCTCTTCTTCAGACGCGCTTGAATCATCCCACATTGCTTTGAGCGCCTTCTTCTTTGATGTTCTCTTTTTGGCTTGAGGACAATCGTTCTTGTAGTGTCCCGGTTTTTTACATTCATAGCAAATCACTTGGTCCTTCTTTTGTTCGAATTTATTTTTTATAATATTTTTAAATTTGTTCTTTCTTAAATATTTTTTAAATTTTTGAGTCAAAAGTGCAATGTTATTGTCACTGTCCTCATCACTTGATGTTCCTTTCAAGTGGTCTTCTTGTGATTTGAGTGCCATATCCTTCCTGTTCTTTGGAAGGGGGTTCTCGAGCTCGTCATGAGCTTGACATGTCATTTCGTAGGTTATTAGAGACCCAATGAGTTCTTCAAGAGGGAATGTTTTAAGGTCTTTGGCCTCTTGAATGGCCGTAACTTTTGGATCCCAACTTTTAGGGAGGGATCTTAAGATTTTAGTTACTAGTTCAAAGTTAGTAAAATCTTTACCAAGAGCTTTGAGTCTATTGATGACATCCGTAAATCGGGTGTCCATATCTCCAATGGACTCACTTGGTTTCATTCGGAAAAGTTCGTAAGAGTGCACAAGGATGTTGATTTTGGACTCTTTCACTCGGCTAGTGCCTTCATGAGTGACCTCAAGAGTTCTCCAAATATCAAAGCCGAATCACAAATTGAAACACGATTAAATTCATTTTTGTCTAGTGCACAAAACAAGACATTCATAGCCTTTGTATTTAAAGCAAAAACCTTCTTCTCTGATTCATTCCATTCGCTCATCGGAAGAGAAGATTTTTGAAATCCATTTTCAATAATAGCCTAAAGCTTGAAATCCATAGAAATGAGGAAGATCCTCATAACAGTCTTCCAATAAGTATAATCTGACCCATTAAACAAGGGTGGACGTGTGATAGAATGACCCTCATGTATGCCGGAGTAAGCCATCTCTCTTGGGTATCAAACCAAATATGAGAGTGAGCCTAGCTCTGATACCAATTGTTAGGATCGGAGCGGCACTAAGAGGGGGGGGGTGAATTAGTGCAGCGGATTAAAACGTCGGTTTTGATAAATCTTTCGTACGATAAAAATCGGAATTGGAAGTGCTTAACTTGAAAGCATATTCGCAAAGTTATGCAGCAAAGGTAATGAGGAAATAAAGCAAGTAAGAAAGTTTGCAGTAATGAAAATAGCAGTAATGAAATGCAATCCAGAGATTGCACCGATTTTAAAGTGGTTTGGTCAAGTGACCTACATCCACTTGCGAGGCCCCTCTTCGATGAGGCTCCCACCTTCCACTAGCAAATCTCTTGAAAGGGAAGGGTGAATACCCCTCTTACAACTTTTTACAAGCGGTTCACTCTCTTACAGATTTTCAGCAAGAAAGAAGGAGGTGAACACTAGCAAATTGAAAACAAGACTAGGTAAGACTTTTCTAAGGCCTTTCTCTCAAACAATTGCTGCTCAAAAAGTTGTAATCTCAGTTGAGATTTTAGGGGTATTTATAGGCCTAAGAGGATTCAAATTTGGGCTCCAAAATTTGAATTCTCTTTGGGTTCCCGATGCTGGAGGTGCCACCGCCTGTCAGTGGCGGTGCCACCGCCTGTCAGTGTCAGACACTAACAGTGCTGGGCGGTGCAACCGTCCAGTCTGGCGATGCCACCGCCAGACCCTTCGGTTCACTTGTTGGGCTTCAAATTTAGCCCAAACCAAGTCTAATTTTGGGCCCAATTGGCCCCTAACCAGGATATAGGATTATCTCTTGATCCTAATCCTAATTACAAGTAAACTACATAACAAAACACATCATAAGCAAGTTTTCATCCGCGAATGTCGAGTCTTGTTCCAGCGAGCTTTTCGACGAACTTCTTCCGACGGACTCCCAGCAAGCTCCCGAACTTGTGATGACTTTAACGAGTAGCTGAGCCTTCTCGGTGATCTCCGTGAACCTCCGACAATCTCTTCGGCGAACTTCCGAAAATTCCGACAGGTTCCCGATTTCTTCTCGGTTGGTTCCGACAACATCTCCGACGATTCTTCGGACTCTTAAACGTCCATCAAACTTGACTCCGGTATTCTTGCTTTGTGTTTTCTATTAGGATCGAGAGCACTAAGAGGGGGGGGGGTGAATTAGTGCAGCGGAAATCTTACAGCGATTAAAAACCAAAAGCTGCGTTCGTTCAATAAAAACTATTATGATGCAAAAGCTAATTCTCAGTTTGTATCTAAGTGCAGTTTGCGTCTAAGCGCAGATTGCGTCTAAGCGCAGTTTGCGTCTAAGCGCAGTTTGCGTCTGAACACAGTTTGCGTCTGAACACAGTTTGCGTCTAAGCGCAGTTTTGCGTCTAAGCGCAGTTTACGTCTAAACGTAGATTTACGTCTAAACGTAGTTTTACGTCTAAACGCAGATTTACGTCTAAACTCAGATTTACGTCTAAATGTAGTTTTGCGTTTAAAAGCAGTTTTGAACCTGGAAAAGCGTTTTACGTAGAAAGCAATTTGCAGTTATAAATGGAGTCCGAATGTAAGCGTAAACTGCAGTGTGAAGATCGTACGAAAACACGATTTACGTTTGAATGCAGATTCTGAAAGAACAGCACTTAGAACTTGTTCGTGAAAGCGCAGAGAGCAGTAGTAATGGAGGAGGTTTGCAGTAATGATAAAGTGCTCAAAAATAAACGCAAACCAGAGATTTAGAGTGGTTCGGTCAGCCTTGACCTACTCCACTTTTGGCTTCCTCCACCGACGAGGTTGCCGACGTCAACTAGCTGCCTTCCTTCAATGGGCGAAGGCTAACTGCCCTTTTACAGTTTCTCTCCTTTTGACAGGCTCAGGAGACAACCTTTACAGATCCTTTCTCTCCTCTCTTTACAACTCAAGACTTGAAGAACAGAAGGAGGAGAACTTTAGGACTTTACACAAATTTGAGCTCTTAGAATCACTGAAAAGATCAAGAATTCGGTGTGGATCTGTCTCTTTTCAGTGCTGAATGGGTGGGGTATTTATAGGCCCCAACCCAGTTCAAATTTGGAGCTCAAAACGATCAAATCGATCAAATCCCAGAATTCTGGGATCAGGCGGTTGCACCTCTTGACTGGAGAGGTGGCACCGCCTGGCAGAGCTCGAAGACTGAGCTCAGGCGATTGCTTCTCTCTGCCAGAGCTCGAAGACTGAGCTCGGTGATTGCATCACCTGGCAGAGCTCGAAGACTGAGCTTGGTGATTGCATCACCTGGCAGAGCTCGAAACTGAGCTCGGTGGTTGCATCACCTGGCAGAGCTCCAAACTGAGCTCAGGCTGATGCACCTCTCTGCCAGAGCTCGAAGACTGAGCTCGGTGATTGCATCACCTGGCAGGGCTCGAGACTGAGCTCAGGCTGATGCACCTCTCTGCCAGAGCTCGAAGACTGAGCTCGGTGGTTGCATCGCCTGGCAGAGCTCGAAACTTGAGCTCTGGCGGTGCTACCTCTTGGCAGAGGAGGTTGCACCGCCCAGACTAGCTCGAAGACTGAGCTCTGGGCGGTTGCACCTCTCGGCTGGGGCGGTTGCACCTCCCAGCCTCGCAGCCCTGGCGGTTGCACCTCCTGGCTGGGGCGGTTGCACCTCCCAACCCCCACAGCCCAGGCGGTTGCACCTCCTGGCTGGGGCGGTTGCACCTCCTGGTGCAATCAGGGTCCGAATGGTTCACTCCATTCGGCCCACTTTGAATCTTTTCAGGGGCCCAATTGCCCCAAGATTAAGCTAATGGGATCACCTCCCATTTTCATGCTTAATCATCATGCTAACTACGATTAACTCTAAGACAACTTCTGCAGCTTTGCTCCGATGCGTCAATCGCTTCTTCCGGTGAGTTTCCGGCCAACTTCCGTCGATCAACCGATAACCCTCGGTGATCCTTCTGCGGACATCCGGCATACTCCTGGACTTTGCGACGATCCACTTGGCGAGTTCCGACGAGCTTCGCTTGGCAAGCTTCTGGACTTCTCGGATCTGTCCTCGCTGAACCTCCGACGACCGTCCGAACTTCCGTCGAACTCTTGAACTCCCAACGTGATCATGATCTTGACTCCGGCGCAACACCTGCTGCTTGTCTTACTCTTATCGTAGTTAATCCTGCACACTTATCTCAACACTTAGATTAGATAACAAATGACAATTGACTTCATCATCAAAATCTGAGATTCAACATTTTCTAGTTATCGTAGTTACTCCTGCACACTTAACTCAATAATATGGATTAGATCAATTAACCCATCAATTGATTTTATCATCAAAATCTGAGATTCAACAAACACAAGTGCAATATGCTTAACGAAGAATCCTATACAACACTCAAGAACAAAACATATTGATATTAAACATCACTTTATACGAGATCATGTTACTAATCATAATGTAATCATAGAGTTCATTGATACTAAACATCAACTAGCTGATATTTTTACAAAACCTCTAAATGAAGAACAATTTGATTTCATAAGAAGAGAATTAGGAATGTTGATGTGTCCGAATATATAAACTAGTTAAAATTATCTTTCAGACTTTATTGAATGATCAAATCACTTGATTGCCATTACATGCCTAAATAACATGTTGGAAATTATGTGCATGTTTTGTCTTCATGATTGTATTTGAAAATCAATAGCATAGTCTTGTCCGAATGCATGAAAGTGTTAATTTCATTTTCGGATTCACTTAACAATTGGTATCCTAACAATCGGATTTTCTCATACACTTATAAAAAATATTTTTCTAAAATGGATTTGATGAAATGATTCTTGCTTATAAATTCCATCTTGAAATATGGATGATAGTGTTTTTACTTGCAAAGACTTGTTCCTTGTAAAAATGAAGCATGATTTAATCTCTCATTGATTTTAACTTCACTCAAAGTAAAATCACAAATAGCCTTCCTCCTTCATGCAAAAAGATTATAACAAATAAAAAGGAAAAAGTATTCAAAGCAATCTATGTATCATGCTTTCCTTTATATGCTTGGAAAATAACATGTAAAGGCATGAACAACTATAACACTTATGCTCAAAATTCGCTTATTGTTCTCCTGCTATCACAATTACCATACTTTTTGTTGATGACAAAAGGGGAGAAATATGTGTATTAATGCCATGCTTGCATCACCGAGAAATATATGAGTATTAATGCCATTCTTGCATCATCGAGAAATATATGAGTATTAATGCCATGCTTGCATCACCAAGAGATATATGAATTGATGCTATGATCGCTATAATTTGCATTATGCCTTGTTTGTATCATGTAATGATATCAAAATCTTACTTCGCAGTTTTACATGTTGATATCTTACAATATGATGAATTGCTACTATTACCATCATTCAAACCTGTTATGTAAAATTTGAAAATGAATGTCAAGCCTTGACATCATCTTCAGAGAGAAACATCATGATGGGAATCATGATGGGAGTATTGATAAGTTTAAATGATTTTAACTTATCAATATGTCTCTTGAATTCAAAGGTTTTGAATTCAAGAATGACTTATCTCAAGTATGGCATATAGACAGGGGGAGTTAAGGTTAACTCCATTATCAATTGATTGTCATCATAAAAAAGGGGGAGATTGTTGAATCTCGGATTTTGATGATGAAGTCAATTGTCATTTGTTATCTAATCTATATGTTGAGATAAGTGTGCAGGATTAACTACGATGAAAATAAGATATGCAACAAGAGTTGCGTCGGAGTCAAGACAATGATCACGTTGGGAGTTTGAGAGTTCGACGGAAGTTCGGACAGTCGTCGGAGGTTCTGCGGGAACAAATCCGAGAAGTCCATGAGCTTGCCAAAGAAGCTCGTCGGAACTCGCCAAGTGGATCGTCGCAAGTCCAGGAGTTTTCCGGAAGTCCGCAGGAGCATCATCGAGGGTTCATCGGATGATCGACGGAAGTTCGCCGGAAGCTCGCCGGAAGAAGTGATTGACGCACCGGAGCAAGTTGCAGTAAATATCTTAGGAAAAATCATAGTTAGCACAATGATTAAGTTGGAAATGGGAGGTGATCCCATTAACTTAATCTTGGGGCAATTGGGCCCCTGAAAAACCCAAATTGGGCCGAATGGATCCACCCATTCGGACCCTGATTTCTGCCAGGCGGTTGAACCGCCCAAGCCAGGAGGTGGCACCGCTTGGGCTAAGTCTCCGAGCGAGACTGGGCGGTGTAACCGCCCCAGCCAGGAGGTGGCATAGCCTGGGCTCAGTCTCCGAGCGAGACTGGGCGGTGCAACCGCCCTTGACAGAGGTGGCACCGCTTGGGCTCGATCTCCGAGCTCTGGCTGAGCGGTGCAACCGCCTCAGTCAGGAGGTGGCACCGCTTGAGCTCGGTCTTCGAGCTTTGGTAGGAGGTGTAACCGACCCTGATAGGAGGTGGCACCGCCTAGAGGCTCAGTCTTCGAGCTATGCCATGCGGTGCAACCGCTCCAGTCAGGCGGTGCAACCGCCAGATCCCGGAATTCCGGGAATTGACAGTTTTGAGCTCCAAATTCAAATTGGGTTGGGGCCTATAAATACCCCACCCATTCAGCACTGAAAGGGCACAGCATATACACCGAAATCCTGATCTTGTTCTGTGATTTTTAGAGCTCAAAATTGTTGTGAAGGCCAAAAGTTCTTCTCCCTCTTTTCTTCAAAGTTCTAAGCTTTAAAGAGAGGAGAGAAAATTCTGTAAGGGTTGTCTCCTAAGCCCATCAAAAAGAGTGAAACTGTAAAAGGGTGGTTGGCCTTCGCCTATTGAAGGAAGGCCTCTAGTTGACGTCAGTGACCTCGTCGGTGGAGGAAGCCAAATTTGGAGTAGGTCAAGATTGACCGAACCACTCTAAATCTCGGTTTGCATTTACTTTGAGCATCTTATCCTTACTACAAACCTCCTCAATAGCTTACTGCCTTCTGCGCATATACGATCGTGTTTCAAGCTCTACATTTTCCTAATCGGCGTTTAGACGTAAATCATTTTTATCGTACAAACATCATATTTCAGTTTGCGTTTACGTTCTGATTTCTATCTTAAACTGCAAACTACCTTTATATCTTTGCTTTAACTGCATCTTGCTTGGTTACAAGTTAAAGTGATTTATGAATCAGATTTTCTACTGAAATCGCTCTTATCGTACGAACGCAATTTTAATCGTCGAAAGTTTTCTGCTGCACTAATTCACCCCTCCTCTTAGTGCTCTTGATCCTAACAGGTTATTGTTTGAGAAGGCCTCCAACTTTCATCGTTTGCGGGTTTGAGTAGCCGGCTAGTGCATGTACTGTAACGTTAGTCGGTTGTGGCTCTTCTTCCATATCTTCTTTATGTTTAAGGTTCTCTTCTGAGTATTCAATGACCTCTTCTTCTATTGGTTCAATTATAAGAAGTCTCCCTTTCATCGTTTGCGGGTTTGAGTAGCCAGCTAGTGTGTGTACTGTAACGTCGGTCGGTTGTGGCTCTTCTTCCGCATCTTCTTCGTTATGTTTAAGGCTCTCTTTTGAATGCTCAATGACCTCTTCTTCTACTGGTTCAATCAAAAGAAGTCTCCCTTTTCTATAGCAATGCTTGTAACTCCACGGCTCATCGCAATGCCAACATAACCGCTTCACAGAAGCTCTTCTCTTGTCAACCTCTTTGGTGCAGGGACTCGATCGACAGTAGGGGGGGCTGAGGACTTCAGTATTTCTAGTTGAGGAGCAACTCTAGTCCTTCAAGCTTCATGATTCAATCGCTCCTCTTGATGTCGTGCGAAAGAGATGGCTGCCATAAGCGTGTACGGTTGTCACGCTTTAACTTCTCCCTGGATCTCCGGCTTCAAGCCCTCAATGAAGGTCCTCAATAGCTATTTTTGAGACCAATCATGAGTTTGATTAGATAACCTTTCAAACCTGGTTTGGTACTCCTGAATGGTGGAGGTTTGTCGGATCTTTGCTAATTGTCCATCAATATTCTCGTAATCAGTTGGTCTGAAGTGGATCAACAATCCTTCTTTGAATTGTTGCCATGAAAGGACTCCATAAGTGTGTTCAAACCAGTCAAACCACTATATGGCATCCCCTTTAAGATGTATAGCTGTAATTTTTACCATAGATGCGTCTACGGTTTTGTGGTACCAAAAATATCACTCCGCACGCGAAATCCAACCAATCGGGTCACCTTCTTCCCATCTAGGGAAGTTCACCCTCATGCGTGGATAGTTGGGATCGATCATAGAACCTCTCCTCTTTTGGAAGTCATCTCTTTGGGCTTGGTGTGATTGAGCAGAGCTCTCTCCTCGATGTGATTTCTATGGGCTTAGTGGTCGGCCCAATCTGAGTTCAGTAAAGAGTGTCCGAATCGTATCCTCCATTCGTGCCTCAAAGGCTTCGAATTTAGCATTGATTGCCTCCTCATATGCCCTAGTATATGCCTCTAAATCTATGATGTTATGATCTCTCTTTTGTTGTCGGGTTATAGGCATGTATAGGTTGAGAGAGGTGATGGTCGAAAGGGTTGGTGGATTGGTAGATATAGGTTACGGTTTAGGCTTGTTTTGTGGCTGTTTTGGGTGCAGTTTGAGGGAATGGTTTAGTGGAGTTTTAGGACTGTGGATGAAAGTTTTGGATTTGTGGTAGATGGCAGCAAAGGTTTGATAGAAATCAGTGGAAGTTGCTGCAAGTATGTGCTGTCTTATAAGAACAGAATTGTCGTCGAAGAAATAGCAGTTTCTCGATGAAATTTCCACCAAAAACTTGAGAGATTTGAGGAGGGAATTGACAGCAAAATCACAATTTATATGACAGCAAGGATCTCTAATTTAATCAAGAAAATTTTGGCAGTATAACAGCAAGGAAATTGGTGCAACCTGCGATAGCAGAATTCTTATCGGAAAATTTCAGCGGATTGGGACAAAAATTTACAGAAACACAAAATCATTTTTAGAGATGAATTCCTCTATAGATCAATCTTAGATGGAAGCAAAGATGATTTATGAAGTGTATAAGAAATTTCATTCAAAAAAGATTGTAAATAGATGGGTTAAGGCAATAATATGCGATTGAAATTTTCTGTAGCACAGATTTTCAAGTGTAGCAGATTGGACATAAAAGATTAGTAGTTTATATTAAAAATTTTTTGATGAAACTAAAGAAAAATCTACTGTTAGGAAGTGTCAAATCTATCATAAAAATTTTATAGAGATTTGGATAGTAAAAATATTGTATCAAGATCAAACAAACAGTGCTATGCGGCTGAAATTTTACAGATTTTCAAGTATAGCAGATTAGATGTAAAAGATCAATGGTTTATATTGAGAATTTTTTGAAAAAACTAAAGGAAAATCTGCTGTTAGGAAGTGTCAAAGATGTCATAAAAATTTCATAGAAATTTGAATAGAAAAAGCACAGTAGCAACTCCTACTTCTAACCAACTCCTAATAGGACTTCTACTCAAGACTTCATTCCTTTACAACTCCTAATTCTTCTCTAAGAAACAACCTCCTAACCCTAGCCAGCCTCTTCACCTCTTTAATAGGGGTCAACTTAGGTAGGTTTTACATGAATGTCCCTCTCAATTAGGACTCTTATAGCTAGAGTCCTAACAGCATCTCCTCGGAGGACCATGCGAACATATCGGCGTTTTTCCTCAGGAAGTCAATGAGGTGGAGCTGATCTATTTCGAGGAGTGTGGTTCCGACCTTGATGGTCAGATTGGGTTGGTGTTAGAACCCTTGTAGATTCTAAACTTGGGATTGATCTCTTTAGGGGATCAGCCTCCTTGGAACTCTATAGGGGTTCCTCCCTCCAAGTTGCTGCTCAAAGGCTGCAGAAAAGATTCATCTATTGCTTCCGAAAAGAGAAGGAATACATGGCTATTTATAGGGCTTCTAAACCCTAACTCCTAATAGGACTCCTACTTAAGACTCTTACTTCTAACCAACTCCTAATTGGACTCCTACTCAAGACTCCTATTCCCTTACAACTCCTAATTCTTCTCTAAGAAAAAACCTCCTACATGAATGCCCCTGTCAATTAGGACTCTCCTAGCTAGAGTCCTAATAGAATGTCCCTCTCAATTAGGACTCTCCTAGCTAGAGTCCTAACAGTTTTACATGAATGTCCCTCTCAATTAGGACTCTCCAAGCTAGAGTCCTAACAGTTGGCTCCCTTTCTGGGGTACCTCGGTGAGTCGCTCGGGAGACTCTAGCGGCATCGGTGCTATGGGTCCTTCACGGGGGTTGGGGACTTTAGCTATAATATCCTTCATATGTTGCCGGATTGAGTATCCAAAACAGTTATGTTGACCGGTCATAATCTAATACATGGTGCTTATTTCTATTTGACTCATTTCATCAAGATGAAATTGCTTAGGGAATAGTATGCTTGTTATGATATGATGAAGGATTTTAGAGTTAAAGGGCAGTAAGTGCTCGCAACTCTTGGGTATTATGCCGAGGTCTGGATTTGCAAAAATAGTTTCGATGGCTTCGGAGTAAGTTGCTCCGATTATATTGACATCCCATTTACCTCTAAAATAACAGCCCCTATCTTTTTTAGTGATTCCAATTAGTTCACAAATAGTACTATCAAAAATTCTAATTTGTGTTCCTAGTAGGTAAGTACTTAGGCTGTCATTATCTACATATAAGTTTGCATAAAATAGCCTAACTAACCTAGGATAAATTGGTTCATTTATTTGTAGCAGAGGTAGGGCATCTAGATGTGCAAACCACCTAATGGGTTCTAGGTTTCCTAGTTCATTGAGATCAACGTGTTTACCCTTATGGATACCTCTTGTTTTGAAGTTTGGAAACCTAAGAGCTACTTCTTTGGATCTAAAAAGGTCTTGGTAATATAAATCTCCTTCAACCCTTTTCCCTTTTGATCTCTTAGGAGCCATTATCTAGACAAGATAGATGAAACTGTAAAGAGTAGGTAAAATAATGAGAAGAGAGGAAAGATTTCAAATTTTACCTTATTGAGAATCTCTTGGAAGATGGAGAGCTTGGACCAACAAGAATTCCTCTCCAAGGCTTTTAAATGTTGGAATGAAGGTTTAGAGAGGTTGTGGGAGAGCTTGAGGCTGTTTCTCACGGGTTGGGGGTGGTGTCACCGCCGGCCCTAACCCCTCGGCTTATAAAGGGGCTCTCGGGCGGTGCCACCGCCAAAAAGAGCAGTGCCACCGCCTAGTGCCTGAGCGCTCAGGCGGTGCTACCGCTGATTCTGGCGGTGCCACCACTGGCTTGCCGCGGAAGAGAAGAAAAAATTCTTTCTTCCCCCCTTTTGTTTTTCAGAGGTGTTCGACTCGAGATAGGTTGAGATGTTGGGTTATACTTTAATATATCATTTGGAATCAAAAGAGAAAGATGAAAACAACTCCACAAAAGAACGGAACAAGGATGAGATATTTTTTGAAAAATACATTCAAACAAGCTTATTTTCAGGGACAATTTAACATGCCTAGTTCCCTTCTAATGAATTCAAATTGGTCTTCATTTAAGACTTTTATAAAAATATCTGCTAATTGATGCTTTGTGTCAATAAATTCTAGAACGACATTATTGTTAAGGACATGATCGCATATGAAATAATGCCTAATATCGATATGCTTAGTTCTAGAGTGCTGAATTTGATTTTTGGTAAGACATATGACACTTGTATTATCACATTTTATGGGAATATTTTTCAAGTGAATTCCATAGTCTTCTAATATATTTTTCATCTAAACAACTTGTGCACAGCATGCATTTGCAGCAATGTATTCAACTTCCGTCGTAGATAGTACAATTGAATTTTGTTTCTTGGAAGTCCAAGAAACAAGTGCATGTCCTAAGAATTGGCATGTTTCATATGTACTTTTTCTATCTATCCTACATCTGCCAAAATCGGCATCTACATAAGCTATTAAATCGAATTTATCAGATTTTGGATACCACAATCCTAAATTTGGAGTTCCTTTAAGATATCTAAATATTCTTTTAACACTCTTAAGATGAGATAATTTAGGATTGGATTGAAATCTAGCGTAAAGTCCTACACTAAACATGATATCCGGTCTAGTCGCGGTGAGGTAGAGTAGATTACCTATCAGTCCCCTATATATTTTTTTATCGAAATTTTCACTATTTTCATCCATATCTAATTTAGTCGAAGTACTTCTAGGGGTGTTTATCGCTTTTGAATTATTCATGTTAAATCGTTTTAGCGATTCTAATGTATATTTAGATTGGTTAAGAAATATACTATCACTAAGTTGTTTGATTTGTAATCCTAGAAAGAAGGTTAATTCACCCATTAAACTCATTTCAAATTCATGACTCATACATTTGGCAAATGATTCACATAGCGATTCATCCAAAAAACCAAAAATAATATCGTCAACATAAATTTATACAATAAGAAAATTATTTTCAAAGTGTTTGATAAATAATGTAGTATCAACCTTGCCTTTGGTAAAATTATTTAAAATAAGAAAGGAACTAAGCCTTTCATACCAAGCTCTAGGAGCTTGTTTCAAGCCATAGATAGCCTTAGTCAATTTGAATACATGATTAGGAAGAAGAGAGTTTTCAAATCCGGGAGGTTGTTCAACATATACTTCTTCGGAAATAAAACCATTCAAGAAGGCACTTTTGACATCCATTTGAAATACTTTAAAATTATTACTACTAGCATAGGCAAGGAGCATCCTAATGGCTTCTATCTTGCCACAGGAGCGAAGGTTTCTTCGTAGTCGATACCTTCTTCTTGGTTGAAACCTTTGGCCACTAATCTAGCCTTGTTTCTAACCACGATACCGCATTCATCTTGCTTGTTTCTAAAGACCCATTTAGTACCAATGACTAAATGGTCACTAGGTCTAGGAACAAGTTTCCATACCTCATTCCTCTCAAATTTGTTCAATTCCTCTTGCATTGCTATGATCCAAAAATCATCTTTTAAGGCCTCGTCAATGCAATTAGGTTCGATTTGAGAAAGGAAGGCGACATTAGCACAAAAATTCTTGAAAGAAGAACGAGTTTGAACCCCTTTTAATGTATCTCTTATAATTAGCTCCTTTGGATGAGCATCTATATACTTCCATTCCTTGGATAAGGAAATTTCGGAAGAAGATGCCTCCAAGTTGCCATTTTTAGGGGGGGTTCATTTAAATCCAAATTATCAAAACCAAAATCATCATCAAAATTATTTTTCTTTAAATCAAAAATTTCATTAAAAACTATATGAATAGTCTCTTCTATAACTAAGGTTCTCTTGTTGAAAACACGAAAAGCCTTAGAAACTAAGGTTCTCATAAGATCTTCTTGACTCTTATTCAAATGGTCCAATAATATGTGTATATTGGATCTTTTGAGACAATTATTGGTCTTAGAATGTAATTCTAATTGGTCAATAAAAATACATGTCAATATAATTTTTTTTATTTTTTTAGATTAGTTAATCTATCTTGGAAGGTAAAAATGGGTAGAGTAAATTTATTTTTATTTTATTTGAAATTAACGTCCTCTTTATTTGAACGTAGGAAATGAATAAAATAAATCAATTAAATCACGAGAAGTGCTTCCATAGAAGTTAAAACTTCCATTTATCTACATCTCTTATTTTTTATTCCCATTCCCATAAGAATAAATACTATGATTTGCATTTCGAATAGGCATAGATATATCGTCTTTAAGATAACTTCTATCTTGAGAGTTATTCACAATCTCCCCTAATATATAATCTAATATATAAATCAATTGATTCTGTCAGGTTAGTTATATGTTGTGTTGTGTCAACTATATCCACATAAGGTGGTGAGATGATATCTGGAGCAGTTATATATTTAGGGCCCTTTATGCAAATGGATGCATCTCTAACTCTATATATATTACTTCTCAATACAATTTCTTTCAAATTTAGTAAAATTTTATGTATCAATTTTTCAATACTTATTATCATAGAATATTCATGCAAATACTTTTTCAGAGTTTGCACATGGGATACATGTTCCTTCTAATTCTCAAGTAAAGCCCTTTGCATTGCAATAGCTATGGTATTGGCTTGACCTTTCGTAAGCGAGGATAGAATGAAAGACTATTATAAAAATATTTATGTCTACTCTTGATTCAACATACCTCTACTGCAGTGTTCTAGTGGATCCTACTACTTCCTCTCAAATCATACTATACTAATACTATTATTTAATCATATCATTGAATCATTTATTTCTCATGAAATCATTTGTTATATCATGTACAAAACTTAATTATATACCACTTCTACAAATGGCTCATAATATGACTAGCAATTGCCACTAATCATTATATCATCACATTATAGTTCATGCCTTAATGGTATAAACTATAATGTCATGGTATAAGAAGTGGGGCAAATAATGTTAGTCAAGAAAGCCAGGTAAGAAAGAAAAATAAATTTAAACTAAAACATAAAAATGAACCATGTCATAACTTCTCAACGAAAGTGATATTGCCACAAAGAAAGAAGAAAAAATGCCTATCATGGAGCAAGAACTTGGGTGATCCAATCTAATCACAAGCTAAGTAAAAGGATCAACATGCAAGGCAGTCTCGCCATTAAAATATATCCTACATAAAACATTATAGAAGTCCAACAAAAAATGAAAGTGTTAAAAGGGTGCAATCTGATGTAAGACTTGTGAGTTATGGAAAGACGCTATATTATACAAGACTACTGTATCAGATGATGTGAGCACCAATGAAAATTTTTTTTTCACATTTAGATAAGAATTTAAATTGATAATATACATGAATAATTTATGCATCATAAATTAGAAAATAAAATATCTAAGGTATTTAATCTCAAGAACTTGGGTTCTGATATCAATTGTAAACATAAAATCTGTAATATGCTATATATAATATGAAAAAAAATTAATTCAGAATTAAAATTAAATAATAATATATCGGAACTACAATGCATATCTTTCGATGTCACCTGGAAAGAACTTTATGAAATCTATAGGGACACGATCTTCGAATCTAAAACCGACTATATATCAATCTAAAAAGAGAACTATTCTCTTTTTTCACTCTTTATATATTTTTTTTCATACGACGACTTAGATTCAGAAGTTCAATAAAAAAAAAAAAGTATTAAAAAGGTATAATCTTGTAATTTACCCTCGTTGGATGTGATACTAGTTACAAGGCTACTATATCAGATAATGTAAGAATCAATTAAAAAAGAAATTCCCATGATATGGTTCAACGTATTGTTAGAATAACAATAATTTCAGAAAAAAAAATATGCCAAAGGGTTAAGCCAAAACATTATAATGATAACAAATAGGGCTGAAAATATCATAATGATAACAAATAGGTCTAGTGTCATGATTAAGAAAGTAGCATACAAGCCTATAAGGGCCAACTTGAAATAAATTAATCTTAATATGATGATAATCAATCCATTTAAGTTTATTAGAGTAGAGAGACAGATTAATTTATGATAGCTTTTGTCAAGTACAAATGGTTAAGACTTTACGATTTTATTATTGTGGTAACAAAAGACTTATGTGTTGCTCAATAATATGTCAACTAAAATATATCATTGGAGTAGGACAAATCACATTTTAAAGGAGAGACCAGACCATACTGTCTCAACAAACATGTTATTTTCAACCAAGGATAATATAACTATCTAAAGTTATGAATACTCTAGTTTGCAGTATAAATAATCTATAATTAGCTCGAATCAACATACTGAAATTAACTAATTACATAACATAATTTATAATTAGCCTTCCTCTCTCTCTCTCTCTCTCTCTCTCTCTCTCTCTCTCTCTCTCTCTCTCTCCATCTCTCTCTATATATAGAACAAGAGCCGAGCCGTGGAAGCATTCTGTTTCCGACACATCTCTCTGACAATGGAGCACTCGCAGCCAATATTCCGTGTAACACCTCTTCTCCTTTTCTTTTCTTTTTCCTAGTAATCCTATCTCAAAGCTTTAATCCTTCAAACTCCAACTTTTCTTGGTTACGTGCAGGTGTTGATGATTTTAGTGCTGTGGACGATGGTAACAGCGGCGTTCATAGGGATCGCTGAGGGCCATCGCCACCACCGGCGGGCAGGTGGTGCAGCGGAGCTAGAAGCCTTCCACTACGCGGCGGCGGGGGCAGGAGGATGCCGGGCCCACGTGGCCAGCCTAACGGACTTCGGCGGGGTGGGCGACGGGGTGACCTCCAACACGGCGGCCTTTGCGGCGGCCGTGGCCAACCTCAGTAAGGTGGCGTACGACGGCGACGCGATGCTGGTGGTGCCGGCCGGTCGGTGGCTCACCGGGCCCTTCAACCTCGTCGACCACTTCACCCTCTTCCTCGACCACGACGCCGTCATCCTCGCCACTCAGGTCCGCCTCCCTCCTCCGCCCCCTTCCCCCACCTTCTCCTCCATCTATTTCGATGTAGAGTGCATGTTCATAATCGTTCACGGCATGTTTGCCATTACCATCGCCTCTATCATCCGCGTTGCCTTCATCCTCGGTGGCGATTATGGCTAGTAGCCCTTCCCATCGTGTCCGTTCATCTGACAGCTCTCGCCAGATGAACGGTGACGATGAAGAATAGATTCATCACTAGTGAGCCCCACCAGAACGTTACATAGCGAGTGTATACTATTCTAACGTTTCCTTCATCTCATCTCCAAGGAGAATTCACAAGTCTAATCCGATGTGCATAGTCACCGCTTTGGACTGATGAGGGAAAAGAAGTGAACTAAGAAGTGCATAGTCAAGATCTTGAAGATTACGCTCCAAAATTAATAAGTTTTAATTGAGAATGGCATTCTTTCCGAGTGTAAGAACTTTAAGGTAGGAAAGGATGCGAGGAAACCAGCATAAGAATGGAATGCAGTGTGGACCTTACCCTTACATTAATTTTAGGCTCCACCATCAGTCTAAAAGTTAGGCGGATGACTTTCTAACACAAAACTGCTAATTAGACTCTCAAAACAGGAGAACCACAAACTCTCTCTTTGATATTTTGTAGGAAAGAGTACTGTCATCCAATCTCTCAGTGTTTTCTTTTTGACTAAACCTTGTAGATCTGTGTAGCTAATTGGGTTTCCTGAAGACAGCAAAACTCTATTAATGCTACAAACTTGGGAGAACAAGTTAGATTTCAACTGCAGCTTATATAACATAAATTTCTATTCTGCAATCCCATTTTATGGCTTCTCACACTGCAACTTGGACAGCATTGCTTATGAATTGCATGGATACTCTTTTGTTTTTTTGTTTATTGGTAGCTAATAGAAGCTTTAATACTATGTTCTTTTGTTCAATCTGCATCAACTAAGATAATTGGTGATATGGTTATGCAGGATATCAACGAGTGGCCGATCATTGACCCTTTGCCCTCCTACGGTAGAGGAAGAGATGCGGTTGGGGGTAGATACAGTAATCTCATCATGGGATATAACCTAACCGATGTGGTCATAACAGGTAGCATATACGTTGCATATTTCCAGTACTTCTATCACATTAATTCTAATTTCATAAAGCCTGCGTCGTGTTGTCATTCCATGATCCCCTAAAATTTAGATAAAAAAAATTATTTTTAGTCAAAAACTATAACATTTAATTCAGTTTATGATGTTTTGGCGTGCTTTGATTGACAAGAAGACACATATATATCATCATCTAACTTGTTTGCATCATAGATGGGGAACAGAATATAATTTGATTGCAACATACCACGTCCTGATGCTAACAAGTTTTATTGTTATTTTTAGGGAATAATGGAACTATCGATGGACAAGGTGAAACCTGGTGGAAAATGTTCCGTAACAAAGAACTCAATTACACTCGTGGATACCTCATTGAATTGATGTACTGCAAACAAGTGCTGATTTCCAACATTACATTGGTTAACTCTCCATCGTGGAATGTCCATCCAGTGTACAGCAGGTTTATATTAATAATCTACTTTCAGAACACTTGAAGGCTTCTTTTGCTTTCCATTCTATTGTTACAATCTGATGTTAACGTGAATGAATGCACTGTGCAGCCACGTAATCGTCTCAGGCATCACAATTCTTGCACCGGTCAACTCTCCCAACACTGATGGGATCGATCCAGGTGGATATCGTACCTACATTTACTTGGGTTGTAGATTCTATGTTGCTATTTCGATTGATTCTTTTTGGTGGTTTCTCTCTTCTTCGCAGACTCATCCTCCAATGTCCGCATTGAGGACTGCTACATAGTCTCAGGCGATGACTGCATCGCCATTAAAAGCGGTTGGGATGAGTACGGGATTGCATTCAACATGTCAAGCAAACACATAGTGATCAGACGGCTCACCTGCATCTCCCCCACGAGCGCTGTCATCGCCCTGGGAAGCGAGATGTCGGGAGGAATCCAAGATGTCCGGGCCGAAGACATCACGGCCATCCACTCCGAATCCGGCGTCAGGATCAAGACGACCATCGGAAGGGGAGCTTACGTGAAGGACATATTCGTGAGAAGAATGAATCTGCACACAATGAAGTGGGTCTTCTGGATGACGGGCACCTACGGGCAGCACCCGGACGACAAATTTGATCCGAAAGCCATTCCGGTGGTGCAGAATATCAGTTACAGCAACGTGGTGGCCGAGAACGTGACCATGGCCGCGAAGCTGGAGGGGATTCCCGGCGCGCCCTTCACCGGAATATGCATCTACAATGTGACGGCGGAGGTGGTGAAGTCGAAGAAGCCGATTTGGAACTGCACCGACGTGGAGGGCGTATCGAGTCACGTGACGCCCACTCCCTGTGCGCAGATTCCGGAATATCCAGATCGTATAACGCATTGCCCCTTCCCTGAAGATGATCTACCTGTGAATGGTGTTGGGCTAGAGGAGTGTGCTTATCAGAGAGCCAAACCATGAGTTGAGATGCTTTCTACAACTCATGGTTTAATGGCATAACCTATGATGTCCTGAAGCTTGGCAGATTAAAATGTTTGCCTTGAACAAAGGCAGATGTAATTGATCATATATCATACTTGGGAGGAACAAAGGCAGATGAAATATCCAATAATATTTCATTGCTATAAATATGGATTATTGAAAAAATAAGACATGTTATTTATTTGAATACTTTTCTTCAACTTGGAAGTGTTATATTCTTTATTTGATACGAATAGTTAGAAATGAATTTTTCAAAGAGAGGATGACTTATGATTGTCACTAAAACGATTGATTTTATCCCTAACATTTGAATTCATAACCCAATGTATCTTCACTTTTAAATACCACGTAAGCACCCTATGTTGTAGAGGACAGGTCGATTTATTTGAGGAGAACTTTTTCTATGATCATATCTGAATCATGTTATGCATGAACATGCTTCGTTAGATCCTATAGAATAAAATAAGTGAGGTGGGATGATTCGATATTCCATTTATTCCACTTCCTTATTTACAGTATGGAAACATATTCATTTCCTCTTCATCGATCCAAATCTATAACACTATCAGAGTGAAATAAGAGATCTGAGGAATGAGCGGAGCGAGCATCTGCATCATGCCCACCATGGCTTGCACTTGTTTGGTCAGGTTGACGAATGCCTCGGGTGTCATGGCCGAGGGTCCCATGGTTAGTCCAATAAGATGTGTATATTGGATCTTTTGAGACAATTATTGGTCTTAGAATGTAATTCTGATCGGTCAATAAAAATACATGTCAATATATATATTTTTTTAATTAGTTAATCTATCTTGGAAGGCAAAAATGGGTAGAGTAAATCTATTTTTATTTTATTTGAAATTAATGTCCTCTTCCTCTACATGTAGGAAATGAATAAAATAAATCAATTAAATCATGAGAAGTGCTTCAATAGAAGTTAAACTTCCATTCATCTACATCTCTTGTTTCTTATTCCCATTCCTCCTTCCTTTTGCAAGCTTTCTAATATTTTTTATTGCAAGTGTTCCGATCCTTTCTATTGCAAGTGTTTCGATCCTTCCTATTGCACGCTTTCTAATCTTTCCTATTGTAAGTGTCCTAGCCTTTCCTTACTGCAATTTTATCTCTACATTTGCTTTAAATATGAGGAACTTTAAATTGTTCTAGCCTTGCATTTGATATATCTCCTGTTTAGACATAACGATTTGAATCTATGAAACTTCTGAGATTCTGACTTTTCTACCTTGTTATGGTTATAAATTTATGCACTAACCTCTGATTTGGACAAAACTTATTTGATCTGAATATAGACTCATAAACCTTTTTTTCGTTAGTTTATTTTAAGAATTCGGAGTAAGTTTGCCTTTCCAAACTTCTGTTTCAAATAAGCCTACGAATTCTGTAAAATAGGGATCGTAATTTATGACCTTTTGATACTGAACTGCCTATAAGTCTTCGTTGGATACTTTGATTTATTCCAAACTTATTTCATTATAAACTAGACACTTAGATCTTTCATTTAATACCTAGATTGAAAGATTTAGAGTCCAAATGCCTGCCCAGTTTTCTATTGAAACTGACCCTGTGAATTCTATAAAATTGAGATTTGTTCTTTGATCTTGGGTTACTAAATCTATTGTAACTCTTTGTTGAAAACTTTGATTCAATGAAAATTATTTTATTTGAAATAAAATTGAAATATCTTTCATAATAGCTTTCTTGAGTATATTGGAGCATGATTGATAGTTTGAATCATTTGTTCAATGTGCATCTCGAATTCTGTTAGAAATCGAGCTTTGGTCGATTTCACATATTCTAGTTTCATTCCTTTGAAAATTGATTTCATTTAGCTTTCTTATCCAATTGAGCTTTATATTACTGCTTTGAATTCTTGTATGCTCTTGTCCTTAAAATTATTTACATTCTTAAAAACTATTGTGTAACGTTTATGCTATATCGTATTAACTCATATAGGCATATGTATATCCCATTGTTCCGCATTTGCTTTCGATATGTACCTGTTCCAGTTTCATTCCTTTGGACATTGAATTTTATCTAACCTTCTTATTTGAATTCAGTTATATCGTGGAATCCTTGAATGCTCTTGCTTTCATTTTCTTTCAAATCTGAATATATTTGTGAAAGATTATGCTTACATCGTATTAACTCGTAAAGGCGCATGTATGTTTTGTTGTTCCGCGTGTGCTTCCGATATGTGCTATTTATTGTTCATACTGTTCTTTTGTACTTTGGTGTTTATGGGATACTGTGAACCTTTGCCAGAAATGGTAAAAAGAGTTATGCATAGAGCCTGCAATGTTTTACCGGCCCCCTCTGACTTCACCTAGACGTGGGTGGATGGAGCTCCCAAACGTGGGAGACTTCTGTCTGGTGGTCATTCAGAAATGGATGAATCACATTCTGTCTATGGTCCCACTACACTTTCTGTATGTTTGATATGATATCCAGAGCTTTGGTTATGTATTTATGTATGCGGTTTGGATAACAAAGATATGAATGCAACGTCAAATACGACGTTTCAGCTTTTGTTTCATATTCATTCTTTGATATGCTCTGAAATGGTTCATATGTCGTTGATATGTTCTGAAATATTTCCTATGCTATTGATATGTTCTGAGATGCTCCCTATGCCTCTGAAATGTTCCTACGCCATTGATATGCTTTGAAATATTCCATATGCCATTGATATGTTCCGAAATATTCCATTTGTCATTGATATACTCCGAAACATTTCATACACCGTTAATAAGCTCCGAAATGTTTCATTCGTTATTGATATGCTCCGATGATTCAATATTATATTTATTCCACTTCCTAATTTATAGTGTGGAAACATATTCATTTCCTCTTCATCTATCCAAATCTATAACACTATGAGAGTGAAATAAGAGATCTAAGGAAGAATATAGGTTGGACTTTATTAGTAATAAGTAAATATTTTGTACGTAAAAAAATCAAGATATTAGGGGGATAAACACCAATCAAAAAATATGAGACAATCCAAAAAAACACTTTATTATGATCAAATTTATAAGCCGACTTGGATATCGAGCATTTACCTATAAGAACTAAATTAGTTGCAACCCGGGAAAATAGAATTTAGTAAATCTTTTCTTACATAGAGTCATTATATATGATATGTGGAGATATGTATGAAAAGTAGATTTTATACAGATCTATTTTTACCATTCATTTCATTCTTGCTCGAGTCGAATGATGAAAAATTATCATATTTGGTTCCTTCAGGGGGTGGATCAATAAGAATTCACCTATCCCAGTAACAAAAAAACTTGACTAGAACGATAATATATTAGGAGGAAGGTCGCAGGGTGGCCGTTAAAGGCCTAGGTCGCACGTTGGTGAGGAAGTTATGCTCGAACTCCCTGGTGAGCTGGTCAAAGGACAAGACCAAAGATTGGCGCAGTCGGCTGAACCACGTTCGTACCGGTCCCCTTAGGGTAGTCGGAAATGCCCGGCACATCAATGCATCGGAGGTGCCATAGAGGGCCATCTGAGCCTTAAATGTGGCAACATGCTCCGCGGCATCAGAGCCGCCGTCATATGTCTCCAATGCCGACAACCTAAAGTTGAGGGGTACCGACTTGTCCTGTACTTCCTGTGTGAATGGGGACCTGCCTGAGCCGCCTTTGCTAGACTCGCTCAGTGATTTTTGGAACTCGTGCTAGAACTCGTCCAGGCATTGGTTGACTCGGGACAACTGGGCCCTGAGCGAGTCGTCCGCCAAGTCAAACGATATGGTGTCAAGCTCGAAGTGGGGTAGTGTGACTTAGCAGGGTGCGGGTATGCTTTGCTCGGGCGGACCTCTCGGGTCCGTCGCTTGCTCTCGGGCTTCCCCCATCTCAACTTGCTACCCACTCGGCCTTTGTCGGGTCGGGTCAGTTGGGGGAGCTGCTACCCATATGATCTGAGGAATGAACGGAGCGAGCGTCTGCATCATGCCCACCATGGCTTGCACTTGTTTGGTCAGGCTGAGGAATGCCTCGGGTGTCACAGCCGAGGGTCCTGTGGTTAGTTCGAGGGGTGACAACCACGGGTCATTGAAAAGGTGCCAGTAGCGATCTGGCGTCGAGGCCGGGATACCCCCATCTCCGAGGGTGGGGAGGGATTTATTTCCGGGCTCGATGGAGGGGAGAACGGTCGGTGGTTCTCCCTCGAGGAGAGCTTCTACTACATGCTTCTACGACATGGCCCTTCTTCTAGCGCCAAAATGTTAGTGAACAAGTATACCATGGTTGATGAGTTAGCATAGTTTGGTCCACGGGTCAATGTCGGGAGCCTTCTATCGAGTGAGCTGGATGACGAGGTGGTCGTGCCCTCGGGAAGGGATGCTTGTTAGCGTTGGTCGGGCTCCGGTCGATTGACGACTCGTCCTTGCGCGTTGGATGGCGACCCCTGGGTTGAGACGCTCGCAGCTCGCGAGTGGTCATTCGCTTACAGAAATGGCCCTCGTCGGGTGATCCCCGACTTTGGCCCTTTCGATGAGCAAGTCAGTAGTGGGTGGATTGTTTTCTATTTTTCTTCCCTCCTCTCACCTCTGGCCGGATGCTGGCCAGGGGCTTTATACTATTGTACTAGGGTTAATAGCACGTCGGTTCGGTGTGGCACTCTCGAGGGATGGGACGACACTTATGACCGAGCTCTCGGGATGGGACATGTGGAACAGCTTCTTGGTACGGTTCTGACTTGACGTGTGGCTTCAGCTATGACGTATCTTGAGCCCAAAATACGTCGTATCAAATAATACTATATTAAGATGTAAAATGGCTATAGAGATAGGGCATAATTATTATGGAGAAACCGCATGGCCCAATGATATTTCAGTAGCAATTCTAGGTACTATTGCATAGGCTTGGTAATTCTAGAACCATTAATGTAGGCTTTGAAAATATTACCCAAATGATACTTCGTTCCGTATTATAAATACTCCATACAATGCCCAATAAGTTATTAGGTGTTTTTTTTAATGGTTTCAATACCAATGAGATTATTGACAACACTTTTTTTTAAGAATATTAATAAATATTAAAATCTATTTCATCATCCAATAGCTACAATAGACTTTTTGATTAGCAGCTCTTTGGTTAGGTATAGGGGCAACATTATCTATTGTTTTTTATTCCCATTCCCATAGGAATGAATACTATGATTCACATTTCGAATAGGCATAGACATATCATCTTTAAGATAACTTCTATCTTGAGAGTTATTCACAATCTCCCCTAATATATAATCTAATTGTTAGGATCAAGAGCACTAAGAGGGGGGGTGAATTAGTGCAGCGGAAAACTTTCGACGATTAAAAGTGCGTTCGTACGATAAGAGCGATTTCGGTGGAAAAGCCGATTTGTAAATCACTTTAACTTGTGATCAAGCAAGATGCAGTTAAAGCAAGTCTATGAAGGCAGTTGGCAGTTATGATGGAAATTAAAATGTAAAAGTAAACTTAAAATATGATGTTCGTACGATAAAACTGATTTACGTCTAAAAGTCGATTTGGAAAATACTGAACTTTGAAACACGATCGTAAATGCGCAGAAGGTAGTAAGCTATTGAGGAGGTTTGTAGTAAAGATAATATGCTCAAAGTAAATGCAAATCGAGATTTAGAGTGGTTCGGTCAATCTTGACCTACATCCACTTTTGGCTTCCTCCACCGACGAGATCACCGACGTCCACTAGAGGCCTTCCTTCAATAGGTGAAGGCCAACCACCCTTTTACAGTTTCACTCCTTTTGACGGGCTTAGGAGACAACTCTTATAAACTTTTCTCTCATCTCTTGAAAGATCAAAACTTGGAAGAAAAGAGGGAAGAGAACTTCTAGAATTTACAACACTTTTGAGCTCTAAAATCATAGAGTAAGTTCAAGCTTTTGGTGCCTTTGGGTTACCCTTTCATTGCTGAAAGGGTGGGGTATTTATAGGCCCCAACCCAATTTGAATTTCGAGCTCAAAACTGTCAATTCCCGAAATTCCGGGGTCTAGCTGTTGCACCGCCTGGCAGAGCTCGAAGATTGAGCCTCTGGGCGGTATCACCTCTTGTAAGGGGTGGTTGCACCTCCTGCCAGAGCTCGGAGACCGAGCTCAAGCGGTTGCACCTCGGTTATAGGTGGTTGCACCGCCCAACCAGAGCTCGGAGATTGAGCCCTGGGCGGTGCCACCGCCGAACCAGGCAGTGCCACCTCTGGCCAAGTAATCTGGGTCCGAATAGGCTAATCTATTCGGCCCAAGTAATCTTAAGACATTTACTGCAACTTGCTTCGGTGCGTCAATCGCTTCTTCCGACGAGCTTCCGTCGATCATCCGATGAACCCTCGGTGATGCTTCTGCGGACTTCCGGCAAACTCCTGGACTTGCGACGATCCACTTGGCAAGTTCCGACGAGCTTCTTTGGCAAGCTCCTGGACTTCTCGGATTTGTTCCCGCAGAACCTCCGACGACCGTCCGAACTTCTGTCAAATTCTTGAACTCCCAACGTGATCATAGTCTTGACTCCGGCGCAACTCCTACTGCATGTCTTAATTTCATCGTAGTTAATCCTGCACATGTAAAACAAAACTTTGATGGAGATAATTAATCCTAAGCAATTAACCAAGTTGTCCAGCATGTCATTGGTCCCTCGACGTTTCGTCCGATTCTTCCGCGCATCGTCCTCTCCTACGGCCTATTGCCCAATCGGCCAGTTGACTCTGCAACTCTGATATCCTTGGCACAATACCCGCTCTTCTTGGCCCGATGCCCGAGTCCACGACTCGAAGCCTTTTGTCGATACGTCGACCGATCCACCGGACCGACGTCCAATCTTCTAACATGTTCCTCCAACACAACATGATTTTTACTACTTTAATTGTCTCATCCTGATCGGAGCATCCTGCGTCACTCAAAACACAAATTAAAACATAAACACATATCAAGTGGTTTCATCATCAAAATATGAGATTCAACAATCTCTCCCTTTTTGATTATGACAACTACTTGATGACGAAGTTATCCTTAACTCCTGGAGTTTAAACAAGCTCCCTCTATCAATATGTCATATTAATAGAACCTTGAATTCAAACTGAATTCAAGTCATTGCAATGTTCATCATGAATACTTGCAACACGTCATCATGAACTTATGCATAGACTTATGCATAACATCATACTTCTCCCCCTTTGTCATCAACAAAAAGGAGAAGTCCAACTATTCTTGTGTTTGAAATATAAGTTTAACTCATTGCATGAAAAACAGAATATCAAGTTTTATCATCATGCAGTTTTGAAGCTAAAAAATTTAGCAAATGTTACATCATGCTTAGAACATTTAAGCTATCATGTTTTAGATATACAAGTTTTACAACATACAAGATAGCAAATTCAAAAATATGCAAGTTGACATATTTGCTTTTCTTTGCGATAGGTAAGATAGCACTTTTGCTTCTAGAAATATGCAAGTTAGCAATCTTTGCTTCTTTTTTGAGATGAGCAATTTCTTGCTTCCCTTACAAAGTTTGAGCTAGCAATTTTGCTTCCATTGCAAAGTGCAAGTTAGCATGTTTTGTATCTTGAGATAGGCAAGATAGCATATTTTTGCATTTTCTTGAGATTTTAATCTAGCAATTCTCGGTGATGTTCAAGATAGCAATTTCTTCTCTTTTGAGAAGTGCAATTTTTGCTTTCTTCTTGAATTGTGCAAGCCAACTATCTCCCCCTTTGTCATTGTCAAAAAGAAGGGAAGACCCTTTATGTCAATTTCTAAATCATGACAAAGGTGAGTAATCATTCTTATTTCAAAATTCCATAATTAAGATAAACCTTGAATTCAAATTAAGGCAATTTTAATCATCATTTACACCATATGCAATACATCACATACATCATAATAAAAAGCATAAGTATTACATGCATCATTTTAGCAACAAATCATAGTATTTCATCACATGGCAAGATATCAGCAAATAAAATTACGATGCAAGTTATTGATTTCTTAACATGATTCAAACATTTCAAGTATTTAGTAATCATAGCATTTCATTTATTTCTCATTCAAATATAGTACTCATAGTATCAATTCATATTTTTCTCCCCCTTTGTCATCAACAAAAAGGAGAACGATATAAACAAGTTTTAAATGTAAGTGCGGTAATGATTCATGCCACAACTAGGTTTATGTCATTTTTCAACAATAAGTGATAGGATATCAATTTTACAAACAACTTAAGGAAAACATGACTTAGAGATAGCTTTCATTACTTCTTCCTCTTTCTTTGTTATTATCTTTTTTGCATGAAGGAGGAAAGTCACTAGTGAGCTTACTTGAATGAAGTTAAAATTGATAGGATATTAAAGCACACTTCATTTTTACAAGGATCAAGATATGTGTGTGAATCAAATCCTTGCACGTAAAACTATTTCTCTAAAGATATAAGAAGGAATCATCAAATCCATTTCTCGAAAGATATTTTTCATAAAATAAGTCTATGAGAGATGCATTTGCTAGTTGATTCCATATGTCAAAAATCAATGATATTTTTGGATTTTCAATTGTTAGGATCAAGAAAAATGAAATTTAACACTTTCATGCATTCGGACATGGTTTTGCTAAAGATTTTCAAACACAATCATGAAGATAAAACATGCTCATGATCATGAAAATTTTTGTATCCAAAACACATAATTTTCAACATATTATTAAGGCATATAATAGTGTAAAGTTCTCATTATAGCAATTTAGTGAGTGAATTAAGGACGTCCGAAAAATGATTTTAATAAGTTCATGCATTCGGACACATTTTTGCCATATGTTTTTCAAATACACTCATGAAAATAATACATGCTTATCATCATGTATAACTTAAAATTTCATGCATAAAATTATCAATCATAGTATCAAAATATTTAATATTACATCATTATGCTTTTCTTCAAGCATGATTTTATTTAATCAAAATCAAGAAATAACAATGGAAATCAACATGATAAACATTATTACTTCTTAACCACATATAGCATGATATTAAACTTCTTAATATTTTCATTAAGACATTAAGCATGGTTTTAATCAAAATCAGAAATAATCAAAATACACATTTTTTCTTCTTAAGAAAAACATACATAGGATCATTAGATTTAATTCTAACATTTTATTTTATTAACATGAAACATGTAATTTTTATTATTATTTTCAAATTACGAGAATGATCATATTCTTGCATTTTCAAATATTTTTTTTAATATGCAATTTTTAAGAAAAATAATTATTCTAAAAAAAGAAAATGCATCATGAAAACATTAAGTAATTTCAAAACAAATTAAGGGGGTTTCGATTACCTCATCGTTGAATGCCGTTAAGGCGTAGTTTGCCACCTCGCCTTTCTTGATTTTCTCCTTGTCTTCGGAGGAGCTCGATTCATCCCACTTTGTATTCTTCTTCTTGTATTCAAAGTAAGTAGTTCCGTTCTTTTTGCTTTTTAATCTTTGTTTCATTTGTAGTTTAAGTTCACCATCACTTGAGCTTATGCTCGAGTGGTGTTCAAATGTTCTATGTCCAAAATCCTTCCTGTTCTTTGGAAGGTTGTTTTATTCATTATGTTCATCATGTGCATTGTGCATTATTTCATATGTCATCAATGAACCGATAAGTTCTTCAAGTGGAAAAATATTTAAATTTTTTGTTTCTTGTATTACCATTATTTTAGGATCCCACCTTTTTAAAAGAGATCTTAAGATCTTGCTTACGAGATCAAAAGTCAAAAAATATTTACCAAGAACTCTTTGATTATTGACGACATCCGTGAAACGAGTGTACATGTCGCCTATAGTCTCGCTTGGTTGCATTCGAAAAAGCTCAAAATCATGCAATAAAATGTTAACTTTCGAGTCTTTGACTCTACTAGTTCCCTCGTGCGTGATTTCAAGTGTTCGCCAAATATCAAAAGTTGTTTCGCACATAGAAATCCAATTGAACTCATTTTTGTCCAAAGCGCAAAATAAGGCATTAATAGCCTTTGCGTTTAAAGAAAAATACTTCTTCTCCAAATCCGACCATTCGTTCATCAGTTTAGAGGGAAGTTGAAAACTGTTTTCAATAATATTCCATAAATCCAAATTCATAGAAATCAAGAAAACTCTCATTCGAGTTTTCTAGTAAGTGTAGTCCAATCCGTTAAACAACGATGGACGAACAATCGATAAGCCCTCTTGAAAGCAATGAAGAGCCATTTCTCTCGGGTGTAAATCTGAAATGAGAAATATTGGGCTCTGATACCAATTGTTAGGATCAAGAGCACTAAGAGGGGGGGGTGAATTAGTGCAGCGGAAAACTTTCGACGATTAAAACTGCGTTCGTACGATAAGAGCAATTTTGGTAGAAAAGCCGATTCGTAAATCACTTTAACTTGTGATCAAGCAAGATGCAGTTAAAGCAAGTCTATGAAGGTAGTTTGCAGTTATGATAGAAATTAGAATGTAAGCATAAACTAAAATATGATGTTCGTACGATAAAACTGATTTATGTCTAAACACCAATTCGGAAAATACTGAACTTTGAAACATGATCGTAAATGCACAGAAGGCAGTAAGCTATTGAGGAGGTTTGCAGTAAAGATAATATGCTTAAAGTAAATGCAAACTGAGATTTAGAGTGGTTCGGTCAATCTTGACCTACATCCACTTTTGGCTTCCTCCACCGACGAGATCACCGACGTCCACTAGAGGCTTTCTTTCAATAGGCGAAGGCCAACACCCTTTTACAATTTCACTCCTTTTGACGGGTTTAGGAGACAACCCTTACAAACTTTTCTCTCTTCTTTGGAAAGATCAAAACTTGGAAGAAAAGAGGGAGGAGAACTTCTAGTCTTTACAACACTTTTGAGCTCTAAAATCACATAGTAAGACCAAGATTTCGGTGCCTTTGGGTTACCCTTTCATTGCTGAAAGGGTGGGGTATTTATAGGCCCCAACCCAATTTGAATTTCGAGCTCAAAACTATTAATTCCCAAAATTCTGGGGTCTAGCGGTTGCACCGCCTGGCAGAGCTCGAAGACTGAGCCTCTGGGCGGTATCACCTCTTGTCAGGGGTGGTTGCACCTCCTACCAGAGCTCGGAGACTGAGCTCAGGTGGTGCCACCGCCTGACTAGGGCAGTTGCACCGCCCAGCCAGAGCTCGGAGACCGAGATCAATTGGTTGCATCTCTCTCAGAGGCGGTTGCACCGCCCAGCCAGAGCTCAGAGACTGAGCCCTGGGCGATGCCACCACTAACCTAGGCGGTGCCACCTCTGGCCAAGTAATCTGGGTCCGAATGGGCTGATCCATTTGGCCCAATTTGGTTCTGTTAAGGGCCCAATTGCTCCAAGATTAAGTTAATGGGATCACCTCCCATTTCTAACTTAATCATCGTGCTAACTACGAATTTCTTAAGACATTTACTACAACTTGCTTCGGTGCATCAATCGCTTCTTCCGACGAGCTTTCGGCGAGCTTCCGTCGATCATCCGATGAACCCTCGGTGATGCTCCTGCGGACTTCTGGCAAACTCCTGGACTTGCGACGATCCACTTGGCAAGTTCCGACGAGCTTCTTTGGCAAGCTCCTTATAATCACATCAAATATTTAAGTTAGGAATTGATTTTCTTTCCTTACTTGTTATTACAATTTAAGGAAATCTTAATCTACTTGCTTGTTTGTTGATATGAATTAAGGAAATAACTAGTAAGTATTCCAAATATGATGATATTATATTTGTTAGTATATTAAATGAAAATAATTTATATTAAATAAATATAAAAATTAAAAATTATTTCCCTTAATAGAGGCTCACCTCCTCCTATTTAAAGGGAGGTATTTCTCTCCTTCATTCCTCACCTAGTCCTAGCAGCGGGAGGAACGAGGAATTATACCATGTTGACAAGAGAACGAGGAGTTACACCCTGTTGACAAGAGGTAGGTTTCCTTGCCTTTCTTAAATTTAAAAGTTTTAGTTTTTATTTTGATACTTTGAATGTTGAAAGCTTGTAGTTTGAAAAATGTTTATCAATTCTTTAAATGTTAAATTTTTTATTATTACATTAAAGTAATCACTTGTATAATGTTGACCCATGATTAAGTTTTTATTGTAGATTTAAAGATGTTAAAAATTTATATATTTTATCTAATATTTCTTGATATTACTGTTTATCTTTAATCTTATCTGGATTAAAATATTATTAGATTAAAATATGTTATCTAAAATCTTTTATGATATTCATTAATTTGAAGTTTAAAATGTGCTATTCTGAATGATTTAGAATTTGACTAGAATATGTTGAAATTTTATATGTATTGAAAGCATGATTTTTATGTGAATTTAGAAGGTTATTTTATTATATTAAAGTTTATATCTTTTAATATATTATGATTTCCATTTAAATTAGAATGGTATTTCCTTGTTTTAAAGCTTATCTCCTTGTCTATCATTCAATGCGTTATTATATTTTTTGTTTATATTGCTAATGAATATATGTTGCGGTATGAAATTATATATTATTTGGATTGAAATTGCTCACAGGCTAGGCCCAACCCATAGGTCAGGCCACAGCCTATTGGCTAGGCCTAATCAGTAGACTAGGCCCAGCCCGTAGGCTAGGCCCGACCCACGGATCAGGCCCTGGGCCCGTAGGCTAACCCAGCCTAACCATCATGGGCGGTCACATGCGATGCACATGACCAGTCCATGGGCCAAGGCTGGGCCAGCTTTGTGTGATGCATGCCCAGTCATGTATAATGCACATGACTAGGAGATGAGCTGGCTTAATCTAGCTCAATATTATATGTTGGATTTGAGCCCAAGTATTGATTGAACTAAACTAGGCTTGATTAGTCTAGAAAAATTCAGGGTGATTCCAAATTGATTGACTTATTCAAGTTAGTTTAACCTAAATTGAACCTAATTTAATACAAATTATACTAGTCTAGGGTGGTTCCAGACCAGTTAAATAAGGATTAGAGATCGGTTCAGTTAGGTCCTAGTAAATTGAGTTCAATTGGATCAATTGAACTAGAGTTCATGTCAATTGAGGGCTAATTTGTATTATTTGGTATTGATGATATTTGAAAGAAATGTTTAAATGTGTTATTTCATCCCTATATGGACATGACTAGTGTGAGATTATGTTATTTCCCTACCAAGGGCAGGTAGGGCGATTCTCTTCGGGGATTAGTGGGCCGTCAAATGTGGCGGCTGGACGGTTCCTCCATCCGCTGTTGGGAGGAACGTGTCCCCACTTTGGCGGGTGTGGGACACCACTCCATCCGCTGTTGGGAGTGTGATATGAATTTGCCTCCATCCGCTGTTGGGAGAACACAAACTCATCCCGTAGGATAAAGCCTCTCCATCCGCTGTTGGGGGAGTGCTCCTTCTAGTATTTGATATACGCCAATGGGATGATTGATTGAATTTTGATCATGTATTCATCTTGATTTGACTTTTGGGGTTCCTACTCAGCGTTGCTGAATTTTCTTTGTTTTTGATTTTCAGAGCAACCTCCCTCTAGTACTAAATCGGATTCCAGTGGAGAGCGAACCTTCCTCTACCGCTAGGTAGAGCCACTTGGATGACTCTTGAAGTTAACATCACTATGTTTACTTTTCTATTTGTAATTTGATGAATAAATGAATTGTAATAAATGGTTATAGATGATGAATAAAGTGATGTTTATCTATTTGGCCTGTGTGGAAATAAAAAAAAAAAATTCAGGATGTGACATCTTTTTATGGTATTAGAGCATGTTCTAGGGCCTGTAGTTGTATTAGGTCCCTTGATTGATTCTAACCAATGATTGTCTTTAACCTATTATAGGAGTAATGGAGCCAATTCCAGAGATTAGTGGTCCTATCACTCGGGGTGCTTATAGTCGCAATGCTATTGGTCTACGCACTCGGAGAGGTGTTCAAACAAATAATAACTTAGAAGTTCCATGCATCGTAGAGCAAACCCAATCCTCACGTACACCTGTCACTGATTATAGACCAGCTTCTCCGACTTCGCAGAATGCCCCTCATGCCCCAGCACCCGTCAATACTCAAGATAATGTACACGGAGTCCTCAATGCTATTAGAGGATATTTTGAGCGTCAAGAGGAACGAGATGAAATTCCACGGGGCAGGAATAATACTTTAGATCACTTTAAGAGATTGGGACCACCAGTTTTTGAAGGCAAGCTAGATCCAATCTTTGCTGAACGTTGGATTCATCAAGTGGAAAAGACATTCGAAGCTATCGAATGTAGGGAAAATCAGAAAGTGCCTTTTGCTTCTTTCATTTTGGAAGGGAAGGCAGACACTTGGTGGACCTAAAAAAGGAGGATGTTAGAGGCTGGAGGTAATGTGGTAACTTGGGAGCAGTTTAAAGATGCATTTTATGAGCAGTTCTTTCCTGATTCAATTCGCTTTGAGAAACAACAAGAGTTCCTTAGCATCTACCAAGGAAATAGAACTGTAATAGAATATGATCATCATTTCACTGAGTTGGCTCAGTTCTCTCCACATATTGCTTTTAATGAAAGTCAAAGAGCTCGTCATTTTGAGAGGGGACTTCGATCATCAATTAGAAAGTCTGTTGCAGTACTGATTTTACCAACATATGCTGAAGTGTTAAATCGAGCTTTGGTGGTAGAGAAATTGGATAATGAATTACAACAAACAAAGGATCGAAAGCGACCTTTTAGTGCTGCACCATTTACGTATGGGGGATCACATTCTGGACCCTCAAAGAAAGGAAAAGGCAAACAGTTCGGGCATTAACAAGCTGGAGCTCCTAGCAATCAAGTTGTTATAAGATGTTATTTCTGTGGGAAGACAGATCATGTTTCCACCTCATGCCCCATGGGACAACGCGTATGTTTTTATTGTCAACAACCCGGGCACATGTCGAAGGATTGCCCACGGAAGCAACATTAACGCCGAGCTCCACCCCAAACAACTGGACAACAACAGCTACGACCCAGAGAGGAAGGACAGGCAAGAGTCTATGTACTAACTCATCAAGATGCTGAAGCCTCGGGATCTATTATTAAAGGTATCATCACACTCTGTGGTATGCCAGCATCTGTGCTTATTGATTCTGGTTCTACACATTCTTTTATATCACCCTATTTTGCTATGAAATTACATAAGAATCGTGAGACAATGAATAATGCATTAATGGTAGTAACACCGGTTGGAAACTCTTTGATAGTTGATCAGATATATAGAAACTGTGTTATTACTATTGAAAGTCACGATTTGCTAGTAGATCTTATTCTACTAGAATTTCAAGATTTCAACGCTATCTTGGGTATGGACTGGCTTTCCGCATACCATGCAAGTGTCGATTGTTTTCAGAAGACTATTACTTTCTCACCTCTAGATCAACCACCTTTCAAGTTCATTGGGATTCAAGAAAAGTTCCCTTCTATTATTTCATCCTTGAGTGCTACCCAACTATTACTGAAGGGATGTCAGGGATACTTGGCCTTTATTTCTGGAGAAGAATCTAAGAAGCCAGTATTAAAGGACATCCCCATTATATAGGATTTTCCAGATGTTTTTCCTGAAGATCTACTTGCACTGCCACCAAATAGACAAATTGAATTTACAATTGATCTTCTACCTGGTACTGCACCTATTTCTAAACCTCAATATAGAATGACACCAATTGAGTTAGAGGAGTTAAAGAAACAGATCCAAGAGCTTTTGGACAAGGGTTTTATTCGACCTAGTGTATCACCTTGGGGTGCCCCTGTCCTATTTGTGAAGAAGAAAGATGGATCTATGCGACTATGCATCAATTATAGATAACTCAACCAAATGACCATAAAGAATAAATATCCTCTTCCTCGAATAGATGACCTGTTTGATCAACTTCAAGGTACTCAGGTATACTCAAAGATTGATTTGAGATCCGGGTATCATCAACTAAAGATAAGAGAAGGAGACATACAGAAAACTGCCTTTAGAACAAGATATGGTCATTATGAATTCTTAGTAATGCCTTTTGGACTCACAAATGCACCAGCTGCCTTCATGGATCTCATGAATAGAGTATTCCACCCTTATCTCGATAAATTTGTAATTGTATTTATTGATGATATCTTGATCTACTCCAAAAGCATAGTAGAGCATGAACACCATCTTAAGACAGTTCTGGAAGTCCTAAGGCGAGAGAAACTATATGCCAAGTTAAGTAAGTGTAACTTTTGGCTCAATGAAATTATGTTTCTCGGTCATGTAATTTCGAGCGCTGGTATATATGTTGACCCTCACAAGATTGAAGCTGTGATAAAATGGAAGCAGCCTTCTAATGTTTCAGAGATTAGAAGCTTCTTGGGTTTGGCTGGATACTATAGAAGATTCGTAGAAGGCTTTTCAAAAATAGTAGCACCATTGACCAATTTGACACAAAAGAACATAAAATTCATGTGGGATGATAAATGTCAACAAAGTTTTCAAGAATTGAAGAAGAAATTAACCAGTGCTCCTATCTTGGTGATTCCTTTAGGGGGCGAAGGTTTTGTAGTGTATAGTGATGCCTCACTACAAGGGCTTGGTTGCGTTCTAATGCAAAACGAGAGGGTAGATACTTATGCATCGAGGCAATTAAAGCCTCATGAAAAGAACTATCCTACTCATGACTTAGAGCTAGCAGCTATCATTTTTGCACTGAAAATTTGGAGGCATTATCTATATGGACAGACTTTTGAAATTTTCATAGATCATAAGAGTCTCAAATATATTTTCACACAGAAAGATTTAAATATGAGACAAAGAAGGTGGTTGGACTTTCTAAAGGATTATGATTTTAATATCAACTACCATCCTGAGAAAGCTAATGTAGTTGCTGATGCCTTAAGCAGAAATACCTACAGTCTTGTAGCGTATATGAATATTCAAAGGAATTCTATGATAACGGAGTTAGCAGACTTAAAACTTAAACTTTTATCGGAGACAAATAAAGGTTTTCTTGTGTGTTTGATGGCAGAATCATTTTTGGTGGAAAAGGTTAAAGAAGGTCAAAAGGAAGATACATATCTTCAAATGATAGTTAAGGAAATAGCTCAAGGATCTAGACCTGAATTTCTCCAAGCCGAAGATGGTTCTATTACATTCCACAATCGACTTTGTGTTCCCGAAAGCCATCCAATAAAGATGCAATTATTAGAGGAGGCACATAGATCAAAATTTAATATCCATCCCGGGACTACTAAGATGTATCGAGATTTACATCAAAACTATTGGTGGCGTGGTATGAAGAGAGATATAGCAGAGTTTGTTTCTAAATGTCTGATATGTCAACAGGTGAAGATAGAACATCGAGTACCTGCGGGAAAGTTGCAAAGGATTTCGATTCCTGAATGGAAGTGGGAGCAAGTCACTATGGATTTTGTGACAGGATTACCCAAGACTGTGAAAGGATATGACGGAATTTAGGTAATAGTAGACAGACTTACTAAATCTGCTCACTTCCTTCCTATTAACAAGAAGTATTCATTGGATAAACTAGCAAGCTTATATATTAAGGAAATCATTCGATATCATGGGGTGCCAGTTAGCATTATCTCAGATAGAGATCCAAGATTCACCTCTAAATTTTGGAAAAGTTTACAAAAATCTTTGGGCATGCAGTTAAAATTTAGTACAGCTTTTCACCCCCAAACTGATGGCCAATCTGAAAGGACAATACAAACTCTTGAAGATCTCTTAAGAGCATGTGCTTTAGACTTTGGTGGGAGTTGGGATATGTACATGCATCTAATTGAGTTTTCTTATAATAATAGTTACCACTCTAGCATGCAGATGGCTCCATTTGAAGCTCTTTATGGAAGAAAGTACAGATTACCTGTATATTGGGATGAGGTGGGAGAACAGAAGCTTTTGGAGCCTCAGTTAATTCAAAAAGATGCTGATAATATTCGAATTATACGCCAAAGATTATTAATAGCTCAAAGTCGTCAGAAAAGTTATGCAGATCGAAGGCGAAGAGATCTAGAGTTCGAAGTTGGTGAGCATGTCTTCTTAAAGGTGTCGCCAACCAAGGGAGTTATGAGGTTTGGTCAAAGGGGAAAGTTAGCCCCAAGATTTATTGGCCCATTTGAGATCTTACAAAAGGTTGGGCCTGTAGCATACAGATTGGCATTGCCCCCGGCTTTGGCTAGCATCCATGATGTATTCCACGTGTCAATGCTTCGAAGATATATCAGGGATCCATCACATGTCATATCTTACCAACCTCTACAATTGCGAGATGATGCCACTTTTAGAGAACAACCAACCCAGATCTTGGAAAGAAAAGAACATGTTCTAAGGAACAAAATTATACCTTTGGTAAAGATTTGTTGGCAACACCATTCAGACCAAGAGGCAACATGGGAAAGAGAAGAAGAAATGCGAGAGCAGTATCCTCATCTATTCTATTAAGGTAAGTTAAATTTGGGGACCAAATTTCCTATAGGAGGGGAGAAATGTAATCACATCAAATATTTAAGTTAGGAATTGATTTTCTTTCCTTCCTTGTTATTATAATTTAAGGAAATCTTAATCTACTTCCTTGTTTGTTGATATGAATTACGGAAATAACTAGTAAGTATTCCAAATATGATGATATCATATTTGTTAGTATATTAAATAGAAATAATTTATATTAAATAAATACGAAAATTAAAATTTATTTCCCTTAATAGAGGCTCACCTCCTCCAATTTAAAGGAGGGATTTCTCTCCTTCATTCCTCACCTAATCGAGCCTGGCAGCGGGAGGAACGAGGAGTTACACCCTGTTGACAAGAGAACGAGGAGTTACACCCTGTTGACAAGAGGTAGGTTTCCCTGCCTTTCTTAAATTTAAAAGTTTTAGTTTTTATTTTGATTCTTTGAATGTTGAAAGCTTGTAGTTTGAAAAATGTTTATCAATTCTTTAAATGTTAAATTTTTTATTATTACATTAAAGTAATCACTTGTATAATGTTGACCCATGATTAAGTTTTTATTGTAGATTTAAAGATGTTAAAAATTTATATGTTTTATCTGATATTTCCTGATATTACTGTTTATCTTTAATCTTATCTGGATTAAAATATTATTAGATTAAAATATGTTATCTAAAATCTTTTGTGATATTCATTAATTTGAAATTTAAAATATGCTATTCTAAATGATTTAGAATTTGACTAGAATATGTTGAAATTTTATATGTATTGAAAGCATGATTTTTATGTGAATTTAAAAGGTTATTTCATTATATTAAAGTTTATGTCTTTTAATGTATTATGATTTTCATTTAAATTAGAATGTTATTTCCTTGTTTTAAAGCTTATCTCCTTGTCTATCATTCAATGCGTTATTATGTTTTTTGTTTATATTGCTAATGAATATATGTTGCGGTATGAAATTATATATTATTTGGATTGAAATTGCTCACAGGCCAGGCTCAACCCAAAGGTCAGGCCACAGCCTATTGGCTAGGCCTAATCAGTAAACCAGGCCCAGCCCGTAGGCCAGGCCCAACGCACGGATCAGGCCCTGGGACCGTAGGCTAACCCAGCCTAACCATCATGGGCGGTCACATGCGATGCACATGACCAGTCCATGGGCCAAGGCATGTATGCCTTGTGTGATGCATGCCCAGTCATGTATAATGCACATGACTAGTAGATGAGCTGGCTTAATCTAGCTCAATATTATTGTTGGATTTGAGCCCAAGTATTGATTGAACTAAACTAGGCTTGATTAGTCTAGATCAATTCAGGGTGATTCCAAATTGATTGACTTATTCAAGTTAGTTTAACCTAAATTGAACCTAATCTAATCCAAATTATACTAGTCTAGGGTGGTTCCAGACCAGTTAAATAAGGATTAGAGATCGGTTCAGTTAGGTCCTAATAAATTGAGTTCAATTGGATCAATTGAACTAGAGTTCAAGTCAATTGAGGGCTAATTTGTATTATTTGGTATTGATGATATTTGAAAGAAATATTTAAATGTGTTATTTCATCCCTATATGGACATGACTAGTGTGAGATTATGTTATTTCCCTACCAAGGGCAGGTAGGGCGATTCCCTTCGGGGATTAGCGGGCCGTCAGACGTGGCGGCTGGACGGTTCCTCCATCCACTGTTGGGAGAACACAAACTCATCCCGTAGGATAAAGCCTCTCCATCCGTTGTTGGGGGAGTGCTCCTTCGGGTATTTGATATACGCCAATGGGATGATTGATTGAATTTTGATCATGTATTCATCTTGATTTGACTTTTGGGGTTCCTACTCAGTGTTGCTGAATTTTCTTTGTTTTTGATTTTCAAAGCAGGCTCCCTCTAGTACTAAATCGGATTCTAGTAGAGAGCGGACCTTCTTGTACCGCTAGGTAGAGCCACTTGGATGACTCTTGAAGTTAACATCACTATGTTTACTTTTCTATTTGTAATTTGATGAATAAATGAATTGTAATAAATGGTTATAGATGATGAATAAAGTGATGTTTATCTATTTGGCCTGTGTGAAAAAAAAAAAAAAAAAAAATTCAGGATGTGACACTCTTGGACTTCTCGGATTTGTTCCCGCAGAACCTCCGACGACCGTCCGAACTTTCGTCGAATTCTCGAACTCCTAACGTGATCATAGTCTTGACTCCGACGCAACTCCTACTGCATGTCTTACTTTCATCGTAGTTAATCCTGCACATGTAAAATGAAACTTCGATCGAGACAATTAATCCTAAGCAATTAACCAAGTTGTCCGGCATGTCATTGGTCCCTCGACGCTTCGTCCGATTCTTCCGCGCATCGTCCTCTCCTGCGGCCTATTGCCCAATCGGCCAGTTGACTCCACAACTCCGATATCCTTGGCACAATACCCGTTCTTCTTGGCCCGATGCTCGAGTCCACGACCCGAAGCCTTCTGTCGATACGTTGATCGATCCACCGGCCCGACGTCCAATCTTCTGACATGTTCCTCCAGCACAACATTATTTTTCCTGCTTTAATTGTCTCATCCTAATCGGAGCATCCTGCGTCACGCAAAACGTAGATTAAAAACATAAACACATATCAAGTGGTTTCATCATCAAAATACGAGATTCAACAATCTCCCCCTTTTTGATGATGACAACTACTTGATGACGGAGTTATCCTTAACTCCCGGAGTTTAAACAAACTCCCCCTATCAATATGCCATATTGATAGAACCTTGAATTCAAACTGAATTCAAGTCATTGCAATGTTCATCATGAATACTTGCAACACGTCATCATGAACTTAAGCATAGACTTATGCATAACATCATACTTCTCCTCCTTTGTCATCAACAAAAAGGAGAAGTCCAACTATTCTTGTATTTGGAATATAAGTTTAACTCATTGCATGAAAAACAGAATATCAAGTTTTATCATCATGCAGTTTTGAAGCTAGAAAATTTAGCAAGTGTTACATCATGCTTAGAACATTCAAGCTATCAAGTTTTAGATAGGCAAGTTTTACAACATACAAGATAGCAAATTCAAATATATGCAAGTTGGCATATTTGCTTTTCTTTGTGATAGGTAAGATAGCACTTTTGCTTCTAGAAATATGCAAGTTAGCAATCTTTGCTTCTCTTTTGAGATGAGCAATTTCTTGCTTCCTTTGTAAAGTTTGTGCTAGCAATTTTGCTTCCATTGCAAAGTGCAAGTTAGCATGTTTTGCATCTTGAGATAGGCAAGATAGCACATTTTTGTATTTCTTGAGATTTCAATCTAGCATTTCTCGGTGATGTTCAAGATAGCAATTTCTTCTCTTTTGATAAGTGCAATTTTTGCTTTCTTCTTGAATTGTGCAAGCCAGCTATCTCCCCCTTTGTCATTGTCAAAAAGAAGGGAAGACCCTTTATGTCAATTTCTAAATCATGACAAAGGTGAGTAATTCATTCTTATTTTAAAATTCCATAATTGAGATAAACCTTGAATTCAAATTAAGGCAATTTTAATAATCATTTACATCATATACAATACATCACATACATCATAATAAAAAGCATAAGTATTGCATGCATCATTTTAGCAACAAATCATAGCATTTCATCACATGGCAAGATATCAGCAAGTAAAATTACGATGCAAGTTATTGATATCTTAACATGATTCAAACATTTCAAGTATTTAGCAATCATAGCATTTAATCTATTTCTCATTCAAATATAGTACTCATAGTATCAATTCATATTTTTCTCCCCCTTTGTCATCAACAAAAAGGAGAACGATATAAGCAAGTTTTAAACGTAAGTGCGGTAATGATTCATGCCATAACTAGGTTTATGTCATTTTTCAACAATGAGTGATAGGATATCAATTATACAAATACCTTAAGGAAAACATGACATGGAGATAGCTTTCATTACTTCTTCCTCTTTATTTGTTATTATCTTTTTTGCATGAAGGAGGAAAAGTCACTAGTGAGCTTACTTGAATAAAGTTAAAATTGATAGGATATTAAAGCACACTTCATTTTTACAGGGATCAAGATATGTGTGTGAATCAAATCCTTGCACGTAAAACTATTTCTCTAAAGATATAAGAAGGAATCATCAAATCCATTTCTCGAAAGATATTTTTCACAAGATAAGTCTATGAGAGATGCATTTGCTAGTTGATTCCATATGTCAAAAATCAATGATATTTTTGGATTTTCAATTGTTAGGATCAAGAAAAATGAAATTTAACACTTTCATGCATTTGGACATGGTTTTGCTATAGATTTTCAAACACAATCATGAAGATAAAACATGCTCATGATCATGGAAATTTTTGTATCCAAAACACATAATTTCCAACATATTATTAAGGCATGTAATAGTGTAAAGTTCTCATTATAGTAATTTAGTGAGTGAATTAAGGACGTCTGAAAAATGATTTTAATAAATTCATGCATTCGGACACATTTTTGCCTTGTGTTTTTCAAATACACTCATGAAAATAACACATGCTAATCATCATGTATAACTTAAAATTTCATGCATAAAATTATCAATCATAGTATCAAAATATTTAATATTACATCATTATGCATTTCTTCAAGCATGATTTTATTTAATCAAAATCGAGAAATAACAATGGAAATCAACATGATACACATTATTACTTCTTAACCACATATAGCATGATATTAAACTTCTTAATATTTTCATTAAGACATTAAGCATGGTTTTAATCAAAATCAGAAATAATCAAAATACACATTTTTTCTTCTTAAGAAAAACATACATATGTTCATTAGATTTAAATCTAACATTTTATTTCATTAACATAAAACATGTAATTTTCATTATTATTTTCAAATTACGAGCATGATCATATTCTTGCATTTTCAAATATTTTTTTTAATATGTAATTTTTAAGAAAAATAATTATTCTAAAAAAAGAAAATGCATCATGAAAAACATCAAGTAATTTCAAAACAAATTAAGGGGGTTTCGATTACCTCATTGTTGAATGCCGTTAAGGCATAGTTTGCCAGCTCGCATTTCTTGATTTTCTCCTCGTCTTCGGAGGACCTCGATTCATCCCACTTTGTGCTCTTCTTCTTGTGTTTAAAGTAAGTAGTTCCATTCTTTTTTATTTTTAATTTTTGTTTCATTTGTAGTTTAAGTTCACCATCACTTGAGCTTATGCTCGAGTGGTCTTCAAATTTTCTATGTCCAAAATCCTTCCTGTTCTTTGGAAGGTTGTTTTGTTCATTATGTTAATCATGTGCATTGTGCACCATTTCATATGTCATCAATGAACCGATAAGTTCTTCAAGTGGAAAAATATTTAAATCTTTTGTTTCTTTTATTACTGTTATTTTAGGATCCCACCTTTTTGAAATGGGTCTTAAGATCTTTCTTACAAGATCAAAAGTCGAAAAAGATTTACCTAGAACTCTTAGATTATTGACGACATCCGTGAAACGGGTGTACATGTTGCCTATAGTCTCGCTTGGTTGCATTCGAAAAAGCTCAAAATCATGCAATAAAATGTTAACTTTCGAATCTTTGACTCTACTAGTTCCCTCGTGCGTGATTTCGAGTGTTCGCCAAATATCAAAAGCCGTTTCGTACATAAAAATCTGATTGAACTCATTTTTGTCCAAAGCGCAAAATAAGACATTCATAGCCTTTGCGTTTAAAAAAAAATACTTCTTCTCCAAATCCGACCATTCGTTCATCAGTTTAGAGGGAAGTTGAAAGTTGTTTTCAATAATATTCCATAAATCCAAATTCATAGAAATCAAGAAAACTCTCATTCGAGATTTCCAGTAAGTGTAGTCCAATCCGTTAAACAACAATGGACGAACAACCGATAAGCCCTCTTGAAAGCCATGAAGAGCCATTTCTCTCGGGTGTAAATCCGAAATGAGAAATACCGGGCTCTGATACCAATTGTTAGGATCAAGAGCACTAAGAGGGGGGGGTGAATTAGTGCAACGGAAAACTTTCGACGATTAAAACTACGTTCGTACGATAAGAGCGATTTCGGTAGAAAAGCCGATTCGTAAATCACTTTAACTTGTGATCAAGCAAATTATAGTTAAAGCAAGTCTATGAAGGCAGTTTGCAGTTATGATGGAAATTAGAATGTAAGCGTAAACTGAAATATGATGTTCGTACAATAAAACTAATTTACGTCTAAACACCAATTCGGAAAATACTGAACTTTGAAACACGATCATAAATGCGCAGAAGGCAGTAAGCTATTGAGGAGGTTTGCAGTAAAGATAATATGCTCAAAGTAAATGCAAACTAAGATTTAGAGTGGTTCGGTCAATCTTGACCTACATCCAATTTTGGCTTCCTCCACCGACGAGATCACCGATGTCCACTAGAGGCCTTCCTTCAATATGCGAAGGCCAACCACCCTTTTATAGTTTCACTCCTTTTGACGGGCTTAGGAGACAACCCTTACAAACTTTTCTCTCCTCTCTTGAAAGATCAAAACTTGGAAGAAAAGAGGGAGGAGAACTTCTAGACTTTTCAACACTTTTGAGCTCTAAAATCATAGAGTAAGATCAAGCTTTCGGTGCCTTTGGGTTACCCTTTCATTGCTGAAAGGGTGGGGTATTTATAGGCCCCAACCCAATTTGAATTTTGAGCTCAAAACTATCAATTCCCGGAATTCTGGGGTTTGGCGGTTGCACCGCCTGGCAGAGCTCGAAGACTGAGCCTCTGGGCGGTATCACCTCTTGTCAGGGGTGGTTGCACCTCCTACCAGAGCTCGGAGACTGAGCTCAGGCAGTGCCACCGCCTGACTGGGGCAGTTGCACCGCCCAGCCAGAGCTCGGAGACCGAGATCAATTGGTTGCATCTTTGTCAAAGGCAGTTGCACTGCCCAGCCAGAGCTCAGAGACTGAGCCCTGGGTGATGCCACCGCCGACCCAGGCGATGCCACCTTTGGCCAAGTAATCTGGGTCCAAATGGGCTGATCCATTCGGCCCAATTTGGATCTGTTAAGGGCCCAATTGCCCCAAGATTAAGTTAATGGGATCACCTCCCATTTCTAACTTAATCATCGTGCTAACTACGAATTTCTTAAGACATTTACTGCAACTTACTTCGGTGTGTCAATCGCTTCTTCCGACGAGCTTCCAGCGAGCTTCCGTCGATCATCCGATGAACCCTCAATGATGCACCTGCGGACTTCCGGCAAACTCCTGGACTTGCGACAAACTCCTGGACTTGCGACGATCCACTTGGCAAGTTCCGACGAGCTTCTTTGGCAAGCTCCTGGACTTCTCGGATTTGTTCCCGCAGAACCTCCGACGACCGTCCGAACTTCCATCGAATTCTCGAACTCCCAACGTGATCATAGTCTTGACTCTGGCGCAACTCCTGCTACATGTCTTACTTTCATCGTATTTAATCCTGCACATGTAAAACAAAACTTCGATCGAGACAATTAATCCTAAGCAATTAACCAAGTTGTCTGGCATGTCATTGGTCCCTCGACGCTTCATCCGATTCTTCCGCGCATCGTCCTCTCCTACGGCCTATTGCCCAATCGGCCAGTTGACTCCGCAACTCCGATATCCTTGGCATAATACCCGCTCTTCTTGGCCCGATGCTCGAGTCCACGACCCGAAGCCTTCTATCGATAAGTCGACCGATCCACCGGCCCGACGTCCAATCTTCTGACATGTTCCTCTAGCACAACATGATTTTTTCTGCTTTAATTGTCTCATCCTGATCAGAGCATCCTGTGTCTCTCAAAACGTAAATTAAAACATAAATACATATCAAGTGATTTCATCATCAAAATATGAGATTCAACACTAATATATAAATCAATTGATTCCGTCAAGTTAGTGAGATGATATCTGGAGCAATTATGTATTTAGGGCCCTTTATGCAAATGGATGCATCTCTAACTCTATATATATTACTTCTTATTACAATTTCTATCAAATTTAGTAAAATTTTATGTATCGATTCTTCAATACTTATTATCGTAGAATATCCATGCAACACTTTCTCAGAGTTTGCACATGGGATACATGTTCCTTCTAATTCTCAATCCCATGTTCCTTCTAATTCTCAAGTAAAGCCCTTTGCATTGCAATAGCTATGGTATTGGCTTGACCTTTCATAAGGGATGATAGAACGAAAAGACTATTATAAAAATATTTATGTCTACTCTTGATTCAACATACCTCTACTGTAGTGTTCTAGTGGATCCTACTACTTCCTCTTAAATCATACTATACTAATACTATTATTTAATCATATCATTGAATCATTTATTTCTCTTGAAATCATTTGTTACATCACGTACAAAACTTAATTATATACCACTTCTACGAATGGCTCATAATATGACTAACAATTGCCACTAATCATTATATCATCACATTATAGTTTATGCCTTAATGGTATAAACTATATTGTCATGATATAAGAAGTATTGTAGGGGCAAATAATGTTAGTCAAGAAAGCCAGATAAGAATCATGACATATGTAAGAAAGAAAAATAAATTTAAACTAAAACATAAAAATGAACCATGTCATAACTTCTCAACGAAAGTGATGTTGCCACAAAGAAAGAAGAAAAAAATGCCTATTAAGGAGCACGAACTTGGTAGATCAAATCTAATCACAAGCTAAGCAAAAGGATCAACATGCAAGGCAGTCTCGCCAATAAAATATATCCTACATAAAACATTATAGAAGTCCAACAAAAAATGAAAGTGTTAAAAGGGTGCAATCTGATGTAAGACCTGTGGAAAGATGCTATATTATACAAGGCTACTATATCAGATGATGTGAGCACCAATGAATTTTTTTTTTCACATTTAGATAAGAATTTAAATCGATAATATACATGAATAATTTATGCATCATAAATCAGAAAAGAAAAGATCTAAGGTATTTAATCTCAAGAACTTAGGTCTGATATCAATTGTAAACATAAAATCTGTAATATGCTATATGTAATATGAAAAAAATTTAATTCAAAATTAAAATCAAATAATAATATATCGGATCTACAATGCATATCTTTCGGTGTCATCTTAGAAAAAACTTTATGAAATCTATAGGGACACCATCTTCGGATCTAAAATCCACTATATGTCAATCTAAAAAGAGAACTAGATTCTCTTTTTTTCACTCTTTATATTTTTTTTCATATGACGACTTAGATTCAAAAGTTCAATAAAACAAAAAAATATTAAAAAGGTGTAATCCCACAATTTACCCTAGTTGGATGTGATACTAGTTACAAGGCTACTGTATCAGATAATGTGAGAGCCAATTAAAAAAGAAATTCTCATGATATGGTTCAACGTATTGTTAGAGTAACAATAATTTCAGAAAAAAATATGCCAAAGGGTCAAGCCAAAACATTATAATGATAACAAATAGGGCTGAAAATATTATAATGATAACAAATAGGTTTGGTGTCATGATTAAGAAAGTAGCAACTATTGTACAAGCCTATAAGGGCCAACTTGAAACAAATTAATCTTAATATGATGATAATCAATCCATTTAAGTTTATTAGAGTAGAGAGACAGATTAATTCATGATAGCTTTTGTCAAGTACAAATGGTTAAGACTTATGTGTTGCTCAATAATATATCAACTAAAATATATCATTGGAGTAGGACAAATCACATTTTAAAGAAGAGACCAGACTGTCTCAACAAACATGTTATTTTCAACCAAGGATAATATAACTATCTAAAGTTATGCATACTCTAGTTTGCAGAATAAATAATCTATAATTAGCTCGAATCAACATACTGAAATTAACTAATTACATAACATAATTTATAATTAGCCTTCCTCTCTCTCTCTCTCTCTCTCTCTATCTATCTCTCTCTCTCTCTCTCTCTCTCTCTCTCTCTCTCCATCTCTCTCTATATATAGAACAAGAGCCGAGCTGTGGAAGCATTCTGTTTTCGACACATCTCTCTGACAATGGAGCACTCGCAGCCAATATTCCGTGTAACACCTCTTCTCCTTTTCTTTTCTTTTTCCCAGTAATCCTATCTCAAAGCTTTAATCCTTCAAACTCCAACTTTTCTCGGTTACGTGCAGGTGTTGATGATTTTAGTGCTGTTGACGGTGGTAACAGCGGCGTATATAGGGATCGCTGAGGGCCATCGCCACCACCGGCGGGCAGGTGGTGTGACGGAGCTAGAAGCCTTCCACTACGCGGCGGCGGGGGCAGGAGGATGCCGGGCCCACGTGGCCAGCCTGACGGACTTCGGCGGGGTGGGCGACGGGGTGACCTCCAACACGGCGGCCTTTGCGGCGGCCATGGCCAACCTCAGTAAGGTGGCGTACGACGGCGGCGCAATGCTGGTGGTGCCAGCCGGTCGGTGGCTCACCGGGCCCTTCAACCTCACCAACCACTTCACCCTCTTCCTCGACCACGACGCCGTCATCCTCGCCACTCAGGTCCGCCTCCCTCCTCCGCCCCCTTCCCCCACCTTCTCCTCCATCTATTTCGATGTAGAGTGCATGTTCATAATCGTTCACGGCATGTTTGCCATTACCATCGCCTCTATCATCCGCATTGCCTTCATCCTCGGTGGTGATTATGGCTAGTAGCCCTTCCCATAGAGTCCGTTCATCTGACAGCTCTCGCCAGATGAACGATGAGGATGAAGAATAGATTCGTCACTGGTGAGCCCCACTAGAACGTTACATAGCGAGTGTATACTATTCTAACGTTTCCTTCATCTCGTCTCCAAGGAGAATTCACAAGTCTAATCCGATGTGCATAGTCACCGCTTTGGACTGATGAGGGAAAAGAAGTGAAGTAAGCCACTACAAATCTAAATTTGTCTTGATAATATTAATTTCTGAAATATTTACAATTTGTATGGTAGATTTTTGACTATTTAGTATCTCTACTTTGATCTCTCAAAATAAGAAAACAGTAATATTTGTTTTGTTTTATTATTATTATTATTATTATTATTATTATTATTATTATTTCTCTTGTATGTCATATCTGAACATCAATAATCTTGGATTAGAATCCACATAAAAAATTTCCTTTCAAATTTCAAGATCTTGAAGATAACGCTCCAAAATTAATAAGTTTTAATTGAGAATGACATTCTTTCCGAGTGTAAGAACTTTAAGGTAGGAAAGGATGCGAGGAAACCAACATAAGAATGGAATGCAGTGTGGACCTTACCCTTACATTAATTTTAGTCTCCACCATCAGTCTAAAAGTTAGGTGGAAGACTTTCTAACACAAAACTGCTCTCAAAACACAAACTCTCTCTTTGATATTTTGTAGGAAAGAGTACTGTCATCCAATCTCTCAGTGTTTTCTTTTTGACTAAACCTTGTAGATCTGTGTAGCTAATTGGGTTTCCTGAAGACAGCAAAACTCTATTAATGCTACAAACTTGGGAGAACAAGTTAGATTTCAACTGCAGCTTATATAACATAAATTTCTATTCTGCGATCCCATTTTATGGCTTCTCACACTGCAACTTGGATAACATTGCTTATGAATTGCATGGATACTCTTTTTTTTTTTTTTGTTTATTGGTAGCTAATAGAGGCTTTAATACTATGTTCTTTTGTTCAATCTGCATCAACTAAGACAATTCATATCATGGTGATATGCTTGTGCAGGATATCAATGAGTGGCCGATCATTGACCCTTTGCCCTCCTACGGTAGAGGAAGAGATGCGGCTGGGGGTAGATACAGTAATCTCATCATGGGATATAACTTAACCGATGTGGTCATAACAGGTAGTATATACGTTGCATATTTTCGATACTTCTATCACATTACTTCTAAATTCATAAAGCCTACGTCGTGTTGTCATTCCATGATCCCCTAAAATTTAGATAAAAAAAATTATTTTTAGTCAAAAACTATAACATTTAATTCAGTTTATGATGTTTTGGCGTGCTTTGATTGACAAGAAGACACATATATATCATCATCTAACTTGTTTGCATCATAGATGGGGAACAGAATATAATTTGATTGCAACATACCACGTCCTGATGCTAACAAGTTTTATTGTTATTTTTAGGGAATAATGGAACTATCGATGGACAAGGTGAAACCTGGTGGAAAATGTTCCGTAACAAAGAACTCAATTACACTCGTGGATACCTCATTGAATTGATGTACTGCAAACAAGTGCTGATTTCCAACATTACATTGGTTAACTCTCCATCGTGGAATGTCCATCCAGTGTACAGCAGGTTTATATTAATAATCTACTTTCAGAACACTTGAAGGCTTCTTTTGCTTTCCATTCTATTGTTACAATCTGATGTTAACGTGAATGAATGCACTGTGCAGCCACGTAATCGTCTCAGGCATCACAATTCTTGCACCGGTCAACTCTCCCAACACTGATGGGATCGATCCAGGTGGATATCGTACCTACATTTACTTGGGTTGTAGATTCTATGTTGCTGTTTCGATTGATTCTTTTTGGTGGTTTCTCTCTTTTTCGCAGACTCATCCTCCAATGTCCGCATTGAGGACTGCTACATAGTCTCAGGCGATGACTGCATCGCCATTAAAAGCGGTTGGGATGAGTACGGGATTGCATTCAACATGTCAAGCAAACACATAGTGATCAGACGGCTCACCTGCATCTCCCCCACGAGCGCTGTCATCGCCCTGGGAAGCGAGATGTCGGGAGGAATCCAAGATGTCCGGGCCGAAGACATCACGGCCATCCACTCCGAATCCGGCGTCAGGATCAAGACGACCATCGGAAGGGGAGCTTACGTGAAGGACATATTCGTGAGAAGAATGAATCTGCACACAATGAAGTGGGTCTTCTGGATGACGGGCACCTACGGGCAGCACCCGGACGACAAATTTGATCCGAAAGCCATTCCGGTGGTGCAGAATATCAGTTACAGCAACGTGGTGGCCGAGAACGTGACCATGGCCGCGAAGCTGGAGGGGATTCCCGGCGCGCCCTTCACCGGAATATGCATCTACAATGTGACGGCGGAGGTGGTGAAGTCGAAGAAGCCGATTTGGAACTGCACCGACGTGGAGGGCGTATCGAGTCACGTGACGCCCACTCCCTGTGCGCAGATTCCGGAATATCCAGATCGTATAACGCATTGCCCCTTCCCTGAAGATGATCTACCTGTGAATGGTGTTGGGCTAGAGGAGTGTGCTTATCAGAGAGCCAAACCATGAGTTGAGATGCTTTCTACAACTCATGGTTTAATGGCATAACCTATGATGTCCTGAAGCTTGGCAGATTAAAATGTTTGCCTTGAACAAAGGCAGATGTAATTGATCATATATCATACTTGGGAGGAACAAAGGCAGATGAAATATCCAATAATATTTCATTTCTATAAATATGGATTATTGAAAAAATAAGACATGTTATTTATTTGAATACTTTTCTTCAACTTGGAAGTGTTATATTCTTTATTTGATACCAATAGTTGAAATGAATTTTTCAAAGAGAGGTGACTTATGATTGTTACTAAAACGATTGATTTTATCCCTAACATTTGAATTCATAACCCAATGTATCTTTCAAATACCACGTAAACACCCTATGTTGTAGAGGATAGGTCGATTTATTTAAGGAGAACTTTTTCTATGATCATATTTAAATCATGTCATGCATGAACAGGCTTCGTTAGATCCTATAGAATAAAATAAGTGAGGTGGGATGATTCAATATTCTATTTATTCCACTTCCTTATTTATAGTATGGAAACATATTCATTTCCTCTTCATCGATCCAAATCTATAACACTATCAGAGTGAAATAAGAGATCTAAGGAAGAACATAGGTTGGACTTTATTAGTAACAAGTAAATATTTTGTACGTAAAAAAATTAAGATATTAGGGGGATAAACACCAATAAAAAAATATGAGGTAATCCAAAAAACACTTGATTATGATCAAATTTATAAGCCGACTTGGATATCGAGCATTTACCTATAAGAACTAAATTAGTTGCAATAAATAGTTACAACCCTAGAAAATAGAATTTAGTAAATCTTTTCTTACATAGAGTCATTATATATGATACATGAAGATATGTATGAAAAGTAGATTTTATACGGATCTATTTTTGCCATTCATTTCATTCTTGCTCGAGCCGAATGATGAAAAATTATCATATTTGGTTCCTTCAGGGGGTGGATCCATAAGAATTCACCTATCCCAATAACAAAAAAACTTGACTAGAACGATACTATATTAAGAGGAAGTTCGCAAGGTGGCCATGGAAGGCTTAGGTCACATGTTAGGATCGGAGCGGCACTAAGAGGGGGGGTGAATTAGTGCAGCGGATTAAAACTTCGATTTTAACAAAATCTTTCGTACGTTAAGAACGAAACTTGAGAAATTTAACTTGAAGGCGTATTCTTAAAGTTGCGCAGCAAGAGTAATAAGGAACTAAAGCAGTAAGAAGATTTGCAGTAATGTAAATGACAATAATAAAAAGCAAACCAGAGATTACGCCGATTTTTAGAGTGGTTCGGTCAAATGACCTACTCCACTTGCGAGGCCCCTCTTCGATGAGGCTCCCACCTTCCACTAGCAAGTCTCTTGAAATGGAAGGGTAAACACCCCTCTTACAACCTTTTACAAGCAGCTCAACCTCTTACAAATTTTCAATAAGAAAGAAGGAGGAGAACTCTCTAGCAAATTGAAAACAAGACTTGCTAAGACTTTCTAAGACTTTTCTCTCAATCAAAATGCTTCTCAAAAGTTGTTACCTCAGCTGAGATTTGAGGGGTATTTATAGGCCTCAAGAGGATTCAAATTTTGGGCTCCAAAATTTGAATTCTCTTAGGGTTCCCGGTGTTGGAGGTTCCACCGCCCAGCCAGGCGGTGCCACCGCCCAGCGCTCGGGTGCTAGACGGTGCAACCGCCCAGCCAAGGAGGTGTCACCGCCCAGCACTCGGGTGCTGGGCGATGCCACCGCCCAGCTAGGCGATGCCACCGCCTACAGTGTTTTCAGCCCGACTACAGTGTTTTCAGCCACTAGTTGGGCTTCAATCTTGGCTCTCTAGTTCGCTGGTTTAGCTTAATTTTTAGCCTAAACCAACTCTGACTTTGGGCCCAGTTGGCCCCTAACCAGGATATAGGATTATCTCTTAATCCTAATCCTAATTACAAGTGGACTACATAACCAAAACACATCCTAAGCAAATTTTCAACCGCGAACGTCGAGTCTTGTTTTGGCGAACTTTCCGATGAACTTTCTGCCGACGGGCTTCTAGCAAGCTCCCGAACTTGTGATGACTTTAATGAGTAGCCGAGCCTTCTCGGTGATCTCCGTGAACCTTCGACGATCTCTTCGGCGAACTTCCGAAAATTTCGACAGGTTCCCGATTTCTTCTCGGTTGGTTCTGGCAGCATCTCCGACGATTCTTCGGACTCTTAAACGTCCATCGAACTTGACTCTGGTATTCTCGCTTTGTGTTTTCTGGTTATCGTAGTTAATCCTGTACACTTAACTCAATAATATGGATTAGATCAAATAACCCATCAATTGATTTTATCATCAAAATCCGAGATTCAACAATCTCCCCATTTTTGATGATGACAATCAATTGATGACGGAGTTAAACGTAACTCCCCCTATCTATATGTCATATTATGAGAAGATAAAACACATGAATTTCATCATTGAATTCAAGTATAAACCGATAAGCTCAAACTTCCGGGTGAGCTGGTCAAAGGACAAGACCGAAGATTGGCACAGTCGGTTGAATCACGCTCGTACTGATCCCCTCAGGGTGGTCGGAAATGCCCAGCACATCAATGCATCGGAGGTGCCATAGAGGGCCATCTGAGCCCGAAATACGGAGACATGCTCTGCGGGATCGGAGCCGCCGTCATATGTCTCCAATACCGACAGCCTGAAGTTGAGGGGTACCGACTTGTCCTGTACTTCCTGTGTGAAATGGGACCTGCCTGAGCTTTCTTCGCTAGACTCGCTCGGTGATTTTTGGAACTCGTGCTAGAACTCGTCTAGGTGTTGGTTGACCTGGGACAACTGGGCCCTGAGCGAGTCATCCACCAAGTCAACCGATACGGTGTCAGGCTTGAAGTGGGGTAGTGTGACTTAGTAGGGTGCGGGTATGCTCTGCTCGGGCGAACCTCTCGGGTCCGTCGCTTGCTCTCGGGCTTCCCCCATCCCGACTTGCTACGCACTCGGCCTTTATCGAGTCGAGTCAGTTGGGGGAGCCGCTAGCCACACGATCTGAGGAATGAGAGGAGTGAGCGTTTGCATCATGCCCACCATGGCTTGCACTTGTTTGGTCAGGCTAAGGAATGCCTCAGGTGTCACGGTCGAGGGTCCCATGGTTAGTCCAATAATATGTGTATATTGGATCTTTTGAGACAATTATTAGTCTTAGAATGTAATTCTGATCGGTCAATACAAATACATTTCAATAAATTTTTTTTATTTTTTTTAGATTAGTTAATCTATCTTGGAAGGTAAAAATGGGTAGAGTAAACCTATTTTTATTTTATTTGAAATTAATGTCCTCTTCCTCTACATGTAGGAAATGAATAAAATAAATCATTTAAATCATGAGAAGTGCTTCCATAGAAGTTAAACTTTCATTCATCTACATCTCTTATTTCTTATTCCCATTCCTCCTTCCTATTGCAAGGTTTCTAATCTTTTATATTGCAAGTGTTCCGATCCTTTCTATTGCAAGTGTTCCGATCCTTCCTATTACAAGCTTTCTAATCTTTCCTATTACAAGTGTCCTAACCTTTTCTTACTGCAATTTTATCTCTACATTTGTTTTGAATATGAGGAACTTTAAATTGTTCTAGCCTTGTATTTGATATATCTCCTATTTAGATATAACGATTTGAATCTGTGAAACTTCCGAGATTCTGACCTTTCTACCTTGTTATGGTTATAACTTTATGCACTGACCTCTGATTTGGACAAACTTATTTGATCTGAATATAGACTCATAATTCTTTCTTTTGATAGCTTATTTTAAGAATTCGGAGTAAGTTTGCCTATCCAAACTTCTATTTCAAATAAGCCTACGAATTCTACAAAATAGGGATCATAATTTCTGACCTTTTGATAATGAACTGCCTATAAGTCCCTATTGGAAACTTTGATTTATTCCAAACTTATTTTATTTTAAATTAGACACGTATATCTTTCATTTGATACTTAGATTGAAGGATTTAGAGTCCAAATGCCCTCCTAGTTTTCTGTTGAAGTTGACCCTGTGAATTCTATAAAATTGAGATTTGTTCTTTGATCTTGGGTAACTAAATCTATTGTAACTCTTTGTTGAAAACTTCGATTCATACGAAAATTATTTTATTTGAAATAAGATTGAAATATCTTTCACAATAGCTTTCTTGAGTATATTGGAGCACGATTGATAGTTTGAATCATTTGTTCAATGTGCCTCTCGAATTCTGCTAGAAATCGAGCTTTGGTCGATTTCACATATTCTGGTTTTATTCCTTTGGAAATTGATTTCAGTTAGCTTTCTTGTCTAATTGAGCTTTATATTTCTGCTTTGAATTCCTGTATGATCTTGTCCTTAAAATTATTTGTATTCTTGAAAACTATTGTGTAACGTTTATACTATATCGTATTAACTCATATAGGCACATGTATATCCCATTGTTCCGCATTTGCTTTCGATATATGCCTCCATTTTCATTCCTTTGGACATTAAATTCTATCTAATCTTCTTATTTGAATTGAGTTATATGTGATTGCTAGGAATTTTTGAATGCTCTTGCTTTCATTTCCTTTCAAATCTGAATACATTTGTGAAAGATTATACTTGCATCGTATTGACTCGTAAAGGCGCATATACGTTTTGTTGTTTTGCGTATGCTTCCGATATGTGCTATGCATTATTCATACTGTCCTTTTGTACTTTGGTGTTTGTGGGATACTGTAAACCTTTGCCAGAAATGGTAAAGAGAGTTATGCATAGAGCATGCGATGCTCTACCGGCCCCCTCTGACTTCACCTAGATGTGGGTGGATGGAGCTCCCAAACGTGGGAGACTTCTGTCTGGTGATCATTCAGAAATGAATGAATCACATTCTGTCTGTGGTCCCACTACACTTTCTGTATGTTTGATATGATATTCAGAGCTTTGGTTATGTATTTATGTATGTGCTTTGGATAAGAAAGATATGAATGCAACGTCAAATACGACGTTTCAGCTTCTGTTTTGTATTCGTTCTTTAATATGCTCTAAAATGATTTATATGTCGTTGATATGTTCTGAAATATTTCCTACGCTATTGATATGTTCCGAAATGCTCCCTATGCCTCTAAAATGTTCTTACGCCATTGATATGCTTTGAAATATTCCATATGCCATTGATATGTTCCGAAATGTTCTATTTGTCATTGATATGCTCTGAAACATTTCATACGCCGTTGATAAGCTCCGAAATGTTTCATTCGTTATTGATATGCTCCGATGATTCAATATTATATTTATTCCACTTCTTTATTTACAGTATGAAAACATATTCATTTCCTCTTCATCTATCCAAATCTATAACACTATTAGAGTGAAATAAGAGATCTAAGGAAGAACATAGGTTGGACTTTATTAGTAACAAGTAAATATTTTGTACGTAAAAAAAATTAAGATAATAGGGGGATAAACACCAATAAAAAAATATGAGGCAATCCAAAAAACACTTGATTGTGATCAAATTTATAAGCCGACTTGGATATCAAGCATTTACCTATAAGAACTAAATTAGTTGCAATAAATAGTTGCAACCCTAGAAATTAGAATTTAGTAAATCTTTTTTTATACAGAGTCATTATATATGACATGTGAAAATATGTATGAAAAGTAGATTTTATACGAATCTATTTTTTCCATTCATTTCATTCTTGCTTGAGCCGAATGATGAAAAATTATCATATTTGGTTCCTTTAGGGGGTGGATCCATAAGAATTCACCTATCCCAATAACAAAAAAACTTGACTAGAATGATACTATATTAAGAGGAAGTTCGCAGGGTGGCCATGGAAGGCCTAGGTCGCACGTTGGTGAGGAAGTTCTGCTCAAACTCCCTGGTGAGCTGGTCAAAGGACAAGACCGAAGATTAGCGCAGTTGGATGAACCACGCTCGTACCGGTCCCCTCAGGGTGGTCAGAAATGCCCGGCACATCAATGCATCAGAGGTGCCATAGAGGGCCATCTGAGCCCAAAATGCGGAGACATGCTCCGTGGGATCGGAGCCGCCGTCATATGTCTCCAATACCGACAGCCTGAAGTTGAGGGGTACCGACTTGTCCTGTACTTCTTGTGTGAAATGGGACCTGCCTGAGCTGCCTTTGCTAGACTCACTCGGTGATTTTTGGAACTCGTGCTAGAACTCGTCTAGGCGTTGGTTGACCCGGGACAACTAGGCCCTAAGCGAGTCGTCCACCAAGTCAAACGATACAGTGTCAGGCTTGAAGTGGGGTAGTGTGACTTAGCAGGGTGCGGGTATGCTCTGCTCGGGTGAACCTCTCGGGTCCGTCGCTTGCTCTTGGGCTTCCCCCATCCTAACTTGCTACCCACTCGGCCTCTATCGGGTCGAGTTAGTTAGGGGAGCCGCTAGCTACACAATCTGAGGAATGAGCAGAGCGAGCGTCTGCATCATGCCCACCATGGCTTGCACTTGTTTGGTCAGGGTGACGAATGCCTCGGGTGTCACGGCTGAGGGTCCCATGGTTAGTCCAATAATATGTGTATATTGGATCTTTTGAGACAATTATTGGTCTTAGAATGTAATTCTGATCGGTCAAGAAAAATACATGTCAATATAATTTTTTTTTAGATTAGTTAATCTATCTTGGAAGGTAAAAATGGGTAGAGTAAACCTATTTTTATTTTATTTAAAATTAATGTCCTCTTCCTCAGCATGTAGGAAATGAATAAAATAAATCGATTAAATCACGAGAAGTGCTTCCATAGAAATTAAACTTCCATTCATCTACATCTCTTGTTTCTTATTCCCATTCCTCCTTCCTATTGTAATCTTTCTAATCTTTTCTATTGCAAGTGCTCCGATCCGTTCTATTGTAAGTGTGCCGATCCTTCTTATTGCAAGCTTTCTAATCTTTCCTATTGCAAGTGTCCTAACCTTTCCTTACTCTAATTTTATCTCTACATTTGCTTTGAATATGAAAAACTTTGAATTGTTCTAGTCTTGCATTTGATATATCTCCTATTTAGACGTAACGATTTGAATCTATGAAACTTCCGAGATTCTGACCTTTCTACCTTGTTATGGTTATAACTTTATGCACTGACCTATGATTTGGACAAAACTTATTTAATCTGAATATAGACTCATAATCCTTTCTTTCAATAGCTTATTTTAAGAATTCGGAGTAAGTTTGCCTGTCCAAACTTCTATTTCAAATAAGCCTACGAATTCTGCAAAACGAGGATCGTAATTTCTGACCTTTTGATACTGAACTGCCTATAAGTCCTTGTTGGAAACTTTGATTTATTCTAAACATATTTCTTTTAAACTAGACAAGTAGATATTTCATTTGATACTTAGATTGAAAGATTTAGAGTCCAAATGCTTGCCCAGTTTTCTGTTGAAACTGACCCTGTGAATTCTATAAAATTGAGATTTGTTCTTTGATCTTGGGTTACTAAATCTATTGTAACTCTTTGTTGAAAACTTCCATTCATACGAAAATTATTTTATTTGAAATAAGATTGAAATATCTTTCATAATAGCTTTCTTGAGTATATTGGAGCACGATTGATAGTTTGAATCATTTGTTCAATGTGCCTCTTGAATTCTGCTAGAAATCGAGCTCTGGTCGATTTCACATATTCTGGTTTCATTCCTTTGGAAATTGATTTCATTTAGCTTTCTTGTCCAATTGAGCTTTATATTACTGCTTTGAATTCTTATATGCTCTTGTCCTTAAAATTATTTGCATTCTTGAAAACTATTGTGTAACGTTTATGCTATATCGTATTAACTCATATAGGCACATGTATATCCCATTGTTCCGCATTTGCTTTCGATATGTGCCTATTCCAGTTTCATTCCTTTGGACATTAAATTCTATCTAACCTTCTTATTTGAATTGAGTTATATGTGATTGCTTGGAATTCTTGAATGTTCTTGCCTTCATTTCCTTTCAAATCAGAATACATTTGTGAAAGATTATACTTGCATCGTATTGACTCGTAAAGGCGCATGTATGTTTTGTTGTTTTGCGTGTGCTTCTGATATGTGCTATTTATTGTACATATTATTAGGATCCAGAGCACTAAGAGGGGGGGGTGAATTAGTGCAGCAGAAAACTTTCGACGATTAAAATCGCGTTCGTACGATAAGAGCGATTTCGGTAGAAAATCCGATTCGTGAATCACTTTAACTTGTAACCAAGCAAGATGCATTTAAAGCAAAGATATAATGGCAGTTTGCAGTTAAGATAGAAATCAGAACGTAAACGCGAATTGAAATATGATGTTCGTACGATAAAAATGATTTACGTCTAAATGTCGATTCGGAAAATGCAGAGCTTGAAACATGATCGTATATGCGCAGAAGGCAGTAAGCTATTGAGGAGGTTTGCAGTAAGGATAAGATGCTCAAAGTAAATGCAAACCGAGATTTAGAGTGGTTCGGTCAATCTTGACCTACTCCACTTTTGGTTTCCTTTACCGACGAGGTCACCGACGTCAACTAGAGGCCTTCCTTCAATAGCGAAGGCCAACCACCCTTTTACAGTTTTACTCCTTTTGACGGGCTTAGGAGACAACCCTTACAGAATTTTCTCTCCTCTCTTTAAAGCTCAGAACTTGGAAGAAAAGAGGGAGAAGAACTTTTGGCCTTCACAACAATTTTGAGCTCTAAAAATCACAGAACAAGATCAGGATTTCGGTGTATATGCTGCGCCCTTTCAGTGCTGAATGGGTGGGGTATTTATAGGCCCCAACCCAGTTTGAATTTGGAGCTCAAAACTGTCAATTCCCAGAATTCTAGGATCTGGCGGTTGCACCGCCTGGCAGAGCTCGAAGACTGAGCCTCTAGGCGGTGCCACCTCCTGTCAGGGGCAGTTGCACCTCCTGTCAGAGCTCGAAGACCGAGCTCAGGTGGTGCCACCTCCTGACTGAGGCGGTTGCATCGCTCAGCTAGAGCTCGGAGACTGAGCCCAAGCGGTGCCACCTTTGTCAAGGGCGGTTGCACCGCCCAGTCTCGCTCGGAGACTAAGCCCAAGCGGTGCCACCTCCTGGCTGGGGCGGTTGCACCACCTAGTCTCGCTCGGAGACTTAGCCCAAGCAGTGCCACCTCCTGGCTTGGGCGGTTCAACCGCTTGGCAGAAATCAGGGTCCGAATGGGTTGATCCATTTGGCCCAATTTAGGTTTTTCAGGGGCCCAATTGCCCCAAGATTAAGTTAATGGGATCACCTCCCATTTCCAACTTAATCATTGTGCTAACTACGATTTTTCCTAAGATATTTACTGCAACTTGCTTCGGTGCATCAATCGCTTCTTCCGGCGAGCTTCCGACGAACTTCCGTCGATCATCCGATGAACCCTCGGTGATGCTCCTGCGGACTTCCGGAAAACTCCTGGACTTGCGACGATCCACTTGGCGAGTTCCGACGAGCTTCTTTGGCAAGCTCATGGACTTCTCGGATTTGTTCCCACAGAACCTCCGATGACTGTCCGAACTTCCGTCGAACTCTCGAACTCCCAACGTGATCATTGTCTTGACTCCGGCGCAACTCCTGTTGCATATCTTATTTTCATTGTAGTTAATCCTGCACACTTATCTCAACATATAGATTTGATAACAAATGACAATTGACTTCATCATCAAAATCCGAGATTCAACAATCTCCCCCTTTTTGATGATGACAATCAATTGATAATGGAGTTAACCTTAACTCCCCCTGTCTATATGCCATACTTGAGATAAGTCATTCTTGAATTCAAAACCTTTGAATTCAAGAGACATATTGATAAGTTAAAATCATTTAAACTTGTCAATTCTCCCATCATGATTCCCATCATGATGTTTCTCTCTGAAGATGATGTCAAGGCTTGACATTCATTTTCAAATTTTACATAATAGGTTTGAATGATGGTAATAGTAGCAATTCATCATATTGTAAGATATCAACATGTAAAACTGCGAAGTAAGATTTTGATATCATTACATGATACAAACAAGGCATAATGCAAATTATAGCAATCATAGCATCAATTCATATATCTCTTGGTGATGCAAGCATGGCATTAATACTCATATATTTCTCGGTGATGCAAGCATGGCATTAATACTCATATATTTCTCGGTGATGCAAGCATGGTATTAATACTCATATATTTCTCCCCCTTTGTCATCAACAAAAAGCATGGTAATTGTGATAGCAGGAGAACAATAAGCAAATTTTGAGCATAAGTGTTATAGTTGTTCATGCCTTTACATGTTATTTTCCAAGCATATAAAGGAAATCATGATACATAGATTGCTTTGAATACTTCTTCCTTTTTATTTGTTATAATCTTTTTGCATGAAGGAGGAAGGCTATTTGTGATTTTACTTTGAGTGAAGTTAAAATCGATGAGAGATTAAATCATGCTTCATTTTTACAAGGAACAAGTCTTTGCAAGTAAAAACACTATCATCCATATTTCAAGATGGAATTTATAAGCAGGAATCATTTCATCAAATCCATTTCAGAAAAATATTTTTCATAAGTGTATAAGAAAATCCGATTTTTAGGATACCAATTGTTAAGCAAATCCGAAAATGAAATTAACACTTTCATGCATTCGGACAAGACTATGCTATTGATTTTTAAATACAATCATGAAGACAAAACATGCACATAATTTCCAACATGTTATTTAGGCATGTAATGACAATCAAGTGATTTGATCATTCAATAAAGTCCGAAAGATAATTTTAACTAGTTTATGTATTCGGACACATCAACATTCCTTATTCTCTTCTTATGAAATCAAATTGTTCTTCACTTAGAGGTTTTGTAGAAATATCAACTAGTTGATGTTTGGTAATATGACGCATCAACTACATTGGTATATCATTTTCTCAAATTATATTTATCATGGAAACCAAAACATTTAATTTCAATGTAAAATCCGACAGTGAGTAACGAGATTAAACAATGAGTGATGTTCGTAACTCTGCTCACAAACAAATACATCAGGTAACCATATCAAAGATCAAGGCATAGGGCATTGTGATGAGTAACATAAAGAGTTTACAATAACAATAGGTGATTGTGTTTACATATAAGCTCATTCAGGGGGTGGAAAATTAAAGTGCCTAAATAAAGAGTTAAATTGTCGATGAATTTGCTGCAGCTCAGATATGATTTGATCTTATCGATGTTCAAGCCGTTCTTGTCTTTGTTCAAATCGGTCCATCCGAATCCCAACATCTTCGACAGATGATGCAGTAGCTTGCTCAAATGAATGTGTTTCCTCAAAGGGACAGATCGGAGGAGATTGAGTACCCCTAAAGACTGGTGTTTCCGGTTCTAGTCCAGGTTGAGGGGGGTCGGTTCTTCTAGGCATTCTAACCCAGTTACCGTTTCTATAAACGCATCTTAATCGGTGAAGTAGATTTTTGTTTATTATGCTAAACCTATCTACTTTTATTACTTCTTCTTCCGGTGGTATTGGAATATCGTAGGTTTTCAGTATTCTAGTAATTATACCACCATATGGAAGCATCATGTCTTTCTTAGATAGTTCTAACATGTTTTGCTGGATAAGATAACCAAGATAGATGTCATGTCCTTTCATGATCCAATACATAGTTCCTAATTCTAATTGGCTTACTTCATCATGATGGTATTGTTTAGGGAGAATAATGCTAGTTAGGATATGATGAAGTACCTTAGTGTTTAGTGGCAGTAGATGTTCACAACTTTTAGGAACAAATGCGAAGTTGGGATTGGCGAAAATTGTTCCTAAGGCTTCAACATATGTTGTCCCAACAGTTTCATCATCCCATGATCTTCTAAAGTAAAGTCCTCTATTTTTTATGGGAATGCCTAGTATGTTGCAAATGAATTTATCCATAATGGAGATGTGTTGTCCTAGGAGATAGGTAGACATTCTTTCTTCTTCATCTACTTGTATATTGTTGTAAAACAATCTAACAAGTCTTGGATAGATGGGTTCACTAATTTGTAAAATAGGGAGTAGATCTAAGTTTGCAAACTATTGGATTGTCTCTAAGTCTCTTAGTTCATTTAAATCTACATGTTTTCCCTTATTGACACTCCTAAGTTCGAAAGAGGAAAATTTTTCAGCATGATATTTTGAATCAAAAAGGGTAAGATCAAAATCTTCCACTAATCTCCTCTTCCCTTTGTCCCTTGAGGATCTTCTAGACCCCATAACTACTACTATTTAAGAGGATAGTAATGAGCAAGAGTAAATGAATCAAAAACAAAATTTAAGGGGTTCTTAGAGAATACCTTAGTGAGATCTTCAATAGAAGGAGAGATTGTTAATCTTTTGCTTCAAAATGAGGAGTATTTGGGATGCTATGAGGGGTGAAATGGAGGTGGCGAAGCTTTGGAAGAGTAAAGAGGGGAAGGGAGTGAGTTGGGGTCGGTTCCACCACCGGCCCTAGCTCGGGTTAAAAAGAGGAAGAATTGCGGGCGATTGCACCGCTGGCTGGGGCGGTGCAACCGCTTGCAGCACGTGACAGCCGGAGGTGCTACCTCCAGCTGGGGCGGTGCCACCGCCTGCAGGCGGTGAGCACTTGTTCTGACCACAGTGTGATCTGATTTGAATTTTCATTCAGAGCAATCAACTTTACTTACGTAATTACGTAAGAATTTTCATTGTAAGATAAGAAATTTTGCATGATCAAGATAGATCTTGTGACGTGCATACTCTAAATGTCGTGTACATGTTTGTGACAGATTGTTCAGGTTGGTAAGCCTTGCAAGTTTATGACAAACTTCATGATATAGTTGGATTTGAAAGTAACGAACGGATGAAATCAATGAGTTTGAAAATCTGAAGGATATGTGAAGTGAGAATCATGGGTTTCCAATTCTGAGAGATCAAATAGGATTGTATCTATATCACATTTGTAATTTTAACCTTCTAATCCTCTTCTGTTATTTAGGCTAGATAGCAACGCGAGTTCTTTTTGGATCTCGGGTCATGAATATCGAGAATCCAAAGAGCAAGATATTATTTCTTGCTCCCAGCTTAAGATGTTTTATGTCTTTACAAGAAAGGATGTTCTTTAGGTACCCATTTGCTTTTGGGTGCCTCAAAAATAGATCTACATTGTTTACCATATTGCATAGAATTTATCATGGTTCCTTTAGGAACCCAAATTAATTTGTTTGGACTAATTTTCTTGAATGGACAACAATGCGTTTTGTGTCCAAGTTTGCAACAAAAGTTGCATTTGTCTTGGTGTCGAACATGTAAGATGGGGTCTTTTATGAAGATGGTTGGATTTTGGTGAGGACTTTTCACAAATCCGATTCCACTTCTTTTGGGAACGTGACCCTTGTTTGCAAGGATCATGTTCAAGGACTTGCTACCAACCTCGAATTTCTTCAAGGTGTCCTTAAGTAGCAAGTTTTCCTTTTGGAGAGTTTCTAGATCACGGCATTTTATGCATGAACCTAAACTATCATGATATTCAGCTTTTAACTTATCGAAATTACAAGACTATCATGCTCCTTTTTTAGCAATTTATATTTTCTACTAATAATCTTGCATTCATCAAATAAGTCATGGAAGGCATTTAATAATTCATCAAATGATAAATCTGCATTTATTAAATTCGTTACCTCCTCTCCGATGGCCATTAAGGTGTAATGAGCAACTTGCTCGGTGTTGGACTCCTCTTCTTCGGACGCGCTCGAGTCATCCCACGTTGCTTTGAGCGCCTTCTTCTTTGATGTTCTCTTTTTGGCTTGGGGACAATCACTTTTGTAGTGTCTCGGCTTTTTGCACTCATAGCAAATAACTTGGTCCTTCTTGGGTTCAAGTTTATTTTTTGTGTCATTCTTAAACTTGTTTCTTTTAATGAATTTTTTAAAATTTCTTGTTAGAAGTGCCAAGTCATCGTCACAGTCCTCATCACTTGAGTTTTCTCTCAAGTGGTCTTCTAAAGTTCTGAGTGTCATATCCTTCCTGTTCTTTGGAAGGATGTCTTCTTGCTCTTCATGAGCTTTGCAAGTCATCTCGTAGGTCATTAATGACCCGATTAGTTCTTCAAGAGGGAAGTTATTTAGATCTTTCGCCTCTTGAATAACAGTGACTTTAGGATCCCAACTTTTAGGATGGGATCTTAGAATCTTATTTATGAGCTCAAAATCCATTTTCGACAAGATTCCAAAGTTCAAAATCCATAGAAATAAGAAAGATCCTTATTCGGGTCTTCCAATAGGTGTAGTCCGTCCCATTGAACATGGGTGGACGTGTAATAGAATGGCCCTCTTGGTTTCCAGTGTATGCCATCTCTCTTGGGTTTTAATCTGTTTAAGAATTAACCCCGCTCTGATACCAATTGTTAGGATCAAGAGCACTAAGAGGGGGGGGGGGGGGTGAATTAGTGCAGTAGAAAACTTTCGACGATTAAAATCACGTTCGTACGATAAGAGCGATTTCGGTAGAAAATCCGATTCGTGAATCACTTTAACTTGTAACCAAGCAAGATGCAGTTAAAGCAAAGATATAAAGGCAGTTTGCAGTTAAGATAGAAATCAGAAAGTAAACGCAAACTGAAATATGATGTTCGTACGATAAAAATGATTTACGTCTAAACGCCGATTCGGAAAATACAGAGCTTGAAACACGATCGTATATGCGTAGAAGGCAGTAAGCTATTGAGGAGGTTTGCAGTAAGGATAAGATGCTCAAAGTAAATGCAAACCGAGATTTAGAGTGGTTCGGTCAATCTTGACCTACTCCACTTTTGGCTTCCTCCACCGACGAGGTCACCGACGTCAACTAGAGGCCTTCCTTCAATAGGCGAAGGCCAACCATCCTTTTACAGTTTCACTCTTTTTGACGGGCTTAGGAGACAACCCTTACAAAATTTTCTCTCTTCTCTTTAAAGCTTAGAACTTGGAAGAAAAGAGGGAGAATAACTTTTGGCCTTCACAATAATTTTGAGCTCTAAAAATCACAGAACAAGATCAGGATTTCGGTGTTTATGCTCTGCCCTTTCAGTGCTGAATGGGTGGGGTATTTATAGGCCCCAACCCAGTTTGAATTTGGAGCTCAAAATTGTCAATTCCTGGAATTCCGGGATCTAGTGGTTGCACCGCCTGACTGGAGCGGTTGCACTGCCTGGCAGAGCTCGAAGACTGAGCCTCTGGGCGGTGCCACCTCCTGTCAGGGGCGGTTGCACCTCCTGCCAGAGCTTGAAGACTGAGCTCAGGCGGTGCCACCTCCTGACTGAGGCGGTTGCACCTCTCAGCTAGAGCTCGGAGACCGAGCCCAGGCGGTGCCACCTCTTTCAGGGGCGGTTGCACCGCCCAGTCTCGCTCGAAGACTGAGCCCAGGTGGTGCCACCTCCTTGCTGGGGTGGTTGCACCGCCCAGTCTCGCTCAGAGACTTAGCCCAAGCGGTGCCACCTCTTGGCTTGGGCGATTCAACCGCCTGGCAGAAATCAGGGTCCGAATGGGTTGATCCATTCGGCCCAATTTGGGTTTTTCAGGGGCCCAATTGCCCCAAGATTAAGTTAATGGGATCACCTCCCATTTTTAACTTAATCATTGTGCTAACTACGATTTTTCCTAAGATATTTACTGCAACTTGCTCCGGTGCGTCAATTGCTTCTTCCGGCGAGCTTTCGGCGAACTTCCGTCGATCATCCGATGAACCCTCGGTGATGCTCTTGCAGACTTCCGAAAAACTCCTGGACTTGTGATGATCCACTTGGCGAGTTCCGACGAGCTTCTTTGGCAAGCTCATGGACTTCTCGGATTTGTTCCCGCAGAACCTCCGACGACTGTCCGAACTTCCGTCGAACTCTCGAATTCCCAACGTGATCATTGTCTTGACTCCGGAGCAACTCCTGCTGCATATCTTACTTTCATCATAGTTAATCCTGCACACTTATTTCAACATATGGATTAGATAACAAATGACAATTGACTTCATCATCAAAATCCAAGATTCAACACATACTTTCTTTTTGTACTTTGGTGTTTGTGGGATACTGTGAACCTTTGCTAGAAATGGTAAAGGGAGTTATGATTAGAGCCTGCGACGCTCTCTACCAGCCCCCTCTAACTTCACCTAGATGTGGGTGGATGGAGCTCCCAGACGTGGGAGACTTCTGTCTGGTGATCATTCAGAAATGGATGAATCACATTCTGTCTGTGGTCCCACTACACTTTCTGTATGTTTGATATGATATCCAGAGCTTTGGTTATGTATTTATGTATGCGCTTTGGATAAGAAAGATATGAATGCAATGTTAAATACGACGTTTCAGCTTCTGTTTTGTATTCGTTCTTTGATATCATCTGAAATGGTTTCTATGCCGTTGATATGTTCTGAAATATTTCCTACGCTATTGATATGTTCCAAAATGCTCCCTATGCCTCTAAAATATTCCTACGCCATTGATATGCTTTGAAATATTCTATATGCCATTGATATGTTCCGAAATGTTCCATTTCTCATTGATATGCTCTGAAACATTTCATACGCCGTTGATAAGCTCCGAAATGTTTCATTCGTTATTGATATGCTCCGATGATTCAATATTATATTTATTTCACTTCCTTATTTATAGTATGGAAACATATTCATTTCCTCTTCATCTATCCAAATCTATAACACTATCAGAGTGAAATAAGAGATCTAAGTGTTGGGTCCAGCCCATATATGGGCTTGGACAATTGGGCCTATTGAGCCCAAATCACTAATTGAAAGAAAGGGCAAAAGGTGAGGGTAGCAAAAAAAAATGAGAGCGTACAGCGTGCGTGTGTGCAGATGAGCATGCAGCGAGAGAGAGAAAAGAGGAGAGAGAAGAAGAGAGAAAGATTAGGTTTCTGAGTTTTCTGCTTGACGATCGGCAACCAAACGTTGTCAGTTTTGGTCCAAATTTTATATGAAGAATCCTTGCTACAAACTCTATAATCCTAACGTGTTGATCTATAATTTACCCTCTCTAAGGTACTTTCCTACTATATCTACTCTGTGAGACCTAGAATTCTCTTTTGAGGAGATCCATCCGATATGCTAGAGCCAAGATCTATGTTCTTGATGTTATTGTGATCCTTTGATTATTCTAGAGAAGTCCTATTGTAAATATGTTATCATTATTATTGATAGTGGAAGTTTAAAATGGACTACGGTCCCGTGGTTTTTCCTACACTGGGTTTTCCACGTTAAAAGATTTGGTCTCACTATGTGATTGATTTTTTGCTCTATTGTTTATGCTGTGCTGGTTGATATTTTCATTTGGATATCAAGTTAGTATTTTGATGAGAAACCCATTTTGATACATAAAGAGGGAAAAGAATATTCCGCTTTAACAGGTTTTTTCCCAACAAGTGGTATTAGAGCAATAGGTTGTTTGGTGCTAGTTTTTCTTGTGTGATTGAAATGGAGCAGTCAGATGGTATGATTAAATTGAACTCATCAAATTATTCCACTTGGAGGCATCTGATGGAAGATTTGCTCTATTGGAAAGATTTATATAAGCCTATCAAAGTTAAAGATAAACCTTCTACTATGGACGATGAAGAATGGGAAGTTCAACATAGAAAAACTATTGCCTATATTAGAAGATGGATGGATATAAACTTGCATGAGCATATTTCTAATGAAACCAGAGCTGATGTTGTTTGGCAAAGGTTAGAAAACCTCTTTGCGAAAAAGACAGTGGGAAATAGAATTTCTCTCCTCAGAAGGCTTGTAAATTTAAAGTATAAAGATGGTGGTAACATTATTGAGCATATAAGCCTATTTCAGAGTCTTGCAAATAAGTTGGTTGCTATGAAAATGAATATAGATGATGAGATGTAAGGATTACTACTTCTCAGCTCTTTACTAGAAAGTTGGGAAACGTATGTGGTGACTATTTGCAACTCCACGCTAGAGGGAACTCTAACTATAGATATGGTTAAAGATAGTTTACTAAATGAAGATGCCAGAAGGAAAGAATAGGATGAATCTTCTTCTGGGGCATTTGTTACTGAAAAACAAGAAAAACGTGGAAGAAGTCATAGCAGAAACCCACATGGATATAGAGGAAGATCTAAGTCTAGAAGAGATATCAAATGTTTTCACTGTAACAGGCCAGGTCATATGAAGAAAGAGTGTAGGTTTTAGAAGCGAGAACAGAATAAAATGAAGAAAAATGATAAAGAGACCAATACAGTTGCTGCTGAAGGTAATATCACTATTGTTTGTGATGAAGGTTGTGTTAGTCTTGTAGCTTAGGACAGTAATTGGATAATTGACTCTGGTGCTTCATTTCATGTTATTTCTCATGGTGATTTCTTTAGATCTTACACTGTTGGTGATTTTGGTAATGTTAGAATGAGAAACAGTGGTACATCTAAGATTGTGGGTATTGGAGATATTTGCTTAGAGACCAGTATTGAGAGCAAATTGATACTCAAAGATGTAAGGCATGTTCTAGATATTTGTCTTAACTTGATATCTACAGGTAGACTTGATGATGAGGGCTTTGCACACTATTTTGGTGAAAGCAAATGGAAACTCACTAAAGGTTCTCTGATTGTGGCAAAAGGAAAGAAACTTAACTTTTTTTATGTCATGGAAGCTGAGCTACACAAAGGAGAGATTAATGCAATTCAAAAATGTGAAAGTATAGATCTTTGGCATAAGAGGCTTGGACATATCAGCGAGAAGGGACTTCAAACTCTTGCTAGAAAGCAGTTCTTACCAGAGTTGCAAGGTACATCTCTTAAATCTTGTGATCATTGCTTAGTTGGAAAAATACATAGAGTTGCATTTCAGACATATCCATCATCTAGAAGATCAGATGTTATTGATTTAGTTCATACTGATGTTTGTACTATGCAAACTAGAACTCTTGGAGGTGCTCTTTATTTTGTTACTTTTATTGATGACCATTCTAGAAAAGCGTGGGCTTTTGCTTTGAAATCTAAAGACCATGTACTCGATGTTTTCAAGGAGTTTCATGTCAGTGTTGAAAGTGAAACTGGCAGAAAACTAAAGTGTATTCGATCAGATAATGGTGGCGAGTATAGGGGTCCTTTTGAGAATTATTGTAGGTTTCGTGGTATCAGGCTTGAGAAAACAATTCCTAAAACTCCTCAATAAAATGGTGTGGTAGAAAGGATGAACAGAACCATTGAAGAAAGGATTAGGTGTATGCTTTCCCATGCCAAGTTACTAAAGTCATTTTGGGGGGAGGCTATGAGAACTACAATTGATCTGATAAATCTTTCTCCATCAGTTCCTCTGAAAGGTGATGTTTCAGAGAGAGTATCGAGAGGAAAAGATATATCTTATAATCACTTAAGAGTCTTTGGGTGTAAAGCATTTGTTCATATTCCCAAAGATGAGAGGTCCAAGCTTGATAGTAAAGCAAAAGCATGTATCTTCTTGGGATATGGTCATGAAGAGTTTGGGTACAAATTATGGGATCCAGTGAACAAGAAGATTATTAGAAGAAGAGATGTTGTGTTTCTTGAAGACCAATTGTTTGATGATGGTGATAATATTGAGAAGCCAAAAACCTCTGTTTATATTCCTTGGAGTCTGGGTCCAGTTCCTTCACCTGTAGTTCATTATGATCATTGGGGAGATGAACAAGAAGATTGTAGTGAGAATACCAGTGATGATACACCTACAGTTGATGATGCTGAACCAACTGAACAAGCACCTCCACTACCAATTGAGATTCCATTGAGAAGATCCACTAGAGAGCGACAACCATCTACCAGATATCCTCCACATGAGTATGTTATGTTTACTGACGAGGGAGAGCCAAAAACTTACCAAGAAGCTATTCTACATGAGAATAAGAATGAGTGGGTTAAAGCCATGCAAGAAGAGATGAGATCCTTGCTTGAGAACCACACCTATGACTTGGAAAAGTTGCATAAAGAGAAGAAAGCTCTTAAGAATAAGTGGGTTTACAAATTGAAGACCGAAAACAATAGCTCACAACAAAGATACAAGGCACGACTTGTAATATCCCATTAGTCCCACATCGGAAGTGGGCAATGTGTATGATTAGCTTATAAGGGCCTGATGAGTGTACTATGTTAACTCCCGCTTATGCATTTTGGTTTGCGACCTAGCATTTGGGTAGGGTGAGAGTGCTCGAGTAGGAAAGGGCTACCCGTGGATGGAGTCAGAGAACTCATCACGGCGTGGAGCCACCACTGAGTTAATCCTCACATGCACTATGCTAGGGTTCGATCTGGGATATGTTGGACCTTGATGAGGATGTCAAGTTAATCGAGTTGGGGATAATATAACATCTCATTAGTCCCACATCGGAAGTGGGCAATGTGTATGATTAGCTTATAAGGGCCTGATGAGTGTACTACTTTAACTCCCGCTTAAGCATTTTGGTCCGTGGTTGAAGGACCAAAATTGAGTTATTGGCTAGTTAACTCATCAGACTTGGGTCATGACATTTTATAACATCCCATTAGTCCCACATCGGAAGTGGGCAATGTGTATGATTAGCTTATAAGGGAAAAGAAAATATGGTGTGTAAGCTTAGAAAAAGCCTATATGGACTCAAACAGGTACCTAGATAGTGGTATAAGAAGTTTGATTCCTTTATGATGAGCTAAGGGTATGATAGAACCACATCTGATCATTGTGTGTTTATGAAGAAATTTTCAGATGATGATTTTATTATTTTATTACTATATATTGATGATATGCTGATTGTTGGCCATTATATTGGAAAAATTGGAAAGCTTAAAAGAGAGCTAAGTAAGTCTTTTGCCATAAAAGACTTGGGATCGGTGAAACAAATACTTGAAATGAAGATTCTTCATGATAGGAAGAAACGGAAGATTTGGCTATCTCAGAAGACTTACATTGAAAAGGTTCTTGAAAGATTCAACATGAGTAAAGCCAAAGTAGTTTGTTATCCACTTGCAGGTCATTTCAAGCTTAGTTTGAAACAATGTCCTACAAGTAAGAAAGAAAAAGAAGAAATGTCTAGAGTGCCTTACTAATCTGCAGTAGGCAGTTTGATGTATGTTATGGTTTGTACTAGGCTAGATATAGCTCATGTAGTTGGAGTTGTCAGTCGATTTCTCTCTAATCCTGGAAAGGAACATTGGGCAGTAGTGAAATGGATATTAAGATATCTAAAAGGTACTTCCAGGTTATGTTTATGTTTTGGCAGTGATAAACCAGTGTTAGAATGTTACACAAATGCAGACATGGCAGGTGATACTGATTCTAGGAAGTCTACTTCAGGATTCTTGATGACATTTGCAGGAGGAGCAGTCTCTTGGCAGTCTAAGTTATAGAAGTGTGTTGCTCTATCAACCACAGAAGCAAAATACATAGTAATTACTAAAGCCTATAAGGAAGCTTTATGGATGAAAAAGTTTCTACAGGAATTGGGCTTGAAACAGGAAGGATATACTGTTTATTGTGACAGTCAGAGTGCCATTCACCTCTCCAAGAATTAAACATACCATTCTTGATCCAAGCATATTGATGTGAGATATCACTAGATTCGTGATGTGCTTGAGTTGAAAGAATTACAGTTGGAAAAAGTGCATATCAATAAGAATGGTTCAGATATGTTGACAAAGTCTTTACCTAAAGAGAAGCTTGAAGCATGTAAGCAAAGAGCGGGCTTGGTACAGCCCATCATATGAGCTGGAGGGGGAGGATTGTTGGGTCCAACCCATATGTGGGCATGGACAATTAGGCCTATTGAGCCCAAATCACTAATTGAAAGAAAGGGCAAAAGGTGAGGGTAGCAAAAAAAATGAGAGCGTGCAGTGTGCGTGTGTGTAGATGAGCGTGCAGCGAGCGGCGACGTAGAGAGAGAAAAGAGGAGAGAGAAGAAGAGAGAAAGATTAGGTTTCTGAGTTTTCTGCTTGATGATCGGCAGCCAAACGTTGTCAGTTTTGGCCTAAATTTTATGTGGAGAATTCTTGCAGCAAACTCTACAATTCTAATAGTGTTGATCTATAGTTTACCCTCTCTAAGGTACTTTCCTACTATATCCAGTTTGTGAGACCTAGAATTCTCTTTTGAGGAGATCCATCTGATATGCTAGAGCCAAGATCTATGGTCTTGATGTTATTGTGATCCTCTAATTATTCTAGAGAAGATCTATTGTAAACCTGTTATCATTATTATTGATAGTGGAAGTTTAAAATGGACTACGGTCCCGTGGTTTTTCCCACACTGGGTTTTCCACATTAAAAGATTTGGTCTCATTGTGCGATTGATTATTTGCTCTATTGTTTATGTTGTGCTGGTTGATATTTTCATTTGGATATCAAGTTGGTATTTTGATGAGGAACCCATTTTGATACACAAAGAGGGAAAAGAATATTCCGCTTTAACAGGTTTTTTCCCAACAGGAAGAACATAGGTTGAACTTTATTAGTAATAAGTAAATATTTTGTACGTAAAAAAATCAAGATATTAGGGGGATAAACACCAATCAAAAAATATGAGACAATCCAAAAAACACTTGATTATGATCAAATTTATAAGCCGACTTGGATATTGAGCATTTACCTATAAGAACTAAATTAGTTGCAACCCTAGAAAATAGAATTTAGTAAATCTTTTCTTATATAGAATCATTATATATGATATGTGGAGATATGTATGAAAAGTAGATTTTATACGGATCTATTTTTACCATTCATTTCATTCTTGCTCGAGTCAAATGATGAAAAATTATCATATTTGGTTCCTTCAGGGGGTGGATCCATAAGAATTCACCTATCCCAATAACAAAAAAACTTGACTAGAACGATACTATATTAAGAGAAAGTTCGCAGGGTGGCCATGGAAGGCCTAGGTCACATGCTGGTGAGGAAGTTCTGCTCAAACTCCCTGGTGAGTTGGTCAAAGGACAAGACTGAATATTGGCGTAGTCGGCTGAACCACGCTCGTACCGATCCCCTTAGGGTGGTCAGAAATGCCCGGCACATCAATGCATCGGTGGTGCCATAGAGGGCCATCTGAGCCCGAAATGCGGAGACAAGCTCCGCGGCATCGGAGCCGCCGTCATATTTCTCCAATGCCAACAGCCTAAAGTTGAGAGGTACCTGTTGGGAAATCATAGGGGGGGCGACATCATATGCGCAGCGGAAGAACAAGAAAACAAAAATCCCCGATTCCCAAAAAGATGTTCATCGTCGTGCGAAGATTGGTGCGCAAAATCCGCAAAAACACAAAACTGCGTATAGAGATTGTGTTACCTAGGGAGATCGTATATCCCTGTTTCCTTGCAGATCCTTAAGAGAGGGTGAAGGAGGTCAAGCGTCCTCCTCTCTAGCGGTGATCCACACAGCAGGGTTGCGACGACGCTCCTCAAAACTCCAGGCCTACTCTGAGGTGGAGAGGGAGAGGAGAATAGGAAGGGCAAGCAAAGACTCTAGCCTATGAGGCTGTGAATCCCTCCTATTTATAGAGATCCCGTGTCAAAACCCTAATGGGTCCTTTCCCTAGTGGGTATTGGATCTGCATCCAATAAGACAAGGGCTCTGTCGGATATCTCATATCCGAACCTCTACTCATCGCAATGCCTACCATATGTGTGTGACCCTCTAGGCCCAATATCGAGCTGGCCGTGAGTCATACCTGTCAGAACTCTTTCTAACTAAGTGAATTATTATCTCTGTAATAATTCACTCGACTCATCGACTACGGAAGTACTAGGCCACTACGCCGTAGTCCCCAGACGATACAGGGGAATCCAATCCATTGGACCTGTCTGTCCTCAGTTACCATGTACCTATAGTCCCTCATCCATCTAATATCCCAGAGACCGTATATCGAGCATGGTGCTGTCAGACCCATACGGTTTCTACTCGAGTCTCGCTCTAATCGGATTCTCCCGGAGAACTCTTTCTCTCTCAACCCGAATGACCCTGGCCAGGGATTTGTCTGAGCAAGAACACATGGGATATTCCTCTCATGATACCGAGAGTGGATGATCCTCTATCGACACTCAATAGCCCTCGTAAGGTCGACTACCACTCCCAATGACCAGCTGTACTAGATCTGGGAACAGCCAAACCTATAAGTCTGGTATCAAAGAGTGGAGCACTCATACAGGACATCCTTGGTGTCTCAAGTCTAAGAACCAGATACACCACTAGGACTACGGAATCGTTGTCTGACAATAAGGCATCATCAACCATCCAGCATTCCGTAAGCGGATCAATCAGTGAACTCATTCTCCAATGAGCACCTGTACTGTATCCCTAGTGTCCCTACACGAGCAGCTATGAGACCAGCTGCATCCATCATATGGACGGGTATACAGCACACCAGTCTATCCGGTTATCACGATGTCCCTCTCGAGTAACCTATGACCGGGATTATTTAGGATATGTGTTTAAAGGTGAATCGATCTCATTATCGTGATCTCATCACGATCCGATTCCCATTGCACAAATCCAAGGACATCACAATATATATGCATTTATGCAATAGTTATAAAGTGATATATGCCAAAATATAATAAGCAAAAAGATTCTGTATCAAGTCACACGTGCCATCACTCACGTGATTGGCTTGCTGGGCACTTATGACTAGCAGTACCGACTTGTCCTGTACTTCCTGTATGAAAGGGGACCTGCCTGAGCCGCCTTCGCTAGACTTGCTCGGTGATTTTTGGAACTCGCGCTAGAACTCGTCCAGGCATTAGTTGACCCGGGACAACGGGGCCCTGAGCGAGTCGTCCGCCAAGTCAAATGATACGGTGTCAAGCTCGAAGTGGGGTAGTGTGACTTAGCAGGGTGCGGGTATGCTCTACTCGGGCGGACCTCTCAGGTTTGTCGCTTGCTCTTGGGCTTCCCCCATCCCGACTTGCTACCCACTCAGCCTCTCTCAGGTCGGGTAAGTTGGGGGAGCCGCTAGCCACACGATCTGAGGAATGAATGGAGCGAGCGTCTGCATCATGCCCACCATGGCTTGCACTTGTTTGGTTAGGCTGAGGAATGCCTCGGGTGTCATAGCCGAGGGTCCCATGGTTAGTTCGAGGGGTGACAACCCCGGGTCATTGAAAAGGTGCTAGTAGCGATCTAGCGTCGAGGCCGGGATCCCCCCATCTCCGAGGGTGGGGAGGGACTGATTTCTGGGCTGGATGGAGGGGCGACCGATCGGTGGTTCTCCCTCGGGGAGAGCTTCTAAGACATGCTTCTGCGACATGGCTCTCCTTCTAGCGCCAAAATATTAGTGAACAAGTATACCATGGCTGATGAGTTTGCACGGTTTGGTCTACGGGTCAATGTCGGGAGCCTTCTGTCGAGTGAGCTGAATGACGAGGTGGCCATGCCCTTAGGAAGGGATGCTTCTTGGCATTGGTTGGGCTCCGGCCGATTGATGGCTTGTCCTTGCGCATTAGATGGCGACCCCTGGGTTGAGACGCTCGCGGCTCGCGAGTGGTCTTTCGCCTACAGAAATGGCCCTCATCGGGTGATCATCGACTTTGGCCCGTTCGATCAGCAAGTCACTAGTGGGTGGATTATTTTCTATTTTTCTTCCCTCCTCTCCCATCTTGCCGGATGTTGGCCAGGGGCTTTATTGTTGGGAAATCTTGATGGGCCGACATCACATGCGTAGTGGAAGAACAAGAAAAAACAAAATCCTCGATTCCCAAAGAGATGTTCGTCGTCGTGCGAAGATTGGTGCGCAAAATCCACGAAAATTAAAACTACGTATAGAATAGATTGTGTTACCTAGGGAGATCGTATATCCCTATTTCCTTGCAGATTTTTAGGAGAGGGTGAAGGAGGTCAAGCGTCCTCTCTAGCGGTGATCCACACATTAGGGCTGCGACGACGCTCATCAAAACTCCAGGCCTACTATGAGGTGAAGAGGGGGAGGAGAATAGGAGAGGCAAGCAAAGGCTCTAGCCTATGAGACTCTGAATCCCTCCTATTTATAGGGGTCCCCTGTCAAACCCTAATGGATCCTCCCTTAGTGGGTATTGGATCTGCATCCAATAACCCAAGCCTTTTAGATTAGTGGATCTCTATCCAATTATCTCTTAAGGGCTCTTATTGGATCTCGTCCATGGGATCTAATAATTCAGGGGCTTATTGGATATTCAATAAGACAAGGGCTCCGTCAGATATCTCATAGCTGAACCTCTACTCATCGCAATGCCTACCATGTGTGTGACCCTCTGGGCCCAATATCGAGCTGGCCATTGGTCATACCTGTCAGAACTCCTTCTAACTCAGTGAATTATTATCTTTGTAATAATTCACTTAACTCATCGACTACGGACGTACTAGGCCACTACGCCGTAGTCCCCGGACGATATGGGGGAATCCAATCCATTGGACCTGTATATCCTCAGTTACCGTGTACCTATAGTCTCTCATCCATCTAATATCCCAGAGATCATATATCGAGCATGGTGTTATTGGACCTATATGGTTTCTACTTGAGTCTCGCTAGTCATAGGTGCCCAGCAAGCCAATCACGTGAGTGATGGCACGTATGACTTATACAGAATCTTTTTGCTTATTATATTTTGGCGTATATCACTTTATAACTATTGCATAAATACATACATATATTGTGATGTCCTTGGATTTGTGCAATGGGAATCGGATCGTGATGAGATCATGATAATGAGATCGATTCACCTTTAAACACATATCCTAAATAATCCCGGTCATAGGTTACTCGAGAGGGACATCGTGATAACCGGACAGACTGGTGTGCTGTATACCCGTCCATATGATGGATGTAATTGGTCTCATAGCTGCTCGTGTAGGAACACTAGGGATACAGTATAGGTGCTCATTGAAGAATGAGTTCACTGATTGATCCACTTACGGAATGATGGATGGTTGATGATGCCTTATTGTCAGACAACGATTCCGTAGTCCTAGTGGTATATCTGGTCCTTAGACTTAAGACACCAAGGATGTCCTGTATGAGTGCTCCACTCTTTGATACTAGACTTATAGGTTTGGTTGTCCCAGATCTAGTACAACTGGTCATTGGGAGTGGTAGTCAACCTTACGAGGGATATTGAGTGTCGATAGAGGATCATCCACTCTCGGCGTCATGAGAGGAATATCCCATGTGTTCTTGCTCAGCCAAATCCCTGGCCAAGGTCATTCGGGTTGAGAGAGAAAATGTTCTCCGGGAGAATCCGATTAGAGCGAGACTCGAGTAGAAACCGTATGGGTCTGACAGCACCATGCTCGATATACAGTCTCTGGGATATTAGATGGATGAGGAACTATAGGTACACGGTAACTGAGGACAGACAGGTCCAATGGATTGGATTTCCCTGTATCGTCTGGGGACTACGGCGTAGTTGCCTAGTATGTCCGTAGTCGATGAGTCGAGTGAATTATTACACAGATAATAATTCACTGAGTTAGAAGGAGTTCTGACAGGTATGACTCACAGCCAGCTCGATATTGAGCCTAGAGGGTCACACGCATATGGTAGGCATTGCGATGAGTAGAGGTTCGGATATGAGATATCCGACGGAGCCCTTGTTTGATTGGATGCAGATCTAATACTCACTAGGGAAGGACCCATTAGGGTTTGACAGGGGACCTCTATAAATAGGAGGGATTCAGAGCCTCATGGGCTAGAGCCTTTGCTTGACTTTCCTATTCTCCTCTCCCTCTCCACCTTAGAGTAAGCCTGAAGTTTTGAGGAGCGTCATCGCAACCCTGCTATGTGGATCACCGCTAGAGAGGAGGACGCTTGACCTCCTTCACTCTCTCCTAAGGATCTGTAAAGAAATTGTCACGCCCCCCCGAATTATCACATTCAGGAAGTGTGACCCTGTCTAAAATCAATAATATTATAATTCATCATCAATTCAATCCAGGATCCAATCTAACAATTTGAGGATACTAAGAATCATTCAAAAATCAATATTCACAATTCATAAACATGTACGTTACATAAATCATAATCCACTTCACTTAGAGATTCACAAAATCCAAAGGCAAACTCAACTAAACATCAACCACAACACAAATCCATAAACATAGAAGTATATACAATCACAAAAAGATAATTATTTACCATGAGTTCTTATCCTTATACAACTTAAACTTATCATTTCATACACATGAGCGGTCCTTTAAACTTTTACAACACATAAGTATCAACAGATCCTTAACATTACATTAGAAGTAAAGTTTACTATACAACAAAAACCATCATCCAACAAAATTAGCTCAAAAATCTTCTAGCTTTAACTTTTTCACTGCTTTAACCCAATTCTAGCTTTTCAGTGCGTGACAAGCTACCCTGAAAAATTTATATAGCAACGGGGTGAGCATAAAGAGCTCAGCAAGCGTCTAACATATCCATAGCGATAGGAGAAGTTCAAGCAGGCTTAGTATCAAGTTACAAAAGTAGAAATACAAGTGTTCATTTGAAGTCATCTCATTTGATATAAAATCACAAAGGTTTACCTCGTTCAAAAAACAGGCATTAGACATAACAATAGGAGAAAGGAAATTGGAGCATATCATTGGCATAAGGAGCATATCGATGACATATGATAATTTCAAGGCATAACAAAGACGTAAGGAGCATTTTGGATATCTATGACAAATGAAATAGTTCGGAACATATCAATGGTGAATGAAATGCTTCAGAACGTATCAATGGCATATGGAAACATTTCGAAAGCATAAGAAGGATTTCAGAACATATCAAAGAACAAATATGAAATAGAAGCTCAAACGTCGTACTCTAGCATAGTGCATGTGAGGATTAACTCAGTGGTGGCTCCACGCCGTGATGAGTTCTCGACTCCATCCACGGGTAGCCCTTTCCTACTCGAGCCCTCTCACCCTGCCCAAGTGCTAGGTCGACTCTGAATTTTATATCAAACAGATAGAAGGTGAAGTGGGATCATAATATAATATGGTCAATCCATTTCTGGATGACCACCAAGCATAAGTCTCCCACGTTTGGGAGCTCCATCCACCCACGTCTGAGTGAAGTCAATGGGGCCGGCAGAGCAATCGTGGGCTCTAAGCATAACTCCCTTTACCATTTCTGGCAAAGGTTCACAATATCCCACAAGACACCAAAATACAAAAAGGGTAGTATGAACAATAACATTGACACATATCAGAAGCATATGCGGAACAACGAAGATATGCATGTGCCTTTATCAAACAAGGAAATGCAAACAAAGCATTACATAATAAATTTCAGATATAAAATAATTTTAGGATGAATTATACAAGAACTTCAAAGGACTAATATAAAGCTCAATTGAAGAAGAATTTAACAAAAATCATATTTCCAATAGGATGAAAATTGCATAGGCAAAACCCAACAAAGTTTTCAATTATGACAGAATTTGAATGGTACATTTTCTGAATTGTTTGAGTGACCAAGCATGCTCCAAATCACTAAAAATAGGTGCTGTTTCAATCTATTTTCAGATGAACTCAGATTTATAATTTTTTGAGTTCTTAACAGGTAGTTACAACAAATAGAGTAAAGGAAGGTCAGAATTGATCATCCCTGTTTTGCAGACTTGATAGAATCGATTTAAACAGAAGTTTCAGAAGGTAAACATACTTCAAAATTTCCAACTAGGTGTCAAAAGAAAGTTATGCGAATCTAGTTTCCAAAGAACTAAGCTTTGTATAATTCAGAATTTTCTCTAGAGTGTTATGAGCAATTTAGTAACAGAAGGTCAGAAATTTCAGTCCCTATTTTGCAGAATCTATAGGGTTAATTGAAACAGAAGTCTTAGTAGGCATTTAAACTCCAAATCATTCAATCTTAGTGTCAAAATAAAGATATTTGAGTCTACTTTTAAATGGAATAGGTTTTGCCTAAATCAGAGTTTAGTGCTAAAAGTTAGATCCAAAACAATGTATGGAAGTCAGATTACCAAAAAATTTCAGATTCATGGCTTTGTATCAAAAGGAAAGAACGGTTTGGTACTAAGCTGAAATATTTTGCATTATGAATAATTAAAAGGAAAACAGAGTTTAGGAATTCTATAGGAAGAGGTTAGAACACTTGCCTTAGATGAGTTTGATTCCCAAATATAGGGAGTTGATGCAAAACCTCAAACAAAGTTTCCTCTTCTTCTTCTCCTTCTTCTTCTTCTTCTTCTTCTTCTCTTCTTCTTCTTCTCCTCAAACTAACGTTGGCTGAAAACTTTCTTTTTAATGGTGCCTTAAATTACTTAGGTTGGGCTCATGCTAAAATAGTGAGGTGGCAAGCATGCATGGGGGTTTAGGTGTCAACTTTAGAATAAATGCTAAGTGGCTCATCCTTGTTAATGACACATGTCCTCCATTTTATTTTATTTTATTTTTATTTACTCAATTCTGAATATTCTATAAATCATCTCAAACATTTAATATTTACTCTTAGGTCCTTAGCCATAAACTTTAATATAATATTATTTAATAAAAAAATATTAAATAATCCTCATATTTACAAACAAGCATTTACTTTTTTTTTTTTTTTTAAATGGGGGATGTTACACTCTCCCCTCCTTAAAAGATAAGGATAAACCAGATTTGTAGTCAAGGAATCCCCAACAGCAGTAGTTACGTGTAGCAAATAATCCAGTGGTTTAGGTTGAATGCCCAAGTGACAAGCAAAATATTGTGAAACAAAAGATAAGTTGGAGCCAGGATCAAACAAAACTTTTGCATTTCTATTAGAAACATGTAGAATACCTTCAACCACTAATTTAGAGGCTCTGGAATCTTGTTCTGTGATAGCATATACTCTAGCATGGGCTGTCGGCTTAGGGAGTAGCGGCTCTTTCTTCTTGTTTAGTGGGCAGTCTCTGACTTTATGATCTAACTTTCCATAGGCAAAACAGGCTCCAGTCACCCGAAAACACTCACTAGTTTCATGATTACGTCCACATTTTGTACACGATAGAGTTCTTTACGATGGAGTTCCTTCCTCAAATCTAGGTACCTTTACCTTCTCGTTACTTCTTTCTGCTTCATTTCCTCTCTTACTTTTACCAACAAACTTATCTTTTCTATTCTTGTCCCGGATTTCTTGCATCTCCTCCAAGTCTTTTTCAAGTATGAAAGCTCTTTCTACTACTTCAGTGTATACTTGGAGTTTTAAAGCTGATATCCGGCTTCTTATTGCCGGCCTTAATCCTCTTTAAAATCTTCTTGCTTTCCTATATTCATCATCAATCATATGTGTGGCAAATCTAGAGAGCTCGGTGAATTTAGACTCATATTTGGCTACTGTCAAATTTCCCTGGATGAGATTCAGGAACTCCAATTCTTTCTGCTCTCTGATACAATCTGGAAAATATTTATCATTGAACTTTTCTGTAAATACCTTCCAAGTGATTGGCTCCTGTCGAGCTTCAGAAATCCTCTTCATGGTTCGCCACCATTGCTCAGCCTCTCCTTCTAGCATGAAGGTAGCAAGAGAAACCTTCTTATCATCTGGGCAATTTAAAACATCAAATATTTTCTCCATCCGCATCATCCATTGTTTTGCTACCATTGGATCAGGCTCACCACCAAAACTAGGAAGACTAAGCTTCTTAAACTGTTCAATTCCCAACCCAGTCTGGTTTGAATTCCCACCTTCATCATTTCTTCCTTGTCGGACTTGTTGTTGCATTACTTGTGTCATCACCTCTAGAGTTTTCATAATTCCACTCAATCGATCAGAAGTAGATGCAACAGGAGAACCAGATGACCTTGTCATCCATGCTTCCTAAAAATAACAAAAAAAAAACTTTTGATCAGTCTCTAAATAGAAATCACTAAACCTCAAAATTTATTACACATCTAGCATATCAAAATTCTTAGAAATCCTCAAATCATGCTCTGATACCAACTCTGTCACGCCCCCCCGAATTATCACATTCAGGAAGTGTGACCCTGTCTAAAATCAATAATATTATAATTCATCATCAATTCAATCCAGGATCCAATCTAACAATTTGAGGATACTAAGAATCATTCAAAAATCAATATTCACAATTCATAAACATGTATGTTACATAAATCATAATCCACTTCACTTAGAGATTCACAAAATCCAAAGGCAAACTCAACTAAACATCAACCACAACACAAATCCATAAACATAGAAGTATATACAATCACAAAAAGATAATTATTTACCATGAGTTCTTATCCTTATACAACTTAAACTTATCATTCCATACACATGAGCGGTCCTTTAAACTTTTACAACACATAAGTATCAACAGATCCATAACATTACATCAGAAGTAAAGTTTACTATACAACAAAAACCATCATCCAACAAAATTAGCTCAAAAATCTTCTAGCCTTTCACTGCTTTAACCCAATTCTAGATTTTTAGTGCGTGACAAGCTACCCTGAAAAATTTATATAGCAACGGGGTGAGCATAAAGAGCTCAGCAAGCGTCTAACATATCCATGGCGATAGGAGAAGTTCAAGTAGGCTTAGTATCAAGTTACAAAAGTAGAAATACAAGTGTTCATTTGAAGTCATCTCATTTGATATAAAATCACAAAGGTTTACCTCGTTCAAAAAACAGGCATTAGACATAACAATAGGAGAAAGGAAATTGGAGCATATCATTGGCACAAGGAGCATATCGATGACATATGATAATTTCAAGGCATAACAAAGACGTAAGGAGCATTTTGGATATCTATGGCATATGAAATAGTTCGGAACATATCAATGGTGAATGAAATGCTTCAGAATGTATCAAACCCTAATGGATCCTCCCTTAGTGGGTATTGGGTCTGCATCCAATAACCCAAGCCTTTTAGATTAGTGGATCTCTATCCAATTATCTCTTAACGGCTCTTATTGGATCTCATCCATGGGATCCAATAATTCAGGGGCTTATTGGATATTCAATAAGATAAGGGCTCCGTCAGATATCTCATATCTGAACCTCTACTCATCGCAATGCCTACCATGTGTGTGACCCTCTGGGCCCAATATCGAGCTGGCCATGAGTCATACCTGTCAGAACTCCTTCTAACTCAGTGAATTATTATCTTTATAATAATTCACTTAACTCATCGACTACGGACGTACTAGGCCACTACGTCGTAGTCCCCGGACGATACGGGGGAATCCAATCCATTGGACCTGTATGTCCTCAGTTACCGTGTACCTATAGTCTCTCATCCATCTAATATCCCAGAGATCATATATCGAGCATGGTGTTATTGGACCTATATGGTTTCTACTTGAGTCTCGCTAGTTATAGGTGCCCAGCAAGCCAATCACGTAAGTGATGGCACGTGTGACTTGATACAGAATCTTTTTGCTTATTATATTTTGGCGTATATCACTTTATAACTATTGCATAAATGCATACATATATTGTGATGTCCTTGGATTTGTGCAATGAGAATCAGATCGTGATGAGATCAAGATAATGAGATCGATTCACCTTTCAACACATATCTTAAATAATCCCGGTCATAGGTTACTCGAGAGAGACATCGTGATAACCGGACAGACTGGTGTGCTATATACCCGTCCATATGATGGATGCAGCTGGTCTCATAGCTGCTCGTGTAGGGACACTAGGGATACAGTATAGGTGCTCATTGGAGAATGAGTTCACTAATTGATCTGCTTATGGAATGCTGGATGGTTGATGATGCCTTATTGTCAGACAGCGATTCCGTAGTCCTAGTGGTATATCTGGTCCTTAGACTTGAGACACCAAGGGTGTCCTGTATGAGTGCTCCACTCTTTGATACCAGACTTATAGGTTTGGCTGTCCCAGATCTAGTACAGCAGGTAATTGGGAGTGGTAGTCAACCTTACAAGGGCTATTGAGTGTCGATAGAGGATCATCCACTCTTGGCGTCATGAGGGGAATATCCCATGTGTTCTTGCTCAGACAAATCCCTGGCCAGGGTCATTCGGGTTGAGAGAGAAAGAGTTCTCCGGGAGAATCCGATTAGAGCGAGACTCGAGTAGAAACCGTATGGGTCTGACAGCACCATGCTCGATATACGATCTCTAGGATATTAGATGGATGAGGGACTATAGGTACAAGGTAACTAAGGACAGACAGGTCCAATGGATTGGATTCCCCTGTATCGTCTGGGGACTACGGCGTAGTGGCCTAGTACGTCCGTAGTCGATGAGTCGAGTGAATTATTACAGAGATAATAATTCACTGAGTTAGAAGGAGTTCTGACAGGTATGACTCACGGCTAGCTCGATATTGGGCCTAGAGGGTCACACACATATGGTAGGCATTGCGATGAGTAGAGGTTCGGATATGAGATATCCGACGGAGCCCTTGTCTTATTGGATGCAGATCCAATACCCACTACGGGAGGACCCATTAGGGTTTGACAGGGGACCTCTATAAATAGGAGGGATTCAGAGCCTCATGGGCTAGAGCCTTTGCTTACCTTTTCTATTCTCCTCTCCCTCTCCACCTCAGAGCAGGCCTGGTGTTTTGAGGAGCGTCATCGCAACCCTGCTATGTGGATCACCGCTAGAGAGGAGGATGCTTGACCTCCTTCACTCTCTCCTAAGGATCTGCAAGGAAACAGGGATATACGATCTCCCTAGGTAACACAATCTATTCTATACGCAGTTTTAAGTTTCGCGGATTTTGCGCACCAATCTTCTCACGATGATGAACATCTTTTTGGGAATTGGGGATTTTGTTTTCTTGTTCTTCCGCTGCGCATGTGATGTCGCCCCCAAGATTTCCCAACAGTGGTATCAGAGCCAGGTTGTTCATGTGAATGATTGTTTTTGAACTGCGTGTGTTGTTTTTAGGAAGAATTTTGACGTCAAAATCGTTGACGCAAAAACTAGGAAGGGCAGTAATAGTTGCTTCCCTCGATCTGTGTGCGTGCAGCGCAGCCGAAGGCGGGCAGCACAGGGGCTGCGTCTGCTGCAGCCGGTCGGGTTCCCTTATTTTTAGTGATCGCCCCATAGTTGTCGCAATATAAGAAAGTCGACTTCTCTCTATCCAGCATGACTTCCAAATCTGTGATGAACTTCTTTAACCAGACTCCCTCCTTTACTGCATCTGATGCAGCAATGTACTCCGCCCCTGTGGTCTAGTCAGCAGTAGTATCTTGCTTGGAACTCTTCCAGCACACTGCTCCTCCATTCAAGGTGTACACATACCCTGAATTCGACTTACTATCATCGACATCAGACTGAAAACTTGAGTCTGTGTAGCCTTCAGCCTTAAGGCTATTACCTCCATATACATGTAAAAGATCATTAGTCCTTCTCAAGTACTTAAGGATACACTTTACTGCTTTCCAGTGCTCCAAGTCTGGATCCGCCTGATACCTGCTCGTGACACTCAGAGCATGCACTATATCAGGCCTACTACATAGCATGGCATACATGATAGACCCTATTGCTAAGGCATAAGGTATCATACTCATGTTCGTCTTTTCTTCTAGAGTCTTTGGGGACATACTCGTAGAAAACGATATCCTATGTCTCATCGGTATGAGACCTCTCTTGGAATTTTTCATGCCAAACTATTTTGACAATGGTTTCTATGTATTTGGACTGGGACAAGCCAAGCATCCTCTTGGATCTATCTCTATATATTCTAATCCCCAAGATATAGGATGCTTCCCCTAAGTCCATTATGGAGAAGTGTCTAGATAACCAAGTCTTTACTATGGATAGCATTCCTACGTCATTCCCAATGATCAGGATGTCATTCACATATAACACCAAAAAGGTGATAGCGCTCCCACTTACCTTCCTGTACACACAAGGCTCATCTTCATTCTTAACGAAGTCATAAGATTCGATTGCCTCATCAAATCTTATGTTCCAACTTCGGGAAGCTTGCTTTAGTCCATAAATGGATCTAAGCAACCTACACACCTTATTTGGGCAGTTATTGGATACAAATCCCTCGGGCTGCATCATATAAACCTCCTCCTCTTGGTTCTCATTGAGGAATGCGGTTTACACATCCATCTGCCAGATCTTATAATCATAGTGTGCTACAATAGCCAATAGAATTCTGATGGAATTTAGCATTGCTATGGGTGAGAAGGTTTCGTCGTAGTCAACACCTTGCCTTTGACGATACCCCTTAGCCACTGGCCTTACTTTATAGGTCTCTATCTTTCCATCTACTCCGATCTTTTTCTTAAAGATCCACTTGCAACCGATGGGTACAATACCTTCGGGCGCATCAACTAGGTTCCAAACCTTGTTGGAGTATATATAATCCATCTCAGAATTAATGGCTTCTTGCCACTTCCCGGAGTCTATACTCATAATAGGCTCCTCGTAGGTCTGAGGATCAATATCCTCAACATCCTCTCCTCTAATATGTCCCACATATCTCTCAGGAGGATGGGATACTCTATCAAACCTATGTAAAGTTAAAACTTGTGTATTAGGTACCTAAACAGACTCGGGCTGTAGAGTGGTGCTTGAGCTTGGTTCTCCAACCCCACTCAACTCTATCATTCTCCCACTATCTCCGCCAAGAATATGTTCTTTCTCAAGAAACACTGCTCTCTTAGCTACAAAGATCTTTTGGTCCTCGAGATGATAGAAATAATACCCACAAGTTTCTTTGGGGTATCCCACAAATTTGCATCGCTCTGTCCTTGATTCTAACTTATCGGGGTTGTGTCTTTTAACGTGGGCAGGGCAACCCCAAATCTTAACAACCTTAAGATCAGGCTTCTTTCCTTTTCATATCTCATATGGTGTAGACACTACTGACTTAGTTGGAACTCTGTTCAGAAGGTAAGCTACGATTTCTAGGGTATATCCCCAGAATGAGATGGGTAGGTCAACGAAACTCGTCATGGACCGTACCATATCCAACAGCGTACGATTCCTCCTTCCAGAGACACCATTGAGCTGAGGTGTATAAGGAGGAGTCCATTAGGATAATATCCCATGGTCTTTGAGGAACTGAGTAAACTCTATACTTAAGTACTCATCTCCTCGATCTGATCGAAGAGTTTTGATACTCTTTCCAGTCTGGTTCTCCACCTCATTCTTATACTCTTTGAATTTTTCAAAAGCCTCGGACTTGTACTTCATTAAGTACACATATCCATACCTTGAGAAATCATCAATAAAGGTAATGAAGTAGGAGTAACCACCAATGGCATGAGTTGACATGGGTCCACATACATCACTATGTATGAGTTCCAACAGCTCAGTGGCTCTCTCTCTAGTTCTACTAAATGGAGAGTTTTCCACGAAGGCAGGGCTCGTAAGTTACATATGATACATAGTCGAATGGATCTAGATATCTATCATTTAGCAACTTTTGAATCATTCTCTTATGGATGTGACCTAACCTACAATGCCATAGGTATGCACTGTTCACCTCATCTCGTTTCCTCTTAGACACACTTACATTCATGATATGTGGAGTAGTGTCTAACATAAACAAACCTTTATGCAATATTCCTCTCACCAATCTCCCCTCGGCTTTGCTAGAATTTACAATAAATTATAGATGTGATAAGCAATACTGGTATCCAATACCAATGCACTATCACAAAAATCTGACAATTGGAGATTGATCATGAATGTACCTAAAGCTTCTCCAAGCTTCTATTTTTCCCTTTCTACAAGGTACTTTTTACAGTTCATCTTCCAGTACCCATCTTTACCATAGTGGAAGCACTAGCCTTTGTCCTTTGTTCGGTCTTTCTTAGCAATCTTTGCTTTACCTGGTCTGCCCTTGCCCTTTCCCTTCTTAAGGGACCTTTCTGCTTTCGTTTTCTTTCTGGTCTCACTAGTGTAGAGAACTGGCTTCTCTTTCTTAATAGTACTCTCTGCCTCCCTCAACATATTGAGGAGCTCTGGGAGAGTCACCTCAAGCTTATTCATATTAAAATTCATTATTAACTATGAAAAGGAATCTGGTAGGGACTAAAGCACAATGTCCACACACAAGTTATCCTCTAGGACCATTTCTAGACCTGTGAGTTTCTCTATCCACTCAATTATCTTTAGGACATAGTTCTGAACCGGTGACCTCTCAATCATCCTAGCGCGGAAGAGGCTCTTGGATATCTCATATCGCTGAGTCCTTCCCTGTTCCTTAAACAATTTGTGAACATATAGGAGAATGGATCTGGCATCCATCTTTTCATGTTGTCTCTGTAACTCAGGAGTCATAGAGCCCAACATATAGCACTGAGCAAGAGTGGAGTCATCAATGTACTTCACGTAGCGAGCGATCTCATCCTCACTTGCCCCTTCTTCAGGCGTAGGCATCACTGTATCAAGGACGTACAAGATTTTCTCCGTTGTGAGAAAAATTCTCAAGTTACGGAGCCAATCCGTATAATTTGGACCAGTGAGGCTGTTGACATCAAGTATGCCATGTAAGGGATTTGAAAGCGGCACTTTCTAAAAATAAAGATGCAGTAGAAATGAATAATATGCAGATTTTGCATGAAGTAAACTATTAAGATATGGACTTTTATCTTAATATGCTCCCACTATTTTACTAACGAGTCATGCGACACCCTCAACACGTGAAACGGAAGTCTCCGACAGACTTCTAGTGGGGATCAGGATCCAATCAGCGTCTTAGTGTAACCTCGAGGGACTCGACCAATCACACTAAGCCTAAAAGGTAGGCAACTCTTGCCGATCACAACTCCTTGTGATTCCCGTCCTGTTCGGCCTCTGAATCACCATGGCCTCGAGGGACTCGACCAACCATGATGCTCGGTTAAGTCAACACCTTCGTTACAAGATGAGTCTGATTTGATGATATACCCTCGAGGGACTCGACCAAGCATACCATGTCCTCAGGTCACCGGTGACATCTCTATGTCGTAAGAAAGATAGTGAATTACGATATAGGTGAGTCTCGAGGGACTCGACCAACTCAACCTACACCGGGAATCGGTTCCTACTTATAACGATGGAAGGCCACGTGGGTCAATCTAATTGCCTTACGTTTACTGACTTAATATTATCGAGAGAGATGTTTCTATGATTTGGTCTCCTAATATGACATGTCACACATATGCATATTTAATATATATCTACATCGAATGCAAATGTATATACATATCTAGAATGTGTATAAGCAATCACACCAGATGATCATGGACCACAACCTAATGTGATTAGGCCCGAGCTAGTAGGCCTAATCACTCACATCAAGACCTATGTGTGCAACGGTGCATCTCCATGCCCTGTGATCGTCCACCTCGTCCTCGTTGGTTTCGTCGACATCTTGATGCATCTTCATGCATAGCGATTGTCCGTCTCGTGGGTCCCGCTATCGCATCCATGCTCCCGCTGCGCCTCCTCATGTGATTATAACTTAATCATAGGCACGCAGGCTCGACAATAAACGAGAAATATAATGGAGGCTCATAGACCTCAATAATAATAATCACAAGTACACACATCACATGGTCCACGATCATCCGTCCACACATCATACATCACATGTATAAATAATCATCATCATGTAGGACTACTAGATAATGATAAAAAATAATAATCAACTAAACCTTTTAATTAATTAGTATTTTATGAAATCGAGGACATATAGGAAATTTTTGAATTCATAGGAGTATTTTCATAATTTGGACAAAAGACAGAAACGAGAATTTATCAAATTCCGAGGGGCCAAACTATCTTTTGCCCAGAAAACCCTAATGCCCTACTCCCCTTTGTTGCTACTACCGCTGCCACCCTACTGGCGGCGGGCTATACGACGGGGCAGGGGCGCCGCCCCTGTAGGTGGGCGCCACCGTGGGTTGGCGCCCCTACGGGTGGCACTGCCCTCGCGAGCGCTGTGCTTGCGGGTGGAGTGCCCCACCGGGCGGCCACCCTTGCGGGGGGGTTTGCCCGTAGGAGTAGCGGTCGCAAGCTTCGTTGCCCTGTGGCGCCTCAGCCCGCGGGCGCTGCGGCCGCTGGCGCTTCGCCTCGTGGTGCCTCTACCAACGGGTCCAGCACTCGCAGGCGTCGCCCTTGCGCGCGGGCATAGTGCCCGCATGCAGGTGGCCGCCTTGCCCATAGCCCTGCCTACCGGTGACGTGCGGCAATGACCCACCGGCTGCCAGCACTCGCAAGCTGCCAGCCCCACCGGCTGCAAGCAGGCCGCCGGTCGACTACTGTAGGGGCAGCCCCTGTGCTACCTGCCTTCTGTTGGGAAATCATGGGGGCGACATCACATGCACAGCGGAAGAACAAGAAAACAAAATCTAGATTCCCAAAGAGATGTTCGTCGTTGTACGAAGATTGGTGCGCAAAATCCGTGAAACTTAAAACTGCGTATAAAGTAGATTGTGTTACCTAGGGAGATCGTATATCCCTGTTTCCTTGCAGATCCTTAGGAGAGGGTGAAGGAGGTCAAGCATCCTCCTCTCTAGCGGTGATCCACACAGCAGGGTTGCGACGACGCTGCTCAAGACTCCAAGCGTGCTCTGAGGTGGAGAGGAAGAGGAGAATAGGAAAGGCAAGCAAAGGCTCTAGCCTATGAGGCTCTGAATCCCTCCTATTTATAGAGGTCCCCTGTCAAACCCTAATGGGTCCTCCCCTAGTGGGTATTGGATCTACATCCAATAAGACAAGGGCTCCGTCGGATATCTCATATCCGAACCTCTACTCATCGTAATGCCTACCATATGTGTGTGACCCTCTAGGCCCAATATCGAGCTGGCCGTGAGTCATACCTGTCAGAACTCCTTCTAACTCGGTGAATTATTATCTCTGTAATAATTCACTTGACTCATCGACTACGGACGTACTAGGCCACTACGCCGTAGTCCCGAGACGATACAGGGGAATCCAATCCATTGGACCTGTCTGTCCTTAGTTACCGTGTATCTATAATCACTCATCCATTTAATATCCAAGATATCGTATATCAAGCATGGTGTTGTCAGACCCATATGGTTTCTACTCGAGTCTCGCTCTAATCGGATTCTCCCGGAGAACTCTTTCTCTCTCAACCCAAATGACCCTGGCTAGGGATTTGTCTGAGCAAGAACACATGGGATATTCCTCTCATGATGTCGAGAGTGGATGATCCTCTATCGACACTCAATAGCCCTCGTAAGGTCGACTACCACTCCCAATGACCAGCTGTACTAGATCTGGGACAGCCAAACCTATAAGTCTGATATCAAAGAGTGGAGCACTCATACAGGACATCCTTGGTGTCTCAAGTCTAAGGACCAGATACACCACTAGGACTACGGAATCGCTGTCTGACAATAAGGCATCATCAACCATCCAGCATTCCATATGCGAATCAATCAGTGAACTCATTCTCCAATAAGCACTTGTATTGTATCCCTAGTGTCCCTACACGAGCAGCTATGAGACCAGCTGCATCCATCATATGGACAGGTATACAGCACACCAGTCTAACCGGTTATCACGATGTCCCTCTCGAGTAACCTATGACCGGGATTATTTAGGATATGTATTTAAAGGTGAATCGATCTCATTATCGTGATCTCATCACGATCCGATTCCCATTGCACAAATCCAAGGACATCACAATATATATATGCATTTATGCAATAGTTATAAAGTGATATACGCCAAAATATAATAAGCAAAAAGATTCTGTATCAAGTCACACGTGCCATCACTCACGTGAGTGGCTTGCTGGGCACCTATGACTAGCAATCTCCCACTTGACCTAAAGCCAATCACCTATGTGTCTGATCCCCATCAGACCCCTGTGATGCTCAAAGACAAAATGAGACAACGGCTTTGTCAGTGGATCTGCAATGTTATCTTCGAATGGAACTCTTTCTACTGCTACAACTCCTCGGGTTACGATCTCTCTAATAAGTTGGAACCTCCTCAGAACACTTCTGATGAGACCCGGGTTCCCTTATTTGAGTAATCGTCCCATAGTTGTCGCAAAATAAGGAAGTCGACTTCTCGCTATCCGGAACGACTCCCAAATCTGTGATGAACATCTTCAACCAGACTCCCTCCTTTGCTACATCTAATGTAGCAATATACTCCACCTCTGTGGTCGAGTCAGCAGTGGTATCTTGCTTAGAACTCTTCCAGCACACTGCTCCTCCATTCAAGGTGTACACATACCCTGAATTCGACTTGCTATCATCGACATCAGACTGAAAACTAGAGTCAGTGTAGCCTTCAACCTTAAGGTTATTACCTCCATATATTAGTAAAAGATCCTTAGTCCTTCTCAAGTACTTAAGGATACACTTTACTGCTTTCCAGTGCTCCAAGCCTGGATCCGCCTGATACCTGCTCGTTGTTAGGATCGGAGCGGCACTAAGAGGGGGGGGGGGTGAATTAGTGCAGCGGATTAAAACTTCGATTTTAACAAAATCTTTCGTACGTTAAGAACGAAACTTGAGAAATTTAACTTGAAGGCGTATTCTTGAAGTTGCGCAGCAAGAGTAATAAGGAACTAAAGCAGTAAGAAGATTTGCAGTAATGTAAATGACAATAATAAAGAGCAAACCAGAGATTACGCTGATTTTTAGAGTGGTTCGGTCAAATGACCTACTCCACTTGCGAGGCCCCTCTTCGATGAGGCTCCCACCTTCCACTAGCAAGTCTCTTGAAATGGAAGGGTAAACACCCCTCTTACAACCTTTTACAAGCAGCTCAACCTCTTACAAATTTTCAATAAGAAAGAAGGAGGAGAACTCTCTAGCAAATTGAAAACAAGACTTGCTAAGACTTTCTAAGACTTTTCTCTCAATCAAAATGCTTCTCAAAAATTGTAACCTCAGTTGAGATTTGAGGGGTATTTATAGGCCTCAAGAGGATTCAAATTTTGGGCTCCAAAATTTGAATTCTCTTAGGGTTCCCGGTGCTGGAGGTGCCACCGCCCAGCGCTCGGGTGCTGGACGGTGCAACCGCCCAGCCAAGGAGGTGTCACCGCCCAGCACTCGGGTGCTGGGCGGTGCCACCGCCTACAGTGTTTTCAGCCCGACTACAGTGTTTTCAGCCACTAGTTGGGCTTCAATCTTGGCTCTCTAGTTCGCTGGTTTAGCTTAATTTTTAGCCTAAACCAACTCTGACTTTGGGCCCAGTTGGCCCCTAACCAGGATATAGGATTATCTCTTAATCCTAATCCTAATTACAAGTGGACTACATAACCAAAACACATCCTAAGCAAATTTTCAACCGTGAACGTCGAGTCTTGTTCTGGCGAGCTTTCCGACGAACTTTCTGCCAACGGGCTTCTAGCAAGCTCCCAAACTTGTGATGACTTTAATGAGTAGCCGAGCCTTCTCGGTGATCTCCGTGAACCTCCGACGATCTCTTCGGCGAACTTCCGAAAATTTTGACAGGTTCCCGATTTCTTCTCGGTTGGTTCTGGCAGCATCTCCGACGATTCTTCGGACTCTTAAACGTCCATCGAACTTGACTCCGGTATTCTCGCTTTGTGTTTTCTGGTTATCGTAGTTAATCCTGCACACTTAACTCAATAATATGGATTAGATCAAATAACCCATCATTTGATTTTATCATCAAAATCCGAGATTCAACAATCTCCCCCTTTTTGATGATGACAATCAATTGATGACGGAGTTAAACGTAACTCCCCCTGTCTATATGCCATATTATGAGAAGATAAAACACATAAATTTCATCATTGAATTCAAGTATAAACCGATAAGCTCTAACCGTAGAACTTATCGTTATTCTCATTAAGCATAATGTAAATGCGAAACTTTGATGAAAATCTTTTTCAAGTCGAAAGATAAGAGACAAATTTTACTATGACAAGAGATAAAGATTTTCAACTTGAATTGCATGATTATACATTTTAGACATGCATTCAATATGATCAATCAATCTTACGATATTTTCAAGGATTTTGCAAGGCATATAAGATAATCATCGATTGATCACTTTTCTCAAGGATTTTGCAATTCATATTTTGTCATGCTATTAAGAATGATATAAGTCATCACTTTTCTCCCCCTTTGTCATCAACAAAAAGGAAAATGAGACTTGAAGCACATATTTTGTCATACAACGATTTTATCATTGAAAATTAAGTATGCAAAAATATTTACGCAGAGTTCATTTTAGAGGAAAATTCAGCATGCATTCATATTATCTAATCTCTTCTTTCTATGAATAACAGAAATTGTAGATGTATAAGAGAGAGATTGGGATAAAAAAAAATTCAAGTAGTAATTTAACGAAGTCAAGATCATAATTCGAATACAAACTCATTCAAATCGTCAAATTCATGAAAATCTCAACATTACTTTTTAATCATCACATAAGGCATTTAAAGAATTTTTGAAACATAGGAGAATGATTAATTTAAGCATACAATGTTTCAATCAAATTCAAGTCATGAATGCCAATACTTTCATATTTGTAAGTATCAATTCATGAATGCCAAAAGATATTATTTGTGATTCCAATTTTGCAAGATCAAGATTATGATTTAGATAAAACTTATTTAAATCAAATCGCTAACTTGAAATTCATAATCAAGTCATCAAAGTCGATTTCGAGATTTCACAACATGTCATATGGAATTTGAAGGAGAATGAGAGATGGAAAGAAGATGAAAAACTTTACGGAAAATCCAATCAAACAAGTTTATTGTTTAGGGACAATTTAACATACCTAATTCCCTTCTAATGAATTCAAATTGGTCTTCATTCAAGGCTTTTGTGAATATATCTGCTAATTGATGCTTTGTGTCAATGAATTCTAGAACAACATTATTGTTAAGGACATGATCGCGTATGAAATGATGCCTAATGTCGATGTGCTTAGTTCTAGAATGCTGAATTGGATTTTTAGTAAGACATATGACACTAGTATTATCGCATTTTATGGGAATATTTTCAAGGTGAATTCCATAGTCTTCTAATGTATTTTTCATCCAAATTACTTGTGCACAACATGCACTTGCAGCAATGTATTCGGCTTCCGCCGTAGATAGTGCAACTGAATTTTGTTTCTTGGAAGTCCAAGAAACAAGTGCATGTCCTAAAAATTGGCATGTTCCGGATGTACTTTTTCTATCTATCCTGCATCCGCCAAAATCGGCATCTGCATAAGCTATTAGATCGAATTTTTCAGATTTTGGATACCACAATCCTAAATTTGAAGTTCCTTTAAGATACCTAAATATTCTTTTAACACTCTTAAGATGAGATAATTTAGGATTAGATTGAAACCTAGCGCAAAGTCCTACACTAAACATAATATCCGGTCTAGTCGCAGTGAGGTAGAGTAGACTACCTATCATTCCCCTATATGTTTTTTGATCGAAACTTTCACCATTTTCATCCATATCTAACTTAGTCGCAGTACTCATAGGGGTGTTTATTGCTTTTGAATTATCCATGTTAAATCGTTTTAACAATTCTAATGTATATTTGGATTGGTTAAGAAATATACCATCACTAAGTTGTTTGATTTGTAATCCCAAAAAGAAAGTTAATTCACCCATTAAACTCATTTCAAATTCAAGACTCATACATTTGGCAAATGATTCACATAGTGATTCATCCGAAGAGCCAAAAATAATATCGTCAACATAAATTTGCACAATAAGAAAATTATTTTCAAAATGTTTAATAAACAATGTAGTATCAACCTTGCCTTTGGTAAAATTATTTAAAATAAGAAAGGAACTAAGCCTTTCATACCAAGCTCTAGGAGCTTGTTTCAAGCCATAGAGAGCCTTAGTCAATTTGAATACATGATTAGGAAAAAGAGTATTTTCAAATCCGGGAGGTTGTTCGACATATACTTCTTCGGAAATAAAACCATTCAAGAAAGCACTTTTAACATCCATTTGAAATAGTTTAAAATTATTACTACTAGCATAGGTAAGGAGCATCCTTATGGCTTCTAATCGAGCCACGGGAGCGAAGGTTTCTTCGTAATCGATACCTTCTTCTTGGTTGAAACCTTTGGCCACTAATCTAGCCTTGTTTCTAACCACGATACCATTTTCGTCTTGCTTGTTTCTAAAGACCCACTTAGTACCTATGACTAAGTGGTCACTTGGTCTAGGAACAAGCTTCCATACCTCATTCCTCTCAAATTGGTTCAATTCTTCTTGCATTGCAATGATCCAAAAATCATCTTTTAAGGCTTCGTCAATGCATTTAGGTTCAATTTGAGAAAGGAAAGTGGCGTTAGCACAGAAATTTTTGAAAGAAGAACGAGTTTGAACCCCTTTTGATGTATCTCCTATAATTTGCTCTTTTGGATGAGCATCTACATACTTCCATTCTTTTGGTAAAGAAATTTCGGAAGAAGATGCATTCAAATGGCTATTTTGAGGAGAGGGTTCATTTAAATTCAAATTATCAAAACCAAGATCATCATCAAAATCATTTTTCTTTAAATCGGAAATTTCATTAAAAACTACATGAATAGACTATTCAATTACTAAAGTTCTTTTATTAAAAACCTGAAAAGCTTTAGAAACGGAAGAGTAACCAAGAAAGATGCCTTCATCGGATTTAGCATCAAATTTTCCTAAAGCATCCCTTTCATTTAAAATAAAACATTTACAACCAAAAACTTTAAAATAGGAGATGTTTGGTTTTTTGTTATTCCATAATTCATAGGGAGTTTTGGATAAGGATGGTCTTATTAGGACTCTATTCATGATGTAGCAAGCCGTATTTACGGCTTCGGCCCAAAAGTACTTAGGTAAACTATGTTCATTCAACATAGTTCTTGCCATTTCTTGTAGGTTTCTATTTTTCCTTTCAACTACTCCATTTTGTTGAGGATTTCTTGGAGTTGAGAAGTTGTGATTGTACCCATTACTTTCGCAAAAATTTTGAAAGTCACGGTTTTGGAATTCACCACCGTGATCACTCCAAATTGATGAAATCATGAAGCCTTTTTCATTTTGAGTAAGTTTACAAAATTTAGAGAAACACTTGAAGCAATCACTTTTGTGAGCTAAGAAATAGGTCCAAGTGTATCTAGAGTAGTCATCCACAATCACAAAAGCATATTTGCTTCCACCTAGACTTGTTGTATCAATTGGTCCAAATAAGTCCAAATGGATCAATTGTAATGGTCTAGTAGTGCTAATTTGATTTTTTGGTTTGAAGCTTGTTTTTATTTGTTTGCCTAGTTGACATGCATCGCATACTTTGTCCTAAATAAACTTTATATTTGGAATTCCTCATACTAATTCTTGAGATGAGATCTTAGATATTGTTTTCATGCTTGCATGGCCTAATATCCTATGCCAAAGCCAAGCATCATCATTTACGGCGGAGAAGCACATTTCATTACTTAGTTCATCAAGATTGATGGTATAGACATTATTTTGTTTTAAAGCAATCATAGTCATGTTATGATTTGGTTTTTCAATAATGCACATATTTGATTCAAATCTAACGATGTAACCTTTATCGCATAGTTGACTAATACTCAAGAGATTATGTTTCAATCCATCAACTAGTAAGACATCATCAATGAAAAAATTAAATTTGTTACCAATAGTTCCCTTGCCAATGATTTTGCCCTTGTTGTTGTCTCCGAAGGTAACGTACCCTTCTTCTTTACTAGTGAGCATAGAGAAATGAGATGGATCTCCAGTCATATGTCTTGAGCATCCACTATCGAGATACCATCTCTTGCTCCTAGCTTGTGGGTTTGTCTACAAAAGAGGATGATTTTTAGGTACCCATTTGATTTTGGGTGCCTCAAAAATTGACCCACTAACTTTGTTATTTATGATTGAATTCTTTATAGTTCCTTTAGGAACCCATATTAATTTTTGTGAACTAATTTTCCTAAATGGGCATTTGTAGGCAATATGTCCGGATTTGCAACAAAAGTTGCATTTCATATAAGAGGAAACATGTAATGTAGGTCCTTTTATGGAAGTGGTAGGATTTTGATGTAATCCTTTTATAAATCCAATTCCATTTCTATTTGCGATGTGACCCTTGTGTGCAAGGATCATATCTAATCCTTTGCTACCAACCTTAAACTTGTTTAAGGTTTCCTTAAGAAGCAAATTTTCATTTTTTATTGCTTCTAAGTGCTCACACTTAGAGCATGGAGGAGTTTGAAGACTATCAAACTTATCTTATAGCAAAGCATGCTCTTTTTTTAAGATACTTAACTTCTTGCTAACAGCTCTACATTCATCAAATAATTCATGAAAAGCGATAGATAGTTCTTCAAAAGATAAATCTTCATTAAATAAATCACATACCTCTTCTCCTAACGCCATTAGCGCGTAATGAGCAACTTGCTCGGTGTTGGACTCCTCTTCTTCGGATGCGCTTGAATCATCCCACGTTGCCTTGAATGCCTTCTTCTTTGATGTTCTCTTTTTGGCTTGAGGACAATCGTTCTTATAGTGTCCCGGTTTTTTGCATTCATAGCAAATCACTTGGTCCTTCTTTTGTTCAAATTTATTTTTTGTATTATTTTTAAATATGTTCTTTCTTAAATATTTTTTAAATTTTTGAGTCAAAAGTGCAATGTCATTGTCACTGTCCTCATCACTTGATGTTCCTTTCAAGTGCTCTTCTTGTGATTTGAGTGCCATATCCTTCCTGTTCTTTGGAAGGGGGTTTTCGAGCTCGTCATGAGCTTGACATGTCATTTCGTAGGTCATTAGAGACCCAATGAGTTCTTCAAGAGGGAATGCTTTAAGGTCTTTGGCCTCTTGAATGGCCGTAACTTTTGGATCCCAACTTTTAGGGAGGGATCTTAAGATTTTAGTTACTAGTTCAAAGTTAGTAAAATCTTTACCAAGAGCTTTGAGTCCATTGATGACATCCGTAAACCGGGTGTACATGTCTCCGATGGACTCACTTGGTTTCATTCGGAAAAGTTCATAAGAGTGCACAAGGATGTTGATTTTGGACTCTTTCACTCGGCTAGTGCCTTCATGAGTGACCTCAAGAGTTCTCCAAATATCAAAAGCCGAATCACACATTGAAACACGATTAAATTCGTTTTTGTCTAGTGCACAAAACAAGGCATTCATAGCCTTTGCATTTAAAGCAAAAACCTTCTTCTCCGATTCATCCCATTCGCTCATCGGAAGAGAAGATTTTTGAAATCCATTCTCGACAATAGACCAAAGCTCAAAGTCCATAGAAATGAGGAAGATTCTCATGCGAGTCTTCCAATATGTGTAATCCGACCCATTAAACAAAGGTGGTCGTGCAATAGAATGGCCCTCTTGCATGCCGGAGTAAGCCATCTCTCTTGGGTATTAAACCAAATATGAGAGATAACCTTGCTCTGATACCACTTGTTAGGATCGGAGCGGCACTAAGAGGGGGGGGTGAATTAGTGCAGCGGATTAAAACTTCGATTTTAACAAAATCTTTCGTACGTTAAGAACGAAACTTGAGAAATTTAACTTGAAGGTGTATTCTTGAAGTTGCGCAGCAAGAGTAATAAGGAACTAAAGCAGTAAGAAGATTTGCAGTAATGTAAATGACAATAATAAATAGCAAACCAGAGATTACGCCGATTTTTAGAGTGGTTCGGTCAAATGACCTACTCCACTTGCGAGGCCCCTCTTCGATGAGGCTCCCACCTTCCACTAGCAAGTCTCTTGAAATGGAAGGGTAAACACCCCTCTTACAACCTTTTACAAGCAGCTCAACCTCTTACAAATTTTCAATAAGAAAGAAGGAGGAGAACTCTCTAGCAAATTGAAAACAAGACTTGCTAAGACTTTCTAAGACTTTTCTCTCAATCAAAATGCTTCTCAAAAATTGTAACCTCAGCTGAGATTTGAGGGGTATTTATAGGCCTCAAGAGGATTCAAATTTTGGGCTCCAAAATTTGAATTCTCTTAGGGTTCTCGGTGCTGGAGGTGCCATCGCCCAGCCAGGCGGTGCCACCGCCCAGCGCTCGGGTGCTGGACGGTGCAACCGCCCAGCCAAGGAGGTGTCACCGCCCAGCACTCGGGTGCTGGGCGGTGCCACCGCCTACAGTGTTTTTAGCCCGACTACAGTGTTTTTAGCCACTAGTTGGGCTTCAATCTTGGCTCTCTAGTTCGCTGGTTTAGCTTAATTTTTAGCCTAAACCAACTCTGACTTTGGGCCCAGTTGGCCCCTAACCAGGATATAGGATTATTTCTTAATCCTAATCCTAATTACAAGTGGACTACATAACCAAAACATATCCTAAGCAAATTTTCAACCGTGAACGTCGAGTCTTGTTCTAGCGAGCTTTCCGACGAACTTTCTGCCGACGGGCTTCTAGCAAGCTCCCGAACTTGTGATGACTTTAATGAGTAGCCGAGCCTTCTCGGTGATCTCCGTGAACCTCCGACGATCTCTTCGGCGAACTTCCGAAAATTTCGACAGGTTCCCGATTTCTTCTCGGTTGGTTCTGGCAGCATCTCCGACGATTCTTCGGACTCTTAAAAGTCCATCGAACTTGACTCCGGTATTCTCGCTTTGTGTTTTTTGGTTATCGTAGTTAATCCTGCACACTTAACTCAATAATATGGATTAGATCAAATAACCCATCAATTGATTTTATCATCAAAATCCGAGATTCAACACTCGTGACACTCAGAGCATACGCTATATCAGGCCTAGTACATAGCATGGCATACATGATAGATCCTATTGCTGAGGCATAAGGTATCATATTCATGTTTGCCCTTTCTTCTGGAGTCTTTGGGGACATACTTGTAGAAAGCGATATCCCATGTCTCATCGGTATGAGACCTCTCATGGAACTTTTCCATGCCAAACCTTTTGACAATGGTTTCTATGTACCTGGACTGGGACAAGCCAAGCATCCTTTTGGATCTATCTCTATAGATTCTAATCCCCAAGATATATGATGCTTCCCCAAAGTCCTTCATGGAGAAGTGTCTAGATAACCAAGCCTTTACTGTGGATAGCATTCCTACGTCATTCCCAATGATGAGGATGTCATCCACATATAACACCAAAAAGGTGATAGCGCTCCCACTTACCTTCCTGTACACACAAGGATCATCTTCGTTCTTAACGAAGTCATAAGATCTGATTGCCTCATCAAATCTTATGTTCCAACTTCAGAAAGCTTGCTTTAGTCCATAAATGGATCTAAGCAACCTACACACCTTATCTGGGCAGTTCTTGGACACGAATCCCTCAGGTTGCATCATATACACCTCCTCCTTGAGGTTCTCATTGAGGAATGTGGTTTTCACATCCATCTGCCAGATCTCATAATCATAGTGTGCTGCAATAGCCAATAGAATTCTGATGGATTTTAGCATTGCTACGGGTGAGAAGGTTTCGTCGTAATCAACACCTTGCCTTTGACGATACCCCTTAGCCACTAGCCTTGCTTTATAAGTCTCTACCTTTCCATCTACTCCGATCTTTTTCTTAAATATCCACTTGCAACCGATGGGTACAATACCTTCGGGCGCATCAACTAGGTTCCAAACCTTATTGGAGTACATAGAATCCATCTCAGAATTCATGGCTTCTTGCCACTTCCCGGAGTCTATACTCATAATAGCCTCCTCGTAGGTCTGAGGATCAATATCCTCTACATCCTCTCCTCTAATATGTCCCACATATCTCTCAGGAGGATTGGATACTCTATCAGACCTGCGTAAAGTTGAAACTTGTGTATTAGGTACCTGAATAGACTCGGGCTGTAGAGTGGTGCTTGAGCTTGGTTCTCCAATCTCGCTCAACTCTATCATTCTCCCACTAACTCCGCCAAGAATGTGTTCCTTCTCAAGGAACACTACTCTCTTAGCTACAAAGACCTTTTGGTCCTCGAGATGATAGAAATAATACCCACAAGTTTCCTTTGGGTGTCCCACAAATTTACATCGCTCTGTCCATGATTCTAACTTATCGGGGTTGTGTCTTTTAATGTGTGCAGGGCAACCCCAAATCTTAACAACCTTAAGATCAGGCTTCTTCCCTTTCCATATCTCATATGGTGTAGACACTACCGACTTAGTTGGAACTCTGTTCAGAAGGTAAGCTACGGTCTCTAGGGCATATCCCTAGAATAAGATGGGTAGGTTAGCGAAACTCATCATGGACTGTACCATATCTAATAACGTACGATTTCTCCTTTCAGAGATACCATTGAGCTGAGGTGTATAAGGAGGTGTCCATTGGGATAATATCCCATGGTCCTTGAGGAACTGAGTAAACTCTGTACTTAAGTACTCACCTCCTCGATCTGATCGAAGAGTTTTGATACTCCTTCCAGTCTGGTTCTCCACCTCATTCTTATATTCTCTGAATTTCTCAAAGGCCTCGGACTTGTACTTCATTAAGTACACATATCCTTACCTTGAGAAATCATCAGTAAATGTAATGAAGTAGGAGTAACCTCCAATGGCATGAGTTGACATGGGTCCACATACATCACTATGTCTGAGTTCCAACAACTCAGTGGCTCTATCTCCAGTTCCACTAAATGGAGAGTTGGTCAATTTTCCACGAATGCAAGGTTCACAAGTTGCATATGACATGTAGTCGAATGGATCTAGATATCCATCATTTAGTAACTTTTGAATCCTTCTTTCATGGATGTGACCTAGCCTACAATGCCATAGGTATGCACTGTTCACCTCATCTCGTTTCCTCTTAGACACATTTACATTCATGATATGTGGAGTAGTGTCTAACATAAACAAACCATTATGCAATGTTCCTTTCGTGATGATCTTATCATCTAATAATATCAAATAACCATTGTTCTCAAAAACAAATTTATATCCACTAACTGTTAAACATGAAATGAAGATAATATTTTTGATAATAGAAGGAACAAAATAACATGCATCTAATGCAATAAAAACTCTACTAGGCAGATGTAGGGCGACCTCGCCAACAGCTACTACAGCAACTTTTGCTCCATTACCCATCTTGAGGTCCATCTCACCTCTCTCTAGTCTCCTAGGCCTTGCCAGAACCTACAACGAATTGCATATATGATAAGTACTATCGGTATCCAATACCCATGGGTTATCATAAGAGTCTGACAAATGGAGACTGATCATGAATATACCTGAAGCTTCATCAAGCTTTTGTTTCGCCCTTTCTGCAAGGTACTCTTTGCAGTTCCTCTTCCAGCGCCCATCTTTACTATAGTGGAAGCATTGGCCTTTGTCCTTTATTGGGTCTTTCTTAGCAACCTTTGCTTTACCTAGTCTGCCCTTGCCCTTTCCCTTTTTAAGGGACCTTTCTGCTTTCCTTTTCTTTCTGGTCTCACCAGTGTAGAGAACTGGCTTCTCTTTCTTAATAGTACTCTCTGCCTCCCTCAACATATTGAGGAGCTCTGGGAGAGTCATCTCAAGCTTGTTCATATTAAAATTCATTATGAACTATGAAAAGGAATCTGGTAGGGACTGAAGCACAATGTCCACACACAAGTTATCCTCTAGGACCATTCCTAGACTTGTGAGTTTCTCTATCCACTCAATCATCATTAGGACATGGTTCTGAACCGGTGTCCCCTCAGTCATCCTAGCGCGGAAAAGGCTCTTGGATATCTCATATCGTTGAGTCCTTCCCTATTCCTCAAACAATTTGCGGACATGTAGGAGAATGGATCTGGCATCCATCTTTTCATGTTGTCTCTGTAACTCAGGAGTCATAGAGCCCAACATATAGCACTGAGCAAGAGTGGAGTCATCAATGTACTTCACGTAGCGAGCGATCTCATCCTCGCTTGCCCCTTCTTCGGGCGTAGGCATCACTGTATCAAGGACGTACACGATTTTCTCTGAGAACAATTCTCAAGTTACGGAGCCAATCCGTATAATTTGGACCAGTGAGGCGGTTGACATCAAGTATGTCACGTAAGGGATTTGAAAGCGACATTTTCTAAAAATAAAGATGCAGCAGAAATGAATAACATGCAGATTTTACAAGAAATAAACTATCAAGATATGGACTTCTATCTTAATATGCACCCACTATTTTACTAACGAGTCACGCGACACCCTCAGCACGTGAAACGGAAGTCTCCGGTAGACTTCTAGTGGGGATCAGGATCCAATCAGCATCTTAGTGTAACCTCGAGGGACTCGACCAATCACACTAAGCCTAAAAGGTAGGCAACTCTTACCGATCACAACTCCTTGTGATTCCCGTCCTATTCGGCCTCCGAATCACCATGGCCTCGAGGGACTCGACCAACCATGATGCTTGGTTAAGTCAACACATTCGTTACAAGATGAGTTTGATTTGATGATATACCCTCGAGGGACTCGACCAAGTATACCATGCCCTCAGGTCACCGGTGACATCTCTATGTTGTAAGCAAGATAGCGAATCGCGATATAGGTGAGTCTCGAGGGACTCGACCAACTCAACTTACACCGGGAATCGGTTCTTACTTATAACGATGGAAGGCCACGTGGGTCAATCTAATTGCCTCACGTTTACCGACTTAATATTATCGAGAGAGATGTTTCTATGATTTGGTCTCCTAATATGACATGTCACACATATACATATTTAATATATATCTACATCGCCTGCAAATATATATACATATCTAGTATGTGTATAAGCAATCACACCAGATGATCATGGACCATAACCTAATGTGATTAGGCCCGAGCCAGTAGGCCTAATCACTCACATCAAGATCTATGTGTGCAACAGTGCATCTCCATGCCCTGTGATCGTCCATCTCGTCCTCGTCGGTTCCGTCGACATCTTGATGCATCTTCATGCATTGCGATCGTCCGTCTCGTGGGTCCCGCTATCGCATCCACGCTCCCGCTGCGCCTCTTCATGTGATTACAACTTAATCATAGGCACGCAGGCCCGACAATAAACGAGAAATATAATGGAGGCTCGCAGACCTCAATAATAATAATCACAATTACACACATCACACGGTCCATGATCATCCGTCCACACATCATAAATCACATGTATAAATAATCATAATCATGTAGGACTACTAGATAATAATAAAAATAATAATTAACTAAACCTTTTAATTAATTAATATTTTTTGAAATTAGGGACATGTTGGGAATTTCTGAATTTATAGGGGTATTTTCATAATTTTGACAAAAGACAGAAACTGGAATTTCTCAAATTCCGAGGGGTAAAACTATCTTTTCCCCAGAAAACCCTAATGCCCTACTATCCTTTGCTGCTGCCGCCGCCGCCGCCACCTTGCTGGCGGCGGCCTGTGCGGCGGGGCGAGGGCATTGCCCTCACCTGCAGGCGGCACGCCCGCTAGCGGCGCTGCCGCTGCGGGTGGGTGCCCCCTTCGGGCGCCGCTGCCTCCGCAGGCGGTGCTGTCCCGCCTGGCGGCCGCCCCTGTTGGGGGGGTTTCGCCCACGGGAGCAGCGGCGGCAGGCGCCGCTGCCCTGCGGCGGCAGACGACGCTGCCCTGCGGCACCTCTGCCCGTGGGCTGCCAGCCCCGCCGGCAGCAAGCCTGCTGCAAGCAGGCCGCCGGCCGGCTGCTGCAAACGCAGCCCCTGTGCTGCCCGCCTTCGGCTGCGCTTCACGCACGCAGATCGAGGGCAGCAACTGTTGCTGTCCTTTCTCGCTTTTGCGTCAACGATTTTGACGTCAATATTCTTCCTAAACACAACACACGTAGTTTAAAACCAATCATTCGCACGAACAACCTGGCTCTGATACCACTGTTGGGAAATCATAGGGGCGACATCACATGCGCAGCGGAAGAACAAGAAAACAAAATCCCGATTCCCAAAGAGATGTTCGTCGTCGTATGAAGATTGGTGCGCAAAATCCGCGAAATTTAAAACTGCGTATAAAGTAGATTGTGTTACTAGGGAGATCGTATATCCCTGTTTCCTTGCAGATCCTTAGGAGAGGGTGAAGGAGGTCAAGCGTCCTCCTCTCTAACGATGATCCACACAGCAGGGTTGCGATGACGCTCCTCAAGACTCCAGGCGTGCTCTGAGGTGGAGAGGAAGAGGAGAATAGGAAAGGCGAGCAAAGGCTCAAGCCTATAAGGCTTTGAATCCCTCCTATTTATAGAGGTCCCCTGTCAAACCCTAATGGGTCCTCCCCTAATGGGTATTGGATCTACATCCAATAAGACAAGGGCTCCGTCGGATATCTCATATCCGAACCTCTACTCATCGCAATGCCTACCATATGTGTGTGACCCTCTAGGCCCAATATCGAGCTGGACGTGAGTCATACCTGTCAGAACTCCTTCTAACTCAGTGAATTATTATCTATGTAATAATTCACTTGACTCATCGACTACGGACGTACTAGGCCACTACGCCGTAGTCCCCAGACGATACAGGGGAATCCAATCCATTGGACCTGTCTGTCCTTAGTTACCGTGTACCTATAATCCCTCACCCATCTAATATCCCAGATACCGTATATCGAGCATGGTGTTGTCAGACCCATATGGTTTCTACTCGAGTCTCGCTCTAATCGGATTCTCCCGGAGAACTCTTTCTCTCTCAACCCGAATGACCCTGGCCAGGGATTTGTCTGAGCAAGAACACATGGGATATTCCTCTCATTATGCTGAGAGTGGATGATCCTCTATCGACACTCAATAGCCCTCGTAAGGTCGACTACCACTCCCAATGACCAGCTGTACTAGATCTGGGATAGCCAAACCTATAAGTCTGGTATCAAAGAGTGGAGCACTCATACAGGACATCCTTGGTGTCTCAAGTCTAAGGACCAGATACACCACTAGGACTACGGAATCGCTGTCTGACAATAAGGCATCATCAACCATCCAGCATTCCGTAAGCGGATCAATCAGTGAACTCATTTTCCAATAAGCACATGTACTGTATCCCTAGTGTCCCTACACGAGCAGCTATGAGACCAGTTGCATCCATCATATGGATGGGTATACAGCACAACAGTCTATCCGGTTATCACGATGTCCCTCTCGAGTAACCTATGACCGGGATTATTTAGGATATGTATTTAAAGGTGAATCGATCTCATTATCGTGATCTCATCACGATCCGATTCCCATTGCACAAATCCAAGGACATCACAATATATATATGCATTTATGCAATAGTTATAAAGTGATATACGCCAAAATATAATAAGCAAAAAGATTCTGTATCAAGTCACATGTGCCATCACTCACGTGATTGGCTTGCTGGGCACCTATGACTAGCACCTTCGACTGCGCTGCATGCACGCAGATCGAGGGCAGCAATTGTTGCTCCCCTTCCTTGTTTTTGCGTTAAAATTCTTCCTTAACACAACACACGCAGTTCAAAACCAATCATTCGCACGAACAACCTAGCTCTGATACCACTGTTGGGAAATCTTGATGTGGCGACATCACATGCGCAGCGAAAGAACAAGGAAAAACAAAATCCTCGATTCCCAAAGAGATGCTCCTCGTCGTGCGAAGATTGGTGCGCAAAATCCGGGAAACTTAAAACTGCGTATAGAGTAGATTGTGTTACCTAGGGAGATCGTATATCTCTGTTTCCTTGCAGATCTGAAGGAGGTCAAGCGTCCTCCTCTCTAGCGGTGATCCACACAGCAGGGCTGCGAAGACGCTCCTCAAAACTCTAGGCCTACTTTGAGGTGAAGAGGGGGAGGAGAATAGTAGAGGCAAGCAAAGGCTCTAGCCTATGAGACTCTGAATCCCTCCTATTTATAGAGGTCCCCTATCAAACCCTAATGGATCCTCCCTTAGTGGGAATTGAATCTGCATCCAATAACCCAAGCTTTTTAGATTAGTGGATCTCTATCCAATAATCTCTCAAGGGCTCTTATTGGATCTCGTCCATGGGATCTAATAATTCAGGGGTTTATTGGATATCCAATAAGACAAGGGCTCCGTCGGATATCTCATATCTGAACCTCTACTCATCGCAATGCCTACCACATGTGTGTGACCCTCTAGGCCCAATATCGAGCTGGCTGTGAGTCATACCTATCAGAATTCCTTCTAACTCGGTGAATTATTATCTTTGTAATAATTCACTTAACTCATCGACTACGGACATACTAGGCCACTACGCCGTAGTCCCCAGACGATACAGGGGAATCCAATCTATTGGACTTGTCTGCCCTCAGTTATTGTGTACTTATAGTCCATCATCCATCTAATATCCCAGAGACTGTATATCGAGCATGGTGCTGTCAGACCCATACGGTTTCTTTTGGAGAACTCTTTCTCTCTCAACCAAAATGACCCTGGCCAGGGATTTGTTTGAGCAAGAACACATAGGATATTCCTCTCATGACGTCGAGAGTGGATGATCCTCTATTGACACTCAATAACCCTCGTAAGGTCGACTACCACTCCCAATGTCTAGTTGTACTAGATCTGGGACAGCCAAACCTATAAGTCTGGTATCAAACTATGGAGCACTCATACAGGACATCCTTGGTGACTCAAGTCTAAGGACCAGATACACCACTAGGACTATGGAATCGCTGTCTGACAATAAGGCATCATCAACCATCCAGCATTCCGTAAGCGGATCAATCGGTGAACTCATTCTCCAATAAGCACCTGTATTGTATCCCTAGTGTCCCTACATGAGCAGCTATGAGACCAGCTGCATCCATCATATGGATGGGTATACAGCACACCAGTCTGTCCGGTTATTACGATGTCCCTTTCGAGTAACCTATGACCGAGATTATTTAGGATTTGTGTTTAAAGGTGAATCGATCTCATTATCGTGATCTCATCATGATCCGATTCCCATTGTACAAATCCAAGAACATCACAATATATATATATATATATATATACATATATATATATATATGTATATATGCAATAGTTATAAAGTGATATATGCTAAAATATAATAAGCAAAAAGATTCTGTATCAAATTGCATGTGCCATCACTCACGTGATTGGCTTGTTTGGCACCTATGGCTAGCATTTATACTATTGTACGAGAGTCGATAGCACGTCGGTTTGGTGTGGCTGCTGATTCTTGAGGGATGGGATGACACTTTTGATCAGTCGTCATCTCAGGTGGCATGCGGAGCAATGTCAGACGGCACCACCCCGAGCTCTCGGGATGGGACATGTGGAATAGCTTCTTAGTACACTTCTGACTTGACGTGTGGCGTCAGCTATGACGTGTCTTGGGCCCAAAATATGTCGTATCAAATAATACTATATTAAAAGCTAAAATAGCTAAAGAGATGGGGCATAATTATTATGGAGAACCCGCATGGCCCAATGATATTTTATATTTTATTCAATAGTAATTCTAGGTACTATTGCATGTAATGTAGGCTTGGTAATTCTAGAACCATCATTAGTAATGTAGGCTTTGAAAATATTATCAAAATGGTACTTCGTTCCCGTATTATAAATACTCCATACACCAGCGGGCAGGTGGTGCGACGGAGCTAGAAGCCTTCCACTATGCGGCGGCAGGGGCAAGAGGATGCCGGGCCCACGTGGCCAGCCTGACGGACTTCGGCGGGGTGGGCGACGGGGTGACCTCCAACACGGCGGCCTTTGCGGCGGCCGTGGCCAACCTTAGTAAGGTGGCGTATGACGGCGGCGCGATGCTGGTGGTGCCGGCCGGCCGGTGGCTCACCGGGCCCTTCAACCTCGCCGACCACTTCACCCTCTTCCTCGACCACGACGCCGTCATCCTCGCCACTCAGGTCCGCCTCCCTCCTCCGCCCCCTTCCCCCACCTTCTCCTCCATCTATTTTGATGTAGAGTGCATGTTCATAATCGTTCACGGCTTGTTTGCCATTACCATCGCCTCTATCATCCTCGGTGGTGATTATGGCTAGTAGCCCTTCCCATCGAGTCTGTTCATATGACAGCTCTCGCCAGATGAACGGTGATGATGAAGAATAGATTCGTCACTGGTGAGCCCCACTAGAACGTTACATAGCGAGTGTAGACTATTCTAACGTTTCCTTCATCTCATCTCCAAGGATAATTCACAAGTCTAATCCGATGTGCATAGTCACCGCTTTCGACTGATGAGGGAAAAGAAGTGAACTAAGAAGTGCATAGTCAATTTGTCTTGATAATATTAATTTCTGAAATAATTACAATTTGTATGGTAGATTTTTGACTATTTAGTATCTCTACTTTGATCTCTCAAAATAAGAAAACAGTAATATTTGTTTTGTTTTATTATTATTATTATTATTATTATTATTATTATTATTATTATTATTATTATTATTATTTCTCTTGTATGTCATATCTGAACATCAATAATCTTGGATTAGAATCCACATAAAAAATTTCCTTTCAAATTTCAAGATCTTGAAGATTACGCTCCAAAATTAATAAGTTTTAATTGAGAATGACATTCTTTCCGTGTAAGAACTTTAAGGTAGGAAAGGATGCGAGGAAACCAGCATAAGAATGGAATGAGTGTGGACCTTATCCTTACATGAATTTTAGGCTCCACCATCAGTCTAAAAGTTAGGCGGATGACTTTCTAACACAAAACTGCTATTTAGACTCTCAAAACACAAACTCTCTCTTTGATATTTTGTAGGAAAGAGTACTGTCATCCAATCTCTCAGTGTTTTCTTTTTGACTAAACCTTGTAGATCTGTGTAGCTAATTGGGTTTCCTGAAGACAGCAAAACTCTATTAATGCTACAAACTTGGGAGAACAAGTTAGATTTCAACTGCAGCTTATAGAACATAAATTTCTATTCTGCAATCCCATTTTATGGCTTCTCACACTGCAACTTGGACAACATTGCTTATGAATTGCATGGATACTCTTTTTTTTTTTTTGTTTATTGGTAGCTAATAGAAGCTTTAATACTATGTTCTTTTGTTCAATCTGCATCAACTAAGACAATTGGTGATATGCTTATGCAGGATATCAACGAGTGGCCGATCATTGACCCTTTGCCCTCCTACGGTAGAGGAAGAGATGCGGCTGGGGGTAGATACAGTAATCTCATCATGGGATATAACCTAACCGATGTGGTCATAACAGGTAGTATATACGTTGCATATTTCCAGTACTTCTATCACATTACTTCTAAATTCATAAAGCCTGCGTCGTGTTGTCATTCCATGATCCCCTAAAATTTAATAAAAAAATTATTTTTAATCAAAAATTATAATATTTAATTCAGTTTATGATGTTTTGGTGTGCTTTGATTGACAAGAAGACACATATATATCATCATCTAACTTGTTTGCATCATAGATGGGGAACAGAATATAATTTGATTGCAACATACCACGTCCTGATGCTAACAAGTTTTATTGTTATTTTTAGGGAATAATGGAACTATCGATGGACAAGGTGAAACCTGGTGGAAAATGTTCCGTAACAAAGAACTCAATTACACTCGTGGATACCTCATTGAATTGATGTACTGCAAACAAGTGCTGATTTCCAACATTACATTGGTTAACTCTCCATCGTGGAATGTCCATCCAGTGTACAGCAGGTTTATATTAATAATCTACTTTCAGAACACTTGAAGGCTTCTTTTGCTTTCCATTCTATTGTTACAATCTGATGTTAACGTGAATGAATGCACTGTGCAGCCACGTAATCGTCTCAGGCATCACAATTCTTGCACCGGTCAACTCTCCCAACACTGATGGGATCGATCCAGGTGGATATCGTACCTACATTTACTTGGGTTGTAGATTCTATGTTGCTGTTTCGATTGATTCTTTTTGGTGGTTTCTCTCTTCTACGCAGACTCATCCTCCAATGTCCGCATTGAGGACTGCTACATAGTCTCAGGCGATGACTGCATCGCCATTAAAAGCGGTTGGGATGAGTACGGGATTGCATTCAACATGTCAAGCAAACACATAGTGATCAGACGGCTCACCTGCATCTCCCCCACGAGCGCTGTCATCGCCCTGGGAAGCGAGATGTCGGGAGGAATCCAAGATGTCCGGGCCGAAGACATCACGGCCATCCACTCCGAATCCGGCGTCAGGATCAAGACGACCATCGGAAGGGGAGCTTACGTGAAGGACATATTCGTGAGAAGAATGAATCTGCACACAATGAAGTGGGTCTTCTGGATGACGGGCACCTACGGGCAGCACCCGGACGACAAATTTGATCCGAAAGCCATTCCGGTGGTGCAGAATATCAGTTACAGCAACGTGGTGGCCGAGAACGTGACCATGGCCGCGAAGCTGGAGGGGATTCCCGGCGCGCCCTTCACCGGAATATGCATCTACAATGTGACGGCGGAGGTGGTGAAGTCGAAGAAGCCGATTTGGAACTGCACCGACGTGGAGGGCGTATCGAGTCACGTGACGCCCACTCCCTGTGCGCAGATTCCGGAATATCCAGATCGTATAACGCATTGCCCCTTCCCTGAAGATGATCTACCTGTGAATGGTGTTGGGCTAGAGGAGTGTGCTTATCAGAGAGCCAAACCATGAGTTGAGATGCTTTCTACAACTCATGGTTTAATGGCATAACCTATGATGTCCTGAAGCTTGGCAGATTAAAATGTTTGCCTTGAACAAAGGCAGATGTAATTGATCATATATCATACTTGGGAGGAACAAAGGCAGATGAAATATCCAATAATATTTCATTGCTATAAATATGGATTATTGAAAAAATAAGACATGTTATTTATTTGAATACTTTTCTTCAACTTGGAAGTGTTATATTCTTTATTTGATACCAATAGTTGAAATGAATTTTTCAAAGAGAGGATGACTTATGATTGTCACTAAAACGATTGATTTTATCCCTAATATTTGAATTCAGAACCAAATATATCTTCACTTTCAAATACCACGTAAGCACCCTATGTTGTATAGGATAGGTCGATTTATTTGAGGAGAACTTTTTCTATGATCATATCTGAATCATGTTATGCATGAACAGGCTTCGTTAGATCCTATAGAATAAAATAAGTGAGGTGGGATGATTCAATATTCTATTTATTCAACTTCCTTATTTACAGTATGGAAACATATTCATTTCCTCTTCATCGATCCAAATCTATAACACTATCAAAGTGAAATAAGAGATCTAAGGTAGAACATAGGTTGGACTTTATTAGTAACAAGTAAATATTTTGTACGTAAAAAAATTAAGATATTAGGGGGATAAACACCAATAAAAAAATATGAGGCAATCCAAAAAACACTTGATTATGATCAAATTTATAAGCCGACTTGGATATCGAGCGTTTACCTATAAGAACTAAATTAGTTGCGATAAATAGTTGCAACCCTAGAAATTAGAATTTAGTAAATCATTTCTTACATAGAGTCATTATATATGATACGTGAAGATATGTATGAAAAGTAGATTTTATACGGATCTATTTTTGCCATTCATTTCGTTCTTGCTCGAGCCGAATGATAAAAAATTATCATATTTGGTTCCTTCAGGGGGTGGATCCATAAGAATTCACCTATCCCAATAACAAAAAACCTTGACTAGAACGATACTATATTAAGAGAAAGTTCGCAAGGTGGCCATGGAAGGCCTAGGTCGCACGTTGGTGAGGAAGTTCTACTCGAACACCCTGGTGAGCTGGTCAAAGGACAAGACCAAAGATTGGTGCAATCGGTTGAACCACGCTTGTACCGGTCCCCTCAGGGTGGTTGGAAATGCCCGGCACATCAATGCATCGGAGGTGTCATGGAGGGCCATCTGAGCCCGAAATGCGGAGATATGCTCCGCGGGATCGGAGCCGCCGTCATATGTCTCCTATACCGACAGCCTGAAGTTGAGGGGTACCGACTTGTCCTGTACTTCCTGTGTGAAATGGGACCTACCTGAGCCGCCTTCACTAGACTCGCTCAGTGATATTTGGAACTCACGCTAGAACTCGTCCAGGCGTTGGTTGACCCAGGACAATTGGGCCTTGAGCAAGTCGTCCACCAAGTCAAACGATATGGTATCAGGCTCGAAGTAGGGTAGTGTGACCTAGCAGGGTGCGGGTATGCTCTGTTCGGGCGAACCTCTCGGGTCCATCGCTTACTCTCGGGCTTTCCCCCATCTCGACTTGGAACCCACTCGGCCTCTGTCGGGTCGAGTCAGTTGGGGGAGTCGCTAGCCACACGATTTGAGGAATGAGCGGAGCGAGCATCTGCATCATGCCCACCATGGCTTGCAATTATTTGGTCAGGCTGACGAATGCCTCGGGTGTCACGGCCGAGGGTCCCGTGGTTAGTTCGAGGGGTGACAACCATGGGTCATTGAAAAGGTGCCAGTAGCGATCTGGCGTTGAGGCCGGGATCCCCCCATTTCCGAGGGTGGGGAGGGATTGATTTCTGGGCTCGATGGAGGGGAGAACGGTCGGTGGTTCTCCCTCGAGGAGAGCTTCTACTACATGCTTCTACGAAATGGCCCTTCTTCTAGCGCCAAAATGTTAGTGAACAAGTATACCATGGCTGATGAGTTAGCACGGTTTGGTCCACGGGTCAATGTCGGGAGCCTTCTATCGAGTGAGCTGGATGACAAGGTGGTCGTGCCCTCGGGAAGGGATGCTTATTAGCATTGGTCGGGCTCCGGTCGATTGACGACTCGTCCTTGCGCGTTGGATGGCGACCCCTGGGTTGAGACGCTCACAGCTCGCGAGTGGTCATTCGCCTGCAGAAATGGCCCTCGTCGGGTGATCCCCGACTTTGGCCCCTTCGATGAGCAAGTCAGTAGTGGGTGGATTGTTTTCTATTTTTCTTCCCTCCTCTCACCCCTGGACGGATGTTGGCCAGGGGCTTTATACTATTGTACGAGGGTTAATAGCACGTCGGTTCGACGTGGCCGCTGACTCTCGAGGGATGGGACGACACTTATGACCGAGCTCTCGGGATGGGACATGTGGAACAGCTTCTTGGTACGGTTCTGACTTGACGTGTGGCTTCAGCTGTGACGTATCTTGGGGCCAAAATACGTCGTATCAAATAATACTATATTAAGGCATAAAATGGCTATAGAGATAGGGCATAATTATTATGGAGAACCCGCATGGCCCAATGATATTTCAGTAGCAATTCTAGGTACTATTGCATAGGCTTGGTAATTCTAGAACCATTAATGTAGGCTTTGAAAATATTACCCAAATGGTACTTCGTTCCGTATTATAAATACTCCATACAATGCCCAATAAGTTATTAGGTGTTTTTTTTAATGGTTTCAATACCAATGAGATTATTGACAGCACTTTTTTTTAAGAATATTAATAAATATTAAAATCTATTTCATCATCGAATAGCTACAATAGACTTTTTGATTAGCAGCTCTTTGGTTAGGTATTGGGGCAACATTATTAATTGATAAATCGCTAACTTTAAGTATTTTTTAACTTAATTCAACTGTGAAATACCTAGATATAAGTATCTAAGAATAGTCACTTCAAAGTTACTATTCTTTGATACATTAATTTGATTATGATTATTTCATGAAAATACATATTGTGCCAAAAAGATTAAAAATAAATTTCTTCTTTCTTTACAAATTTTTCTTTCTATTTTTATTAGAAAAAGAAGATGAAATAATTGTAATGGATTTAAAATGAAAACTTATTCTTAGTTAAATCAATTGTGAAATGCTTTGGTAGAGTGTCCAATATCTCTTTTACATCTTCTATGTGAACATATTCAATTCTCATAGGATCTTCTTGACTCTTATTTAAAGGGTCCAATAATATGTGTATATTGGATCTTTTGAGACAATTATTGGTCTTAGAATGTAATTCTGATTGGCCAATAAAAATACATGTCAATATAATTTTTTTTTAGTTTTTTTAAATTAGTTAATCTATCTTGGAAGGTAAAAATGGGTAGAGTAAACCTATTTTTATTTTATTTGAAATTAATGTCCTCTTCCTCTGCATGTAGGAAATGAATAAAATAAATCAATTAAATCACGCGAAGTGCTTTCATAGAAGTTAAACTTCCATTCATCCACATCTCTTGTTTTTTATTCCCATTCCCATAGGAATGAATACTATGATTCACATTTCGAATAGGCATAGACATATCATCTTTAAGATAACTTCTATCTTGAGAGTTATTCACAATCTCCCCTAATGTATAATCTAATTGTTAGGATCAAGAGCACTAAGAGGGGGGGGGGGTGAATTAGTGCAGTGGAAAACTTTCGACGATTAAAACTACGTTCGTACGATAAGAGCGATTTCGGTGGAAAAGCCGATTCGTAAATCACTTTAACTTATGATCAAGCAAGATGCAGTTAAAGTAAGTCTATGAAGGCAGTTTGCAGTTATGATGGAAATTAGAATGTAAGCGTAAACTTAAAATATGATGTTCGTACGATAAAACTGATTTACGTCTAAACGTCGATTCGGAAAATACTAAACTTTGAAACACGATCGTAAATGCACAGAAGGCAGTAAGCTATTGAGGAGGTTTGCAGTAAAGATAATATGCTCAAAGTAAATGCAAACCGAGATTTAGAGTGGTTTGGTCAATCTTGACCTACATCCACTTTTGGCTTCCTCCACCGACGAGATCACCGACGTCCACTAGAGGCCTTCCTTCAATAGGTGAAGGCCAACCACCCTTTTACAGTTTTACTCCTTTTGACGGGCTTAGGAGATAACCCTTACAAACTTTTCTCTCCTCTATTGAAAGATCAAAACTTGGAAGAAAAGAGGGAAGAGAACTTCTAGAATTTACAACACTTTTGAGCTCTAAAATCACAGAGTAAGATCAAGCTTTTGGTGCCTTTGGGTTACCCTTTCATTGCTGAAAGGGTGGGGTATTTATAGGCCCCAACCCAATTTGAATTTCGAGCTCAAAACTGTCAATTCCCGGAATTCCGGGGTCTAGCGGTTGCACCGCCTGGCAGAGCTCGAAGACTGAGCCTCTAGGCAGTATCACCTCTTGTAAGGGGTGGTTGCACCTCCTGCCAGAGCTCGGAGACCGAGCTCAAGCGGTTGCACCTCGGTTAGAGGTGGTTGCACCGCCCAGCTAGAGCTCGGAGACTGAGCCCTAGGCGGTGCCACCGCCAAACCAGGCAGTGCCACCTCTGGCCAAGTAATCTGGGTCCGAATGGGCTAATCCATTCGGCCCAAGTAATCTTAAGACATTTACTGCAACTTGCTTCGGTGCGTCAATCGCTTCTTCCGGCGAGCTTCCAGCGAGCTTCCGTCGATCATCCGATGAACCCTCGGTGATGCTTCTACAGACTTCCGGCAAACTCCTGGACTTGCGACGATCCACTTGGCAAGTTCCGACGAGCTTCTTTGGCAAGCTCCTGGACTTCTCGGATTTGTTCCCGCAGAACCTCCGACGACCGTTCGAACTTCCGTCGAATTCTCGAACTTCCAACGTGATCATAGTCTTGACTCTAGCGCAACTCCTGCTGCATGTCTTACTTTCATCGTAGTTAATCCCGCACATGTAAAACAAATCTTCAATGGAGACAATTAATCCTAAGCAATTAACTAAGTTGTCCGACATGTCATTGGTCCCTCGACGCTTCATCCGATTCTTCCGCGCATCGTCCTTTCCTGCGGCCTATTGCCCAATCGGCCAGTTGACTCTGCAACTCCGATATCCTTGGCACAATACCCGCTCTTCTTGGCCCGATGCCCGAGTCCACGACCCGAAGCCTTTTGTCGATACGTCAATCGATCTACCGGCCCGACGTCCAATCTTCTGACATGTTCCTCCAGCACAACATTATTTTTACTGCTTTAATTGTCTCATCCTGATCGGAGCATCCTACGTCACTCAAAACACTGATTAAAACATAAACATATATCAAGTGGTTTCATCATCAAAATACGAGATTCAACGATCTCCCCCTTTTTGATTATGACAACTACTTGATGACGAAGTAATCCTTAACTCCTGGAGTTTAAACAAACTCCCTCTATCAATATATCATATTGATAGAACCTTGAATTCAAACTGAATTCAAGTCATTGCAATGTTCATCATGAATACTTGCAACACGTCATCATGAACTTATGCATAGACTTATGCATAACATCATACTTCTCCCCCTTTGTCATCAACAAAAAGGAGAAGTCCAACTATTCTTGTGTTTGGAATATAAGTTTAACTCATTGCATGAAAAACAGAATATCAAGTTTTATCATCATGCAGTTTTGAAGCTAAAAAATTTAGCAAATGTTACATCATGCTTAGAACATTCAAGCTATCATGTTTTAGATATGCAAGTTTTACAACATACAAGATAGCAAATTCAAAGATATGCAAGTTGACATATTTGCTTTTCTTTGCGATAGGTAAGATAGCACTTTTGCTTCTAGAAATATGCAAGTTAGCAATCTTTGCTTCTTTTTTTAGATGAGCAATTTCTTGCTTCCCTTGCAAAGTTTGAGCTAGCAATTTTGCTTCCATTGCAAAGTGCAAGTTAGCATGTTTTGCATCTTGAGATAGGCAAGATAGCATATTTTTACATTTTCATGAGATTTCAATCTAGCAATTCTCGGTGATGTTCAAGATAGCAATTTCTTCTCTTTTGAGAAGTGCAAATTTTGCTTTCTACTTGAATTGTGCAAGCCAGCTATCTCCCCCTTTGTCATTGTCAAAAAGAAGGGAAGACCCTTTATGTCAATTTCTAAATCATGACAAAGGTGAGTAATCATTCTTATTTCAAAATTTCATAATTAAGATAAACCTTGAATTCAAATTAAGGCAATTTTAATCATCATTTACACCATATGCAATACATCACATACATCATAATAAAAAGCATAAGTATTACATGCATCATTTTAGCAACAAATCATAGCATTTTATCACATGGCAAGATATCAGCAAATAAAATTACGATGCAAGTTATTGATATCTTAACATGATTCAAATATTTCAAGTATTTAGCAATCATAGCATTTCATCTATTTCTCATTCAAATATAGTACTCATAGTATCAATTCATATTTTTCTCCCCCTTTGTCAGCAACAAAAAGGAGAACGATATAAACAAGTTTTAAATGTAAGCGCGGTAATGATTCATGCCACAACTAGGTTTATGTCATTTTTCAACAATAAGTGATAGGATATCAATTTGACAAATAACTTAAGGAAAATATGACTTAGAGATAGCTTTCATTACTTCTTCCTCTTTATTTGTTATTATCTTTTTTGCATGAAGGAGGAAAGTCACTAGTGAGCTTACTTGAATGAAGTTAAAATTGATAGGATATTAAAGCACACTTCATTTTTACAAGGATCAAGATATGTGTGTGAATCAAATCCTTGCACGTAAAACTATTTCTCTAAAGATATAAGAAGGAATCATCAAATCCATTTCTTGAAAGATATTTTTCATAAGATAAGTCTATGAGAGATGCATTTGCTAGTTGATTCCATATGTCAAAAATCAATGATATTTTTGGATTTTCAATTGTTAGGATCAAGAAAAATGAAATTTAACACTTTCATGCATTCGGACATGGTTTTGCTATAGATTTTCAAACACAATCATGAAGATAAAACATGCTCATGATCATGAAAATTTTTGTATCCAAAACACATAATTTCCAACATATTATTAAGGCATGTAATAGTGTAAAGTTCTCATTATAGCAATTTAGTGAGTGAATTAAGGACGTCCGAAAAATGATTTTAATAAGTTCATGCATTTGGACACATTTTTGCCATATGGTTTTCAAATACACTCATGAAAATAATACATACTTATCATCATGTATAACTTAAAATTTCATGCATAAAATTATCAATCATAGTATCAAAATATTTAATATTACATCATTATGCATTTCTTCAAGCATGATTTTATTTAATCAAAATCGAGAAATAACAATGGAAATCAACATGATAAACATTATTACTTCTTAACCACATATAGCATGATATTAAACTTCTTAATATTTTCATTAAGACATTAAGCATGGTTTTAATCAAAATCAGAAATAATCAAAATACACATTTTTTCTTCTTAAGAAAAACATACATAGGATCATTAGATTTAAATCTAACATTTTATTTCATTAACATGAAACTTGTAATTTTTATTATTATTTTCAAATTACGAGAATGATCATATTCTTGCATTTTCAAATATTTTTTTAATATGCAATTTTCAAGAAAAATAATTATTCTAAAAAAAGAAAATGCATCATGAAAACATCAAGTAATTTCAAAACAAATTAAGGGGGTTTCGATTACCTCATCGTTGAATGCCGTTAAGGCGTAGTTTGCCACGCCTTTCTTGATTTTCTCCTCATCTTCGGAGGAGCTCGATTCATCACACTTTGTGTTCTTCTTCTTGTATTCAAAGTAAGTAGTTCCGTTCTTTTTGCTTTTTAATCTTTGTTTCATTTGAGTTTAAGTTCACCATCACTTGAGCTTATGCTCGAGTGGTGTTCAAATGTTCTTTGTCCAAAATCCTTCCTATTCTTTGGAAGGTTGTTTTATTCATTATGTTCATCATGTGCATTGTGCACCATTTCATATGTCATCAATGAACCGATAAGTTCTTTAAGTGGAAAAATATTTAAATCTTTTGTTTCTTGTATTACCATTATTTTAGGATCCCACCTTTTTGAAAGAGATATTAAGATCTTGCTTACGAGATCAAAAGTCAAAAAATATTTACCAAGAACTCTTTGATTATTGACGACATCCGTGAAACGGGTGTACATGTCACCTATAGTCTCGCTTGGTTGCATTCGAAAAAGCTCAAAATCATGCAATAAAATGTTAACTTTCGAGTCTTTGACTCTACTAGTTCCCTCGTGCGTGATTTCAAGTGTTCGCCAAATATCAAAAATTGTTTCGCACATAGAAATCCGATTGAACTCATTTTTGTCCAAAGTGCAAAATAAGGCATTAATAGCCTTTGCGTTTAAAGAAAAATTCTTCTTCTCCAAATCCGACCATTCGTTCATCAGTTTAGAGGGAAGTTGAAAATTATTTTCAATAATATTCCATAAATCCAAATTCATAGAAATCAAGAAAACTCTCATTCGAGTTTTCCAGTAAGTGTAGTCCAATCCGTTAAACAACTATGGACGAACAATCGATAAGCCCTCTTGAAAGCAATGAAGAGCCATTTCTCTTGGGTGTAAATCTGAAATGAGAAATACCAAGCTCTGATACCAATTGTTAGGATCAAGAGCACTAAGAGGGGGGGGGGGGTTGAATTAGTGCAGCGGAAAACTTTCGACGATTAAAACTGCGTTCGTACGATAAGAGCGATTTTGGTAGAAAAGCCGATTCGTAAATCACTTTAACTTGTGATCAAGCAAGATGCAGTTAATGCAAGTCTATGAAGGTAGTTTGCAGTTATGATAGAAATTAGAATGTATGCGTAAACTGAAATATGATGTTCGTACGATAAAACTGATTTATGTCTAAACACCAATTCGGAAAATACTGAACTTTGAAACACGATCATAAATGCACAGAAGGCAGTAAGCTATTGAGGAGGTTTGTAATAAAGATAATACGCTTAAAGTAAATGCAAACTGAGATTTAGAGTGGTTCGGTCAATCTTGACCTACATCCACTTTTGGCTTCCTCCACCGACGAGATCACCGACGTCCACTAGAGGCCTTCTTTCAATAGGCGAAGGCCAACACTCTTTTACAATTTCACTCCTTTTGACGGGCTTAGGAGACAACCCTTACAAACTTATCTCTCTTCTATGGAAAGATCAAAACTTGAAAGAAAAGAGGGAGGAGAACTTCTAGTCTTTACAATACTTTTGAGCTCTAAAATCACAGAGTAAGACCAAGCTTTCGGTGCCTTTGGGTTACCCTTTCATTACTGAAAGGGTGGGGTATTTATAGGCCCTAACCCAATTTGAATTTCGAGCTCAAAACTGTCAATTCCCGAAATTCCGGGGTCTGGCGGTTGCACCGCTTGGCAGGGCTCAAAGACTGAGCCTTTGGGCGGTATCACCTCTTGTCAGGGGTGGTTGCATCTCCTGCCAAAGCTTGGAGACTAAGCTCAGGCGGTGCCACCGCCTGACTGGGGCAGTTGCACCGCCCAACCAGAGCTCGGAGACCGAGATCAATTGGTTGCATCTCTCTCAGAGGCGGTTGCACCGCCCAACCAGAGCTCAGAGATTGAGCCCTGGGCGATGCCACTACCGACCTAGGCGGTGCCACCTCTGGCCAAGTAATCTAGGTCCGAATGGGCTGATCCATTTGGCCCAATTTGGGTCTGTCAAGGGCCCAATTGCTCCAAGATTAAGTTAATGGGATCACCTCCCATTTCTAACTTAATCATCGTGCTAACTACGAATTTCTTAAGACATTTACTACAACTTGCTTCGGTGCATCAATCGCTTCTTCCGACGAGCTTTCGACGTGCTTCCGTTGATCATCCGATGAACCCTCGGTGATGCTCCTACGGACTTCCGGCAAACTCCTGGACTTGCGACGATCCACTTGGCAAGTTCCGATGAGCTTCTTTAGCAAGCTCCTTATAATCACACTAAATATTTAAGTTAGGAATTGATTTTCTTTCCTTACTTGTTATTATAATTTAAGGAAATCTTAATCTACTTCCTTGTTTGTTAATATGAATTAAGGAAATAACTAGTAAGTATTCCAAATATGATGATATCATATTTGTTAGTATATTAAATGGAAATAATTTATGTTAAATAAATACGAAAATTAAAATTTATTTCCCTTAATAGAGGCTCACCTCCTCCTATTTAAAGGGAGTGATTTCTCTCCTTCGTTCCTCACCTAGTCGAGCCTGGCAGCGGGAGGAACGAGGAGTTACACCCTGTTGATAAGAGAACGAGGAGTTATACCCTGTTGACAAGAGGTAGGTTTCCCTGCCTTTCTTAAATTTAAAAGTTTTAGTTTTTATTTTGATTCTTTGAATGTTGAAAGCTTGTAGTTTGAAATATGTTTATCAATTCTTTAAATGTTAAATTTTTTATTATTACATTAAAGTAATAACTTGTATAATGCTGACCCATGATTAAGTTTTTATTGTAGATTTAAAGATGTTAAAAATTTATATTTTTTATCTGATATTTCCTGATATTACTATTTATCTTTAATCTTATCTGGATTAAAATATTATTAGATTAAAATATATTATCTAAAATCTTTTGTGATATTCATTAATTTGAAATTTAAAATATGCTATTCTAAATTATTTAGAATTTGACTAGAATATGTTAAAATTTTATATGTATTGAAAGCATGATTTTTATGTGAATTTAGAAGGTTATTTCATTATATTAAAGTTTATGTCTTTTAATGTATTATGATTTTTATTTAAATTAGAATGTTATTTCCTTGTTTTAAAGCTTATCTCCTTGTCTATCATTCAATGCATTATTATGTTTTTTGTTTATATTGCTAATGAATATATGTTGCGGTATGAAATTATATATTATTTGGATTGAAATTGCTCACAGGCCAGGCCCAACCCATAGGTCGGGCCACAGCCTATTGGCTAGGCCTAATCAGTAGACCAGGCCCAGCCCGTAGGCCAGGCCCAACCCACGGATCAGGCCCTGGGCCCGTAGGCTAACCCAGCCTAACCATCATGGGCGGTCACATGCGATGCACATGACCAGTCCATGGGCCAAGGCTGGGCCAGCTTTGTGTGATGCATACCCAGTCATATATAATGCACATGACTAGTAGATGTGCTGGCTTAATCTAGATCAATATTATTGTTGGATTTGAGCCCAAGTATTGATTGAACTAAACTAGGCTTGATTAGTCTAGATCAATTCAGGGTGATTCCAAATTGATTGACTTATTCAAGTTAGTTTAACCTAAATTGAACCTAATCTAATCCAAATTATACTAGTCTAGGGTGGTTCCAGACCAATTAAATAAGGATTAGAGATCGGTTCAGTTAGGTCCTAGTAAATTGAGTTCAATTGGATCAATTGAACTAGAGTTCAAGTCAATTGAGGACTAATTTGTATTATTTGGTATTGATGATATTTGAAAAAAATGTTTAAATGTGTTATTTCATCTCTATATGGACATGACTAATGTGAGATTATATTATTTCCCTGCCAAGGGCAGGTAGGGCGATTCCCTTCGGGGATTAGCGGGTCGTCAGACGTGGCGGTTGGATGGTTCCTCCATCTGCTGTTGGGAGGAACGTGTCCCCACTTTGGCTGGTGTGGGACACCACTCTATCCGCTGTTGGGAGTGTGATATGAGTTTGCCTCCATCCGCTGTTGGGAGAACACAAACTCATCCCGTAGGATAAAGCCTCTCCATCCGCTGTTGGGGGAGTGCTCCTTCGGGTATTTGATATACGCCAATAAGATGATTGATTGAATTTTGAACATGTATTCATCTTGATTTGACTTTTGGGGTTCCTACTCAGCGTTGCTGAATTTTCTTTGTTTTTGATTTTTAGAGCAGCCTACCTCTAGTACTAAATCAGATTCCAGTGGAGAACGGACCTTCCTCTACCGCTAGGTAGAGCCACTTGGATGACTCTTGAAGTTAACATCACTATGTTTACTTTTTTATTTGTAATTTGATAAATAAATGAATTATAATAAATGGTTATAGATGATGAATAAAGTGATGTTTATCTATTTGGCCTGTGTGGAAATTAAAAAAAAAAATTCAGGATGTGACATCTTTTTATGGTATCAGAGCATGGTCTAGGGCCTGTAGGTGTATTAGGTCCCTTGATTGATTCTAATCGATGATTGTCTTTAACCTATTATAGGAGTAATGGAGCCAATACCAGAGATTAGTGGTCCTATCACTCAGGGTACTTATGGTCGCAATGCTATTGGACTACGCACTCGGAGAGGTGTTCAAACAAATAATAACTTGGAAGCTCCATGCATCGTAGAGCAAACCCAATCCTCACGTACACCTGTCATTGATTATAGACCAGCTTCTCCGACTTCGCAGAATGCCCCTCATGCCCCAGCACCCGTCAATGCTCAAGATAACGTACACGGAGTCCTCAATGCTATTAGAGGATATTTTGAGTGTCAAGAGGAATGAGATGAAATTCCACGGGGTAGGAATAATACTTTAGATCACTTTAAGAGATTGGGACCACCAGTTTTTGAAGGCAAGCCAGATCCAATTTTGCTGAACGTTGGAGTGAGTTGATCCATTCGGCCCAATTTGGGTCTTTCAGGGGCCCAATTGCCCCAAGATTAAGTTAATGGGATCATCTCTCATTTCCAACTAAATCATTGTGCTAACTACGATTTTTCCTAAGACATTTACTACAACTTGCTCCAGTGCGTCAATCGCTTCTTCCAGCGAGCTTCCGGCGAACTTCCGTCGATCATCCGATGAACCCTCGGTGATGCTCCTACGGACTTCCGGCAAACTCCTGGACTTGCGACGATCCACTTGGCGAGTTTCGACGAGCTTCTTTGGCAAGCTCATGGACTTCTCGGATTTGTTCCCTCGGAACCTCCGATGACAGTCCGAACTTCCATCGAACTCTCGAACTCCCAACGTGATCATTGTCTTGACTCCGGCGCAACTCCTGTTGCATGTCTTTCTTCCATCATAGTTAATCCTGCACACTTAAAACAAAACTTCGATCGAGACAATTAATCCTAAGCAATTAACCAAGTTGTCCGACATGTCATTGGTCCCTCGACGCTTCGTCCGATTCTTCGGCGCATCATCCTCTCCTGCAGCCTATTGCCCAATCGGCCAGTTGACTCCGCAACTCCGATATCCTTGGCACAATACCCGCTCTTCTTGGCCCGATGCCTGAGTCCACGGCCCGAAGCCTTCTGTCGATACGTCGACCGATCCACCGGCCCGACGTCCAATCTTCTGACATGTTCCTCCGGCACAACATGATTTTCCTGCTTTAATTGTCTCATCCTGATCAAAGCATCCTGCGTCACTCAAAATGCAGATTAAATCATAAACATATATCAAGTAGTTTCATCATCAAAATACGAGATTCAACAATCTCCCCCTTTTTTATGATGACAACTACTTGATGACGGAGTTAACCTTAACTCCCGGAGTTTAAACAAACTCCCCCTATCAATATGCCATATTGATAGAATCTTAAATTCAAACTGAATTCAAGTCATTGCAATATTCATCATGAATACTTGCAACATGTCATCATGAACTTATGCGTAAACTTATGCATAACATGTCATGTCATCAACATACTTCTCCCCCTTTGTCATCAACACAAAGGAGAAGTACCACAATCAAGTGTTTGTGATATTGGTTCAACTCATTGCATGAAAAACATAATATCAAGTTTTATCATCATGCAGTTTTGAAGCCAGAAAATTTAGCAAATGTTACATCATGCTTAAAACATTCAAGCTATCAAGTTTTAGATATGCAAGTTTTACAGCATACAAGATAGCACTTTTAGAACATGCAAGCTAGCAATTTAGAGATGTTCAAGAAGGCAACTCTTGCTTCTTGAAATATGCAAGTTGCAAGTTAGCAAATTTTTACGATATGCAAGTTTTGCTTCTTGAGATAGGCAAGATAGCACTTTTGCAATTTTTGTTTGGCAAGCTTGTGATGTTCAAGATAACAAGCTCTTTCTTCTCTTTTGAGAAGTGTCATTTTTGCTTTCTTTGCAAAGTGCAAGCTAGCAAAATGCCAAACTAGCAAGAGATAATGTTTTACATGAGGCAAGCCAACAATTTGGCAAGTGTTACATTTACATCTTCTCTTTAGATGTGCAAGAAGGTAAACAAGTTTTTACATTTTCTTGACATTTCAAGCTAGCAATTATCGGTGATGTTCAAGATAGCAATTTCTTCTCTTTTGAGAAGTGTAATTTTTTACCTTTTTCTTGAATTGTGCTAGCAATCTATCTCCCCCTTTGTCATTGTCAAAAAGAAGGGAAAAACCCTTTACATCAATTTCTAAATCATGACAAAGGTAAGTAATCATTCTTATTTGTGCATCATTATAGTTTCAATGCACAAATTCATTAACATTACATTTCATTTTTTTTATGCACGATACTGAAAAATCAATCATCATCATGAGCATATCAAACATGATATTTAAGCATTCATGATATATCATTTTGGCAACATAGATATTCAAACGATGGTATCTAAATGTCAGAATTCATTACATCCTATTATGCATGATCATTAACTCCTCATTTGTATTTCATGCATTATTTCATTTCATCTCATAAGGAATATCAAGAAGAGTTATTGGATGATGAGATAAATATTTTATGAATACACGGAATTGTATCATATCATAAGTGTTTCATGTATTCATATTATCACATGAAGCATATTATCATTTTTAAGATTCATAACATGAATAACGTTATTACTATTTCATCAAAATCAATTTCGAGATTCACACAATATCATGAAATCATTAATCTCGATAAGATGGGAAAAGCATTTTTTTTTTTAAGTGATTCTTTTAACACATCATAAAAAACTCATTCATAATTCAAGTGATTTACAAGATATCATAAATGAATTTATCACTTGTATTTGATCAAAATCAAGAACTCTAGAGATAGAAAATGATTGAAGCATTTAACATGATTGAAGCATGATTCATATTTAAAGTGTATCTTATGTCGTAAATACGAATCAAGCATTTGTCAAATCTGAAATCATCCTCAAAATTACATTCAATAAATTCATATATGACAAGCATAGATTTATTGAAAAATCAATAAGATAGAGGATTACATTTCAAGTGTTCATCAATTGTAGCATTTCATCACATGGTAAGATATCAATGCGTAAAATTACGATATAAGTTCTTGATATCTTAACGCATGATGCAAACATGGCATAATGCAAATTTGGCAATCATAGTATCAATTCATATAAGCATTGCAAATATGGCAATCATATCAATTCATATATCTCTTGATGATGCAAGCATGGGATAATCATAGCATAGTGTTTGTAGCATCAATTCATATATTTCTCCCCTTTTTTTAAGTATTTCATCTTAAGTAATCGATTTCATGTTAGCATGCCTTTTCATTTATGTCAAATGAAAACATGCATCAATTTTTAAAGCTACTGTTATTATCATGAAAATCGATAATCCATAATTATCAAGAATCATCATACATAATTTCAAAAATATATACTCATAACTTCAAATTAAACATGATTTAATATACTCAAAATCGAGAAATAATAATGGACATCAACATGACACACATTATTACTTCTTAACCATGATTTCATATTTTCAATCAAAATCATTTTGTTTGTTTATCATAAAATGTAATATTATCATTTTCGAAATTACTAGCATGATCATAATATAATTTTTTTTTAACATTAATTCTAAACTAAAAAAGAAAATACATCATGAAAGCATCAAGTAATTTCAAAATAAATTAGGGGGATTTCGATTACCTCATCATTGAAAGTGGTTAAGGCGTAGTTTGCCACCTCGCCTTTGTTGATTTTCTCCTCGTCTTCGGAGGAGCTCGATTCATCCCACTTTGTGTTCTTCTTCTTTGGCCTCTTCCTTCATTCAAGTTTATTGTTTATTTTAGATTTTTATTTAATAAACTTATTAAGATTTAGTGTTCGAAGTTCAAGTTCATCATTGTCCTCATCACTTGAGTCATCTCTCAAGTGGTATTCATTTGTCCGGAGTTCCAAATCCTTCCTGTTCTTTGGAAGGTGATTTTGTCCATCATGTTTATCATGTGCATTGTGCACCATTTCATATGTTATCAATGAACCAATTAGTTCTTCAAGTGGTAAGTTGTTTAGGTTTTTAGCTTGTTGTATTGCAGTTACTTTTGAATCCCACTTCTTAGAAAGAGAATGCAAAATCTTGTTTACGAGTTCAAAATCCGAAAAACATTTTCCAAGAGCTCTTAAACTATTGACAACATCCGTGAAACGAGTGTACATGTCACCTATAGTCTCGCTTGGTTGCATTCGAAAAAGCTCAAAATCATGCAATAAAATGTTAACTTTCGAGTCTTTGACTCTACTAGTTCCCTCATGCATGATTTCAAGTGTTCGCCAAATGTCAAAAGCCGTTTCGCACGTAGAAATCCGATTGAACTCATTTTTATCCAAAGCGCAAAATAAGGCATTCAAAGCCTTTGCGTTTAAAGAAAAATACTTCTTCTCCAAATCCGACCATTCGTTCATCGGTTTAGAGGGAAGTTGAAAACTGTTTTCAATGATATTCCATAAATCCAAATTCAAAGAGATCAAGAAAACTCTCATTCGAGTTTTCCAATAAGTGTAGTCCAATCCGTTAAACAACGGTGGACGAAAGACCGAAAAGCCCTCTTGAAAGCCATGAAGAGCCATTTCTCTCGGGTGTAAATCCGAAATGAGAAAAACCGGGCTCTGATACCAATTGTTAGGATCGAGAGCATTAAGAGGGGGGGGGGGGTGGGGGGTGAATTAGTGCAGCGGAAAACTTTCTGCGATTAAAATCGAAAGCTGCGTTCGAACGATAAAAATGATTTCTGTGTAAAATCCGATTCTAAGCAAGATGATATTAAAGTTAATCTATGCAGGCAGTTTGCAGCTATGATGAAAATCAGAATATAGGCGCAAACTAAAATCTGACGTTCGTATGAAGAAACTGATTTATGTCTAAATGCTAATTCGTAAATCACTTGATTAGGCAAGATGCAGTTTAAGCAAGAGTATGAAGGCAGTTTGCAGTTATGGTAAAGCTCAAAACGTAAACGCAATCTGCAATATGATGATCGTACGAAAAAGTAGATTTACGTCTAAACGCTGATTCGGAAAGTAAAAGGCTTGAAACCCGATCGTAAAAGCGCAGAAGGCAGTAAGCTTCAGAGGAGGTTTGCAGTAAAGATAATATGCTCAAAGTAAATGTAAACCAAGATTTAGAGTGGTTCGGTCAATCTTGACCTACTCCACTTTTGGCTTCCTCCACCGACGAGGTCACCGACATCAACTAGAGGCCTTCCTTCAATAGGCGAAGGCCAACCACCCTTTTACAGTTTCACTCCTTTTGACGAGCTTAGGAGACAACCCTTACAGAATTTTCTCTCCTCTCTTTACAACTCAGAACTTGGAAGAACAGAGGGAGAAGAACTTTTGGCCTTTACAACAATTTTGAGCTCTAAGAATCACAGAAAAAGATCAAGATTTCGGTGTATGTCTGTGCCCTTTCAGTGCTGAATGGGTGGGGTATTTATAGGCCCCAACCTAGTTCAAATTTGGAGCTCAAAACTGTCAATTCCCGGAATTCCGGGATCAGGCGGTTGCACCTCCTAACTGGAGCTGTTGCACCGCCTGGCAGAGCTCGAAGACTGAGCCTCTGGGCAGTGCCACCTCCTGTCAGGGGCGGTTGCACCTCTCTGCCAGAGCTCGAAGACTGAGCTCAGGCGGTTGCACCTTCTGACTGGGGCGGTTGCACCGCCTGCCAAAGCTCGAAGACCAAGCTCAGGCGGTGCCACCTCTTGTCAGGGGCAGTTGCGCCGCCCAGTCTCGCTCGGAGACTGAGCCCAAGCGGTGCTACCTCCTGGCTGGGGCGGTTGCACCACCCAGTCTCGCTCGGAGACTTAGCCTAGGCGGTGCTACCTCCTGGCTTGGGCGGTTGCACCTCCCACAGTAATCAAGGTCCGAATGAGTTGATCCATTCGGCCCAATTTGGGTCTTTCAGGGGCCCAATTGCCCCAAGATTAAGTTAATGGGATCACCTCCCATTTCCAATTAAATCATTGTGCTAACTACGATTTTTCCTAAGACATTTACTGAACTTGCTCCGGTGCGTCAATCGCTTCTTCCAACGAGCTTCCGGCGAACTTCCGTCGATCATCCGATGAACCCTCGGTGATGCTCCTGCGGACTTCCGGCAAACTCCTGGACTTGCGACGATCCACTTGGCTAGTTCCGACGAGCTTCTTTGGCGAGCTCATGGACTTCTCAGATTTGTTCCCTCAGAACCTCCGACAACAGTCCAAACTTCCGTCGAACTCTCGAACTCCCAATGTGATCATTGTCGTTACTCCGGCGCAACTCCTGTTGCATGTCTTTCTTCCATCGTAGTTAATCCTGCACACTTAAAACAAAACTTCGATCGAGACAATTAATCCTAAGCAATTAACCAAGTTGTCCGACATGTCATTGGTCCCTCGACGCTTCGTCCGATTCTTCGGCGCATCGTCCTCTCCTGCAACCTATTGCCCAATCGGCCAGTTGACTCCGCAACTCCGATATTTTCTGGCACAATACCCGCTCTTCTTGGCCCGATGCCCGAGTCCACGGCCCGAAGCCTTCTGTCGATACGTCGACCGATCCACCGGCCCGACATCCAATCTTCTAACATGTTCCTCCGGCACATCATGATTTTCCTTCTTTAATTGTCTCATCCTGATCAAAGCATCCCGCGTCACTCAAAATGTAGATTAAATCATAAACATATATCAAGTAGTTTCATCATCAAAATACGAGATTGAACAACTTCAAGCCTGACACCGTATCGTTTGACTTGGTGGACGACTCACTCAGGGCCCAGTTGTCTCGGGTCAACCAACGCCTAGACGAGTTCTAGCATGAGTTCCAAAAATCACCGAGTGAGTCTAGCGAAGGCGGCTCAGGCCGGTCCCATTTCACACAGGAAGTACAGGACAAGTCGGTACCCCTCAACTTCAGGCTGTCGGTATTGGAGACATATGACGGCGGCTCCGATCCCGCAGAGCATGTCTCCGCATTTCGGGCTCAGATGGCCCTTTATGGCACCTCCGATGAATTAATGTGCCGGGCATTTCCGACCACCCTAAGGGGACCGGTACGAGTGTGATTCAATCGATTGTGCCAATCTTCGGTCTTGTCGTTTGACCAGTTCACCAGGGAGTTTGAGCAGAACTTCCTCACCAACGTGTGACCTAGGCCTTCCATGGCCACCCTACGAACTTCCTCTTAATATAGTATCATTCTAGTCAAGTTTTTTTGTTATTGAGATAGGTGAATTCTTATGGATCCACCCCCTGAAGGACCAAATATGATAATTTTTCATCATTCGGCTCGAGCAAGAATGAAATGAATGGCAAAAATAGATCCGTATAAAATCTACTTTTCATACATATCTTCACATATCATATATAATGACTCTATATAAGAAAAGATTTACTAAATTCTATTTTCTAGGGTTGCAACTATTTATTGCAACTAATTTAGTTCTTATAGGTGAATGCTCGATATCCAAGTCGGCTTATAAATTTGATCATAATCAAGTGTTTTTTGGATTGCCTCATATTTTTTTATTGGTGTTTATCCCCCTAATATCTTAATTTTTTTACGTACAAAATATTTACTTGTTACTAATAAAGTCCAACCTATGTTCTTCCTTAGATCTCTTATTTCACTCTGATAGTGTTATAGATTTGGATCGATGAAGAGGAAATGAATATGTTTCCATATTGTAAATAAGGAAGTGGAATAAATAGAATATCGAATCATCCCACCTCACTTATTTTATTCTATAGGATCTAACGAAGCCTGTTCATGCATAACATGATTTAGATATGATCATAGAAAAAGTTCTCCTCAAATAAATTGACCTATCCTCTACAACATAGGGTGCTTACGTGGTATTTGAAAGTGAAGATACATTGGGTTATGAATTCAAATGTTAGGGATAAAATCAATCGTTTTAGTGACAATCATTGTTGAATCTCGGATTTTGATGATATAATCAATTGGTGGGTTAATTGATCTAATCCATATTATTGAGTTAAGTGTGCAGGATTAACTACGATAACCATAAAACATAAAGCAAGGATACCGGAGTCGAGCTCGATGGACGTTTAAGAGACCGAAGAATCATCGGAGATGCTGCCGGAACCATCCGAGAAGAAATCGGGAACGTGTCGGAAGTTCGCCGAAGAAATCGTCGGACGCTCGCGGAGATCACCAAGAAGACTCGGCTACTCGTTAAAGTCATCACAAAGATTGGGAGCTTGCAGGGAGTCCGTCGGAAGAAGTTCGTCGGAAAGCTCGCCGGAACAAGACTCGACGTTCGCGGTTAAAAAAAACTTACTTAGGATGTTTTTTTTGTGTTATGTAGTTCACCTGTAATTAGGATTAGGATTAAGAGATAATCCTATATCCTGGTTAGGGGCCAACTGGGCCCAAAGTCAGATTTGGTTTAGGCGAAAATTAAGCCAAACCAATGAATCGGAAAGCCAGGCGGTGGAACCGCCTGGCTGGGTGGTGAAACCGCCCAGCACCCGAGTGCTGGGTGGTGACACCTCCTTGGCTGGGCGGTTGCACCGTCCAGCACCCGAGCGCTGGGCGGTGGCACCGCCTGGCTGGGCGGTGGAACCTCCAGCACCGGGAACCCTAAGAGAATTCAAATTTTGGAGCCCAAAATTTGAATCCTCTTGAGGCCTATAAATACCCCTCAAATCTCAGTTGAGGTTACAACTTTTGAGAAGCATTTTGATTGAGAGAAAAGTCTTAGAAAGTCTTAGGAAGTCTTGTTTTCAATTTGCTAGAGAGTTCTCCTCCTTCTTTCTTATTGAAAATTTGTAAGAGGTTGAGCTGCTTGTAAAAGGTTGTAAGAGGGGTGTTTACCCTTCCATTTCAAGAGACTTGCTAGTGGAAGGTGGGAGCCTCATCGAAGAGGGGCCTCGCAAGTGGAGTAGGTCATTTGACCGAACCACTCTAAAAATCGGCGTAATCTCTGGTTTGCTCTTTATTATTGTCATTTACATTACTGCAAATCTTCTTACTGCTTTAGTTCCTTATTACTCTTGCTGCGCAACTTCAAGAATACGCCTTCAAGTTAAATTTCTCAAGTTTCATTCTTAACGTATGAAAGATTTTGTTAAAATCGAAGTTTTAATCCGCTGCACTAATTCACCCCCCCCTCTTAGTGCCGCTCCGATCCTAACAAGTGGTATCAGAGCAAGGTTATCTCTCATATTTGGTTTAATACCCAAGAGAGATGGCTTACTCCGGCATGCAAGAGGGCCATTCTATTGCACGACCACCTTTGTTTAATGGGTCGGATTACACATATTGGAAGACTCGCATGAGAATCTTCCTCATTTCTATGGACTTTGAGCTTTGGTCTATTGTCGAGAATGGATTTAAAAAATCTTCTCTTCCGATGAGCGAATGGGATGAATCGGAGAAGAAGGTTTTTGCTTTAAATGCAAAGGCTATGAATGCCTTGTTTTGTGCACTAGACAAAAACGAATTTAATCGTGTTTCAATGTGTGATTCGGCTTTTGATATTTGGAGAACTCTTGAGGTCACTCATGAAGGCACTAGCCGAGTGAAAGAGTCCAAAATCAACATTCTTGTGCACTCTTACGAACTTTTCCGAATGAAACCAAGTGAGTCCATCGGAGACATGTACACCCGGTTTACGGATGTCATCAATGGACTCAAAGCTCTTGGTAAAGATTTTACTAACTTTGAACTAGTAACTAAAATCTTAAGATCCCTCCCTAAAAGTTGGGATCCAAAAGTTACAGCCATTCAAGAGGCCAAAGACCTTAAAGCATTCCCTCTTGAAGAACTCATTGGGTCTCTAATGACCTACGAAATGGCATGTCAAGCTCATGACGAGCTTGAGAACCCCCTTCCAAAGAACAGGAAGGATATGGCACTCAAATCACAAGAAGACCACTTGAAAGGAACATCAAGTGATGAGGACAGTGACAATGACATTGCACTTTTGACTCAAAAATTTAAAAAATATTTAAGAAAGAACAGATTTAAAAATAATACAAAAAATAAATTTGAACAAAAGAAGGACCAAGTGATTTGCTATGAATGCAAAAAACCGGGACACTATAAGAACGATTGTCCTCAAGCCAAAAAGAGAACATCAAAGAAGAAGGCATTCAAGGCAACGTGGGATGATTCAAGCGCATCCGAAGAAGAGGAGTCCAACACCGAGCAAGTTGCTCATTACGCGCTAATGGCGTTAGGAGAAGAGACAAACCCACAAGCTAGGAGCAAGAGATGGTATCTCGATAGTGGATGCTCAAGACATATGACTGGAGATCCATCTCATTTCTCTATGCTCACTAGCAAAGAAGAAGGGTACGTTACCTTCGGAGACAACAACAAGGGCAAAATCATTGGCAAGGGAACTATTGGTAACAAATTTAATTTTTCCATTGATGATGTCTTACTAGTTGATGGATTGAAACATAATCTCTTGAGTATTAGTCAACTATGCGATAAAGGTTATATCGTTAGATTTGAATCAAATGTGCATTATTGAAAAACCAAATCATAACATGACTATGATTGCTTTAAAACAAAATAATGTCTATACCATCAAATCCTAGATTTGTGGTACCATTAAGATATCTAAGTATTCTTTTAACTACTTTGAGATGAGATATCTTAGGGTTTGATTGAAATCTAGCACAAAGTCCTACACTGAACATGATGTCTGGTCTAGTTGCAGTGAGGTAAAGCAAACTTCCTATCATACCCCTATAAGTTTTTTGATTGAAGCTTTCTCCACTTTCATCAATTTCTAACTTAGTGGAGGTGCTCATAGGAGTGTTAATAGCCTTTGAGTTATTCATATTAAACTTTTTTAGTAAATTCGTAGCATATTTAGTTTAACTAATAAAGATGTCATTGCTTAGTTGTTTGATTTGTAAGCCTAAGAAGAATGTTAATTCTCCCATTAAACTCATTTCGAATTCAAGACTCATAGTTTTAGCAAACGATTCACAAAGAGATTCATTCATGGAACCAAAGATAATATCGTCAACATAAATCTGAACAATGAGAAAATTATTTTCAAAATTCTTGATGAATAATGTAGTATCAACCTTTCCTTTTGTGAAATTATTTTCAATAAGAAAAGAACTAAGTCTCTCATACCAAGCCCTTGGGGCTTGTTTTAAACCATAGAGAGCTTTAGTTAATCTAAACACAAGATTAGGGAGGCTATTATTTTCAAATCCATGAGGTTGTTCAACATAGACTTCTTCGGAAATAAAGCCATTAAGAAAAGCGCTTTTAACATCCATTTGAAACAACTTAAAATTATTACTACTAGCGTAGGCAAGGAGCATCCTTATGGCTTCTAATCGAGCCACAGGAGCGAAGGTTTCTTCGTAGTCGATACATTCTTCTTGGTTGAAACCTTTGGCCACTAATCTAGCCTTATTTCTAACCACGATACCATTTTCATCTTGCTTGTTTCTAAAGACCCATTTAGTACCAATAACTAAATGGTCATTTGGCCTAGGAATAAGCTTCCACACCTCATTTCTCTCAAATTGATTCAATTCATCTTGCATTGCGATAATCCATGAATCATCTTTCATGGCTTCATCAACACATTTGGGTTCAATTTGGGAGAGAAAAGTGGCGTTCGCACAAAAATTTTTAAGAGAAGATCATGTTTGAACCCCCTTTGATGTGTCTCCTAAGATTAGCTCCTTAGGATGAGCATCTACATACTTCCAATCCTTGGGTAAGGATGTTTTGGAAGTGGATGCATCCAAGTTGCTAGTTGGAGACGGGGTTTCATTTAAATTCAAGGAATCAAAATTAACATCATCATCAAAATCATTTTTCTTGATTTCGAAAATCTCATTGAAAACAACATGAATGGATTCTTCAATAATTAAGGTTCTTTTATTGAAGATATTAAAAGCTTTAGAAACCGAAGAATAACCAAGAAAAATTCCTTCATCGGATTTAGCATCAAATTTTCCTAAGTTATCCTTTTCATTCAAGATAAAACACTTACACCCAAAGACTTTAAAATATAAAACGTTGGATTTTCTGTTGTTCCATAACTCATAAGGAGTTTTGGTGAGTAAGGGTCTTACCAGAACTCTATTCAATATATAGCATGCGGTGTTTACGGCTTTGGCCCAAAAATATTTGGGTAGGCTATGTTCATTCAACATGGTTCTTGTCATTTCTTGTAAATTTCGATTTTTTCTTTCTACTACTCCATTCTGTTGAGGATTTCTTGGAGTAGAGAAATTATGGTTGTATCCATCGAGTTCACAAAATTCTTGGAAATCATGGTTTTGAAATTCTCCACCGTGATCACTTCTAATTGACGAAATCATAGACCCCTTTTTATTTTGAACAAGTTTACAAAACTTGGTAAAGTATCTAAAGCATTCATTTTTCTATTTTAAGAAGTAAGTCCATGTATATCTGCTATAGTCATCCACAATGACGAAGGCGTATTTGCTACCTCCTAGACTTGATGTAGAGATTGGTCCGAACAAGTCCATATGGATCAATTGTAAGGGCCTAGAGGTGCTTATTTGATTCTTAGATTTGAAACTACCCTTAATTTGTTTACCTAATTGGCAAGCATCACATACATTATCTTTGATGAACTTGATATGAGGAATTCCTCTTACAAGTTCTTTGATGATATTTGAGTGATTAGTTTCATGCTAGCATGACCTAATCTTCTATGCCATAGCCAAGCATCCTCATTCAAAACTGAAAAACACATTTCATTACACAAATCATTGATGTCAATAGTGTATACGTTATTTTGTTTTAATGCAATCATTGACATGTTTTTGTGTGGTTTTTTAATGATGCAAGCGTTAGATTCGAATCTGACAATGTATCCTTTATCACATAGTTGACTAATGCTCAAGAGGTTATGTTTCAAACCATTAACTAACAAAACATCTTTAATAAAGAAGTTGGATTTGTTACCTATGGTTCCTTTGCCAATGATTTTACCCTTGTTGTTGTCTCCGAAGGTGACATAGCCTTCGTCTATGCTAGTGAGCTTAGAGAATTGAGATGGATCTCCGGTCATATGCCTTGAGCATCCACTATCAAGGTACCATCTCTTGCTCCTAGCTTGCGATGGTATAGGTTTCTACAAGAAAGGATGATTTTTAGGAACCCATTTGTTTTTGGGTGCCTCAAAAATAGATCTACATTGTTTATCATGTTGCATAGAATTTGTCATGGTTCTTTGGGAACCCAAATTAATTTATTTGGACTAATTTTCTTGAATGGACAATAATGCGTTTTGTGTCCAAGTTTGCAACAAAAGTTGCATTTGCTTTGGTGTCGAACATGTAAGATGGGGCCTTTTATGAAGGTGGTTAGATTTTGGTGAGGACTTCTCACAAATCCAATTCCACTTCTTTTGGGAACGTGACCCTTGTTTGCAAGGATCATGTTCAATGACTTGCTACCAACCTCAAATTTCTTCAAGGTGTCCTTAAGTAGCAAGTTTTCCTTTTGGAGAGTTTCTAGATCATGGCATTTTATGCATAAACTTAAACTATCATGATATTCAGTTTTTAACTTATCAAAATTACAAGTAAGACTATCATGCTTCTTTTTTAGCAATTTATATTTTCTACTAATAATTTTGCATTCATCAAATAAGTCATGGAAGGCATTTAATAATTCATCAAATGATAAATCTGCATCTATTAAATTTGTTACCTCCTCTCCGATAGCCATTAAGGCATAGTGAGCAACTTGCTCGGTGTTGGACTCCTCTTCTTCGGACGCGCTCGAGTCATCTCACATTGCTTTGAGCGCCTTCTTCTTTGATGTTCTCTTTTTGGCTTGGGGACAATCACTCTTGTAGTGTCCCAGCTTTTTGCATTCATAACAAATAACTTGGTCCTTCGTGGGTTCAAGTTTATTTTTTATGTCATTCTTAAACTTGTTTCTTTTAATGAATTTTTTAAATTTTCTTGTTAGAAGTGCCAAGTCATCATCACAGTCCTCATCACTTGAGTTTTCTCTCAAGTGGCCTTCTGAAGTTTTAAGTGTCATATCCTTCCTGTTCTTTGGAAGGATGTCTTCTTGCTCTTCATGAGCTTTACAAGTCATCTCGTAGGTCATTAATGACCCGATTAGTTCTTCAAGAGGGAAGTTGCTCAGATCTTTCACCTCTTGAATAGCAGTGACTTTAGGATCCCAACTCTTAGGAAGGGATCTTAGAATCTTATTTACGAGCTCAAAATCCGAGAAACTTTTTCCTTGTCCTTTTAGACCGTTGACGACATCCGTGAAATGGGTAAACATGTCACCAATGGTTTCACTCGGTTTCATCCGAAAAAGTTCGAAAGAATGTAACAGAAGATTGATTTTTGACTCTTTCACTCTACTTGTGCCTTCGTGAGTCACTTCGAGTGTGTGCCAAATATCAAATGCGGTTTCACAAGTTGAAACACGGTTAAACTCGTTTTTATCAAGTGCACAAAATAAGGCATTCATAGGCTTTGCATTAAGAGTGAAAGCCTTCTTCTCCAATTCATTCCAATCGATCATTGGAAGAGAAGACTTCCAATGATCGATTGGAATGAATTCTAGAACAACATCATTGTTAAGAACATGATTGCGTATGAAATGATGCCTAACGTCGATGTGCTTAGTTCTAGAGTGCTGAATTGGATTTTTAGTAAGGCATATGGCACTAGTATTATCGCATTTTATGGGAATATTTTCAAGGTGAATTCCATAGTCTTCTAATGTATTTTTCATCCAAATTACTTGTGCACAACATGCACTTGCAGCAATGTATTCGGCTTCCGCCGTAGATAGTGCAACTGAATTTTGTTTCTTGGAAGTCCAAGAAACAAGTGCATGTCCTAAAAATTGGCATGTTCCAGATGTACTTTTTCTATCTATCCTGCATCCGCCAAAATCGGCATCTGCATAAGCTATTAGATCGAATTTTTCAGATTTTGGATACCACAATCCTAAATTTGAAGTTTCTTTAAGATACCTAAATATTCTTTTAACACTCTTAAGATGAGATAATTTAGGATTAGATTGAAACCTAGCGCAAAGTCCTACACTAAACATAATATCCGGTCTAGTCGCAGTGAGGTAGAGTAGACTACCTATCATTCCCCTATATGTTTTTTGATCGAAGCTTTCACCAGTTTCATCCATATCTAACTTAGTCGCAGTACTCATAGGGGTGTTTATTGCTTTTGAATTATCCATGTTAAATCGTTTTAACAATTCTAATGTATATTTGGATTGGTTAAGAAATATACCATCACTAAGTTGTTTGATTTGTAATCCCAAAAAGAAAGTTAATTCACCCATTAAACTCATTTCAAATTCAAGACTCATACATTTGGCAAATGATTCACATAGTGATTCATCCGAAGAGCCAAACACAATATCGTCAACATAAATTTGCACAATAAGAAAATTATTTTCAAAATGTTTAATAAACAATGTAGTATCAACCTTGCCTTTGGTAAAATTATTTAAAATAAGAAAGGAACTAAGCCTTTCATACCAAGCTCTAGGAGCTTGTTTTAAGCCATAGAGAGCTTTAGTCAATTTGAATACATGATTAGGAAGAAGAGAATTTTCAAATCCGGGAGGTTGTTCGACAAATACTTCTTCGGAAATAAAACCATTCAAGAAAGCACTTTTAACATCCATTTGAAATAGTTTAAAATTATTACTACTAGCATAGGCAAGGAGCATCCTTATGGCTTCTAATCGAGCCACGGGAGCGAAGGTTTCTTCGTAATCGATACCTTCTTCTTGGTTGAAACCTTTGGCCACTAATCTAGCCTTGTTTCTAACCACGATACCATTTTCGTCTTGCTTGTTTCTAAAGACCCACTTAGTACCTATGACTAAGTGGTCACTTGGTCTAGGAACAAGCTTCCATACCTCATTCCTCTCAAATTGGTTCAATTCTTCTTGCATTGCAATGATCCAAAAATCATCTTTTAAGGCTTCGTTAATGCATTTAGGTTCAATTTGAGAAAGGAAAGCGGCGTTAGCACAGAAATTTTTGAAAGAAGAACGAGTTTGAACCCCTTTTGATGTATCTCCTATAATTTGCTCTTTTGGATGAGCATCTACATACTTCCATTCTTTTGGTAAAGAAATTTCGGAAGAAGATGCATTCAAATGGCTATTTTGAGGAGAGGGTTCATTTAAATTCAAATTATCAAAACCAAGATCATCATCAAAATTATTTTTCTTTAAATCAGAAATTTCATTAAAAACTACATGAATAGACTCTTCAATTACTAAAGTTCTTTTATTAAAAACCCGAAAAGCTTTAGAAACGGAAGAGTAACCAAGAAAGATGCCTTCATCGGATTTAGCATCAAATTTTCCTAAAGCATCCCTTTCATTTAAAATAAAGCATTTACAACCAAAAACTTTAAAATAGGAGATGTTTGGTTTTTTGTTATTCCATAATTCATAGGGAGTTTTGGATAAGGATGGTCTTATTAGGACTCTATTCATGATGTAGCAAGCCGTATTTACGGCTTCGGCCCAAAAGTACTTAGGTAAACTATGTTCATTCAACATAGTTCTTGCCATTTCTTGTAGGTATCTATTTTTCCTTTCAACTACTCCATTTTGTTGAGGATTTCTTGGAGTTGAGAAGTTGTGATTGTACCCATTACTTTCGTAAAAATTTTGAAAGTCACGGTTTTGGAATTCACCACCATGATCACTTCGAATTGATGAAATCATGAAGCCTTTTTCGTTTTGAGTGAGTTTACAAAATTTAGAGAAACACTTGAAGCAATCACTTTTGTGAGCTAAGAAATAGGTCCAAGTGTATTTAGAGTAGTCATCCACAATCACAACAGCATATTTGCTTCCACCTAGACTTGTTGTATCAATTGGTCCAAATAAGTCCAAATGGATCAATTGTAATGGTCTAGTAGTGCTAATTTGATTTTTTGGTTTGAAGCTTGTTTTTATTTGTTTGCCTAGTTGACATGCATCGCATACTTTGTCCTTAATAAACTTTATATTTGGAATTCCTCGTACTAATTCTTGAGATGAGATCTTAGATATTGTTTTCATGCTTGCATGGCCTAATCTCCTATGCCAAAGCCAAGCATCATCATTTGCAATTAACTCAAGATCTTAGATCCGTCCTTCTAGGCTGCCTAACCCATATGCCATTGCTAAAAGTGCACCTAAGTTTTTTTAGAAGGTTTTTATTTATTATGTTATATCGATCATTTTGAATAGATTCTTCATCGGGTGGAATGCAAATGTCATAGGCATGAAGAATTCTAGTGATTAACCTCTCATATGGCAATATAGTATCTTTAGTCATAATTTCCTGCATGTGTTGGCGAATCAAGTACCCAAAACAATTATGCTGACCGGTCATAATCCAATACATGGTTCCTATCTCTAATTGACTTACTTCGTCAAGATGAAATTGTTTGGGGAATATGATGCTTGTGATAATGTGATGAAGAATTTTAGAGTTGAAAGACATTAAGTGTTCACAGCTCTTGGGTAGGAAGTCAAGGTTTGGATTTGCAAAAATTGTTTTCACGGCTTCAGAATAGGTTGCTCCTATTTTTTTGACGTCCCATTTACCTTTAAAATAGCATCCCCTATCTTTTTCAATTATGCCAATTAGCTCACAAATGGTGCTGTCAAAAATTCTAATGGGTGTTCCTAGAATGTAAGTGCTTAGGCTATCATTGTCTTCATATAGGTTGGCATAGAACAATCTCACTAACCGTGGATAGATTGGTTCATCTATTTGTAGTAGAGGTAGAGCTTCTAGTTGAGCAAACCACTTAATGGGATCTAAGTCCTCTAGTTCATCCAAATCAACGTATTTTTCCTTATGGACACATCGTGTTTCAAATTTTGGAAAGCTAAGGGCTACCTCTTTTGATCTAAAAAGGTCATGGTTATATGAATCTCCTTCAATCCTTATTCCTTTTGATCTCTTTGGAGCCATTTTCTAGACAAGATGATGATCAAATTGTGAAAAATAAGCAAGAGAAAGAGAAAAGAAAGGAGGGATTTCAAGTGTTACCTTGTGGAGATTATGTTGAGAGATGGAAAGCTTGGACCACCAAGAATCCTTCTCCAATGTTTCTAAGAGTTAGAATGAGGGTTAGAGGGAATGGGAGAGGGTTTTGGAGAGGTCTTTCTTCGGGTTGGGGGCGGTGTCACCGCCGGCCCTAACCCCTCGGGTTAAAAGGGTGACTCGGTCGGTGTCACCACCAAACTGGTCGGTGTCACCGCCTGGCGCCCGAGCGCCAGTCGGTGCAACTGCCGGATCTGGCGGTGCCACCGCTGGCATCACGCGGAGGAAAGAAAAAAAAATTTTCTTCCTTCCTTTTGTTTAGCTTCTTCCCTCAAGATCATAATTTATACTTTAATGGATCATTTTGAATTGAAGAAGAAGGAAGAATTCAAATTCATAAACGAAGGGAACAGAACGAGTCCTTTTTGTGAAGTTCATTTTAGGAACAATTTAGCATGCCTAATTCCCTTCGGATGAATTCAAATTGGTCTTCATTCAAAGCTTTTGTAAATATATCTGCTAATTGTGGTACCCAAAAACAAAGAATCTTGAGTTAATTGCTTATGCTGATGCGGACTTTGCTGGCTGTAGACTAGATAGAAAAAGCACATCAGGAACATGTCAATTTTTAGGACATGCCCTTGTTTCCTGGTCATCTAAGAAACAAAACTCGGTTGCACTATCAACAACCGAAGCTGAATATATTGCAGCAAGTGCATGTTGTACACAAGTTGTATGGATGAAAAACACCTTAGAAGATTATAAAATTCATCTTAAAAATATTCCCATTAAATGTGATAACACAAGTGCAATATGCTTAACAAAGAATCATATACAACACTCAAGAACAAAACATATTGATATTAGACATCACTTTATACGAGATCATGTTACTAATCATGATGTAATCATAGAGTTCATTGATACTAAACATCAACTAGCTGACATTTTTACAAAACCGCTAAGTGAAGAACAATTTGATTTCATAAGAAGAGAATTAGGAATGTTAATGTGTCCGAATAAATAAACTAGTTAAAATTATTTTTCGGACTTTATTAAATGCTCAAATCACTTGATTGCCATTACATGCCTAAATAACATGTTGGAAATTATGTGTTGAATACAAAAATGTTTTGTCTTCATGATTGTATTTGAAAATCTATAGCATAGTCTTGTCCGAATGCATGAAAGTGTTCATTTCATTTTTCGGATTCGCTTAACAATTGGAATGCTAAAAATCGAATTTTCTCATACACTCTTATGAAAAATATTTTTTTTTCTAAAATGGATGATAGTATTTTTACTTGAAATGTTTTGATTCCTGCTTATGAATTCCATCTTGAAATATGGATGATAGTATTTTTACTTGCAAAAAGCTGTTTCAAACACATATCTTGACTCAAAGTAAACTCACAAATAGCTGGAATCACAAATGGCTTTCCTCCTTCATGTAAAAAGGATTATAACAAAAAAAAAGGAGGAAGAAGTATTTAAAGCAATCTACGTATCACGCCTTCCTTTATATACTTCATAATTTGCTTATATTGTTATCCTGGTATCACAACTACCATGCTTTTTGTTGATGACAAAGGGGGAGAAATATATGAATTGATGCTATAAACACTGATGCTATGATTATGCCATACTTGCATCACCAAGAGATATATGAACAGATGCCATGCATTAATTTGCATTATGCCTTGAGTTAATATCTTACCATGTGAAGAAATGCAATACTTACTAAAATATTTGAAATGTGTACATCATGTAATGATATCAAAATCTTACTTCACAGCTTTACATGTTGATATGATGAATTGCTACTATTACCATCATTCAAACTTGTTATATTTGAAAATGAATGTCAAGCCTTGACATCATCTTCAAAGAAATACATCATGATGGGAATCATGATGGGAGTATTGATAAGTTCAAATGATTTTAACTTATCAATATGTCTATTGAATTCTTAAGTCTTGAATTCAAGAATGACTTATCTCAAGTATGGCATATAGACAGGGGGAGTTAAGGTTAACTCCATTATCAATTGATTGTCATCATCAAAAAGGGGGAGATTGTTGAATCTCGGATTTTGATGATGAAGTCAATTGTCATTTGTTATCTAATCTATATGTTGAGATAAGTGTGCAGGATTAACTACGATGAAAGTGAGACATGCAGCAGGAGTTGCGCCGGAGTCAAGACAATGATCACGTTGGGAGTTCGAGAGTTCGACGGAAGTTTGGACAGTTGTCGGAGGTTCTGCGGGAACAAATCCGAGAAGTCCATAAGCTTGCCAAAGAAGCTCGTCGGAACTTGCCAAGTGACTCGTCGCAAGTCCAGGAGTTTGCCGGAAGTCCGCAGGAGCATCACCGAGGGTTCATCGGATGATCGACAGAAGTTCGCCGGAAGCTCGTCGGAAGAAGCGATTGACGCACCGGAGCAAGTTGCAGTAAATGTCTTAGGAAAAATCGTAGTTAGCACATTGATTAAGTTAGAAATGGGAGGTGATCCCATTAACTTAATCTTGGGGCAATTAGGCCCCTGAAAAACCCAAATTGGGCCGAATGGATCAACCCATTCGGACCTTGATTTCTGCCAGGCGGTTGAACTGCCCAAGGCAGGAGGTTGCACCGCCTGGGCTCAGTCTCCGAGCGAGACTAGGAGGTGCAATCGCCCCAGCCAGGCTGTCACGGACAAACTTCTAAACAGGATGTTTGATGTAATGCTCATGTATGTACGTGTCTTTTGGCATGTTCATGCCTTGTACAACATGTAGAGGGGCGGCCAAAGGCTTAATAGTCCCATTTTAGTTGGGTTGGTGGCCTCTTTAGGCTTGTAAATAAAGATTGTGTCATGTGGACACGTGCGAGAGATTTTCAGTCTATAATGGACCATTTTACCCTTTGTTGTGCCACTGTTCAGAGCTTGTAAAGTCTGTTTGTAATTTGCATTGTTTATGAAGTGTTTTTCAGAGATGTTTGCTTGTGGATCTCGATTGAGGGGTTTTCTCTAACCTGTTCTCTTTCTTTCTTGGGTCCTAAGGGACATGGGAGACTTCGGGGAGGCTGACCTTTGCGGACGGACACGCAAGGGTGCCGCACGACTTAGGCAAAACCAGCTAAGTCCGTGACAGATGGTATCAGAGTGGGACAAGCACTCATAGAAACACTTAGCATGCAAACGTGGGGGACCTAGCGGGGCTGCGTTGAGGGCAGTCAGCACACGCGCGACCGTTTGGGGGAAAACATGCATCGAGATGTAGGGAAAAAGGAGTCGCTCAGAGGAGCGGGCATCTGACATTGACATTAAGAGGAATGGCTAACCCTTCGCGCATGAGGCACCACGAGAACAGGCAAGCTTGGAAGAATGTGGAGCGCACAAAGGTTGCGATGGCTGAGTTTGAGCTACGGCTCAACGTTGACAACTATACTTGATGGTGCTCAAGCCAAGCGAGGCGCTTGGTAAAGGATGAGACCATGCAAGGTGGAATGAGTTGCTCAATGACCAAAAGAGTTATGCAAAGCTCACAGAGGTGAGGGGAATTGCTAACTCGAAGAATTTGGTACTCATGCATGGGCTTGTATGCGGACGATGGAATGTTCGTGGCCATCCCAAGGCGACCGAAACTCGGCGCCATGGAGCATTGAAACTTTCTCTTCGGCATGTGAAGGATACGTCCGTAGGAGGCTGAAGTGTGCAACGAGTTTAGCATGTTGCTAGGCCTTGAGTGGTGCAGCAGGGGCTGTATTGACGTGGAGTCGCAATCTAGTAAGTGCGTTTGCAGGAGACAGAACAATGCACAGTTTGTTCAGCAGATCGGAGTAGTCCAAGGGGGTGGTGGTCTCTGAAACGAAGAGAGATGTTGCTCAAATGAGACAGTTATCCAAGAGGGATAAATCCCGGCTCTCTAGAGGGAGAATTATGTGCGACGGACTGCACATGTTGAGGAGGAGTACCTCAACAAACAACAACTCCACGAAGCTCGATGGACTGAGCAAGCGGCGAGGAGTCGTCGCATGATCTCACTTGAGAGAATGCATTGGTGGATGCATTACGAGATCAAGTGGGGGAGAGACCCAAAGCAACACAAATGAAGGCACACTTGGAGTCGATATGGAGATCGGACTCAAGGGAGGGCTGACCCGTGGAATGGTGGGCGCGAGGGCCACCATCGACTCAATGCAAAAACGAGGAGCGGAGCAACTTGGGTGTAACTTGGCGAAGTACCCAAGCCGCATGAAGGGAGCCATCATAGAAGTTGGAACATAGAGCAAAGGCGCAGTGCTTTCCCTAGACAGAGGTCAAGGACATGAACTCTTGTAGAGGCAAGAGTAGGATCATGTTGTTCCATGGGTCATTCATTCTATCAGAGAGGACTTATCTTACATGGTGCCAAAGATGAAGGGAGCTTCTGGGCACATGCACCTTTCTCGGAGGAGCATTTGATGGAGGAACTAAGGCGACTCAATTTGCGGAGGCGAAGTTGGGTTCAAAAGGCCTTAAGCATGGGGCAAGAGGACGCAGAGGCGGGTACTCTTGAAGAATATGCCATAGTGTTGTCATTCAAGTTGCCATGAAGGAAGCGGTGCGCAGCGGAGATTGTGTTGGTAGGGGTAGAGGCCCAGGATCCAGACAATGGTGCACAAATTACAATGAAGTCGGTGGACTTTGGGAGCTACTAAGCGACGGACTGTCCTAGAGCGGTGCTTCATCTAGGTGTGACCCAAGAGTGGGTGGATGAAGGTCGATTGCCAAAGGAGCGAACAAAATCGAAGGTGGAGGAGACCCTGCGATGTATTGGCAGAGGCCACACATGGAGGGTTCACAATTCGAGTTTATTCCACAAGGATCAGAATGCAATGGAGATGTCACCAGGAGGTGACATGGTGCAGCGGATCGTGGTGGAACAGTTCGTGGCAATGCGATACACACGATATAGGTCCCGGGAGGGACTAGATCATATGAAGGTATGATCGGGAGCTACTGGAAGCTCCACTTCAGTGAACAACACGACGACAAGAAGGGCTATGGATTCAAGGAGTGAAGGCCATGGTACCGCAGAGGCGGGTCTTCCGGGCGTGCATCGAATTTTGCATCGGATGAAAACCTTGGTCATCAGCATATGGGGGCTATGTTCCACCAAGGGAAAAGTTTGAATGCAAGTACTAGTGAGTTCCATGGGAGGGACTTGATCATGCAGAGTATGATCGAACCAGCTGGAGAGTTGGACTGCTCCAGAGCTCATATTCGCTTAAGGGAGTCCGACAAGTCAGAGGACAAGGCCGAGTAAGCGAACGTTGCTACCAAGGAAGCTAAGGAGAATAGAATCGTGCAAACCCTACAACGTGATGGCAGAGGCCATGCATGGGAGTTGCAGTTTGTCTTTCCATCGACCAAATGGACTGCTTGGAGAACACAGAGGTGTTGAAGCAGGGGGTCGAAAGGGGCGAGGAAGCGACGACGAGTCCAGAGGGACTTAGCTACCCAAAATCAAGCATCAGTTAGTATGGAGGTGGACTCAGAGGAGTGCCATGGAGACATATCTACTGATCGTGAAGAAAAGGGATATAGATGTGAGGCGACGGATAGTAGGGCCATGGGCATGGCAGCGCCGTGGTACCGCAGAGGTAGGACTTCCGTGAAAGTCATTGATCCCTTGCTCTCATGGAGGGAGAGCACTTGGTCGTGAAAGGGGCCGAGGAGGTGGAGCATGCAGAGGCAATCTCCAAGTACCGAGACAAGGCTGAAGGGCAGAGGCTGAGGAACTTCGTAAGACCGGTGTCAAGGAGCTTCTCATCAAGATAGCCGAAAGTGAAGGACTTCGGGTCATGCAAGAGTACATAACCAAGGAATGAAGTAGGCAGTACGCGGTGCTGTACCTTTGCTACTCAGTGGAGTAGATGACAAGGTTGATGGAGAAGACGGTACAATCCTAGAGGCGACCAAACCGATGAGAGAACTACTCCAAGTTGGGGTGAAAACTTCCTGCATTCCAAAAGTTCAATGGCATTGAGAAGGTGAATCACAGTAGCTAACTCAACGCAAGGAGTACAAACACTTCAAGTGCTTTAGAAGTGTGAGCAAAGAGCAGGCGAAGGCTAGTAACCAGCTCGATGCATGGAGTACAACCTCGAGGAGGCGGGCGAAGTCAAGTAACCTTTGCCTTCTTAACTCTTAAGAGAATGGGCGAAACCGAGTACCCCAATTCTCTTATCTATCCAGCAGAGGAGCTCTGCACAAGTTCAAAGACCCTTCGAAGATAATGGAAGACAATAGTTGTCAAATCCTCACCAATGGTGATCAGTGCTACTGAGAGTAGATTGTCCGCTTCATTTCCCAATGAAATGCCAATCGAAAGCGAAAGTGATGCGAACCTACTTGGATATGACAACTAAGTGAAAGAAGAGTCAATGAGCAAATTTTATGGAGGAAGGACCCAAAACTTCAGAAGTTTGCGAGACGATCCTCGTTAAAGCTCCAACAAGCATCCACCCAATTCAAGCAGCATGAGGAATTTGAGAGACTGGCGTAGTAAGGATGATCTTTTCCTTCATCTGGGGGATCCACAGGAATCAACAAGGATCAACACAACTCAGCCAACCCCACAACAAAGTCAGAGTCATTGGTGAGTTGAAGCAGCATGGTGGATCAAAGGTTCGACTACTCAAAAACAGCAGCGGAGAGCAGCTGGGAGCAAAGAGACGCATTGTAGTTGGAGCAGAAGATTGAAGACTCAGCAAAGGCGAGGAGTTGCAGTGTCGACAAAGGCTTCAACGAGGACGTCGAAGGAATAAGTGGGGGAGAATGTCACGAACAAACTTCTAAACAGGATGTTTGATGTAATGCTCATGTATGTCCGTGTCTTTTGGCATGTTCATGCCTTGTACAGCATGTAGAGGGGTGGCCAAAGGCTTAATAGTCCCATTTTAGTTGGGTTGGTGGCCTCTTTAGGCTTGTAAATAAAGATTGTGTCATGTGGACACGTGCGAGAGATTTTCGATCTATAATGGACCATTTTACCCTTTGTTGTGCCACTGTTCAGAGCTTCTAAAGTCTGTTTGTAATTTGCATTGTCTATGAAGTGTTTTTCAGAGATGTTTCCTTGTGGATCCTGATTGAGGGGTTTTCTCTAACCCGTTCTCTCTCTTTCTTGGGTCCTAAGGGACATGGGAGACTTCGAGGAGGTTGACCTTTGCGGACGGACATGCAAAGGTGCCGCACGACTTAGGCAAAACCAGCTAAGTCAGTGACAAGGCGGTGGCACCGCCTGGGGCTCAGTCTCTGAGCGAGACTAGGCGGTGCAACCTCCGCTGATAGGAGGTGGCATCGCATGAGCTCAGTCTTCGAGCTCTGCCAGGCGATGCAACCGCCTCAGTCAGGAGGTGCAACCGCCTGAGCTCGGTTTTCGAGCTCTGTCAGGAGGTGCAACCGCCCCTGACAAGAGGTAGCACCGCCTAGAGGCTCAGTCTTCGAGCTCTATCGGGCGGTGCAACCGCTCTAGTCAGGAGGTGCAACTGCCTGATCCCGGAATTCCGGGAATTGACAGTTTTGAGCTCAAAATTTGAACTGGGTTGGGGCCTATAAATACCCCACCCATTCAGCACTGAAAGGGCATGAACTTACACTGAAATCTTGATCCTTTTGTGTGATTCTTAGAGCTCAAAATTGTTGTAAAGGCCAAAAGTTCTTCTCTCTCTGTTCTTCCAAGTTCTGAGTTGTAAAGAGAGAAGAGAAAATTCTGTAAGGGTTGTCTCCTAAGCCCGTCAAAAGGAGTGAAACTGTAAAAGGGTGGTTGGCTTTCGCCTATTGAAGGAAGGCCTCTAGTTGACGTCGGTGACCTCATTGGTGGAGGAAGCCAAAAGTGGAGTAGGTCAAGATTGACCGAACCACTCTAAATCTTGGTTTGCATTTACTTTGAGCATCTTATCTTTACTGCAAACCTCCTCAATAGCTTACTGCCTTCTGTGTTTTTATGAACGTGTTTCAAAGTTCAGTGCTTTCCGAATCGAGGTTTAAGACACAAATCAGTTTTATCGTACAAACTTCGTATCGAACGAAAGTAGTTTTCGATTTAAATCGCAGAAGGTTTTCCGCTGCACTAATTCACCCCCCCCCCCCCCCCCTCTTAGTGCTCTTGATCCTAACACCAAGAAGCTGTTCCACATGTCCCATCTCAAGAGCTCGGGGCGGTGCCGTTTGACACTGCTCCGCATGCCACCTGAGACAACGACCGATCAAAAGTGTCGTCCCATCCCTCAAGAATCAGCGGCCACGCCAAACCGACGTGCTATCGACCCTTGTACTATAGTATAAAGCCCCTGGCCAGCATCCGAAAAGAGGGGAGAGGAGGGAAGAAAAATAGAAAACAATCCACCCACTACTGACTTGCTCATCGAAGGGGCCAAAGTCGAGGATCACCCGACTAAAGAGCTGCTAATCCACCCACTACCTAACTAAAGAGGTGCTAATCAAAAAGACTATTGTAGCTTTTGGATGATGAAATAGATTTTAAAATTTATTAATATTCTTTAACAAAAGTGCTGTCAATAATCTCATTGGTATTGAAACCATTAAAAGAACACCTAATAACTTATTGGGCATTGTATGGAGTATTTATAATACGGGAACGAATTACCATTTGGGTAATATTTTCAAAGCCTACATTACTAATGATGGTTCTAGAATTTCCAAGCCTACATTACATGCAATAGTACCTAGAATTACTATTGAAAAAAATATAAAATATCATTGGGCCATGCAGGTTCTCCATAATAATTATGCCCCATCTCTTTAGCTATTTTAGCTTTTAATATAGTATTATTTGATACGACGTATTTTGGACCCAAGACACGTCATAGCTGACGCAACACATCAAGTTAGAAGCGTACCAAAAAGCTGTTCCACATGTCCCATCTTGAGAGCTCGAGGCAGTGCTGTCTGACACTGCTCCGCATGCCACCCGATACGACGATCGATCAAAAGTGTCGTCCCATCCCTCAAGAATCAGCGGCCACGCCAAACCGACGTGCTATCGACCCTCGTACTAAAGTATAAAGCCCCTGGCCAACATCCGGCAAGAGGGGAGATGAGGGAAGAAAAATAGAAAACAATCCACCCACTACTGACTCGCTCATCGAAGGGGCCAAAGTCGAGGATCACCCGACTAAAGAGCTGCTAATCCACCCACTACCTAACTAAAGACCTACTAATCAAAAAGTCTATTGTAGCTATTGGATGATGAAATAGATTTTAAAATTTATTAATATTCTTTAAAAAAAGTGCTGTCAATAATCTCATTGGTCTTGAAACCATTAAAAGAACACCTAATAACTTATTGGGCATTGTATGGAGTATTTATAATACGGGAACGAAGTACCATTTGGGTAATATTTTCAATGCCTACATTACTAATGATGGTTCTAGAATTACCAAGCCTATATTACATGCAATAGTACCTAGAATTACTACTAAAAAAAATATAAAATATCATTGGGCCATGCGGGTTCTCCATAATAATTATGCCCTATCTCTTTAGCCATTTTAGCTCTTAATATAGTATTATTTGATGTGGTGTATTTGGGACCAAGACACGTCACAACTAAAGCCACACGTCAAGTCAGAAGCGTACCAAGAAACTGTTCCACATGTCCCATCCCGAGAGCTCAGTCATATGTGTCGTCCCATCCCTTGAGAGTCAGCGGCCACGCCGAACCGACATGCTATTAACCCTCGTACAATAGTATAAAGCCCCTAGCCAGCATCCGGCTAGAGGGGAGAGGAGGGAAGAAAAATAGAAAACAATCCACCCACTACTGACTTACTCATCGAAGGGGCCAAAGTCGGGGATCACCCGACGAGGGCCATTTCTGCAGGCGAATGACCACTCGCGAGCCAAGAGCGTCTCAACCCAGGGGTCGCCATCCAATGCGCAAGGAGGAGCCATCAATCGGCCGGAGCCCGACCAATGCCAACAAACATCCCTTCCCGAGAGCACGACCACCTCGTCATCCAGCTCACTCGATAGAAGGCTCCCGACATTGACCCATGGACCAAACCGTGCTAACTCATCAGCCATGGTATACTTTTTCACTAATATTTTGGCGCTAGAAGGAAGGCCATGTCACAGAAGCATATCGTAGAAGCTCTCCCCGAGGGAGAACCACCGACCGGTCTCCCCTCCGTCGAGCCCGAAAATCAGTCCCTCCCCACCCTCAGAGATGGGGGGATCCCAGCCTCGACACTAGATCGCTATTGGCACATTTTCAATGACCCGGGGTTGTCACCCCTCGAACTAACCACGGGACCCTCGGCTATGACACCCGAGGCATTCCTTAGCCTGTCCAAACAAGTGCAAGCCATGGTGGGCATGATGCAGACAGTCGCTCCGTTCATTCCTCAGATCATGTGGCTAGCGGCTCCCCCAATTGGCCCAACTCGACAAAGGCCGAGTGGGTAGCAAGTCGGGATGGGGGAAGCCCAAAAGCAAGCGACGGATCCGAGAGGCCCCCCCGAGCAGAGCATACCCGCACCCTGCTAAGTCACACTACCCCACTTCGAGCCTGACACCGTATCGTTTGACTTGGCGGATGACTCACTCTGAGCCCAATTGTCCCTGGTCATCCAACGCCTGGACGAGTTCTAGCGCGAGTTCCAAAAATCACCGAGCGAGTCTAGAGAAGGCAGCTTAGGCAGGTCCCCTTTCACACAGGAAGTACAGGACAAGTCGGTACCCCTCAACTTTAGGCTATCGGCATTGGAGACATATGACGGCGGCTCCGATGCCGTGGAGCATGTCTCCGCATTTCGGGCTCAGATGGCCCTCTATGGCACCTCCGATGCATTGATGTACCGGGCATTTTCGATCACCCTGAGGGGACCGGTACGAGTATGGTTCAACCAACTGCGCCAATCTTCGGTCTTGTCCTTTGACCAGCTCACTAGGGAGTTCGAGCAGAACTTCCTCACCAGCGTGCGACCTAGGCCTTCCATGGCCACCCTGCTAACTTCCTCTTAATATAGTATCATTCTAGTCAAGTTTTTTTATTATTGGGATTGGTGAATTCTTATGGATCCACCCCCTGAAGGAACCAAATATGATAATTTTTCATCATTCGACTCAAGCAAGAATGAAATAAATGGTAAAAATAGATCCATATAATATCTACTTTTCATACATATCTCCACATATCATATATAATGACTCTATGTAAGAAAAGATTTACTAAATTCTATTTTCCAGGGTTGCAACTAATTTAGTTCTTATAGGTAAATGCTCGATATCCAAGTCGGCTTATAAATTTGATCATAATCAAGTGTTTTTTGGATTATCTCATATTTTTTTATTGGTGTTTATCCCCCTAATATCTTGATTTTTTTACGAACAAAATATTTACTTATTACTTATAAAGTCCAACCTATGTTCTTCCTGTTGGGAAAAAACCTGTTAAAGTAGAATATTCTTTTCCCTCTTTGTGTATCAAAATGGGTTCCTCATCAAAATACTAACTTGATATCCAAATGAAAATATCAACTAGCACAGCATAAACAATAGAACAAATAATCAATCACACAGTGAGACCAAATCTTTTAAAGTGGAAAACCTAATGTGGGAAAAACCACGGGACCGTAGTCCATTTTAAACTTCCGCTATCAATAATAATGATAACAGGTTTACAATAGGTCTTCTCTAGAATAATAAGAGGATCAGAATAACATCAAGAACATAGATCTTAGCTCTAGCATATCGGATGGATCTCCTCAAAAGAGAATTCTAGGTCTCACAGAGTGGATATAGCAGGAAAGTACCTTAGAGGGGGTAAATTTTAGATCAATATATTAGAATTATAGAGTTTGCTGCAAGGATTCTCCACATAAAATTTGGGTCAAAACTGACAACGTTTGGCTGCCGATCGTCAAATAGAAAACTCAAAAACCTAATATTTTTCTCTCCTCTTTTCTCTCTATGCGCCGTCGCTCGTTGCACGCTCATCTGCACACACACACGCCACATGCACTCTTTTTTTTTGCTACCCTCACCTTTTGCACTTTCTTTCAATTAGTGATTTGGGCTCAATAGGCCCAATTGTCCAAGCCCACATATGGGCTGGACCCAACAATATGAGAATTGAATATGTTCACATAGAAGATGTAAAAGAGATATTGGACACTCTACAAAAGCATTTCACAATTGATTTACCTAAGATTAAATTTTCGTTTTAAATCCATTATAATTATTTCATCTTCTTTTTCTAATAAAAATAGAAAGAAAAATTTGTAAAGAAAGAAGAAATTTTATTTTTAATCTTTTTGGCACAATATGTATTTTCATGAAATTATCATAATCAAATTAATGTATCCAGGTATTTCATAGTTGAATTAAGTTAAAAAATACTTAAAGTTAGTGATTTATCAATAGATAACGTTGCCCCAATACCTAACCAAAGAGCTGCTAATCAAAAAGACTATTGTAGCTATTGGATGATGAAATAGATTTTAAAATTTATTAATATTCTTAATAAAAAGTGCTGTCAATAATCTCATTGGTATTGAAACCATTAAAAAAAGCACCTAATAACTTATTGGGCATTGTATGGAGTATTTATAATACGGGAATGAAGTACCATTTGGGTAATATTTTCAAAGCCTATAATACTAATGATGGTTCTAGAATTACCAAGCCTACATTACATGCAATAGTACCTAGAATTACTATCGAAAAAAAATATAAAATATCATTGGGCCATGCGGGTTCTCCATAATAATTATGCCCTATCTCTTTTGCCATTTTAGCATTTAATATAGTATTATTTGATACGGTGTATTTTGGGCCCAAGATATGTCATAGCTGAAGCCACATGTCAAGTCAGAACCGTACCAAGAAGCTGTTCCACATGTCCCATCTCAAGAGCTCGGTTATAAGTGTCGTCCCATCCCTCGAGAGTCAGCGGCCACGCCGAACCGACGTGCTATTAACCCTCGTACAATAGTATAAAACCCCTGGCCAGCATCCAGCCAGAGGGGAGAGGAGGGAAGAAAAATAGAAAATAATCCACCCACTACTGACTTGCTCATCGAAGGGGCCAAGTCGGGGATCACCCGACGAGGGCCATTTCTGCTAGCGAATGACCACTCGCGAGCCGCGAGCATCTCAACACAAGGGTCGCCATCCAATGCGCAAGGACGAGCCGTCAATCGATCGAAGCCCGACCAACGCTAACAAGCATCCCTTCCCGAGGGCACGACCACCTCGTCATCCAGCTCACTCGATAGAAGGCTCCCGACATTGACCTGTGGACCAAACCGTGCTAACTCATCAGCCATGGTATACTTGTTCACTAACATTTTGGCGCTAGAAGGAGGGCCATGCCACAGAAGCATGTCTAGAAGCTCTCCCCGAGGGAGAACCACCGACCGGTCTCCCCTCCGTCGAGCCCGGAAATCAGTCCCTCCCCACCCTCGGAGATGGGGGTATCCCATCCTCGACGCTAGATCGCTACTGGCACCTTTTCAATGACCTAAGGTTGTCACCCCTCGAACTAAACATGGGACCCTCATCTGTGACACCCGAGGCATTCCTCAACCTGACTAAACAAGTGCAAGCCATGTTGGGCATGATGCAGATGCTCGCTCCGTTCATTCCTCAGATCGTGTGGCTAGCAGCTCCCCCAACTGACCCGACCCGATAGAGGCCGAGTGGGTAGCAAGTCGGGATGGGGGAAGCCCGAGAGCAAGCGACGGACCAGAGAGGTCCGCCCGAGCAGAGCATACCCACACCCTGCTAAGTCACACTACCCCACTTCGAGCCTGACATCGTATCGTTTGACTTGGCGGACGATTCGCTCAGGGCCCAACTGTCCTGGGTCAACCAACGCCTGGACGAGTTCTAGTGTGAGTTCCAAAAATCACCAAGCGAGTCTAGCGAAGGTGGCTCAAGCAGGTCCCCTTTCACATAGGAAGTACAGGACAAGTCGGTACCCCTCAACTTTAGGCTGTCGGCATTGGAGACATATGACGACTGCTCCGATGCCGCGGAGCATGTCTCCACATTTCAGGCTCAGATGGCCCTCTATGGCACCTCCGATGCATTGATGTGCCGGGCATTTCCGACCACCCTGACGGGACCGGTACAAGCGTGGTTCAGCCGACTACGCCAATCCTCGGTCTTGTCCTTTGACCAGCTCACTAGGGAGTTCAAGTAGAACTTCCTCACTAGCGTGCGACCTAGGCCTTCCATGGCCACGCTGCGATCTTCCTCTTAATATAGTATCATTCAAGTCAAGTTTTTTTGTTATTGGGATAGGTGAATTCTTATGGATCCACCCCCTGAAGGAACCAAATATGATAATTTTTCATCATTCGACTCGAGCAAGAATGAAATGAATGGTAAAAATAGATCTGTATAAAATCTACATTTCATACATTTCTCCACATATCATAAATAATGACTCTATGTACGAAAAGATTTACTAAATTCTATTTTATAGGGTTGCAACTAATTTAGTTCTTATAGGTAAATGCTCGATATCCAAGTCGGCTTATAAATTTGATCATAATCAAGTGTTTTTTGGATTGCCTCATATTTTTTTATTGGTGTTTATCCCCCTAATATCTTGATTTTTTTACGTACAAAATATTAACTTATTACTAATAAAGTCCAACCTATGTTCTTCCTTAGATCTCTTATTTCACTCTGATAGTGTTATAGATTTGGATAGATGAAGAGGAAATGAATATGTTTCCATACTATAAATAAGGAAATGGAATAAATACAATATTGAATCATCGGAGTATATTAATAACGAATGAAATATTTCGGAGCTTATCAATGGCATATGAAATGTTTCGGAGCATATCAATGACAAATAAAATATTTCGGAACATATCAATGGCATATGGAATATTTTAAAGCATATCAATGGCGTAGGAACGTTTCAGAGGCATAGGGAGCATTTCAGAACATATCAATAGCGTAGGAAATATTTCAGAATATATCAACAGCATATGAACCATTTCAGAGCATATCAAAGAACGAATACAAAACAGAAGCTGAAACGTCGTATTTGACGTTGCATTCATATCTTTCTTATCCAAAGCACATACATAAATACATAACCAAAGCTCTGGATATCATATCAAACATACAAAAAGTGTAGTGGGACCACATATAGAATGTGATTCATCCATTTCTGAATGACCATTAGACAAAAGTCTCCCATGTCTAGAAGCTCCATCCACCCACGTCCAGGTGAAGTCAGAGGGGGTCGGTAAAGCATCGCAGGCTCTATGCATAACTCTCTTTACTATTTTTTACAAAGGTTCACAGTATCCCATAAACACAAAGTACAAAAGGATAGTATGAACAATAAATAGCACATATCGGAAGCACACGTGGAATAACAAAACGTATATGCGCCTTTACGAGTCAATACGATGGAAGCATAATCTTTCACAAATGTATTCAGATTTGAATGGAAATGAAAGCAAGAGTATTCAAGGATTCCAAGCAGTCACATATAACTCAATTCAAATAAGAAGGTTAGATAGAATTCAATATCCAAAGGAATGAAACTGGAATAGGCACATATCGAAAGCAAATGCGGAACAATGGGATATACATGTGCCTATATGAGTTAATACGATATAGCATAAATGTTACACAATAATTTTCAAGAATGCAAATAATTTTAAAGACAATAGCGTACAAGAATTCAAAGCAGTAATATAAAGCTCAATTAGACAAGAAAGCTAAATGAAATCAATTTTCAAAGGAATGAAACCAGAATATGTGAAATCGACCATAGCTCCATTTCTAGCAGAATTCGAGAGGCACATTGAACAAATGATTCAAACTATCAATCATGCTCCAATATACTCAAGAAAGCTATTGTGAAAGATATTTCAATCTTATTTCAAATAAAATAATTTTCGTATGAATCGAAGTTTTCAACAAAAAGTTACAATAGATTTAGTAACCCAAGATCAAAGAACAAATCTCAATTTTATAGAATTCACAAGGTCAGTTTCAACAGAAAACTGGGCAAGCATTTGGACTCTAAATCTTTTAATCTAAGTATCAAATGAAATATCTACGTGTCTAGTTTAAAATGAAATATGTTTGGAATAAATCAAAGTTTCCAACAAGGACTTATAAGCAGTTCAGTATCAAAAGGTCAGAAATTACGATCCTCGTTTTGCAGAATTCGTAGGCTTACTTGAAATAGAAGTTTGGACAGGCAAACTTACTCCGAATTCTTAAAATAAGCTATCGAAAGAAAGGATTATGAGTCTATATTTAGATTAAATAAGTTTTGTCCTAATCATAGGTCAGTGCATAAAGTTATAACCATAACAAGGTAGAAAGGTCAGAATCTCGGAAGTTTCATAGATTCAAATCGTTACGTCTAAGAAACAACAGAACGGATCGGAGCACTTGCAATAGAAAAGATTAGAAAGCTTACAATAGGAAGGAGGAATGAGAATAAGAAACAAGAGATGTAGATGAATGGAAGTTTAACTTCTATGGAAGCACTTCTCGTGATTTAATTGATTTATTTTATTCATTTCCTACATGTAGAGGAAGAGGACATTAATTTTAAATAAAATAAAAATAGGTTTACTCTACCCATTTTTACCTTCCAAGATAGATTAACTAATCTAAAAGAAAAATTATATTGACATGTATTTTTCTTGACCGATCAGAATTACATTCTAAGACCAATAATTGTCTCAAAAGATCCAATATACACATATTATTGGACTAACCATGGGACCCTCGGCCGTGACACCCGAGGCATTCATCACCCTGACCAAACAAGTGCAAGCCATGGTGGGCATGATGCAGACGCTCGCTCCGCTCATTCCTCAGATTGTGTGGCTAGTGGCTCCCCCAACGGACTCGACCCGATAGAGGCCGAATGGGTAGCAAGTCGAGATGGGGGAAGCCCGAGAGCAAGCGACGAACCCGAGAGTTTCGCCCAAGCAGAGCATACCCATACCCTGCTAAGTCACACTACCCCATTTCGAGCCAGACCCTGTATCGTTTGACTTGGTGGATGACTCGCTCAGGGCCCAACTGTCCCGGGTCAACCAACACCTGGATGAGTTCTAGTGCGACTTCCAAAAATCACCGAGCGAGTCTAGTAAAGGTGGCTCAGGCAGGTCCTATTTCACAGAGGAAGTACAGGACAAGTCGGTACCCCTCAACTTCAAGCCGTCGGTATTGGAGACGTATGACGGCGGCTTCGATCCTGCCGAGCATGTCTCCTCATTTCGGGCTTAGATGGCCCTCTATGGCACCTCTGATGCATTGATGTGCCGGGCATTTCCGACCACCCTGAGGGGACCGGTACGAGCGTGGTTCAACCGACTGCGCCAATCTTCGGTCTTGTCCTTTGACCAGCTCACCAGGGAGTTCGAGCAGAACTTCCTCACCAACGTGCGACCTAGGCCTTCCATGGCCACCCTGCGAACTTCCTCTTAATATAGTATCATTCTAGTCAAGTTTTTTTGTTATTGGGATAGGTGAATTCTTATGGATCCACCCCCTGATGGAACCAAATATGATAATTTTTCATCATTCGGCTCGAGCAAGAATGAAATGAATGGCAAAAATAGATCCGTATAAAATCTACTTTTCATACATATCTTCATGTATCATATATAATGACTCTATGTAAGAAAAGATTTACTAAATTCTATTTTCTAGAGTTGCAACTATTCATTGCAACTAATTTAGTTCTTATAGGTAAATGCTCGATATCCAAGTCGGCTTATAAATTTGATCATAATCAAGTATTTTTTGGATTGCCTCATATTTTTTATTGGTGTTTATCTCCCTAATATCTTAATTTTTTTACGTACAAAATATTTACTTGTTACTAATAAAGTCCAACTTATGTTCTTCCTTAGATCTCTTATTTCACTCTGATAGTGTTATAGATTTGGATCGATGAAGAGGAAATGAATATGTTTCCATAATGTAAATAAGGAAGTGGAATAAATAGAATATTGAATCATCCCACCTCACTTATTTTATTCCATAGGATCTAACGAAGCCTATTCATTCATAACATGATTTAGATATGATCATAGAAAAAGTTCTTCTCAAATAAATCGACCTGTCATCTACAACATAGGGTGCTTACGTGGTATTTGAAAGTGAAGATACATTTGGTTATGAATTCAAATGTTAGGGATAAAATCAATCATTTTAGTGACAATCATAAGTCATCCTCTCTTTGAAAAATTCATTTCAACTATTGGTATCAAATAAAGAATATAACACTTCCAAGTTGAAGAAAAGTATTCAAATAAATAACATGTCTTATTTTTTCAATAATCGATATTTATAGCAATGAAATATTATTGGATATTTCATCTGCCATTCCTCCCAAGTATGATATATGATCAATTACATCTGCCTTTGTTCAAGTCAAACATTTTAATCTACCAAGCTTCAGGACATCATAGGTTATGCCATTAAACCATGAGTTGTAGAAAGCATCTCAACTCATGGTTTGGCTCTCTGATAAGCACACTCCCAACACCATTCACAGGTAGATCATCTTCAGGGAAGAGGCAATGCGTTATACGATCTGGATATTCCGGAATCTGCGCACAAGGAGTTGCGGAGTCAACTAGCCGATTGGTCAATAGGCCGCAGGAGAGGACGATGCGCCGAAGAATCGGACGAAGCGTCGAGGGACCAATGACATGCCGGACAACTTGGTTAATTACTTAGGATTAATTGTCTCGATCAAAGTTTTGTTTTACATGTGCAGGATTAACTACGATGAAAGTAAGACATGCAGCAGGAGTTATGCCGGAGTCAAGACTATGATCACTTTGAGAGTTCGAGAATTCGACGGAAGTTTGGACGGTCGTCGGAGGTTCTGCGGGAACAAATCCGAGAAGTCCAGGAGCTTGCCAAAGAAGCTCGTCGGAACTTGCCAAGTGGATCGTCGCAAGTCCAGGAGTTTGCCGGAAGTTCGCAGGAGCATCATCGAGGGTTCATCGGATGATCGACGAAAGCTCGTCGGAAGCTCGCCGGAAGAAGCGATTGACGCGCCGAAGTAAGTTGCAGTAAATGTCTTAAGAAATTAGTAGTTAGCACGATGATTAAGTTAGAAATGGGAGGTGATCCCATTAACTTAATCTTAGGGCAATTGGGCCCTTGACAGACCTAAATTGGGCAGAATGGATCAGCCTATTCGGACCCAGATTACTTGGCCAGAGTTGGCACCGCCTGGGTCAGCGGTGGCATCGCCCAGGGCTCAGTCTCTGAGCTCTGGCTAGGCGATGCAACCGCCTCTAACAAAGATGCAACCAATTGATCTCGGTCTCCGAGCTCTGGCTGGGAGGTGCAACTGCCCCAGTCAGGCGGTGGCACCGCCTGAGCTCAGTCTCCGAGCTCTGGCAGGAGGTGCAACCACCCCTGACAAGAGGTGATATCGCCCAGAGGCTCAGTCTTCGAGCTCTGCCAGGCGGTGCAACCGCTAGACCCCAGAATTTCGGGAATTGATAATTTTGAGCTCGAAATTCAAATTGGGTTGGGGCCTATAAATACCCCACCCTTTCAGCAATGAAAGGGTAACCCAAAGGCACCGAAAGCTTGATCTTACTATGATTTTAGAGCTCAAAAGTATTGTAAAGTCTAGAAGTTCTCCTCCCTCTTTTCTTCCAAGTTTTGATCTTTCAAGAGAGGAGAGAAAAGTTTGTAAGGGTTGTCTCCTAAGCCCATCAAAAGGAGTGAAACTATAAAAGGGTGGTTGGCCTTCGCCTATTGAAGGAAGGCCTCTAGTGGACGTCGGTGATCTTGTCGGTGGAGGAAGCCAAAAGTGGATGTAGGTCCAGATTGACCGAACCACTCTAAATCTCAGTTTGCATTTACTTTGAGCATATTATCTTTACTGCAAACCTCCTCAATAGCTTACTGCCTTCTGCGCATTTACGATCGCGTTTCAAAGTTCAGTATTTTCCGAATTGGTGTTTAGACGTAAATCAGTTTTATCGTACGAACATCATATTTCAATTTACGCTTACATTCTAATTTCCATCATAACTGCAAACTGCCTTCATAGACTTGCTTTAACTGCATCTTGCTTGATCATAAGTTAAAGTGATTTACGAATCGGCTTTTCTACCGAAATCGCTCTTATCGTACGAACGCAGTTTTAATCGTCGAAAGTTTTTCGCTGCACTAATTCACCCCCCCCTCTTAGTGCTCTTGATCCTAATAATTGGTATCAGAGCCCGGTATTTCTCATTTCGGATTTACACCTGAGAGAAATGGCTCTTCATGGCTTTCAAGAGGGCTTATCAGTTGTTCGTTAATCATTGTTTAACGGTTTGGACTACACTTACTGGAAAACTCGAATGAGAGTTTTCTTGATTTCTATGAATTTGGATTTATGGAATATTATTGAAAACAATTTTCAACTTCCCTCTAAACTAATGAACGAATGGTCAGATTTGGAGAAGAAGTATTTTTCTTTAAATGCAAAGGCTATGAATGCCTTATTTTGCGCTTTGGACAAAAATGAGTTCAATCGGATTTCTATGTACGAAACGGCTTTTGATATTTGGCGAACACTTGAAATCACGCACGAGGGAACTAGTAGAGTCAAAGACTCGAAAGTTAACATTTTATTGCATGATTTTGAGCTTTTTCGAATGCAACCAAGCGAGACTATAGGCGATATGTACACCCGTTTCACGGATGTCATCAATAATTTAAGAGTTCTTGGTAAATCTTTTTCGAATTTTGATCTCATAAGCAAGATCTTAAGATCCCTTTCAAAAAGGTGGGATCCTAAAATAACGGTAATACAAGAAACAAAATATTTAAATATTTTTCCACTTGAAGAACTTATCGGTTCATTGATGACATATGAAATGGTGCACAATGCACATGATGAACATGATGAACAAAACAACCTTCCAAAGAATAGGAAGGATTTTGGACATAGAACATTTGAAAACCACTCGAGAATAAGCTCAAGTGATGGTGAACTTAAACTACAAATGAAACAAAAATTAAAAAGCAAAAAGAATGGAACTACTTGCTTTGAACGCAAGAAGAAGAACACAAAGTGGGATAAATCGAGCTCCTCCGAAGACGAGGAGAAAATCAAGAAAGGCGAGGTGGCAAACTATGCTTTAACGGCATTCAACGATGAGGTAATCGAAACCCCCTTAATTTGTTTTGAAATTACTTGATGTTTTTCATGATGCATTTTCTTTTTTTAGAATAATTATTTTTCTTGAAAATTACATATTAAAAAAAATATTTGAAAATGCAAGAATATGATCATGCTCGTAATTTGAAAATAATAATGAAAATTACATGTTCCATGTGAATGAAATAAAATGTTAGATTTAAATCTAATGATCATATGTATGTTTTTCTTAAGAAGAAAAAATGTGTATTTTGATTATTTCTGATTTTGATTAAAACCATGCTTAATGTCTTAATAAAAATATTAAGAAGTTTAATATCATGCTATATGTAGTTAAGAAGTAATAATGTGTATCATGTTGATTTCCATTGTTATTTCTCGATTTTGATTAAAAAAAATCATGCTTGAAGAAATGCATAATGATGTAATATTAAATATTTTGATACTATGATTGATAATTTTATGCATGAAATTTTAAGTTATACATGATGATAAGCATGTGTTATTTTCATGAGTGTATTTGAAAAACATATGGCAAAAATGTGTCCGAATGCATGAACTTATTAAAATCATTTTTCGGACCTCCTTAATTCACTCACTAAATTGCTATAATGAGAACTTTACACTATTACATACCTTAATAATATGTTGGAAATTATGTGTTTTGGATACAAAAATTTCCATGATCATGAGCATGTTTTATCTTCATGATTGTGTTTGAAAATCTATAGCAAAACCATGTCCAAATGCATGAAAGTGTTAAATTTCAATTTTCTTGATCCTAACAATTGAAAATCCAAAAATATCATTGATTTTTGACATATGGAATCAACTAACAAATGCATCTCTCATAGACTTATCTTGTGAAAAATATCTTTTGAGAAATGGATTTGATGATTCCTTCTTATATCTTTAGAGAAATAGTTTTACGTGCAAGAATTTGATTCACACACATATCTTGATCCTTATAAAAATGAAGTGTGCTTTAATATCCTATCAATTTTAACTTCATTCAAGTAAGCTCACTAGTGACTTTCCTCCTTCATGCAAGAAAGATAATAACAAATAAAGAGGAAGAAGTAATGAAAGCTATCTCCACGTCATGTTTTCCTTAAGGTATTTGTATAATTGATATCCTATCACTCATTGTTGAAAAATGACATAAACCTAGCTATGGCATGAATCATTACCGCACTTACGTTTAAAACTAGCTTATATCGGTCTCCTTTTTGTTGATGACAAAGGGGGAGAAAACTATGAATTGATACTATGAGTACTATATTTGAATGAGAAATAGATGAAATGCTATGATTGCTAAATACTTGAAATGTTTGAATCATGTTAAGATATCAATAACTTGCATCGTAATTTTACTTGCTGATATCTTGCCATGTGATGAAATGCTATGATTTGTTGCTAAAATAATGCATGCAATACTTATGCTTTTTATTATGATGTATGTGATGTATTGCATATGATATAAATGATGATTAAAATTGCCTTAATTTGAATTCAAGGTTTATCTCAATTATGGAATTTTGAAATACGAATGATTACTCACATTTGTCATGATTTAGAAATTGACATAAAGGGTCTTCCCTTCTTTTTGACAATGACAAAGGGGGAGATAGCTGGCTTGCACAATTCAAGAAGAAAGCAAAAATTGTACTTCTCAAAAGAGAAAAAATTGCTATCTTGAACATCACCGAGAATTGCTAGATTGAAATCTCAAGAAAATGCAAAAATGTGTTATCTTGCCTATCTCAAGATGCAAAACATGCTAACTTGCACTTTGCAACGGAAGCAAAATTGCTAGCTCAAACTTTACAAAGGAAGCAAGAAATTGCTCATCTCAAAAGAGAAGCAAAGATTGCTAACTTGCATATTTCTAGAAGCAAAAGTGCTATCTTACCTTTCGCAAAGAAAAGCAAATATGCCAACTTGCATATCTTTGAATTTGCTATCTTGTATGTTGTAAAACATGCATATCTAAAACTTGATAGCTTGAATGTTCTAAGCATGATGTAACACTTGCTAAATTTTCTAATTTCAAAACTGCATGATGATAAAACTTGATATTATGTTTTTCATGCAATGAGTTAAACTTATATTCCAAACACAAGAATAGTTGGACTTCTCCTTTTTGTTGATGACAAAGGGGGAGAAGTATGATGTTATGCATAATTCTATGCATAAGTTTATGATGACGTGTTGCAAGTATTCATGATGAACATTGCAATGACTTGAATTCAGTTTGAATTTAAGGTTCTATCAATATGGCATATTGATAGGGGAAGTTTGTTTAAACTCTAGGAGTTAAGGATAACTCTGTCATCAAGTAGTTGTCATCATCAAAAAGGGGGAGATTGTTGAATCTCGTATTTTGATGATGAAACCACTTGATATGTGTTTATGTTTTAATCTGCGTTTTGAGTGGCGCAGGATGCTCCGATCAGGATGAGACAATTAAAGCAGGAAAAATCATATTGTGCTAGAGGAACAAGTCAGAAGATTGGACGTCGGGCCGGTGGATCAGTTGACGTATCGACAGAAGGCTTCGGGTCATGGACTCGGGCATCGGGCCAAGAAGAGCGGGTATTGTGCCAAGGATATCGGAGTTGCGGAGTCAACTGGCCGATTGGGTAATAGGCCGCAGGAGAGGATGATGCGCCGATGAATCGGACGAAGCGTCGAGGTACCAATGACATACCGGACAACTTGGTTAATTGCTTAGGATTAATTGTCTCAATCGAAATTTTGATTTACATGTGAAGGATTAACTACGATGAAATTAAGACATGCAGTAGGAGTTACGCTAGAGTCAAGATTATGATCACGTTGGGAGTTCGAGAATTCGACGGAAGTTCGGACGGTCGTCGAAGGTTCTGCGGGAACAAATCCGAGAAGTCCAGGAGCTTGCCAAAGAAGCTCGTCGAAACTTGCCAAGTGGATCGTCGCAAGTCCAGGAGTTTGCCGGAAGTCCGCAAGAGCATCACTGAGGGTTCATCAGATGATCGACGGAAGCTCGCCGAAAGCTCGTCGGAAGAAGCGATTGACACACCAAAGCAAGTTGCAGTAAATGTCTTAAGAAATTCATAGTTAGCACGATGATTAAGTTAGAAATGGGAGGTGATCCCATTAACTTAATCTTGGGGCAATTGGGCCCTTGACAGACCCAAATTGGGTCGAATGGATCAGCCCATTCGGACCCAGATTACTTGGCCAAAGGTGGCATTGCCTGGGTTGGCGGTGGCACCACCTAGGGCTTAGTCTCCGAGCTCTGGCTGGGCGGTGCAACCGCCCTAGTCAGGCGGTGGCACCGCCTGAGCTCGGTCTCCGAGCTCTGGCAGAAGGTGCAACCACCCCTGACAAGAGGTGATACCGCCCAGAGGCTCAGTCTTTGAGCTCTGCCAGGCGGTGCAACCGCCCCAGTCAGGCGGTGCAACCACCCCAGTCAGGTGGTGCAACCGCCAGACCCCGGAATTTCGGGAATTGACAGTTTTGAGCTCGAAATTCAAATTAGGTTGGGGCTTATAAATACCCCACCCTTTCAGTAATGAAAGGGTACCCAAAGGCACCAAAAGCTTGATCTTACTCTGTGATTTTAGAGCTCAAAAGTGTTGTAAAGTCTAGAAGTTCTCCTCCCTCTTTTCTTCTAAGTTTTGATCTTTCAAGAGAGGAGAGAAAAATTTGTAAGGGTTGTCTCCTAAGCCCGTCAAAACGAGTGAAACTGTAAAAGGGTAGTTGGCCTTCGCCTATTGAAGGAAGGCCTCTAGTGGACGTCGATGACCTCGTCGGTGGAGGAAGCCAAAAGTGGATGTAGGTCAAGATTGACCGAACCACTCTAAATCTCAGTTTGCATTTACTTTGAGCATATTATCTTTACTGCAAACCTCTTTAATAGCTTACTGCCTTCTGCGCATTTACGATCGTGTTTCAAAGTTCAGTATTTTCCGAATCGACGTTTAGACGTAAATCAGTTTTATCGTACGAACATCATATTTAAGTTTACGTACATTCTAATTTCCATCATAACTGCAAACTGCTTTTATTGACTTGCTTTAACTGCATCTTGCTTGATCACAAGTTAAAGTGATTTATGAATCGACTTTTCTACCGAAATCGCTTTTATCGTACGAATGCAGTTTTAATCGTCGAAAGTTTCCCGGTGCACTAATTCACCCCCCCCCCCCCCCTAGTGGCTTTTGATCCTAACAATTAGATTATACAATAGGGGAGATTGTGAATAACTCTCAAGATAGAAGTTATCTTAAAGATGATATATCTATGCCTATTCGAAATGTGAATCATAGTATTCATTCCTATGGGAATGGGAATAAAAAACAAGAGATGTAGATGAATGGAAGTTTAACTTCTATGGAAGCACTTCTCGTGATTTAATTGATTTATTTTATTCATTTCCTACATGCAGAGGAAGAGGACATTAATTTCAAATAAAATAAAAATAAGTTTACTCTACCCATTTTTACGTTCCAAGATAGATTAACTAATCTAAAAAAAATAAAAAAATTATATTGACGTGTATTTTTATTGACCAATCAGAATTACATTCTAAGACTAATAATTGTCTTAAAAGATCCAATATATACATATTATTGGACCCTTTAAATAAGAGTCAAGAAGATCCTATGAGAATTGAATATGTTCACATAGAAGATGTAAAAGAGATATTGGACACTCTACAAAAGCATTTCACAATTGATTTACCTAAGAATAAGTTTTCATTTTAAATCCATTACAATTATTTCATCTTCTTTTTCTAATAAAAATAGAAAGAAAAATTTGTAAAGAAAGAAGAAATTTATTTTTAATCTTTTTGGCACAATATGTATTTTCATGAAATAATCATAATCAAATTAATGTATCGAAGAATAGTAACTTTGAAGTCACTATTCTTAGATACTTATATCCAGGTATTTCACAGTTGAATTAAGTTAAAAAATACTTAAAGTTAGCGATTTATCAATAGATAATGTTGCCCCAATACCTAACCAAAGAGCTGCTAATCAAAAAATCTATTGTAGCTATTGGATGATGAAATAGATTTTAAAATTTATTAATATTCTTAAAAAAAAGTGCTGTCAATAATCTCATTGGTATTGAAACCATTAAAAAAAAAACCTAATAACTTATTGGGCAATGTATGGAGTATTTATAATACGAGAACGAAGTACCATTTTGGTAATATTTTCAAAGCCTACATTACTAATGATGGTTCTAGAATTACCAAGCCTATGGAATAGTACCTAGAATTACTACTGAAAAAAATATAAAATATCATTAGGCCATGCGGGTTCTAATAATTATGCCCTATCTCTTTAGCCATTTTACCTCTTAATATAGTATTATTTGATACAACGTATTTTGGGCCCAAGATACGTCACAGCTAAAGCCACACGTCAAGTCAGAACCATACCAAGAAGCTGTTCCACATGTCCCATCCCGAGAGCTCGGTCATAAGTGTCGTCCCATCCCTCGACAGTCAGCGGCCATGCCGAACCGACGTGCTATTAACCCTTGTACAATAGTATAAAGCCCCTGGCCAGCATCCGGCCAGAGGGGAGAGGAGGGAAGCAAAATAGAAAACAATCCACCCACTACTGACTTGCTCATCGAAGGGGCCAAAGTCGGGGATCACCCGACGAGGGCCATTTCTGCAAGCGAATGACCACTCGCGAGCTGCAAGCATCTCAACCCAGGGGTCGCCATCCAACGCGAAAAGATGAGCCCTCAATCGGTCGAAGCCCGACCAATGCCAACAAGCATCACTTCCCGAGGGCACGACCACCTTATCATCCAGCTCACTCGATAGAAGGCTTTCGACATTGACCCATGGACCAAATCGTGCTAACTCATCAGCCATGGTATACTTGTTCACTAACATTTTGGCACTAGAAGAAGGGCCATGTCGTAGAAGCATGTAGTAAAAGCTCTCCCCGAGGGAGAACCACCGACCATTCTCCCTTACGTCGAGCCCGGAAATTAGTCCCTCCCCACCCTCGGAGATGGGGGGATCTCAGCCTCGATGCCAGATCGCTACTGCCACCTTTTCAATGACCCGGGGTTGTCACCCCTCGAACTAACCATGGGACCCTCGGCTGTGACACCTGAGGCATTCCTCATCCTGACCAAACAAGTGCAAGCCATGGTGGGCATGATGCAGACGCTCGCTCCGTTCATTCCTTAGATCGTGTGGCTAGCGGCTCCCCCAACTGACCTGACCAGACAAAGGCTGAGTGGGTAGCAAGTCGAGATGGGGGAAGCCCGAGAGTAAGCGAGGGACCCGAGAGGTCCACCCGAGCAGAGCATACCCGCACCCTGCTAAGTCACACTACCCCACTTCGAGCTTGACACCGTATCGTTTGACTTGGCGGACGACTCACTCAGGGCCCAACTGTCCCGAGTCAACCAATGCTTGGACGAGTTCTAGCGCGAGTTCCAAAAATCACCGAGCGAGTCTAGCGAAGGCGGCTTAGGCAGGTCCCCTTTCACACAGGAAGTACAGGACAAGTCGGTACCCCTCAACTTTAGGTTGTTGGCATTGGAGACATATGACGGCGGCTCCGATGCCGCGGAGCATGTCGCTGCATTTCGGGCTCAGATGGCCCTCTATGGCACCTTCGATGCATTGATGTGCCGGGCATTTCCGACCACCCTGAGGGGACCGGTACGAGCGTGGTTCAACCAACTACGCCAATCTTCGGTCTTGTCCTTTGACCAGCTCACCAGGGAGTTCGAGCAGTACTTCCTCACCAGCGTGCGACCTAGGCCTTCCATGGCCACCCTGCGAACTTCCTCTTAATATAGTATCGTTCTAGTCAAGTTTTTTTGTTATTGGGATAGGTGAATTCTTATGGATCCACCCCCTAAAGGAACCAAATATGATAATTTTTCATCATTCGACTCGAGCAAGAATGAAATGAATGGTAAAAATAGATCCGTATAAAACCTACTTTTCATACATATCTCCACATATCATATATAATGACTCTATGTAAGAAAAGATTTACTAAATTCTATCTTCCAGGGTTGCAACTAATTTAGTTCTTATAGGTAAATGCTCGATATCCAAGTCGGCTTATAAATTTGATCATAATCAAGTGTTTTTTGGATTGTCTCATATTTTTTTATTGGTGTTTATCCCCCTAATATCTTGATTTTTTTACGTATAAAATATTTACTTATTACTAATAAAGTCCAACCTATGTTCTTCCTTAGATCTCTTATTTCACTCTGATAGTATTATAGAATTGGATAGATGAAGAGGAAATGAATATGTTTCCATACTGTAAATAAGGAAGTGGAATAAATACAATATTGAATCATCGGAGAATATCAGTAACGAATGAAACATTTCGGAGCTTATCAACGGCGTATGAAATGTTTCGGAGCATATCAATGATAAATGGAACATTTTGGAACATATCAATGGCATAAGGAATATTTCAAAGCATATCAATGGCGTAGGAACATTTCAGAGGCATAGGGAGCATTTCGGAACATATCAATAGCATAGGAAATATTTCAGAACATATCAACAGCATATGAACCATTTCAGAGCATATCAAAGAACGAATACGAAACAGAAGCTGGAACATCGTATTTAAAGTTGCATTCATATCTTTCTTATCCAAAGCGCATACATAAATACATAACCAAAGCTCTGGATATCATATCAAACATACAGAAAGTATAGTGGGACCACAGACAGAATGTGATTCATCCATTTCTGAATGACCACCAGACATAAGTCTCCCACGTCTGGGAGCTCCATCCACCCACGTCTAAGTGAAGTCAAAGGGGGCCGGCAAAGCATCGCAGGCTCTATGCATAACTCTCTTTACCATTTCTGGCAAAGGTTCACAGTATCCCATAAACACCAAAGTACAAAAGGACAGTATGAACAATAAATAGCACATATCGGAAGCACATGCGGAACAACAAAACATACATGTGCCTTTACGAGTTAATATGATGCAAGCATAATCTTTCACAAATGTATACAGATTTGAAAGGAAATGAAAGCAAGAGCATTCAAGGATTCCAAGCAATCACATATAACTCAATTCAAATAAGAAGGTTAGATAGAATTCAATGTCCAAAGGAATGAAACTGGAATAGGCACATATCGAAAGCAAATGCAGAACAATGGGATATACATGTGCCTATATGAGTTAATACGATATAGCATAAATGTTACACAATTGTTTTCAAGAATGCAAATAATTTTAAGGACAAGAGCATACAAGAATTCAAAACAGTAATATAATGGTCAATTGGACAAGAAAGCTAAATGAAATCAATTTTCAAAGGAATGAAACCAGAATATGTGAAATCGATCAAAGCTCGATTTCTAGCAGAATTCGAGAGGCATATTGAACAAATGATTCAAACTATCAATCGTGCTCTAATATACTCAAGAAAGCTATTGTGAAAGATATTTCAATCATATTTCAAATAAAATAATTTTTGTATGAATCGAAGTTTTCAACAAAGAGTTATAATAGATTTAGTAACCCAAGATCAAAGAACAAATCTCAATTTTATAGAATTCACAAGGTCAGTTTAAACAGAAAACTGGGTAGGCATTTGGACTCTAAAACTTTCAATCTAGGTATCAAATAAAAGATCTACATGTCTAGCTTAAATGAAATAAGTTTGGAATAAATCAAAGTTTCCAACAGGGACTTATAGGCAGTTCAGTATCAAAAGGTCAGAAATTACGATCCCTATTTTGCAGAATTCATAGGCTTAATTTGAAACAGAAGTTTGGAAAGGCAAACTTACTCCAAATTTTTAAAATAAGCTAATAAAAGAATGATTTATGAGTCTATATTCAGATCAAATAAGTTTTATCCAAATCAGAGGTTAGTGCATAAAGTTATAACCATAACAAGGTAGAAACGTCAGAATCTCGGAAGTTTCATAGATTCAAATTGTTATGTCTAAACAGGAGATATATCAAATGCAAAGCTAGAACAATTCAAAGTTCCTCATATTCAAAGCAAAATAGAGATAAAATTGTAGTAAGGAAAGGTTAGGACACTTGCAATAGGAAAGATTAGAAAGTGTGCAATCGGAAGGATCGGAACACTTGAAATAGAAAATATAAGAAAGCTTGCAATAGGAAGGAGGAATGGGAATAAGAAACAAGAGATGTAGATGAATGGAAGTTTAACTTCTATGGAAGCACTTCTCATGATTTAATTAAATTATTTTATTCATTTCCTACATGCAGAGGAAGAGGACATTAATTTCAAATAAAATAAAAATAGGTTTACTCTACCCATTTTTACCTTGCAAGATAGATTAACTAATCTAAAAAATATATATATATTGACATGTATTTTTATTAACCGATCAGAATTACATTCTAAGACCAATAATTGTCTCAAAAGATCCAATATACACATCTTATTGGACTAACCATGGGACCCTCGGCTGTGACACCCGAGGCATTCGTCAACCTGACCAAACAAGTGCAAGCCATGGTGGGCATGATAGAGACGCTCGCTCCGCTCATTCCTCATATCGTGTGGCTAGCGGCTCCCCCAATTGACTCGACCCGATAGAGGACGAGTGGGTAGTAAGTCGGGATGGGGGAAGCCCGAGAGCAAGCGACGGACCCGAGAGGTTCACCCGAGCAGAGCATACCCGCACCCTTCTAAGTCACACTACCCCACTTCGAGCCTGACACTGTATCGTTTGACTTGGTGGACAACTCGCTCAGGGCCCCGTTGTCCCGGGTCAACCAACGCCTAGACGAGTTCTAGCGCGAGTTCCAAAAATCACCGAGCGAGTCTAGCGAAAGCGGCTCAGGCAGGTCCCATTTCACACAGGAAGTACAGGACAAGTCGGTACCCCTCAACTTCAGGCTGTCAGTATAGGAGACATATGACAGCGGTTTCGATCCCGCGAAGCATGTCTCCACATTTCGGGCTCATATGGCCCTCTATGGCACATCCGATGCATTGATGTGCCGGGCATTTTCGACCACCCTGAGGGGACCGGTACGAGCGTGGTTCAGCCGACTGTGCCAATCTTCAGTCTTGTCTTTTGACCAGCTCACCAGAGAGTTCGAGTAGAACTTCCTCACCAACGTGCGACCTAGGCCTTCCATGGCCACCCTGCGAACATCCTCTTAATATAGTATCGTTCTAGTCAAGTGTTTTTGTTATTGGGATAGGTGAACTCTTATGGATCCACCCCCTGAAGGAACCAAATATGATAATTTTTCATCATTCGGCTCGAGCAAGAATGAAATGAATAATTTTTTAGGGTTGCAACTATTTATTGCAACTAATTTAGTTCTTATAGGTAAATGCTCGATATCCAAGTCGGCTTATAAATTTGATCATAATCAAGTGTTTTTTAGATTGCCTCATATTTTTTTATTAGTGTTTATCCCCCTAATATCTTAATTTTTTTATGTACAAAATATTTCCTTGTTACTAATAAAGTCCACCTATGTTCTTCCTTAGATCTCTTATTTCACTCTGATAGTGTTATAGATTTGGATCGATAAAGAGGAAATGAATATGTTTCCATACTGTAAATAAGGAAGTTGAATAAATAGAATATTGAATCATCCCACCTCACTTATTTTATTCTATAGGATCTAACGAAGCCTGTTCATGCATAACATGATTCAGATATGATCATAGAAAAAGTTCTCCTCAAATAAATTGATCTGTCCTCTACAACATAGGGTGCTTACGTGATATTTGAAAGTGAAGATAGATTTGGTTATGAATTCAAATGTTAGGGATAAAATCAATCGTTTTAGTGACAATCATAAGTCATCCTCTCTTTGAAAAATTCATTTCAACTATTGGTATCAAATAAAGAATATAACACTTCCAAGTTGAAGAAAAGTATTCAAATAAATAACGTCTTATTTTTTCAATAATCCATATTTATAGCAATGAAATATTATTGGATATCGTTCCTCCCAAGCATGATATATGATCAATTACATCTGCCTTTGTTCAAGGCAAACATTTTAATCTGCCAAGCTTCAGGACATCATAGGTTATGCCATTAAACCATGAGTTGTAGAAAGCATCTCAACTCATGGTTTGGCTCTCTGATAAGCACACTCCTCTAGCCCAACACCATTCACAGGTAGATCATCTTCAGGGAAGGGGCAATGCGTTATACGATCTGGATATTCCGGAATCTGCGCACAAGGAGTGGGCGTCACGTGACTCGATACGCCCTCCACGTCGGTGCAGTTCCAAATCGGCTTCTTCGACTTCACCACCTCCGCCGTCACATTGTAGATGCATATTCCGGTGAAGGGCGCGCCGGGAATCCCCTCCAGCTTCGCGGCCATGGTCACGTTCTCGGCCACCACGTTGCTGTAACTGATATTCTGCACCACCGGAATGGCTTTCGGATCAAATTTGTCGTCCGGGTGCTGCCCGTAGGTGCCCGTCATCCAGAAGACCCACTTCATTGTGTGCAGATTCATTCTTCTCACGAATATGTCCTTCACGTAAGCTCCCCTTCCGATGGTCGTCTTGATCCTGACGCCGGATTCGGAGTGGATGGCCGTGATGTCTTCGGCCCGGACATCTTGGATTCCTCCCGACATCTCGCTTCCCAGGGCGATGACAGCGCTCGTGGGGGAGATGCAGGTGAGCCGTCTGATCACTATGTGTTTGCTTGACATGTTGAATGCAATCCCGTACTCATCCCAACCGCTTTTAATGGCGATGCAGTCATCGCCTGAGACTATGTAGCAGTCCTCAATGCGGACATTGGAGGATGAGTCTGCGAAGAAGAGAGAAACCACCAAAAAGAATCAATCGAAACAGCAACATAGAATCTACAACCCAAGTAAATGTAGGTACGATATCCACCTGGATCGATCCCATCAGTGTTGGGAGAGTTGACCGGTGCAAGAATTGTGATGCCTGAGACGATTACGTGGCTGCACAGTGCATTCATTCACGTTAACATCAGATTGTAACAATAGAATGGAAAGCAAAAGAAGCCTTCAAGTGTTCTGAAAGTAGATTATTAATATAAACCTGCTGTACACTGGATGGACATTCCACGATGGAGAGTTAACCAATGTAATGTTGGAAATCAGCACTTGTTTGCAGTACATCAATTCAATGAGGTATCCACGAGTGTAATTGAGTTCTTTGTTACGGAACATTTTCCACCAGGTTTCACCTTGTCCATCGATAGTTCCATTATTCCCTAAAAATAACAATAAAACTTGTTAGCATCAGGACGTGGTATGTTGCAATCAAATTATATTCTGTTCCCCATCTATGATGCAAACAAGTTAGATGATGATATATATGTGTCTTCTTGTCAATCAAAGCACGCCAAAACATCATAAACTGAATTAAATGTTATAGTTTTTGACTAAAAATAATTTTTTTAATCTAAATTTTAGGGGATCATGGAATGACAACACGACGCAGGCTTTATGAATTTAGAAGTAATGTGATAGAAGTACTGGAAATATGCAACGTATATACTACCTGTTATGACCACATCGGTTAGGTTATATCCCATGATGAGATTACTATATCTACCCCCAGCCGCATCTCTTCCTCTACCGTAGGAGGGCAAAGGGTCAATGATCGGCCACTCGTTGATATCCTGCATAAGCATATCACCAATTGTCTTAGTTGATGCAGATTGAACAAAAGAACATAGTATTAAAGCTTCTATTAGCTACCAAGAAACAAAAAAAAAAAGAGTATCCATGCAATTCATAAGCAATGCTGTCCAAGTTGCAGTGTGAGAAGCCATAAAATGGGATTGCAGAATAGAAATTTATGTTATATAAGCTGCAGTTGAAATCTAACTTGTTCTCCCTAAGTTTGTAGCATTAATAGAGTTTTGCTGTCTTCAGGAAACCCAATTAGCTACACAGATCTACATGGTTTAGTCAAAAAGAAAACACTGAGAGATTGGATGACAGTACTCTTTCCTACAAAATATCAAAGAGAGAGTTTGTGTTTTGAGAGTCTAAATAGCAGTTTTGTGTTAGAAAGTCATCCGCCTAACTTTTAGACTGATGGTGGAGCCTAAAATTCATGTAAGGATAAGGTCCACACTGCATTCCATTCTTATGCTGGTTTCCTCGCATCCTTTCCTACCTTAAAGTTCTTACACGGAAAGAATGTCATTCTCAATTAAAACTTATTAATTTTGGAGCGTAATCTTCAAGATCTTGAAATTTGAAAGGAAATTTTTTATGTGGATTCTAATCCAAGATTATTGATGTTCAGATATGACATACAAGAGAAATAATAATAATAATAATAATAATAATAATAATAATAATAATAATAATAATAATAAAACAAAACAAATATTACTGTTTTCTTATTTTGAGAGATCAAAGTAGAGATACTAAATAGTCAAAAATCTACCATACAAATTGTAAATATTTCAGAAATTAATATTATCAAGACAAATTTAGATTTGTAGTGGCTTAGTTCACTTCTTTTCCCTCATCAGTCCAAAGCGGTGACTATGCACATCGGATTAGACTTGTGAATTCTCCTTGGAGATGAGATGAAGGAAACGTTAGAATAGTATACACTCGCTATGTAACGTTCTGGTGGGGCTCACCAGTGACGAATCTATTCTTCATCCTCATCGTTCATCTGGCGAGGGCTGTCAGATGAACGGACTCTATGGGAAGGGCTACTAGCCATAATCACCACCGAGGATGAAAGCAACGCGGATGATAGAGGCGATGGTAATGGCAAACATGCCGTGAACGATTATGAACATGCACTCTACATCGAAATAGATGGAGGAGAAGGTGGGGGAACGGGGCAGAGGAGGGAGGCGGACCTGAGTGGCGAGGATGACGGCGTCGTGGTCGAGGAAGAGGGTGAAGTGGTCGGTGAGGTTGAAGGGCCCGGTGAGCCACCGACCGGCTGGCACTACCAGCATCGCGCCGCCGTCGTACGCCACCTTACTGAGGTTGGCCATGGCCGCCGCAAAGGCCGCCGTGTTGGAGGTCACCCCGTCGCCCACCCCGCCGAAGTCCGTCAGGCTGGCCACGTGGGCCCGGCATCCTCCTGCCCCCGCCGCCGCGTAGTGGAAGGCTTCTAGCTCCGTCACACCACCTGCCCGCCGGTGGTGGCGATGGCCCTCAGCGATCCCTATATACGCCGCTATTACCACCGTCAACAGCACTAAAATCATCAACACCTGCACGTAACCAAGAAAAGTTGGGGTTTGAAGGATTAAAGCTTTGAGATAGGATTACTGGGAAAAAGAAAAGAAAAGGAGAAGAGGTGTTACACGGAATATTGGCTGCGAGTGCTCCATTGTCAGAGAGATGTGTCGGAAACAGAATGCTTCCATGGCTCGGCTCTTGTTCTATATATAGAGAGAGATGGAGAGAGAGAGAGAGAGAGAGAGAGAGAGAGAGAGAGAGAGAGAGAGAGAGGAAGGCTAATTATAAATTATGTTATGTAATTAGTTAATTTCAGTATGTTGATTCGAGCTAATTATAGATTATTTATACTGCAAACTAGAGTATGCATAACTTTAGATAGTTATATTATCCTTGGTTGAAAATAACATGTTTGTTGAGACAGTCTGGTCTGGTCTCTCCTTTAAAATGTGATTTGTCCTACTCCAATGATATATTTTAGTTGACATATTATTGAGCAACACATAAGTCTTTTGTTACCACAATAATAAAATCGTAAAGTCTTAACCATTTGTACTTGACAAAAGCTATCATGAATTAATCTGTCTCTCTGCCCTAAGAAACTTAAATGAATTGATTATCATCATATTAAGATTAATTTGTTTCAAGTTGGCCCTTATAGGCTTGTACAATGGTTGCTACGTTCTTACTCATGACACCAGACCTATTTGTTATCATTATAATATTTTCAGCCCTATTTGTTATCATTATAATGTTTTGGCTTAACCCTTTGGCATTTTTTTTTTTTTGAAATTATTGTTATTCTAACAATACGTTGAACCATATCATGGGAATTTCTTTTTTAATTGGTTCTTACATTATCTGATATAGTAGCCTTGTAACTAGTATCACATCCAACTAGGGTAAATTGCAAGATTATACCTTTATAATACTTATTTTGTTTTATTGAACATCCGAATCTAAGTCGTCGTATGAAAAAAAATATATAAAAAGTGAAAAAAGAGAATCTAGTTCTCTTTTTAGATTGATATATAGTCGGTTTTAGATTCGAAGATGGTGTTCCTATAGATTTCATAAAGTTCTTTCCAAATGACATCGAAAGATATGCATTGTAGATCCGATATATTATTATTTAATTTTAATTCTGAATTAAATTTTTTTTTCATATTACATATAGTATATTACATATTTTATGTTTACAATTGATATCAGAACCTAAGTTCATGAGATTAAATACCTTAGATATTTTATTTTCTAATTTATGATGCATAAATTATTCATGTATATTATCAATTTAAATTCTTATCTAAATGTGAAAAAAAAAAATTCATTGGTGCTCACATCATCTGATACAGAAGCCTTGTATAATATAGCGTCTTTCCATAACTCGCAGGTCTTACATCAGATTGCACCCTTTTAACACTTTCATTTTTTGTTGGACTTCTATAATGTTTTATGTAGGATATATTTTAATGGCGAGACTGCCTTGTATGTTGATCCTTTTACTTAGCTTGTGATTAGATTGGATCTCTCAAGTTCTTGCTCCATGATAGGCATTTTTTCTTCTTTCTTTGTGGCAATATCACTTTCGTTGAGAAGTTATGACAAGGTTCATTTTTATGTTTTAGTTTAAATTTATTTTTCTTTCTTACCTGGCTTTCTTGACTAACATTATTTGCCCCACTTCTTATATCATGACATTATAGTTTTTACCATTAAGGCATGAACTATAATGTGATGATCTAATGATTAGTGGCAATTGCTAGTCATATTACGAGCCATTCGTAAAAGTGGTATATAATTAAGTTTTGTACGTGATATAACAAATGATTTCATGAGAAATAAATGATTCAATGATATGATTAAATAATAGTATTAGTATAGTATGATTTGAGAGGAATTAGCAGGATCCACTATAACACTACAGTAGAGGTATGTTGAATCAAGAGTAGACATAAATATTTTTATAATAGTCTTTTCATTCTATCCTCGCTTACCAAAGGTCAAGCCAATACCATAGCTATTGCAATGCAAAGGGCTTTACTTGAGAATTAGAAGGAACATGTATCCCATGTGCAAACTCTGAAAAAGTATTGCATGAATATTCTACGATAATAAGTATTGAAAAATCGATACATAAAATTTTACTAAATTTGAAAGAAATTGTATTGAGAAGTAATATATATAGAGTTAGAGATGCATCCATTTGCATAAAGGGCCCTAAATACATAACTGCTCGATATCATCTCACCACCTTATGTAGATATAGTTGACACAACACAACATATAACTAACCTATTGATTTATATATTAATTGATTTATATATTAGATTATACATTAGGGGAGATTGTGAATAACTCTCAAGATAGAAGTTATCTTAAAGATGATATATCTATGCATATTCGAAATGTGAATCATAGTATTCATTCTTATGGGAATGGGAATAAAAAACAAGAGATGTAAATGAATGGAAGTTGAACTTCTATGGAAGTACTTATCGTGATTTAATTGATTTATTTTATTCATTTCCTACATGCAGAGGAAGAGGACATTAATTTCAAATAAAATAAAAATAGGTTTACTCTACCTATTTTTACCTTCCAAGATAGATTAACTAATCTAAAAAAAATTATATTGACATGTATTTTTATTGACCAATCAGAATTACATTCTAAGACCAATAACTGTCTCAAAAGATCCAATATACACATATTATTGGACCATTTAAATAAGAGTCAAGAAGATCCTATGAGAATTGAATATGTTCACATAGAAGATGTAAAAGAGATTTTGGACACTCTACAAAAGCATTTCACAATTGGTTTACCTAAGAATAAATTTTCATTTTAAATCCATTACAATTATTTCATCTTCTTTTTCTAATAAAAATAGAAAGAAAAATTTGTAAAGAAAGAAGAAATTTTATTTTTAATCTTTTTGGCACAATATGTATTTTCATGAAATAATCATAATCAAATTAATGTATCTAAGAATAGTAACTTTGAAGTCACTATTCTTAGATACTTATATCCAGGTATTTCACAGTTGAATTAAGTTAAAAAATACTTAAAGTTAGCGATTTATCAATAGATAATGTTGCCCCAATACCTAACCAAAGAGCTGCTAATCAAAAAGACTGTTGTAGCTATTGGATGATGAAATAGATTTTAAAATTTATTAATATTCTTAAAAAAAGTGCTGTCAATAATCTCATTGGTATTGAAACCATTAAAAAAAACACCTAATAACTTATTGGGCATTGTATGGAGTATTTATAATACGGGAACGAAGTGGGTAATATTTTCAAAGCCTACATTACTAATGATGGTTCTAGAATTATCAAGCCTACATTACATGCAATAGTACCTAGAATTACTATTGAAAAAAATATAAAATATCATTGGGCCATGCGAGTTCTCCATAATAATTATGCCCTATCTCTTTAGCCATTTTAGCTCTTAATATAGTATTATTTGATACGGTGTATTTTGGGCCCAAGATACATCACAGCTGAAGCCACATGTCAAGTCAGAATCGTACCAAGAGGCTGTTCCACATGTCCCATCCCGAGAGCTCGGTCATAGGTGTCGTCCCATCCCTCGAGAGTCAGCGGCCACACCGAACCGACCTGCTATTAACCCTCGTACAATAGTATAAAGCCCGTGGCCAGCATCCGGCCAGAGGGGAGAGGAGGGAAGAAAAATAAAAAACAATCCACCCACTACTGACTTGCTCATCGAAGGGGCCAAAGTCGGGGATCACCCGACGAGGGCCATTTCTACCAGCGAATGACCACTCGCGAGCCGCGAGCGTCTCAACCTAAGGGTCGCCATCCAATGTGCAAGGACGAGCCGTCAATCAGTCGGAGCCCGACCAACGCCAACAAGCATCCCTTCCCGAGGGCATGACCACCTCGTCATCCAGCTCACTCGACAGAAGGCTCCCGACATTGACCCGTGGAACAAACCGTGCTAACTCATTAGCCATGATATACTTGTTCACTAACATTTTGGCGCTAGAAGGAGTGCCATGTCGCAGAAGCATGTCGTAAAAGCTCTCCTCGAAGGAGAACCACCGACCGGTCTCCACTCCGTCGAGCCCGAAAATCAGTCCCTCCCCACCCTCGGAGATGGGGGGATCCCGGCCTCGACGCTAGATCGCTATTGGCACCTTTTCAATGACCCGGGGTTGTCACCCCTTGAACTAACCATGGGACCCTCGGTTGTGACACCTGAGGCATTCCTCAACCTGACCAAACAAGTGCAAGCCATGGTGGGCATGATGCAGACGCTCGCTCCGTTCATTCGTCAGATCGTGTGGCTAGCGGCTCCCCCAACTAACCCGACCCAATAGAGGCCGAGTGGGTAGCAAGTCAGGATGGGGGAAGCCTGAGACCAAGCGACGGACCCGAGAGGTCCGCCCGAGCAGAGCATACCCGCACCCTGCTAAGTCACACTACCCCACTTCGAGCCTGACACCGTATCGTTTAACTTGGCGGATGACTCACTTAGGGCCCAACTGTCCCGAGTCAACCAATGCTTGGATGAGTTCTAGCACGAATTCCAAAAATCCCCGAGCGAGTCTAGCGAAGGCGGCTCAGGCAGGTCCCCTTTCACATAGGAAGTATAGGATAAGTCGGTACCCCTCAATTTTAGGCTGTCGGCATTGGAGACATATGACGACGGCTCCGATGCCGCGGAGCATATCTCCGCATTTCGAGCTCAGATGGCCCTCTATGGCACCTCCGATGCATTGATGTGCCGGCCATTTCCGACCACCCTGAGGGGACCGGTACGAGCATGGTTCAACCGACTGTGCCAATCTTCGGTCTCATCCTTTGACCAGCTCACTAGGGAGTTCGAGCAGAACTTCCTCACCAGCGTGCGACCTAGGCATTCCATGGCCACCCTGTGAACTTCCTCTTAATATAGTATCATTCTAGTCAATGAGAACTTTACACTATTACATGCCTTAATAATATGTTGAAAATTATGTGTTTTGGATACAAAAATTTTCATGATCATGAGCATGTTTTATCTTCATGATTGTGTTTGAAAATCTATAGCAAAACCATGTCCAAATGCATGAAAGTGTTAAATATTATTTTTCTTGATCCTAACAATTGAAAATCCAAAAATATCATTGATTTTTGACATATGGAATCAACTAGCAAATGCATCTCTCATAGACTTATCTTGTGAAAAATATATTTCGAGAAATGGATTTGATGATTCCTACTTATATCTTTAGAGAAATAGTTTTACGTGCAAGGATTTGATTCACACACATATCTTGATCCCTGTAAAAATGAAGTGTGCTTTAATATCCTATCAATTTTAACTTCATTCAAGTAAGCTCACTAGTGATTTTCCTCCTTCATGCAAAAAAGATAATAACAAATAAAGAGGAAGAAGTAATGAAAGCTATCTCCATGTCATGTTTTCCTTAAGGTATTTGTATAATTGATATCCTATCACTTATTGTTGAAAAATGACATAAACCTAGTTATGGCATGAATCATTACCGCACTTACGTTTAAAACTTGCTTATATCGTTCTCCTTTTTGTTGATGACAAAGGGGGAGAAAAATATGAATTGATACTATGAGTACTATATTTGAATGAGAAATAGATGAAATGCTATGATTGCTAAATACTTGAAATGTTTGAATCATGTTAAGATATCAATAACTTGCATCGTAATTTTACTTGCTGATATCTTGCCATGTGATGAAATGCTATGATTTGTTGCTAAAATGATGCATGCAATACTTATTCTTTTTATTATGATGTATGTGATGTATTGCATATGATGTAAATGATTATTAAAATTGCCTTAATTTGAATTCAAGGTTTATCTCAATTATGGAATTTTGAAATAAGAATGATTACTCACCTTTGTCATGATTTAGAAATTGACATAAAGGGTCTTCCCTTCTTTTTGACAATGACAAAGGGGGAGATAGCTGGCTTACACAATTTAAGAAGAAAGCAAAAATTGCACTTATCAAAAGAGAAGAAATTGCTATCTTGAACATCACCGAGAATTGCTAGATTGAAATCTTAAGAAATGCAAAAATGTGCTATCTTGCCTATCTCAAGATGCAAAACATGCTAACCTGCACTTTGCAATGGAAGCAAAATTGCTAGCTCAAACTTTGCAAAGGAAGCAAGAAATTGCTCTTCTCCAAAGAGAAGCAAAGATTGCTAACTTGCATATTTCTAGAAGCAAAAGTGCTATCTTACCTATCACAAAGAAAAGCAAATATGCCAACTTGCATATCTTTGAATTTGTAATCTTGTATGTTGTAAAACTTGCCTATCTAAAACTTGATAGCTTGAATGTTCTAAGCATGATGTAACACTTGCTAAATTTTCTAGCTTCAAAACTGCATGATGATAAAACTTGATATTCTGTTTTTCATACAATGAGTTAAACTTATATTCCAAATACAAGAATAGTTGGACTTCTCCTTTTTGTTGATGATAAAGGGGGAGAAGTATGATGTTATGCATAAGTCTATGCTTAAGTTCATGATGACGTGTTGCAAGTATTCATGATGAACATTGCAATGACTTGAATTCAGTTTGAATTCAAGGTTCTATCAATATGGCATATTGATAGGGGGAGTTTGTTTAAACTCCGGGAGTTAAGGATAACTCCGTCATCAAGTAGTTGTCATCATCAAAAATGGGGAGATTATTGAATCTCGTATTTTGATTATGAAACCATTTGATATTTATTTATGTTTTAATCTGCGTTTTGAGTGACGCAGGATGCTCCGATCAAGATGAGACAATTAAAGCAGGAAAAATAATGTTGTGCTGGAGGAACATGTCAGAAGATTGGACATCGGGCCGGTGGATCGATCGACGTATCGACAGAAGGCTTCGGGTCGTGGACTCGGGCATCGGGCCAAGAAGAGCGGGCATTGTGCCAAGGATATCAGAGTTGCGGAGTCAACTGGCCGATTGGGCAATAGGCCGCAGGAGAGGACGATGCGCAGAAGAATCGGACGAAGCGTCAAGGGACCAATGACATGTCGGACAAATTGGTTAATTACTTAGGATTAATTGTCTCGATCGAAGTTTTGTTTTACATGTGCAGGATTAACTATGATGAAAGTAAGACATGCAGTAGGAGTTGCGTCGGAGTCAAGACTATGATCACATTGGGAGTTCGAGAATTTGATGGAAGTTCGGACGGTCGTCGGAGGTTCTGCGGGAACAAATCCGAGAAGTCCAGGAGTGTCACATCCTGAATTTTTTATTATTATTATTTTTATTTCTACACAGGCCAAATAGATAAACATCACTTTATTCATCATCTATAACCATTTATTACAATTCATTTATTCATCAAATTATAAATAGAAAAGTAAACATAGCGATGTTAACTTCAAGAGTCATCCAAGTGGCTCTACCTAGCGGTAGAGGAAGGTCTGCTCTCCATTGGAATCTGATTTAGTACTAGAGAGAGGCTGCTCTAAAAATAAAAAACAAAGAAAATTCAGCAACGCTGAGTAGGAACCCCAAAAGTCAAATCAAGATGAATACATGTTCAAAATTCAATCAATCATCCTATTGGCGTATATCAAATACCCGAAGGAGCACTCCCCCAACAGCGGATGGAGAGGCTTTATGCTACGGGATGAGTTTTTGTTCTCCCAACAGCGGATGGAGGCAAACTCATATCACACTCCCAACAGCGGATGGAGTGGTGTCCCACACCCGCCAATGTGGGGACACGTTCCTCCCAACAGCGGATGGAGGAACCGTCCAGCCGCCACGTTTGACGGCCCGCTAATCCCCAAAGGGAATCGCCCTACCTGCCCTTGGCAGGGAAATAACATAATCTCACACTAATCATGTCCATATAGGGATGAAATAACATATTTAAACATTTCTTTCAAATATCATCAATACCAAATAATACAAATTAGCCCTCAATTGACTTGAACTCTAGTTCAATTGATCAAATTGAACTCAATTTACTATGACCTAACTGAACCGATCTCTAATCCTTATTTAATTGGTCTGGAACCACCCTAGACTAGTATAATTTGGATTAGATTAGGTTCAATTTAGGTTAAACTAACTTGAATAAGTCAATCAATTTGGAATCACCCTGAATTGATCTAGACTAATCAAGCCTAGTTTAGTTCAATCAATACTTGGGCTCAAATCCAACAATAATATTGAGCTAGATTAAGCCAGCACATCTACTAGTCATGTGCATTATACATGACTGGGCATGCATCATACAAAGCTGGCCCAGCCTTGGCCCATGGACTGGTCATGTGCATCGCATGTGACCGCCCATGATGGTTAGGCTGGGTTAGCCTACGGGCCCAAGGCCTGATCCGTGGGTTGGGCCTGGCCTACGGGCTGGGCCTGGTCTACTGATTAGGCCTAGCCAATAGGCTATGGCCTGACCTATGGGTTGGGCCTGGCCTGTGAGCAATTTCAATCCAAATAATATATAATTTCATACCACAACATATATTCATTAGGAATATAAACAAAAAACATAATAACGCATTGAATGATAGACAAGGAGATAAGCTTTAAAACAAGGAAATAACATTCTAATTTAAATGAAAATCATAATACATTAAAAGACATAAACTTTAATATAATGAAATAACCTTCTAAATTCACATAAAAATCATGCTTTCAATACATATAAAATTTCAACATATTCTAGTCAAATTCTAAATCATTCAGAATAGCATATTTTAAATTTCAAATTAATGAATATCACAAAAGATTTTAGATAACATATTTTAATCTAATAATATTTTAATCCAGATAAGATTAAAGATAAACAGTAATATCAGGAAATATCAGATAAAACATATAATTTTTTAACATCTTTAAATCTACAATAAAAACTTAATCATGGGTCAACATTAGACAAGTGATTACTTTAATGTAATAATAAAAAATTTAACATTTAAAGAATTGATAAATATTTTTCAAACTACAAGCTTTCAACATTCAAAGAATCAAAATAAAAACTAAAACTTTTAAATTTAAGAAAGACAAGGAAACCTACCTCTTGTCAACAGGGTGTAACTCCTCGTTCCTCCCGCTGCCAGGCTCGACAAGGTGAGGAACGAAGGAGAGAAATCCCTCCCTTTAAATAGGAGGAGGTGAGCCTCTATTAAGGGAAATAAATTTTAATTTTTGTATTTATTTAAGATAAATTATTTTCATTTAATATACTAACAAATATGATATCATCATATTTGGAATACTTACTAGTTGTTTCCGTAATTCATATCAACAAACAAGGAAGTAGATTAAGATTTCCTTAAATTATAATAACAAGTAAGGAAAGAAAATCAATTCCTAACTTAAATATTTGATGTGATTACATTTCTCCCCTCCTATAGGAAATTTGGTCCCCAAATTTAGCTTACCTTAATAGAATATATGAGGATACTGCTCTCGCATATCTTCTTCTCTTTCCCATGTTGCCTCTTGGTTTGAATGGTGTTGCCAACAAATCTTTACCAAAGGTATAATTTTGTTCCTTAGAATATGTTCTTTTCTTTCCAAGATCTGGGTTGGTTGTTCTCTAAAAGTGGCATCATCTCGCAATTGTAGAGGTTGGTAAGATATGACATGTGATGGATCCCTGATATATCTTCGAAGCATTGACACGTGGAATACATCATGGATGCTAGCCAAAGCCGGGGGCAATGCCAATCTGTATGCTACAGGCCCAACCTTTTGTAAGATCTCAAATGGGCCAATAAATCTTGGGGCTAACTTTCCCCTTTGACCAAACCTCATAACTCCCTTGGTTGGCGACACCTTTAAGAAGACGTGCTCACCAACTTTGAACTCTAGATCTCTTCGCCTTCGATCTGCATAACTTTTTTGACGACTTTGAGCTATTAATAATCTTTGGCGTATAATTCGAATATTATCAGCATCTTTTTGAATTAACTGAGGCCCCAAAAGCTTCCGTTCTCCCACCTCATCCTAATATACAGGTGATCTGCACTTTCTTCCATAAAGAGCTTCAAATGGAGCCATCTATATGCTAGAGTGGTAACTATTATTATAAGAAAACTTAATTAGATGCAAGTGCATATCTCAACTCCCACCAAAGTCTAAAGCACATGCTCTTAAGAGATCTTCAAGAGTTTGTATTGTCCTTTTAGATTGGCCATCAGTTTGGGGGTGAAAAGCTGTACTAAATTTTAACTGCATGCCCAAAGATTTTTGTAAACTTCCCCAAAATTTAGAGGTGAATCTTGGATCTCTATCTGAGATAATGCTAACTGGCACCCCATGATATCGAATGATTTCCTTAATATATAAGCTTGCTAGTTTATCCAATGAATACTTCTTGTTAATAGGAAGGAAGTGAGCAGATTTAGTAAGTCTGTCTACTATTACCCAAATTCCGTCATATCCTTTCATAGTCTTGGGTAATCCTGTCACAAAATCCATAGTGACTTGCTCCCACTTCCATTCAGGAATCGAAATCCTTTGCAACTTTCCCGTAGGTACTCGATGTTCTATCTTCACCTGTTGACATATCAGACATTTAGAAACAAACTCTACTATATCTCTCTTCATACCACGCCACCAATAGTTTTGACGTAAATCTCGATACATCTTAGTAGTCCCGGGATGGATATTAAATTTTGATCTATGTGCCTCCTCTAATAATTGCATCTTTACTAGATGGCTTTCGGGAACACAAAGTCGATTGTGGAATGTAATAGAACCATCTTCGGCTTGGAGAAATTCAGGTCTAGATCCTTGAGCTATTTCCTTAACTATCATTTGAAGATATATATCTTCCTTTTGACCTTCTTTAACCTTTTCCACCAAAAATGATTCTGCCATCAAACACACAAGAAAACCTTTATTTGTCTCCGATAAAAGTTTAAGTTTTAAGTCTGCTAACTCCGTTATCATAGAATTCCTTTGAATATTCATATAGGCTACAAGACTGTAGGTATTTCTGCTTAAGGTATCAGCAACTACATTAGCTTTCCCAGGATGGTAGTTGATATTAAAATCATAATCCTTTAGAAAGTCCAACCACCTTCTTTGTCTCATATTTAAATCTTTCTGTGTGAAAATATATTTGAGACTCTTATGATCTATGAAGATTTCGAAAGTTTGTCCATATAGATAATGCCTCCAAATTTTCAGTGCAAAAATGATAGCTGCTAGCTCTAAGTCATGAGTAGGATAGTTCTTTTCATGAGGCTTTAATTGCCTCGATGCGTAAGCAACTACCCTCTCGTTTTGCATTAGAACGCAACCAAGCCCTTGTAGTGAGGCATCACTATACACTACAAAACCTTCGCCCCTTGAAGGAATCACCAAGATAGGAGCACTAGTTAATTTCTTCTTCAATTCTTGAAAACTTTGTTGACATTTATCATCCCACATGAATTTTATGTTCTTTTGTGTAAAATTGGTCAATGGTGCTGCTATTTTTGAAAAGTCTTCTACGAATCTTCTATAGTATCCAGCCAAACCCAAGAAGCTTCTAATCTCTGAAACATTAGAAGGCTGCTTCTATTTTATCACAGCTTCAATCTTGTGAGGGTCAATAGATATACCAGCGCTCGAAATTACATGACTGAGAAACATAATTTCATTGAGCCAAAAGTTACACTTACTTAACTTGGCATATAGTTTCTCTCGCCTTAGGACTTCTAGAACTGTCTTAAGATGGTGTTCATGCTCTACTATGCTTTTGGAGTAGATCAAGATATCATCAATAAATACAATTACAAATTTATCGAGATAAGGGTGGAATACTCTATTCATGAGATCCATGAAGGCAGCTGGTGCATTTGTGAGTCCAAAAGGCATTACTAAGAATTCATAATGACCATATCTTGTTCTAAAGGTAGTTTTTGTATGTCTCATTCTCTTATCTTTAGTTGATGATACCCGGATCTCAAATCAATCTTTAAGTATACCTAAGTACCTTGAAGTTGATCAAACAGGTCATCTATTCGAGGAAGAGGATATTTATTCTTTATGGTCACTTGGTTGAGTTATCTATAATTGATGCATAGTCGCATAGATCCATCTTTCTTCTTCACAAATAGGACAGGGGCACCCCAAGGTGATACACTATGTCGAATAAAACCCTAGTCCAAAAGCTCTTGGATCTATTTCTTTAACTCCTCCAACTCAATTAGTGTCATTCTATATGGAGGTTTAGAAATAGGTGCAGTACCAGGTAGAAGATCAATTGTAAATTCAATCTGTCTATTTGGTGGCAGTGCAAGTAGATCTTCAGGAAAAACATCTGAAAAATCCCGTACAATGGGGATGTCCTTTAATACTGGCTTCTTAGATTCTTCTCCAGAAATAAAGGCCAAGTATCCCTGACATCCCTTCAGTAATAGTTGGGTAGCACTCAAGGCTGAAATAATAGAAGGGAACTTTTCTTGAATCCCAATGAACTTGAAAGGTGGTTGATCTAGAGGTGAGAAAGTAACAGTCTTCCGAAAACAATCGACACTTGCATGGTATACGGAAAGCCAGTCCATACCCAAGATAGCGTCGAAATCTTGAAATTATAGTAGAATAAGATCTACTAGCAAATCATGACTTTCAATAGTAATAACACAGTTTCTATATATCTGATCAACTATCAAAGAGTTTCCAACCGGTGTTACTACCATTAATACATTATTCATTGTCTCACGATTCTTATGTAATTTCATAGCAAAATAGGGTGATATAAAAGAATGTGTAGAACCAGAATCAATAAGCACATATGCTGGCATACCACAGAGTGTGATGATACCTTTAATAATAGATCCCGAGGCTTCAGCATCTTGATGAGTTAGTGCATAGACTCTTGCCTGTCCTTCCTCTCTGGGTCGTAGCTGTTGTTGTCCAGTTGTTTGGGGTGGAGCTCGGCGTTGATGTTGCTTCCGTGGGCAATCCTTCGACATGTGCCCGGGTTGTTGACAATAAAAACATACGCGTTGTCCCATGGGGCATGAGGTGGAAACATGATCTATCTTCCCACAGAAATAACATCTTATAACAACTTGATTGCTAGGAGCTCCAGCTTGTTGATGCCCGAACTGTTTGCCTTTTCCTTTCTCTGAGGGTCCAGAATGTGATCCCCCATACGTAAATGGTGCAGCACTAAAAGGTCGCTTTCGATCCTTTGCTTGTTATAATTCATTATCTAATTTCTCTACCACCAAAGCTCGATTTAACACTTCAGCATATGTTGGTAAAATCAGTACTGCAACAAACTTTCTAATTGATGATCGAAGTCCCCTCTCAGAATAACGAGCTCTTTGACTTTCATTAAAAGCAATATGTGGAGAGAATTGAGCCAACTCAGTGAAATGATGATCATATTCCATTACAGTTCTATTTCCTTGGTGGATGCTAAGGAACTCTTGTTGTTTCTCAAAGCGAATTGAATCAGGAAAGAACTGCTCATAAAATACATCTTTAAACTGCTCCCAAGTTACCACATTACCTCCAGCCTCTAACATCCTCCTTTTTGAGGTCCACCAAGTGTCTGCCTTCCCTTCCAAAATAAAAGAAGCAAAAGGCACTTTCTGATTTTCCCTACATTCGATAGCTTCGAATGTCTTTTTCACTTGTCTGATTGCTGTGGGAGGTGCAACCGCCCAAGCCAAGAGGTAGCACCGCCTAGGCTAAGTCTCCGAGCGAGACTGGGCGGTGCAACCGCCCCAGCCAGGAGGTAGCACCGCCTGGGCTCAGTCTCCGAGCGAGACTGGGCGGTGCAACCACCCCTGACAAGAGGTGGCACCGCTTGAGCTCGGTCTTCGAGCTTTGGTAGGCAGTGCAACCGCCCCAGTTAGGAGGTGCAATCGCTTGAGCTCAGTCTTCGAGCTCTGGCAGAGAGGTGCAACCGCCCCTGACAGGAGGTGGCACCGCCCAGAGGCTCAGTCTTCGAGCTCTGCCAGGCGGTGCAACCGCTTCAGTCAGGAGGTGCAACCGCCTGATCCCGGAATTCCGGGAATTGACAGTTTTGAGCTCCAAATTTGAACTGGGTTGGGGCCTATAAATACCCCACCCATTCAGCACTGAAAGGGCATAGACATACACCGAAATCTTGATCTTTTTCTGTGATTCTTAGAGCTCAAAATTGTTGTAAAGGCCAAAAGTTCTTCTCCCTCTGTTCTTCCAAGTTCTGAGTTGTAAAGAGAGGAGAGAAAATTCTGTAAGGGTTGTCTCCTAAGCCCGTCAAAAGGAGTGAAACTGTAAAAGGGTGGTTGACCTTTGCCTATTGAAGGAAGGCCTCTAGTTGATGTCGGTGACCTCGTCGGTGGAGGAAGCCAAAAGTGGAGTAGTTCAAGATTGACCGAACCACTCTAAACCTCGGTTTGTATTTACTTTGAACATATTATCTTTACTGCAAACCTCCTCTGAAGCTTACTGCCTTCTGCGCTTTTACGATCGGGTTTCAAGCCTTTTACTTTCCGAATCAGCGTTTAGACGTAAATCTACTTTTTCGTACGATCATCATATTGCTGATTGCGTTTACGTTTTGAGCTTTACCATAACTGCAAACTGCCTTCATACTCTTGCTTAAACTACATCTTGCCTAATCAAGTGATTTACGAATCAACATTTAGACGTAAATCAGTTTCTTCGTACGAACGTCGGATTTCGGTTTGCGCCTATATTCTGGTTTTCATCATAGCTGCAAACTACCTGCATAGAATAACTTTAATATCATCTTGCTTAGAATCGGATTTTACACAGAAATCGTTTTTATCGTTCGAACGCAGCTTTCGATTTTAATTGCAAAAAGTTTTTCGCTGCACTAATTCACCCCCCTCCCCCCCTCTTAGTGCTCTTGATCCTAACAGAAGTGGGGTAGTGTGACTTAGCAGGGTGCGGGTATGCTTTGCTCGGGCGAACCTCTCAGGTCCGTCGCTTGCTCTCGGGCTTCCCCCATCCCGACTTGCTACCCACTCGGCCTTTATCAAGTCGAGTCAGTTGGGGGAGCCGCTAGCCACACGATCTGAGGAATGAGAGGAGCGAGCGTCTGCATCATGCCCACCATGGCTTGCACTTGTTTGGTCAGGCTGAGGAATGCCTCAGGTGTCACGGCCGAGGGTCCCATGGTTAGTCCAATAATATATGTATATTGGATCTTTTGAGACAATTATTAGTCTTAGAATGTAATTCTGATCGGTCAATACAAATACATTTCAATATAATTATTTTATTTTTTTTAGATTAGTTAATCTATCTTGGAAGGTAAAAATGGGTAGAGTAAACCTATTTTTATTTTATTTAAAATTAATGTCCTCTTCCTCTACATGTAGGAAATGAATAAAATAAATCATTTAAATCACGAGAAGTGCTTCCATAGAAGTTCAACTTCCATTCATCTACATCTCTTGTTTCTTATTCCCATTCCTCCTTCCTATTGCAAGGTTTCTAATCTTTTCTATTGCAAGTGTTCCGATCCTTTCTATTGCAAGTGTTTCGATCCTTTCTATTGCAAGCTTTCTAATCTTTCCTATTACAAGTGTCCTAACCTTTCCTTACTGCAATTTTATCTCTACAATTTTTGTATTTGATATATCTCCTGTTTAGATATAACGATTTGAATCTGTGAAACTTCCGAGATTCTGACCTTTCTACCTTGTTATGGTTATAACTTTATGCACTGACCTCTATTTGGATAAAACTTATTTGATCTGAATATAGACTCATAATTCTTTCTTTTGATAGCTTATTTTAAGAATTCGGAGTAAGTTTGCCTATCCAAACTTCTATTTCAAATAAGCCTACGAATTCTGTAAAATAGGGATCGTAATTTCTGACCTTTTGATAATGAACTGCCTATAAGTCCTTGTTGGAAACTTTAATTTATTCCAAACTTATTTTATTTTAAATTAGACACGTATATCTTTTATTTGATACTTAGATTGAAAGATTTAGAGTCCAAATGCCCGCCCAGTTGTCTGTTGAAACTAACCCTGTGAATTCTATAAAATTGAGATTTGTTCTTTGATCTTGGGTAACTAAATCTATTGTAACTCTTTGTTGAAAACTTCGATTCATACAAAAATTATTTTATTTGAAATAAGATTGAAATATCTTTCACAATAGCTTTCTTGAGTATATTGGAGCACGATTGATAGTTTGAATCATTTGTTCAATGTGCCTCTCGAATTCTGCTAGAAATCGAGCTTTGGTCGATTTCACATATTCTGGTTTTATTCCTTTGGAAATTGATTTCATTTAGCTTTCTTGTCCAATTAAGCTTTATATTACTGCTTTGAATTCTTGTATGCTCTTATCCTTAAAATTATTTATATTCTTGAAAACTATTGTGTAACGTTTATACTATATCGTATTAACTCATATAGGCACATGTATATCCCATTGTTCTGCATTTGCTTTCGATATGTGCCTCCATTTTCATTCCTTTGGACATTAAATTCTATCTAACCTTCTTATTTAAATTGAGTTATATGTGATTGCTAGGAATTCTTGAATGCTCTTGCTTTCATTTCCTTTCAAATCTGAATACATTTGTGAAAGATTATACTTGCGTCGTATTGACTCGTAAAGGCGCATGTACGTTTTGTTGTTTTGCGTGTGCTTCCGATATGTGCTTTTTATTGTTCATACTGTCCTTTTGTACTTTGGTGTTTGTGGGATACTGTAAACCTTTGCTAGAAATGGTAAAGGGAGTTATGCATAGAGCCTACGATGCTCTACCGGCCCCCTCTGACTTCACCTAGATGTGGGTGGATGGAGCTCCCAAACGTGGGAGATTTCTGTCTGGTGATCATTCAGAAATGAATGAATCACATTCTGTCTGTGGTCCCACTACACTTTCTGTATATTTGATATGATATTCAGAGCTTTTGTTATGTATTTATGTATGTGCTTTGGATAAGAAAGATATGAATGCAACGTCAAATACGACGTTTCAACTTCTGTTTTGTATTCGTTCTTTGATATGCTCTGAAATGGTTTATATGCCGTTGATATGTTCTGAAATATTTCCTACGCTATTGATATGTTCCGAAATGCTCCCTATGCCTCTGAAATGTTCCTACGCCATTGATATGCTTTGAAATATTCCATATGCCATTAATATGTTCCGAAATATCCCATTCGTTATTGATATGCTCCGATGATTCAATATTGTATTTATTCCACTTCTTTATTTACAGTATGAAAACATATTCATTTCCTCTTCATCTATCCAAATCTATAACACTATCAGAGTGAAATAAGAGATCTAAGGAAGAACATAGGTTGGACTTTATTAGTAACAAGTAAATATTTTGTACGTAAAAAAATTAAGATAATAGGGGGATAAACACCAATAAAAAAATATGAGGCAATCCAAAAAACACTTGATTGTGATCAAATTTATAAGCCGACTTGGATATCGAGCATTTACCTATAAGAACTAAATTAGTTGCAATAAATAGTTGCAACCCTATTCATATTAAAATTCATTATGAACTGTGAAAAGGAATTTGGTAGGGACTGAAGCATAATGTCCACACACAAGTTATCCTCTAGGACCATTTCTAGACCTATGAGTTTCTCTATCCACTCAATCATCTTTAGGACATGGTTTTGAACCGGTGACCCGTCAGTCATCCTAGCGCGGAAGAGGCTCTTGGATATCTCATATCACTGAGTCCTTCCCTGTTCCTTAAACAATTTATGGACATATAGGAGAATGGATCTGGCATCCATCTTTTCATGTTGTCTCTGTAACTCAGGAGTTATAGAGCCCAACATATAGCACTGAGCAAGAGTGGAGTCATCAATGTACTTCACGTAGCGAGTGATCTCATCCTCACTTGCCCCTTCTTCGGGCGTAGGCATCACTGTATCAAGGACGTACAAGATTTTCTCCGTCGTGAGAAAAATTCTCAAGTTACGGAGCCAATCCGTATAATTTGGACCAGTGAGGCTGTTGACATCAAGTATGCCATGTAAGGGATTTGAAAGCGACACTTTCTAAAAATAAAGATGCAGTAGAAATGAATAATATGCAGATTTTGCATGAAGTAAACTATCAAGATATGGACTTCTATCTTAATATGCTCCCACTATTTTACTAACGAGTCACGCGACACCCACAACACGTGAAACGGAAGTCTCCGACAGACTTCTAGTGTGGATCAGGATCCAATCAGCGTCTTAGTGTAACCTCGAGGGACTTAACCAATCACACTAAGCCTAAAAGGTAGGCAACTCTTGCCGATCACAACTCTTTGTGATTCCCATCCTGTTCGGCCTCCGAATCACCATGGCCTCGAGGGACTCGACCAACCATGATGCTCGGTTAAGTCAACACCTTCATTACAAGATGATTCTGATTTGATGATATACCCTCGAGGGACTCGACCAAGCATACCATGTCCTCAGTTCATCGGTGACATCTCTATGTCGTAAGCAAGATAGCGAATCACGATATAGGTGAGTCTCGAGGGACTCGACCAACTCAACCTACACCGGGAATCAGTTCCTACTTATAACGATGGAAGGCCACGTGGGTTAATCTAATTGCCTCACGTTTACCGACTTAATATTATCGAGAGAGATGTTTCTATGATTTGGTCTCCTAATATGACATGTCACACATATGCATATTTAATATATATCTACATCGCATGCAAATGTATATATATATCTAGTATGTGTATAAGCAATCACACCAGATGATCATGGACCACAACCTAATGTGATTAGGCCCAAGCTAGTAGGCCTAATCACTCACATCAAGATCTATGTGTGCAACGGTGTATCTCCATGCCCTGTGATCGTCCATCTCGCCCTCGTTGGTTCCGTCGACATTTTGATGCATCTTCATGCATAGCGATTGTCCGTCTCGTGGGTCCCGCTATCGCATCCATGCTCCCGCTGCGCCTCCTCATGTGATTATAACTTAATCATAGGCATGCAGGCCCGACAATAAACGAGAAATATAATAGAGGCTCATAGACCTCAATAATAATAATCACAAGTACACACATCGCACGGTCCACGATCATCCGTCCACACATCATACATCACATGTATAAATAATCATCATCATGTAGGACTACTAGATAATGATAAAAAATAATAATCAACTAAACCTTTTAATTAATTAGTATTTTATGAAATCAGGGACATATAGGAAATTTTTGAATTCATAGGGGTATTTTCATAATTTGGACAAAAGACAGAAACGAGAATTTATCAAATTTCGAGGGGCAAAACTATCTTTTGCCCAGAAAACCCTAATGCCCTACTCCCCTTTGCTACTGCCGCTGCCGCCACCCTGCTGGCGGCGGGCTGTACGACGGGGCGGGGGCGCCGCCCTTGTAGGTGGGCGCCACCGTGGGTTGGTGCCCCTACGGGTGGCGCTGCCCTCGCGAGCGCTGTGCCCGCGGGTGTAGTGCCCCGCCGGGCAGCCACCCTTGTGGGGGGGCTTGCTCGTAGGAGTAGCGGTCGCAAGCTCCGTTGCCCTGTGGCGCCTCAGCCCGCGGGCGCTGCAACCGCAGGCGCCTCGCCCCGCGGTGCCTCTGCCCACGAGTCCAGCACTCGCAGGCGTCGCCCTTGCGCACGGGCACAGTGCCCACATGCAGGTGGCTGCCTTGCCCGTAGCCCTGCCTACCGGTGACGTGCGGCAACGACCGCGGGTGGGGCACCCGCAGGCTGCTAGCCCCACCGGCTGCAAGTAGGCCGCAGGCCGGCTGCTGTAGGGGCAGCCCCTGTGCTACCTGCCTTCGACTGCGCTGCATGCACGTAGATCGAGGGCAGCAACTATTGCTCCCCTTCCTTGTTTTTACGTTAAAATTCTTCCTTAACACAACACACGCAGTTCAAAACCTATCATTCGCACGAACAACCTAGCTCTGATACCATTGTTGGGAAATCTTGATGGGGCGACATCACATGCGCAGCGAAAGAACAAGGAAAAACAAAATCCCCGATTCCCAAAGAGATGTTCGTCGTCGTGCAAAGATTGGTGCGCAAAATCCGCGAAACTTAAAACTGCGTATAGAGTATATTGTGTTACCTAGGGAGATCATATATCCCTGTTTCCTTGCAGATCTGAAGGAGGTCAAGCGTCCTCCTCTCTAGCAGTGATACACACGGCAGGGCTGCGAAGACGCTCCTCAAAACTCTAGGTCTACTTTGAGGTGAAGAGGGGGAGGAGAATAGGAGAGGCAAGCAAAGGCTCTAGCCAATGAGACTCTGAATCCCTCCTATTTATAGAGGTCCCCTGTCAAACCCTAATGGATCCTCCCTTAGTGGGTATTGGATTTGCATCCAATAACCCAAGCCTTTTAGATTAGTGGATCTTTATCCAATAATCTCTTAAGGGCTCTTATTGGATCTCGTCCATGGGATCCAATAATTCAGGGGTTTATTGGATATCCAATAAGACAAGGGCTCCGTCGGATATCTCATATATGAACCTCTACTCATCGCAATGCCTACCACATGTGTATGACCCTCTAGGCCCAATATCGAGCTGGCTGTGAGTCATACCTATCAGAACTCCTTCTAATTCGATGAATTATTATCTTTGTAATAATTCACTTAACTCATCGACTACGGACGTACTAGGCCACTACGTCGTAGTCCCCAGACGATACAGGGGAATCCAATCCATTGAACCTGTCTGTCCTTAGTTACCGTGTACTTATAGTCCATCATCCATCTAATATCCCAGAGACTGTATATCGAGCATGGTGCTGTCAGACCCATACGGTTTCTACTCGAGTCTCGCTCTAATCGGATTCTCCTAGAGAACTCTTTCTCTCTCAACCAAAATGACCCTGGCCAGGGATTTGTTTGAGCAAGAACACATGGGATATTCCTCTCATGACGCCGAGAGTGGATGATCCTCTATTGACACTCAATAGCCCTCGTAAGGTCGACTACCACTCCCAATGTCCAGTTGTACTAGATCTGGGATAGCCAAACCTATAAGTCTCGTATCAAACTATGGAGCACTCATACAGGACATCCTTGGTGACTCAAGTCTAAGGACCAGATACACCACTAGGACTATGGAATCACTATCTGACAATAAGGCATCATCAACCATCCAGCATTCCGTAAGCGGATCAATCGGTGAACTCATTCTCCAATGAGCACCTGTACTGTATCCCTAGTGTCCCTACATGAGCAGCTATGAGACCAGCTGCATCCATCATATGGACGGGTATACAGCACACCAGTCTGTCCGGTTATTACGATGTCCCTTTCGAGTAACCTATGACCAGGATTATTTAGGATCTGTGTTTAAAGGTGAATCGATCTCATTATCGTGATCTCATCACGATCCGATTCCCATTGCACAAATCCAAGGACATCGCAATATATATATGTATATATATGTATATATATATATATGTATATATATATGTATATATATATATATGTATATATATATGTATGTATATATATATATATGTATGTATATATATATATGTATATATATATATGTATATGTATATATGCAATAGTTATAAAGTGATATATGCTAAAATATAATAATAAAAAAGATTCTGTATCAAATTGCACGTACCATTACTCATGTTATTGGCTTGTTGGGCACCTATTGCTAGTATTTATACTATTGTATGAGGGTCGATAGCACGTCGGTTTGGTGTGGCTACTGATTCTTGAGGGATGGGACGACTATTTTGATCGGTCGTCGTCTCAGGTGGCATGCGGAGCAATGTCAGACAGCACCGCCCCGAGCTCTCGGGATGGGACATGTGGAACAGCTTCTTAGTACACTTCTGACTTGACGTGTGGCGTCAGCTATGACGTGTCTTGGGCCCAAAATACGTCGTATCAAATAATACTATATTAAGAGCTAAAATAGCTAAAGAGATGGGGCATAATTATTATGGAGAACCCGCATGGCCCAATGATATTTTATATTTTATTCAGTAGTAATTCTAGGTACTATTGCATGTAATGTAGGCTTGGTAATTCTAGAACCATCATTAGTAATGTAGGGTTTGAAAATATTACCAAAATGGTACTTTGTTCCCGTATTATAAATACTCCATACAATTCCCAATAAGTTATTAGGTGTTCTTTTAATGGTTTCAATACCAATGAGATTATTAACGGCACTTTTTTTAAAGAATATTAATAAATTTTAAAATCTATTTCATCATCCAATAGCTACAATAGTCTTTTTGATTAGCAGCTCTTTAGTTAGGTAGTGGGTGGATTAGCAGCTCTTTAGTCGGGTGATCCTCGACTTTGGCCCCTTCGATGAGCAAGTCAGTAGTGGGTGGATTGTTTTCTAGTGTAGTTTCTAGTGGATCCTACTACTTCCTCTCAAATCATATTATACTAATACTATTATTTAATTATATCATTGAATCATTTATTTCTCTTGAAATCATTTGTTACATCACGTACAAAACTTAATTATATACCACTTCTACGAATGGCTCGTAATATGACTAGCAATTGCCACTAATCATTATATCATCACATTATAGTTTATGCCTTAATGGTATAAACTATAATGTCATGATATAAGAAGTACTGCAGGGGCAAATAATGTTAGTTAAGAAAGCCAGATAAGAATCATGATGTAGGCAAGAAAGAAAAATAAATTTAAACTAAAACATAAAAATGAACCATGTCATAACTTCTCAACGAAAGTGATATTGCCAAAAAGAAAGAAGAAAAGAATGCCTATCATGGAGTAAGAACTTGGGAGATCCAATCTAATCACAAGCTAAGTAAAAGGATCAACATGCAAGACAGTCTCGCCATTAAAATATATCCTACATAAAACATTATAGAAGTCCAACAAAAAATGAAAGTGTTAAAAGGGTGCAATCTGATGTAAGACCTGCAAGTTATGGAAAGACGCTATATTATACAAGGCTACTGTATCAGATGATGTGAGCACCAATGAAATTTTTTTTTCACATTTAGATAAGAATTTAAATCGATAATATACATGAATAATTTATGCATCATAAATTAGAAAATAAAAGTCTAAGGTATTTAATCTCAAGAACTTAGGTTCGTATATCAATTTTAAACATAAATTCTGTAATATGCTATATGTAATATGAAAAAAATTTAATTAAGAATTAAAATTAAATAATAATATATCGGATCTACATTGCATATCTTTCGATGTCTTCTGGAGAGAAGTTTATGAAATCTACAGGGATACCATCTTCGGATCTAAAACCCACTATATATCAATCTAAAAAGAGAACTAGATTCTCTTTTTTCACTCTTTATATTTTTTTTTCATATGACGACTTAGATTTGGAAGTTCAATAAAACAAAATAAGTATTAAAAAGGTATAATCTTGCAATTTACCCTAGTTGGATGTGATACTAGTTACAAGGCTACTATATCAAATAATGTAAGAACCAATTAAAAAACAAATTCCTATGATATGGTTCAACGTATTGTTAGAGTAACAATAACTTCAGAAAAAAAAATATGCCAAAGGGTCAAGCCAAAACATTATAATGATAACAAATAGGGCTGAAAATATTATAATGATAACAAATAGGTCTGGTGTCATGAGTAAGAACGTAGCAACCATTGTACAAGCCTATAAGGGACAACTTGAAACAAATTAATCTTAATATGATGATAATCAATCCATTTAAGTTTATTAGAGCAGAGAGACATTAATTGAGGGGTATTTATAGGCCCCAAGAGGATTCAAATTTGGGCTTCAAATTTTGAATTCTCTTGGGTTTCCAAGACTGGCGGTGCCACCACCTATCAATGTCTATCAGATGGTGTACTGGCGGTGCCACCGCCTGTCGGTGGCTGTGCCACCACCTAATCTCGGGTGCTGGGCGGTGCCACCGCCTGACTCTTCGGGCTCTGGGCGGTGCCACCGCCCAGTTCGACGGTTCCACCACCCATCCTTAAAGATCTCTGGTTGGGCTTCATGTCCGTCCCAAACTAGGTCACTTTTGGGTCCAATTGGCCCCTAACCAAGATATAGGATTGTCCCTTAATCTTAACCCTAATTACATGTGAACTACATACCTATAAACATAATCCTAAGCAAGTTTTTAATCGGCCAACGTCGAGTTTTGTTTCGGCGAGCTTTCTTGTGATCTTCCGGTGGACTTTCGATATGCCCTTGGTTTCTTCTAGCAGACTCCCAGCAGGCTCTCGATCTTGTGACGAATTCAACGAGTAACTGAGCCTTCTCGGTGATCTCTGCGAACCTCTGACGATCACTTCGGTAGACTTCTAAAAGTTTTGACAAGTCTCCGATCTTTCTTGGTTGGTTCCGACAGTATCTCCGACGAATCTTCGGACTCTCAAACGTCCATCGAACTTTACTCCGGTATCCTTGCTTTATGTTTTTAGGCTATCGTAGTTAATCTTGCACACTTAACTTCAATAATATGGATTAGACCAATTAACCCATCAATTGATTTCATCATCAAAATCCGAGATTCAACACTTCTTAAGTCTTATTTAAAGGGTCCAATAAAATGTTTATATTGGATCTTTTGAGACAATTATTGGTCTTAGAATGTAATTCTAATTGGTCAATAAAAATACATGTCAATACAATTTTTTTTATTTTTTTAGATTAGTTAATCTATCTTGGAAGGTAAAAATGGGTAGAGTAAACCTATTTTTTATTTTATTTGAAATTAACATCCTCTTCCTTTGCACGTAGGAAATGAATAAAATAAATCAATTAAATCATGAGAAGTGCTTCCATAGAAGTTAAACTTCCATTTATCTGCATCTCTTGTTTTTTATTCCCATTCCCATAAGAATGAATACTATGATTCGCATTTCGAATAGGCATAGATATATCATCTTTAAGATAACTTCTATCTTGAGAGTTATTCACAATCTCCCCTAATGTATAATCTAATATATAAATCAATTGATTCTGTCAGGTTAGTTATATGTTGTGTTGTGTCAACTATATCCACATAAGGTGGTGAGATGATATCTAGAGCAGTTATATATTTAGGGCCCTTTATGCAAATGGATGCATCTCTAACTCTATATATATTACTTCTCAATACAATTTCTTTCAAATTTAGTAAAATTTTATGTATCGATTTTTCAATACTTATTATCGTAGAATATTCATGCAATACTTTTTCAAAGTTTGCACATGGGATACATGTTCCTTCTAATTCTCAAGTAAAGCCCTTTGCATTGCAATAGCTATGGTATTGGCTTGACCTTTCGTAAGCGAGGATAGAATGAAAAGACTATTATAAAAATATTTATGTCTACTCTTGATTCAACATACCTCTACTGTAGTGTTCTAGTGGATCCTGCTACTTCCTCTCAAATCATAATATACTAATACTATTATTTAATCATATCATTGAATCATTTATTTCTCATGAAATCATTTGTTATATCACATACAAAACTTAATTATATACCACTTCTACGAATGGCTCGTAATATGACTAGCAATTGCCACTAATCATTAGATCATCACATTATAGTTCATGCCTTAATGGTATAAACTATAATGTCATGATATAAGAAGTGGGGCAAATAATGTTAGTCAAGAAAGCCAGGTAAGAAAGAAAAATAAATTTAAACTAAAACATAAAAATGAACCATGTCATAACTTCTCAACGAAAGTGATATTGCCACAAAGAAAGAAGAAAAAATGCTTATCATAGAGCAAGAACTTGGGAGATCCAATCTAATCACAAGCTAAGTAAAAGGATCAACATGCAAGGCAGTCTCGCCATTAAAATATATCCTACATAAAACATTATAGAAGTCCAACAAAAAATGAAAGTGTTAAAAGGGTGCAATCTGATGTAAGACCTGCGAGTTATGGAAAGACTATATTATACAAGGCTTCTGCATCAGATGATGTGAGCACCAATGAAATTTTTTTTTTTCACATTTAGATAAGAATTTAAATTGATAATATACATGAATAATTTATGCATCATAAATTAGAAAATAAAATATCTAAGGTATTTAATCTCAAGAACTTAGGTTCTAATATCAATTGTAAACATAAAATCTGTAATATGCTATATGTAATATGAAAAAAAAATTTAATTCCGAATTAAAATTAAATAATAATATATCGGATCTACAATGCATATCTTTCGATGTCATCCGGAAAGAACTTTATGAAATCTATAGGGACACCATCTTCGGATCTAAAACCCACTATATATCAATCTAAAAAGAGAACTAGATTCTCTTTTTTCACTCATTATATATTTTTTTCATATGTCGACTTAGATTCGGAAGTTCAATAAAACAAAATAAGTATTAAAAAGGTATAATCTTGCAATTTACCCTAGTTGGATGTGATACTAGTTACAAGGCTACTATATCAGATAATGTAAGAACCAATTAAAAAAGAAATTCCCATGATATGGTTCAACGTATTGTTAGAGTAACAATAATTTCAGAAAAAAAAAATATGCCAAAGGGTCAAGCCAAAACATTATAATGATAACAAATAGGGCTGAAAATATTATAATGATAACAAATAGGTCTGGTGTCATGATTAAGAAAGTAGCAACCATTGTACAAGCCTATAAGGGCCAACTTGAAACAAATTAATCTTAATATGATGATAATCAATCCATTTAAGTTTATTAGAGCAGAGAGACAGATTAATTCATGATAGCTTTTGTCAAGTACAAATGGTTAAGACTTTACGATTTTATTATTGTGGTAACAAAAGACTTATGTGTTGCTCAATAATATGTCAATTAAAATATATCATTGGAGTAGGACAAATCACATTTTAAAGGAGAGACTCAACAAACATGTTATTTTCAACCAAGGACAATATAACTATCTAAAGTTATGCATACTCTAGTTTGCAGTATAAATAATCTATAATTAGCTCGAATCAACATACTGAAATTAACTAATTACATAACATAATTTATAATTAGCCTTCCTCTCTCTCTCTCTCTCCCTCTCTCTCTCTTTCTCTCTCTCTCTCTTCATCTCTCTCTATATATAGAACAAGAGCCGAGCCATAGAAGCATTCTGTTTCCGACACATCTCTCTGACAATGGAGCACTCGTCGCCAATATTCCGTGTAACACCTCTTCTCCTTTTCTTTTCTTTTTCCCAGTAATCCTATCTCAAAGCTTTAATCCTTCAAACTCCAACTTTTCTCGGTTACGTGCAGGTGTTGATGATTTTAGTGCTGTGGACGGTGGTAACAGCGGCGTTCATAGGGATTGTTGAGGGCCATCGCCACCACCGACGGGCAGGTGGTGCGACGGAGCTAGAAGCCTTCCACTATGCGGCGACGGGGGCAGGAGGATGCCGGGCCCACGTGGCCAGCCTGACGGACTTCGACGGGGTGGGCGACGGGGTGACCTCCAACACGGCGGCCTTTGTGGCGGCCATGGCCAACCTCAGTAAGGTGGCGTACGATGGCGGCGCGATGCTGGTGGTGCAGGCCGGCCGGTGGCTCACCGGGCCCTTCAACCTCGCCGACCACTTCACCCTCTTCCTTGACCACGTCGCCGTCATCCTCGCCACTCAGGTCCGCCTCCCTCCTCCGCCCCCTTCCCCCACCTTCTCCTCCATCTATTTCGATGTAGAGTGCATGTTCATATTGGATCTTTTGAGACAATTATTGGTCTTAGAATGTAATTCTGATCGGTCAATAAAAATACATGTCAATATAATTTTTTTTTTAGATTAGTTAATCTATCTTGGAAGGCAAAAATGGGTAGAGTAAATCTATTTTTATTTTATTTGAAATTAATGTCCTCTTCCTCTACATGTAGGAAATGAATAAAATAAATCAATTAAATCACGAGAAGTGCTTCAATAGAAGTTAAACTTCCATTCATCTACATCTCTTGTTTCTTATTCCCATTCCTCCTTCCTTTTGCAAGCTTTCTAATAGTTTTTATTGCAAGTGTTCCGATCCTTTCTATTGCAAGTGTTTCGATCCTTCCTATTGCACGCTTTCTAATCTTTCCTATTGCAAGTGTCCTAACCTTTCCTTACTGTAATTTTATCTCTATATTTGCTTTAAATATGAGGAACTTTAAATTGTTCTAGCCTTGCATTTGATATATCTCCTGTTTAGACATAACGATTTGAATCTATGAAACTTCTGAGATTTTGACCTTTCTACCTTGTTATGGTTATAAATTTATGCACTAACCTCTGATTTGGCCAAAACTTATTTGATCTGAATATAGACTCATAAACCTTTCTTTCATTAGCTTATTTTAAGAATTCGGAGTAAGTTTGCCTTTCCAAACTTCTGTTTCAAATAAGCCTACGAATTTTGTAAAATAGGGATCGTAATTTCTGACCTTTTGATACTGAACTGCCTATAAGTCCCTATTAGATACTTTGATTTATTCCAAACTTATTTCATTTTAAACTAGAGACGTAGATCTTTCATTTAATACCTAGATTGAAAGATTTAGAGTCCAAATGCCTGCCCAGTTTTCTGTTGAACTAACCCTGTGAATTCTATAAAATTAAGATTTGTTCTTTGATCATGGGTTACTAAATCTATTGTAACTCTTTGTTGAAAACTTCGATTCATACGAAAATTATTTTATTTAAAATAAAATTGAAATATCTTTCATAATAGCTTTCTTGAGTATATTGGAGCATGATTGATAGTTTGAATCATTTGTTCAATGTGCCTCTCAAATTCTGTTAGAAATCGAGCTTTGGTCGATTTAACATATTCTAGTTTCATTCCATTGAAAATTGATTTCATTTAGCTTTCTTATCCAATTGAGCTTTATATTACTGCTTTGAATTCTTGTATGCTCTTGTCCTTAAAATTATTTACATTCTTGAAATCTATTGTGTAACGTTTATGCTATATCGTATTAACTCATATAGGCACATGTATATCCCATTGTTCTGCATTTGCTTTCGATATGTACCTATTCCAGTTTCATTCCTTTGGACATTGAATTTTATCTAACCTTCTTATTTGAATTCAGTTATATGTGATTGCTTGGAATCCTTGAATGCTCTTGCTTCCATTTCCTTTCAAATCTGAATATATTTGTGAAAGATTATGCTTATATCGTATTGACTCGTAAAGGCGCATGTATGTTTTGTTGTTCCGCGTGTGCTTCCGATATGTGCTATTTATTGTTTATACTGTCCTTTTGTACTTTGGTGTTTATGAGATACTGTGAACCTTTGCCAGAAATGGTAAAGAGAGTTATGCATAGAGCCTGCGATGTTTTACCAGCCCCCTCTGACTTCACTTAGACGTGGGTGGATGGAGCTCCCAAACGTGAGAGACTTTTGTCTGGTGGTCATTCAGAAATGGATGAATCACATTCTGTCTGTGGTCCCACTACACTTTCTGTATGTTTGATATGATATCTAGAGCTTTGGTTATGTATTTATGTATGCGCTTTGGGTAAGAAAGATAAGAATGCAACGTCAAATACGACGTTTCAGCTTTTGTTTCATATTCATTCTTTGATATGTTCTGAAATATTTCCTATGCTATTGATATGTTCTGAGATGCTCCCTATGCCTCTGAAATGTTCCTACGCCATTGATATGCTTTGAAATATTCTATATGCCATTGATATGTTCCAAAATGTTTCATTTGTCATTAATATGCTCCAAAACATTTCATACACAGTTAATAAGCTCCGAAATGTTTCATTTATTATTGATATGCTCCGATGATTCAATATTATATTTATTCCACTTCCTTATTTACAGTATGGAAACATATTCATTTCCTCTTCATATATGCAAATCTATAACAATATGAGAGTGAAATAAGAGATCTAAGGAAGAACATAGGTTGGACTTTATTAGTAATAAGTAAATAATTTGTACGTAAACAAATCAAGATATTAGGGGGATAAACACCAATAAAAAAATATGAGACAATCCAAAAAACACTTTATTATGATCAAATTTATAAGCCGACTTGGATATCGAGCATTTACCTATAAGAACTAAATTAGTTGCAACCCTGGAAAATAGAATTTAGTAAATCTTTTCTTACATAGAGTCATTATATATGATATGTGGAGATATGTATGAAAAGTAGATTTTATACGGATCTATTTTTACCATTCATTTCATTCTTGCTCGAGTCGAATGATGAAAAATTATCATATTTGGTTCCTTCAGGGGGTTGATCAATAAGAATTCACCTATCCCAATAACAAAAAAACTTGACTAGAACGATACTATATTAAGAGGAAGTTCGCAGGGTGGCCGTTAAAGGCCTAGGTCGCACGCTGGTGAGGAAGTTCTACTCGAACTCCCTGGTGAGCTGGTCAAAGGACAAGACCGAAGATTGGCGCAATCGGCTGAACCACGTTCGTACCGGTCCCCTCAGGGTGGTCGGAAATGCCCGGCACATCAATGCATCGGAGGTGCCATAGAGGGCCATCTGAGCCTGAAATGTGGCGACATGCTCCGCAGCATCGGAGCCACTGTAATATGTCTCCAATGCCGACAGCCTAAAGTTGAGGGGTACCGACTGGTCTTGTACTTCCTTTGTTAAAGGGGACTTGCCTGAGCCGCCTTTGCTAGACTCGCTCGGTGATTTTTGGAACTCGCGCTAGAACTCGTCCAAGCATTGGTTGACTTGGGACAGTTGGGCCCTGAGCGAGTCATCCGCCAAGTCAAACGATATGGTGTCAAACTCGAAGTGGGGTAGTTTGACTTAGCAGGGTGCGGGTATGCTCTGCTTGGGCGGACCTCTCGGGTCCGTCGCTTGCTTTCGGGCTTCCCCCATCTCGACTTGCTACCCACTCGGCCTCAATCGGGTCGGGTCAGTTGGGGGAGCCACTACCCACACGATCTGAGGAATGAACGGAGCGAGCGTCTGCATCATGCCCACCATGGCTTGAACTTGTTTGGTCAGGCTAAGGAATGCCTCGGGTGTCACAGCCGAGGGTCCCGTGGTTAGTTCGAGGGGTGACAACCGTGGGTCATTGAAAAGGTGCCAATAGCGATCTAGCGTCGAGGCCGGGATCCCCCCATCTCCGAGGGTGGGGAGGGACTGATTTCTGGGCTCGATGGAGGGGAGAAAGGTCGGTGGTGTTGGGCTGATAGCCCATATTTAGCCCATGTGGGCTAGGGCAGCCCACAGCCCACACCTCCTCTTAACCTAACCCTAATTAAGATTAGGGGAGTGTGGTGGCTACGTTTTAGAAGCAGAAAAAGGCTATAAAGGCAGAAAAGGAAGAGAAAGAAAGGGAAGAAGACAAGGACAACGCAGAGAGACTATTCTCAATCATCTAGCAGTGTTCTCATCTCAGGTTAGATCAAATCTACAGTAGACTCTTGCTGTGATTACTTGGGGAGGTTTTAGATATTGTGGGCAGTGACGTGATCCTTGTATCCCAGTTATTCTCTTGTGGTTGTTGTTAGGGTTTTGGGCAAGAGATTGAGATTTGTATATTCATTATTCTCATAGTGGATTATCTCTAGTTTGCCCCGTGGTTTTTACCCTTCACATTGAAGGGGTTTTCCACGTATATCTTGGTGTTCTATTTGATTGTGTTTCCATTTTATTCCGCTGCGTATTATGGTCTTCTAGTATTTGTTCATATACAAAGATTATTCCTCTTTATATCCCCATCAACTGGTATCAGAGCGGGGTTTTGGTGATTTAATTTTTGTATATTGAATATGGAGGCCAGTAATGTTTCTCGCATGATTAGTTTGAATGGAAATAATTGGATGATATGGAAACTAAGAATGGAAGATCTCTTGTATTGCAAAGATTTGTATGGACCTTTGCAAGGGGATAGTGCAAAACCTACAACTATGAAAGATGATGAGTGGAAGAGGTTAGATCGAAAAACAATTTGGTTTATTAGACAATGGCTTGATGATAGTGTCTTTCACCATGTTTCTACTGAAATTTCTGCATATTCTCTTTGGAAAAAATTGGAAAGTCTCTATGAAAGAAAAACAGCTGGGAACAAAGCTTTTTTGATCAGAAAACTTGTGAACCTAAAATATAGAGAGGGTGCTTCTATTGCTGAGCATTTGAATGAAATGCAGAGTATTACTAACCAGTTATCCTCTATGAAAATGTCTCTTGATGATGAGTTGTAGGCATTGTTACTTCTCAGTTCATTACTAGAAAGTTGGGAGACACTAGTGGTTTCCCTTAGTAATTCTGCGCCAAATGATATTGTCACTATGAGTCAAGTAACAAGCAGTTTGTTGAATGAGAAGTTGAGAAGAAAGAGTTCGGCAACATCTCAGAATGATTCACAGGCACTTATCTCAGAGAACAGAGGAAGGTCAAAGTCTAGAAGCAGTTCACGTATGGGTAGGAGCAAGTCAATATCAAGAAAAGATATTGTTTGCTATAACTATGGTGAGAAAGAACATTACAAGAACCAATGTAAGCAACCTAAGAAGAACAAGAAAAAGGGAAAAGAAGTGGAGTCTACAAAGTTAAAGGATAATACTACAGCTACAGTGCAGGGTGGTGATTATTTGATTTTGTCTCCTTCTGATGATATTTTTTCTTGTGTGTGTCAGGATCTTGAGTGGGTGATTGACACAGGTGCTTCTTATCATGCTACACCTCGGAGAGAGTTTTTTGCTACATATAGGTCTGGAAACTTTGGTGTTGTCAAGATGGGCAACTATGGCACATCAGACATCATTGGCATGGGTGATATCCATTTAAAGACCAACCTTGGCTGCAAGTTGGTACTTAAGGATGTGAGGCATGTGGTTGACTTGAGGCTGAATTTAATTTTAGTTGGAAGACTAGATGATGAAGAGTATGAAAGCAGATTTCACAGAGGGCAATGGAAGCTCAGTAAGGGTTCTCTTGTTATAGCTAGTGGAAAGAAATGCCATACTTTGTACAGGTTGCAGGCTAAAGCTTATGGTGAGCAGTTAAATGCTACAGAGAAAGACTTCAGTATGGAGTTGTGGCATAGGCGATTGGGACACATGAGCGAGAAGGGGCTGCAAGCTCTTTCCAAGAGAGAGGTATTACCAGATCTCAGAGGTATACATCTGAACCCTTGTATTGATTATTTGATTGGTAAACAACATAGAGTTTCATTTGCTAGTGTTGCTTTGTCTAGAAAAATGTATGCCTTAGACCGTGTTTATACAGATGTATATGGTCCTTTGAGGACAAAAACTCTTTGTGGGTCTGTTGATGTTCTTGGTATAAGTGGTACACTTTATTTTGTCACTTTTATAGATGATTTTTCCAGGAAAGTTTGGGCTTATGCTTTGAAGACCAAAGATCAGGTATTAATGTCTTCAAAGAGTTTCATGCCAAGGTTGAAAGGGAGACAGAAAGGAAATTGAAATGCATAAGATCATATAATGGTGGTGAGTATACGGGATTGTTTAATGACTATTGCAGGTCACATGGGATCCAACATGAGATGACAGTTCCTGGTACACCTCAGCATAATGCAATTGCAGAGAGGATGAACCGCACCATCATGGAAAAGATCAGATGTATGCTTTCACAGGCCAAGCTACCCAAAAGGTTTTGGGATGAGGCTTTGAGAACTGCAGTTGATGTGATCAACTTATCACCATGTACAGCCCTAGATGGTGATGTTGCAGAGAATGTATGGTCAGGGAAAGATATTTCCTACAGGCATTTGAGAGTGTTTGGTTGTCGTGCATTTGCACATGTTCCAGATAATGAGAGGTCCAAGCTGGATGGTAAGTCTAAAGAATGTATTTTTCTTGGTTACTCACATGATCAGTTTGGTTACAGGCTTTGGGATCCAGAAAAGCAGAAGGTGTTCAGGAGCAGAGATGTGGTCTTCTTTGAGGATCAAACCTTTGAGGATTTGAAGAAGAAGGCACCAGCCAAGACTTCTGCAGAAGGATTAGCAGATTGTGACCCAGTTATTCCTCTAGTATATCAGGGTGATGGGGGAGATGTGCAAGAAAATAGTGTAGAGCCTGATGTTGATTTACTTGCAGGACATGTTGAGCAAAAAGAAGTAGGAGAGCAAGTTCCCGCAGAACCTCAGTTGAGAAGATCTTCTAGACAACGTCAACCTTCCAGAAGATACTCTATAGATGAGTATGTGATGCTTACTGATGCAGGTGAACCAGAGAGTTACCAGGAAGCAGTTGAGAGTGAGCAGAAAGAGAAGTGGTTAGTTGCTATGCAGGAAGAGATGGATGCTCTTCAGAAGAACCACACTTATGATTTGGTGTGTTAGGATCGGAGCGGCACTAAGAGGGGGGGGTGAATTAGTGCAGCGGATTAAAACTTCGATTTTAATCAAAATCTTTCGTACGTTAAGAACGAAACTTGAGAAATTTAACTTGAAGGCGTATTCTTGAAGTTGCGCAGCAAGAGTAATAAGGAACTAAAGCAGTAAGAAGATTTGCAGTAATGTAAATGACAATAATAAAAAGCAAACAAGAGATTACGCCGATTTTTAGAGTGGTTCGGTCAAATGACCTACTCCACTTGCGAGGCCCCTCTTCGATGAGGCTCCCACCTTCCACTAGCAAGTCTCTTGAAATGGAAGGGTAAACACCCCTCTTACAACCTTTTACAAGCAGCTCAACCTCTTACAAATTTTCAATAAGAAAGGAGGAGGAGAACTCTCTAGCAAATTGAAAACAAGACTTGCTAAGACTTTCTAAGACTTTTCTTTCAATCAAAATGCTTTTTAAAAGTTGTAACCTCAGCTGAGATTTGAGGGGTATTTATAGGCCTCAAGAGGATTCAAATTTTGGGCTCCAAAATTTGAATTCTCTTAGGGTTCTCGGTGCTGGCGGTTCCACCGCCTAGCCAGGCGGTGCCACCGCCCAGCGCTCGGGTGCTGGACGGTGCAACCGCCCAGCCAAGGAGGTGTCACCGCCCAGCTAGGCGGTGCCACCGCCTACAGTGTTTTCAGCCCGACTACAGTGTTTTCAGTCACTAGTTGGGCTTCAATCTTGGCTCTCTAGTTCGCTGGTTTAGCTTAATTTTTAGCCTAAACCAACTCTAACTTTGGGCCCAGTTGGCCCCTAACCAGGATATAGGATTATCTCTTAATCCTAATCCTAATTACAAGTGGACTACATAACCAAAACACGTCCTAAGCAAATTTTCAACCGCGAACGTCGAGTCTTGTTCTAGCGAGCTTTCCGACGAACTTTCTACCGACGGGCTTCTAGCAAGCTCCCGAACTTGTGATGACTTTAATGAGTAGCCGAGCCTTCTCGGTGATCTTCGTGAACCTCCGACGATCTCTTCGGCGAACTTCCGAAAATTCCGACAGGTTCCCGATTTCTTCTCGGTTGGTTCTGGCAACATCTCCGACGATTCTTCGGACTCTTAAACGTCCATCGAACTTGACTCCGGTATTCTCGCTTTGTGTTTTCTGGTTATCGTAGTTAATCCTGCATACTTAACTCAATAATATGGATTAGATCAAATAACCCATCAATTGATTTTATCATCAAAATCCGAGATTCAACAATCTCCCCCTTTTTGATGATGACAATCAATTGATGACGGAGTTAAACGTAACTCCCCCTATCTATATGCCATATTATGAGAAGATAAAACACTTGAATTTCATCATTGAATTCAAGTATAAACCGATAAGCTCTAACCGTAGAACTTATCGTTATTCTCATTAAGCATAATGTAAATGCGAAACTTTGATGAAAATCTTTTTCAAGTCGAAAGATAAGAGACAAATTTTACTATGACAAGAGATAAAGATTTTCAACTTGAATTGCATGATTATACATTTTAGACATGCATTCAATATGATCAATCAATCTTACGATATTTTCAAGGATTTTGAAAGGCATATAAGATAATCATCGATCAATCACTTTTCTCAAGGATTTTGCAATTCATATTTTGTCATGCTATTAAGAATGATATAAGTCATCACTTTTCTCCCCCTTTGTCATCAACAAAAAGGAAAATGAGACTTGAAGCACATATTTTGTCATACAACGATTTTATCATTGAAAATTAAGTATGCAAAAATATTTACGCAGAGTTCATTTTAGAGGAAAATTCAGCATGCATTCATATTATCTAATCTCTTCTTTCTATGAATAACAGAAATTGTAGATGTATATAAGAGAGAGATTGGGATAAAAAAAATTCAAGTAGTAATTTCACGAAGTCAAGATCATAATTCGAATACAAACTCATTCAAATCATCAAATTAATGAAAATCTCAACATTACTTTTTAAACATCACATAAGGCATTTAAAGAATTTTTGAAACATAGGAGAATGATTAATTTAAGCATACAATGTTTCAATCAAATTCAAGTCATGAATGCCAATACTTTCATATTTGTAAGTATCAATTCATGAATGCCAAAAGATATTATTTGTGATTCCAATTTTGCAAGATCAAGATTATGATTTAGATAAAACTTATTTAAATCAAATCGCTAACTTGAAATTCATAATCAAGTCATCAAAGTCGATTTCGAGATTTCACAACATGTCATATGGAATTTGAAGGAGAATGAGAGACGGAAAGAAGATGAAAAACTTTACGGAAAATCCAATCAAACAAGTTTATTGTTTAGGGACAATTTAACATACCTAATTCCCTTCTAATGAATTCAAATTGGTCTTCATTCAAGGCTTTTGTGAATATATCTGCTAATTGATGCTTTGTGTCAATGAATTCTAGAACAACATCATTGTTAAGAACATGATTGCGTATGAAATGATGCCTAACGTCGATGTGCTTAGTTCTAGAGTGCTGAATTGGATTTTTAGTAAGGCATATGGCACTAGTATTATCGCATTTTATGGGAATATTTTTAAGGTGAATTCCATAGTCTTCTAATATATTTTTCATCCAAATTACTTGTGCACAACATGCACTTGCAGCAATGTATTCGGCTTCCGCCGTAGATAGTGCGACTGAATTTTGTTTCTTGGAAGTCCAAGAAACAAGTGCATGTCCTAAAAATTGGCATATTCCGAATGTACTTTTTCTATCTATCCTGCATCCGCCAAAATCGGCATCTGCATAAGCTATTTGATCGAATTTTTCAGATTTTGGATACCACAATCCTAAATTTGGAGTTCCTTTAAGATATCTAAATATTCTTTTAACACTCTTAAGATGACATAATTTAGGATTAGATTGAAACCTAGCGCAAAGTCCTACACTAAACATAATATCCGGTCTAGTCGCAGTGAGGTAGAGTAGACTACCTATCATTCCCCTATATGTTTTTTGATCGAAACTTTCACCATTTTCATCCATATCTAACTTAGTCGCAGTACTCATAGGGGTGTTTATTGCTTTTGAACTATCCATGTTAAATCGTTTTAACAATTCTAATGTATATTTGGATTGGTTAAGAAATATACCATCACTAAGTTGTTTGATTTGTAATCCCAAAAAGAAAGTTAATTCACCCATTAAACTCATTTCAAATTCAAGACTCATACATTTGGCAAATGATTCACATAGTGATTCATCCGAAGAGCCAAACACAATATCGTCAACATAAATTTGCACAATAAGAAAATTATTTTCAAAATGTTTAATAAACAATGTAGTATCAACCTTGCCTTTGGTAAAATTATTTAAAATAAGAAAGGAACTAAGCCTTTCATACCAAGCTCTAGGAGCTTGTTTTAAGCCATAGAGAGCTTTAGTCAATTTGAATACATGATTAGGAAGAAGAGAATTTTCAAATCCAGGAGGTTGTTCGACAAATACTTCTTCGGAAATAAAGCCATTCAAGAAAGTACTTTTAACATCCATTTGAAATAGTTTAAAATTATTACTACTAGCATAGGCAAGGAGCATCCTTATGGCTTCTAATCGAGCCACGGGAGTGAAGGTTTCTTCGTAATCGATACCTTCTTCTTGGTTGAAACCTTTGGCCACTAATCTAGCCTTGTTTCTAACCACGATACCATTTTCGTCTTTCTTGTTTCTAAAGACCCACTTAGTACCTATGACTAAGTGGTCACTTGGTCTAGGAACAAGCTTCCATACCTCATTCCTCTCAAATTGGTTCAATTCTTCTTGCATTGCAATGATCCAAAAATCATCTTTTAAGGCTTCGTCAATGCATTTAGGTTCAATTTGAGAAAGGAAAGCGGCGTTAGCATAGAAATTTTTGAAAGAAGAACGAGTTTGAACCCCTTTTGATGTATCTCCTATAATTTGCTCTTTTGGATGAGCATCTACATACTTCCATTCTTTTGGTAAAGAAATTTCGGAAGAAGATGCATTCAAATGGCTATTTTGAGGAGAGGGTTCATTTAAATTCAAATTATCAAAACCAAGATCATCATCAAAATCATTTTTCTTTAAATCGGAAATTTCATTAAAAACTACATGAATAGACTCTTCAATTACTAAAGTTCTTTTATTAAAAACCCGAAAAGCTTTAGAAACGGAAGAGTAACCAAGAAAGATGCCTTCATCGGATTTAGCATCAAATTTTCCTAAAGCATCCCTTTCATTTAAAATAAAGCATTTACAACCAAAAACTTTAAAATAGGAGATATTTGGTTTTTTGTTATTCCATAATTCATAGGGAGTTTTGGATAAGGATGGTCTTATTAGAACTCTATTCATGATGTAGCAAGCCGTATTTACGGCTTCGGCCCAAAAGTACTTAGGTAAACTATGTTCATTCAACATAGTTCTTGCCATTTCTTGTAGGTTTCTATTTTTCCTTTCAACTACTCCATTTTGTTGAGGATTTCTTGGAGTTGAGAAGTTGTGATTGTACCCATTACTTTCGCAAAAATTTTGAAAGTCACGATTTTGGAATTCACCACCGTGATCACTCTGAATTGATGAAATCATGAAGCCTTTTTCGTTTTGAGTGAGTTTACAAAATTTAGAGAAACACTTGAAGCAATCACTTTTGTGAGCTAAGAAATAGGTCCAAGTGTATCTAGAGTAGTCATCCACAATCACAAAAGCATATTTGCTTCCACCTAGACTTGTTGTATCAATTGGTCCAAATAAGTCCAAATGGATCAATTGTAATGGTCTAGTAGTGCTAATTTGATTTTTTGGTTTGAAGCTTGTTTTTATTTGTTTGCCTAGTTGACATGCATCGCATACTTTGTCCTTAATAAACTTTATATTTGGAATTCCTCATACTAATTCTTGAGATGAGATCTTAGATATTGTTTTCATGCTTGCATGGCCTAATCTCCTATGCCAAAGCCAAGCATCATCATTTACGGCGGAGAAGCACATTTCATTACTTAGTTCATCAAGATTGATGGTATAGACATTATTTTGTTTTAAAGCAATCATAGTCATGTTATGATTTGGTTTTTCAATAATGCACATATTTGATTCAAATCTAACGATGTAACCTTTATCGCATAGTTGACTAATACTCAAGAGATTATGTTTCAATCCATCAACTAGTAAGACATCATCAATGGAAAAATTAAATTTGTTACCAATAGTTCCCTTGCCAATGATTTTGCCCTTGTTGTTGTCTCCGAAGGTAACGTACCCTTCTTCTTTGCTAGTGAGCATAGAGAAATGAGATGGATCTCCAGTCATATGTCTTGAGCATCCACTATCGAGATACCATCTCTTGCTCCTAGCTTGTGGGTTTGTCTACAAAAGAGGATGATTTTTAGGTACCCATTTGATTTTGGGTGCCTCAAAAATTGACCCACTAACTTTGTTATTTATGATTGAATTCTTTATAGTTCCTTTAGGAACCCATATTAATTTTTGTGAACTAATTTTCCTAAATGGGCATTTGTAGGCAATATGTCCGGATTTGAAACAAAAGTTGCATTTCATATAAGAGGAAACATGTAATGTAGGTCCTTTTATGAAAGTGGTAGGATTTTGATGTAATCCTTTTACAAATCCAATTCCATTTCTATTTGCGATGTGACCCTTGTGTGCAAGGATCATATCTAATCCTTTGCTACCAACCTTAAACTTGTTTAAGGTTTCCTTAAGAAGCAAATTTTCATTTTTTATTGCTTCTAAGTGCTCACACTTAGAGCATGGAGGAGTTTGAAGACTATCAAACTTATCTTGTAGCAAAGCATGCTCTTTCTTTAAGATACTTAACTTCTTGCTAACAGTTCTACATTCATCAAATAATTCATGAAAAGCGATAGATAGTTCTTCAAAAGATAAGTCTTCATTAAATAAATCACATACCTCTTCTCCTAACGCCATTAGCGCGTAATGAGCAACTTGCTCGGTGTTGGACTCCTCTTCTTCGGATGCGCTTGAATCATCCCACGTTGCCTTGAATGCCTTCTTCTTTGATGTTCTTTTTTTGGCTTGAGGACAATCGTTCTTATAGTGTCCCGGTTTTTTGCATTCATAGCAAATCACTTGGTCCTTCTTTTGTTCAAATTTATTTTTTGTATTATTTTTAAATCTGTTCTTTCTTAAATATTTTTTAAACTTTTGAGTCAAAAGTGCAATGTCATTGTCACTGTCCTCATCACTTGATGTTCCTTTCAAGTGGTCTTCTTGTGATTTGAGTGCCATATCCTTCCTGTTCTTTGGAAGGGGGTTCTCGAGTTCGTCATGAGCTTGACATGTCATTTCGTAGGTCATTAGAGACCCATTGAGTTCTTCAAGAGGGAATGCTTTAAGGTCTTTGGCCTCTTGAATGGCCGTAACTTTTGGATCCCAACTTTTAGGGAGGGATCTTAAGATTTTAGTTACTAGTTCAAAGTTAGTAAAATCTTTACCAAGAGCTTTGAGTCCATTGATGACATCCGTAAACCGGGTGTACATGTCTCCGATGGACTCACTTGGTTTCATTCAAAAAAGTTCGTAAGAGTGCACAAGGATGTTGATTTTGGACTCTTTCACTCGGCTAGTGCCTTCATGAGTGACCTCAAGAGTTCTCCAAATATCAATAGCCGAATCACACATTGAAACATGATTAAATTCGTTTTTGTCTAGTGCACAAAACAAGGCATTCATAGCCTTTGAATTTAAAGCAAAAACCTTCTTCTCCGATTCATCCCATTCGCTCATCGGAAGAGAAGATATTTGAAATCCATTCTCGACAATAGACCAAAGCTCAAAGTCCATAGAAATGAGGAAGATTCTCATGCGAGTCTTCCAATATGTGTAATCCGACCCATTAAACAAAGGTGGTCGTGCAATAGAATAGCCCTCTTGCATGCCGGAGTAAGCCATCTCTCTTGGGTATTAAACCAAATATGAGAGATAACCTTGCTCTGATACCACTTGTTAGGATCGGAGCGGCACTAAGAGGGGGGGGTGAATTAGTGCAGCGGATTAAAACTTCGATTTTAATCAAAATCTTTCGTACGTTAAGAACGAAACTTGAGAAATTTAACTTGAAGGCGTATTCTTGAAGTTGCGCAGCAAGAGTAATAAGGAACTAAAGCAGTAAGAAGATTTGCAGTAATGTAAATGACAATAATAAAAAGCAAACAAGAGATTACGCCGATTTTTAGAGTGGTTCGGTCAAATGACCTACTCCACTTGCGAGGCCCCTCTTCGATGAGGCTCCCACCTTCCACTAGCAAGTCTCTTGAAATGGAAGGGTAAACACCCCTCTTACAACCTTTTACAAGCAGCTCAACCTCTTACAAATTTTCAATAAGAAAGGAGGAGGAGAACTCTCTAGCAAATTGAAAACAAGACTTGCTAAGACTTTCTAAGACTTTTCTTTCAATCAAAATGCTTTTCAAAAGTTGTAACCTCAGCTGAGATTTGAGGGGTATTTATAGGCCTCAAGAGGATTCAAATTTTGGGCTCCAAAATTTGAATTCTCTTAGGGTTCCCAGTGCTGGCGGTTCCACCGCCCAGCGCTCGGGTGCTGGACGGTGCAACCGCCCAGCCAAGGAGGTGTCACCGCCCAGCACTCGGGTCCTGGGCGGTGCCACCGCCTACAGTGTTTTCAGCCCGACTACAGTGTTTTCAGCCACTAGTTGGGCTTCAATCTTGGCTCTCTAGTTCGCTGGTTTAGCTTAATTTTTAGCCTAAACCAACTCTAACTTTGGGCCCAGTTGGCCCCTAACCAGGATATAGGATTATCTCTTAATCCTAATCCTAATTACAAGTGGACTACATAACCAAAACATGTCCTAAGCAAATTTTCAACCGCGAACGTCGAGTCTTGTTCTGGCGAGCTTTCCGACGAACTTTCTGCCGACGGGCTTCTAGCAAGCTCCCGAACTTGTGATGACTTTAATGAGTAGCCGAGCCTTCTCGGTGATCTCCGTGAACCTCTGACGATCTCTTCGGTGAACTTCCGAAACTTCCGACAGTTTCCCGATTTCTTCTCGGTTGGTTCTGGCAGCATCTCCGACGATTCTTCGGACTCTTAAACGTCCATCGAACTTGACTCCGGTATTCTCGCTTTGTGTTTTCTGGTTATCGTAGTTAATCCTGCACACTTAACTCAATAATATGGATTAGATCAAATAACCCATCAATTGATTTTATCATCAAAATCCGAGATTCAACATGGTGCTGCTACCAAAAGGAATGAAGGCCTTGAAGAACAAGTGGGTTTTTAGGTTGAAGACTCAAGAATATTGTTCTCAACCAAAGTACAAAGTTAGATTGGTTGTGAAAGGCTTTGGTCAAAAGAAAGGTATTGACTTTGAAGAGATATTTTCTCCTGTTGTTAAAATGTCTTCTATTCGTGTTGCTCTTGGTATTGCTGCTAGCCAGGACTTGGAGGTTGAGCAGTTAGATGTGAAGACAGCTTTCCTTCATGGTGATTTGGAGGAGGAAATTTATATGGAGCAACCAGAAGGCTTCAAAGTCAAAGGTAAAGATAATTTTGTCTGCAAGTTGAAGAAGAGCTTGTATGGGCTAAAGCAAGCTCCAAGACAGTGGTACAGAAAGTTTGATTCATTTATGACAGAAAATGGATACAAAAGAACGGCTTCAGATCATTGTGTGTACATCAAATGGTTTGGTGAGGATTTTATTATTCTCTTACTTTATGTTGATGACATGCTTATTCTTGGGAAAGATATGTCTAAAATTGACAGGTTGAAGAAGGAACTGAGTGAGTCTTTTGCAATGAAGGACATGGGGCCAGCAAAGCAAATACTAGGCATGCAGATTTCCCGTGACAGGAAAAACAAGAAGATTTGGTTATCACAGGAGAAATACATTGAGAAGGTATTGGAAAGATTCAGTATGAGCAATGCAAAACCAGTTGGTTCTCTTCTTGTAGGTCACTTCAAGTTGTGCTCAGAACAGAGTCCGTCAAGTGATGAGGAGAAGGAGAAAATGCAAAAGGTTTCTTATGCTTCAGTAGTTGGAAGTTTAATGTATGCCATTATGTACAAGGCCGGACATCGCATATGCAGTGGGTGTTACTAGTAGATTTCTTACCAGGCAAAGAGCACTGGGCAGCAGTGAAGTAGATTTTTAGATATCTTAGAGGGAGCTCTAAGGTTTGTTTAAGCTTTGGAGGTGGATCACCTGTGTTGACAGGTTACACAGATGCAGATATGGCAAGAGATATAGATACGAGAAAGTCTACTTCAGGTTATGTACTTACTTTTGCATGGGGAGTTGTGTCATGGCAATCCAGGTTATAAAGGTGTATTGCTCTCTCTACCACAGAAGCAGAATATATCGCTGCTACAAAGGTATGCAAAGAAATGTTATGGATGAAAGAATTCTTACAAGAATTGGGGCTGAAATAGAAAAATTATGTGGTGCATTGTGACAGCCAGAGTGCCATCCATTTGTGTAAGAACCCAATGTTTCATTCCAAGTCAAAGCATATAGATGTCAGATACCACTGGATTCGAAATGTATTTGAAGAGAAGCAGTTGCAGCTTCAGAAAATTCATACAGATGACAACGGAGTAGACATGTTGACGAAGACCTTACCAAAAGAAAGACAGGAGATATGCCGACAGTTGGTCGGCATGGCTTCACATTGAGGAGTCATGGGACAGCCTCCCTTATGGGCTGAAGGGGGAGGTTGTTGGGCTGATAGCCCATATTCAGCCCATGTGGGCTAGGGCAGGCCACACCCCCTCTTAACCTAACCCTAATTAAGATTAGGGGGGTGTGGTGGCTACGTTTTAGAAGCAGAAAAAGGCTATAAAAAGGCAGCAACGAGGCAGATCTTGAGGGCCACGGGATTCCAAAGAGAAGAAGGAGAACAAGGCAGAAAAGGAAGAGAAAGAAAGGGAAGAAGACAAGGACAACGCAGAGAGACTGTTCTCAATCATCTAGCAGTGTTCTCATCTCAGGTTAGATCAAATCTTCAGTTGACTCTTGCTGTGATTACTTGGGGAGGTTTTAGATATTGTGGGCAGTGACGTGATCCTTGTATCCCAGTTATTCTCTTGTGGTTGTTGCTAGGGTTTTGGGCAAGAGATTGAGATTTGTATATTCATTATTCTCATAGTGGATTATCTCTAGTTTGCCCCGTGGTTTTTATCCTTCACATTAAAGGGGTTTTCCACGTATATCTTGGTGTTCTGTTTGATTGTGTTTCCATTTTATTCCGCTGCGTATTATGGTCTTCTAGTATTTGTTCATATACAAAGGTTATTCCTCTTTATATCCCCATCAAGTGGTTCTCCCTCGGGGAGAGCTTCTACTACATGCTTCTACGACATGGCCCTTCTTCTAGCGCCAAAATATTAGTGAACAAGTATACCATGGCTGATGAGTTAGCACGGTTTGATCCACGGGTCAATGTCAGGAGCCTTAGATCGAGTGAGCTGGATGACGAGGTGGTCATGCCCTCGGGAAGGGATGCTTGTTAGCGTTGGTCGGGCTCCAACCGATTGATGGCTCGTCCTTGCGCGTTGGATGGCGACCCCTAGGTTGAGACGCTCGCAGCTCGCGAGTGGTCATTCGCTTGCAGAAATGGCCCTCGTCGGGTGATCCCCGACTTTGGCCCATTCGATGAGCAAGCCAGTAGTGGGTGGATTGTTTTCTATTTTTCTTCCCTCCTCTCACCTCTGGCCGGATGTTGGCCAAGGGCTTTATACTATTGTACGAGGGTTAATAGCACGTCGGTTCGGCATGGCCGCTGATTCTCGAGGGATGGGACGACACTTATGACCGAGCTCTCGGGATGGGACACGTGGAACAGCTTCTTGGTACGGTTCTGAATTCACGTGTGGCTTCAGCTGTGACGTATCTTGGGCCCAAAATACGTCGTATCAAATAAAACTATATTAAGACGTAAAAAGGCTAAAGAGATAGGGCATAATTATTATGGAGAACCCGCATGGCCCAATGATATTTCAGTAGCAATTCTAGGTACTATTGCATAGGCTTGGTAATTCTAGAACCATTAATGTAGGCTTTGAAAATATTACCCAAATGGTACTTCGTTCCATATTATAAATACTCCATACAATGCCCAATAAGTTATTAGGTGTTTTTTTTAATGGTTTCAATACCAATGAGATTATTGACAGCACTTTTTTTTTAAGAATATTAATAAATTTTAAAATCTATTTCATCATCCAATAGCTACAATAGACTTTTTGATTAGCAGCTCTTTGGTTAGGTATTGGGGCAACATTATCTATTGATAAATCGCTAACTTTAAGTATTTTTTAACTTAATTCAACTGTGAAATACCTGGATATAAGTATCTAAGAATAGTGACTTCAAAGTTACTATTCTTTGATACATTAATTTGATTATGATTATTTCATGAAAATACATATTGTGCCAAAAAGATTAAAAATAAATTTCTTCTTTCTTTACAAATTTTTCTTTCTATTTTTCTTAGAAAAAGAAGATGAAATAATTGTAATGGATTTAAAATGAAAACTTATTCTTAGGTAAATCAATTGTGAAATGCTTTTGTAGAGTGTCCAATATCTCTTTTACATCTTCTATGTGAACATATTCAATTCTCATAGGATCTTCTTGACTCTTATTTAAAGGGTCCAATAATATATGTATATTGGATCTTTTGAGACAATTATTGGTCTTAGAATGTAATTTTGATTGGCCAATAAAAATACATGTCACTATAATTTTTTTTATTTTTTTTAGATTAGTTAATCTATCTTGGAAGGTAAAAATGGGTAGAGTAAACCTATTTTTATTTTATTTGAAATTAATGTCCTCTTCCTCTGCATGTAGGAAATGAATAAAATAAATCAATTAAATCACGAGAAGTGCTTCCATAGAAGTTAAACTTCCATTCATCTACCTCTCTTGTTTTTTATTCCCATTCCCATAGGACTGAATACTAATATTCACATTTCGAATAGGCATAGATATATCATCTTTAAGATAACTTCTATCTTGAGAGTTATTCACAATCTCCCCTAATGTATAATCTAATTGTTAGGATCAAGAGCACTAAGAGGGGGGGTGAATTAGTGCAGTGGAAAACTTTCGACGATTAAAACTGCGTTCGTACGAAAAGAGCGATTTCGGTGGAAAAGCCGATTCGTAAATCACTTTAACTTGTGATCAAGCAAGATTCAGTTAAAGCAAGTCTATGAAGGCAGTTAGCAGTTATGATAGAAATTAGAATGTAAACGTAAACTTAAAATATGATGTTCGTACGATAAAACTGATTTACGTCTAAACGTCGATTCGGAAAATACTAAACTTTGAAACACGATCGTAAATGCACAGAAGGCAGTAAGCTATTGAGGAGGTTTGCAGTAAAGATAATATGCTCAAAGTAAATGCAAACCGAGATTTAAAGGGGTTCGGTCAATCTTTACCTACATCCACTTTTGGCTTCCTCCACCAACGAGATCACTGACGTCCACTAGAGGCCTTCCTTCAATAGGTGAAGGCCAACCACCCTTTTACAGTTTCACTCCTTTTGACGGGCTTAGGAGACAACCCTTACAAACTTTTCTCTCCTCTCTTGAAAGATCAAAACTTGGAAGAAAAGAGGGAAGAGAACTTCTAGAATTTACAACACTATTGAGCTCTAAAATCACACAGTAAGATCAAGCTTTTGGTGCCTTTGGGTTACCCTTTCATTGCTGAAAGGGTGGGGTATTTATAGGCCCCAACCCAATTTGAATTTCGAGTTCAAAACTGTCAATTCCCAGAATTCCGGGGTCTAGCGGTTGCACCGCTTGGCAGAGCTCGAAGACTGAGCCTCTGGGCGGTATCACCTCTTGTCAGGGGTGGTTGCACCTCCTGCTAGAGCTCGGAGACCGAGCTCAGGCGGTGTCACGCCCCTCAAAATATCGATAATATTTAAAATTTTCATCACAACTAATCCAGGATCCAAACACACATTTGAGGTCACTAAGAAAACATTCAGATCAAAAATTTCACCTCTATAGTCTACAAATTCATAACCCTATGCAGTTCATAAACATCCCACACATCACTCGATAATACAAACAAACTGAACTTAACTCATCAAAATAATAACCACAACATAATTTCACAAGTGGGGAAGTCTATGCAGTCACCAAACCAACGATTACCATAAGTTCGTATCATTACATGAATTTAGCTTCACATTCCAAAATCCTAAACATGAGGGATCCTTTAACTTACACAAAATCCACAGGTTTAGATTCATCGTCAACATTTCATTAGATGCAGAGTGGCTTATACAACAAATACATATATGCTAACACAGATCTGCCCAAAATCTTCTAACTTTCCATTGCCTCAGCCCAATCTTAACATTTAAGCAAGCGATACGCTATCCTGAAAAATTTATCAACAAACGGGGTGAGCATATAGAGCTCAGCAAGTGACTAACATATCCATATCAAAATAGGACAATTTCCAAAGAGATAAAGTTTCATAATACGAGGCAGAATATACGAATTCGTAGACACAATATCGTTAGGTGCAGAATCACAATTGTCTTTTCAATCATACATATTTGGTTCATAACATACGGGGCATAGAGTAATTGGAGCATATCAGAAACGAATGAAACGTTTTGGAGCATAACAATAACAAATGAAACATATCGGAGCTTATCAATGGCATATGAAATGTTTCGAAGCATATCAACAGCGTATGGAACATTTCAAAGCATAACAACAATGAATGAAACATTTCGGAGCTTATCAATATCACATACCAAACAGAAGCTCAAACGTCGTCTTTGACGTTGCATTCATATCATTCTTATCCAAAGCATGTACAAAAACATATAACCAAAGCTCTGGATATCATATCAAACATACAGAAGGTGTAGTGGGATCTGAAACAGAATTGTGATTCATCCATTTCTGAATGACCACCAGACAGAAGTCTCCCACGTCTGGGAGCTCCATCCACCCACGTCTAGGTGAAGTCAAAGGGGGCCGGCAGAGCATCGCAGGCTCTAAGCACATACCCTTTACCATTTCTGGCAAAGGTCCAAACAATCCCACAAACACCGGAGTACAAGAGGGCAGTTTTATCAATAAGTAGCATATATCGGAAGCACACGCGGAACAACAAAACGTACATGTGCCATTTCGAGACAATACGATGCAAGGAACAAATCTCTCACAAATGTATTCAGATTTGGAATGAAAGGAAAGTAGGAGTATACAGGGATTCCAAGCAATCATATTTAGCTCAATTCAAATAAGAAGGTTGGATGAATTCCATATTCAAAGAAATGAAACAGAATACGCGAAATTGACCAGAGCTCGACTTCTGACAGAATTTAAGTGGCACACAGAACAAATACTTCAGATTATCAATTATGCTCCAATACCTATACAAAAACTACTGTCGAAAGATATATCAATCTGTTTTCTGTCGAAACAAGTTTCGTACGAATCAGGGTTTCCCACAAGGAGTTACCTTTGGTTTGGTAACACAAGGTCAAGGACACAATCACTGTTTTGCAGAATACATAGGGTCGGATTTAACAGATAATAGGGTAGGCATTTGAATTCTAAAATTTTCAATCTATATGTCAAAAGAGAGATCTGCAAGTCTAGTTTCGGACAAAGTCAGTTTGGTACAAATCAGAATCTTCAACAGAGAGTTATAGGCATTTTAGTATCGAAAGGTCAGAAATCTTGATCCCTGTTTTGCAGCATCTATAGGCTCATTTAAAACAGATGATTGGGTAAGTGTTCGGTGTCCAAAATCTACAAAATCAGTGTCAAAAGAAAGTTATAAGAGTCTAATTTCAAACAAAATAGTTCCTGCCTGAATTCACATTTTGTACTAAAAATTTTAGATGAAACAGTGTATTGGGATCAGTTTACCGAAAATATTTCAGAATCCATGGTTCTATGTCCAAAGAGAGACATATCAGTTTCTAAATAGAAATCCTTCAGTTTATTTTGAATCAATATAAAAACAGAGACTAATTTTCTGTAGGATGGGGTTAGAAACACTTGCCTTTGAGAATTTTGACCCTAAGTGAAAAGATTTGGGCAAGAACCCTTAAAACCCCAATTTTCTTCTTCTTCTTCTTCTTCTTCTTCTTCTTCTCCTTAAGAACGAAGGCATAGAGGCTTAAGCGGTGGAATTTGTCATTTTGTGCATTTTGTAGTTTAGTCCTTGTTTTTTATCATATTCACGATTAGGTCCTTAGGGTTTACATATAGGTCCTCAGATTCTTTCTTTTTTTTTTTTGAATAGATCTCCCAAATCTTAAAAATAAGTTACCTCTGATTCATACTCTATTTCTTTTGTCAATTTAAAATAGATGCTTACATTATCACAAGAAATTTATACGAAAATTCGGAAATGAGGGGTGCTACACCTCCCCCCCCTTAAAAGAAAAATTTAGTCCTCTAAATTTATCGTACCTCTATCGACGAAAAGACGGGGGTACACCTTTTTCATTTCCTCCTCTAGCTCCCAAGTTGTTTCCTTTCCGGCATGATGTCTCCAAATTACTTGAACCAGTGGGATGACCCGATTCCCTAGGATTTTTTCTTTCTTATCAACAATCTGAATAGGCTCTTCCACATAAGATAAATCTCTATCGATCTCCATCAGCTCATACTCAATGATGTGAGAAGGGTCATATATATACTTCCTAATCATCGAGACATGAAATATATCATGGACATGGCTCAATGCTGGTGGCAAGGCAATCCTGTAAGCGACAGAACCAACCCTCTCAAGAACCTCAAAAGGTCCAATAAATCTTGGGCTTAACTTTCCTTTCTTTCCAAACCTTATAATGCCTTTAGAAGGGGAGACTTTTAAGAATACAAAATCTCCGATTTCAAACTCAATATCTCGTCTCCTATTGTCGGCATAACTCTTTTGACGACTCTGAGCAGTTTTTAACCTTTTCCTTATAACTTGAATTTTCTCGATAGTTTCTTGTACTTTGTCCGGTGCTAATAGCTTTCTGTCACCAACTTCCTCCCAACATATAGGTGTTATGCACTTCCGCCCATATAAAGCTTCATAAGGAGCCATCTGAATACTTGAATGATAACTATTATTATAAGTGAACTCAACAAGTGAAATATCTTTATCCCATTCACCTTTCCAATCCATAACATAGGCTCTAAGTAAATCCTCAAGTGTTTGAATTATTCTTTCTGACTGACCATCAGTCTGAGGATGATATGCAGTACTAAACTTGACTTTAGTGCCCATAGATTCCTGTAATCTTCTCCAGAATCTAGAGAGAAATCTGGAGTCTCTATCAGAGATGATCTCCTTTGGAATACCATGAAGTCTTACTATTTCATTAACATATAAATCTGCAAGTCTATCAAGTGAATAAGTCATATTAATCGGTAGGAAGTGTGCAGATTTTGTTAACCTATCGATGATAACCCAAATAGCATCATGCTTTCTAGAGGTTCTAGGTAGTCCTGAAACAAAATCCATAGTAATACATTCCCATTTCCATTCAGGAATATCTAAAGGTTGCAACAACCCTCCAGGTCTTTGGTGTTCTACTTTGATTTGCTGACAAGTCAAACATTTTGAAACATACATTGCAATTTCCTTCTTCATGCCTTCCCACCAATAATGACTTTGAAGATCTCTATACATCTTAGTGCTCCCAGGATATATGGTGTACTTCGAAGTATGACTTTCCTTTAGGATTTGATTCTTGATATCCGGTTCATTTGGTACACATATTCTCTCCCTAAATCTCAATAGGCCATCCTTTGAAACTTGAAATTGTGGCTTCAATTCCTTTTCTACTTCATTCCTCAAGTAGATTAAATATGGATCTCGTAATTGTCCTTCCTTAATTTGTTGAATAAGATCAGATTGCACTTGAATGGAGGCCATCAATATCATCGAGTCTTGCTCTTTCCTCAAAGCTTTCAAATCAAAATTTTCTTCTAATAACTTCCATTGCTTCACGACTAGACTAGCCATAAAACTTGTAGATTTCCTTCTAAGTGCATCAGCTACAACATTGGCTTTGCCCGGGTGATAACGGATGGCACAATCATAATCCTTCAGAAGTTCTATCCATCTTTGCTGCCTCATGTTTAACTCTTTCTGAGTGAAAATATATTTCAAACTCTTGTGATCAGTAAAGATTTCAAACTGTCGACCATACAAATAATGTCTCCAAATCTTTAGAGCAAAAATAATTGCTGCCAATTCCAAATCATGAGTTGGATAATTCAATTCATAACCTTTAAGTTACCTAGAAGCATACGCAATTACTCTCCCTTCCTGCATCAAAACACATCCTAGGCCCTTTCTTGAAGCATCAGTATAAACTACAAACTCATCACTACCACTTGGAATAGTGAGAATAGGGGCACTAGTCAATCTTCTTTTTAACTCTTGAAAACTTTGCTCACAATCATCACCCCATACAAATTTCATATTCTTCTTAGTGAGTTTGGTGAGAGGTTGAGCAATTCGAGAAAATCCCTCCACAAATCTCCTGTAATAACCTGCCATGCCCAAGAAACTTCTAACTTCCGTTACATTTGTTAGTGCTTCCCATTCAACTACAGCTTCTATTTTTCTTGGATCAACAGATATACCCTTCCCTGAAATCACATGGCCTAAGAAAGCAACTTCATTCAACCAAAATTCACATTTGCTGAACTTTGCATACAACTTCTTTTCTCTTAGTATGGACAATACATTTCTCAAGTGTTCCTCATGCTCTTGATTACTCCTTGAATACACCAATATGTCATCAATAAATATAATTACACAGATATCCAAGAGTGGTTGAAATATCCTATTCATTAGTTCCATAAAAGCTGCAGGGGCATTTGTCAAACCAAATGGCATCACCAAGAATTCATAATGACCATCTCGAGTTCTGAAAGCTGTTTTTGAAATATCCTCCTCCTTGATCTTCAACTGATAGTAACCTGACCTCAGGTCAATCTTAGAGAATACTTGTGCACCCTGCAGTTGATCAAACAAATCATCAATTCTAGGTATGGGATACTTGTTTTTGATGGTCACCTGATTCAACTGTTTATAATCAATACAAAGCCTCAATGTTCCATCCTTCTTCTTCACTAATAGTACCGGAGCACCCCATGGGGATACACTGGGTCGTATGAAACCCTTATCTAATAATTCTTGTATTTGCTTCTTTAATTCCTCTAGCTCGAGTGGTGCCATTCTGTAGGGAGGCTTAGATATTAGGGTTGTATTGGAGACCAGATCAATAGCAAATTCACCCTCTCTATCTAGAGGTAAACCAGGCAAGTCATCTGGGAATACATCAAGGAATTCTTTGACCACTGAAATTTCATCTAGGTGGGTTTCCTGATTTGAATGCTCCTTTACACACACCATATAACAAAAACAACCTTTCTGCATAAGACGATAAGCTTGAAGTGCTGATATCAAGCAAGGAGGCAAATCATGCTTAATGCCCTCAAAGAAAAATATAGGTTGATCTAGTATGTAGAAAGTAATTATTTTCTTGTAACAATCAATACTAGCGTGATGAGAAGATAACCAATCCATGCCAAGTATAATATCAAAACCCTGGATCTCTAGGATAATCAAATCAGCAAAGAGTTCGTGTTCTCCAATAGAGATCAAACAAGATGGGTAAACCAAGTTTGTTGCCAATGAATCTCCAACAGCAGTTGTTACATATAACATATAATCCAGGGGTCTAGGTAGAATATCCAAGTGACAAGCAAAGTATTGTGAAACAAAAGATAAGTTGGAGCCGGGATCAAACAAAACTTTTGCATTTCTTTTAGAAACATGAAGAATACCTTCCACCACTGATTTAGAAGCTTTAGAATCTTGTTCAGTGATAGCGTATACTCTAGCATGGGCTGAGGGTCTAGGAGATAGTGGCTCTTTCTTCCTTTTAAGTGGGCAGTCTCTTAATTGATGATCTAACCTTCCACAAGCAAAACAGGCTCCAATCACCCGAAAACACTGACTTGTTTCATGATTTAATCCACATTTTACACATGATTGAGTCCTCTGCAATGGTTTCCATTTCTCAAATCCAGATGTCTTAAACCTCTTGTTACTAGCTTCATATTCATTTTCTCTTCTGCTTTTGCTAGTAAATTTGTCCTTTTTGTTCTTGCCAATGATTTCTTGAATTTCCTCCATGTCTCGTTCAATTTTCAAAGCTCTTTCTACCGTATCTGCATATGTTTGTAGTTTTAAAGCTGACATTCGGCTTCTTATTGCTGGCCGTAATCCCCTTTCAAACCTTCTTGCCTTCCTAGATTCATCATCAGTCATATGTGTGGCAAACCTGGAGAGCTCAGTGAATTTAGATTCATACTTTGTAACCGTCAAACTTCCCTGGATAAGATTCAAGAACTCCAATTCTTTTTGCTCTCTCATACAATCTGGAAAATATTTATCATTAAACTTTTCTTGGAATAACTTCCATATCATTGGCTCATGTTTGATTTCAGACATCCTCTTAATCATTCTCCACCAGTATTCAGCTTCTCCTTCCAGCATAAAGGTGGCAAGAAAAACCTTTCGATCATCAGGGTAATTTAAGGCATCAAATATTTTCTCTATCTGCATCATCCATCGTTCTGCCACCATTGGACCAGACACACTACTAAAACTAGGAGGACTAAGCTTCTTAAACTGTTCAATTCCCAACCCCGTCTGGTTTGATGTTCCTGTTCCATCATTTCTTCCTGGTAGGACAGGTTGTTGTTGTTGTTGCATAACTTGTGCCATAGTCTCCAAAGTCCGCATGATACCACTCAATTGATCAGCAGTAGATGCAATAGGAGAACTAGATGATCTCGTCATCCTTGCTTCCTAAAACATCAAAAGAATATTTTCTTTGATCAATCTCTAAATGATAGTCAATAAACCTAAAAAAAAATAATATTCTTAGTGATTCTCAAATCATGCTCTGATACCACCCCTGTCACGCCCCTCAAAATATCGATAATATTTAAAATTTTCATCACAACTAATCCAGGATCCAAACACACATTTGAGGTCACTAAGAAAACATTCAGATCAAAAATTTCACCTCTATAGTCTACAAATTCATAACCCTATGCAGTTCATAAACATCCCACACATCACTCGATAATACAAACAAACTGAACTTAACTCATCAAAATAATAACCACAACATAATTTCACAAGTGGGGAAGTCTATGCAGTCACCAAACCAACGATTACCATAAGTTCGTATCATTACATGAATTTAACTTAACATTCCAAAATCCTAAACATGAGGGATCCTTTAACTTACACAAAATCCACAGGTTTAGATTCATCGTCAACATTTCATTAGATGCAGAGTGGCTTATACAACAAATACATATATGCTAACACAGATCTGCCCAAAATCTTCTAACTTTCCACTGCCTCAGCCCAATCTTAACATTTAAGCAAGCGATACGCTATCCTGAAAAATTTATCAACAAACGGGGTGAGCATATAGAGCTCAGCAAGTGACTAACATATCCATATCAAAATAGGACAATTTCCAAAGAGATAAAGTTTCATAATACGAGGCAGAATATACGAATTCGTAGACACAATATCGTTAGGTGCAGAATCACAATTGTCTTTTCAATCATACATATTTGGTTCATAACATACGGGGCATAGAGTAATTGGAGCATATCAGAAACGAATGAAACGTTTTGGAGCATAACAATAACAAATGAAACATATCGGAGCTTATCAATGGCATATGAAATGTTTCGAAGCATATCAACAGCGTATGGAACATTTCAAAGCATAACAACAATGAATGAAACATTTCGGAGCTTATCAATATCACATACCAAACAGAAGCTCAAACGTCGTCTTTGACGTTGCATTCATATCATTCTTATCCAAAGCATGTACAAAAACATATAACCAAAGCTCTGGATATCATATCAAACATACAGAAGGTGTAGTGGGATCTGAAACAGAATTGTGATTCATCCATTTCTGAATGACCACCAGACAGAAGTCTCCTACGTCTGGGAGCTCCATCCACCCACGTCTAGGTGAAGTCAGAGGGGGCCGGCAGAGCATCGCAGGCTCTAAGCACATACCCTTTACCATTTCTGGCAAAGGTCCAAACAATCCCACAAACACCGGAGTACAAGAGGGCAGTTTTATCAATAAGTAGCATATATCGGAAGCACACGCGGAACAACAAAACGTACATGTGCCATTTCGAGACAATACGATGCAAGGAACAAATCTCTCACAAATGTATTCAGATTTGGAATGAAAGGAAAGTAAGAGTATACAGGGATTCCAAGCAATCATATTTAGCTCAATTCAAATAAGAAGGTTGGATGAATTCCATATTCAAAGAAATGAAACAGAATACGCGAAATCGACCAGAGCTCGACTTCTGACAGAATTTAAGTGGCACACAGAACAAATTCTTCAAATTATCAATTATGCTCCAATACCTATACAAAAACTACTGTCGAAAGATATATCAATCTGTTTTCTATCGAAACAAGTTTCGTACGAATCAGGGTTTCCCACAAGGAGTTACCTTTGGTTTGGTAACACAAGGTCAAGGACACAATCACTGTTTTGCAGAATACATAGGGTCGGATTTAACAGATAATAGGGTAGGCATTTGATTTCCAAAATTTTCAAACTATATGTCGAAAGAGAGGTCTGCAAGTCTAGTTTCGGACGAAGTCATTTGGAACAAATCAGAATTTTCAACAAAGAGTTATAGGCATTTTAGTATCGAAAGGTCAGAAATCTTGATCCCTGTTTTGCAGCATCTATAGGCTCATTTAAAACAGATGATTGGGTAAGTGTTCGGTGTCCAAAATCTACAAAATCAGTGTCAAAAGAAAGTTATAAGAGTCTAATTTCAAACAAAATAGTTCCTTCCTAAATTCACATTTTGTACTAAAAATTTTAGCTGAAACAGTGTATTGGGGTCAGTTTACCGAAAAAATTTCAGAATCCATGGTTCTATGTCCAAAGAGAGACATATCAGTTTCTAAATAGAAATCCTTCAGTTTATTTTGAATCAACATAAAAACAGAGACTACTTTTCTGTAGGATGGGGTTAGAAACACTTGCCTTTGAGAATTTTGGCCCTAAGTGAAAAGATTTGGGCAAGAACCCTTAAAACCCCAAATTTTTTTTTCTTCTTCTTCTTCTTCTTCTTCTTCTTCTCCTTCTTCTTCTTTCTTTCTTTCCCTGATCATCCACGTAGCTGCCTTCTCTGCTTCCTTAAGAACGAAGGCAGAGAGGCTTAAGCGGTCGAATTTGTCATTTTGTGCTTTTTGTAGTTTAGTCCTTGTTTTTTATCATATTCACGATTAGGTCCTTAGGGTTTACATATAGGTCCTCAGATTCTTTCTTTTTTTTTTTTGAACAGATCTCCCAAATCTTAAAAATAAGTTACCTCTGATTCATACTCTATTTCTTTTGTCAATTTAAAATAGATGCTTACATTATCACCAGAAATTTATACGAAAATTCGGAAATGAGGGGTGTTACAGGCGGTGCCACCGCTTGACTAGGGCGGTTGCACCGCCCAACCAGAGCTCGGAGACTGAGCCCTGGGCGGTGCCACCGCCGACCCAAGCAGTGCCACCTCTGGCCAAGTAATTTGGGTCCGAATGGGCTGATCCATTCGGACAAAGTAATCTTAAGACATTTACTACAACTTGCTTCGGTGCGTCAATCGCTTCTTCCGGCGAGCTTCCGTCGATCATCCGATGAACCCTCGGTGATGTTTCTGCGGACTTCCGGCAAACTCCTGGACTTGTGATGATCCACTTGGCAAGTTCCAACGAGCTTCTTTGGCAAGCTCCTGGACTTCTCGGATTTGTTCCCGTAGAACCTTCGATGACCGTCTGAACTTCCGTCGAATTCTCGAACTCCCAACGTGATCATAGTGTTGACTCCGGCGCAACTCCTGCATGTCATTGGTCCATCGACGCTTTGTCATTGGTAAAACAAGTTGGGAGACAATTAAAACAAAACTTCGATGGAGACAATTAATCCTAAGCAATTAACCAAGTTGTCCAGCATGTCATTGGTCCATCGACGCTTCGTCCGATTCTTCGGCGCATCGTCCTCTCCAGCGGCGTATTGCCCAATCGGCCAGTTGACTCTACAACTTCGATATCCTTGGCACAATACCCGCTCTTCTTGGCTCGATGCCCGAGTCCACGACCCGAAGCCTTTTGTCGATACAACGACCGATCCACCGGCCCGACGTCCAATCTTCTGACATGTTCCTCCAGCACAACATGATTTTTACTGCTTTAATTGTCTCATCCTGATCGGAGCATCCTGCGTCACTCAAAACACAGATTAAAATATAAACACATATCAAGTGGTTTCATCATCAAAATACGAGATTCAACAATCTCCCCCTTTTTGATTATGACAACTACTTGATGACGAAGTTATCCTTAACTCCTGGAGTTTAAACAAACTCCCTCGATCAATATGTCATATTGATAGAACCTTGAATTCAAACTGAATTCAAGTCATTGCAATGTTCATCATGAATACTTGCAACACGTCATCATGAAGTTATGCATAGACTTATGCATAACATCATACTTCTCCCCCTTTGTCATCAACAAAAAGGAGAAGTCCAACTATTCTTGTGTTTGGAATATAAGTTTAACTCATTGCAAGAAAAACAGAATATCAAGTTTTATCATCATGCAATTTTGAAGCTAAAAAATTTAGCGAATGTTACATCATGCTTAGAACATTCAAGCTATCATGTTTTAGATATGCAAGTTTTACAACATACAAGATAGCAAATTCAAAGATATGCAAGTTGACATATTTGCTTTTCTTTGCGATAGGTAAGATAGCACTTTTGCTTCAAGAAATATGCAAGTTAGCAATCTTTGCTTCTTTTTTGAGATGAGCAATTTCTTGCTTCCCTTGCAAAGTTTGAGCTAGCAATTTTGCTTCCAGTGCAAAGTGCAAGTTAGCATGTTTTGCATCTTGAGTTAGGCAAGATAGCATATTTTTGCATTTTCTTGAGATTTTAATCTAGCAATTCTCGGTGATGTTCAAGATAGCAATTTCTTCTCTTTTGAGAAGTGCAATTTTTGCTTTCTTCTTGAATTGTGCAAGCCAGCTATCTCCCCCTTTGTCATTGTCAAAAAGAAGGGAAGACCCTTTATGTCAATTTCTAAATCATGACAAAGGTGAGTAATCATTCTTATTTCAAAATTCCATAATTAAGATAAACCTTGAATTCAAATTAAGTCAATTTTAATCATCATTTACATCATATGCAATACATCACATACATCATAATAAAAAGCATAAGTATTACATGCATCATTTTAGCAACAAATCATAGCATTTTATCATATGACAAGATATCAGCAAATAAAATTACGATGCAAGTTATTGATATCTTAACATGATTCAAACATTTCAAGTATTTAGCAATCATAGCATTTCATCTATTTCTCATTCAAATATAGTACTCATAGTATCAATTCATATTTTTCTCCCTCTTTGTCATCAACAAAAAGAAGAACGATATAAACAAGTTTTAAATGTAAGTGCAGTAATGATTCATGCCACAACTAGGTTTATGTCATTTTTCAACAACAAGTGATAAGATATCAATTTTACAAATAACATAAGGAAAACATGACTTAGAGATAGCTTTCATTACTTCTTCCTCTTTATTTATTATTATCTTTTTTGCATGAAGAAGGAAAGTCACTAGTGAACTTACTTGAATGAAGTTAAAATTGATAGGATATTAAAGCATACTTCATTTTTACAAGGATCAAGATATGTGTGTGAATCAAAGCCTTGCACGTAAAACTATTTCTCTAAAGATATAAGAAGGAATCATCAAATCCATTTCTCGAAAGATATTTTTCATAAGATAAGTCTATGAGAGATGCATTTGCTAGTTGATTCCATATGTCAAAAATAAATGATATTTTTGGATTTTCAATTTTTTGGATCAAGAAAAATAAAATTTAACACTTTCATGCATTCTGGTTTTGCTATAGATTTTCAAACACAATCATGAAGATAAAACATGCTCATGATCATGGAAATTTTTGTATCCAAAACATATAATTTCCAACATATTATTAAGGCATGTAATAGTGTAAAGTTCTCATTATAGCAATTTAGTGAGTGAATTAAGGACGCCCGAAAAATGATTTTAATAAGTTCATGCATTCGGACACATTTTTGCCATATGTTTTTTAAATACACTCATGAAAATAATACAATCATGTATAACTTAAAATTTCATGCATAAAATTATCAATCATAGTATCAAAATATTTAATATTACATCATTATGCATTTCTTCAAGCATGATTTTATTTAATCAAAATCGAGAAATAACAATGGAAATCAACATGATACAAATTATTTTTTCTTAACCACATATAGCATGATATTAAACTTCTTAATATTTTCATTAAGACATTAAGCATGGTTTTAATCAAAATCAGAAATAATCAAAATACACATTTTTTCTTCTAAAGAAAAACATACATATGATCATTAGATTTAAATCTAACATTTTATTTCATTAACATGAAACATGTAATTTTTATTATTATTTTCAAATTACGGGAATGATCATATTCTTGCATTTTCAAATATTTTTTTAATATGTGATTTTCAAGAAAAATAATTATTCTAAAAAAAGAAAATGCATCAAGAAAAACATCAAGTAATTTCAAAACAAATTAAGGGGGTTTCGATTACCTCATCGTTCAATGCCATTAAGGTGTAGTTTGCCACCTCACCTTTCTTGATTTTCTCCTCGTCTTTGGAGGAGCTCGATTCATCCCACTTTGTGTCCTTCTTCTTGCGTTCAAAGTAAGTAGTTCCGTTCTTTTTGCTTTTTAATTTTTGTTTCATTTGTAGTTTAAGTTCACCATCACTTGAGCTTATGCTCGAGTGGTCTTTAAATGTTCTATGTCCAAAATCCTTCCTGTTCTTTGGAAAGTTATTTTATTCATTTTGTTCATCACGTGCATTGTGCACCATTTCATATGTCATCAATGAACCGATAAGTTCTTCAAGTGGAAAAATATTTAAATCTTTTGTTTCTTGTATTACCATTATTTTAGGATCCCACCTTTTGGAAAGGGATCTTAAGATCATGCTTACGAGATCAAAAGTCGAAAAAGATTTACCAAGAACTCTTGATTATTGACGACATCCGTGAAACGGGTGTACATGTCGCCTATAGTCTCGCTTGGTTACATTCGAAAAAGCTCAAAATCATGCAATAAAATGTTACCTTTCGAGTCTTTGACTCTACTAGTTCCCTCGTGCGTGATTTCAAGTGTTTGCCACATATTAAAAGCCGTTTCACACATAGAAATCCGATTGATCTCATTTTTGTCCAAAGCGCAAAATAAGGCATTCATAGCCTTTGCGTTTAAAGAAAAATACTTCTCCAAATTCGACTATTTGTTCATCAATTTAGAGGGAAGTTCAAAATTATTTTCAATAATATTCCATAAATCCAAATTCATAGAAATCAAGAAAACTCTCATTCGAGTTTGCCAGTAAGTGTAGTCCAATCCGTTAAACAACGATGGACGAACAACCGATAAGCCCTCTTGAAAGCAATGAAGAGCCATTTCTCTCGGGTGTAAATTTGAAATGAGAAATACCGGGCTCTGATACCAATTGTTAGGATCAAGAGTACTAAGAGGGGGGGTGAATTAGTGCAGCGGAAAACTTTCGACGATTAAAACTGCGTTCGTACGATAAGAGCGATTTTGGTTGAAAAGCCGATTCGTAAATCACTTTAACTTGTGATCAAGCAAGATGCAGTTAAAGCAAGTCTATGAAGGCAGTTTGCAATTATGATAGCAATTAGAATGTAAGCGTAAACTGAAATATGATGTTCGTATGATAAAACTGATTTATGTCTAAACACCAATTCGGAAAATACTGACCTTTGAAACATGATTGTTTATGCGCGGAAGGCAGTAAGCTATTGCGGAGGTTTGCAGTAAAGATAATATGCTCAAAGTAAATGCAAACTGAGATTTAGAGTGGTTCGGTCAATCTTGACCTATATCCACTTTTGGCTTCCTCCACCGATGAGATCACAGACGTCCACTAGAGGCCTTCTTTCAATAGGCGAAGGCCAACCACCCTTTTACAATTTTACTCCTTTTGATGGGCTTATGAGACAACCCGTACAAACTTTTCCCTCTTCTCTAGAAAGATCAAAACATGGAAGAAAAGAGGGAGGAGAACTTCTAGTCTTTACAACACTTTTGAGCTCTAAAATCACAGAGTAAGATTAAGCTTTCGGTGCCTTTGGGTTACCCTTTCATTGCTGAAAGGGTGGGGTATTTATTGGCCCCAACCCAATTTAAATTTCGAGCTCAAAACTGTCAATTTCCGGAACTCCGGGGTCTGACAGTTGCACCGCCTAGCAGAGCTCGAAGACTGAGCCTCTAGGCGGTATCACCTCTTATCAGGGGTGTTTGCACCTCCTGCCAGAGCTCGGAGACTAAGCTTAGGCGGTGCCACCGCCTGACTGGGGTAGTTGCACCGCCCAGCCAGAACTCGAAGACCGAGATCAATTGGTTGCATCTCTCTTAGAGGCGGTTGCACCGCCCAGCCAGAGCTAAGAGACTGAGCCCTAGGCGATGCCACCGCGGACCTAGGCGGTGCCACCTCTGGCCAAGTAATCTGGGTCCGAATGGGCTGATCCATTCGGCCCAATTTGGGTCTGTCAAGGGCCCAATTGCTCCAAGATTAAGTTAATGGGATCACCTCCCATTTTTAACTTAATCATCATGCTAACTACGAATTTCTTAAGACATTTACTACAACTTGCTTCGGTGCATCAATCGCTTCTTCCGACGAGCTTCCAGCGAGCTTCCGTCGATCATCCGATGAACCCTCGGTGATGCTCCTACGGACTTCCGGCGAACTCCTGGACTTGCGACGATCCACTTGGCAAGTTCCGACGAGCTTCTTTGGTAAGCTCCTGGACTTCTCGGATTTTTTCCCGCAGAACCTCCGACGACCGTCCGAACTTCCGTCGAATTCTCGAACTCCCAATGTGATCATAGTCTTGACTCCGGCGTAACTCCTACTGCATGTCTTACTTTCATCGTAGTTAATCCTGCACATGTAAAACAAAACTTCGATCGAGACAATTAATCCTAAGCAATTAACCAAGTTGTCCGACATGTCATTGGTCCCTCGACGCTTCGTCCGATTCTTCCGCACATCGTCCTCTCCTACGGCCTATTGCCCAATCAGGCAGTTGACTCCGCAACTCCGATATCCTTGGCACAATACCCACTCTTCTTGGCCCAATACCCGAGTCCACGACCCGAAGCCTTCTGTCGATACGTCGATCGATCCACCGGCCCGACGTCCAATCTTCTGACATGTTCCTTCAGTACAACATGATTTTTCCTAATTTAATTGTCTCATCCTGATCGGAGCATCCTGCGTCACTCAAAACGCAGATTAAAACATAAACACATATCAAGTGGTTTCATCATCAAAATACGAGATTCAACAATCTCCCCCTTTTTGATGATGACAACTACTTGATGATGGAGTTATCCTTAACTCCCGGAGTTTAAACAAACTCCCCCTATCAATATGCCATATTGATATAACCTTGAATTCAAACTGAATTCAAGTCATTGTAATGTTCATCATGAATACTTGCAACACTCATCATGAACTTATGCAGAGACTTATGCATAACATCATACTTCTCCCCCTTTGTCATCAACAAAAAGGAGAATTCCAACTATTCTTGTGTTTAGAATATAAGTTTAACTCATTGCATGAAAAATAGAATATCAAGTTTTATCATCATGCAATTTTGAAGCTAGAAAATTTAGCAAATGTTACATCATGCTTAGAACATTCAAGCTATCAAGTTTTAGATATGCAAGTTTTACAACATACAAGATAGCTAATTCAAATATATGTAAGTTGGCATATTTGCTTTTCTTTGCGATAGGTAAGATAGCACTTTTGCTTCTAGAAATATGCAAGTTAGCAATCTTTGCTTCTCTTTTGAGATAAGCAATTTCTTGCTTCCTTTGCAAAGTTTAAGCTAGCAATTTTGCTTCCATTACAAAGTGCAAGTTAGCATGTTTTGCATCTTGATATAGGCCAGATAGCACATTTTTGCATTTTCTTGAGATTTCAATCTAGCAATTCTTGGTGATGTTCAAGATAGCAATTTCTTCTCTTTTGAGAAGTGCAATTTTTGCTTTCTTTTTGAATTGTGAAAGCCAGCTATCTCCCCCTTTGTCATTGTCAAAAAGAAAGGAAGACCCTTTATGTCAATTTCTAAATTATGACAAAGGTGAGTAATCATTCTTATTTCAAAATTCCATAATTGCAATAAACCTTGAATTCAAATTAAGGCAATTTTAATCATCATTTACATCATATGCAATACATCACATACATCATAATAAAAAGCATAAGTATTGCATGCATCATTTTAGCAACAAATCATAGCATTTCATCACATGGTAAGATATCAGCAAGTAAAATTACGATGCAAGTTATTGATATCTTAACATGATTCAAACATTTCAAGTATTTAGCAATCATAGCATTTCATCTATTTCTCATTCAAATATAGTACTCATAGTATCAATTCATATTTTTCTGCCCCTTTGTCATCAACAAAAAGGAGAACGATATAAACAAGTTTTAAATGTAAGTGCGGTAATGATTCATGCCACAACTAGGTTTATGTCATTTTTCAACAAGTGATAAGATATCAATTTTACAAATAACTTAAGGAAAACATGACTTAGAGATAGCTTTCATTACTTCTTCCTCTTTATTTGTTATTATCTTTTTTGCATGAAGGAGGAAAGTCACTAGTGAACTTACTTGAATGAAGTTAAAATTGATAGGATATTAAAGCACACTTCATTTTTACAAGGATCAAGATATGTGTGAATCAAATCCTTGCACGTAAAACTATTTCTCTAAAGATATAATAAGGAATCATTAAATCCATTTCTCGAAAGATATTTTTCACAAGATAAGTCTATGAGAGATGCATTTGCTAGTTTATTCCATATGTCAAAAATCAATGATATTTTTAGATTTTCAATTGTTAGGATCAAGAAAAATGAAATTTAATACTTTCATGCATTCGGACGTGGTTTTGCTATAGATTTTCAAATACAATCATGAAGATAAAACGTGCTCATGATCATGGAAATTTTTGTATCCAAAACACATAATTTCCAACATATTATTAAGGCATGTAATAGTGTAAGTTTCTCATTATAGTAATTTAGTGAGTGAATTAAGGACGTCTGAAAAATGATTTTAATAAGTTCATGCATTCGGACATATTTTTGCCTTATGTTTTTCAAATACACTCATGAAAATAACACATGCTTATCATCATGTATAACTTAAAATTTCATGCGTAAAATTATCAATCATAGTATCAAAATATTTAATATTACATCATTATGCATTTCTTCAAGCATGATTTTATTTAATCAAAATCGAGATATAAAAATGGAAATCAACATGATACACATTATTACTTCTTAACCACATATAGCATGATATTAAACTTCTTAATATTTTCATTAAGACATTAAGCATGGTTTTAATCAAAATCAGAAATAATCGAAATACACATTTTTTTTTCTTAAGAAAAACATACATATGATCATTAGATTTAAATCTAACATTTTATTTCATTAACATGAAACAGGTAATTTTCATTATTATTTTCAAATTACGAGCATGATCATATTCTTGCATTTTCAAATATTTTTTTTAATATGCAATTTTCAATTAAAATAATTATTCTAAAAAAAGAAAATGCATCATGAAAAACATCAAGTAATTTCAAAACAAATTAAGGGGGTTTCGATTACCTCATCGTTGAATGCTGTTAAGGCGTAGTTTGCCACCTCGCCTTTCTTGATTTTCTCCTCGTCTTCGGAGGACCTCGATTCATCTCACTTTGTGCTCTTTTTCTTGCATTCAAAGTAAGTAGTTCCATTCTTTTTGCTTTTTAATTTTTGTTTCATATGTAGTTTAAGTTCACCGTCACTTGAGCTTATGCTCGAATGGTCTTCAAATGTTCTATGTCCAAAATCCTTCCTATTCTTTGGAAGGTTGTTTTGTTCATTATGTTCATCATGTGCATTGAGCACCATTTCATTTGTCATCAATGAACCGATAAGTTCTTCAAGTGGAAAAATATTTAAATCTTTTGTTTCTTGTATTGCCGTTATTTAGGATCCCACCTTTTTGAAAGGGATCTTAAGATCTTGCTTACGAGATCAAAAGTCGAAAAAGATTTACCAAGAACTCTTAGATTATTGATGACATCCGTGAAACGGGTGTACATGTCGCTTATAGTCTCGCTTGGTTGCATTCGAAAAAGCTCAAAATTATGCAATAAAATGTTAACTTTCGAGTCTTTGACTCTACTAGTTCTCTCGTGCATGATTTCAAGTGTTCGCCAAATATCAAAAGCCGTTTCGCACATAGAAATCCGATTGAACTCATTTTTGTCCAAAGTGCAAAATAAGGCATTCATAGCCTTTGCGTTTAAAAAAAAATACTTCTTCTCCAAATCCGACCATTCGTTCATCAGTTTAGAGGGAAGTTGAAAACTGTTTTCAATAATATTTCATAAATCCAAATTCATAGAAATCAAGAAAACTCTCATTCGAGTTTTCCAGTAAGTGTAGTCCAATCCGTTAAACAATGATTGATGAACAACTGATAAGCCCTCTTGAAATCCATGAAGAGCCATTTCTCGCGGGTGTAAATCCGAAATGAGAAATACCAGGCTCTGATACCAATTGTTAGGATCAAGAGCACTAAGAGGGGGGGGTGAATTAGTGCAGTGGAAAACTTTCGACGATTAAAACTGCGTTCGTACGATAAGAGCGATTTCAGTAGAAAAGCTGATTTGTAAATCACTTTAACTTATGATCAAGCAAGATGAAGTTAAAGCAAGTCTATGAAGGCAATTTGTAGTTATGATGGAAATTAGAATGTAAGTGTAAACTGAAATATGATGTTCGTACGATAAAACTGATTTACGTCTAAACACCAATTCGGAAAATACTGAACTTTGAAACACGATCATAAATGCATAGAAGGCAGTAAGCTATTGAGGAGGTTTGCAGTAAAGATAATATGCTCAAAGTAAATACAATCTGAGATTTAGAGTAGTTCGGTCAATCTTGACCTACATCCACTTTTGGCTTCCTCCACCGACGAGATCACCGATGTCCACTAGAGGCCTTCCTTCAATAGGCGAAGGCCAACCACACTTTTACAGTTTCACTCCTTTTGACGGGCTTAGGAGACAACCCTTACAAACTTTTCTCTCCGCTCTTGAAAGATCAAAACTTGGAAGAAAAGATGGAGGAGAACTTCTAGACTTTGCAACACTTTTGAGCTCTAAAATCACAGAGTAAGATCAAGCTTTTGGTGCCTTTGGGTTACCCTTTCATTGCTGAAAGGGTGGGGTATTTATAGGCCCCAACCCAATTTGAATTTTGAGCTCAAAACTATCAATTCCCGGAATTATGGGGTCTAGCGGTTGCACCGCCTGGCAGAGCTCGAAGACTGAGCCTCTAGGCGGTATCACCTCTTGTCAGGGGTGGTTGCACCTCTTACCAAAGCTCGGAGACTGAGCTCAAGCGGTGCCACCGCCTGACTAGGGCAGTTGCACCGCCCAACCAGAGCTCGGAGACCGAGATCAATTGGTTGCATCTCTGTCAAAGGCGGTTGCACAACCCAGCCAGAGCTCAGAGACTAAGCCCTGGGCGATGCCACCACCGACCCAGGCGGTGCCACCATTGGCCAAGTAATCTGGGTCTGAATGGGCTGATCCATTCGGCCTAATTTGGGTCTGTCAAGGGCCCAATTGCCCCAATATTAAGTTAATGGGATCACCTCCCATTTCTAACTTAATCATCGTGCTAACTACGAATTTCTTAAGACATTTACTGCAACTTGCTTCGGTGCGTCAATCGCTTCTTCCGACGAGCTTCTGTCGATCATCCGATGAACCCTCAGTGATGCTCCTGCGGACTTCCGGCAAACTCCTGGACTTATGACGATCCACTTGGCAAGTTCCGACGAGCTTCTTTGGCAAGCTCCTGGACTTCTCGGATTTGTTCCCGTAGAACCTCCGACAACCGTCCGAACTTCCGTCGAATTCTCGAACTCCCAACGTGATCATAGTCTTGACTCCGGCGCAACTCCTGCTACATGTCTTACTTTCATCATAGTTAATCCTGCACATGTAAAACAAAACTTCGATCGAGATAATTAATCCTTAGCAATTAACCAAGTTGTCTGGCATGTCATTGGTCCATCGACGCTTCGTCCGATTCTTCAACGCATCGTCCTCTCCTGCGGCCTATTGCCCAATCGGCCAGTTGACTCCGCAACTCCAATATCCTTGGCACAATACCCGCTCTTCTTAGCCCGATGCCCGAGTCAACGACCCGAAGCCTTCTGTCGATACGTCGACCGATCCACCGGCCCGACGTCCAATCTTTTGACATGTTCCTCCAGCACAACATGATTTTTTCTGCTTTAATTATCTCATCTTGATTGGAGCATCCTACATCTCTCAAAATACAGATTAAAACATAAACACATATCAAGTGGTTTCATCATCAAAATATGAGATTCAACACTAATATATAAATCAATTGATTCCGTCAAGTTAGTGAGATGATATCTGGAGCAATTATGTATTTAGGGCCCTTTATGCAAATGGATGCATCTCTAACTCTATATATATTACTTCTTAATACAATTTCTATCAAATTTAGTAAAATTTTATGTATCGATTCTTCAGTACTTATCGTAGAATATCCATGCAACACTTTCTCAGAGTTTGCACATGGGATACATGTTCCTTCTAATTCTCAATCTCATGTTCCTTCTAATTCTCAAGTAAAACCCTTTGCATTGCAATAGCTATGGTATTGGCTTGACCTTTCATAAGGGATGATAGAACGAAAAGACTATTATAAAAATATTTATGTCTACTCTTGATTCAACATACCTCTACTGTAGTGTTCTAGTGGATCCTACTACTTCCTCTTAAATCATACTATACTAATACTATTATTTAATCATATCATTGAATCATTTATTTCTCTTGAAATCATTTGTTACATCACGTACAAAACTTAATTATATACCACTTCTACGAATGGCTCATAATATGACTAACAATTGCCACTAATCATTATATCATCACATTATAGTTTATGCCTTAATGGTATAAATTATATTGTCATGATATAAGAAGTACTGTAGGGGCAAATAATGTTAGTCAAGAAAGCCAGATGAGAATCATGACATATGTAAGAAAGAAAAATAAATTTAAACTAAAACATAAAAATGAACCATGTCTTAACTTCTCAACGAAAGTGATATTGCCACAAAGAAAGAAGAAAAAAATGCCTATTAAGGAGCACGAACTTGGTAGATCAAATCTAATCACAAGCTAAGTAAAAGGATCAACATGCAAGGCAGTCTCGCCAATAAAATATATCCTACATAAAACATTATAGAAGTCCAACAAAAAATGAAAGTGTTAAAAGGGTGCAATCTGATGTAAGACATGTGGAAAGATGCTATATTATACAAGGCTACTGTATCAGATGATGTGAGCACCAATGAAATTTTTTTTTTCACATTTAGATAAGAATTTAAATCGATAATATACATGAATAATTTATGCATCATAAATCAGAAAAGAAAAGATCTAAGGTATTTAATCTCAAGAACTTAGGTCCGATATCAATTGTAAACATAAAATCTGTAATATGCTATATGTAATATGAAAAAATTTTAATTCAAAATTAAAATCAAATAATAATATATCAGATCTACAATGCATATCTTTCGGTGTCATCTTAGAAAAAACTTTATGAAATCTATAGGGACACCATCTTCGGATCTAAAATCCACTATATGTCAATCTAAAAAGAGAACTAGATTCTCTTTTTTTCACTTTTTATATTTTTTTTCATATGACGACTTAGATTCGAAAGTTCAATAAAACAAAAAAAGTATTAAAAAGGTGTAATCCCGCAATTTACCCTAGTTGGATGTGATACTAGTTACAAGGCTACTGCATCAGATAATGTGAGAGACAATTAAAAAAGAAATTCTCATGATATGGTTCAACGTATTGTTAGAGTAACAATTATTTCAGAAAAAAATATGCCAAAGGGTCAAGCCAAAACATTATAATGATAACAAATAGGGCTGAAAATATTATAATGATAACAAATAGGTCTGGTGTCATGATTAAGAAAGTAGCAACTATTGTACAAGCCTATAAGGGCCAACTTGAAACAAATTAATCTTAATATGATGATAATCAATCCATTTAAGTTTATTATAGCAGAGAGACAAATTAATTCATGATAGCTTTTGTCAAGTACAAATGGTTAAGACTTTACGATTTTATTATTGTGGTAACAAAAGACTTATGTGTTGCTCAATAATATGTCAACTAAAATATATCATTGGAGTAGGACAAATCACATTTTAAAGGAGAGATCAGACTGTCTCAACAAACATGTTATTTTCAACCAAGGACAATATAACTATCTAAAGTTATGCATACTCTAGTTTGCAGTATAAATAATCTATAATTAGCTCGAATCAACATACTGAAATTAACTAATTACATAACATAATTTATAATTAGCCTTCCTCTCTCTCTCTCTCTCTCTCTCTCTCTCTCTCTCTCTCTCTCTCCATCTCTCTCTATATATAGAACAAGAGCCGAGCCGTGGAAGCATTCTGTTTCCGACACATCTCTCTGACAATGGAGCACTCGCAGCCAATATTCCATGTAACACCTCTTCTCCTTTTCTTTTCTTTTTCCTAGTAATCCTATCTTAAAGCTTTAATCCTTCAAACTCCAACTTTTCTCGGTTACGTACAGGTGTTGATGATTTTAGTGCTGTGGACGGTGGTAACAGCGGCGTTCATAGGGATCGCTGAGGGCCATCGCCACCACCGGCAGGCAGGTGGTGCGACGGAGCTAGAAGCCTTCCACTATGCAGCGGTGGGGGCAAGAGGATGCCGGGCCCACGTGGCCAGCCTGACGGACTTCGGCGGGGTGGGCGACGGGGTGACCTCCAACACGGCGGCCTTTGCGGCGGCCGTGGCCAACCTCAGTAAGGTGGCGTACGACGGCGACGCGATGCTGGTGGTGCCGGCCGGCCGGTGGCTCACCGGGCCCTTCAACCTCGCCGACCACTTCACCCTCTTCCTCGACCACGACGCCGTCATCCTCGCCACTCAGGTCCGCCTCCCTCCTCCGCCCCCTTCCCCCACCTTCTCCTCCATCTATTTCGATGTAGAGTGCATGTTCATAATCGTTCACGGCTTGTTTGCCATTACCATCGCCTCTATCATCCTCGGTGGTGATTATGGCTAGTAGCCCTTCCCACCGAGTCCGTTCATCTGACAGCTCTCGCCAGATGAACGGTGAAGATGAAGAATAGATTCGTCACTGGTGAGCCTCACCAGAACGTTACATAGCGAGTGTATACTATTCTGACGTTTCCTTCATCTCATCTCCAAGGAGAATTCACAAGTCTAATCCGATGTGCATAGTCATCGCTTTGGACTGATGAGTGAAAAGAAGTGAACTAAGAAGTGCATAGTCAAGATCTTGAAGATTACGCTCCAAAATTAATAAGTTTTAATTGAGAATGGCATTCTTTCCGAGTGTAAGAACTTTAAGGTAGGAAAGGATGCGAGGAAACCAGCATAAGAATGGAATGCAGTGTGGACCTTACCCTTACATTAATTTTAGGCTCCACCATCAGTCTAAAAGTTAGGCGGATGACTTTCTAACACAAAACTGCTATTTAGACTCTCAAAACAGGAGAACCACAAACTCTCTCATATTTTGTAGGAAAGAGTACTGTCATCCAATCTCTCAGTATTTTCTTTTTGACTAAACCTTGTAGATCTGTGTAGCTAATTGGGTTTCCTGAAGACAGCAAAACTCTATTAATGCTACAAACTTGGGAGAACAAGTTAGATTTCAACTGCAGCTTATATAACATAAATTTCTATTCTGCAATCCCATTTTATGGCTTCTCACACTGCAACTTGGATAACATTGCTTATGAATTGCATGGATACTCTTTTTTTTTTTTTTTATTGGTAGCTAATAAAAGCTTTAATACTATGTTCTTTTGTTCAATCTGCATCAACTAAGACAATTAGTGATATGCTTATGCAGGATATCAATGAGTGGCCGATCATTGACCCTTTGCCCTCCTACGGTAGAGGAAGAGATGCGACTGGGAGTAGATACAGTAATCTCATCATGGGATATAACCTAACCGATGTGGTCATAACAGGTAGTATATACGTTGCATATTTCCAGTACTTCTATCACATTACTTCTAAATTCATAAAGCCTGCGTCGTGTTGTCATTCCATGATCCCCTAAAATTTAGATTAAAAAAATTATTTTTAGTCAAAAACTATAACATTTAATTCAGTTTATGATGTTTTGGCGTGCTTTGATGGACAAGAAGACACATACATATCATCATCTAACTTGTTTGCATCATAGATGGGGAACAGAATATAATTTGATTGCAACATACCACGTCCTGATGCTAACAAGTTTTATTGTTATTTTTAGGGAATAATGGAACTATCGATGGACAAGGTGAAACCTGGTGGAAAATGTTCCGTAACAAAGAACTCAATTACACTCGTGGATACCTCATTGAATTGATGTACTGCAAACAAGTGCTGATTTCCAACATTACATTGGTTAACTCTCCATCGTGGAATGTCCATCCAGTGTACAGCAGGTTTATATTAATAATCTACTTTCAGAACACTTGAAGGCTTCTTTTGCTTTCTATTCTATTGTTACAATCTGATGTTAACGTGAATGAATGCACTGTGCAGCCACGTAATCGTCTCAGGCATCACAATTCTTGCACCGGTCAACTCTCCCAACACTGATGGGATCGATCCAGGTGGATATCGAACCTACATTTACTTGGGTTGTAGATTCTATGTTGCTGTTTCGATTGATTCTTTTTGGTGGTTTCTCTCTTCTTCGCAGACTCATCCTCCAATGTCCGCATTGAGGACTGCCACATAGTCTCAGGCGATGACTGCATCGCCATTAAAAGCGGTTGGGATGAGTACGGGATTGCATTCAACATGTCAAGCAAACACATAGTGATCAGATGGCTCACCTGCATCTCCCCCACGAGCGCTGTCATCGCCCTGGGAAGCGAGATGTCGGGAGGAATCCAAGATGTCCGGGCCGAAGACATCACGGCCATCCACTCCGAATCCGGCGTCAGGATCAAGACGACCATCGGAAGGGGAGCTTACGTGAAGGACATATTCGTGAGAAGAATGAATCTGCACACAATGAAGTGGGTCTTCTGGATGACGGGCACCTACGGGCAGCACCCGGACGACAAATTTGATCCGAAAGCCATTCCGGTGGTGCAGAATATCAGTTACAGCAACGTGGTGGCCGAGAACGTGACCATGGCCGCGAAGCTGGAGGGGATTCCCGGCGCGCCCTTCACCGGAATATGCATCTACAATGTGACGGCGGAGGTGGTGAAGTCGAAGAAGCCGATTTGGAACTGCACCGACGTGGAGGGCGTATCGAGTCACGTGACGCCCACTCCTTGTGCGCAGATTCCGGAATATCCAGATCGTATAACGCATTGCCCCTTCCCTGAAGATGATCTACCTGTGAATGGTGTTGGGCTAGAGGAGTGTGAGAGCCAAACCATGAGTTGAGATGCTTTCTACAACTCATGGTTTAATGGCATAACCTATGATGTCCTGAAGCTTGGCAGATTAAAATGTTTGCCTTGAACAAAGGCAGATGTAATTGATCATATAATATCCAAAGGCAGATGAAATATCCAATAATATTTCATTGCTATAAATATGGATTATTGAAAAAAATAAGACATGTTATTTATTTGAATACTTTTCTTCAACTTGGAAGTGTTATATTCTTTATTTGATACGAATAGTTAGAAATGAATTTTTCAAAGAGAGGATGACTTATGATTGTCACTAAAACGATTGATTTTATCCCTAACATTTGAATTCATAACCCAATGTATCTTCACTTTTAAATACCACGTAAGCACCCTATGTTGTAGAGGACAGGTCGATTTATTTGAGGAGAACTTTTTCTATGATCATATCTGAATCATGTTATGCATCAACAGGCTTCGTTAGATCCTATAGAATAAAATAAGTGAGGTGGGATGATTCGATATTCTATTTATTCCACTTCCTTATTTACAGTATGGAAACATATTCATTTCCTCTTCATCGATCCAAATCTATAATACTATCAAAGTGAAATAAGAGATCTAAGGAAGAACATAGGTTGGACTTTATTAGTAACAAGTAAATATTTTGTACGTAAAAAAATAAAGATATTAAGGGGATAAACACCAATCAAAAAATATGAGGCAATCCAAAATACACTTGATTACGATCAAATTTATAAGCCGACTTGGATATCGAGCATTTACCTATAAGAACTAAATTAGTTGCAATAAATAGTTGCAACCCTAGAAAATAGAATTTAGTAAATCATTCCTTGCATAGAGTCATTATATATGATACGTGAAGATATGTATGAAAAGTAGATTTTATACGAATCAATTTTTGCCATTCATTTCGTTCTTGCTCGAGCCGAATGATAAAAAATTATCATATTTGGTTCCTTCAGGGGGTGGATCCATAAGAATTCACCTATCCCAATAACAAAAAAACTTGACTAGAATGATACTATATTAAGAGGAAGTTCGCAGGGTGGCCATGAAAGGCCTAGGTCGCACGTTGGTGAGGAAGTTCTGCTCAAACTCCCTGGTGAGCTGGTCAAAGGATAAGACCGAAGATTGGCACAGTCGGTTGAACCACGCTCGTACCGATCCCCTCAGGGTGGTCGGAAATGCCCGGCACATCAATGCATCGGAGGTGCCATAGAGGGCCATCTGAGCCCGAAATGCGGAGACATGCTCCGCGGGATCGGAGCCGCCGTCATATGTCTCCAATACCGACAGCCTGAAGTTGAGGGGTACCGACTTGTCCTGTACTTCCTGTGTGAAATGGGACCTGCCTGAGCTACCTTCGCTAGACTCGCTCAGTGATTTTTGGAACTCGTGCTAGAACTCGTCTAGGCGTTGGTTGACCCGGGACAACTAGGCCCTGAGCGAGTCGTCCACCAAGTCAAACGATACGGAGTCAGGTTTGAAGTGGGGTACCGTGACTTAGCAGAGTGCGGGTATGCTTTGCTCGGGCGAACCTCTCAGGTCCGTTGCTTGCTCTCGGGCTTCCCCCATCCCGACTTGCTACCCACTCGGCCTTTATCGGGTCGAGTCAATTGGGGGAGCCGCTAGCCACACGATCTGAGGAATGAGCAGAGCGAGCGTCTGCATCATGCCCACCATGGCTTGCACTTGTTTGGTCGGGCTGAGGAATGCCTCAGGTGTCACGGCCGAGGGTCCCATGGTTAGTCCAAAAATATGTGTATATTGGATCTTTTGAGACAATTATTAGTCTTAGAATGTAATTCTGATCGGTCAATACAAATACATTTAAATATAATATTTTTTTTTTTTAGATTAGTTAATCTATCTTGGAAGGTAAAAATGGGTAGAGTAAACCTATTTTTATTTTATTTGAAATTAATGTCCTCTTCCTCTACATGTAGGAAATGAATTAAATAAATCATTTAAATCATGAGAAGTGCTCCCATAGAAGTTAAACTTTCATTCATCTACCTCTCTTGTTTCTTATTCCCATTCCTCCTTCCTATTGCAAGGTTTCTAATCTTTTATATTGCAAGTGTTACGATCCTTTCTATTGCAAGTGTTCCGATTCTTCCTATTACAAGCTTTCTAATCTTTCCTATTACAAGTGTCCTAACCTTTTCTTACTGTAATTTTATCTCTACATTTGCTTTGAATATTAGGAACTTTAAATTGTTATAGCCTTGTATTTGATATATCTCGTGTTTAGATGTAACGATTTGAATCTGTGAAACTTCCGAGATTCTGACCTTTCTACCTTGTTATGGTTATAATTTTATGCACTGACCTCTGATTTGGACAAAACTTATTTGATCTGAATATAGACTCATAATTCTTTCTTTTGATAGCTTAATTTAAGAATTTGGAGTAAGTTTGTCTATCCAAACTTCTATTTCAAATAAGCCTATGAATTCTGCAAAACAGGGATCGTAATTTCTGACCTTTTGATAATGAACTACCTATAAGTCCTGTTGGAAACTTTGATTTATTCCAAACTTATTTTATTTTAAATTAGACACGTAGATCTTTCATTTGATACTTAAATTGAAAGATTTAGAGTCCAAATGCCCGCCTAGTTTTCTGTTGAAACTGACCCTGTGAATTCTATAAAATTGAGATTTGTTCTTTGATCTTGGGTAACTAAATCTATTGTAACTCTTTATTGAAAACTTCGATTCATACAAAAATTATTTTATTTGAAATAAGATTGAAATATCTTTCACAATAGCTTTCTTGAGTATATTGGAGCACGATTGATAGTTTGAATCATTTGTTCAATGTGCCTCTTGAATTCTGTTTGAATCATTTGTTCAATGTGCCTCTTGAATTCTGCTAGAAATCGAGCTTTGGTCGATTTCACATATTCTGGTTTTATTCCTTTGGAAATTGATTTCATTTAGCTTTCTTGTCCAATTGAGCTTTATATTACTGCTTTGAATTCTTGTATGCTCTTGTCCTTAAAATTATTTGCATTCTTGAAAACTATTATGTAACGTTTATACTATATCGTATTAACTCATATAAGCACATGTATATCCCATTGTTCCGCATTTGTTTTCGATATGTGCCTCCATTTTCATTCCTTTGGACATTAAATTCTATCTAACCTTCTTATTTGAATTGAGTTATATGTGATTGCTAGGAATTCTTGAATGCTCTTGCTTTCATTTCCTTTCAAATATGAATACTTTTGTGAAAGATTATACTTGCATCGTATTGACTCGTAAAGGCGCATGTACATTTTGTTGTTTTGCATGTGCATTTTGTTGTTTTGCATGTGAAAGATTATACTTGCATCGTATTGCTTCCGATATATGCTATTTATTGTTCATACTATCCTTTTGTACTTTGGTGTTTGTGGGATATTGTAAACCTTTGCCAGAAATGGTAAAGGGAGTTATGCATAGAGCCTGCGATGCTCTACCGGCCCCCTCTGACTTCACCTAGATGTGGGTGGATGGAGCTCCAAAATGTGGGAGACTTCTGTTTGGTGATCATTTAGAAATGAATGAATCACATTCTGTCTGTGGTCCCACTACACTTTCTGTATGTTTGATATGATATTCAGAGCTTTGGTTATGTATTTATGTATGTGCTTTGGATAAGAAAGATATGAATGCAACGTCAGATACGACGTTTCAGCTTCTATTTTGTATTCGTTCATTGATATGCTCTGAAATGGTTTATATGCCGTTGATATGTTCTGAAATATTTCCTACACTATTGATATGTTCCGAAATGCTCCCTATGCCTCTGAAATGTTCCTACGCCATTGATATGCTTTGAAATATTCTATATGCCATTGATATGTTCCGAAATGTTCCCATTTGTCATTGATATGCTCTGAAACATTTCATACGCCGTTGATAAGCTCCGAAATGTTTCATTCATTATTGATATGCTCCGATGATTCAATATTGTATTTATTCCACTTCCTTATTTACAGTATGGAAACATATTCATTTCCTCTTCATCTATCCAAATCTATAACACTATCAGAGTGAAATAAGAGATCTAAGGAAGAACATAGGTTGGACTTTATTAGTAACAAGTAAATATTTTGTACGTAAAAAAATTAAGATATTAGGGGGATAAACACCAATAAAAAAATGAGGCAATCCAAAAAACACTTGATTGTGATCAAATTTATAAGCCGACTTGGATATCGAGCATTTACCTATAAGAACTAAATTAGTTGCAATAAATAGTTGCAACCTTGGAAATTAGAATTTAGTAAATCTTTTCTTACATAGAGTCATTATATATGATATGTGAAGATATGTATGAAAAGTAGATTTTATACGGATCTATTTTTGCCATTCGTTTCATTTTTGCTCGAGCTGAATGATGAAAAATTATCATATTTGGTTCCTTCAGGGGGTGGATCCATAAGAATTCACCTATCCTAATAACAAAAAAACTTAACTAGAATGATACTATATTAAGAGGAAGTTCGCAGGGTGGCCAAGGAAGGCCTAGGTCGCACGTTGGTGAGGAAGTTCTGCTCAAACTCCCTAGTGAGCTGGTCAAAGGACAAGACCGAAGATTGGCACAGTCGGTTGAACCATGCTCGTACCAGTCCCCTCAGGGTGGTCAGAAATGCCCGGCACATCAATGCATCGGAGGTGCCATAGAGGGCCATCTGAGCCTGAAATGCGGAGATATGCTTTGTGGGATCGGAGCCGCCGTCATATATCTCCAATACCGACAGCCTGAAGTTGAGGGGTACCGACTTGTCCTGTACTTCCTGTGTGAAATGGGACCTGCTTGAGCTGCCTGAGCTGCCTTCGCTAGACTTGCTCGGTGATTTTTGGAACTCGTGCTAGAACTCGTATAGGCATTGGTTGACCTAGGACAACTGGGCCTAAGCGAGTCATCCACCAAGTCAAACGATATGGTGTCAAGCTTGAAGTGGGGTAGTGTGACTTAGTAGGTTGCGGGTATGCTCTGCTCGGGCGAACCGCTCGGGTCCGTCGCTTGCTCTCGGGCTTCCCCCATCCCGACTTGCTACCCACTCGGCCTCTATCGGGTCGAGTCAGTTGGGGGAGCCGCTAACCACACGATCCGAGGAATGAGTGGAGCGAGCATCTGCATCATGCCCACCATGGCTTGCACTTGTTTGGAAAGGCTGAGGAATGCCTCAGGTGTCACGACCGAGGGTCCCATGGTTAGTCCAATAATATGTGTATATTGGATCTTTTGAGACAATTATTAGTCTTAGAATGTAATTATGATTGGTCAATAAAAATACGTTTTAATATAATTTTTTTATTTTTTTGAGATTGGTTAATCTATCTTAGAAGGTAAAAATGGGTAGAGTAAACCTATTTTTATTTTATTTGAAATTAATGTCCTCTTCCTCTGCATGTAGGAAATGAATAAAATAAATCATTTAAATCACCAGAAGTGCTTCCATAGAAGTTAAACTTTCATTCATCTACATCTCTTGTTTCTTATTCCCATTCCTCCTTCCTATTGCACGGTTTCTAATCTTTTATATTGCAAGTGTTCCAATCCTTCCTATTATAAGCTTTCTAATCTTTCCTATTACAAGTGTCCTAACCTTTCCTTACTGCAATTTTATCTCTACATTGTTTTGAATATGAGAAACTTTAAATTATTCTAGCCTTGTATTTGATATATCTCGTGTTTAGATGTAACGATTTGAATCTGTGAAACTTTCGAGATTTTGACCTTTCTACCTTGTTATGGTTATAACTTTATGCACTGACCTCTAATTTGGACAAAACTTATTTCATCTGAATATAGACTTATATCCTTTCTTTTGATAGCTTATTTTAAGAATTCAGAGTAAGTTTGCCTATCCAAACTTCTATTTTAAATAAGCCTACGAATTCTGCAAAACAGGGATCGTAATTTATGACCTTTTGATAATGAACAGCCTATAAGTCCCTGTTGGAAACTTTGATTTATTCCAAACTTATTTTATTTTAAATTAGACACGTAGATCTTTCATTTGATACTTAGATTGAAAGATTTAGAGTCCAAATGCCCGCCCAGTTTTCTGTTAAACCTGACCCTATGAATTCTATAAAATTGAGATTTGTTCTTTGATCTTAGGTAACTAAATCTATTGTAACTCTTTATTGAAAACTTCGATTCATACGAAAATTATTTTATTTGAAATAAGATTAAAATATCTTTCACAATAGCTTTCTTGAGTATATTGGAGCACGATTGATAGTTTGAATCATTTGTTCAATGTGCCTCTTGAATTCTGCTAGAAATCGAGTTTTGGTCGATTTCACATATTCTGGTTTCATTCCTTTGGAAATTGATTTCATTTAGCTTTCTTGTCCAATTGATCCTAACCCTAATTACATGTGACCTACATACCTAAAAACATAATCCTAAGCAAGTTTTTAACCGGCCAACGTCGAGTTTTGTTTTGGCGAGCTTTCCTACGATCTTCCGGTGGACTTCCGATACGCCCTTAGGTTTCTTCCGGCGGACTCCCAGCAGGCTCCCGATCTTGTGACGAATTCAACGAGTAGCCAAGCCTTCTCGGTGATCTCTACGAATCTCTGACGATCTCTTCGGCAGACTTCCGAAAGTTCTGACAAGTCTTCGATCTTTCTTGGTTGGTTCCGACAGCATCTCTGACGAATCTTCAGACTCTCAAACGTCCATCGAACTTGACTCTGGTATCCTTGCTTTATGTTTTTTAGGCTATCGTAGTTAATCCTACACACTTAACTTCAATAATTTGGATTAGATCAATTAACCCATCAATTGATTTCATAATCAAAATTCGAGATTCAACAATCTCCCCCTTTTTTATGATGACAATCAATTAATGATAGAGTTAAACATAGCTCCCCCTATCTATATGTCATATTGTGAGAAGATAAAACCACTTGAATTCCATCCCTTTGAATTCAAGCATAAATCAATAAGTTCTAACCATTGAACTTATCGTTGTCTTATTAAGCATGAGCAAATACGAAACTTCGTATTTCTCATAATTTTCAACTATTGAAAATCATTTTCAAGTTAAATGATAAGAGACAATTTTCACTTCGACGAGAGATAAAAAATTTTCAACATGATAAAGATTTTCAACATGAATTTCATGATATAAATGTGAGGAATGATTTCATATGATCAACCAATCTTGCGATATATTCAAAGATTTTACAAGGTATATAAGACAAGCTTTTGCAATTCATATAAGTCATGCTATCGATACGCATAAGTCGTACAAGTCATCACTTCTCCCCCTTTGTCATCAACAAAAAATAAGGAGATGAGACTTGAAACACAGTTTGTGATCATATCATACAAAATTCGAATTCATCATACAAAGTTAATCTCGCAAGAAATATTTATCCACATTCCAAAACAAACCAGCAATTATCTAGAATTTAACAATACATCTCAAACAAAGGTTTAGTTTTTGTTCAAAAGAAGACGACAAACTTCTAACTTGACATTAAGAGTAATCAAAACAGAATAAGAAACTACATCGATTAATCTTAGGAGGTAATCCATAGTGCTGATATATGACATCCATTTTTTGATTCATTTGTCGTAGTTCCTTCAAAATTTCAATTTGCTGGATTTGAATTTGTTCTTGCTGCGATTTGATCTGATACAATTCTACCATAATGAGTTCTTCGGAGGATGAAACAAGAGCCGAAGGTGTTGCGCCAAAGGGACTAGGAGGAGGAGATTCATTTCCCCTAAGAATTGGTGTTTCGGGGTGTTCTACTGGTGGGAGAATTGGAACAATCCTTCTAGGTTGCCTAACCCATATACCCTTGCTAAATATGGACCTAAGTCTTTTCAGCAGATTTCTATTGATGATGTTATACCGATCACTTTAAATTATTTCTTCATCGGGTGGGATACAAATGTCATAGGCAAGTAGGAATCGAGTGATTAACCCTCCATATGGCAACATAGTGTCTTTAGCTATAATATCCTTCATGTGTTGCCGGATTGAGTATCCAAAACAGTTATGTTGACCGGTCATAATCTAATACATGGTGCTTATTTCTATTTGACTCATTTCATCAAGATGAAATTGCTTAGGGAATAGTATGCTTATTATGATATGATGAAGGATTTTAGAGTTAAAGGGCAGTAAGTGCTCGCAACTCTTGGGTATTATGCCGAGGTCTGGATTTGCAAAAATAGTTTCGACGGCTTCGGAGTAAGTTGCTCCGATTATATTGATATCCCATTTACCTCTAAAATAACAGCCCCTATCTTTTTTAGTGATTCCAATTAGTTCACAAATAGTACTATCAAAAATTCTAATTTGTGTTCCTAGTAGGTAAGTACTTAGGCTGTCATTATCTACATATAAGTTTGCATAAAATAGCCTAACTAACCTAGGATAAATTGGTTCATTTATTTGTAGCAGAGGTAGGGCATCTAGATGTGCAAACCACCTAATGGGTTCTAGGTTTCCTAGTTCATTGAGATCAACGTGTTTACCCTTATGGATACCTCTTGTTTCGAAGTTTGAAAACCTAAGAGCTACTTCTTTGGATCTAAAAAGGTCTTGGTAATATAAATCTCCTTCAACCCTTTTCCCTTTTGATCTCTTAGGAGCCATTATCTAGACAAGATAGATGAAACTGTAAAGAGTAGGTAAAATAATGAGAAGAGAGGAAAGATTTCAGATTTTACCTTATTGAGAATCTCTTGGAAGATGGAGAGCTTGGACCAACAAGAATCCCTCTCCAAGGCTTTTAAATGTTAGAATGAAGGTTTAGAGAGGTTGTGGGAGAGCTTGAGGCAGTTTCTCACGGGTTGGGGGTGGTGTCACCGCCGGCCCTAACCCCTCGGCTTATAAAGGGGCTCTCGGACGGTGCCACCGCCAAAAAGAGCAGTGCCACCGCCTAGTGCCTGAGCGCTCAGGCGGTGCTACCGCTGATTCTGGCGGTGCCACCACTGGCTTGCCGCGGAAGAGAAGAAAAAATTCTTTCTTCCCCCCTTTTGTTTTTCAGAGGTGTTCGACTCAAGATAGGTTGAGATGTTGGGTTGTACTTTAATATATCATTTGGAATCAAAAGAGAAGGATGAAATCAACTCCACAAAAGAACGGAACAAGGATGAGACATTTTTCGAAAAATACATTCAAACAAGCTTATTTTCAGGGACAATTTAACATGCCTAGTTCCCTTCTAATGAATTCAAATTGGTCTTCATTTAAGACTTTTATAAAAATGTCTGCTAATTGATGCTTTGTGTCAATAAATTCTAGAACGACATTATTGTTAAGGACATGATCGTATATGAAATGATGCCTAATATCGATATGCTTAGTTCTAGAGTGCTGAATTTGATTTTTGGTAAGACATATGACACTTGTATTATCACATTTTATGGGAATGTTTTTCAAGTGAATTCCATAGTCTTCTAATGTATTTTTCATCTAAACAACTTGTGCACAGCATGCGTTTGCAGCAATATATTCAACTTCCGTCGTAGATAGTACAACTGAATTTTGTTTCTTAGAAGTCCAAGAAACAAGTGCATGTCCTAAGAATTGGCATGTTTCAGATGTACTTTTTCTATCTATCCTGCATCTGCCAAAATCGGCATCTGCATAAGCTATTAAATCGAATTTATCAGATTTTGGATACCACAATCCTAAATTTGGATTTCCTTTAAGATATCTAAATATTCTTTTAACACTCTTAAGATGAGATAATTTAGGATTGGATTGAAATCTAGCGCAAAGTCCTACACTAAACATGATATCCGGTCTAGTCGCGGTGAGGTAGAGTAGACTACCTATCATTCCCCTATATATTTTTTTATCAAAATTTTCACTATTTTCATCCATATCTAATTTAGTCGAAGTACTTATAGGGGTGTTTATCGCTTTTGAATTATTCATGTTAAATCATTTTAACAATTCTAATGTATATTTAGATTGGTTAAGAAATATACTATCACTAAGTTGTTTGATTTGTAATCCAAGAAAGAAGGTTAATTCACCCATTAAACTCATTTCAAATTCATGACTCATACATTTGGCAAATGATTCACATAGCGATTCATCCGAAGAACCAAAAATAATATCGTCAACATAAATTTATACAATAAGAAAATTATTTTCAAAGTGTTTGATAAATAATGTAGTATCAACCTTGCCTTTGGTAAAATTATTTAAAATAAGAAAGGAACTAAGCCTTTCATACCAAGCTCTAGGAGCTTGTTTCAAGCCATAGAGAGCCTTAGTCAATTTGAATACATGATTAGGAAGAAGAGAGTTTTCAAATCCGGGAGGTTGTTCAACATATACTTCTTCGGAAATAAAACCATTCAAGAAGGCACTTTTGACATCCATTTGAAATACTTTAAAATTATTACTACTAGCATAGGCAAGGAGCATCCTAATGGCTTCTAATCTTGCCACAGGAGCGAAGGTTTCTTCGTAGTCGATACCTTCTTCTTGGTTGAAACCTTTGGCCACTAATCTAGCCTTGTTTCTAACCACGATACCGCATTCATCTTGCTTGTTTCTAAAGACCCATTTAGTACCAATGACTAAATGGTCACTAGGTCTAGGAACAAGTTTTCATACCTCATTCCTCTCAAATTGGTTCAATTCCTCTTGCATTGCTATGATCCAAAAATCATCTTTTAAGGCCTCGTCAATGCAATTAGGTTCGATTTGAGAAAGGAAGGCGGCGTTAGCACAAAAATTCTTGAAAGAAGAATGAGTTTGAACCCCTTTTAATGTATCTCTTATAATTAGCTCCTTTGGATGAGCATCTATATACTTCCATTCCTTGGGTAAGGAAATTTCGGAAGAAGATGCCTCCAAGTTGCCATTTTTAGGGGGGGTTCATTTAAATCCAAATTATCAAAACCAAAATCATCATCAAAATTATTTTTCTTTAAATCAAAATTTTTATTAAAAACTACATGAATAGTCTCTTCTATAACTAAGGTTCTCTTGTTGAAAACACGAAAAGCCTTAGAAACTAAGGTTCTCATAAGATCTTCTTGACTCTTATTCAAATGGTCCAATAATATGTGTATATTGGATCTTTTGAGACAATTATTGGTCTTAGAATGTAATTCTAATTGGTCAATAAAAATACATGTCAATATAAATTTTTTTATTTTTTTAGATTAGTTAATCTATCTTGGAAGGTAAAAATGGGTAGAGTAAACCTATTTTTATTTTATTTGAAATTAACATCCTCTTCATTTGCACGTAGGAAATGAATAAAATAAATCAATTAAATCACGAGAAGTGCTTCCATAGAAGTTAAACTTCCATTTATCTACATCTCTTGTTTTTTATTCCCATTCCCATAAGAATAAATACTATGATTTGCATTTCGAATAGACATAGATATATCATCTTTAAGATAACTTCTATCTTGAGAGTTATTCACAATCTCCCCTAATGTATAATCTAATATATAAATCAATTGATTCTATCAGGTTAGTTATATGTTGTGTTGTGTCAACTATATCCACATAAGGTGGTGAGATGATATCTGGAGCACTTATATATTTTGGGCCCTTTATGCAAATGGATGCATCTCTAACTCTATATATATTACTTCTCAATACAATTTCATTCAAATTTAGTAAAATTTTATGTATCAATTTTTCAATACTTATTATCGTAGAATATTCATGCAATACTTTTTTAGAGTTTGCACATGGGATACATGTTCCTTCTAATTCTCAAGTAAAGCCCTTTGCATTGCAATAGCTATGGTATTGGCTTGACCTTTCGTAAGCGAAGATAGAATGAAAGACTATTATAAAAATATTTATGTCTACTCTTGATTCAACATACCTCTACTGTAGTGTTCTAGTGGATCCTGCTACTTCCTCTCAAATCATACTATACTAATACTATTATTTAATCATATCATTGAATCATTTATTTCTCATGAAATCATTTGTTATATCATGTACAAAACTTAATTATATACCACTTCTACAAATGGCTCATAATATGACTCGCAATTGCCACTAATCATTATATCATCACATTATAATTCATGCCTTAATGGTATAAACTATAATGTCATGATATAAGAAGTGGGGCAAATAATGTTAGTCAAGAAAGCCAGGTAAGAAAGAAAAATAAATTTAAACTAAAACATAAAAATGAACCATGTCATAACTTCTCAACGAAAGTGATATTGCCACAAAGAAAGAAGAAAAAATGCCTATCATGGAGCAAGAACTTGGGTGATCCAATCTAATCACAAGCTAAGTAAAAGGATCAACATGCAAGGCAATCTCGCCATTAAAATATATCCTACATAAAACATTATAGAAGTCCAACAAAAAATGAAAGTGTTAAAAGTGTGCAATCTGATGTAAGACCTGTGAGTTATGGAAAGACGCTATATTATACAAGGCTACTGTATCAGATGATGTGAGCACCAATGAAATTTTTTTTTCACATTTAGATAAGAATTTAAATTGATAATATACATGAATAATTTATGCATCATAAATTAGAAAATAAAATATCTAAGGTATTTAATCTCAAGAACTTGGGTTCTGATATCAATTGTAAATATAAAATCTATAATATGCTATATATAATATGAAAAAATTAATTAATTCAGAATTAAAATTAAATAATAATATATCGGAACTACAATACATATCTTTCGATGTCACCTGGAAAGAACTTTATGAAATCTATAGGGACACCATCTTCGAATCTAAAACCGACTATATATCAATCTAAAAAGAGAACTAGATTCTCTTTTTTCACTCTTTATATATTTTTTTTCATACGACGACTTAGATTCAGAAGTTCAATAAAAAAAAATAAGTATTAAAAAGGTATAATCTTACAATTTACCCTCGTTGGATGTGATACTAGTTACAAGGCTACTATATCAGATAATGTAAGAATCAATTAAAAAAGAAATTCTCATGATATGGTTCAACGTATTGTTAGAATAACAATAATTTCAGAAAAAAAAAATATGCCAAAGGGTTAAGCCAAAACATTATAATGATAACAAGTAGGGCTGAAAATATTATAATGATAACAAATAGGTCTAGTGTCATGATTAAGAAAGTAGCATACAAGCCTATAAGGGCCAACTTGAAACAAATTAATCTTAATATGATGATAATCAATCCATTTATGTTTATTAGAGCAGAGAGACAGATTAATTTATGATAGCTTTTGTCAAGTACAAATGGTTAAGACTTTACGATTTTATTATTGTGGTAACAAAAGACTTATGTGTTGCCCAATAATATCTCAACTAAAATATATCATTGGAGTAGGACAAATCATATTTTAAAGGAGAGATCAGACCATACTGTCTCAACAAACATGTTATTTTCAACCAAGGATAATATTGTTGGGTCCAGCCCATATGTGGGTTTGGACAATTGGGTCTATTGAGCCCAAATCAGTAATTAAGAGAGAAAGGGCAAAATTGGGCAGCATGCAGTGTGGGTGTGTGCGCAACAGTGAGATTGCAGCGTCCGGCGGCGTGCTGAAAAAAAAAAAAAAGAGGAGAGAGAAACAGAGAGAGAGAAAGTAAGGTTTCTGAGTTTTTCTGCTTGACGATCGGTGGCCAAACGTTGTCAGTTTCGGCCCAAATTTTATGTGGATAATCCTTGCAGCAAACTCTATAATCCTAACGGTGTTGATCTGCAGTTTACCCTCTCTAAGGTACTTTCCTGTGATATCCACTCTGTGAGACCTAGAATTCTCTTTTGAGGAGATCCATCCTACGTGATGAAGATATGCTATCCTTGAGCCAAGATATATGATCTTGATGTTATTCTGATCCTCTAGTTATTCTAGAGAAGACCTACTGTAAACCTGTTATCATTATTATTGATAGTGGAAGTTTGAGGTGGACTACGGTCCCGTGGTTTTTCCCACATTGGGTTTTCCACGTTAAAAAGATTTGGTCTCACTGTGTGATTGATTTATTGCTCTATTGTTTATGCTGTGCTGATTGATATTAGCATTTTGATATCAAGTTGGTATTTTGATGAGGAACCCATTTTGATACACAAAGAGGGAAAAGATTATTCCGCATTAACAGGTTTCTTCCCAACAAGTGGTATCAGAGCATCAGGTTGTTTGGTGCTAGTTTTCTTGTGTGATTGAAATGGAGCAGTCAGATGGTATGATTAAATTGAACTCATCAAATTATTCCACTTGGAGGCGTCTGATGGAAGATTTGCTCTATTGCAAAGATTTGTATAAGCCTATCAAGGTTAAAGATAAACCTTCTACTATGGACGATGAAGAATGGGAAGTTCAACATAGAAAAGCTATTGCCTATATTAGAAGATGGATGGATATAAACTTGCATGAGCATATTTCAGATGAAATCAGAGCTGATGTTGTTTGGCAAAGGTTAGAAAACCTCTTTGCGAAAAAGACAATGGGAAATAGAATTTCTCTCCTCAGAAGGCTTGTAAATTTGAAGTATAAAGATAGTGGTAACATTGTTGAGCACATAAGCCTATTTCAGAGTCTTGCAAACAAGTTGGTTGCTATGAAAATAAATAAAGATGATGAGATGCAGGGATTATTACTTCTCAGCTCTTTACCAAAAAGTTGGGAAACATATGTGGTGACTATTTGTAACTCCACGCCAGAGGGGACTCTAACCATAGATATGATTAAAGACAGTTTGCTAAATGAAGATGCAAGAAGGAAAGAACAGGGTGAATCTTCTTCTGGGGCATTTGTTACTGAAAAATAAGAAAGACGTGGAAGAAGTCATAGTAGAAATCCATATGGTTATAGAGGAAGATCCAAGTCTAGAAGAGATATCAAATGTTTTCACTGTAATAGGCCAGGTCACATGAAGAAAGAGTGTAGGTTTTGGAAGCGAGAACATAATGAAATGAAGAAAAATGAGAAAGAGATCAATACAGTTGCTGCTGAAGGTAATATCACTATTGTTTGTGATGAAGGTTGTGTCAGTCTTGTAGCTCAGGACAGTAACTAGGTAATTGACTCTGGTGCTTCATTTCATGTTACTTCTCATGGTGATTTCTTTAGATCTTACACTGTTGGTGATTTTGGTAATGTTAGAATGGGAAACAATGGTACATCTAAGATTATGGGTATTGGAGATATTTGCTTGGAGACCAGTATTGGGAGCAAATTAATACTCAAAGATGTAAGGCATGTTCCAGATATTCGTCTTAACTTGATATCTACAGGTAGACTTGATGATGAGGGCTTTGCACATTATTTTGGTGAAAGTAAATGGAAACTCACTAAAGGTTCTCTAATTGTGGCAAAAGGAAAGAAGATTAACTCTTTTTATGTCATGGAAGCTAAGCTACACAAAGGAGAGATTAATGCAATTCGAAAAGGTGAAAGTATAGATCTTTGGCATAAGAGGCTTGGACATATCAGCGAGAAGGGACTTCAAACTCTTGCTAGAAAGCAGTTCTTACCAGAGTTGCAAGGTACATCTCTTAAATCTTGTGATCATTGCTTAGCTGGAAAAACACATAGAGTTGCATTTCAGACATATCCATCATCTAGAAGATCTGATGTTATTGATTTAGTTCATACTGATATTTGTACTATGCAAACTAGAACTCTTGGAGGTGCTCTTTATTTTGTTACTTTTATTGATGACCATTCTAGAAAAGTTTGGGCTTTTGCTTTGAAATCTAAAGACCAGGTACTCGATGCTTTCAAGGAGTTTCATGTCAATGTTGAAAGAGAAACTGGCAGAAAGCTAAAGTGTGTTCGATCCGATAATGGTGGTGAGTACAGGGGTCCTTTTGAGAATTATTGCAGGTTCCATGGTATCAGGCTTGAGAAAACAGTTCCTAAAACTCCTCAGCAGAACGGTGTGGCAGAAAGGATGAACAGAACCATTGAAGAAAGGATTAGGTGTATGCTTTCCCACGCCAAGTTACCAAAGTCATTTTGGGGGGAGGCTATGAGAACTACAGTTGACCTGATAAATCTTTCTCCATCAGTTCCTCTGCAAGGTGATGTTCCAGAGAGAGTATGGAGAGGAAAAGATATATCTTATAATCATTTGAGAGTCTTTGGGTGTAAAGCATTTGTTCATATTCCCAAAGATGAGAGGTCCAAGCTTGATAATAAGGCAAAAGCATGTATCTTCTTGGGATATGGTCATGAAGAGTTTGGGTACAGATTATGGGATCCAGTGAACAAGAAGATTATTAGAAGCAGAGATGTTGTGTTTCTTGAAGACCAATTGTTTGATGATGGTGATAATGTTGAGAAGCCAGAAACCTCTGTTTATATTCCTTGGAGTTTGGGTCCAGTTCCTTCACCTGTAGTTCATGATGATCATAGGGGAGATGAACAAGAAGATTGTGGTGAGAATACTAGTGATGATACACCTACAGTTGATGATGCTGAACAAATTGAACAGGCACCTCCACCACCAGTTGAGATTTCATTGAGAAGATCCACTAGAGAGCGACAACCCTCTACCAGATATCCTCCACATGAGTATGTTATGCTTACTGACGGGGGAGAGCCAAAAACTTACCAAGAAGCTATTCTACATGAGAATAAGAGTGAGTGGGTTAAAGCCATGCAAGAAGAGATGAGATCCTTGCTTGAGAACCACACCTATGACTTGGTAAAGCTGCCGAAAGAGAAGAAAGCTCTCAAGAATAAGTGGGTTTATAAATTGAAGACTGAAAATAATAGCTCACAACAAAGATACAAGGCACGACTAGTTGTGAAAGGATTCAGTCAGAAGAAAGGTATTGACTTTAAAGAAATATTTTCTCCGGTTGTGAAAATGTCCTCTATCCGAGTTGTTCTTGGTTTGGCTGCCCGCTTGAATTTAGAAGTTGAGCAACTTGATGTAAAAACAGCATTTCTTCATGGTGACTTAGAAGAAGAAATTTACATGGAGCAACCAGAAGGTTTCAAAGTCAAGGGAAAAGAAAATCTAATATGTAAGCTTAAGAAAAGCTTATATGGACTCAAACAGGCACCTAGACAGTGGTACAAGAAGTTTGATTCCTTTATGATAAGCCAAGGGTATGATAGAACCACATCTGATCATTGTGTGTTTATAAAGAAATTTTCAGATGATGATTTTATTATTTTACTACTATATGTTGATGATATGTTGATTGTTGGCCATGATGTTGGAAAAATTGAAAAGCTTAAAAGAGAGCTGAGTAAGTCTTTTGCCATGAAAGACTTAGGATCGGTGAGACAAATACTTGGCATGAAGATTTTTCGTGATAGGAAGAAAAGGAAGATTTGGCTATCTCAGGAGACTTACATTGAAAAGGTTCTTGAAAGATTCAACATGAGTAAAGCCAAAGCAGTTTGTTCCCCACTTATAGGTCATTTCAAGCTTAGTTCGAAATAATGTCCTACAAGTGAGAAAGAAAAAGAAGAAATGTCCAGAGTGCCTTACTCATCTGCAGTAGGCAGTTTGATGTATGCTATGGTTTGTACTAGGCCAGATATAGCTCATGTAGTTGGAGTTGTTAGCCGATTTCTCTCAAATCCTGGAAAGGAACATTGGGCAGCAGTGAAATTGATATTAAGATATCTAAGAGGTACTTCCAGGTTGTGTTTATGTTTTGGTGATGATGAACCTGTGTTAGAAGGGTACACAGATGCAGACATGGCAGGTGATACTGATTCCAGGAAGTCCACTTCGGGATTCTTGATGACATTTGCAGGAGGAGCAGTCTCTTGGCAGTCTAAGTTACAGAAGTGTGTTGCTCTATCAACCACAGAAGCAGAATACATAGCAGTTACTGAAGCCTGCAAGGAAGCTTTATGGATGAAAAAGTTTCTACAGGAATTGGGCTTGAAACAGGAAAGATATACTGTTTACTGTGACAGTCAGAGCGCTATTCACCTCTCTAAGAATTCAACATACCATTCTAGATCCAAGCATATTGATGTGAGATATCACTGGATTCATGATGTGCTTGAGATGAAAGAATTACAGTTGGAAAAGGTGCATACCAATGATAATGGTTCAGATATGTTGACAAAGTCTTTACCTAAGGAGAAGCTTGAAGCATGTAGGCGAAGAGCGGGCTTGGTACAGCCCATCATATGAGCTGGAGGGGGAGAATTGTTGGGTCCAGCCCATATGTGGGTTTGGACAATTGGGTCTATTGAGCCCAAATCAGTAATTAAGAGAGAAAGGGCAAAATTGGGCAGCGTGCAGTGTGGGTGTGTGCACAACAGTGAGATTGCAGCGTCCGGCGGCGTGCGAAAAAAAAAAGAGGAGAGAGAAATAGAGAGAGAGAAAGTAAGGTTTCTGAGTTTTTCTGCTTGACGATCGGTGGCCAAACATTGTCAGTTTCGGCCCAAATTTTATGTGGAGAATCCTTGCAGCAAACTCTATAATCCTAACGGTGTTGATCTGCAGTTTACCCTCTCTAAGGTACTTTCCTGTGATATCCACTTTGTGAGACCTAGAATTCTCTTTTGAGGAGATCCATCCTACGTGATGAAGATATGCTATCCTTGAGCCAAGATATATGATCTTGATGTTATTCTGATCCTCTAGTTATTCTAGAGAAGACCTACTATAAACCTGTTATCATTATTATTGATAGTGGAAGTTTGAGGTGGACTATGGTCCCGTGGTTTTTCCCACATTGGGTTTTCCACGTTAAAAAGATTTGGTCTCACTGTGTGATTGATTTATTGCTCTATTGTTTATACTGTGCTGATTGATATTAGCATTTTGATATCAAGTTGGTATTTTGATGAGGAACCCATTTTGATACACAAAGAGGGAAAAGATTATTCCGCATTAACAGGTTTCTTCCCAACAAATATAACTATCTAAAGTTATGCATACTCTAGTTTGCAGTATAAATAATCTATAATTAGCTCAAATCAACATACTGAAATTAACTAATTACATAACATAATTTATAATTAGCCTTCCTCTCTCTCTCTCTCTCTCTCTCTCTCTCCATCTCTCTCTATATATAGAACAAGAGCCGAGCCGTGGAAGCATTCTGTTTCCGACACATCTCTCTGACAATGGAGCACTCGCAGCCAATATTCCGTGTAACACCTCTTCTCCTTTTCTTTTCTTTTTCCCAGTAATCCTATCTCAAAGCTTTAATCCTTCAAACTCCAACTTTTCTTGGTTACGTGCAGGTGTTGATGATTTTAGTGCTATGGACGGTGGTAACAGCGACGTTCATAGGGATCGCTGAGGGCCATCGCCACCACCGGCGGGCAGGTGGTGCGGCGGAGCTAGAAGCCTTCCACTACGCGGCGGCGGGGGCAGGAGGATGCCGGGCCCACGTGGCCAGCCTAACGGACTTCGGCGGGGTGGGCGACGGGGTGACCTCCAACACGGCGGCCTTTGCGGCGGCCGTGGCCAACCTCAGTAAGGTGGCGTACGACGGCGGCGCGATGCTGGTGGTGCCGGCCGGTCGGTGGCTCACCGGGCCCTTCAACCTCGCCGACCACTTCACCCTCTTCCTCGACCACGACGCCATCATCCTCGCCACTCAGGTCCGCCTCCCTCCTCCGCCCCCTTCCCCCACCTTCTCCTCCATCTATTTCGATGTAGAGTGCATGTTCATAATCGTTCACGGCATGTTTGCCATTACCATCGCCTCTATCATCCACGTTGCCTTCATCCTCGGTGGTGATTATGGCTAGTAGCCCTTCCTATCGTGTCCGTTCATCTGACAGCTCTCGCCAGATGAACGGTGACGATGAAGAATAGATTCATCACTAGTGAACCCCACCAGAACGTTACATAGCGAGTGTATACTATTCTAACGTTTCCTTCATCTCATCTCCAAGGAGAATTCACAAGTCTAATCCGATGTGCATAGTCACCGCTTTGGACTGATGAGGGAAAAGAAGTGAACTAAGCCACTACAAATCTAAATTTTTCTTGATAATATTAATTTCTGAAATATTTGCAATTTGTATGGTAGATTTTTGACTATTTAGTATCTCTACTTTGATGTCTCAAAATAAGAAAACAGTAATATTTGTTTTGTTTTATTATTATTATTATTATCATTATTATTATTATTATTATTATTATTATTATTATTATTATTATTATTATTATCATTTCTCTTGTATGTCATATCCTTGTATGTGAACATCAATAATCTTGGATTAGAATCCACATAAAAAATTTCCTTTCAAATTTGAAGATCTTGAACATAACGCTCCAAAATTAATAAGTTTTAATTGAGAATGACATTCTTTCCGAGTGTAAGAACTTTAAGGTAGGAAAGGATGCGAGGAAACCAACATAAGAATGGAATGCAGTGTGGACCTTACCCTTACATTAATTTTAGGCTCCACCATCAGTCTAAAAGTTAGGTGGATGACTTTCTAACACAAAACTGCTCTCAAAACACAAACTCTCTCTTTGATATTTTGTAGGAAAGAGTACGGTCATCCAATCTCTCAGTGTTTTCTTTTTGACTAAACCTTGTAAATCTGTGTAGCTAATTGGGTTTCCTGAAGACAGCAAAACTCTATTAATGCTACAAACTTGGCAGAACAAGTTAGATTTCAACTGCAGCTTATATAACATAAATTTCTATTCTGCAATCCCATTTTATGGCTTCTCACACTGCAACTTGGATAACATTGCTTATGAATTGCATGGATACTCTTTTTTTTTTTTTGTTTATTGGTAGCTAATAGAAGCTTTAATACTATGTTCTTTTGTTCAATCTGCATCAACTAAGACAATTAGTGATATGCTTATGCAGGATATTAATGAGTGGCCGATCATTGACCCTTTGCCCTCCTACGGTAGAGGAAGAGATGCGGCTAGGGGTAGATACAGTAATCTCATCATGGGATATAACCTAACCGATGTGGTCATAACAGGTAGTATATACGTTGCATATTTTCAGTACTTCTATCACATTACTTCTAAATTCATAAAGCCTGCGTCGTGTTGTCATTCCATGATCCCCTAAAATTTAATAAAAAAATTATTTTTAATCAAAAACTATAACATTTAATTCAGTTTATGATGTTTTGGCGTGCTTTGATTGACAAGAAGACACATATATATCATTATCTAACTTGTTTGCATCATAGATGGGGAACAGAATATAATTTGATTGCAACATACCACGTCCTGATGCTAACAAGTTTTATTGTTATTTTTAGGGAATAATGGAACTATCGATGGACTCAATTAGGGAATAATGGAACTATCGATTGAAACCTGGTGGAAAATGTTCCGTAACAAAGAACTCGATTACACTCGTGGATACCTCATTGAATTGATGTACTGCAAACAAGTGCTGATTTCCAACATTACATTGGTTAACTCTCCATCGTGGAATGTCCATCCAGTGTACAGCAGGTTTATATTAATAATCTACTTTCAGAACACTTGAAGGCTTCTTTTGCTTTCCATTCTATTGTTACAATCTGATGTTAACGTGAATGAATGCACTGTGCAGCCACGTAATCGTCTCAGGCATCACAATTCTTGCACCGGTCAACTCTCCCAACACTGATGGGATCGATCCAGGTGGATATCGTACCTACATTTACTTGGGTTGTAGATTCTATGTTGCTGTTTCGATTGATTCTTTTTGGTGGTTTCTCTCTTCTTCACAGACTCATCCTCCAATGTCCGCATTGAGGACTGCTACATAGTCTCAGGCGATGACTGCATCGCCATTAAAAGCGGTTGGGATGAGTACGGGATTGCATTCAACATGTCAAGCAAACACATAGTGATCAGACGGCTCACCTGCATCTCCCCCACGAGCGCTGTCATCGCCCTGGGAAGCGAGATGTCGGGAGGAATCCAAGATGTCCGGGCCGAAGACATCACGGCCATCCACTCCGAATCCGGCGTCAGGATCAAGACGACCATCGGAAGGGGAGCTTACGTGAAGGACATATTCGTGAGAAGAATGAATCTGCACACAATGAAGTGGGTCTTCTGGATGACGGGCACCTACGGGCAGCACCCGGACGACAAATTTGATCCGAAAGCCATTCCGGTGGTGCAGAATATCAGTTACAGCAACGTGGTGGCCGAGAACGTGACCATGGCCGCGAAGCTGGAGGGGATTCCCGGCGCGCCCTTCACCGGAATATGCATCTACAATGTGACGGCGGAGGTGGTGAAGTCGAAGAAGCCGATTTGGAACTGCACCGACGTCGAGGGCGTATCGAGTCACGTGACGCCCACTCCCTGTGCGCAGATTCCGGAATATCCAGATCGTATAACGCATTGCCCCTTCCCGGAAGATGATCTACCTGTGAATGGTGTTGGGCTAGAGGAGTGTGCTTATCAGAGAGCCAAACCATGAGTTGAGATGCTTTCTACAACTCATGGTTTAATGGCATAACCTATGATGTCCTGAAGCTTGGCAGATTAAAATGTTTGCCTTGAACAAAGGCAGATGTAATTGATCATATAATATCCAAAGGCAGATGAAATATCCAATAATATTTCATTGCTATAAATATGGATTATTGAAAAAATAAGACATGTTATTTATTTGAATGCTTTTCTTCAACTTGGAAGTGTTATATTCTTTATTTGATACGAATAGTTAGAAATGAATTTTTCAAAGAGAGGATGACTTATGATTGTCACTAAAACGATTGATTTTATCCCTAACATTTGAATTCATAACCCAATGTATCTTCACTTTTAAATACCACGTAAGCATCCTATGTTGTAGAGGACAGGTCGATTTATTTGAGAACTTTTTCTATGATCATATCTGAATCATGTTATGCATGAACATGCTTCATTAGATCCTATAGAATAAAATAAGTGAGGTGGGATGATTCGATATTCCATTTATTCCACTTCCTTATTTACAGTATGGAAACATATTCATTTCCTCTTCATCGATCCAAATCTATAACACTATCAGAGTGAAATAAGAGATCTAAGGAAGAACATAGGTTGGACTTTATTAGTAACAAGTAAATATTTTGTACGTAAAAAAATAAAGATATTAAGGGGATAAACACCAATCAAAAAATATGAGGCAATCCAAAATACACTTGATTATGATCAAATTTATAAGCCGACTTGGATATCGAGCATTTACCTATAAGAACTAAATTAGTTGCAATAAATAGTTGCAACCCTAGAAAATAGAATTTAGTAAATCATTTCTTGCATAGAGTCATTATATATGATACGTGAAGATATGTATGAAAAGTAGATTTTATACGAATCTATTTTTGCCATTCATTTCGATCTTGCTCGAGCCGAATGATAAAAAATTATCATATTTGGTTCCTTCAGGGGGTGGATCCATAAGAATTCACCTATCCCAATAACAAAAAAACTTGACTAGAACGATACTATATTAAGAGGAAGTTCGCAGGGTGGCCATGAAAGGCCTAGGTCGCACGTTGGTGAGGAAGTTCTGCTCAAACTCCCTGGTGAGCTGGTCAAAGGACAAGACCGAAGATTGGCGCAGTCGGCTGAATCACGCTCGTACCGGTCCCCTCAGGGTGGTTGGAAATGCCCGACACATCAATGCATCAAAGGTGCCATAGAGGGCCATCTGAGCCCGAAATGCGGAGACATGCTCGGCGGGATCGGAACCGTCGTCATATGTCTCCTATACCGACAGCCTGAAGTTGAGGGGTACCGACTTGTCCTGTACTTCCTGTGTGAAATGGGACCTGCCTGAGCCGCCTTCGCTAGACTCGCTGGGTGATTTTTGGAACTCGCGCTAGAACTCGTCCAAGCATTGGTTGACTCGGGACAACTGGGCCCTGAGCGAGTCGTCCACCAAGTCAAACGATACGGTGTCAGGCTCGAAGTGGGGTAGTGTGACATAGCAGAGTGCGGGTATGCTTTGCTCGGGTGAACCTCTCGGATTCGTTGCTTGCTCTCGGGCTTCCCCCATCCCGACATGCTACCCACTCGGCCTATGTCGGGTCGAGTCAGTTGGGGGAGGCGCTAGCCACACGATATGAGGAATGAGCGGAGCGAGCATCTGCATCATGCCCACCATGGCTTGCACTTGTTTGGTCAGGTTGACGAATGCCTCGGGTGTCACGGCCGAGGGTCCCATGGTTAGTCCAATAAGATGTGTATATTGGATCTTTTGAGACAATTATTGGTCTTAGAATGTAATTCTGATCGGTCAATAAAAATACATGTCAATATAATTTTTTTTTTAGATTAGTTAATCTATCTTGGAAGGCAAAAATGGGTAGAGTAAATCTATTTTTATTTTATTTAAAATTAATGTCCTCTTCCTCTGCATGTAGGAAATGAATAAAATAAATCAATTAAATCACGAGAAGTGCTTCAATAGAAGTTAAACTTCCATTCATCTACATCTCTTGTTTCTTATTCCCATTCCTCCTTCCTTTTGCAAGCTTTCTAATATTTTTTATTGCAAGTGTTCCGATCCTTTCTATTGCAAGTGTTTCGATCATTCCTATTGCACGCTTTCTAATCTTTCCTATTGCAAGTGTTCTAACCTTTCCTTACTGCAATTTTATCTCTACATTTGCTTTAAATATGAGGAACTTTGAATTGTTCTAGCCTTGCATTTGATATATCTCCTGTTTAGACATAACGATTTGAATCTATGAAACTTCTGAGATTTTGACCTTTCTACCTTGTTATAGTTATAAATTTATGCACTAACCTCTGATTTGGACAAAACTTATTTGATCTGAATATAGACTCATAAACCTTTCTTTCGTTAGCTTATTTTAAGAATTCGGAGTAAGTTTGCCTTTCCAAACTTCTGTTTCAAATAAGCCTACGAATTCTGTAAAATAGGGATCGTAATTTCTGACCTTTTGATACTGAACTGCCTATAAGTCCCTGTTGGATACTTTGATTTATTCCAAACTTATTTCATTTTAAACTAGAGACGTAGATCTTTCATTTAATACCTAGATTGAAAGATTTAGAGTCCAAATGCCTGCCCAGTTTTCTGTTGAACTGACCCTGTGAATTCTATAAAATTAAGATTTGTTCTTTGATCATAGGTTACTAAATCTATTGTAACTCTTTGTTGAAAACTTCGATTCATACGAAAATTATTTTATTTAAAATAAAATTGAAATATCTTTCATAATAGCTTTCTTGAGTATATTGGAGCATGATTGATAGTTTGAATCATTTGTTCAATGTGCCTCTCAAATTCTGTTAGAAATCGAGCTTTGGTCGATTTCACATATTCTAGTTTCATTCCATTGAAAATTGATTTCATTTAGCTTTCTTATCCAATTAAGCTTTATATTACTGCTTTGAATTCTTGTATGCTCTTGTCCTTAAAATTATTTGCATTCTTGAAATATATTGTGTAACATTTATGCTATATCGTATTAACTCATATAGGCACATGTATATCCCATTGTTCCGCATTTGCTTTCGATATGTACCTATTCCAGTTTCATTCCTTTGGACATTGAATTTTATCTAACCTTCTTATTTGAATTCAGTTATATGTGATTGCTTGGAATCCTTGAATGCTCTTGCTTTCATTTCCTTTCAAATCTGAATATATTTGTGAAAGATTATGCTTACATCGTATTGACTTGTAAAGGCGCATGTATATTTTGTTGTTCCGCGTGTGCTTCCGATATGTGCTATTTATTATTTATACTATCCTTTTGTACTTTGGTGTTTATGAGATACTGTGAACCTTTGCCAGAAATGGTAAAGAGAGTTATGCATAGAGCCTGCGATGTTTTACCGGTCCCCTCTGACTTCACTTAGACGTGGGTGGATGGAGCTCCCAAACGTGAGAGACTTTTGTCTGATGGTCATTCAGAAATGGATGAATCACATTCTGTCTATGGTCCCACTACACTTTCTGTATGTTTGATATGATATCCAGAGCTTTGGTTATGTATTTATGTATGCGCTTTGGATAAGAATGATAAGAATGCAACGTCAAATACGACGTTTCAGCTTTTGTTTCATATTCATTCTTTGATATGTTCTGAAATATTTCCTATGCTATTGATATGTTCTGAGATGCTCCCTATGCCTCTGAAATGTTCCTACGCCATTGATATGCTTTGAAATATTTCATATGCCATTGATATGTTCCAAAATGTTTCATTTATCATTAATATGCTCCGAAACATTTCATACACCGTTAATAAGCTCCGAAATGTTTCATTCATTATTGATATGCTCTGATGATTCAATATTGTATTTATTCCACTTCCTTATTTACAGTATGGAAACATATTCATTTCCTCTTCATCTATCCAAATCTATAACACTATGAGAGTGAACTAAGAGATCTAAGGAAGAACATAGGTTGGACTTTATTAGTAATAAGTAAATATTTTGTATGTAAAAAAATCAAGATATTAGGGGGATAAACACCAATCAAAAAATATGAGACAATCCAAAAAACACTTTATTATGTTCAAATTTATAAGCCGACTTGGATATCGAGCATTTACCTATAAGAACTAAATTAGTTGTAACCCTGGAAAATAGAATTTAGTAAACCTTTTCTTACATAGAGTCATTATATATGATATGTGGAGATATGTATGAAAAGTAGATTTTATACGGATCTATTTTTACCATTCATTTCATTCTTGCTCGAGTCGAATGATGAAAAATTATCATATTTGGTTCCTTCAGGGGGTTGATCAATAAGAATTCACCTATCCCAATAACAAAAAAACTTGACTAGAACGATACTATATTAAGAGGAAGTTCGCAGGGTGGCCGTTAAAGGCCTAGGTCGCACGCTGGTGAGGAAGTTCTACTCGAACTCCCTGGTGAGCTGGTCAAAGGACAAGACCGAAGATTGGCGCAATCGGCTGAACCACATTCGTACCGGTCCCCTCAGGGTGGTCGGAAATGCCCGGCACATCAATGCATCGGAGGTGCCATAGAGGGCCATCTGAGCTTGAAATGTGGCGACATGCTCCGCAGCATCGGAGCCACCGTAATATGTCTCCAATGCCGACAGCCTAAAGTTGAGGGGTACCGACTTGTCCTGTACTTCCTTTGTGAAAGGAGACTTGCCTGAGCCGCCTTTGCTAGACTCACTCGATGATTTTTGGAACTCGCGCTAGAACTCGTCTAGGCATTGGTTGACTCGGGACAGCTGGGCCCTGAGCGAGTCATCCGCCAAGTCAAACGATATGGTGTCAAACTCGAAGTGGGATAGTGTGACTTAGCAGGGTGCGGGTATCCTCTGCTCGGGCGGACCTCTCGGGTCCGTCGCTTGCTTTCGGGCTTCCCCCATCTCAATTGGCTACCCACTCGGCCTCAGTCGGGTCGGGTCAGTTGGGGGAGCCGCTACCCACATGATCTGAGGAATGAACGGAGCGAGCGTCTACATCATGCCCACCATGGCTTGAACTTGTTTGGTCAGGCTGAGGAATGCCTCGGGTGTCACAGCCGAGGGTCCCGTGGTTAGTTCGAGGGGTGACAACCGCGAGTCATTGAAAAGGTGCCAGTAGTGATCTGGCGTCGAGGCCGGGATCCCCCCATCTCCGAGGGTGGGGAGGGACTGATTTCCGGGCTCGATGGAGGGGAGAAAGGTCGATGGTGTTGGGCTGATAGCCTATATTCAGCCCATGTGGGCTAGGGCAGCCCACAGCCCACACCTCCTCTTAACCTAACCATAATTAAGATTAGGGGGGTGTGGTGGCTACGTTTTAGAAGCAGAAAAAGGCTATAAAGGTAGAAAAGGAAGAGAAAGAAAGGGAAGAAGACAAGGACAACGCAAAGAGACTGTTCTCAATCATCTAGCAGTGTTCTCATCTCAGGTTAGATTAAATCTATAGTAGACTCTTGCTGTGATTACTTGGGGAGGTTTTAGATATTGTGGGCAGTGACGTGATCCTTGTATCCCAGTTATTCTCTTGTGGTTGTTGCTAGGGTTTTGGGCAAGAGATTGAGATTTGTATATTCATTATTCTCATAGTGGATTATCTCTAGTTTACCCCGTGGTTTTTACCCTTCACATTGAAGGGGTTTTCCACGTATATCTCGGTGTTTTGTTTGATTATGTTTCCATTTTATTCCGCTACGTATTATGGTCTTCTAGTATTTGTTCATATACAAAGGTTATTCCTCTTTATATCCCCATCAACTGGTATCGGAGCGGGGTTTTGGTGATTTAATTTTTGTATATTGAACATGGAGGCTAGTAATGTTTCTCGCATGATTAGTTTGAATGGAAATAATTGGATGATATGGAAACCAAGAATGGAAGATCTCTTGTATTGCAAAGATTTGTATGGACCTTTGCAAGGGGATAGTGCAAAACCTACAACTATGACAGATGATGAGTGGAAGAGGTTAGATCGAAAAACAATTGGGTTTATTAGACAATGGCTTGATGATAGTGTCTTTCACCATGTTTCTACTGAAATTTCTGCATATTCTCTTTAGAAAAAATTGGAAAGTCTCTATGAAAGAAAAACAGCTGACAACAAAGCTTTTTTGATCAGAAAACTTGTGAACCTAAAATATAGAGAGGGTGCTTCTATTGCTGAGCATTTGAATGAAATGCAGAGTATTACTAACTAGTTATCCTCTATGAAAATGTCTCTTGATGATGAGTTGCAGGCATTGTTACTTCTCAGTTCATTACCAGAAAGTTGGGAGACACTAGTGGTTTCCCTTAGTAATTTTGCGCCAGATGGTATTGTCACTATGAGTCAATTAACAAGCAGTTTGTTGAATGAGGAGTTGAGAAGAAAGAGTTCGGCAACATCTCAGAATGATTCACAGGCACTTATCTCAGAGAACAGAAGAAGGTCAAAGTCTAGAAGCAGTTCACGTATGGGTAGGAGCAAGTCAAGATCAAGAAAAGATATTGTTTGCTATAACTGTGGTGAGAAAGGACATTACAAGAACCAATGTAAGCAACCTAAGAAGAACAAGAAAAAGGGAAAAGAAGTGGAGTCTACAAAGTCAAAGGATAATACTACAGCTACAGTGCAGGGTGGTGATTATTTGATTTTGTCTCCTTCTGATGATATTTTTTCTTGTGTGTGTCAGGATCTTGAGTGGGTGATTGACACAGGTGCTTCTTATCATGCTACACCTCGGAGAGAGTTTTTTGCTACATATAGGTCTAGAAACTTTGGTGTTGTCAAGATAGGCAACTATGGCACATCAGACATCATTGGCATGGGTGATATCCATTTAAAGACTAACCTTGGCTGCAAGTTGGTACTTAAGGATGTGAGGCATGTGGTTGACTTGAGGCTGAATTTAATTTCAGTTGGAAGACTAGATGATGAAGAGTATGAAAGCAGATTTCACATAGGGCAATGGAAGCTCAGTAAGGATTCTCTTGTTATAGCTAGTGGAAAGAAATGTCATACTTTATACAGGTTGCAGGCTAAAGCTTATGGTGAGCAGTTAAATGCTACAGAGAAAGACTTTAGTATGGAGTTGTGGCATAGGCGATTGGGACACATGAGCGAGAAGGGGCTGCAAGCTCTTTCCAAGAGAGAGGTATTACCAGATCTCAGAGGTATACATCTGAACCCTTGTATTGATTGTTTGGCTGGTAAACAACATATAGTTTCATTTGCTAGTGTTGCTTTGTTTAGAAAAATGCATGCCTTAAACCGTGTTTATACAGATGTATGTGGTCCTTTGAGGACAAAAACTCTTTGTGGGTCTGTTGATGTTCTTGGTATAAGTGGTACACTTTATTTTGTCACTTTTATAGATGATTTTTTCAGGAAAGTTTGGGCTTATGCTTTGAAGACCAAAGATCAGGTTATTAATGTCTTCAAAGAGTTTCATGCCAAGGTTGAAAGGGAGACAGAAAGGAAATTAAAATGCATAAGATCAGATAATGGTGGTGAGTATACGGGATTGTTTAATGACTATTGCAGGTCACATGGGATCCAACATGAGATGACAGTTCCTGGTACACCTCAGCATAATGCAATTGCAGAGAGGATGAACCGCACTATCATGGAAAAGATCAGATGTATGCTTTCACAGGCCAAGCTACCCAAAAGGTTTTGGGATGAGGCTTTGAGAACTGCAGTTGATGTGATCAACTTATCACCATGTACAGCCCTAGATGTTGATGTTGCAGAGCATGTATGGTCAGGCAAAGATGTTTCCTACAAGCATTTGAGAGTGTTTGGTTGTCGTGCATTTGCACATGTTCCAGATAATAAGAGGTCCAAGCTGGATGGTAAGTCTAAAGAATGTATTTTTCTTGGTTACTCACATAATCAGTTTGGTTACAGGCTTTGGGATCCAGAAAAGTAGAAGGTGTTCAGGAGCAGAGATGTGGTCTTCTTTGAGGATCAAACCTTTGAGGATTTGAAGAAGAAGGTACCAGCCAAGACTTCTGCAGAAGGATTAGCATATTGTGACCCAGTTATTCCTCCAGTATATCAGGGTGATGGGGGAGATGTGCAGGAAAATAGTGTAGAGCCTGATGTTGATTTACCTGCAGGACATGTTGAGCAAGAAGAAGTAGGAGAGCAAGTTCCCGCAGAACCTCAGTTGAGAAGATCTTCTAGACAACGTCAACCTTCCAGAAGATACTCTACAGATGAGTATGTAATGCTTACTGATGCAGGTGAACCAGAGAGTTACCAGGAAGCAGTTGAGAGTGAGCAGAAAGAGAAGTGGTTAGTTGTTATGCAGGAAGAGATGGATGCTCTTCAGAAGAACCACACTTATGATTTGGTGCTGCTACCAAATGGAATGAAGGCCTTGAAGAACAAGTGGGCTTTTAGGTTGAAGGCTCAAGAATATTGTTCTCAACCAAAGTAAAAAGCTAGATTGGTTGTGAAAGGCTTTGGTCAAAAGAAAGGTATTGACTTTGAAGAGATATTTTCTCCTGTTGTTAAAATATCTTCTATTCGTGTTGCTCTTGGTATTGCTGCTAGCCAGGACTTGGAGGTTGAGCAGTTAGATGTGAAGACAGCTTTCCTTCATGGTGATTTGGAGGAGGAAATTTATATGGAGCAACCAGAAGGCTTCAAAGTCAAAGGTAAAGATAATTTTATCTGCAAGTTGAAGAAGAGCTTGTATGGGCTAAAGCAAGCTCCAAGATAGTGGTACAGAAAGTTTGATTCATTTATGACAGAAAATGGATACAAAAGAACGGCTTCAGATCATTGTGTGTACATCAAATGGTTTGGTGAGGATTTTATTATTCTCTTACTTTATGTTGATGACATGCTTATTCTTGGGAAAGATATGTCTAAAATTGACAGGTTGAAGAAGGAACTGAGTGAGTCTTTTACAATGAAGGACATGGGGCCAGCAAAGCAAATACTAGGCATGCAGATTTCCCGTGACAGGAAAAACAAGAAGATTTGGTTGTCACAGGAGAAATACATTGAGAAGGTATTGGAAAGATTTAGTATGAGCAACGCAAAACCAGTTGGTTCTCCTCTTACAGGTCACTTCAAGTTGTGCTCAGAACAGAGTCCGCCAAGTGATGAGGAGAAGGAGAAAATGCAAAAGGTTTCTTATGCTTTAGTAGTTGGAAGTTTAATGTATGCAATGGTATGTACAAGGCCGGACATCGCATATGCAGTGGGTGTTACTAGCAGATTTCTTACAAATCCAGGAAAAGAGCACTAGGCAGCAGTGAAGTGGATTTTTAGATATCTCAGAGGGAGCTCTAAGGTTTGTTTAAGCTTTGGAGGTGGATCACCTGTGTTGACAGGTTACACAGATGCAGATATGGCAAGAGATATAGATACGAGAAAGTCTACTTCAGGTTATGTATTTACTTTTGCAGGGGGAGCTGTGTCATGGCAATCCAGGTTACAAAGGTGTATTGCTCTTTCCACCACAGAAGCAGAATATATTGCTCCTACAGAGGTATGCAAAGAAATGTTATGGATGAAAGAATTCTTACAAGAATTGGGGCTGAAACAGAAAAATTATGTGGTGCATTGTGATAGCCAGAGTGCCATCCATTTGTATAAGAACCCAATGTTTCATTCCAAGTCAAAGCATATATATGTCAGATACCATTGGATTCGAAATGTATTTGAAGAGAAGCAGTTGCAGCTTCAGAAAATTCATACAGATGACAACGGAGTAGACATATTGACGAAGACCTTACCAAAAGAAAGACAGGAGATATGCCGACAGTTGGTCGGCATGGCTTCATATTGAGGAGTCATGGGACAGCCTCCCTTATGGGCTGAAGGGGGAGGTTGTTGGGCTGATAGCCCATATTTAGCCCATGTGGGCTAGGGCAGCCTACAACCCACACCCCCTCTTAACCTAACCCTAATTAAGATTAGGGGGGTATGGTGGCTACGTTTTAGAAGCAGAAAAAGGCTATAAAAAGGCAGCAACGAGGCAGATCTTGAGGGCCACGGGATTCCAAAGAGAAGAAGGAGAACAAGGCAGAAAAGGAAGAGAAAGAAAGGGAAGAAGACAAGGACAATGCAGAGAGACTGTTCTCAATCATCTAGCAGTGTTCTCATCTCAGGTTAGATCAAATCTTCAGTTGACTCTTGCTGTGATTATTTGGGGAGGTTTTAGATATTGTGGGCAGTGACGTAATCCTTGTATCCCAGTTATTCTCTTGTGGTTGTTGCTAGGGTTTTGGGCAAGAGATTGAGATTTATATATTCATTATTCTCATAGTGGATTATCTCTAGTTTGCCCCGTGGTTTTTACCCTTCACATTGAAGGGGTTTTCCACGTATATCTTGGTGTTATGTTTGATTGTGTTTCCATTTTATTCCGCTGCGTATTATGGTCTTCTAGTATTTGTTCATATACAAAGGTTATTCCTCTTTATATCCCTATCAGGTGGTTCTCCCTCGAGGAGAGCTTCTACTACATGCTTCTACGACATGGCCCTTCTTCTAGCGCCAAAATATTAGTGAACAAGTATACCATGGCTGATGAGTTAGCACAGTTTGGTCCACGGGTCAATGTCGGGAGCCTTCGATCGAGTGAGCTGTATGACGAGGTGGTCGTGCCCTCGGGAAGGGATGCTTGTTAGCGTTGGTCGGGCTCCGACCGATTGACGGCTCATCCTTGCGCGTTGGATGGTGACCCCTAGGTTGAGACGCTCGCAGCTCGCGAGTGGTCATTCGCCTGCAGAAATGGCCCTCGTCGGGTGATCCCCGACTTTGGCCCCTTCGATGAGCAAGTCAGTATTGGGTGGATTGTTTTCTATTTTTCTTCCCTCCTCTCACCTCTGGCCGGATGTTGACCAAGGGCTTTATACTATTGTACGAGGGTTAATAGCACGTCGGTTCGGCATGGCCGCTTACTCTCGAGGGATGGGACGACACTTATGACCGAGCTCTCGGGATGGGCCACGTGGAACAGCTTCTTGGTACGATTCTGAATTCACGTGTGGCTTCAGCTGTGACGTATCTTGGGCCCAAAATATGTCGTATCAAATAAAACTATATTAAGACGTAAAAAGGCTAAAGAGATAGGGCATAATTATTATGGAGAACCTGCATGGCCCAATGATATTTCAGTAGCAATTCTAGGTACTATTGCATAGGCTTGGTAATTCTAGAACCATTAATGTAGGCTTTGAAAATATTACCCAAATGGTACTTCGTTCCATATTATAAATACTCCATACAATGCCCAATAAGTTATTAGATGTTTTTTTTAATGGTTTCAATACCAATGAGATTATTGACAGCACTTTTTTTTAAGAATATTAATAAATTTTAAAATCTATTTCCTCATCCAATAGCTACAATAGACTTTTTGATTAGCAGCTCTTTGGTTAGGTATTGGGGCAACATTATCTATTGATAAATCGCTAACTTTAAGTATTTTTTAACTTAATTCAACTGTGAAATACCTGGATATAAGTATCTAAGAATAGTGACTTCAAAGTTACTATTCTTTGATACATTAATTTGATTATGATTATTTCATGAAAATACATATTGTGCCAAAAAGATTAAAAATAAATTTCTTCTTTCTTTACAAATTTTTCTTTCTATTTTTCTTAGAAAAAGAAGATGAAATAATTGTAATGGATTTAAAATGAAAATTTATTCTTAGGTAAATCAATTGTGAAATGCTTTTGTAGAGTGTCCAATATCTCTTTTATATCTTCTATGTGAACATATTCAATTCTCATATTGTTGGGTCCAGCCCATATGTGGGCTTGGACAATTGGACCTATTGAGCCCAAATCACTAATTGAAAGAAAGGGCAAAAGGTGAGGGTAGTAAAAAAAAAAAGAGCATGTGGCGTGTGTGTGTGCAGATGAGCGTGCAGCGAGCGACGGCGCAGAGAGAGAAAAGAGGAGAGAGAAAGATTAGGTTTCTGAGTTTCTGTTTGACGATCGGCAGCCAAACGTTGTCAGTTTTGGCCCAAATTTTATGTAGAGAATTCTTGCAGCAAACTCTACAATTCTAATGGTGTTGATCTAAAATTTACCCCCTCTAAGGTACTTTTCTACTATATCTACTCTATGAGACCTAGAATTCTCTTTTGAGGAGATCCATCCGATATGCTAGAGCTAAGATCTATGTTCTTGATGTTATTATGATCCTCTTATTATTCTAGAGAAGACCTATTGTAAACCTGTTATCATTATTATTGATAGCGAAAGTTTAAAATGGATTATGGTCCCGTGGTTTTTTCCACATTAGGTTTTCCACTTTAAAAGATTTGGTCTCACTGTGTGATTGATTATTTGCTCTATTGTTTATGTTATGCTGGTTGATATTTTCATTTGGATATCAAGTTGGTATTTTGATGAGAAACCCATTTTGATAGACAAAGAGGGAAAAGAATATTCCGCTTTAACAGGTTTTTTCCCAACAAGAAGAACATAGGTTGGACTTTATAAGTAATAAGTAAATATTTTGTTCGTAAAAAAATCAAGATATTAGGGGGATAAACACCAATAAAAAAATATGAGATAATCCAAAAAACACTTGATTATGATCAAATTTATAAGCCGACTTGGATATCGAGCATTTACCTATAAGAACTAAATTAGTTGCAACCCTGGAAAATAGAATTTAGTAAATCTTTTCTTACATAGAGTCATTATATATGATATGTGGAGATATATATGAAAAGTAGATATTATATGGATCTATTTTTACAATTCATTTCAATTTTGCTTGAGTTGAATGATGAAAAATTATCATATTTGGTTCCTTCAGGGGGTGGATCCATAAGAATTCACCTATCCCAATAATAAAAAAACTTGACTAGAATGATACTATATTAAGAGGAAGTTCGCAGGGTGGCCATGGAAGGCCTAGGTCGCACGCTGGTGAGGAAGTTCTGCTCGAACTCCCTAGTGAGCTGGTCAAAGGACAAGACCGAAGATTGGCGCAGTCGGTTGAACCACGCTCGTACCGGTCCCCCCAGGGTGATCGAAAATGCCCAGCACATCAATGCATCGGAGGTGCCATAGAGGGCCATCTGAGCGTAAACTGATTTACATCTAAACGTCGATTCGGAAAATACTAAACTTTGAAACACGATCGTAAATGCACAGAAGGCAGTAAGCTATTGAGGAGGTTTGCAATAAAGATAATATGCTCAAAGTAAATGCAAACCAAGATTTAGAGTGGTTCGGTCAATCTTTACCTACATCCACTTTTGGCTTCCTCCACCGACGAGATCACTGACGTCCACTAGAGGCCTTCCTTCAATAGGTGAAGGCCAACCACCCTTTTACAGTTTCACTCCTTTTGACAGGCTTAGGAGACAACCCTTACAAACTTTTCTCTCCTCTCTTGAAAGATCAAAACTTGGAAGAAAAGAGGGAAGAGAACTTCTAGAATTTACAACACTATTGAGCTCTAAAATCACAGAGTAAGATCAAGCTTTTGGTGCCTTTGGGTTACCCTTTCATTGCTGAAAGGGTGGGGTATTTATAGGCCCCAACCCAATTTGAATTTCGAGCTCAAAACTGTCAATTCCCAGAATTCCGGGGTCTAGCGGTTGCACCGCCTAGCAGAGCTCGAAGACTGAGCCTCTGGGCTGTATCACCTCTTGTCAGGGGTGGTTGCACCTCCTGCCAGAGCTCGGAGATCGAGCTTATGCGGTGCCACCGCTTGACTGGGGCGGTTGCACCGCCCAACCAGAGCTCGGAGACTGAGCCCTAGGCGGTGCCACCACCGACCCAGGCAGTGCCACCTCTGGCCAAGTAATTTGGGTCCGAATGGGCTGATCCATTTGGACCAAGTAATCTTAAGACATTTACTGCAACTTGCTTCAGTGCGTCAATCGCTTCTTCCGGTGAGCTTCCGTCGATCATCCGATGAACCCTCGGTGATGCTTCTGCGGACTTCCGGCAAACTCCTGGACTTGCGATGATCCACTTGGCAAGTTCCAACGAGCTTCTTTGGCAAGCTCCTGGACTTCTCGGATTTGTTCCCGTAGAACCTCCGATGACCGTCCGAACTTCCATCGAATTCTCGAACTCCCAACGTGATCATAGTGTTGACTCCGGCGCAACTCCTGCTACATGTCTTACTTTCATCGTAGTTAATCCTGCACATGTAAAACAAAACTTCGATGGAGACAATTAATCCTAAGCAATTAACCAAGTTGTCCGGCATGTCATTGGTCCCTCGACGCTTCGTCCGATTCTTCGGCGCATCGTCCTCTCCTGCGGCGTATTGCCCAATCGGCCAGTTGACTCTACAACTCCGATATCCTTGGCACAATACCCGCTCTTCTTGGCTCGATGCCCGAGTCCTCGACCCGAAGCCTTTTGTCGATACAACGACCGATCCACCGGCCCGACGTCCAATCTTCTGACATGTTCCTCCAGCACAACATGATTTTTACTGCTTTAATTGTCTCATCCTTATCGGAGCATCCTGCGTCACTCAAAACACAGATTAAAATATAAACACATATCAAGTGGTTTCATCATCAAAATATGAGATTCAACAATCTCCCCCTTTTTGATTATGACAACTACTTGATGACGAAGTTATCCTTAACTCCTGGAGTTTAAACAAACTCCCTCTATCAATATGTCATATTGATAGAACCTTGAATTCAAACTGAATTCAAGTCATTGCAATGTTCATCATGAATACTAGCAACACGTCATTATGAAGTTATGCATAGACTTATGCATAACATCATACTTCTCCCCCTTTTTCATCAACAAAAAGGAGAAGTCCAACTATTCTTGTGTTTGGAATATAAGTTTAACTCATTGCATGAAAAACATAATATCAAGTTTTATCATCATGTAGTTTTGAAGCTAAAAAATTTAGCAAATGTTACATCATGCTTAGAACATTCAAGCTATCATGTTTTAGATATGCAAGTTTTACAACATACAAGATAGAAAATTCAAAGATATGCAAGTTGACATATTTGCTTTTCTTTGCGATAGGTAAGATAGCACTTTTGCTTCTAGAAATATGCAAGTTAGCAATCTTTGCTTCTTTTTTTAGATGAGCAATTTCTTGCTTCCCTAGCAAAGTTTGAGCTAGCAATTTTGCTTCCAGTGCAAAGTGCAAGTTAGCATGTTTTGCATCTTGAGATAGGCAAGATAGCATATTTTTGCATTTTCTTGAGATTTCAATCTAGCAATTCTCGGTGATGTTCAAGATAGTAATTTCTTCTCTTTTGAGAAGTGCAATTTTTGCTTTCTTCTTGAATTGTGCAAGCCAGCTATCTCCCCCTTTGTCATTGTCAAAAAGAAGGGAAGACCCTTTATGTCAATTTCTAAATCATGACAAAGGTGAGTAATCATTCTTATTTCAAAATTCCATAATTAAGATAAACCTTGAATTCAAATTAAGGCAATTTTAATCATCATTTACACCATATGCAATACATCACATACATCATAATAAAAAGCATAAGTATTACATGCATCATTTTAGCAACAAATCATAGCATTTTATCATATGGCAAGATATCAGCAAATAAAATTACGATCCAAGTTATTGATATCTTAACATGATTCAAACATTTCAAGTATTTAGCAATCATAGCATTTCATCTATTTCTCATTCAAATATAGTACTCATAGTATCAATTCATATTTTTCTCCCCCTTTGTCATCAACAAAAAGGAGAACGATATAAACAAGTTTTAAATGTAAGTGCGGTAATGATTCAAGCCACAACTAGGTTTATGTCATTTTTCAACAAGTGATAAGATATCAATTTTACAAATAACTTAAGGAAAACATGACTTAGAGATAGCTTTCATTACTTCTTCCTCTTTATTTGTTATTATCTTTTTTGCATGAAGGAGGAAAGTCACTAGTGAACTTACTTGAATGAAGTTAAAATTGATAGGATATTAAAGCATACTTCATTTTTACAAGGATCAAGATATGTGTGTGAATCAAAGCCTTGCACGTGAAACTATTTCTCTAAAGATATAAGAAGGAATCATCAAATCCATTTCTCGAAAGTTATTTTTCATAAGATAAGTCTATGAGAGATGCATTTGCTAGTTGATTCCATATGTCAAAAATAAATGATATTTTTGGATTTTCAATTGTTTGGATCAAGAAAAATAAAATATAACACTTTCATGCATTCGGACATGGTTTTGCTATAGATTTTCAAACACAATCACGAAGATAAAACATGCTCATGATCATGAAAATTTTTGTATCCAAAACATATAATTTCCATCATATTATTAAGGCATGTAATAGTGTAAAGTTCTCATTATAGCAATTTAGTGAGTGAATTAAGGACGCCCGAAAAATGATTTTAATAAGTTCATGCATTCGGACATATTTTTGCCATATGTTTTTTAAATACACTCATGAAAATAATACATGCTTATCATCATGTATAACTTAAAATTTCATGCATAAAATTATCAATCATAGTATCAAAATATTTAATATTACATCATTATGCATTTCTTCAAGCATGATTTTATTTAATCAAAATCGAGAAATGACAATGGAAATCAACATGATACACATTATTTTTTCTTAACCACATATAGTATGATATTAAACTTCTTAATATTTTCATTAAGACATTAAGCATGGTTTTAATCAAAATCAGAAATAATCAAAATACACATTTTTTCTTCTTAAGAAAAACATACATAGGATCATTAGATTTAAATCTAACATTTTATTTCATTAACATGAAACATGTAATTTTTATTATTATTTTCAAATTACAGGAATGATCATATTTTTGCATTTTCAAATATTTTTTTAATATGTGATTTTTAAGAAAAATAATTATTCTAAAAAAAGAAAATGCATCATGAAAAACATCAAGTAATTTCAAAACAAATTAAGGGGTTTTCGATTACCTCATCGTTCAATGCCGTTAAGGTGTAGTTTGCCACCTCGCCTTTCTTGATTTTCTCCTCGTCTTTGGAGGAGCTCGATTCATCCCACTTTGTGTTTTTCTTCTTGCGTTCAAAGTAAGTAGTTCCGTTCTATTTGCTTTTTAATTTTTGTTTCATTTGTAGTTTAAGTTCACCATCACTTGAGCTTATGCTCGAGTGGTCTTTAAATGTTCTATGTCCAAAATCCTTCTGTTCTTTGGAAGGTTGTTTTGTTCATTTCGTTCATCATGTGCATTGTGCACCATTTCATATGTCATCAATAAACCGATAAGTTCTTCAAGTGGAAAAATATTTAAATCTTTTTTTTCTTGTATTACCGTTATTTTAGGATCCCACCTTTTGGAAAGGGATCTTAAGATCTTGCTTACGAGATCAAAAGTCGAAAAAGATTTACCAAGAACTCTTGATTATTAACGACATCCGTGAAACAGGTGTACATGTCGCCTATAGTCTCGCTTGGTTGCATTTGAAAAAGCTTAAAATCATGCAATAAAATGTTAACTTTCGTGTCTTTGACTCTACTAGTTCCCTCGTGCATGATTTCAAGTGTTTGCCACATATCAAAAGCCGTTTCACACATAGAAATCCGATTGAACTCATTTTTTTCCAAAGCGCAAAATAAGGCATTCATAGCCTTTGCGTTTAAAGAAAAATACTTCTCCAAATTCGACTATTTGTTCATCAATTTAGAGGGAAGTTCAAAATTATTTTCAATAATATTCCATAAATCCAAATTCATAGAAATCAAGAAAACTCTCATTCGAGTTTTCCAGTAAGTGTAGTCCAATCCGTTAAACAACGATGAACGAACAACCGATAAGCCCTCTTGAAAGCAATGAAGAGCCATTTCTCTTGGGTGTAAATCTGAAATGAGAAATACCAGGCTCTGATACCAATTGTTAGGATCAAGAGCACTAAGAGGGGCGGGTGAATTAGTGCAGCGGAAAACTTTCGACGATTAAAACTACGTTCGTACGATAAGAGCGATTTTGGTTGAAAAGCCGATTCGTAAATCACTTTAACTTGTGATCAAGCAAGATGTAGTTAAAGCAAGTCTATGAAGGCAGTTTGCAGTTATGATAGCAATTAGAATGTAAGTGTAAACTGAAATATGATGTTCGTATGATAAAACTGATTTATGTCTAAACACCAATTCGAAAAATACTGACCTTTGAAACACGATTGTTTATGCGCAGAAGGCAGTAAGCTATTGCGGAGGTTTGCAGTAGAGATAATATACTCAAAGTAAATGCAAACTGAGATTTAGAGTGGTTCGGTCAATCTTGACCTACATCCACTTTTGGCTTCCTCCACCGACGAGATCACCGACGTCCACTAGAGGCCTTCTTTCAATAGGCGAAGGCCAACCACCCTTTTACAATTTTACTCCTTTTGACGGGCTTATGAGACAACCCTTACAAACTTTTCCCTCTTCTCTAGAAAGATCAAAACATGGAAGAAAAGAGGGAGGAGAACTTCTAGTCTTTACAACACTTTTGAGCTCTAAAATCACAGAGTAAGATCAAGCTTTCGGTGCCTTTGGGTTACCCTTTCATTGCTAAAAGGGTGGGGTATTTATAGGCCCCAACCCAATTTGAATTTCGAGCTCAAAACTATCAATTCTCGGAACTCCGGGGTCTGACGGTTGCACCGCCTGGTAGAGCTCAAAGACTGAGCCTCTAGGCGGTATCACCTCTTGTCAGGGGTGGTTGCACCTCCTGCCAGAGCTCGAAGACTAAGCTTAGGCGGTGCCACCGCCTGATTGGGGCAGTTGCACCGCCCAGCCAGAACTCGGAGACCGAGATCAATTGGTTGCATCTCTCTTAGAGGCGGTTGCACCGCCCAGCCAGAGCTCAGAGACTGAGCCCTAGGCGATGCCACCGCGGACCTAGGCGGTGCCACCTCTGGCCAAGTAATCTGGGTCCGAATGGGCTGATCAATTCGGCCCAATTTGGGTTTGTCAAGGGCCCAATTGCTCCAAGATTAAGTTAATGGGATCACCTCCCATTTTTAACTTAATCATCGTGCTAACTACGAATTTCTTAAGATATTTACTACAACTTGCTTCGGTGCATCAATCGCTTCTTCCGACGAGCTTCCAGCGAGCTTCCGTCGATCATCCGATGAACCCTCAGTGATGCTCCTATGGACTTCCGGCGAACTCCTGGACTTGCGACGATCCACTTGGCAAGTTCCGACGAGCTTCTTTGGTAAGCTCTTGGACTTCTCGGATTTTTTCCCGCAGAACCTCCAACGACCGTCCGAACTTCCGTCGAATTCTCGAACTCCCAACGTGATCATAGTCTTGACTCTGGCATAACTCCTACTGCATGTCTTACTTTCATCGTAGTTAATCCTGCACATGTAAAACAAAACTTCGATCGAGACAATTAATCCTAAGCAATTAACCAAGTTGTCCGGCATGTCATTGGTCCCTCGACGCTTCGTCCGATTCTTCTGCACATCGTCCTCTCCTGCGGCCTATTGCCCAATCGGCCAGTTGACTCCGCAACTCCGATATCCTTGGCACAATACCCACTCTTCTTGGCCCAATACCCGAGTCCACGACCCGAAGCCTTCTGTCGATACGTCGATCGATCCACCGGCCCGACGTCCAATCTTCTGACATGTTCCTTCAGTACAACATGATTTTTCCTACTTTAATTGTCTCATCCTGATCGGAGCATCCTACGTCACTCAAAACGCAGATTAAAACATAAACACATATCAAGTGGTTTCATCATCAAAATACAAGATTCAACAATCTCCCCCTTTTTGATGATGACAACTACTTGATGACGGAGTTATCCTTAACTCCCGGAGTTTAAACAAACTCCCCCTATCAATATGCCATATTGATAGAACCTTGAATTCAAACTGAATTCAAGTCGTTGTAATGTTCATCATGAATACTTGCAACACTCATCATGAACTTATGCAGAGACTTATGCATAACATCATACTTCTCCCCCTTTGTCATCAACAAAAAGGAGAATTCCAACTATTCTTGTGTTTAGAATATAAGTTTAACTCATTGCATGAAAAACATATTATCAAGTTTTATCATCATGCAGTTTTGAAGCTAGAAAATTTAGCAAGTGTTACATCATGCTTAGAACATTCAAGCTATCAAGTTTTAGATATGCAAGTTTTACAACATACAAGATAGCAAATTCAAAGATATGTAAGTTGGTATATTTGCTTTTCTTTGCGATAGGTAAGATAGCACTTTTGCTTCTAGAAATATGCAAGTTAGCAATCTTTGCTTCTCTTTTGAGATAAGCAATTTCTTGCTTCCTTTGCAAAGTTTAAGCTAGCAATTTTGCTTCCATTGTAAAGTGCAAGTTAGCATGTTTTGCATCTTAATATAGGCCAGATAGCACATTTTTGCATTTTCTTGAGATTTCAATCTAGCAATTCTTAGTGATGTTCAAGATAGCAATTTCTTCTCTTTTGAGAAGTGCAATTTTTGCTTTCTTCTTGAATTGTGCAAGCCAGCTATCTCCCCCTTTGTCATTGTCAAAAAGAAAGGAAGACCCTTTATGTCAATTTCTAAATCATGACAAAGGTGAGTAATCATTCTTATTTCAAAATTTCATAATTGCGATAAACCTTGAATTCAAATTAAGGCAATATTAATCATCATTTACATCATATGCAATACATCACATACATCATAATAAAAGGCATAAGTATTGCATGCATCATTTTAGCAACAAATCATAGCATTTCATCACATGGTAAGATATCAGCAAGTAAAATTACAATGCAAGTTATTGATATCTTAACATGATTCAAACATTTCAAGTATTTAGCAATCATAGCATTTCATCTATTTCTCATTCAAATATAGTACTCATAGTATCAATTCATATTTTTCTCCCCCTTTGTCATCAACAAAAAGGAGAACGATATAAGCAAGTTTTAAATGTAAGTGCGGTAATGATTCATGTCATAACTAGGTTTATGTCATTTTTCAACAATGAGTGATAGGATATCAATTATACAAATACTTAAGGAAAACGTGACATGGAGATAGCTTTCATTACTTCTTCCTCTTTATTTGTTATTATATTTTTTGCATGAAGGAGGAAAGTCACTAGTGAGCTTACTTGAATGAAGTTAAAATTGATAGGATATTAAAGCACACTTTATTTTTACAAGGATCAAGATATGTGTGTGAATCAAATCCTTGCACGTAAAACTATTTCTCTAAAGATATAAGAAGGAATCATTAAATCCATTTCTCGAAAGATATTTTTCACAAGATAAGTCTATGAGAGATGCATTTGCTAGTTGATTCCATATGTCAAAAATCAATGATATTTTTTATTTTCAATTGTTAGGATCAAGAAAAATAAAATTTAATACTTTCATGCATTCGGACGTGGTTTTGCTATAGATTTTCAAATACAATCATGAAGATAAAACATGCTCATGATCATGGAAATTTTTGTATCCAAAACACATAATTTCCAACATATTATTAAGGCATGTAATAGTGTAAGTTTCTCATTATAGTAATTTAATGAGTGAATTAAGGACGTCCGAAAAATGATTTTAATAAGTTCATGCATTCGGACACATTTTTGCCTTATGTTTTTCAAATACACTCATGAAAATAACACATGCTTATCATCATGTATAACTTAAAATTTCATGCGTAAAATTATCAATCATAGTATCAAAATATTTAAAATTACATCATTATGCATTTCTTCAAGCATGATTTTATTTAATCAAAATCGAGATATAAAAATGGAAATCAACATGATACACATTATTACTTCTTAACCACATATAGCATGATATTAAACTTCTTAATATTTTCATTAAGACATTAAGCATGGTTTTAATCAAAATCAGAAATAATCGAAATACACATTTTTTTTTTCTTAAGAAAAACATACATATGATCATTAGATTTAAATCTAACATTTTATTTCATTAACATGAAACAGGTAATTTTCATTATTATTTTCAAATTACGAGCATGATCATATTCTTGCATTTTCAAATATTTTTATTAATATGCAATTTTCAAGAAAAATAATTATTCTAAAAAAAGAAAATGCATCATGAAAAACATCAAGTAATTTCAAAACAAATTAAGGGGGTTTCGATTACCTCATCGTTGAATGCTGTTAAGGCGTAGTTTGCCACCTCACCTTTCTTGATTTTCTCCTCGTCTTCGGAGGACCTCGATTCATCCCACTTTGTGCTCTTTTTCTTGCGTTCAAAGTAAGTAGTTCCATTCTTTTTGCTTTTTAATTTTTGTTTCATTTGTAGTTTAAGTTCACCATCACTTGAGCTTATGCTCGAGTGGTCTTCAAATGTTCTATGTCCAAAATCCTTCCTGTTCTTTGGAAGGTTGTTTTGTTCATTATGTTCATCATGTGCATTGTGCACCATTTCATTTGTCATTAATGAACCGATAAGTTCTTCAAGTGGAAAAATATTTAAATCTTTTGTTTCTTGTATTGCCGTTATTTTAGGATCCTACCTTTTTAAAAGGGATCTTAAGATCTTGCTTACGAGATCAAAAGTCGAAAAAGATTTACCAAGAACTCTTAGATTATTGATGACATCCGTGAAACGGGTATACATGTCGCCTATAGTCTCGCTTGGTTGCATTCGAAAAAGCTCAAAATTATGCAATAAAATGTTAACTTTCGAGTCTTTGACTCTACTAGTTCCCTCGTGCGTGATTTCAAGTGTTCGCCAAATATCAAAAGCCGTTTCGCACATAGAAATCCGATTGAACTCATTTTTGTCCAAAGCGCAAAATAAGGCATTCATAGCCTTTGCGTTTAAAAAAAATACTTTTTCTCCAAATCCGACCATTCGTTCATTAGTTTAGAGGGAAGTTGAAAACTGTTTTCAATAATATTCCATAAATCCAAATTCATAGAAATCAAGAAAACTCTCATTCGAGTTTTCTAGTAAGTGTAGTCCAATCCGTTAAACAATGATGGACGAACAACCGATAAAACCTCTTGAAATCCATGAAGAGCCATTTCTCACGGGTGTAAATCCGAAATGAGAAATACCGGGCTCTGATACCAATTGTTAGGATCAAGAGCACTAAGAGGGGGGGGTGAATTAGTGCAGCGGAAAAATTTCGACGATTAAAACTGCATTCGTACGATAAGAGCGATTTCGGTAGAAAAGCTGATTTGTAAATCACTTTAACTTGTGATCAAGCAAGATGCAGTTAAAGCAAGTCTATGAAGGCAATTTGCAGTTATGATGAAAATTAGAATGTAAGCGTAAACTGAAATATGATGTTCGTATGATAAAACTGATTTACGTCTAAACACCAATTCGAAAAATACTGAACTTTGAAACACGATCATAAATGCATAGAAGGCAGTAAGCTATTGAGGAGGTTTGCAGTAAAGATAATATGCTCAAAGTAAATGCAAACTGAGATTTAGAGTGGTTCGGTCAATCTTGACCTACATCCACTTTTGGCTTCCTCCACCGACGAGATCACCGATGTCCACTAGAGGCCTTCCTTCAATAGGCGAAGGCCAACCACACTTTTATAGTTTCACTCCTTTTGACGGGCTTAGGAGACAACCCTTACAAACTTTTGTCTCCTCTCTTGAAAGATCAAAACTTGGAAGAAAAGATGGAGGAGAACTTCTAGACTTTACAACACTTTTGAGCTCTAAAATCACAGAGTAAGATCAAGCTTTCGGTGCCTTTGGGTTACCCTTTCATTGCTGAAAGGGTGGGGTATTTATAGGCCCCAACCCAATTTGAATTTTGAGCTCAAAACTATCAATTCCCGGAATTCTGGGGTCTAGCGGTTGCACCGCCTAGCAGAGCTCGAAGACTGAGCCTCTAGGTGGTATCACCTCTTGTCAGGGGTGGTTGCACCTCCTACCAGAGCTCGGAGACTAAGCTCAAGCGGTGCCACCGCCTGACTGGGGTAGTTGCACCGCCCAACCAGAGCTCGGAGACCGAGATCAATTGGTTGCATCTCTGTCAAAGGCGGTTGCACAACCCAGCCAGAGCTCAGAGACTGAGCCCTTGGCGATGCCACCACCGACCCAGGCGGTGCCACCTTTGGCCAAGTAATCTGGGTCTGAATGGGCTGATCCATTCGGCCCAATTTGGATCTGTCAAGGGCCTAATTGCCCCAATATTAAGTTAATGGGATCACCTCCCATTTCTAACTTAATCATCGTGCTAACTATGAATTTCTTAAGATATTTACTGCAACTTGCTTCGGTGCGTCAATCGCTTCTTCCGACGAGCTTCCGTCGATCATCCGATGAACCCTCAGTGATGCTCCTGCGGACTTCCGACAAACTCCTGGACTTACGACGATCCACTTGGCAAGTTCCGATGAGCTTCTTTGGCAAGCTCTTGGACTTCTCGGATTTGTTTCCGCAGAACCTCCAACGACCGTCCGAACTTCTGTCGAATTCTCAAACTCCCAACATGATCATAGTCTTGACTCCAGCGCAACTCCTGCTACATGTCTTACTTTCATCGTAGTTAATCCTGCACATGTAAAATAAAACTTTGATCGAGACAATTAATCCTAAGCAATTAACCAAGTTGTCTGGCATGTCATTGGTCCATCGACGCTTCGTCCGATTCTTCAGCGCATCGTCCTCTCCTGCGGCCTATTGCCCAATCGGCCATTTGACTCCGCAACTCCGATATCCTTGGCACAATACCCGCTCTTCTTGGCCCGATGCCCGAGTCCACGACCCGAAGCCTTCTGTCGATACGTCGACCGATCCACCGGCCCGACGTCCAATCTTCTGACATGTTCCTCCAGCACAACATGATTTTTTCTGCTTTAATTGTCTCATCTTGATCGGAGCATCCTGCATCTCTCAAAATGCAGATTAAAACATAAACACATATCAAGTGGTTTTATCATCAAAATATGAGATTCAACACTAATATATAAATCAATTGATTCAGTCAAGTTAGTGAGATGATATCTGGAGCAATTATGTATTTAGGGCCCTTTATGCAAATGGATGCATCTCTAACTCTATATATATTACTTCTTAATACAATTTCTATCAAATTTAGTAAAATTTTATGTATCGATTCTTCAATACTTATTATCGTAGAATATCCATGCAACACTTTCTCAGAGTTTGCACATGGGATACATGTTCCTTCTAATTCTCAAGTAAAGCCCTTTGCATTGCAATAGCTATGGTATTAGCTTGACCTTTCATAAGGGATGATAGAACGAAAAGACTATTATAAAAATATTTATGTCTACTCTTGATTCAACATACCTCTACTGTAGTGTTCTCGTGGATCCTACTACTTCCTCTTAAATCATACTATACTAATACTATTATTTAATCATTTCATTGAATCATTTATTTCTCTTGAAATCATTTGTTACATCACGTACAAAACTTAATTATATACCACTTCTACGAATGGCTCATAATATGACTAACAATTGCCACTAATCATTATATCATCACATTATAGTTTATGCCTTAATGGTATAAATTATATTGTCATGATATAAGAAGTACTGTAGGGGCAAATAATGTTAGTCAAGAAAGCCAGATGAGAATCATGACATATGTAAGAAAGAAAAATAAATTTAAACTAAAACATAAAAATGAACCATGTCTTAACTTCTCAACGAAAGTGATATTGCCACAAAGAAAGAAGAAAAAAATGCCTATTAAGGAGCACGAACTTGGTAGATCAAATCTAATCACAAGCTAAGTAAAAGGATCAACATGCAAGGCAGTCTCGCCAATAAAATATATCCTACATAAAACATTATAGAAGCCCAACAAAAAATGAAAGTGTTAAAAGGGTGCAATCTGATGTAAGACCTGTGGAAAGATGCTATATTATACAAGGCTACTGTATCAGATGATGTGAACACCAATGAAATTTTTTTTTTCACATTTAGATAAGAATTTAAATTGATAATATACATGAATAATTTATGCATCATAAATCAGAAAAGAAAAGATCTAAGGTATTTAATCTCAAGAACTTAGGTCTGATATCAATTGTAAAAATAAAATCTATAATATGCTATATGTAATATGAAAAAAATTTAATTCAAAATTAAAATCAAATAATAATATATCGGATCTACAATGCATATCTTTCGGTGTCATCTTAGAAAAAACTTTATAAAATCTATAGGGACACCATCTTCGGATCTAAAATCCACTATATGTCAATCTAAAAAGAGAACTAGATTATCTTTTTTTCACTCTTTATATTTTTTTTCATATGACGACTTAGATTCGAAAGTTCAATAAAACAAAAAAAGTATTAAAAAGGTGTAATCCCGCAATTTACCCTAGTTGGATGTGATACTAGTTACAAGGCTACTGCATTAGATAATGTGAGAGACAATTAAAAAAGAAATTCTCATGATATGGTTCAACATATTGTTAGAGTAACAATTATTTCAGAAAAAAATATGCCAAAGGGTCAAGCCAAAACATTATAATGATAACAAATAGGGCTGAAAATATTATAATGATAACAAATAGGTCTGGTGTCATGATTAAGAAAGTAGCAACTATTGTACAAGCCTATAAGGGTCAACTTGAAACAAATTAATCTTAATATGATGATAATCAATCCATTTAAGTTTATTATAGCAGAGAGACAAATTAATTCATGATAGCTTTTGTCAAGTACAAATGGTTAAGACTTTACGATTTTATTATTGTGGTAACAAAAGACTTATGTGTTGCTCAATAATATGTCAACTAAAATATATCGGAGTAGGACAAATCACATTTTAAAGGAGAGATCAGACTGTCTCAACAAACATGTTATTTTCAACCAAGGACAATATAACTATCTAAAGTTATGCATACTCTAGTTTGCAGTATAAATAATCTATAATTAGCTCGAATCAACATACTGAAATTAACTAATTACATAACATAATTTATAATTAGCCTTCCTCTCTCTCTCTCTCTCTCTCTCTCTCTCTCTCTCCATCTCTCTCTATATATAGAACAAGAGCCGAGCCGTGGAAGCATTCTGTTTCCGACACATCTCTCTGACAATGGAGCACTCGCAGCCAATATTCCGTGTAACACCTCTTCTCCTTTTCTTTTCTTTTTCCTAGTAATCCTATCTTAAAGCTTTAATCCTTCAAACTCCAACTTTTCTCGGTTACGTGCAAGTGTTGATGATTTTAGTGCTGTGGACGGTGGTAACAGCGGCGTTCATAGGGATCGCTGAGGGCCGCCACCACCGGCAGGCAGGTGGTGCGACGGAGCTAGAAGCCTTCCACTACGCAGCGGCGGGGGCAAGAGGATGCCGGGCCCACGTGGCCAGCCTGACGGACTTCGATGGGGTGGGCAACGGGGTGACCTCCAACACGGCGGCCTTTGCGGCGGCCGTGGCCAACCTCAGTAAGGTGGCGTACGATGGTGGCGCGATGCTGGTGGTGCCGGCCGGCCGGTGGCTCACCGGGCCCTTCAACCTCGCCGACCACTTCACCCTCTTCCTCGACCACGACGCCGTCATCCTCGCCACTCAGGTCCGCCTCCCTTCTCCGCCCCCTTCCCCCACCTTCTCCTCCATCTATTTCGATGTAGAGTGCATGTTCATAATCGTTCACGGCTTGTTTGCCATTACCATCGCCTCTATCATCCTCGGTGGTGATTATGGCTAGTAGCCCTTCCCATCGAGTCCGTTCATCTGACAGCTCTCGCCAGATGAACGGTGACGATGAAGAATAGATTCGTCACTGGTGAGCCCCACCAGAACGTTACATAGCGAGTGTATACTATTCTAACGTTTCCTTCATCTCATCTCCAAGGAGAATTCACAAGTCTAATCCGATGTGCATAGTCACCGCTTTGGACTGACGAGGGAAAAGAAGTGAACTAAGCCACTACAAATCTAAATTTGTCTTGATAATATTAACTTCTGAAATATTTGCAATTTGTATGGTAGATTTTTGACTATTTAGTATCTCTACTTTGATGTCTCAAAATAAGAAAACAGTAATATTTGTTTTATTTTATTATTATTATTATCATTATTATTATTATTATTATTATTATTATTATTATTATTATTATTATTATTATTATTATTATTATTTCTCTTGTATGTCATATCCTTGTATGTGAACATCAATAATCTTGGATTAAAATCCACATAAAAAATTTCCTTTCAAATTTCAAGATCTTGAAGATAACGCTCCAAAATTAATAAGTTTTAATTGAGAATGACATTCTTTCCGAGTGTAAGAACTTTAAGGTAGGAAAGGATACGAGGAAACCAACATAAGAATGGAATGCAGTGTGGACCTTACCCTTACATTAATTCTAGGCTCCACCATCAGTCTAAAAGTTAGGTGGATGACTTTCTAACACAAAACTGCTCTCAAAACACAAACTCTCTCTTTGATATTTTGTAGGAAAGAGTACTGTCATCCAATCTCTCAGTGTTTTCTTTTTGACTAAACCTTGTAGATCTGTGTAGCTAATTGGGTTTCCTGAAGACAGCAAAACTCTATTAATGCTACAAACTTGGGAGAACAAGTTAGATTTCAACTGCAGCTTATATAACATAAATTTCTATTCTGCAATCCCATTTTATGGCTTCTCACACTGCAACTTGGACAGCATTGCTTATGAATTGCATGGATACTCTTTTTTTTTTTTGTTTATTGGTAGCTAATAGAAGCTTTAATACTATGTTCTTTTGTTCAATCTGCATCAACTAAGATAATTGGTGATATGCTTATGCAGGATATCAACGAGTGGCCGATCATTGACCCTTTGCCCTCCTATGGTAGAGGAAGAGATGCGGTTGGGGGTAGATACAGTAATCTCATCATGGGATATAACCTAACCGATGTGGTCATAACAGGTAGCATATACGTTGCATATTTCCAGTACTTCTATCACATTAATTCTAATTTCATAAAGCCTGTGTCGTGTTGTCATTCCATGATCCCCTAAAATTTAGATAAAAAAAATTATTTTTAGTCAAAAACTATAACATTTAATTCAGTTTATGATGTTTTGGCGTGCTTTGATTGACAAGAAGACACATATATATCATCATCTAACTTGTTTGCATCATAGATGGGGAACAGAATATAATTTGATTGCAACATACCACGTCCTGATGCTAACAAGTTTTATTGTTATTTTTAGGGAAAAATGGAACTATCGATGGACAAGGTGAAACCTGGTGGAAAATGTTCCGTAACAAAGAACTCAATTACACTCGTGGATACCTCATTGAATTGATGTACTGCAAACAAGTGCTGATTTCCAACATTACATTGGTTAACTCTCCATCGTGGAATGTCCATCCAGTGTACAGCAGGTTTATATTAATAATCTACTTTCAGAACACTTGAAGGCTTCTTTTGCTTTCCATTCTATTGTTACAATCTGATGTTAACGTGAATGAATGCACTGTGCAGCCACGTAATCGTCTCAGGCATCACAATTCTTGCACCGGTCAACTCTCCCAACACTGATGGGATCGATCCAGGTGGATATCGTACCTACATTTACTTGGGTTGTAGATTCTATGTTGCTGTTTCGATTGATTCTTTTTGGTGGTTTCTCTCTTCTTCGCAGACTCATCCTCCAATGTCCGCATTGAGGACTGCTACATAGTCTCAGGCGATGACTGCATCGCCATTAAAAGCGGTTGGGATGAGTACGGGATTGCATTCAACATGTCAAGCAAACACATAGTGATCAGACGGCTCACCTGCATCTCCCCCACGAGCGCTGTCATCGCCCTGGGAAGCGAGATGTCGGGAGGAATCCAAGATGTCCGGGCCGAAGACATCACGGCCATCCACTCCGAATCCGGCGTCAGGATCAAGACGACCATCGGAAGGGGAGCTTACGTGAAGGACATATTCGTGAGAAGAATGAATCTGCACACAATGAAGTGGGTCTTCTGGATGACGGGCACCTACGGGCAGCACCCGGACGACAAATTTGATCCGAAAGCCATTCCGGTGGTGCAGAATATCAGTTACAGCAACGTGGTGGCCGAGAACGTGACCATGGCCGCGAAGCTGGAGGGGATTCCCGGCGCGCCCTTCACCGGAATATGCATCTACAATGTGACGGCGGAGGTGGTGAAGTCGAAGAAGCCGATTTGGAACTGCACCGTCTTGAGTATCCAAAACAGTTATGTTGACCGGTCATAATCTAATACATGGTGCTTATTTCTATTTGACTCATTTCATCAAGATGAAATTGCTTAGGGAATAGTATGCTTGTTATGATATGATGAAGGATTTTAGAGTTAAAGGGCAGTAAGTGCTCGCAACTCTTGGGTATTATGCCAAGGTCTGGATTTGCAAAAATAGTTTCGACGGCTTCGGAGTAAGTTGCTCCGATTATATTGACATCCCATTTACCTCTAAAATAACAGCCCCTATCTTTTTTAGTGATTCCAATTAGTTCACAAATAGTACTATCAAAAATTCTAATTTGTGTTCCTAGTAGGTAAGTACTTAGGCTGTCATTATCTACATATAAGTTTGCATAAAATAGCCTAACTAACCTAGGATAAATTGGTTCATTTATTTGTAGCAGAGGTAGGGCATCTAGATGTGCAAACCACCTAATGGGTTCTAGGTTTCCTAGTTCATTGAGATCAACGTGTTTACCCTTATGGATACCTCTTGTTTCGAAGTTTGGAAACCTAAGAGCTACTTCTTTGGATCTAAAAAATTCTTGGTAATATAAATCTCCTTCAACCCTTTTCTCTTTTGATCTCTTAGGAGCCATTATCTAGACAAGATAGATGAAACTATAAAGAGTAGGTAAAATAATGAGAAGAGAGGAAAGATTTCATATTTTACCTTATTGAGAATCTCTTGGAAGATGGAGAGCTTGGACCAACAAGAATCCCTCTCCAAGGCTTTTAAATGTTGGAATGAAGGTTTAGAGAGGTTGTGGGAGAGCTTGAGGCAGTTTCTCATGGGTTGGGGGTGGTGTCACCGCCGGCCCTAACCCCTCGGCTTATAAAAGGGCTCACGGGCGGTGCCACCGCCAAAAAGAGCAGTGCCACCGCCTAGTGCCTGAGCGCTCAACCGGTGCTACCGCTGATTCTGGCGGTGCCACCACTGGCTTGCCGCGGAAGAGAAGAAAAAATTCTTTCTTCCCCCCTTTTGTTTTTCAGAGGTGTTCGACTCAAGATAGGTTGAGATGTTGGGTTGTACTTTAATATATCATTTGGAATCAAAAGAGAAGGATGAAATCAACTCCACAAAAGAACGGAACAAGGATGAGACATTTTTCGAAAAATACATTCAAACAAGCTTATTTTCAGGGACAATTTAACATGCCTAGTTCCCTTCTAATGAATTCAAATTGGTCTTCATTTAAGACTTTTATAAAAATGTCTGCTAATTGATGCTTTGTGTCAATAAATTCTAGAATGACATTATTGTTAAGGACATGATCGCATATGAAATGATGCCTAATATCGATATGCTTAGTTCTAGAGTGCTGAATTTGATTTTTGGTAAGACATATGACACTTGTATTATCACATTTTATGGGAATGTTTTTCAAGTGAATTCCATAGTCTTCTAATGTATTTTTCATCTAAATAACTTGTGCACAGCATGCATTTGCAGCAATGTATTCAACTTCCGTCATAGATAGTACAATTGAATTTTGTTTCTTGGAAGTCCAAGAAATAAGTGCATGTCCTAAGAATTGGCATGTTTCAGATGTACTTTTTCTATCTATCCTGCATCTGCCAAAATCGGCATCTGCATAAGCTATTAAATCGAATTTATCAGATTTTGGATACCACAATCCTAAATTTGGAGTTCCTTTAAGATATCTAAATATTCTTTTAACACTCTTAAGATGAGATAATTTAGGATTGGATTGAAATCTAGTGCAAAGTCCTACACTAAACAAGATATCCGGTCTAGTCGCGGTGAGGTAGAGTAGACTACCTATCATTCCCCTATATATTTTTTTATCGAAATTTTCACTATTTTCATCCATATCTAATTTAGTCGAAGTACTTATAGGGGTGTTTATCACTTTTGAATTATTCATGTTAAATCGTTTTAACAATTCTAATATATATTTAGATTGGTTAAGAAATATACTATCACTAAGTTGTTTGATTTGTAATCCTAGAAAGAAGGTTAATTCACCCATTAAACTAATTTCAAATTCATGACTCATACATTTGGCAAATGATTCACATAGCGATTCATCCGAAGAACCAAAAATAATATCGTCAACATAAATTTATACAATAAGAAAATTATTTTCAAAGTGTTTGATAAATAATGTAGTATCAACCTTGCCTTTGGTAAAATTATTTAAAATAAGAAAGGAACTAAGCCTTTCATACCTAGCTCTAGGAGCTTGTTTCAAGCCATAGAGAGCCTTAGTCAATTTGAATACATGATTAGGAAGAAGAGAGTTTTCAAATCCGGGAGGTTGTTCAACATATACTTCTTCGGAAATAAAACCATTCAAGAAGGCACTTTTGACATCTATTTGAAATACTTTAAAATTATTACTACTAGCATAGGCAAGGAGCATCCTAATGGCTTCTAATCTTGCCACAGGAGTGAAGGTTTCTTCGTAGTCGATACATTCTTCGTGGTTGAAACCTTTGGCCACTAATCTAGCCTTGTTTCTAACCACGATACCGCATTCATCTTGCTTGTTTCTAAAGACCCATTTAGTACCAATGACTAAATGGTCACTAGGTCTAGGAACAAGTTTCCATACCTCATTCATCTCAAATTGGTTCATTTCCTCTTGCATTGCTATGATCCAAAAATCATCTTTTAAGGCATCGTCAATGCAATTAGGTTCGATTTAAGAAAGGAAGGCGGCGTTAGCACAAAAATTCTTGAAAGAAGAATGAGTTTGAACCCCTTTTAATGTATCTCTTATAATTAGCTCCTTTAGATGAGCATCTATATACTTCCATTCCTTGGGTAAGGAAATTTCGGAAGAAGATGCCTCCAAGTTGCCATTTTTAGGGTGGGTTCATTGAAATCCAAATTATCAAAACCAAAATCATCATCAAAATTATTTTTCTTTAAATCAAAAATTTCATTAAAAACTACATGAATAGTCTCTTCTATAACTAAGGTTCTCTTGTTGAAAACACGAAAAGCCTTAGAAACTAAGGTTCTCATAAGATCTTCTTGACTCTTATTCAAATGGTCCAATAATATGTGTATATTGGATCTTTTGAGACAATTATTGGTCTTAGAATGTAATTCTAATTGGTCAATAAAAATACATGTCAATATAATTTTTTTTATTTTTTTAGATTAGTTAATCTATCTTGGAAGGTAAAAATGGGTAGAGTAAACCTATTTTTATTTTATTTGAAATTAACATCCTCTTCATTTGCACGTAGGAAATGAATAAAATAAATCAATTAAATCATGAGAAGTGCTTCCATAGAAGTTAAACTTCCATTTATCTACATCTCTTGTTTTTTATTCCCATTCCCATAAGAATATATACTATGATTTGCATTTCGAATAGGCATAGATATATCATCTTTAAGATAACTTCTATCTTGAGAGTTATTCACAATCTCCGCTAATGTATAATCTAATATATAAATCAATTGATTCTGTCAGGTTAGTTATATGCTGTGTTGTGTCAACTATATCCACATAAGGTGGTGAGATGATATCTGGAGCAGTTATATATTTAGGGCCCTTTATGCAAATGGATGCATCTCTAACTCTATATATATTACTTCTCAATACAATTTCTTTCAAAGTTAGTAAAATTTTATGTATCAATTTTTCAATACTTATTATCGTAGAATATTCATGCAATACTTTTTCAGAGTTTGCACATGGGATACCTGTTCCTTCTAATTCTCAAGTAAAGCCCTTTGCGTTGCAATAGCTATGGTATTGGCTTAACCTTTCTTAAGCGAGGATAGAATGAAAGACTATTATAAAAATATTTATGTCTACTCTTGATTCAACATACCTCTACTGTAGTGTTCTAGTGGATCCTGCTACTTCCTCTCAAATCATACTATACTAATACTATTATTTAATCATATCATTGAATCATTTATTTCTCATGAAATCATTTGTTATATCATGTACAAAACTTAATTATATACCACTTCTACAAATGGCTCATAATATGACTAGCAATTGCCACTAATCATTATATCATCACATTATAGTTCATGCCTTTATGGTATAAACTATAATGTCATGATATAAGAAGTGGGGCAAATAATGTTAGTCAAGAAAGCCAGGTAAGAAAGAAAAATAAATTTAAACTAAAACATAAAAATGAACCATGTCATAACTTCTCAACGAAAGTGATATTGTCACAAAGAAAGAAGAAAAAATGCCTATCATGGAGCAAGAACTTGGGTGATCCAATCTAATCACAAGCTAAGTAAAAGGATCAACATGCAAGGCAGTCTCGCCGTTAAAATATATCCTACATAAAACATTATAGAAGTCCAACAAAAAATGAAAGTTTTAAAAGGGTGCAATCTGATGTAAGACCTGTGAGTTATGGAAAGACACTATATTATACAAGGCTACTGTATCAGATGATGTGAGCACCAATGAAAATTTTTTTTTCACATTTAGATAAGAATTTAAATTGATAATATACATGAATAATTTATGCATCATAAATTAGAAAATAAAATATCTAAGGTATTTAATCTCAAGAACTTGGGTTCTGATATCAATTGTAAACATAAAATCTGTAATATGCTATATATAATATGAAAAAAAATTAATTCAGAATTAAAATTAAATAATAATATATCGGAACTACAATGCATATCTTTCGATGTCACCTGGAAAGAACTTTATGAAATCTATAGGGACACCATCTTCGAATCTAAAACCGACTATATATCAATCTAAAAAGAGAACTAGATTCTCTTTTTTCACTCTTTATATATTTTTTTTCATATGACGACTTAGATTCAGAAGTTCAATAAAAAAAAATAAGTATTAAAAAGGTATTATCTTGCAATTTACCCTCGTTGGATGTGATACTAGTTACAAGGCTACTATATCAGATAATGTAAGAATCAATTAAAAAAGAAATTCCCATGATATGGTTCAACGTATTGTTAGAATAACAATAATTTCAGAAAAAAAAATATGCCAAAGGGTTAAGCCAAAACATTATAATGATAACAAATAGGGCTGAAAATATTATAATGATAACAAATAGGTCTAGTGTCATGATTAAGAAAGTAGCATACAAGCCTATAAGGGCCAACTTGAAACAAATTAATCTTAATATGATGATAATCAATCCATTTAAGTTTATTAGAGCAGAGAGACAGATTAATTTATGATAGCTTTTGTCAAGTACAAATGGTTAAGACTTTACGATTTTATTATTGTGGTAACAAAAGACTTATGTGTTGCTCAATAATATCTCAACTAAAATATATCATTGGAGTAGGACAAATCACATTTTAAAGGAGAGATCAGACCATACTGTCTCAACAAACATGTTATTTTCAACCAAGGATAATATAACTATCTAAAGTTATGCATACTCTAGTTTGTAGTATAAATAATCTATAATTAGCTCGAATCAACATACTGAAATTAACTAATTACATAACATAATTTATAATTAGCCTTCCTCTCTCTCTCTCTCTCTCTCTCTCTCTCTCTCTCTCTCCATCTCTCTCTCCATCTCTCTCTATATATAGAACAAGAGCCGAGCCGTGGAAGCATTCTGTTTCCGACACATCTCTCTGACAATGGAGCACTCGCAGCCAATATTCCGTGTAACACCTCTTCTCCTTTTCTTTTCTTTTTCCCAGTAATCCTATCTCAAAGCTTTAATCCTTCAAACTCCAACTTTTCTTGGTTACGTGCAGGTGTTGATGACTTTTCTTGGTTACGTGCAGGTGTTGATGATTTTTGTGCTATGGATGGTGGTAACAGCGGCGTTCATTGGGATCGCTGAGGGCCATCGCCACCACCGGCGGGCAGGTGGTGCGGCGGAGCTAGAAGCCTTCCACTACGCGGCGGCGGGGGCAGGAGGATGCCGGGCCCACGTGGCCAGCCTAACGGACTTCGGCGGGGTGGGCGACGGGGTGACCTCCAACACAGCGGCCTTTGCGGCGGCCGTGGCCAACCTCAGTAAGGTGGCGTACGACGGCGGCGCGATGCTGGTGGTGCCGGCCGGTCGGTGGCTCACCGGGCCCTTCAATCTCGCCGACCACTTCACCCTCTTCCTCGACCACGACGCCGTCATCCTCGCCACTCAGGTCCGCCTCCCTCCTCCGCCCCCTTCCCCCACCTTCTCCTCCATCTATTTCGATGTAGAGTGCATGTTCATAATCGTTCACGGCATGTTTGCCATTACCATCGCCTCTATCATCCGCGTTGCCTTCATCCTCGGTGGTGATTATGGCTAGTAGCCCTTCCCATCGAGTCTGTTCATCTGACAACTCTCGCCAGATGAAAGGTGACGATGAAGAATAGATTCATCACTAGTGAGCCCCACCAGAACGTTACATAGCGAGTGAATACTATTCTAACGTTTCCTTCATCTCATCTCCAAGGAGAATTCACAAGTCTAATCCGATGTGCATAGTCACCGCTTTGGACTGATGAGGGAAAAGAAGTGAACTAAGCCACTACAAATCTAAATTTTTCTTGATAATATTAATTTCTGAAATATTTGCAATTTGTATGGTGGATTTTTGACTATTTAGTATCTCTACTTTGATGTCTCAAAATAAGAAAACAGTAATATTTGTTTTGTTTTATTATTATTATTATTATCATTATTATTATTATCATTATTATTATTATTATTATTATTATTATTATTATTATTATTATTATCATTTCTCTTTTATGTCATATCCTTGTATGTGAACATCAATAATCTTGGATTAGAATCCACATAAAAAATTTCCTTTAAAATTTCAAGATCTTGAAGATAACGCTTCAAAATTAATAAGTTTTAATTGAGAATGACATTCTTTCCGAGTGTAAGAACTTTAAGGTAGGAAAGGATGCAAGGAAACCAACATAAGAATGAAATGCAGTGTGCACCTTACCCTTACATTAATTTTAGGCTCCACCATCAGTCTAAAAGTTAGGTGGATGACTTTCTAACACAAAACTGCTCTCAAAACACAAACTCTCTCTTTGATATTTTGTAGGAAAGAGTACTGTCATCCAATCTCTCAGTGTTTTCTTTTTGACTAAACCTTGTAGATCTGTGTAGCTAATTGGGTTTCCTGAAGACAGCAAAACTCTATTAATGCTACAAACTTGGGAGAACAAGTTAGATTTCAACTGCAGCTTATATAACATAAATTTCTATTCTGCAATCCCATTTTATGGCTTCTCACACTGCAACTTGGATAACATTGCTTATGAATTACATGGATACTCTTTTTTTTTTTTGTTTATTGGTAGCTAATAGAGGCTTTAATACTATGTTCTTTTGTTCAATCTGCATCAACTAAGACAATTCATTTCATGGTGATATGCTTGTGCAGGATATCAACGAGTGGCCGATCATTGACCCTTTGCCCTCCTACGGTAGAGGAAGAGATGCGACTGGGGGTAGATATAGTAATCTCATCATGGGATATAACCAAACCGATGTGGTCATAACATGTAGTATATACGTTGCATATTTCCAGTACTTCTATCACATTACTTCTAAATTCATAAAGCCTGCGTCGTGTTGTCATTCCATGATCCCCTAAAATTTAGATAAAAAAAATTATTTTTAGTCAAAAACTATAACATTTAATTCAGTTTATGATGTTTTGGCGTGCTTTGATTGACAAGAAGACACATATATATCATCATCTAACTTGTTTGCATCATAGATGGGGAACAGAATATAATTTGATTGCAACATACCACGTCCTGATGCTAACAAGTTTTATTGTTATTTTTAGGGAAAAATGGAACTATCGATGGACAAGGTGAAACCTGGTGGAAAATGTTCCGTAACAAAGAACTCAATTACACTCGTGGATACCTCATTGAATTGATGTACTGCAAACAAGTGCTGATTTCCAACATTACATTGGTTAACTCTCCATCGTGGAATGTCCATCCAGTGTACAGCAGGTTTATATTAATAATCTACTTTCAGAACACTTGAAGGCTTCTTTTGCTTTCCATTCTATTGTTACAATCTGATGTTAACGTGAATGAATGCACTGTGCAGCCACGTAATCGTCTCAGGCATCACAATTCTTGCACCGGTCAACTCTCCCAACACTGATGGGATCGATCCAGGTGGATATCGTACCTACATTTACTTGGGTTGTAGATTCTATGTTGCTGTTTCGATTGATTCTTTTTGGTGGTTTCTCTCTTCTTCGCAGACTCATCCTCCAATGTCCGCATTGAGGACTGCTACATAGTCTCAGGCGATGACTGCATCGCCATTAAAAGCGGTTGGGATGAGTACGGGATTGCATTCAACATGTCAAGCAAACACATAGTGATCAGACGGCTCACCTGCATCTCCCCCACGAGCGCTGTCATCGCCCTGGGAAGCGAGATGTCGGGAGGAATCCAAGATGTCCGGGCCGAAGACATCACGGCCATCCACTCCGAATCCGGCGTCAGGATCAAGACGACCATCGGAAGGGGAGCTTACGTGAAGGACATATTCGTGAGAAGAATGAATCTGCACACAATGAAGTGGGTCTTCTGGATGACGGGCACCTACGGGCAGCACCCGGACGACAAATTTGATCCGAAAGCCATTCCGGTGGTGCAGAATATCAGTTACAGCAACGTGGTGGCCGAGAACGTGACCATGGCCGCGAAGCTGGAGGGGATTCCCGGCGCGCCCTTCATCGGAATATGCATCTACAATGTGACGGCGGAGGTGGTGAAGTCGAAGAAGCCGATTTGGAACTGCACCGACGTGGAGGGCGTATCGAGACAGGCCTGCTCTGAGGTGGAGAAGAAGAGGAGAAGAGGTGGAGAGGAAGAGGAGAATAGGAAAGGCAAGCAAAGGCTCTAGCCTATGAGGCTCTGAATCCTTCCTATTTATAGAGATCCCTTGTCAAACCCTAATGGGTCCTCCCCTAATGGGTATTGGATCTGCATCCAATAAGACAAGGGCTCCGTCGAATATCTCATATTTGAACCTCTACTCATCGCAATGCCTACCATATGTGTGTGACCCTCTGGGCCTAATATCGAGCTGGTCGTAAGTCATACCCGTTAGAACTCCTTCTAACTCAGTGAATTATTATCTCTGTCATAATTCACTTGACTCATCGACTACGGAAGTACCAGGCCACTACGTCGTAGTCCCCAGACGATACAGGGGAATCCAATCCATTGGACTTGTCTGTCCTCAGTTACCGTGTACCTATAATCCCTCATCCATTTAATATCCCAAAGACCGTATATCGAGCATGGTGTTGTCAGACCCATACGGTTTCTACTCGAGTCTCGCTCTAATCGGATTCTCCCGGAGAACTCTTTCTCTCTCAACCCGAATGACCCTGGCCAGGGATTTGTCTGAGCAAGAACACATGGGATATTCCTCTCGTGACGCCGAGAGTGGATGATCCTCTATCGACACTCAATAGCCCTCGTAAGGTCGACTACCACTCCCAATGACCAACTGTACTAGATCTGGGACAACCAAACCTATAAGTCTGGTATCAAAGAGTGGAGCACTTATACAGGACATCCTTGGTGTCTCAAGTCTAAGGACCAGATACACCACTAGGACTACGGAATCGCTGTCTGACAATAAGGCATCATCAACCATCCAGCATTCCGTAAGCAGATCAATCAGTGAACTCATTCTCCAATGAGCACCAGTACTGTATCCCTAGTGTCCCTACATGAGCAGCTATGAGACCAGCTGCATCCATCATATGGACGGGTATACAGCACACTAGTCTATCCAGTTATCACGATATCCCTCTTGAATAACCTATGACTGGGATTATTTAGGATATGTGTTTAAAGGTGAATCGATCTCATTATCATGATCTCATCACGATCCGATTCCCATTGCACAAATCCAAGGACATCACAATATATGTATGCATTTATGCAATAGTTATAAAGTGATATACGCCAAAATATAATAAGCAAAAAGATTCTGTATCAAGTCACACGTGTCATCACTCACTTGATTGGCTTGCTGGGCACCTATGACTAGCAGTGCGGAGTAGCATCAGACAACATCACCCTGAGCTCTCGGGACGGGACATATGGAACAACTTCTTGGTACAGTTCTGACTTGGTGTGTGATGTTAGCTATGACGTGTCTTGGGCCCAAAATATGGTGTATCACTTCTCCCCTCCCCTCCAAGGCATGTCGTCGGGTCCTTAAAGGGTCGGGTAGCATGCCTGGGTCGGAGTGAGGCTGATCGCTTACAAGGGGAAGCTGGATTAACTCGTCGTGGGGCGATTTAGAGGGGCGACGCCCCTTGCTTCAGGCAGGATTGACTCTGTTGATCGGGAGGTTGGGGCCTGACGAGGCGAGATCGACATGTCGTAGGTCAGATAACCGGTTTGGCGTGGCTCGGAGTTACGGCCACCGAGTTTGCAAGTCGGCGAGTGAGCTAGAGCGGCTCGGTTAGAGACTTGACGAGCTGCGAGTCGGGGTCGACGTGGAGCGATTTGGACAATGGACTAGGTTAGCGAGGTGTGGCTCGAACGTTGGACTAACCGAGAGGCGATTGGCCGCGAGGTGGGGTTCGGGCGTTGGATCGACAAAGATGCGACTTGGGCATTAGATTGGCCGCGAGGCATGGCTCAGGCGTTGGATCAGCCAAGATGCAACTCGGACATTAGATTGGCCGCGAGGCATGATTCGGGAGCTTGGACTTGTGGGCCGAGTGACTAAACTCGGGCTCAAGTTTTGGTGCTGGCGGTTTGCAAGTCGGGAGCGAGCTGGAGCGACTCGGGCAAGAGCAAAACCTATGAGCTGAGTGACTATACTCATGCTTAGGTTTTGGGGCCAACGGGTCGCAAGTCGGGAGCGAGCTGGAGCAACTTGGGCAGGACCCGAACCTATGAGCCGAGTGACTATACTCGGGCTCAGGTTTTGGGGCCGGCGGGTAACAAGTTGGGAGCAAGCTGGAGCGACCCGAGCAGGAGCTGAACCTGTGAGCCGAGTGACTATACTCGGGCTCAGGTTTTAGTGTAGAGCGATGTGCCGATTTTTGCCTGAACACTATCGTGCCACATGGCGAGCCAGGCGAAGCGACACGGGACATGGCGGGAAACTTTTGCTTTGAATGGCCTTTGGAGGGCGCTTTTGGGTGATGGGATGCCTCTGGTGGGAGCTTCGAGGTGGGCGAATTTGGCGGATTCGAGGGGTTGTGATGGGTCTTAAATGCTGTGACTGTTTCTCTCCTCAGGAAGCCCCAATCACCGCCTTGCAGTGGGGCAACCCACCTTTTATAAACCCCTTTTGGAGCGGTTGCCATCGCCTTTGCCATTTTGCTTTAGTCCTTCATCCCACGCCTCGGCTTCTTTCTTGCAACTTTGAGGTCAGGATGTCTCCGTCTTCATCCTTGTCTTCCTCTTCCTCTTCGTCTTCATCTCCATCTCCTTCACCTTCTTCCTTTGGGAGTCCACGGGATGAGGTAGTCAGTGTGTCATTGGGTAGTGCCTCCTCAGAGGCCTCCGAGAGTTCTGCCGTGCTTGAGGCTCTCAAGTCGTGGCATGATGTGGACTTGATGGTGACCGAGGACCTTTTGAGTGTGCTCTGGGATCGCTATCGTATCCCGGAGTGTTACGGCTTCCACGCCCCTCGGACTGGGCAGTGGTCGTATAATCGATTTCCCGATGGGTTTGGGTTGACTGTGGGGGCACTTAAGACGGGGCAGCGGCTCCCAGTGCACCCTGTCATTGGGGACTGCCTTCGTTTCTAGGGGATCTCACCATCTCAGGTGTCGCCAAACTCATGGTGCTATCTGGTGGCCTTCATATAGGAGTGTTAGGAGGCTAGGATCAAGCCATCCCGAGCCCTCTTTCTGGCCTGCTTTCACTTGTGCAGGGGGCAAGGCAGGTATTACTTGACCACCTGTAATGGTTTCAAGATCAGCCATGCACCTTCCAACAACAAAGTTTAGAAGAAGTATTTCTTCTTTGTTAGTTGTAGTAAAGAGTGGGGCTTTAGCACTGGGTGGGCCTTCCAGACCATCGATAATGCCTCCCCGTTGCTCTTTGACGGAGAAACAGTGGTCGTGGATCGAGTGAGGGGTATCCTGTCCTCTTCTCAAGCAATTAAGGAGATGATCGAGGAGTGGATGGTCGAAGCAAAGTTGAGCCCCGCCATCGGGGGTATAGCCATTCGCATATGATGGCTCATCCTCTCGTCCCGAACTATTGCTTTCTTGTATGCCAAGGTGTGTAGATGTGCTTTAGCTCTCCTTTCCTCGAGGAGATCTAAGTTTGCTCGGAGGCCCTTCTCGGAGTCTCCTTGTTCGTAATTGGAGGTGCGTAGGGTCGAGAACATCCTCTCGGGCGGAAGGACCACTTTGGTCCCGAACGCTAGGCTGAACGGAGACTCCCCCGAGGCGGTTTTGGGAGTCGTTCGCATTGCCCACAAGATGCTGGGAAGCTCGTCCACCTAGGATTCATGCGCACTTGAGATCCTCCTTTTGAGGCCTTTCAGAATCACCTGATTCATCACTTCAGTCTGGCCATTGGTTTGCGGGTGCGCGACCGAGCTGAACTTCAGCTGGATCCCGTATAACTAGCAATAGACTTTGAATTTAGCATTGTTGAATTGAGCTCCATTGTCAACAATAAGAGCTGTCGGGATCCCGAACCAGGTGATGATGTTCTTCCATGTGTAGCTTTGGACTTGCTTCTCGATAATGGAGGCCAAGGGTTTGGCTTCAACCCATTTCGTGAAGTAGTCGACCCCAACTATAAGAAAGCGCTGTTGTTCCAATGCTAGAGGGAAAGGTCCAAGGAAATCAAGCCCCTATTGGGCGAAGGGCTAGGCCGCGTCTATTGGGGTAAGAGGAATCGCCGGCTAGTGTGGCAGTCTTGCATGCCTTTGTCATTGAGGGCACTGATGCATGTATGACATGGTGTCCTGATGCATAGTTGGCCAGTAGTACCCTTGTCAGAGAGTCTTGAAGGCCAACGTTTGCCCCCCGATGTGCTCCCCACAGATCCCCTCATGGAGCTCGGTGAGGACCATCTCAGCTTCTGATGGCGCTTGGCAGCGTAAGAGAGGTTGAGAGAAGGCCCTTCAATACAGCCTACCAATTTGACACAGTACCAGGCTTAGGTTCACCTCAACCATCTCGTAGCCTTCGGGTCATTGAGCTCCTTTCTGCCCGTTTTGAAGTGGAGGATCTCCTCCATCTAGCTTGGTGGTACATTCATTTCGACGACCTCGTATGGCATCACTGTCGATGTTGTTACAGACTCAATCGCTGGAGCCAACGCCGAGCTGTGGGCAGAGGTTGATCTGGCCAGCGCATCGGCCCGCATGTTTTGTGCCCTAGGTATTCTAGCGATTAAGAGGCGGCTGAAGCGGTGAGCGAGCCGCTTTGCCTCCATCAGGTACAACGCCATTGTCAGGTCTCGAGTTTCGTAGCTCCCATTGACATGTCCCGTCACCAGCTAGGAGTCGCTAAAGATTTCGAGGTTGTCTACATGCATCTCTAAAGTGAGGCACAGGCCATGAAGTAGTGCCTCATACTCGGCCACATTGTTGGTGGCTCGGAATTGCAACTGGAGCAACCTCTCGTAGGTTTCTCCTAACGGGCCTTTGAGGATAAGCCCAACCCTGGCCACTCCGGTAGTGGATGAGCCATCCACATACTGGGTCCACGTGTTCTTGCTATTCTCCTGCTCCATAGCATGGTCTTTAGGAGTTAGCTCAGAAATAAAGTCAGCCTGTACCTGAGCTTTGATGGCAGTCATGGGGGAGTACTGAATATCGAATTCGCTAAGCTCGACTGACTACCACAACATGCGACTTGATGCATTAAAGTTGGAAAGAATCTATTGTAGTGGCTAGTTAGTGATTATTTTGATCGTGTGGGCTTGGAAGTAGGCCGCAGCTTTCGGGCCATCTTCATTAGAGCAAGGGTTAGCTTCTCGATTGGGGAGTACCACGCCTTGGGCCCAACGAGGATATGACTGACATAATATACGGGTTGCTACATTGGTGGTATCTCCCGAACTAACACCAAGCTAACTACTTGTGCCGAGACCGCCAAGTAGTTACCAAGGGTTTCGCCCGGCTCGGGCGAGGCGAGTTGGGGCAAGCGGGCAAGGCACGCCTTCAACTTTTCAAAGGCTTCCTCGCACTCCGAGGTAAATGTAAAGTTGTCGGCTCATCGTAGAGCCTGGAAAAAAGGGAGGCACTTGTCGCCTAAATGTGACATGAACCTACTGAGCGCTGCCAACTTCTCGACGAGTCGCTGCACCTCCTTGACCGAGCGAGGGGAGTCCATCTCGGTTACGGCCCCGCACAATTTCTAGGTTGGCATCTATCCCCCTTTGGTGAATGATAAAGCCAAGGAACCTCCCAGAGCTAACCCTGAAGACACACTTCGCGGGATTCAAACGCATGTTGAACCGTCTGAGCGTTTGGAACATTTTCGCCAGATCGGTCAGATGTGCACTCGTGGCCTTGCTCTTTACAATCATGTCATCCATGTATACTTCCATATTCCTCTCAAGTTGGTGCTTGAAAAATTTATCGACCATCCTTTGGTAAGTTGTCCCATCGTTTTTCAAGCCGAAGGGTATCACTTTATAACAATACGCCCCTCTGTTAGTGACAAAGGCAGTGTTCTCTTGATCCTGAGTTACCATCCGGATTTAGTTGTAGCCCGAGAATGCGTCCATGAACATAAGAAGTTCATGGCCCGCGGTGGCGTCAACTAATTGGTCTATCCTGGGGAGCAAATAGCAGTCCTTGGGGCATGCTCGATTGAGATCGGTGTAATCAACACACATTCTCCAGCTTCCATTAGATTTCTTAATGAGGACTACATTCAACAGCCACCGAGGATATTAAACCTCAGTAATGAATCCGGCCCTTTTAAGGTGGTCGACCTCGTCGTTGATTGCCTTTTGTCGGTCGGGGGTGAACTTCCTTGGTCTTTGTCTCACCGGCCGAGCCTCGGGGTCGATGTTAATTCGATGTTGGGCCACTTCTGGGTTGATCCCGGGCATCTGTTAGAACCCTTGCAGATTCTAAACTTGGGGTTGATCTCTTTAAGGGATCGGCCTCCTTAGAACTCTATAGGGGTTCCTCCCTCTAAGTTGCTACTCAAAGGCTGCAAAAAAGATTCATCTATTGCTTATCAAAAGAGGAGGAATACATGGCTATTTATAGGGTTTCTAAACCCTAACTCCTAATAGGACTCATACTCTAGACTCCTGCTTCTAACCAACTCCTAATAGGACTTCTACTCAAGACTCCTATTCATTTACAACTCCTAATTCTTCTCTAAGAAACAACCTCCTAACCCTAGCCGGCCTCTTCACCTCTTTAATAGGGGTCAGCTTAGGTAGGTTTTACATGAATGTCTCTCTCAATTAGGACTCTCCTAGCTAGAGTCCTAATAGACCTGCCCTCTTCAAATCAGCCTTGTCCTCGAGGCTGATGATTCATGAATTTTGGGAATTTGATCTTCAAGTCATCATAGTTCTCCCAAGTGGCATCTTCTGTTAGTAGGTTCACCCACTGTTTTAGCACTTTAGTAGTGGGTCGTCGTCGTCGAGTCACGATCTGTTGATCAATAATGGTACTTGGCTGGGTCTAGAGTTCTCCTTGGATAGTTAAATTTGGCGGGTGGCTTTGGGCTGTCTCTAAGCACCTATTTATAACTTTTGTCTGGCCGTCGATTTGTGGGTGATATACCATACTCCTTTTCAATTTAGTACCCTGCATATAGAATAACTTTGTTCAAAATATGCTCGTGAAGATGCAAGTAGAATTTATCATAAGCACAATGCGTCTCTTATAGTGTAATTTTTTTGAGTCCCAATTGTAATGAGCCACGGAGCTTGGTGATTCCTCTAAATTTTTTATAATCTTACTAGTCTCTGAATCTTCCTGCCATTCTATCTTAATATCCTTAAGGAAGTCGCTGGTCGAAAGTAAAACGGTCGAAACTTCAGCTTGCTCGGGTAGCTGCGAAAGCGCATCTACAAGAATATTCTCTTTCCCCTTTTTGTAAGTTATTTCATAATCAAATCCAAGAAGTTTTGTTACCCATTTTTGCTGCTCAGAGGATGATATCTTTCGCTCCAAAAAGTACTTGAAGCTTTTATGGTCAATTTTAATTTAAAATCGTCGACCAATCAAGTAGGGTCTCCACCTCATTGCTGTGCGCACAATGGCGAGCATCTCCTTATCATATATTGACTTATTTTGATGGGAGGGAGATAATGTCTTGCTAGTGTATGTGAGTGGTCGACCATCTTGCATGAGAATGGCTCCAATTCCAACTTCAAATGCGTCGGCCTCAATAATGAAGGGTCAGTTGAAATCTGGTAATGTTAGCACCGACGTCGTCGTCATGGCTACCTTAAGTTTGTCGAAGGAAGCAAAGGCTCTGTCCAACCATTGGAAGACATCTTTTTCCAGTAAGGAAGTAAGTGGTGCATTGATCTTTCCATAGTTTTTCATGAACTTGTGGTAGTAGCCTGTTAAACCCAGAAAGCCATGTAGCAATTTTATGTTTCTCGGGGTCGGCCAGTTTTTCATTGCTCCAAATTAGAAGGGGTCCACTGCCACACCTTCCTCTGATATGATATGCCCAAGATATTTCACTTTCTGTTAAAGAAAGCAAAAATTCGTAGTGGTTGTTGTGTGTTCAAAAGGTGGTTTTCGGTATGTCTTCTTCGCACGCTCGTATTTAATGATACCCGGATCAAAGGTCCAGTTTTGTAAAGATTTGTGCTCCCTTTCATCTAGCAATTCATCTACTATTAGAATAAGGTATTTGTCCTTGATGGTTATGCCATTGAGAGCTCGGTAATCAACACATATTCGCCTTGTTCCGTCCTTCTTGCGTACAAGTAGCACCGGTGAAGAATAAAGGTTGCAACTTGGCCGAATAACTCCTGTTTTGAGCATCTCTTTTACAATCCTTTCTATTTCATCCTTCTAGAGATGTGGATACTAATATGGCTGAGCATTTACTGAAGATTTGCTTAGAAGAATCGTTATACAATGATCATGCTAACGGGTAAGAGGTAGGTTACGCGGTTCGTCAAATATATTTGAAACTTCAGCAAGCAAAGGAAGTAGATTTGGATCTTCAAATTCTGTTGGCTCTCCCTTAGTTTGCTACTCAAGTTGTACCAAAAAGCCGCTGCATGCTTTATGCAAAACCTTCTCTATTTATTATGTGCAAATCGTTGTTATGTCGCCCCCACATTTCCCGTGCAATGTCACTTGTTTCTCCTTATTGTAAAATTTCATAATTAGTTTCATAAAATTCTAGGAAACATCACCTAATGTCATCAACCATTTAATTCTGAGCATGGCCTCATGAATGCAAGATTATTAGTAGAAAATACAAATTGCTAAAAAAGGAGCATGATAGTCTTACTTGTAATTTCGATAAGTTAAAAGCTGAATATTATGATAGTTTAGGTTCATGCATAAAATGCCATGATCTAGAAACTCTCCAAAAGGAAAACTTGCTACTTAAGGACACCTTGAAGAAATTCGAGGTTGGTAGCAAGTCCTTGAACATGATCCTTGCAAACAAGGGTCACATTCCCAAAAGAAGTGGAATCGGATTTGTGAGAAGTCCTCACCAAAATCCAACCATCTTCATAAAAGGCCCCATCTTACATGTTCGACACCAAGACAAATGCAACTTTTGTTGCAAACTTGGACACAAAACGCATTATTGTCCATTCAAGAAAATTAGTCCAAACAAATTAATTTGGGTTCCTAAAGGAACCATGATAAATTCTATGCAACATGATAAACAATGTAGATCTATTTTTGAGGCATCCAAAAGCAAATGGGTACCTAAAAATCATCCTTTCTTGTAGAAACCTATACCATCGCAAGCTAGGAGCAAGAGATGGTACATTGATAGTGGATGCTCAAGGCATATGACCGGGGATCCATATCAATTCTCTAAGCTCACTAGCATAGACGTGTTGAATCTCGGATTTTGATTATGAAACTAATTAATTGTGTTTAGATGTTTAAAAGCATTTTGAGTGATGCAGGTCTACTCGATCAGGATTAGACAGTTAACACAGGAGGAATTGACGTTGCGCCGGAGGAGATCACGTTAGGATATTGGATGGCAGAAGACTTCGGACGTCGGGCATTGAGCCAAGAGCAGAATTGCGCCAAGGATATCGGGGTTGCGGAGGTCAACCGCCGATTGGGCAACAAGCCGCAAGAGAGGACGATGCGCTGAAGAATCAGACGAAGCGCTAACCAATAACGTGCCGGGCAACAGAATGTCAATTCGCGTTGTAATAATTGTCTAGATCGGAGTAGAGTTTTGGCTTATGTGTGTAGGATTAACTACGATAATGACGAAGACATAAAGTGAAACAAAGTGTTGGAGTTAAGCGCAAAGGATTTGTTGCGAGTTCGAGAGTTCGACGAAAGTCCGAAGGTTCGTCGGGAATGCTGTCGGAACTAGCCGAGAATGAGTAGGGAGCTTGCCGAAGGGTTTTTTGGAAGCTCGCCAGAAGGTTCGTTGGAAGTTCGCGGAGCTCACCGAGAAAGATCGGAGCTTGCCGAAGAAGCTCATTGGAACTCGCCAAGATCAAATCGTGAAGTCTAGGAGCTTGCCGGGAGTCCGTAGAATGGTTTCTGAGAGTTTATCGGAAGACCGTCGGAAGTTCATCGGAAGATCGCCGGAAGAAGTCTTGACTTACGAACTTTGTAATAGCTTAGAAAATGTCTTTAAATTCGTAGTTAGCACGTTAATTAGGGTTAGGATTAGGTGTTAATCCTATAACCCAAGTAGGGGCCAATTGGGCCCGAGTTCGGACTGGTTTGGGCCAAGTTTGGAGCCCAACCAGTGAGCTGAATTGGCCTAGGCGGTGGCACCACCAGTCCACTATCAGTGTCAGATACTGATAGGCGGTGGCACCGCCGGCCTCGAAAACCCAAGAGAATTCAAAATTTGGAGCCCAAATTTGAATCCTCTCGAGGCCTATAAATACCCCTCATTTCTCAGCAGAGAACACAACCTTTTGAAAAGCAATAGTTTGAGTTAAGAGCCTTATAATAGTCTTTGCAAGCTTTATTTTTCATATTGCCTAAGTGTTCACCTCCTTCCATCTTGTTGAAAAGAATTGTAAGAGTGTGAACCACTTGTAAAGGTTGTAAGAGGGGTATTAGTCCTTCCCCTACAAGAAATTTGCTAGTGGAAGTTGGAAGCCTCTTCGAAGAAGGCTTCGCAAGTGGATGTAGGTCATTTTGACCGAACCACTTTAAAAGCTGCTACGTTATCTGGTTTGCATCCTACTCTTGCCATTTACATACTGTAAACTTCTCTACTTAGTTACTACGCTTCCATATGTTTCTAAGTTATCAAGCTTCTAAAATCGGTTTCCATTGATATTGCTTTTCATCGTACGAAAGATTTGTCCAAAATCGAAGTTTTAATCCGCTGCACTAATTCACCCCCCCCTCTTAATGCCGCTCCGATCCTAACAATTGGTATCAGAGCCCGGTATTTCTCATTTCGGATTTACACCCGAGAGAAATGACTCTTCATGGCTTTCAAGAGGGCTTTTCGGTTTTTCGTCCACCGTTGTTTAACGGATTGGACTATACTTATTGGAAAACTCGAATAAGAGTTTTCTTGATTTCTATGAATTTGGATTTATGGAATATCATTGAAAACGATTTTCAACTTCCCTCTAAACCGATGAACGAATGGTCGGATTTGGAGAAGAAGTATTTTTATTTAAACGCAAAGGCTATGAATGCCTTATTTTGCGCTTTGGACAAAAATGAGTTTAATCGGATTTCAACGTGCGAAACGGCTTTTGATATTTGGCGAACACTTGAAATCACACACGAAGGAACTAGTAGAGTCAAAGACTCGAAAGTTAACATTTTATTGCATGATTTTGAGCTTTTTCAAATGCAACCAAGCGAGACTATATGGGACATGTATACCCGTTTCACGGATGTCATCAATAATCTAAGAGTTCTTGGTAAATCTTTTTCGAATTTTGATCTCATAAGCAAGATCTTAAGATCCCTTCCAAAAAGGTGGGATCCTAAAAAAACCGCAATACAAGAAACAAAAGATTTAAATATTTTTCCACTTGAAGAACTAATTGGTTCGTTGATGACATATGAAATGGTGTACAAAACATATGATGAACATGATGAACAAAATCACCTTCCAAAGAATAGGAAGGATTTGGAACACTGGACAAATGAATACCACTTGAGTGATGACTCAAGTGATGAGGACAATGATGAACTTGAACTTTGAACACTAAATCTTAATAAGTTTATTAAACAAAAATCTAAAATAAACAATGAACTTGAATGGAGGAAGAGGCCAAAGAAGAGGAAGGCAACCAAGGATGAATCAAGAACTTCCAAAGGTGAAACGGCGAATTGGGCTTTGATAGGCTTCGACTACAAGGTAAGTAACTCAACTCTCTTGAATTATTTTGAAATTACTTGAAGTTTTTCATGAAGTGCTTAATTTAGATAATATAATAGAAAATAAAAAATTGTTTTTCAAAAATCATATTATGTTTTTCTTTGTAGCATCTTTGAAAAATTAAAAATTTGATCATAAAAAGTATATTGTAAAAGTTTCATGCATGTTATGTTTTGAAATGTTGAATGATGCAATATTAGGGATGATAATATGATATGTGATAATGCTTAGGATTAATCCATACATATGTATGTTGATGATTTTATATCATGCATGAGTTTTTGAAGTAAATGTTGATTTGAAACTCTCATTTTGGATTAACATGTTTTTGGTTGAATCATTTTTATGACGAATTAAGATGACATTCTCATGACATATTAAGATGACATAGTGCATGTACATCTATGTATGAATTTCTTGATAGTCTTTTGATGATAGATGTGATATCATGATGTTTTATTTTTGATGTGTTTGGTCTTGACGGTTTTATGACGAAACTTATGTTTTGATTTTAAATGATGATACATGTTTTCACAAAAAAAACTTGAACACCCTCACATGAAATCAATTGTATGAAATGGAAATAAATTTTATATCCTATTGAGATTAATGAATTTATTTTACCATTCTTGTGAATCTCATGAAAATAAACATGATGAATATTTTGAAAATAAATGAGTGTCATGCATATTGATCATGCTTAATAAATTTCGAAATTATGCATGATGAATCTTGTGATTTATGGATTATTGATTTTTACTATAATGAAAGTGCCTTTTTAATCTTTGTTGTAATAAATCTTACACTTTCGGTTTTAAACATGATACATGTTTTTATTTGGTATAAGTGAAATAAAATCATATGAATTGAAACAACTAAAAAGAGGAAAATATTTTTTCCTTGAAAAATTATTTTTCTCTATCCTATTGATCTTGATGTTTATTATGATAAATCTATGTATACCATTTTGAATCTCTTGAAAGTAATGTTGAGATTTTGATGAATTTGATGATTTGAATTTAAATGAGATTGTATTCAAATTATGATCTTGATTTCTTGGATTTACTACTTGAGATTTTTTTTAATCACAATCTCTTCTTTGTACACCTACAATTTTTGTTATTTATAAAAAGAAGTGATTTGATAAAATGAATCATGTCTTTTGTAATTCAAGAGGTCTTATCTTTCATGACATGATGCCATTGGATTTATGGCTTGTATGCCTTGAAATAATTGAAATATTATGCACTATTTTGTTCTTTCCTTATTCTTTCTTGTTTACAATGATAAAATGAGAAAAAGTTATGATCATGCATGACAAGATGCAATTTGATAGATTAATACCATGATGATTTGAAATGTTTATGATTTGCAATGATGCATACAATACTTGTGCTTTCTAATTATGATGTGATGTATTACATATGATGTAAATCATGATTTAAAATACTATGAGTTGTTGCTAAAATGATGTATTATAAATATTGATTTAATGTTTTGTATCATGAATACTCTAAATGTTGAATGTTTGGTATCATGATCAAAATATTGATAAATAGTTAAAAATTTTAGTATCATGTATCATATCCTCATAATGTCGATCGATTTATTCAATATTGTGCATGATGAGTTATAGTGATGATTGAAACAATGATTGAAATGATATGAATGATGATTTGGAATCATGTATATAATGATGAGTTTATATGTTTTGAAAATATATATGATGATTTGGTATTATGCATGCAATAATGATGCACACAATGATGAAATATTCATGATAAAATTATTATTTTGATATTCATGACTTGAATCTTCCTTTCTTTTTGCCAATGACAAAGAGAGAGAAAGAGTTGCTAATGTGCTATCTTGAATTGATGTAAAGGGTAATCTCAAAGATAAATTAGCTACCTTGCACAAGTCAAGAAAATGCAAAAATTTGCTTACTTTCTTGCACATCTAAAGAAAAGATACAAATGTAACACTTGCCAAATTGTTTGCTTGCCTCATGTAAAACATGGTCCCTTGCTAGTTTGGTATTTTGCTAAGGAAGCAAAAATGACACTTCTCAAAAAAGAAGAAAGAGCTTACTTTCTTGAACATCTTTAATATGCTAGCTAGCATGATGTACAATTTGCTATCTTGAACATTACAAAGAAATACTATCATGCACATTGTAAAGAAAAGCAAATATGCCAACTTGCACATCTTTAAATTTGCTAGCTTGTATGTAGTAAAACTTGCATATCGTAAAAGTTGCTAGCTTATAGAGAAGCAAAGAATTGCTATCTCGAAAGAAGCAAAAAATGCAAAACTTAGAAAAGTTGTAATATAATTGCTCTTGCCATGCTTTGTATCAAAAATAGGTTGATATCCTTAAAAGCATTGCATTAAATTTTTTAGTATTGCAATGTATCACATGTATTGCAAATTAAAATTTTTGAGACTATTATCATATCATGTTTAACAATTGATGTCTTTTATGACATGATTTCTTTGCATTTTTGTCTTGTATGTATTATGTGATGATTGAAATATTGATTGATGCAAATTCATAATTTATGTAAAAGTCTAAATCATTGGTTTCTCTCCTTTTCGGCAATGACATAGGAGGAGAAAGATTGCTAGCTCAAGGCAAATGTTGGCTAGCTTGTACTCTTCCCTTCTTTTCGACAAAAACAAAGGGGAGAAAGCTTTTGCTAGTGAGAACATGCAAAGAAAAGCAAAGTGCAATCTTGCACAAGAAGCAAGTGTTGAATTGCCATGATTGAACTTAAGAATCTTGCTATGCTTTTGTGCTTATATATTGTGATGAAAATCTAGCTTTATGTTGCAAAAACTTGCATATCTTTTAAAATAGCTAGAGCTACTTCTCCTTTTTGTTGATAACATAGGGGGAGAAGTATATTGATGACTTTATGCATTGAATTGAATATTTTATATATATTTGCATGATGGTTTAAATATTTTTCATAACATGTGATGAATGTTACTTGGATTTGGGATAATCCAAGTGTTCTATCAATAGCATATTGATAGAGGGAGTTTAGTTAAACTCCGGGGAGTTAAGGTTAACTCTGTTAGTCATCAATTAGTTGTCATCATCAAAAAGGGGGAGATTGTTGAATCTCGGATTTTGATTATAAAACTAATTGATTGTGTTTTGATGTTTAAAAGCATTTTGAGTGATGCAGGTCTACTCGATCAGGATTAGACGGTTGACGTAGGAGGAATTGACGTTGCGCCGGAGGAGATCACATTAGGATATTGGATGGCAGAAGACTTCGGACGTCGGGCATCAGGCCAAGAGCGAAATTATGCCAAGGATATCGGGGTTGCGGAGGTCAACCGCCGATTGGGCAACAAGCCGCAAGAGAGGACGATGCGTTGAAGAATCGGACGAAGCGCTAACCAATAATGTGCCGGGCAACAGAATGTCAATTTGCGTTGTAATAATTGTCTAGATCAGAGTAGAGTTTTGGCTTATGTGTGTAGGATTAACTACGATAACGACGAAGACATAAAGCGAAACAAAGTGTTGGAGTCAAGCGCAAAGGATTTGTTGCGAGTTCGACGGAAGTCCGAAGGTTCGTCGGGAATGCTGTCGGAACTAGCCGAGAATGAGTAGGGAGCTTGCCGAAGGGTTTTTTGGAAGCTCACCAGAAGGTTCGTTGGAAGTTCGTGGAGCTCACCGAGAAAGATCGGAGCTTGCCGAAGAAGCTCATTGGAACTTGCCAAGATCAAATCGTGAAGTCTAGGAGCTTGCCGGGAGTCTGTAGAATAATTTCCGAGAGTTTATCGAAAGACCGTCGGAAGTTCGTCGGAAGATCGCCGGAAGAAGTCTTGACTTATGGACTTTGTAATAGCTTAGAAAATGTCTTTAAATTCATAGTTAGCATGTTAATTAGGGTTAGGATTAGGTGTTAATCCTATAACCCAAGTAGGGGCCAATTGGGCCCGAGTTCGGACTGGTTTGGGCCAAGTTTGGAGCCTAACCAGTGAGCTGAATTCACCTAGGCGGTGGCACCGCCTAGCACCCGAGAGCTGGGCGGTGGCACCGCTTGACTGGGCGGTGGCACCGCCAGTCCACTGTCAGTGTTAGACACTGACAGGTGGTACCGCCACTAACAAGCGGCGGCACCGCCGGCCTTGGAAACCCAAGAGAATTCAAAATTTGGAGCCCAAATTTGAATCCTCTCGAGGCCTATAAATACCCCTCATTTCTCAGCAGAGAACACAACCTTTTGAAAAGCAATAGTTTGAGTTAAGAGCCTTAGAATAGTCTTTGCAAGCTTTATTTTTCATATTGCCTAAGTGTTCACCTCCTTCCATCTTGTTGAAAAGAATTGTAAGAGTGTGAACCACTTGTAAAGGTTGTAAGAGGGGTATTAGTCCTTCCCCTACAAGAAATTTGCTAGTGGAAGTTGGAAGCCTCTTCGAAGAATGCTTCGCAAGTGGATGTAGGTCATTTTGACAGAACCACTTTAAAAGCTACTGCGTTATCTGGTTTGCATCCTACTCTTGCCATTTACATACTGCAAACTTCTGTACTTAGTTACTACGCTTCCATACGTTTCTAAGTTAGCAAGCTTCTAAAATCGGTTTCCATTGATATTGCTTTTCATCGTACGAAAGATTTCTCCAAAATCGAAGTTTTAATCCGCTGCACTAATTCACCCCCCCCCTCTTAGTGCCACTCCGATCATAACAAGACGAAGGCTATGTCACCTTCGGAGACAACAACAAGGGTAAAATCATTGGCAAAGGAACCATAGGTAACAAATCCAACTTCTTTATCAAAGATGTTTTGTTAGTTGATGGTTTAAAACATAACCTCTTGAGCATTAGTCAATTATGTGATAAAGGATATATTGTCATATTCGAATCTAATGCTTGCATCATTGAAAAACCACACAAAAACACGTCTATGATTGCATTAAAACAAATAACGTATACACTATTGACATCAATGATTTGTGTAATGAAATGTGTTTTTCGGTTTTGAATGAGGATGCTTGGCTATGGCATAAAAGATTAGGTCATGCTAGCATGAAACTAATCACTCAAATATCATCTAAAGAACTTGTAAGAGGAATTCCTCATATCAAGTTCATCAAAGATAATGTATGTGATGCTTGCCAATTAGGTAAACAAATTAAGGGTAGTTTCAAATCTAAGAATTAAATAAGCACCTCTAGGCCCGTACAATTGATCCATATGGACTTGTTCGGACCAATCTCTACATCAAGCCTAGGAGGTAGCAAATACGCCTTCGTCATTGTGGATGACTATAACAGATACACATGGACTTATTTTTTAAAACAGAAAAATGAATGCTTTAGATATTTTACCAAGTTTTGTAAACTTGTTCAGAATGAGAAGGGTTCTATGATTTCGTCAATTAGAAGTGATCATGGTGGTGAATTTCAAAACTATGATTTCCAAGAATTTTGTGAACTCAATGGATACAACCATAATTTCTCTACTCCTAGAAATCGTCAACAAAATGGAGTAGTAGAAAGAAAAAATCGAAATTTACAAGAAATGACAAGAACCATATTGAATGAACATAGCCTACCCAAATATTTTTGGGCCGAAGCCGTAAATACTGCATGCTATATTTTGAATAGAGTTCTAGTAAGACCCTTACTCACCAAAACTCCCTATGAGTTATGGAACAACAAAAAACCTAATGTTTCATATTTTAAAGTCTTTGGGTGTAAGTGTTTTATCTTGAATGAAAAGGATAACTTAGGAAAATTTGATGCTAAATCCGATGAAGGAATCTTTCTTGGTTATTCTTCGGTTTCTAAAGTCTTTCATATCTTCAATAAAAGAACTTTAATTATTGAAGAATCCATTTATGTTGTTTTCAATGAGATTTCCGAAATCAGGAAAAATGATTTTGATGATGATGTTAATTTTGATTCCTTGAATTTAAATGAAACCCCGTCTCCAACTAGCAACTTGGATGCATCCACTTCCGAAACATCCTTACCCAAGGATTGGAAGTATGTAGATGCTCATCCTAAGGAGCTAATCTTAGGAGACACATCAAAGGGGGTTCAAACACGTTCTTCTCTTAAAAATTTTTGTTCCAACGCCGCTTTTCTTTCCCAAATTGAACCTAAATGTATTGACGAAGCCATGAAAGATGATTCATGGATTATCGCAATGCAAGATGAATTAAATCAATTTGAGAGAACTGAGGTGTGGAAGCTTGTTCCTAGGCCAAATGACCATTTAGTTATTGGTACTAAATGGGTTTTTAGAAACAAGCAAGATGAATATGGTATCGTGGTTAGAAACAAGGCTAGATTAGTAGCCAAAGGTTTCAACCAAGAAGAAGGTATCGATTACAAAGAAACCTTCGCTCCTGTGGCTCGATTAGAAGCTATAAGGATGCTCCTTGCCTACGCTAGTAGTAATAATTTTAAGTTGTTTCAAATGTATGTTAAAAGTGCTTTTCTTAATAGCTTTATTTTCGAAGAAGTCTATGTTGAACAACCTCCTGGATTTGAAAATAATAGCCATCCTAATCATGTGTTTAGATTAACTAAAGCTCTCTATGGTTTAAAACAAGCTCCGAGGGCTTGGTGTGAGAGACTTAGTTCTTTTCTTATCGAAAATAATTTTCCAAAATGCAAGGTTGATTCGACATTGTTCATCAAGAATTTTGAAAATGATTTTCTTATTGTTCAGATTTATGTTGATGATATTATCTTTGGTTCTACGAATGAATCTCTTTGTGAATCTTTTGCTAAAACTATGAGTCTTGAATTCAAAATGAGTTTAATGGGAGAATTAACATTCTTCTTAGGCTTACAAATCAAACAACTAAGCAATGACATCTTTATTAGTCAAACTAAATATGCTATGAATTTATGAAAAAAGTTTAATATGAATAACTCAAAAGCTATTAACACTCCTATGAGCACCTCCACTAAGTTAGAAATCGATAAAAGTGGAGAAAGCTTCGATCAAAAAACTTATAGGGGCATGATAGGAAGTTTACTTTACCTCACTACAACTAGACCAGATATCATGTTCAGTGTAGGACTTTATGCTAGATTTCAATCAAACCCTAAGATATCTCATCTCAAAGCAGTTAAAAGAATACTTAGATATCTTAATGGTACCACAAATCTAGGATTATGGTACCCAAAATCAAAGAATCTTGAGTTAATTGCTTGTGCTGATGCGGACTTTGCTGGCTGTAAACTAGATAGAAAAAGCACATCAGGAACATGTCAATTTTTAGGACATGCCCTTGTTTCCTGGTCATCTAAGAAACAAAACTCGGTTGCACTATCAACAACCGAAGCTGAATATATTGTAGCAAGTTCATGCTGTGCACAAGTTGTATGGATGAAAAACACCTTAGAAGATTATAAAATTCATCTTAAAAATATTCCCATTAAATGTGATAACACTGTTAGGATCGGAGCGGCACTAAGAGGGGGGGTGAATTAGTGCAGCGGATTAAAACGTCGGTTTTGATAAATCATTCGTACGATAAAAATCGGAATTGGAAGTGCTTAACTTGAAAGCATATTCGCAAAGTTGTGCAGCAAAGGTAATGAGGAAATAAAGCAAGTAAGAAAGTTTACAGTAATGTAAATAGCAGTAATGAAATGCAAACCAGAGATTGCGCCGATTTTAAAGTGGTTCGGTCAAGTGACCTACATCCACTTGCGAGGCCCCTCTTCGATGAGTCTCCCACCTTCCACTAGCTAATCTCTTGAAAGGGAAGGGTGAATACCCCTCTTACAATTTTTTACAAGCGGTTCACTCTCTTACAGATTTTCAGCAAGAAAGAAGGAGGTGAACACTAGCAAATTGAAAACAAGACTAGCTAAGACTTTTCTAAGGCCTTTCTCTCAAACAATTGCTGCTCAAAAAATTGTAATCTCAGTTGAGATTTGAGGGGTATTTATAGGCCTTAAGAGGATTCAATTTTGGGCTCCAAAATTTGAATTCTCTTTGGGTTCCCGATGCTGGCGGTGCCATCGCCTGTCAGTGTCAGACACTGACAGTGCTGGGCGGTGCCACCGCCCAGCCCCGGTGGTGCCACCGCCAGACCCTTCGGTTCACTTGTTGGGCTTCAAATTTAGCCCAAACTAAGTCTAATTTTGGGCCTAGTTGGCCCCTAACCAAGATATAGGATTATCTCTTAATCCTAATCCTAATTACAAGTGAACTACATAACAAAACACATCCTAAGCAAGTTTTCAACCGTGAACGTCGAGTCTTGTTCCGATGAGCTTTCCGACGAACTTCTTCCGACGGACTCCCTGCAAGCTCCCGAACTTGTGATGACTTTAACGAGTAGCCGAGCCTTCTCGGTGATCTCCGTGAACCTCCGACGATCTCTTCGACGAACTTTCGAAAATTCTGACAGGTTCCCGATTTCTTCTCGGTTGGTTCCCAATTTCTTCTCGGTTGGCACCGCCTGAGCTCGGTCTTCGAGCTTTAGCAGGAGGTGTAACCGACCCTGATAGGAGGTGGCACTGCCCAGAGGCTCAGTCTTCGAGCTATGCCAGGCGGTGCAACCGCCAGATCCCGGAATTCCGGGAATTGACAGTTTTGAGCTCCAAATTCAAACTGGGTTGGGGCCTATAAATACCCCACCCATTCAGCACTGAAAGGGCATAGCATATACACTGAAATCCTGATCTTGTTCTGTGATTTTTAGAGCTCAAAATTGTTTTAAAGGCCAAAAGTTCTCCCTCTTTTCTTTCAAGTTCTGAGCTTTAAAGAGAGGAGAGAAAATTCTGTAAGGGTTGTCTCCTAAGCCCGTCAAAAAGAGTGAAACTGTAAAAGGGTGGTTGGCCTTTGCCTATTGAAGGAAGGCCTCTAGTTGACGTCAGTGACCTCGTCGGTGGAGGAAGCCAAATTTGGAGTAGGTCAAGATTGACCGAACCACTCTAAATCTCAGTTTGCATTTACTTTGAGCATCTTATCCTTACTGCAAACCTCCTCAATAGCTTACTGCCTTCTGCGCATATACGATCGTGTTTCAAGCTCTGCATTTTCCGAATCGGCGTTTAGACGTAAATCATTTTTATCGTACGAACATCATATTTCAGTTTACGTTTTACGTTCTGATTTCTATCTTAAACTACAAACTGCCTTTATATCTTTGCTTTAACTGCATCTTGCTTGGTTACAAGTTAAAGTGATTTATGAATCGGATTTTCTACCGAAATCGCTCTTATCGTACGAACGCGATTTTAATCGTCGAAAGTTTTCTGCTGCACTAATTCACCCCCCCTCTTAGTGCTCTTGATCCTAACAGGTTATTGTTTGAGAAGGCCTCCAACTTTCATCGTTTGCGGGTTTGAGTAGCCGGCTAGTGCATGTACTGTAACGTCAGTCGGTTGTGGCTCTTCTTCCATTTCTTCTTTATGTTTAAGGTTCTCTTCTGAATATTCAATGACCTCTTCTTCTATTGGTTCAATTATAAGAAGTCTCCCTTTCATCGTTTGCGGGTTTGAGTAGCCAGCTAGTGTGTGTACTGTAACGTCGGTCGGTTGTGGCTCTTCTTCCGCATCTTCTTTGTTATGTTTAAGGCTCTCTTTTGAATGCTCAATGACCTCTTCTTCTACTGGTTCAATCAAAAAAAGTCCCCCTTTTCTATAGCAATGCTTGTAACTCCACGGCTCATCGCAATGCCAACATAACCGCTTTACAGATTGCTCCCGAAGCTCTTCTCTTGTCAACCTCTTTGGTGCAGGGACTCGATCGACAGTAGGGGGGGCTGAGGACTTCAGTATTTCTAGTTGAGGAGCAACTCTAGTCCTTCAAGCTTCATGATTCAATCGCTTCTCTTGATGTCGTGCGAAAGAGATGGCTGCCATAAGCGTGTACGGTTGTCACGCTTTAACTTCTCCCCGGATCTCCGACTTCAAGCCCTCAATGAAGGTCCTCAATAGATGTTTTTGAGACCAATCATGAGTTTGATTAGATAACCTTTCAAACCTAGTTTGGTACTCCTGAATGGTGGAGGTTTGTCGGATCTTTGCTAATTGTCCGTCAATATTCTCGTAATCAGTTGGTCTGAAGTGGATCAACAATCCTTCTTTGAATTGTCGTCATGAAAGGACTCCATAAGTGTGTTCAAACCAGTCAAACCATTGTATGGCATCCCCTTTAAGATGTATAGCTGCAATTTTTACCATAGATGCATCTGCGTTTTTGTGGTACCAAAAATATCGCTCCGCACGCGAAATCCAACCAATCAGGTCTCCTTCTTCCCATCTAGGGAAGTTCACCCTCATGCGTGGATAGTTGGGATCAATCATAGAACCTCTCCTCTTTTGGAAGTCATCTCTTTGGGCTTGGTGTGATTGAGCAGAGCTCTCTCCTTGATGTGATTTCTACGGGCTTAGTGGTCGGCCCAATATGAGTTCAGTAAAGAGTGTCCGAATCGTATCCTCCATTCATGCCTCAAAGGCTTCGAATTTAGCATTGATTGCCTCCTCAGATGCCCTAGTATATGCCTCCAAATCTGTGATGTTATGATCTCTCTTTTGTTGTCGGGTTATAGGCGTGTATAGGTTGAGAGAGGTGATGGTCGAAAGGGTTGGTGGATTGGTAGATATAGGTTACGGTTTAGGCTTGTTTTGTGGCTGTTTTGGGTGCAGTTTGAGGGAATGGTTTAGTGGAGTTTTAGGACTGTGGATGAAAGTTTTGGATCTATGGTAGATGGCAGCAAAGGTTTGATAGAAATCAGTGGAAGTTGCTGCAAGTATGTGCTGTCTTGTAAGAACAAAATTGTCGTCGAAGAAATAGCAGTTTCTCGATGAAATTTCCACCAAAAACTTGAGAGATTTGAGGAGGGAATTGACAGCAAAATCACAATTTATATGACAGCAAGGATCTCTAATTTAATCAAGAAAATTTTGGCAGTATAACAGCAAGGAAATTGGTGCAACCTGCGATAGCAGAATTCTTATTGGAAAATTTCAGCGGATTGGGACAAAAATTTACAGAAATACAAAATCATTTTTAGAGATGAATTCCTCTATAGATCAATTTTAGATGGAAGCAAAGATGATTTATGAAGTGTATAAGAAATTTCATTCAAAAAAGATTGTAAATAGATGAGTTAAGGCAATAATATGCGACTGAAATTTTCTACAGCACAGATTTTCAAGTGTAGCAGATTGGACATAAAAGATTAGTAGTTTATATTGAAATTTTTTTAATGAAACTAAAGGAAAATCCACTGTTAGGAAGTGTCAAATCTATCATAAAAACTTTATAGAGATTTGGATAGTAAAAATATTGTATCAAGATCAAACAAACAGTGCTATGCGGCTGAAATTTTACAGTGCAGATTTTCAAGTATAGCAGATTAGATGTAAAAGATCAATGGTTTATATTAAGAATTTTTTGAAAAAACTAAAGGAAAATCTGCTGTTAGGAAGTGTCAAAGATGTCATAAAAATTTCATAGAAATTTGAATAGAAAAAGCACAGTAGCAACTCCTACTTCTAACCAACTCCTAATAGGACTTCTACTCAAGACTCCATTCCTTTACAACTCCTAATTCTTCTCTAAGAAACAACCTCCTAACCCTAGCCAGCCTCTTCACCTCTTTAATAGGGGTCAACTTAGGTAGGTTTTACATGAATGTCCCTCTCAATTAGGACTCTCATAGCTAGAGTCCTAACAGCATCTCCTCGGAGGACCATGCGAACATATCGGCGTTTTTCGTCAGGAAGTCAATGAGGTGGAGCTGATCTATTTCGAGGAGTGTGGTTCCGACCTTGATGGTCAGATTGGGTTGGCTCCCTTTCTGGGGTACCTCGGTGAGTCGCTCGGGAGACTCTAGCGGCATCGGTGCTATGGGTCCTTCACGGGGGTTGGGGACTTGAGTCAGGCATGATTTCCCCGAGAGAGTAACCGACGTGAGATAGCATCACCTTGAATCTCCCGAGTCACTTCGGGCCTCCTCGATCCCCATCGAGGTCGGAAACTTAATGGCCTTGTGGTAGGTGGAAACCACCGCCTTTAACTTTTTAGACATCGATCGGTCGAGGATGACATTATAGGCCAAGGGTAGATCAACTACCATGAAGGTGGTCATTTTTGTCTTTGCTCTCGGCTCTTCCCCAATGGTGATAGGGAGGACCGTGGTCCTGAGCGGGGAGATGGAATCTCTCATGAATCCTGTAAGTACTAACGCCATGGGGGTGAGGTCTCCCTCGGTCAAGCCGAGCCTCTTGAAGGTGTCAAAGTAAAGGACATCGGCAGAACTCTCGGTGTCAACCATCACCCTTTTGACTCGGGCGTTTGCAATCTGGATGGAGATCACCAGAGCATCATCATGATGGGAGCGCTTGACTTCTTTGGCCCCGAAGGTGATTTCAAGCTCGAGCTCAGGCCAGGGACATTTCTCGAATGCGCTACGGTCATAGGCCTTCCTCGCTGCAAAGCTATTGCAGCCGGCTGCTGGTCCCCCAGAGATGATGTCGATTTATCTTTCAACGGGTCCCTTGGGGTGTGGAGTCGCTTCCCAGGGTTCCTTGTTATAGCGTTCGAGGTGACCTCTCTGGATCAATCCCTCTATTTGATTTTGGAGGTCGCGACAGTCCTCTGTGTCATGGCCGTAGTCCCAGTGGAACCTGTAATATTTGGACCGATCTTTGTGACTGGCCCTCATGGGATGAGGTTGTCGCAATAGACTCTTTTCCCTAATTTGGAGAAAGATCTTAGTGTGAGACATATTCATGGGAAGAGGCGAGGGCCTCGGGAGTAGTAGCTCTTGTCGGTTGGGCCCTCGGCGGGGTGGCACCAGGGCTACTGAGGTTGTTCCCCGGGATTATTCCGCCCTTGGCCTCTTGTCGTCCATGCGCTTCCCCGCCACCAATGCTTCAGCGGTGACATACTAGTTGGCGTGCTAGAGCATTTCGGAGATGGTTATTGGCGGCTTCTTGATCAACGACGAGAAGAATCTCAAAGGCTTTAAACCCATCATAAATGGCTACATGATTAAAGAGGGGTGAGTGTCCGGGAATCCCTGGATCTCAGTGGCTAAATGTGCCACAAACTGGGAGAGCAACCCACCTTCGCACTGAAATAACATGAGCAAGGTGGCCATGGAAGGCCTAGGTCGCACGCTGGTGAGGAAGTTCTGCTCAAACTCCTTGGTGAGCTGGTCAAAGGACGAGACTGAGGATTGGCGCAGTCGGTTGAACCACACTCGTACCGGACCCCTCAGGGTGGTCAGAAATGCCCGGCACATCAATGTATTGGAGGTGCCATAGAGGGCAATCTGAGCTCGAAATGCAAAGACATGCTCTGCGAGATCGGAGCCGCCATCATACGTCTCCAATACCGGCAGCCTAAAGTTGAGGGGTACCGGCTTGTCCTGTACTTCCTGAGTGAAAGGGGACCTGCCTGAGCGGCCTTCATAGGACTCGCTCTACGATTTTTGGAACTCGTGTTGGAACTCGTCTAGGCATTGGTTGACCCGGGATAGCTAGGCCCTGAGCGAGTCGTCCACCAAGTCAAACGATATGGTGTTAGGCTTGAAGTGGGGTAGTGTGACTTAGCAGGGTGCAGGTATGCTATGCTCGGGCGGACCTCTCGGGTCCGTCGCTTGCTCTTGAGCTTCCCCCATCTCGACTTGCTCCCCACTCGGCCTTTGTTGGGTCGGGTCAGTTGGGGGAGCCGCTAGCCACACGATATGAGGAATGAGCAGAGTGAGCGTCAGCATCATGCCCGCCATGGCTTGCATTTGCTTGGTCAGGCTAAGGAACGCCTCAGGTGTCACGACCGAGGGTCCCATGGTTAGTCCGAGGGGCGACAACCCCGAGTCATTGAAAATGTGCCAATAGCGATCTGGCGTTGAGGCCGGGATCCCCCCATATCCGAGGGGGGGGAGGGGCTAATTTCTGGGCTCGACGGAGGGGAGACTGGTCAATGGTTCTCCCTTGGAGAGAGCTTCTACGACATGCTCTTGCGATATGGCCCTCCTTCTAGCGCCAAAATATTAGTGAATAAGTATACCGTGGCTGATGAGTCAGCACGGTTTGGTCTACGGGTCAATGTCGGGAGCCTTCGGTCGAGTGAGTTGGATGACGAGGTGGCCGTGGCCTCGGTAAGGGATGCTTGTTGGCATTGGTCAAGCTCTGGCCGATTGATAGCTCATCCTTGCATGTTGGATGGCGACCCCTGGGTTGAGATGCTCGCGGCTCGCGAGTGGTCGTTCGCCTGCAAAAATGGCCCTCCTCGGGTGATCCTTGACTTTGGCCCCTTCGATGAGCAAGTCAGTAGTGGGTGGATTGTTTTCTATTTTTCTTCCCTCCTCTCCCCTCTGGCCGGATGCTGGCCAAGGGCTTTATACTATTGTACGAGGGTTAATAGCACGTCGGTTCGACGTGGCCGCTGACTCTCGAGGGATGGGACGACACTTATGACCGAGCTCTTGGGATGAGACATGTGGAACAGCTTCTTGGTATGGTTCTGACTTGACGTGTGGCTTCAGCTGTGACGTATTTTGGGCCCAAAATACACCGTATCAAATAATACTATATTAAGAGCTAAAATGGCTAAAGAGATACGGCATAATTATTATGGAGAACCCGCATGGCCCAATGATATTTTATATTTTTTTCAGTAGTAATTCTAGGTACTATTGCATGTAATGTAGGCTTGGTAATTCTAGAACCATCATTAGTATTGTAGGCTTTGAAAATATTACCCAAATGGTACTTCGTTGCCGTATTATAAATACTCCATACAATGCCCAATAAGTAATTAGGTGTTTTTTTTAATGGTTTCAATACCAATGAGATTATTGACAGCACTTTTTTTTAAGAATATTAATAAATTTTAAAAATTTTTAAGAAGTACTGTAGAGGCCAATAATGTTAGTCAAGAAAGCCAGGTAAGAATCATGATGTAGGCAAGAAAGAAAAATAAATTTAAACTAAAACATAAAAATGAATCATGTCATAACTTCTCAACGAAAGTGATATTGCCACAAAGAAAGAAAAAAAGAATGCCTATCATGGAGGAAGAACTTGGGAGATCCAATCTAATCACAAGCTAAGTAAAAGGATCAACATGCAAGGCAGTCTCGCCAATAAAATATATCCTACATAAAACATTATAGAAGTCCAACAAAAAATGAAAGTGTTAAAATGGTGCAATCTGATGTAAGACATGTGGAAAGATGCTATATTATACAAGGCTACTGTATCAGATGATGTGAGCACAAATGAAATTTTTTTTTTCACATTTAGATAAGAATTTAAATCGATAATATACATGAATAATTTATGCATCATAAATTAGAAAATAAAAGATCTAAGGTATTTAATCTTAAGAACTTAGGTTCTGATATCAATTGTAAACATAAAATCTGTAATATGCTATATGTAATATGAAAATAATATAATTCAGAAATAAAATTAAATAATAATAATATATCGGATCCACAATGCATATCTTTCGATATCATCCGGAAAGAACTTTATGAAATCTATATGGACACCATCTTCGAATCTAAAACCCACTATATATCAATCTAAAAAGAGAACTAGATTCTCTTTTTTCACTCTTTATATTCTTTTTTCATATGATGACTTAGATTCGGAAGTTCAATAAAACAAAATAAGTATTACAAAGGTATAATCTTACAATTTACCCTAGTTGGATGTGATACTAGTTACAAGGCTACTATATCAGATATGTAAGAACCAATTAAAAAAGAAATTCCCTTGATATGGTTCAATGTATTGTTAGAGTAACAATAATTTCAGAAAAAAAATATGCCAAAGGGTCAAGCCAAAACATTATAATGATAACAAATAGGGCTGAAAATATTATAATGGTAACAAATAGGTCTGTTGTCATGAGTAAGAACATAGCAACCATTGTACAAATGGTTAAGACTTTACGATTTTATTATTGTGGTAACAAAAGACTTATGTGTTGCTCAATAATATGTCAACTAAAATATATCATTGGAGTAGGACAAATCACATTTTAAAGGAAAGATCAGACTGTCTCAACAAACATGTTATTTTCAATCAAGGACAATATAACTATGTAAAGTTATGCATACTCTAGTTTGCAGTATAAATAATCTATAATTAGCTCGAATCAACATACTGAAATTAACTAATTACATAACATAATTTATAATTAGCCTTCCTCTCTCTCTCTCTCTCTCTCTCCATCTCTCTCTATATATAGAACAAGAGCCGAGCCGTGGAAGCATTCTGTTTCCGACACATCTCTCTGACAATGGAGCACTCGCAGCCAATATTCCGTGTAACACCTCTTCTCCTTTTCTTTTCTTTTTCCTAGTAATCCTATCTTAAAGCTTTAATCCTTCAAACTCCAACTTTTCTCGGTTACGTGCAGGTGTTGATTATTTTAGTGCTGTGGACGGTGGTAACAACGGCGTTCATAGGGATCGCTGAGGGCCATCGCCACCATCGGCAGGCAGGTGGTGCGACGGAGCAAGAAGCCTTCCACTACGCAGCGGCGGGGGCAAGAGGATGCCGGGCCCACGTGGCCAGCCTGACGGACTTCGGCGGGGTGGGCGACGGGGTGACCTCCAACACGGCGGCCTTTGCGGCGGCCGTGGCCAACCTCAGTAAGGTGGCGTACGACGGCGGCGCGATGCTGGTGGTGCCGGCCGGCCGGTGGCTCACTGGGCCCTTCAACCTCGCCGACCACTTCACCCTCTTCCTCGACCACGACGCCGTCATCCTCGCCACTCAGGTCCGCCTCCCTCCTCCGCCCCCTTCCCCCACCTTCTCCTCCATCTATTTCGATGTAGAGTGCATGTTCATAATCGTTCATGGCTTGTTTGCCATTACCATCGCCTCTATCATCCTCGGTAGTGATTATGGCTAGTAGCCCTTCCCATCGAGTCCGTTCATCTGACAGCTCTCGTCAGATGAACGGTAACAATGAAGAATAGATTCGTCACTGGTGACCCCACCATCAGTACCCTTACATTAATTTTAGGCTCCACCATCAGTCTAAAAGTTAGGCGGATGACTTTCTAACACAAAACTGCTATTTAGACTCTCAAAACACAAACTCTCTCTTTGATATTTTGTAGGAAAGAGTACTGTCATCCAATCTCTCAGTGTTTTCTTTTTGACTAAACCTTCTAGATCTGTGTAGCTAATTGGGTTTCCTGAAGACAGCAAAACTCTATTAATGCTACAAACTTGGGAGAACAAGTTAGATTTCAACTGCAGCTTATATAACATAAATTTCTATTCTGCAATCCCTTTTTATGGCTTCTCACACTGCAACTTGGACAGCATTGCTTATGAATTGCATGGATACTCTTTTTTTTTTTTGTTTATTGGTAGCTAATAGAAGCTTTAATACTATGTTCTTTTGTTCAATCTGCATCAACTATGATAATTGGTGATATGCTTATGTAGGATATCAACGAGTGGCCGATCATTGACCCTTTCCCCTCCTACGGTAGAGGAAGAGATGCGGTTGGGGGTAGATACAGTAATCTCATCATGGGATATAACCTAACCGATGTGGTCATAACAGGTAGCATATACGTTGCATATTTCCAGTACTTCTATCACATTAATTCTAATTTCATAAAGCCTGCGTCGTGTTGTCATTCCATGATCCCCTAAAATTTAGATAAAAAAATTTATTTTTAGTCAAAAACTATAACATTTAATTCAGTTTATGATGTTTTGGCGTGCTTTGATTGACAAGAAGACACATATATATCATCATCTAACTTGTTTGCATCATAGATGGGGAACAGAATATAATTTGATTGCAACATACCACGTCCTGATGCTAACAAGTTTTATTGTTATTTTTAGGGAATAATGGAACTATCGATGGACAAGGTGAAACCTGGTGGAAAATGTTCCGTAACAAAGAACTCAATTACACTCGTGGATACCTCATTGAATTGATGTACTGCAAACAAGTGCTGATTTCCAACATTACATTGGTTAACTCTCCATCGTGGAATGTCCATCCAGTGTACAGCAGGTTTATATTAATAATCTACTTTCAGAACACTTGAAGGCTTCTTTTGCTTTCCATTCTATTGTTACAATCTGATGTTAACGTGAATGAATGCACTGTGCAGCCACGTAATCGTCTCAGGCATCACAATTCTTGCACCGGTCAACTCTCCCAACACTGATGGGATCGATCCAGGTGGATATCGTACCTACATTTACTTGGGTTGTAGATTCTATGTTGCTGTTTCGATTGATTCTTTTTGGTGGTTTCTCTCTTCTTCGCAGACTCATCCTCCAATGTCCGCATTGAGGACTGCTACATAGTCTCAGGCGATGACTGCATCGCCATTAAAAGCGGTTGGGATGAGTACGGGATTGCATTCAACATGTCAAGCAAACACATAGTGATCAGACGGCTCACCTGCATCTCCCCCACGAGCGCTGTCATCGCCCTGGGAAGCGAGATGTCGGGAGGAATCCAAGATGTCCGGGCCGAAGACATCACGGCCATCCACTCCGAATCCGGCGTCAGGATCAAGACGACCATCGGAAGGGGAGCTTACGTGAAGGACATATTCGTGAGAAGAATGAATCTGCACACAATGAAGTGGGTCTTCTGGATGACGGGCACCTACGGGCAGCACCCGGACGACAAATTTGATCCGAAAGCCATTCCGGTGGTGCAGAATATCAGTTACAGCAACGTGGTGGCCGAGAACGTGACCATGGCCGCGAAGCTGGAGGGGATTCCCGGCGCGCCCTTCACCGGAATATGCATCTACAATGTGACGGCGGAGGTGGTGAAGTCGAAGAAGCCGATTTGGAACTGCACCGACGTGGAGGGCGTATCGAGTCACGTGACGCCCACACCCTGTGCGCAGATTCCGGAATATCCAGATCGTATAACGCATTGCCCCTTCCCTGAAGATGATCTACCTGTGAATGGTGTTGGGCTAGAGGAGTGTGCTTATCAGAGAGCCAAACCATGAGTTGAGATGCTTTCTACAACTCATGGTTTAATGGCATAACCTATGATGTCCTGAAGCTTGGCAGATTAAAATGTTTGCCTTGAACAAAGGCAGATGTAATTGATCATATATCATACTTGGGAGGAACAAAGGCAGATGAAATATCCAATAATATTTCATTGCTATAAATATGGATTATTGAAAAAATAAGACATGTTATTTATTTGAATACTTTTCTTCAACTTGGAAGTGTTATATTCTTTATTTGATACGAATAGTTAGAAATGAATTTTTCAAAGAGAGGATGACTTATGATTGTCACTAAAACGATTGATTTTATCCCTAACATTTGAATTCATAACCCAATGTATCTTCACTTTTAAATACCACGTAAGCACCCTATGTTGTAGAGGACAGGTCGATTTATTTGAGGAGAACTTTTTCTATGATCATATCTGAATCATGTTATGCATGAACAGGCTTCGTTAGATCCTATAGAATAAAATAAGTGAGGTGGGATGATTCGATATTCCATTTATTCCACTTCCTTATTTATAGTATGGAAACATATTCATTTCCTCTTCATCGATCCAAATCTATAACACTATCAGAGTGAAATAAGAGATCTAAGGAAGAACATAGGTTGGACTTTATTAGTAACAAGTAAATATTTTGTACGTAAAAAAATAAAGATATTAAGGGGATAAACACCAATCAAAAAATATGAGGCAATCCAAAATACACTTGATTATGATCAAATTTATAAGCCGACTTGGATATCGAGCATTTACCTATAAGAACTAAATTAGTTGCAATAAATAGTTGCAACACTAGAAAATAGAATTTAGTAAATCATTTCTTGCATAGAGTCTTTATATATGATACGTGAAGATATGTATGAAAAGTAGATTTTATACGAATCTATTTTTGCCATTCATTTCATTCTTGCTCGAGCCGAATGATAAAAAGTTATCATATTTGGTTCCTTGAGGGGGTGGATCCATAAGAATTCACCTATCCCAATAACAAAAAAACTTGACTAGAACGATACTATATTAAGAGGAAGTTCGCAGGGTGGCCATGAAAGGCCTAGGTCGCACGTTGGTGAGGAAGTTCTGCTCGAACTCCTTGGTGAGCTGGTCAAAGGACAAGACCGAAGATTGGCGCAGTCGGCTGAATCACGCTCGTACCGGTCCCCTCAGGGTAGTCAGAAATGCCCGACACATCGATGCATCAAAGGTGCCATAGAGGGCCATCTGAGCCTGAAATGCGGAGACATGCTCCGCGGGATCGGAATCGTCGTCATATGTCTCCTATACTAACAGCCTGAAGTTGAGGGGTACCGACTTGTCCTGTACTTCCTGTGTGAAATGGGACCTGCCTGAGCCGCCTTCGCTAGACTCGCTCGGTGATTTTTGGAACTCGCGCTAGAACTCATCTAGGCGTTGGTTGACCTGGGACAACTGGGCCCTGAGCGAGTCGTCCACCAAGTCAAACGATACGGTGTCAGGCTCGAAGTGGGGTAGTGTGACTTAGCAGAGTGCGGGTATGCTCTGCTCGGGTGAACCTCTCGGGTTCGTTGCTTGCTCTCGGGCTTCCCCCATCCCGACATGCTACCCACTCGGCCTATGTCGGGTCGAGTCAGTTGGGGGAGCCGCTAGCCACACGATATGAGGAATGAGCGGAGCGAGCATCTGCATCATGCCCACCATGGCTTGCACTTGTTTGGTCAGGTTGACGAATGCCTCGGGTGTCACGGCCGAGGGTCCCAAGGTTAGTCCAATAAGATGTGTATATTGGATCTTTTGAGACAATTATTGGTCTTAGAATGTAATTCTGATCGGTCAATAAAAATACATGTCAATATATTTTTTTTTTTAGATTAGTTAATCTATCTTGGAAGGCAAAAATGGGTAGAATAAATCTATTTTTATTTTATTTGAAATTAATGTCCTCTTCCTCTGCATGTAGGAAATGAATAAAATAAATCAATTAAGGCTTCGTTAGATCCTATAGAATAAAATAAGTGAGGTGGGATGATTCGATATTCCATTTATTCCACTTCCTTATTTACAGTATGGAAACATATTCATTTCCTCTTCATCTATCCAAATCTATAACACTATGAGAGTGAAATAAGAGATCTAAGGAAGAACATAGGTTGGACTTTATTAGTAATAAGTAAATATTTTGTACGTAAAAAAATCAAGATATTAGGGGGATAAACACCAATCAAAAAATATGAGACAATCCAAAAAACACTTTATTATGATCAAATTTATAAGCCGACTTGGATATCGAGCATTTACCTATAAGAACTAAATTAGTTGCAACCCTGGAAAATAGAATTTAGTAAATCTTTTCTTACATAGAGTCATTATATATGATATGTGGAGATATGTATGAAAAGTAGATTTTATACGGATCTATTTTTACCATTCATTTCATTCTTGCTCGAGTCGAATGATGAAAAATTATCATATTTGGTTCCTTCAGGGGGTGGATCCATAAGAATTCACCTATCCCAATAACAAAAAAACTTGACTAGAATGATACTATATTAAGAGGAAGTTCGCAGGGTGGCCATGGAAGGCCTAGGTCGCACGTTGGTGAGGAAGTTCTACTCAAACTCCCTAGTGAGCTGGTCAAAGGACAAGACCGAAGATTGGCACAGACGGTTGAACCACGCTCGTGCCAGTCCCCTCAGGGTGGTCAGAAATGCCCGGCACATCAATGCATCGGAGGTGCCATAGAGGGCCATCTGAGCCCGAAATGCGGAGACATGCTCTGTGGGATCGGAGCCACCGTCATATGTCTCCAATACCGACAGCCTGAAGTTGAGGGGTACCGACTTGTCCTGTACTTCCTGTGTGAAATGGGACCTGCCTGAGCTGCCTGAGCTGCCTTCGCTAAACTCGCTCGGTGATTTTTGGAACTCGTGCTAGAACTCGTCTAGGCGTTGGTTGACCCAGGACAACTGGGCCCTGAGCGAGTCATCCACCAAGTCAAACGATACGGTGTCAAGCTTGAAGTGGGGTAGTGTGACTTAGCAGGGTGCGGGTATGCTCTGCTCGGGCGAACCGCTCGGGTCCGTCGCTTGCTCTCGGGCTTCCCCTATCCCGACTTGCTACCCACTCGGCCTCTATCGGGTCGAGTCAGTTGGGGGAGCCGCTAACCACACGATCCGAGGAATGAGCGGAGCGAGCGTCTGCATCATGCCCACCATGGCTTGCACTTGTTTGGTCAGGCTGAGGAATGCCTCAGGTGTCACGACCGAGGGTCCCATGGTTAGTCCAATAATATGTGTATATTGGATCTTTTGAGACAATTATTAGTCTTAGAATGTAATTCTGATTGGTCAATAAAAATACATTTTAATATAATTTTTTTTATTTTTTTGAGATTGGTTAATCTATCTTGGAAGGTAAAAATGGGTAGAGTAAACCTATTTTTATTTTATTTGAAATTAATGTCCTCTTCCTCTACATGTAGGAAATGAATAAAATAAATCATTTAAATCACCAGAAGTGCTTCCATAGAAGTTAAACTTTCATTCATCTACATCTCTTGTTTCTTATTCCCATTCCTCCCTATTGCACGGTTTCTAATCTTTTATATTGCAAGTGTTCCAATCCTTTCTATTGCAAGTGTTCCAATCCTTCCTATTATAAGCTTTCTAATCTTTCCTATTACAAGTGTCCTAACCTTTCCATACTGCAATTTTATCTCTACATTGTTTTGAATATGAGAAACTTTAAATTATTCTAGCCTTGTATTTGATATATCTCCTGTTTAGATGTAACGATTTGAATATGTGAAACTTTCGAGATTTTGACCTTTCTACCTTGTTATGGTTATAACTTTATGCACTGACCTCGGATTTGGATAAAACTTATTTCATCTGAATATAGACTTATATCCTTTCTTTTGATAGCTTATTTTAATAATTCAGAGTAAATTTGCCTATCCAAACTTCTATTTTAAATAAGCCTATGAATTCTGCAAAACAGGGATCGTAATTTCTGACCTTTTGATAATGAACAGCCTATAAGTCCCTGTTGAAAACCTTGATTTATTCCAAGCTTATTTTATTTTAAATTAGACACGTAGATCTTTCATTTGATACTTAGATTGAAAGATTTAGAGTCCAAATGCCCGCCCAGTTTTCTGTTGAAATTGACCCTATGAATTCTATAAAATTGAGATTTGTTCTTTGATCTTGGGTAACTAAATCTATTGTAACTCTTTGTTGAAAACTTCGATTCATACGAAAATTATTTTATTTGAAATAAGATTGAAATATCTTTCACAATAGCTTTCTTGAGTATATTGGAGCATGATTGATAGTTTGAATCATTTGTTCAATGTGCCTCTTGAATTCTGCTAGAAATCGAGTTTTGGTCGATTTCACATATTCTGGTTTCATTCCTTTGGAAATTGATTTCATTTAGCTTTCTTGTCCAATTGATCCTAACCCTAATTACATGTGAACTACATACCTAAAAACATAATCCTAAGCAAGTTTTTAACCGGCCAACATCGAGTTTTGTTTTGGCGAGCTTTCCTACGATCTTCCAGTGGACTTCCGATACGCCCTCGGGTTTCTTCCGGTGGACTCCCAGCAGGCTCCCGATCTTGTGACGAATTCAACGAGTAGCCAAGCCTTCTCGGTGATCTCTACGAATCTCTGACGATCTCTTCGGCAGACTTCCAAAAGTTCTAACAAGTCTTCGATCTTTCTTGGTTGGTTCCGACGACATCTCCGACGAATCTTTAGACTCTCAAACGTCCATCGAACTTGACTCTAGTATCCTTGCTTTATATTTTTTAGGCTATCGTAGTTAATCGTACACACTTAACTTCAATAATTTGGATTAGATCAATTAACCCATCAATTGATTTCATAATCAAAATTTGAGATTCAACAATCTCCCCCTTTTTTATGATGACAATCAATTAATGATAGAGTTAAACATAGCTCCCCCTATCTATATGTCATATTGTGAGAAGATAAAACCACTTGAATTCCATCCCTTTGAATTCAAGCATAAATCAATAAGTTCTAACCGTTGAACTTATCGATGTCTTATTAAGCATGAGCAAATACGAAACTTCGTATTTCTCATAATTTTCAGCTATTGAAAATCATTTTCAAGTTAAATGATAAGAGACAATTTTCACTTCGACGAGAGATAAAAAATTTTCAACATGATAAAGATTTTCAACATGAATTTCATGATATAAATGTGAGGAATGATTTCATATGATCAACCAATCTTGCGATATATTCAAAGATTTTGCAAGGTATATAAGACAAGCTTTTGCAATTCATATAAGTCATGCTATCGATACGCATAAGTCATACAAGTCATCACTTCTCCCCCTTTGTCATCAACAAAAAATAAGGAGATGAGACTTGAAACATAGTTTGTGATCATATCATACAAAATTCGAATTCATCATACAAAGTTAATCTCGCAAGAAATATTTATCCAGATTACAAAACAAATCAGCAATTATCTAGAATTTAACAATACATCTCAAACAAAGGTTTAGTTTTTGTTCAAAAGAAGACGACAAACTTCTAACTTGACATTAAGAGTAATCAAAACAGAATAAGAAACTACATCGATTAATCTTAGGAGGTAATCCATAGTGCTGATATATGACATCTATTTTTTGATTCATTTGTCGTAGTTCCTTCAAAATTTCAATTTGCTGGATTTGAATTTGTTCTTACTGCGATTTGATCTGATACAATTCTGCCATAATGAGTTCTTCGGAGGATGAAACAGGAGCCGAAGGTGTTGCGCCAAAGGGACTAGGAGGAGGAGATTCATTTCCCCTAAGAATTGGTGTTTCGGGGTGTTCTACTGGTGGGAGAATTGGATCAATCCTTCTAGGTTGCCTAACCCATATACCCTTGCTAAATATTCACCTAAGTCTATGAGAGATGCATTTGCTAGTTGATTCCATATGTCAAAAATAAATGATATTTTTGGATTTTCAATTGTTTGGATCAAGAAAAATAAAATTTAACACTTTCATGCATTCGGACATGGTTTTGCTATAGATTTTCAAACACAATCATGAAGATAAAACATGCTCATGATCATGGAAATTTTTGTATCCAAAACATATAATTTCCAACATATTATTAAGGCATGTAATAGTGTAAAGTTCTCATTATAGCAATTTAGTGAGTGAATTAAGGACGCCCAAAAAATGATTTTAATAAGTTCATGCATTCGGACACATTTTTGCCATATGTTTTTTAAATACACTCATGAAAATAATACATGCTTATCATCATGTATAAATTAAAATTTCATGCATAAAATTATCAATCATAGTATCAAAATATTTAATATTACATCATTATGCATTTCTTCAAGCATGATTTTATTTAATCAAAATCGAGAAATAACAATGGAAATCAACATGATACACATTATTTTTTCTTAACCACATATAGCATGATATTAAACTTCTTAATATTTTCATTAAGACATTAAGCATGGTTTTAATCAAAATCAGAAATAATCAAAATACACATTTTTTCTTCTTAAGAAAAACATACATAGGATCATTAGATTTAAATCTAACATTTTATTTCATTAACATGAAACATGTAATTTTTATTATTATTTTCAAATTACGGGAATGATCATATTCTTGCATTTTCAAATATTTTTTTAATATGTGATTTTCAAGAAAAATAATTATTCTAAAAAAAGAAAATACATCATGAAAAACATCAAGTAATTTCAAAACAAATTAAGGGGGTTTCGATTACCTCATCGTTCAATGCCGTTAAGGTATAGTTTGCCACCTCGTCTTTCTTGATTTTCTCCTCGTCTTCGGAGGACCTCGATTCATCCCACTTTGTGTTCTTCTTCTTGCGTTCAAAGTAAGTAGTTCCGTTCTTTTTGCTTTTTAATTTTTGTTTCATTTGTAGTTTAAGTTCACCATCACTTGAGCTTATGCTCGAGTGGTCTTTAAATGTTCTATGTCCAAAATCCTTCCTGTTCTTTGGAAGGTTGTTTTGTTCATTTTGTTCATCACGTGCATTATGCACCATTTCATATGTCATCAATGAACCGATAAGTTTTTCAAGTGAAAAAATATTTAAATCTTTTGTTTCTTGTATTACCGTTATTTTAGGATCCCACCTTTTGGAAAGCGATCTTAAGATCTTGCTTACGAGATCAAAAGTCGAAAAAGATTTACCAAGAACTCTTGATTATTGATGACATCTGTGAAACGGGTGTACATGTCGCCTATAGTCTCGCTTGGTTGCATTCGAAAAAGCTCAAAATCATGCAATAAAATGTTAACTTTCGTGTCTTTGACTCTACTAATTCCCTCGTGCGTGATTTCAAGTGTTTGCCATATATCAAAAGTCGTTTCACACATAGAAATCCGATTGAACTCATTTTTGTCCAAAGCGCAAAATAAGGCATTCATAGCCTTTGCGTTTAAAGAAAAATACTTCTCCAAATTCGACTATTTGTTCATCAATTTAGAGGGAAGTTCAAAATTGTTTTCAATAATATTCCATAAATCCAAATTCATAGAAATCAAGAAAACTCTCATTCGAGTTTTCCAGTAAGTGTAGTCCAATCCGTTAAACAACGATGGACGAACAACCGATAAGCCCTCTTGAAAGCAATGAAGAGCCATTTCTCTCGGGTGTAAATCTGAAATGAGAAATACCGGGCTCTGATACCAATTGTTAGGATCAAGAGCACTAAGAGGGGGGGGTGAATTAGTGCAGCGTAAAACTTTCGACGATTAAAACTGCGTTCATACGATAAGAGCGATTTTGGTTGAAAAGTCGATTCGTAAATCACTTTAACTTGTGATCAAGCAAGATGCAGTTAAAGCAAGTCTATGAAGGCAGTTTGCAATTATGATAGCAATTAGAATGTAAGCGTAAATTGAAATATGATGTTCGTATGATAAAACTGATTTATGTCTAAACACCAATTCGGAAAATACTGACCTTTGAAACACGATTGTTTATGCGCAGAAGGCAGTAAGCTATTGCGGAGGTTTGCAGTAAAGATAATATGCTCAAAGTAAATGCAAACTAAGATTTAGAGTGGTTCGGTCAATCTTGACCTACATCCACTTTTGGCTTCCTCCACCGACAAGATCACCGACGTCCACTAGAGGCCTTCTTTCAATAGGCAAAGGCTTATGAGACAACCCTTACAAACTTTTCCCTCTTCTCTAGAAAGATCAAAACATGGAAGAAAAGAGGGAGGAGAAATTCTAGTCTTTACAACACTTTTGAGCTCTAAAATCACATAGTAAGATCAAGCTTTTGGTGCCTTTGGGTTACCCTTTCATTGCTGAAAGGGTGGGGTATTTATAGGCCCCAACCCAATTTGAATTTCGAGCTCAAAACTGTCAATTCCTGGAACTCCGGGGTCTGACGGTTGCACCGCCTGGCAGAGCTCGAAGACTAAGCCTCTGGGCGGTATCACCTCTTGTCAGGGGTGGTTGCACCTCCTGACAGAGCTCGGAGACTAAGCTTAGGCGGTGCCACCGCCTGACTGGGGCAGTTGCACCGCCCAGCCAGAACTCGGAGACTGAGATCAATTGGTTGCATCTCTCTTAGAGGCGGTTGCACCGCCCAACCAGAGCTCAGAGACTGAGCCCTAGGCGATGCCACCGTGGACCTAGGCGGTGCCACCTCTGGCCAAGTAATCTGGGTCCGAATGGGCTGATCAATTCGGCCCAATTTGGGTCTATCAAGGGCCCAATTGCTCCAAGATTAAGTTAATGGGATCGCCTCCCATTTTTAACTTAATCATCATGCTAACTACGAATTTCTTAAGACATTTACTACAACTTGCTTCGGTGCATCAATCGCTTCTTCCGACGAGCTTCCGGCGAGCTTCCGTCGATCATCCGATGAACCCATATGCTCCTTTGGCAAGTTCCTGGACTTCTCGGATTTGTTCCCGCAGAACCTCCGACGACCGTCCGAACATCCGTCGAATTCTCGAACTCCCAACGTGATCATAGTCTTGACTCCGGCGCAACTCCTACTGCATGTCTTACTTTCATCGTAGTTAATCCTGCACATGTAAAACAAAACTTTGATCGAGACAATTAATCCTAAGCAATTAACCAAGTTGTCCGGCATGTCATTGGTCCCTCGATGCTTCGTTCGATTCTTCCGCACATCATCCTCTCCTGCGGCCTATTGCCCAATCGGTCAGTTGACTCCGCAACTCCGATATCCTTGGCACAATACCCACTCTTCTTGGCCTAATACCCGAGTCCACGACCCGAAGCCTTCTATCGATACGTCGATCGATCCACCGGCCCGACGTCCAATCTTCTGACATGTTCCTTCAGTACAACATGATTTTTCCTACTTTAATTGTCTCATCCTGATCGGAGCATCCTACGTCACTCAAAACGCAGATTAAAACATAAACACATATCAAGTGGTTTCATCATCAAAATACAAGATTCAACAATCTCCCCCATTTTGATGATGACAACTACTTGATGACGGAGTTATCCTTAACTCCCGGAGTTTAAACAAACTCCCCCCCATATTGATAGAACCTTGAATTCAAACTGAATTCAAGTCATTGTAATGTTCATCATGAATACTTGCAACACTCATCATGAACTTATGCAGAGACTTACGCATAACATCATACTTCTCTCCCTTTGTCATCAACAAAAAGGAGAATTCCAACTATTCTTGTGTTTAGAATATAAGTTTAACTCATTGAATGAAAAACATAATATCAAGTTTTATCATCATGCAGTTTTGAAGCTAGAAAATTTAGCAAGTGTTACATCATACTTAGAACATTCAAGCTATCAAGTTTTATATATGCAAGTTTTACAACATACAAGATAGCAAATTCAAAGATATGTAAGTTGGCATATTTGCTTTTCTTTGCGATAGGTAAGATAGCACTTTTGCTTCTAGAAATATGCAAGTTAGCAATCTTTGCTTCTCTTTTGAGATAAGCAATTTCTTGCTTCCTTTGCAAAGTTTAAGCTAGCAATTTTGCTTCCAGTGCAAAGTGCAAGTTAGCATGTTTTGCATCTTAATATAGGCCAGATAGCACATTTTTGCATTTTCTTGAGATTTCAATCTAGCAATTCTTGGTGATGTTCAAGATAGCAATTCTTGGTGATGTTCAAGATAGCAATTTCTTCTCTTTTGAGATATGTGTGTGAATCAAATCCTTGCACGTAAAACTATTTCTCTAAAGATATAAGAAGGAATCATTAAATCCATTTCTCGAAAGATATTTTTCACAAGATAAGTCTATGAGAGATGCATTTGCTAGTTGATTCCATATGTCAAAAATCAATGATATTTTTGGATTTTCAATTGTTAGGATCAAGAAAAATAAAATTTAATACTTTCATGCATTCGGACGTGGTTTTGCTATAGATTTTCAAATACAATCATGAAGATAAAACATACTCATGATCATGGAAATTTTTGTATCCAAAACACATAATTTCCAACATATTATTAAGGCATGTAATAGTGTAAGTTTCTCATTATAGTAATTTAGTGAGTGAATTAAGGACGTCCGAAAAATGATTTTAATAAGTTCATGCATTCGGACACATTTTTGCCTTATGTTTTTCAAATACACTCATGAAAATAACACATGCTTATCATCATGTATAACTTAAAATTTCATGCGTAAAATTATCAATCATAGTATCAAAATATTTAATATTACATCATTATGCATTTCTTTAAGCATGATTTTATTTAATCAAAATCAAGATATAAAAATGGAAATCAACATGATACACATTATTACTTCTTAACCACATATAGCATGATATTAAACTTCTTAATATTTTCATTAAGACATTAAGCATGGTTTTAATCAAAATCAGAAATAATCGAAATACACATTTTTTTTTCTTAAGAAAAACATACATATGATCATTAGATTTAAATCTAACATTTTATTTCATTAACATGAAACAGGTAATTTTCATTATTATTTTCAAATTACGAGCATGATCATATTCTTGCATTTTCAAATATTTTTTTTAATATGTAATTTTCAAGAAAAATAAGTATTCTAAAGAAAGAAAATGCATCATGAAAAACATCAAGTAATTTCAAAACAAATTAAGGGGGTTTCGATTACCTCATCGTTGAATGCTGTTAAGGCGTAGTTTGCCACCTCGCCTTTCTTGATTTTCTCCTCGTCTTCGGAGGACCTCGATTCATCCCACTTTGTGCTCTTTTTCTTGCGTTCAAAGTAAGTAGTTCCATTCTTTTTGCTTTTTAATTTTTGTTTCATTTGTAGTTTAAGTTCACCGTCACTTGAGCTTATGCTCGAGTGGTCTTCAAATGTTCTATGTCCAAAATCCTTCCTATTCTTTGGAAGGTTGTTTTGTTCATTATGTTCATCATGTGCATTGTGCACCATTTCATTTGTCATCAATGAACCGATAAGTTCTTCAAGTGGAAAAATATTTAAATCTTTTGTTTCTTGTATTGCCGTTATTTTAGGATCCCACCTTTTTGAAAGGGATCTTAAGATCTTGCTTACGAGATCAAAAGTCGAAAAAGATTTACCAAGAACTCTTAGATTATTGATGACATCTGTGAAACGGGTGTACATGTCGCCTATAGTCTCGCTTGGTTGCATTCGAAAAAGCTCAAAATTATGCAATAAAATGTTAACTTTCGAGTCTTTGACTCTACTAGTTCCCTCGTGCGTGATTTCAAGTGTTCGCCAAATATCAAAAGCCGTTTCGCACATAGAAATCTGATTGAACTCATTTTTGTCCAAAGCGCAAATTAAGGCATTCATAGCCTTTGCGTTTAAAAAAAAATACTTCTTCTCCAAATCCGACCATTCGTTCATCAGTTTAGAGGGAAGTTGAAAACTATTTTCAATAATATTCCATAAATCCAAATTCATAGAAATCAAGAAAACTCTCATTCGAGTTTTCCAGTAAGTGTAGTCCAATCCGTTAAACAATGATGGACGAACAACCGATAAGCCCTCTTGAAATCCATGAAGAGCCATTTCTCGTAGGTGTAAATCCGAAATGAGAAATACCAGGCTCTGATACCAATTGTTAGGATCAAGAACACTAAGAGGGGGGGGTGAATTAGTGCTGCGGAAAACTTTCGACGATTAAAACTGCGTTCGTACGATAAGAGCGATTTCGGTAGAAAAGCTGATTTGTAAATCACTTTAACTTGTGATCAAGCAAGATGCAGTTAAAGCAAGTCTATGAAGGCAATTTGCAGTATGATGGAAATTAGAATGTAAGCGTAAACTGAAATATGATGTTCGTACGATAAAACTGATTTACGTCTAAACACCAATTCGGAAAATACTGAACTTTGAAACACGATCATAAATGCACAGAAGGCAGTAAGCTATTGAGGAGGTTTGCAGTAAAGATAATATGCTCAAAGTAAATACAAACTGAGATTTAGAGTGGTTCGGTCAATCTTGACCTACATCCACTTTTGGCTTCCTCCACCGACGAGATCACCGATGTCCACTAGAGGCCTTCCTTCAATAGGCGAAGGCCAACCACACTTTTACAATTTCACTCCTTTTGACGGGCTTAGGAGACAATCCTTACAAACTTTTCACTCCTCTCTTGAAAGATCAAAACTTGGAAGAAAAGATGGAGGAGAACTTCTAGACTTTACAACACTTTTGAGCTCTAAAATCACAGAGTAAGATCAAGCTTTCGGTGCCTTTGGGTTACCCTTTCATTGCTGAAAGGGTGGGGTATTTATAGGCCCCAACCCAATTTGAATTTTGAGCTCAAAACTATCAATTCCCGGAATTCTGGGGTCTAGCGGTTGCACCGCTTGGCAAAGCTCGAAGACTGAGCCTCTAGGCGGTATCACCTCTTGTCAGGGGTGGTTGCACCTCCTACCAAAGCTCGGAGACTGAGCTCAAGCAGTGCCACTGCCTGACTGGGGCAGTTGCACCGCCCAGCCAGAGCTCGGAGACCGAGATCAATTGGTTGCATCTCTGTCAAAGGCGGTTGCATAACCCAGCCAAAGCTCAGAGACTGAGCCCTGGGCGATGCCACCACCGACCCAAGCGGTGCCACCTTTGGCCAAGTAATTTGGGTCTGAATGGGCTGATCCATTCGGCCCAATTTGGGTCTGTCAAGGGCCCAATTGCCCCAATATTAAGTTAATGGGATCACCTCCCATTTCTAACTTAATCATCGTGCTAACTATGAATTTCTTAAGACATTTACTGCAACTTGCTTCGGTGCGTCAATCGCTTCTTCCGACGAGCTTCCGTCGATCATCCGATGAACCCTCGGTGATGCTTCTGCGAACTTCCGGCAAACTCCTGGACTTACGACGATCCACTTGGCAAGTTCCGATGAGCTTCTTTGGCAAGCTCCTGGACTTCTCGGATTTGTTCCCGCAGAACCTCCGACGACCGTCCGAACTTCCATCGAATTCTCGAACTCCCAACGTGATCATAGTCTTGACTCCGGCACAACTCCTGCTACATGTCTTACTTTCATCATAGTTAATCCTGCACATGTAAAACAAAACTTCGATCGAGACAATTAATCCTAAGCAATTAACCAAGTTGTCTGGCATGTCATTGGTCCATCGACGCTTCGTCCGATTCTTCGGCGCATCGTCCTCTCCTGCGGCCTATTGCCCAATCGGCCAGTTGACTCCGCAACTCCGATATCCTTGGCACAATACCCGCTCTTCTTGGCCCGATGCCCGAGTCCACGACCCGAAGCCTTCTGTCGATACGTCGACCGATCCACCGGCCCGACGTCCAATCTTCTGACATGTTCCTCCAGCACAACATGATTTTTTCTGCTTTAATTGTCTCATCTTGATCAGAGGATCTTGCATCTCTCAAAATGCAGATAAAAACATAAACACATATCAAGTGGTTTCATCATCAAAATATGAGATTCAACATTAATATATAAATCAATTGATTCCGTCAAGTTAGTGAGATGATATCTGGAGCAATTATGTATTTAGGGCCCTTTATGCAAATGGATGCATCTCTAACTCTATATATATTACTTCTTAATACAATTTCTATCAAATTTAGTAAAATTTTATGTATCGATTCTTCAATACTTATTATCGTAGAATATCCATGCAACACTTTCTCAGAGTTTGCACATGGGATACATGTTCCTTCTAATTCTCAAGTAAAGCCCTTTGCATTGCAATAGCTATGGTATTGGCTTGACCTTTCATAAGGGATGATAGAACGAAAAGACTATTATAAAAATATTTATGTCTACTCTTGATTCAACATACCTCAACTGTAGTGTTCTAGTGGATCCTACTACTTCCTCTTAAATCATACTATACTAATACTATTATTTAATCATATCATTGAATCATTTATTTCTCTTGAAATCATTTGTTACATCACGTACAAAACTTAATTATATACCACTTCTACGAATGGCTCATAATATGACTAACAATTGCCACTAATCATTATATCATCACATTATAGTTTATGCCTTAATGGTATAAACTATATTGTCATGATATAAGAAGTACTGTAGGGGCAAATAATGTTAGTCAAGAAAGCCAGATGAGAATCATGACATATGTAAGAAAGAAAAATAAATTTAAACTAAAACATAAAAATGAACCATGTCTTAACTTCTCAACGAAAGTGATATTGCCACAAAGAAAGAAGAAAAAAATGCCTATTAAGGAGCACGAACTTGGTAGATCAAATCTAATCACAAGCTAAGTAAAAGGATCAACATGCAAGGTAGTCTCGCCAATAAAATATATCCTACATAAAACATTATAGAAGTCCAACAAAAAATGAAAGTGTTAAAAGGGTGCAATCTGATGTAAGACCTGTGGAAAGATGCTATATTATACAAGGCTACTGTATCAGATGATGTGAGCACCAATGAAATTTTGTTTTTCACATTTAGATAAGAATTTAAATCGATAATATACATGAATAATTTATGCATCATAAATCAGAAAAGAAAAGATCTAAGGTATTTAATCTCAAGAACTTAGGTCTGATATCAATTGTAAACATAAAATCTGTAATATGCTATATGTAATATGAAAAAAAATTAATTCAAAATTAAAATCAAATAATAATATATCGGATCTACAATGCATATCTTTCGGTGTCATCTTAGAAAAAACTTTATGAAATCTATAGGGACACCATCTTCGGATCTAAAATCCACTATATGTCAATCTAAAAAGAGAACTAGATTATCTTTTTTTCACTCTTTATATTTTTTTTCATATGACGACTTAGATTCGAAAGTTCAATAAAACAAAAAAAGTATTAAAAAGGTGTCATCCTGCAGTTTACCCTAGTTGGATGTGATACTAGTTACAAGGCTACTGCATCAGATAATGTGAGAGACAATTAAAAAAGAAATTCTCATGATATGGTTCAACGTATTGTTAGAGTAACAATTATTTCAGAAAAAAATATGCCAAAGGGTCAAGTCAAAACATTATAATGATAACAAATAGGGCTGAAAATATTATAATGATAACAAATACGTCTGGTGTCATGATTAAGAAAGTAGCAACTATTGTACAAGCCTATAAGGGCCAACTTGAAACAAATTAATCTTAATATGATGATAATCAATCCATTTAAGTTTATTATAGCAGAGAGACAAATTAATTCATGATAGCTTTTGTCAAGTATAAATGGTTAAGACTTTACGATTTTATTATTATGGTAACAAAAGACTTATGTGTTGCTCAATAATATATCAACTAAAATATATCATTGGAGTAGGACAAATCACATTTTAAAGGAGAGATCTCTCAACAAACATGTTATTTTCAACCAAGGACAATATAACTATGTAAAGTTATGCATACTCTAGTTTGCAGTATAAATAATCTATAATTAGCTCGAATCAACATACTGAAATTAACTAATTACATAACATAATTTATAATTAGCCTTCCTCTCTCTCTCTCTCTCTCTCTCTCTCTCTCTCTCTCTCTCCATCTCTCTCTATATATAAAACAAGAGCCGAGCCGTGGAAGCATTCTGTTTCCGACACATCTCTCTGACAATGGAGCACTCGCAGCCAATATTCCGTGTAACACCTCTTCTCCTTTTCTTTTCTTTTTCCTAGTAATCCTATCTTAAAGCTTTAATCCTTCAAACTCCAACTTTTCTCGGTTACGTGCAGGTGTTGATGATTTTAGTGCTGTGGACGGTGGTAACAGCGGCGTTCATAGGGATCGCTGAGGGCCATCGCCACCACCGGCAGGCAGGTGGTGCGACGGAGCTAGAAGCCTTCCACTACGCAGCGGCGGGGGCAAGAGGATGCCGGGCCCACGTGGCCAGCCTGACGGACTTCGGCGGGGTGGGCGACGGGGTGACCTCCAACACAGTGGCCTTTGCGGCGGCCGTGGCCAACCTCAGTAAGGTGGCGTACGACGGCGGCGCGATGCTGGTGGTGCCGGCCGGCCGGTGGCTCACCGGGCCCTTCAACCTCGCCGACCACTTCACCCTCTTCCTCGACCACGATGCCGTCATCCTCGCCACTCAGGTCCGCCTCCGTCCTCCGCCCCCTTCCCCCACCTTCTCCTCCATCTATTTCGATGTAGAGTGCATGTTCATAATCGTTCACGGCTTGTTTGCCATTACCATCGCCTCTATCATCCTCGGTGGTGATTATGGCTAGTAGCCCTTCCCATCAAGTCCGTTCATCTGACAGCTCTCGCCAAATGAACGTTGACGATGAAGAATAGATTCGTCACTGGTGAGCCCCACCAGAACGTTACATAGCGAGTGTATACTATTCTAACGTTTCCTTCATCTCATCTCCAAGGAGAATTCACAAGTCTAATCCGATGTGCATAGTCACCGCTTTGGACTGATGAGGGAAAAGAAGTGAACTAAGCCACTACAAATCTAAATTTGTTTGATAATATTAATTTCTGAAATATTTGCAATTTGTATGGTAGATTTTTGACTATTTAGTATCTCTACTTTGATGTCTCAAAATAAGAAAACAGTAATATTTGTTTTGTTTTATTATTATTATTATTATCATTATAATTATTATTTTTATTATTATTATTATTATTATTATTATTATTTCTCTTGTATGTCATATCCTTGTATGTGAACATCAATAATCTTGGATTAGAATCCACATAAAAAATTTCCTTTCAAATTTCAAGATCTTGAAGATAACGCTCCAAAATTAATAAGTTTTAATTGAGAATAACATTCTTTCCGAGTGTGGACCTTACCCTTACATTAAGAATGCGAGGAAACCAACATAAGAATGGAAAGCAGTGTGGACCTTACCCTTACATTAATTTTAGGCTCCACCATCAGTCTAAAAGTTAGGTGGATGACTTTCTAACACAAAACTGCTCTCAAAACACAAACTCTCTCTTTGATATTTTGTAGGAAAGAGTACTGTCATCCAATCTCTCAGTGTTTTCTTTTTTACTAAACCTTGTAGATCTGTGTAGCTAATTGGGTTTCGTGAAGGCAGCAAAACTCTATTAATGCTACAAACTTGGGAGAACAAGTTAGATTTCAACTGCAGCTTATATAACATAAATTTCTATTCTGCAATCCCTTTTTATGGCTTCTCACACTGCAACTTGGACAGCATTGCTTATGAATTGCATGGATACTCTTTTTTTTTTTTGTTTATTGGTAGCTAATAGAAGCTTTAATACTATGTTCTTTTGTTCAATCTGCATCAACTATGATAATTGGTGATATGCTTATGTAGGATATCAACGAGTGGCCGATCATTGACCCTTTCCCCTCCTACGGTAGAGGAAGAGATGCGGTTGGGGGTAGATACAGTAATCTCATCATGGGATATAACCTAACCGATGTGGTCATAACAGGTAGCATATACGTTGCATATTTCCAGTACTTCTATCACATTACTTCTAAATTCATAAAGCCTGCGTCGTGTTGTCATTCCATGATCCCCTAAAATTTAATAAAAAAATTATTTTTAATCAAAAACTATAATATTTAATTCAGTTTATGATGTTTTGGCGTGCTTTGATTGACAAGAAGACACATATATATCATCATCTAACTTGTTTGCATCATAGATGGGGAACAGAATATAATTTGATTGCAACATACCACGTCCTGATGCTAACAAGTTTTATTGTTATTTTTAGGGAAAAATGGAACTATCGATGGACAAGGTGAAACCTGGTGGAAAATGTTCCGTAACAAAGAACTCAATTACACTCGTGGATACCTCATTGAATTGATGTACTGCAAACAAGTGCTGATTTCCAACATTACATTGGTTAACTCTCCATCGTGGAATGTCCATCCAGTGTACAGCAGGTTTATATTAATAATCTACTTTCAGAACACTTGAAGGCTTCTTTTGCTTTCCATTCTATTGTTACAATCTGATGTTAACGTGAATGAATGCACTGTGCAGCCACGTAATCGTCTCAGGCATCACAATTCTTGCACCGGTCAACTCTCCCAACACTGATGGGATCGATCCAGGTGGATATCGTACCTACATTTACTTGGGTTGTAGATTCTATGTTGCTGTTTCGATTGATTCTTTTTGGTGGTTTCTCTCTTCTTCGCAGACTCATCCTCCAATGTCCGCATTGAGGACTGCTACATAGTCTCAGGCGATGACTGCATCGCCATTAAAAGCGGTTGGGATGAGTACGGGATTGCATTCAACATGTCAAGCAAACACATAGTGATCAGACGGCTCACCTGCATCTCCCCCACGAGCGCTGTCATCGCCCTGGGAAGCGAGATGTCGGGAGGAATCCAAGATGTCCGGGCCGAAGACATCACGGCCATCCACTCCGAATCCGGCGTCAGGATCAAGACGACCATCGGAAGGGGAGCTTACGTGAAGGACATATTCGTGAGAAGAATGAATCTGCACACAATGAAGTGGGTCTTCTGGATGACGGGCACCTACGGGCAGCACCCGGACGACAAATTTGATCCGAAAGCCATTCCGGTGGTGCAGAATATCAGTTACAGCAACGTGGTGGCCGAGAACGTGACCATGGCCGCGAAGCTGGAGGGGATTCCCGGCGCGCCCTTCACCGGAATATGCATCTACAATGTGACGGCGGAGGTGGTGAAGTCGAAGAAGCCGATTTGGAACTGCACCGACGTGGAGGGCGTATCGAGTCACGTGACGCCCACTCCCTGTGCGCAGATTCCGGAATATCCAGATCGTATAACGCATTGCCCCTTCCCTGAAGATGATCTACCTGTGAATGGTGTTGGGCTAGAGGAGTGTGCTTATCAGAGAGCCAAACCATGAGTTGAGATGCTTTCTACAACTCATGGTTTAATGGCATAACCTATGATGTCCTGAAGCTTGGCAGATTAAAATGTTTGCCTTGAACAAAGGCAGATGTAATTGATCATATAATATCCAAAGGCAGATGAAATATCCAATAATATTTCATTGCTATAAATATGGATTATTGAAAAAAATAAGACATGTTATTTATTTGAATACTTTTCTTCAACTTGGAAGTGTTATATTCTTTATTTGATACGAATAGTTAGAAATGAATTTTTCAAAGAGAGGATGACTTATGATTGTCACTAAAACGATTGATTTTATCCCTAACATTTGAATTCATAACCCAATGTATCTTCACTTTTAAATACCACGTAAGCACCCTATGTTGTAGAGGACAGGTCGATTTATTTGAGGAGAACTTTTTCTATGATCATATCTGAATCATGTTATGCATGAACAGGCTTCGTTAGATCCTATAGAATAAAATAAGTGAGGTGGGATGATTCGATATTCTATTTATTCCACTTCCTTATTTACAGTATGGAAACATATTCATTTCCTCTTCATCGATCCAAATCTATAACACTATCAGAGTGAAATAAGAGATCTAAGGAAGAACATAGGTTGGACTTTATTAGTAACAAGTAAATATTTTGTACGTAAAAAAATAAAGATATTAAGGGGATAAACACCAATCAAAAAATATGAGGCAATCCAAAATACACTTGATTATGATCAAATTTATAAGCCGACTTGGATATCGAGCATTTACCTATAAGAACTAAATTAGTTGCAATAAATAGTTGCAACCCTAGAAAATAGAATTTAGTAAATCATTTCTTGCATAGAGTCATTATATATGATACGTGAAGATATGTATGAAAAGTAGATTTTATACCAATCTATTTTTGCCATTCATTTCGTTCTTGCTCGAGCCGAATGATAAAAAATTATCATATTTGGTTCCTTCAAGGGGTGGATCCATAAGAATTCACCTATCCCAATAACAAAAAAACTTGACTAGAATGATACTATATTAAGAGGAAGTTCGCAGGGTGGCCATGAAAGGCCTAGGTCGCACGTTGGTGAGGAAGTTCTGCTCGAACTCCCTAGTGAGCTGGTCAAAGGACAAGACCGAAGATTGGCACAGTCGGTTGAACCACGCTCGTACTGATCCCCTCAGGGTGGTCGGAAATGCTTGGCACATCAATGCATCGGAGGTGCCATAGAGGGCCATCTGAGCCCGAAATGCGGAGACATGCTCTGCGGGATCGGAGCCGCCATCATATGTCTCCAATACCGATAGCCTGAAGTTGAGGGGTACCGACTTGTCCTGTACTTCCTATGTGAAATGGGACCTGCCTGAGCTGCCTTCGCTAGACTCGCTCGGTGATTTTTGGAACTCGTGCTAGAACTCGTCTAGGCGTTGGTTGACCCGGGACAACTGGGCCCTGAGCGAGTCGTCCACCAAGTCAAACGATATGGAGTCAGGTTTGTAGTGGGGTACCGTGACTTAGCAGAGTGCCGGTATGCTCTGCTCGGGCGAACCTCTCAGGTCCGTCGCTTGCTCTCGGGCTTCCCCCATCCCGACTTGCTACCCACTCGGCCTTTATCGGGTCGAGTCAATTGGGGGAGCCGCTAGCCACACGATCTGAGGAATGAGCAGAGCGAGCATCTGCATCATGCCCACCATGGCTTGCACTTGTTTGGTCAGGCTGAGGAATGCCTCAGGTGTCACGGCCGAGGGTCCCATGGTTAGTCCAATAATATGTGTATATTGGATCTTTTGAGACAATTATTAGTCTTAGAATGTAATTCTGATCGGTCAATACAAATACATTTCAATATAATTTTTTTATTTTTTTTAGATTAGTTAATCTATCATGGAAGGTAAAAATGGGTAGAGTAAACCTATTTTTATTTTATTTGAAATTAATGTCCTCTTCCTCTGCATGTAGGAAATGAATAAAATAAATCATTTAAAACACGAGAAGTGCTTCCATAGAAGTTAAACTTTCATTCATCTACATCTCTTATTTCTTATTCCCATTCCTCCTTCCTATTGTAAGGTTTCTAATCTTTTATATTGCAAGTGTTCCGATCCTTTCTATTGCAAGTGTTCCGATCCTTCCTATTACAAGCTTTCTAATCTTTCCTATTACAAGTGTCCTAACCTTTTCTTACTGTAATTTTATCTCTACATTTGCTTTGAATATGAGGAACTTTAAATTGTTCTAGCCTTGTATTTGATATATCTCCTGTTTAGATATAACGATTTGAATCTGTGAAACTTCCGAGATTCTGACCTTTCTACCTTGTTATGGTTATAACTTTATGCACTGACCTCTGATTTGGACAAACTTATTTGATCTGAATATAGACTCATAATTCTTTCTTTTGATAGCTTATTTTAAGAATTCGGAGTAAGTTTGCCTATCCAAACTTCTATTTCAAATAAGCCTACAAATTCTACAAAATAGGGATCGTAATTTCTGATCTTTTGATAATGAACTGCCTATAAGTCCCTGTTGGAAACTTTGATTTATTCCAAAATTATTTTATTTTAAATTAGACACGTATATCTTTCATTTGATACTTAGATTGAAAGATTTAGAGTCCAAATGCCTGCCCAGTTTTCTGTTGAAACTGACCCTGTGAATTCTATAAAATTGAGATTTGTTCTTTGATCTTGGGTAACTAAATCTATTGTAACTCTTTGTTGAAAACTTCGATTCATACGAAATTATTTTATTTGAAATAAGATTGAAATATCTTTCACAATAGCTTTCTTGAGTATATTGGAGCATGATTGATAGTTTGAATCATTTGTTCAATGTGCCTCTCGAATTCTGCTAGAAATCGAGCTTTGGTCGATTTCACATATTCTGGTTTTATTCCTTTGGAAATTAATTTCATTTAGCTTTCTTGTCCAATTGAACTTTATATTACTGCTTTGAATTCTTGTATGCTCTTGTCCTTAAAATTATTTGTATTCTTGAAAACTATTGTGTAACGTTTATACTATATTGTATTAACTCATATAGGCACATGTATATCCCATTGTTCCACATTTGCTTTCGATATGTGCCTCCATTTTCATTCCTTTGGACATTAAATTCTATCTAACCTTCTTATTTGAATTGAGTTATATGTGATTGCTAGGAATTCTTGAATGCTCTTGTTTTCATTTCCTTTCAAATCTGAATACATTTGTGAAAGATTATACTTGCATCGTATTGACTCGTAAAGGCGCATGTACGTTTTGTTGTTTTGCGTGTGCTTCCGATATGTGCTATTTATTGTTCATACTGTCCTTTTGCACTTTGGTGTTTGTGGGATACTGTAAACCTTTGCCAGAAATGGTAAAGGGAGTTATGCATAGAGCCTGCGATGCTCTACTGTCCCCCTCTGACTTCACCTAGATGTGGGTGGATGGAGCTCCCAAACGTGGGAGACTTCTGTCTGGTGATCATTCAGAAATAAATGAATCACATTATGTCTATGGTCCCACTACACTTTCTGTATGTTTGATATGATATTCAGAGCTTTGGTTATGTATTTATGTATGTGCTTTGGATAAGAAAGATATGAATGCAACGTCAAATACGACGTTTCAGCTTCTGTTTTGTATTCGTTCTTTGATATGCTCTGAAATGGTTTATATGTCGTTGATATGTTCTGAACTATTTCCTACGCTATTGATATGTTCCGAAATGCTCCCTATGCCTCTGAAATGTTCCTACGCCATTGATATGCTTTAAAATATTCCATATGCCATTAATATGTTTTGAAATGTTTCATTTGTCATTGATATGCTCCGAAACATTTCATACGCAGTTGATAAGCTCCGAAATGTTTCATTCGTTATTGATATGCTCCGATGATTCAATATTGTATTTATTCCACTTCTTTATTTACAGTATGAAAACATATTCATTTCCTCTTCATCTATCCAAATCTATAATACTATCAGAGTGAAATAAGAGATCTAAGGAAGAAAATAGGTTGGACTTTATTAGTAACAAGTAAATATTTTGTACGTAAAAAAATTAAGATAATAGGGGGATAAACACCAATAAAAAAATATGAGGCAATCCAAAAAACACTTGATTGTGATCAAATTTATAAGCCGACTTGGATATCGAGCATTTACCTATAAGAACTAAATTAGTTACAATAAATAGTTACAACCCTAGAAATTAGAATTTAGTAAATCTTTTCTTATACAGAGTCATTATATATGATATGTGAAGATATGTATGAAAAGTAAATTTTATACGGATCTATTTTTTCCATTCATTTCATTCTTGCTCGAGCCGAATGATGAAAAATTATCATATTTGGTTCCTTCAGGGGGTGGATCCATAAGAATTCACCTATCCCAATAACAAAAAAACTTGACTAGAACGATACTATATTAAGATGAAGTTCGCAGGGTGGCCATGGAAGGCCTAGGTCGCACGTTGGTGAGGAAGTTCTGCTCAAACTCCCTAGTGAGCTGGTCAAAGGACAAGACCGAAGATTGGCGCAGTCGGATGAACCACGCTCGTACCGGTCCCCTCAGGGTGGTCAGAAATGCCCGGCACATCAATGCATCGGAGGTGCCATAGAGGGCCATATGAGCCCGAAATGCGGAGACATGCTCCGTGGGATCGGAGCCGCCGTCATATGTCTCCGATACCGACAGCCTGAAGTTGAGGGGTACCGACTTGTCCTGTACTTCCTATGTGAAATGGGACCTGCCTGAGCTACCTTCGCTAGACTCGCTCGTTGATTTTTGGAACTCGTGCTAGAACTCGTCTAGGCGTTGGTTGACCCGGGACAACTAGGCCCTAAGCGAGTCGTCCACCAAGTCAAATGATATAGTGTCAGGCTTGAAGTGGGGTAGTGTGACTTAGCAGGGTGCGGGTATGCTCTACTCGGGTGAACCTCTCGGGTCCGTCGCTTGCTCTCGGGCTTCCCCTATCCCGACTTGCTACCCACTCGGCCTCTATCGGGTCGAGTCAGTTAGGGGAGCCGCTAGCTACACGATCTGAGGAATGAGCGAAGCGAGCGTCTGCATCATGCCCACCATGGCTTGCACTTGTTTGGTCAGGGTGACGAATGCCTCGGGTGTCACGGCCGAGGGTCCCATGGTTAGTCCAATAATATGTGTATATTGGATCTTTTGAGACAATTATTGGTCTTAGAATGTAATTCTGATCGGTCAAGAAAAATACATGTCAATATAATATTTTTTTTAGATTAGTTAATCTATCTTGGAAGGTAAAAATGGGTAGAGTAAACCTATTTTTATTTTTTTTAAAATTAATGTCCTCTTCCTCTGCATGTAGGAAATGAATAAAATAAATCGATTAAATCACAAGAAGTGCTTCCATAGAAGTTAAACTTCCATTCATCTACATCTCTTGTTTCTTATTCCCATTCCTCCTTCCTATTGTAAGCTTTCTAATCTTTTCTATTGCAAGTGCTCCGATCCGTTCTATTGTAAGTGTTCTGATCCTTCTTATTGTAAGCTTTCTAATCTTTCCTATTGCAAGTGTCCTAACCTTTTCTTACTGTAATTTTATCTCTACATTTGCTTTGAATATGAAGAACTTTGAATTGTTCTAGTCTTGTATTTGATATATCTCCTGTTTAGACGTAACGATTTGAATCTATGAAACTTCCGAGATTCTGACCTTTCTACCTTGTTATGGTTATAACTTTATGCACTGACCTATGATTTGGACAAAACTTATTTAATCTTAATATAAACTCATAATCCTTTCTTTCGATAGCTTATTTTAAGAATTCGGAGTAAGTTTGCATGTCCAAACTTATATTTCAAATAAGCCTACGAATTCTGCAAAACGAGGATCGTAATTTCTGACCTTTTGATACTGAACTGCCTATAAGTCCTTGTTGGAAACTTTGATTTATTCTAAACATATTTCATTTTAAACTAGACCAGTAGATATTTCATTTGATACTTAGATTGAAAGATTTAGAGTCCAAATGCTTGCCCAGTTTTCTGTTGAAACTGACCCTGTGAATTCTATAAAATTGAGATTTGTTCTTTGATCTTGGGTTACTAAATCTATTGTAACTCTTTGTTGAAAACTTCGATTCATATGAAAATTATTTTATTTGAAATAAGATTGAAATATCTTTCACAATAGCTTTCTTGAGTATATTGGAGCACGATTGATAGTTTGAATCATTTGTTCAATGTGCCTCTCGAATTCTGCTAGAAATCGAGCTTTGGTCGATTTCACATATTCTGGTTTCATTCGTTTGGAAATTGATTTCATTTAGCTTTCTTGTCCAATTGAGCTTTATATTACTGCTTTGAATTCTTATATGCTCTTGTCCTTAAAATTATTTGCATTCTTGAAAACTATTGTGTAACATTTATGCTATATCGTATTAACTCATATAGGCACATGTATATCCCATTGTTCCGCATTTGCTTTCGATATGTGCCTATTCCAGTTTCATTCCTTTGGACATTAAATTCTATCTAACCTTCTTATTTGAATTGAGTTATATGTGATTGCTTGGAATTCTTGAATGTTCTTGCCTTCATTTCCTTTCAAATCTGAATACATTTGTGAAAGATTATACTTGCATCGTATTGACTCGTAAAGGCGCATGTACGTTTTGTTATTTTGCATGTACTTCCAATATGTGCTATTTATTGTATATACTATTAGGATCCATAGCACTAAGAGGGTGGGGTGAATTAGTGCAGCAGAAAACTTTCGACGATTAAAATCGCTTTCGTACGATAAGAGCGATTTATATAGAAAATCCGATTCGTGAATCACTTTAACTTGTAACCAAGCAAGATGCATTTAAAGCAAAGATATAATGGCAGTTTGTAGTTAAGATAGAAATCAGAACGTAAACGTAAACTGAAATACGATGTTCGTACGATAAAAACGATTTACGTCTAAACGCCGATTCGGAAAATACAGAGCTTGAAACACGATCGTATATGTGCAGAAGGCAGTAAGCTATTGAGGAGGTTTGCAGTAAGGATAAGATGCTCAAAGTAAATGCAAACCGAGATTTAGAGTGGTTTGGTCAATCTTGACCTACTCCACTTTTGGCTTCCCCCACCGACGAGGTCACCGACGTCAACTAGAGGCCTTCCTTCAATAGGCGAAGGCCAACCACCCTTTTATAGTCTCACTCCTTTTGACGGGCTTAGGAGACAACCCTTACAGAATTTTCTCTCCTCTCTTTAAAGCTCAGAACTTGGAAGAAAAGAGGGAGAAGAACTTTTGGCCTTTACAACAATTTTGAGCTCTAAAAATCACAAAACAAGATCAGGATTTCGGTGTTTATGCTGTGCCCTTTCAGTGCTCAATGGGTGGGGTATTTATAGGCCCCAACCCAGTTTGAATTTGGAGCTCAAAATTATCAATTCCTGGAATTCCGGGATCCGGCGGTTGCACCGCCTGACTGGAGCGGTTGCATTGCCTGGCAGAGCTCGAAGACTGAGCCTCTGGGCGGTGCCACCTCCTATCAGGGGCGGTTGCACCTCCTGCCAGAGCTCGAAGACCAAGCTCATGTGGTGCCACCTCCTGACTGAGGCGGTTGCACCGCTCAGCTAGAGCTCGGAGACCGAGCCCAGGCGGTGCCACCTCTGTCAAGGGCGGTTGCACCGCCCAGTCTCGCTCGGAGACTGAGCCCAGGCGGTGCCACCTCCTAGCTGGGGCGGTTGCACCACCTAGTCTCGCTTGAGACTTAGCCCAAGTGGTGCCACCTCCTGGCTTGGGCGGTTCAACCGCTTGGCAGAAATCAGGGTCCGAATGGGTTGATCCATTCGGCCCAATTTGGGTTTTTCAGGGGCCTAATTGCCCCAAGATTAAGTTAATGGGATCACCTCCCATTTCTAACTTAATCATTGTGCTAACTACGATTTTTCCTAAGATATTTACTGCAACTTGCTTCGGTGCGTCAATCGCTTCTTCCGGCGAGCTTCCGACGAACTTCCATCGATCATACGATAAACCCTCGGTGATGCTCCTGCGGACTTCGGGAAAACTCCTGGACTTGCGACGATCCACTTGGCGAGTTCCAACGAGCTTCTTTGGCAAGCTCATGGACTTCTCGGATTTGTTCCCACAGAACCTCCGACGATTGTCCGAACTTCCGTCGAACTCTCGAACTCCCAACGTGATCATTGTCTTGACTCCGGCGCAACTCCTATTGCATATCTTATTTTCATTGTAGTTAATCCTGCACACTTATCTCAACACATAGATTAGATAACAAATGACAATTGACTTCATCATCAAAATCCGAGATTCAACAATCTCCCCCTTTTTGATGATGACAATCAATTGATAATGGAGTTAACCTTAACTCCCCCTATCTATATGCCATACTTGAGATAAGTCATTCTTGAATTCAAAACCTTTGAATTCAAGAGACATATTGATAAGTTAAAATCATTTAAACTTATCAATACTCCCATCATGATTCCCATCATGATGTTTCTCTCTGAAGATGATGTCAAGGCTTGACATTCATTTTCAAATTTTACATAATAGGTTTGAATGATGGTAATAGTAGCAATTCATCATATTGTAAGATATCAACATGTAAAACTGCGAAGTAAGATTTTGATATCATTACATGATATAAACAAGGCATAATGCAAATTATAGCAATCATAGCATCAATTCATATATCTCTTGGTGATGCAAGCATGGTATTAATACTCATATATTTCTCGGTGATGCAAGCATGGCATTAATACTCATATATTTCTCGGTGATGCAAGCATGACATTAATACTCATATATTTCTCCCCCTTTGTCATCAACAAAAAGCATGGTAATTGTGATAGCAGGAGAACAATAAGCAAATTTTGAGCATAAGTGTTATAGTTGTTCATGCCTTTACATGTTATTTTCCAAGCATATAAAGGAAAGCATGATACATAGATTACTTTGAATACTTCTTCCTTTTTATTTGTTATAATCTTTTTACATGAAGGAGGAAGGCTATTTGTGATTTTACTTTAAGTGAAGTTAAAATCGATGAGAGATTAAATCATGCTTCATTTTTACAAGGAACAAGTCTTTGCAAGTAAAAACACTATCATCCATATTTCAAGATAGAATTTATAAGCAGGAATCATTTCATCAAATCCATTTCAGAAAAATATTTTTCATAAGTGTATGAGAAAATCCGATTTTTAGGATACCAATTGTTAAGCAGATCCGAAAATGAAATTAACACTTTCATGCATTCGGACAAGACTATGCTATTGATTTTCAAATACAATCATGAAGACAAAACATGCATATAATTTCCAACATGTTATTTAGGCATGTAATGGCAATCAAGTGATTTAATCATTCAATAAAGTCCGAAAGATAATTTTAACTAGTTTATGTATTCGGACACATCAACATTCCTAATTCTCTTCTTATGAAATCAAATTGTTCTTCACTTAGAGGTTTTGTAGAAATATCAGCTAGTTGATGTTTGGTAATATGACGCATCAACTGCATTGGTATATCATTTTCTCAAATCATATTTATCATGGAAACCAAAACATTTAATTTCAATGTAAAATCCGACAGTGAGTAACGAGATTAAACAATGAGTGATGTTCGTAACTCTGCTCACAAACAAATACATCAGGTAACCATATCAAAGATCAAGGCACAGGGTATTGTGATGAGTAACATAAAGAGTTTACAATAACAATAGGTGATTGTGTTCACATACAAGCTCATTCAGGGGGTGAAAAATTAAAGTGCCTAAATAAAGAGTCAAATTGTCGATGAATTTGCTGCAGCTCAGATAGGATTTGATCTTGTCAATGTTCAAGCCGTTCTTGTCTTTGTTCAAATCGGTCCATCCGAATCCCAACATCTTCGACAGATGATTCAATAGCTTACTCAAATGAATGTGTTTCCTCAAAGGGATAGATCGGAGGAGATTGAGTACCCCTAAAGACTGGTGTTTCCGGTTCTGGTTCAGGTTGAGGGAGGTCAGTTCTTCTAGGCATTCTAACCCAGTTACCGTTTCTATAAACGCATCTTAATCGGTGAAGTAGATTTTTGTTTATTATGCTAAACCTATCTACTTTTATTACTTCTTCTTCCGGTGGTATTGGAATATCGTAGGCTTTCAGTATTCTAGTGATTATACCACCATATGGAAGCATCATGTCTTTCTTAGATAGTTCTAACATGTTTTGCTGGATAAGATAACCAAGGCAGATGTCATGTCCTTTCATGATCCAATACATAGTTCCTAATTCTAATTGGCTTACTTCATCATGATGGTATTGTTTAGGGAGAATAATGCTAGTTAGGATATGATGAAGTACGTTAGTGTTTAGTGGCAGTAGATGTTCACAACTTTTAGAAACAAATGCTAAGTTGGGATTGGCGAAAATTGTTCCTAAGGCTTCAACATATGTTGTCCCAACAGTTTCATCATCCCATGATCCTCTAAAGTAAAGTCCTCTATTTTTTATGGGAATGCCTATTATGTTGCAAATGAATTTATCCGTAATGGAGATGTGTTGTCCTAAGAGATAGGTAGACATTCTTTCTTCTTCATCTACTTGTATATTGTTGTAAAACAATCTAACAAGTCTTGGATAGATGGGTTCACTAATTTGTAAAATAGAGAGTAGATCTAAGTTTGCAAACCATTGGATTGTCTCTAAGTCTCTTAGTTCATTTAAATCTATATGTTTTCCCTTATTGACACTCCTAAGTTCGAAAGAGGAAAATTTTTCAGCATGATATTTTGAATCGAAAAGGGTAAGATCAAAATCTTCCACTAATCTCCTCTTCCCTTTGTCCCTTGAGGATCTTCTAGACCCCATAACTACGGCTATTTAAGAGGATAGTAATGAGCAAGAGTAAATGAATCAAAAATAGAATTTAAGGGGTTCTTAGAGAATACCTTAGTGAGATCTTCAATAGAAGGAGAGATTATTGATCTTTTGCTTCAAAATGAGGAGTATTTGGGATGCTATGAGGGGTGAAATGGAGGTGGCGAAGCTTTGGTTCCACCGCCGGCCCTAGCTCGGGTTAAAAATAGGCAGAATTACGGGTGGTTGCATCGCTGGCTGGGGCGGTGCAACCGCTTGCAGCACGTGACAGCCGGAGGTGCTACCTCCAGCTGGGGCGATGCCAACGCCTGCAGGCGGTGAGCACTTGTTCTGACCGCAGTGTGATCTGATTTGAATGTTTTTGACTTGAGAAGAATTTTCATTCAGAGTAATCAACTTTACTTACATAATTACGTAAGAATTTTCATTGTAAGATAAGAAATTTTGCATGATTAAGATAGATCTTGTGACGTGCATACTCTAAATGTCGTGTACATGTTTGTGACAGATTGTTCAGGTTGGTAAGCCTTGCAAGTTTATGACAAACTTCATGATATAGTTGGATTTGAAAGTAATGAACAGATGAAATCAATGAGTTTGAAAATCTAGAGGATATGTGAAGTGAGAATCATGGGTTTCCAATTCTGAGAGATCAAATAGGATTGTATCTATATCACATTTGTAATTTTAACCTTCTAATCCTCTTCTGTTATTTAGGCCAGAGAGCAACGCGAGTTCTTTTTGGATCTCGGGTCATGAATATCGAGAATCCAAAGAGCAGGATATTATTTCTTGCTCCCAGCTTAAGATGTTTTATGTCTTTATAAGAAAGGATGATCTTTAGGTACCCATTTGCTTTTGGGTGCCTAAAAAATAGATCTACATTGTTTACCATGTTGCATAGAATTTATCATGGTTCCTTTAGGAACCCAAATTAATTTGTTTGGACTAATTTTCTTGAATGGACAATAATGCGTTTTGTGTCCAAGTTTGCAACAAAAGTTGCATTTGTCTTGGTGTCGAACATGTAAGATGGGGCCTTTTATGAAGATGGTTGGATTTTGGTGAGGACTTCTCACAAATCCGATTCCACTTCTTTTGGGAACGTGACCCTTGTTTGCAAGGATCATGTTCAAGGACTTGCTACCAACCTCGAATTTCTTCAAGGTGTCCTTAAGTAGCAAGTTTTCCTTTTGGAGAGTTTCTAGATCATGGCATTTTATGCATGAACCTAAACTATCATGATATTCAGCTTTTAACTTATCGAAATTACAAGTAAGACTATCATGCTCCTTTTTTAGCAATTTGTATTTTCTACTAATAATCTTGCATTCATCAAATAAGTCATGGAAGGCATTTAATAATTCATCAAATGATAAATCTGCATTTATTAAATTCGTTACCTCCTCTCCGATGGCCATTAAGGCGTAATGAGCAACTTGCTCGGTGTTGGACTCCTCTTCTTCGGACGCGCTCGAGTCATCCCACGTTGCTTTGAGTGCCTTCTTCTTTGATGTTCTCTTTTTGGCTTGGGGACAATCACTTTTGTAGTGTCCCAGCTTTTTGCACTCGTAGCAAATAACTTGGTCCTTCTTGGGTTCAAGTTTATTTTTTGTATCATTTTTAAACTTGTTTCTTTTAATGAATTTTTTAAATTTTCTTGTTAGAAGTGCCAAGTCATCGTCACAGTCCTCATCACTTGAGTTTTCTGTCAAGTGGTCTTCTAAAGTTCTGAGTGTCATATCCTTCCTGTTCTTTGGAAGGATATCTTCTTGCTCTTCATGAGCTTTGCAAGTCATCTCGTAGGTCATTAATGACCCGATTAGTTCTTCAAAAGGGAAGTTGTTTAGATCTTTCGCCTCTTGAATAGCAGTGACTTTAGGATCCCAACTTTTAGGAAGGGATCTTATAATCTTATTTACGAGCTCAAAATCTGAAAAACTTTTTTTGAGTCCTTTTAGACCATTGATGATATCCGTGAAACGGGTAAACATGTCGCCAATAGTCTCACTCGGTTTCATTCGGAAAAGTTCGAAAGAATGTAATAAAAGATTGAATTTTGACTCTTTCACTCTACTTGTGCCTTCGTGAGTCGCTTCGAGTGTGTGCCAAATATCAAATGCGGTTTCACAAACCGAAACACGGTTGAACTCGTTTTTATCAAGCGCACAAAATAAGGCATTCATAGCCTTTGCATTAAGAGCGAAAGCCTTCTTCTCCAATTCATTCCAATCGATCATTGGAAGAGAAGACTTTGAAAATCTATTTTCGACAAGATTCCAAAGTTCAAAATCCATAGAAATAAGAAAGATCCTCATTCGGGTCTTCCAATAGGTGTAGTCCGTCTCATTGAACATGGGTGGACGTGTAATAGAATGGCCCTCTTGGTTTCCGGCGTATGCCATCTCTCTTGGGTTTTAATCCGTTTGAGAGTTAACCCCGCTCTGATACCAATTGTTAGGATCAAGAGCACTAAGAGGGGGGGGTGAATTAGTGCAGCAGAAAACTTTCGACGATTAAAATCGCATTCGTATGATTAGAGCGATTTCGGTAGAAAATCCGATTCGTGAATCACTTTAACTTGTAACCAAGCAAGATGCAGTTAGAGCAAAGATATAAAGGCAGTTTGCAGTTAAGATAGAAATCAGAACGTAAACGTAAACTGAAATATGATGTTCGTACGATAAAAACGATTTACGTCTAAACACCGATTCGGAAAATGCAGAGCTTGAAACACGATCGTATATGCACAGAAGGCAGTAAGCTATTGAGGAGGTTTGCAGTAAGGATAAGATGCTTAAAGTAAATGCAAACCGAGATTTAGAGTGGTTCGGTCAATCTTGACCTACTCCACTTTTCGCTTCCTCCACCGACGAGATCACCGACGTCAACTAGAGGCCTTCCTTCAATAGGCGAAGGCCAACCATCCTTTTACAGTTTCACTCTTTTTGACGGGCTTAGGAGACAACCCTTACAGAATTTTCTCTCCTCTCTTTAAAGCTCAGAACTTGGAAGAAAAGAGGGAGAAGAACTTTTGGCCTTCACAACAATTTTGAGCTCTAAAAATCACAAAACAAGATCAGGATTTCGGTGTTTATGCTGTGCCCTTTCAGTGCTGAATGGGTGGGGTATTTATAGGCCCCAACCCAGTTTGAATTTGGAGCTCAAAATTATCAATTCCTGGAATTCCGGGATCTGGCGGTTGCACCGCCTGACTGGAGCGATTGCACCGCCTGGCAGAGCTCGAAGACTGAGCCTTTGGGCAGTGCCACCTCCTGTCAAGGGCGGTTGCACCTCCTGTCAGAGCTCGAAGACCGAGCTCAGGTGGTGCCACCTCCTGACTGAGGCGGTTGCACCGCTCAGCCAGAGCTCGGAGATCGAGCCAAGGCGGTGCCACCTCTTTCAGGGGCGGTTGCACCGCCCAGTCTCGCTCGGAGACTGAGCCTAGGCGGTGCCACCTCCTGGCTAGGGCGGTTGCACCACCTAGTCTTGCTCGGAGACTTAGCCCAAGCGGTGCCACCTCTTGGCTTGGGCGGTTCAACCGCTTGGCAGAAATCAGGGTCCGAATGGGTTGATCCATTCGGCCCAATTTGGGTTTTTCAGGGGCCCAATTGCCCCAAGATAAAGTTAATGGGATCACCTCCCATTTTCAACTTAATCATTGTGCTAACTATGATTTTTCCTAAGATATTTACTGCAACTTGCTCTGGTGCGTCAATCGCTTCTTCCGACGAGCTTCCGGCGAACTTCCGTCGATCATCCGATGAACCCTCGGTGATGCTCCTGTGGACTTTCGAAAAACTCCTGGACTTGCAACGATCCACTTGGCGAGTTCCGACGAGCTTCTTTGGCAAGCTCATGGACTTCTCGGATTTGTTCCCGCAGAACCTCTGACGACTGTCCGAACTTCCGTCGAACTCTCGAACTCCCAACGTGATCATTGTCTTGACTCCGACGCAACTCCTGCTGCATATCTTACTTTCATCGTAGTTAATCCTGCACACTTATCTCAACATATAGATTAGATTACAAATGACAATTGACTTCATCATCAAAATCCGAGATTCAACACATACTTTCCTTTTGTACTTTGGTGTTTGTGGGATATTGTAAACCTTTGCCAGAAATGGTAAAGGGAGTTCTGATTAGAGCCTGCGACGCTCTACCGGCCCCCTCTGACTTCACCTAGATGTGGGTGGATGGAGCTCCCAAACGTGGGAGACTTCTGTCTGGTGATCATTCAGAAATGGATGAATCACATTATGTCTGTGGTCCCACTACACTTTCTGTATGTTTGATATGATATCCAGAGCTTTGGTTATGTATTTATGTATGCGCTTTGGATAAGAAAGATATGAATGCAACGTCAAATACGACGTTTCAGCTTCTGTTTTGTATTCGTTCTTTGATATCATCTGAAATGGTTTCTATGTCGTTGATATGTTCTGAAATATTTCCTACGCTATTGATATGTTCCGAAATGCTCCCTATGCCTCTAAAAAATTCCTACGCCATTGATATGCTTTGAAATATTCTATATGCCATTAATATGTTCCGAAATGTTCCATTTGTCATTGATATGCTCTGAAACATTTCATACGCTGTTGATAAGCTCCGAAATATTTCATTCGTTATTGATATGCTCCGATGATTCAATATTGTATTTATTCCACTTCCTTATTTACAGTATGGAAACATATTCATTTCCTCTTCATCTATCCAAATCTATAACACTATCAGAGTGAAATAAGAGATCTAAGGAAGTGTTGGGTCCAGCCCATATGTGGGCTTGGACAATTGGGCCTATTGAGCCCAAATCTCTTATTGAAAGAAAGGGCAAAAGGTGAGGGTAGCAAAAAAAAAATGAGAGTGTACAGCGTGCGTGTGTGCAGATGAGCGTGCAGCGAGAGAGAGAAAAGAGGAGAGAGAAGAAGAGAGAAAGATTAGGTTTCTGAGTTTTCTACTTGACGATCGGCAGCCAAATGTTGTCTGTTTTGGTCCAAATTTTATATGAAGAATTCTTGCTGCAAACTCTACAATCCTAACGTGTTGATCTACAATTTACCCTCTCTAAGGTACTTTCCTACTATATCCACTCTGTGAGACCTAGAATTCTGTTTTGAGGAGATCCATCCGATATGCTAGAGTCAAGATCTATGTTCTTGATGTTATTGTGATCCTTTGATTATTCTAGAGAAGTCCTATTGTAAATATGTTATCATTATTATTGATAATGGAAGTTTAAAATGGACTACGGTCCCGTAGTTTTTCCCACACTGGGTTTTCCACGTTAAAAGATTTGGTCTTACTATGTGATTGATTTTTTGCTCTATTGTTTATGCTGTGCTGGTTGATATTTTCATTTGGATATCAAGTTAGTATTTTGATGAGAAACCCATTTTGATACATAAAGAGGGAAAAGAATATTCCGCTTTAACAGGTTTTTTCCCAACAAGTGGTATTAGAGCAATAGGTTGTTTGGTGCTAGTTTTTCTTGTGTGATTGAAATGGAGCAGTCGGATGGTATGATTAAATTGAACTCATCAAATTATTCCACTTGGAGGCATCTGATGGAAGATTTGCTCTATTGGAAAGATTTATATAAGCCTATCAAGGTTAAACATAAACCTTCTACTATGGACGATGAAGATTGGGAAGTTCAACATAGAAAAACTATTGCCTATATTAGAAGATGGATGAATATAAACTTGCATGAGCATATTTCTGATGAAACCAGAGCTGATGTTGTTTGGTAAAGGTTAGAAAACCTCTTTGCGAAAAAGATAGTGGGAAATAGAATTTCTCTCCTCAGAAGGCTTGTAAATTTAAAGTATAAAGATGGTGGTAACATTATCGAGCATATAAGCCTATTTCAGAGTCTTGCAAACAAGTTGGTTGCTATGAAAATAAATATAGATGATGAGATGCAAGGATTACTACTTCTCAGCTCTTTACTAGAAAGTTGGGAAACGTATGTGGTGACTATTTGCAACTCCACGCTAGAGGGAACTCTAATTATAGATATGGTTAAAGATAGTTTACTAAATGAAGATGCCAGAAGGAAAGAATAGGATGAATCTTCTTCTGGGGCATTTGTTACTGAAATACAAGAAAAACGTGAAAGAAGTCATAGTAGAAACCCACATGGATATAGAGGAAGATCTAAGTCTAGAAGAGATATCAAATGTTTTCACTGTAACAAGCTAGGTCATATGAATAAAGAGTGTAGGTTTTAGAAGCGAGAACAGAATGAAATGAAGAAAAATGAGAAAGAGACCAATACAGTTGCTGCTGAAGGTAATATCACTATTGTCTGTGATGAAGGTTGTGTTAGTCTTGTAGCTTAGGATAGTAATTGGATAATTGACTCTGGTGCTTCATTTCATGTTATTTCTCATGGTGATTTCTTTAGATCTTACACTGCTAGTGATTTTGGTAATGTTAGAATGAGAAACAGTGGTACATCTAAGATTGTGGGTATTGGAGATATTTGCTTGGAGACCAGTATTGAGAGCAAATTGATACTCAAAGATGTAAGGCATGTTCTAGATATTTGTCTTAACTTGATATCTACAAGTAGACTTGATGATGAGGGCTTTGCACACTATTTTGGTGAAAGCAAATGGAAACTCACTAAAGGTTCTCTGATTATGGCAAGAGGAAAGAAACTTAACTCTTTTTATGTCATGGAAGCTGAGCTACACAAAGGAGAGATTAATGCAATTCATAAACGTGAAAGTATAGATCTTTGGCATAAGAGGCTTGGACATATCAGCGAGAAGGGACTTCAAACTCTTGCTACAAAGCAGTTCTTACCAGAGTTGCAAGGTACATCTCTTAAATCTTGTGATCATTGCTTAGTTGGAAAAATACATAGAGTTGTATTTCAGACATATCCATCATCTAGAAGATCAGATGTTATTGATTTAGTTCATACTGATACGTTTGTACTATGCAAACTAGAACTCTTGGAGGTGCTCTTTATTTTGTTACTTTTATTGATGACAATTCTAGAAAAGCGTGGACTTTTGCTTTGAAATCTAAAGACCAGGTACTCGATGTTTTCAAGGAGTTTCATGTCAGTGTTGAAAGTGAAACTGGCAGAAAAATAAAGTGTATTCGATCAGATAATGGTGGCGAGTACAGGGGTCCTTTTGAGAATTATTACAGGTTTCGTGGTATCAGGCTTGAGAAAACAATTCCTAAAACTCCTCAATAAAATAGTGTGGTAGAAAGGATGAACAGAACCATTGAAGAAAGGATTAGGTGTATGCTTTCCTATGCCAAGTTACTAAAGTCATTTTGGGGGGAGGCTCTGAGAACTACAGTTGATCTGATAAATCTTTCTCCATCAGTTCCTCTGAAAGGTGATGTTTCAGAGAGAGTATCGAGAGGAAAAGATATATCTTATAATCACTTAAGAGTCTTTGGGTGTAAAGTATTTGTTCATATTCCCAAAGATGAGAGGTCCAAGCTTGATAGTAAAGCAAAAGCATGTATCTTCTTGGGATATGGTCATGAAGAGTTTGGGTACAAATTATGGGATCCAGTGAACAAGAAGATTATTAGAAGAAGAGATGTTGTGTTTCTTGAAGACCAATTGTTTGATGATGGTGATAATATTGAGAAGCCAAAAACCTCTGTTTATATTCCTTGGAGTCTGGGTCCAGTTCCTTCACTTGTAGTTCATGATGATCATGGGGGAGATGAACAAGAAGATTGTAGTGAGAATACCAGTGATGATACACCTACAGTTGATGATGCTGAACCAACTGAACAAGCACCTCCACCACCAATTGAGATTCCATTGAGAAGATCCACTAAAGAGCGACAACCATCTACCAGATATCCTCCACATGAGTATGTTATGCTTACTGACGAGGGAGAGCCAAAAACTTACCAAGAAGCTATTCTACATGAGAATAAGAATGAGTGGGTTAAAGCCATGCAAGAAGAGATGAGATCCTTGCTTGAGAACCACACCTATGACTTGGTAAAGTTGCCTAAAGAGAAGAAAGCTCTTAAGAATAAGTGGGTTTACAAATTGAAGACTGAAAACAATAGCTCACAACAAAGATACAAGGCACGACTTGTAATATCCCATTAGTCCCACATCGGAAGTGGGCAATGTGTATGATTAGCTTATAAGGGCCTGATGAGTATACTACGTTAACTCCCGCTTAAGTATTTTGGTCTGCGATTGAAGGACCAAAATGGAGTTATTGGCCAGTTGGCTCATCAGACTCGGGTCGTGATATTTGGTATCAGAGTCGACCTAGCATTTGGGCAACACTATGCTAGGGTTCGATCTGGGATATGTTGGACCTTGACGAGGACGTCAAGCTAATCGAGTTGGGGATAATATAACATCCCATTAGTCCCACATCGGAAGTGGGCAATGTGTATGATTAGGACATTTTATAACATCCCATTAGTCCCACATCGGAAGTGGGCAATGTGTATGATTAGCTTATAAGGGCCTGATGAGTGTACTACATTAACTCCCGCTTAATCAGTTTGGTCCGTGGTTGAAGGACCAAAATTGAGTTTTTGGCTAGTTAACTCATCAGACTCGGGTCATGACATTTGGTATGAGAGCTGACCTAGCATTTGGGCAGGGTGAGAAGGCTCTAGTAGGAAAGGGCTACCCGTGGATGGAGTTAGAGAACTCATCAGAGCCACCGTATCTGGGCTATGTTGGGCCTTGACGTGACGAGGACGTCAAGCTAATTGAGTTAGGGATAATGTAATGTCCTATTAGAACCACATCGGAAGTGGGCAATGTGTATGATTAGCTTATAAGAGCCTGATGAGTGTACTACGTTAACTCCCGCTTAAGCATTTTGGTCTGCGGTTGAAGGACCAAAATAGAGTTATTGGCCAGTTGGCTCATCAGACTCGGGTCGTGACACGACTAGTTATGAAAGGATTGACTTTGAAGAAATATTTTCTCCAATTGTGAAAATGTCCTCTATCCGAATTATTCTTGGTTTGGCCGCTCGCTTGAATTTAGAAGTTGAGCAACTTGATGTAAAAACAACATTATTATTGATAGTGGAAGTTTAAAATGGACTATGGTCCCGTGGTTTTTCCCACATTGGGTTTTCCACATTAAAAGATTTGGTCTCATTGTGCGATTGATTATTTGCTCTATTGTTAATGCTGTGCTGGTTGATATTTTCATTTGGATATCAAGTTGGTACTTTGATGAGGAACCCATTTTGATACATAAAGAGGGAAAAGAATATTCCGCTTTAACAGGTTTTTTCCCAACAGGAAGAACATAGGTTGAACTTTATTAGTAATAAGTAAATATTTTGTACGTAAAAAAATCAAGATATTAGGGGGATAAACACCAATCAAAAAATATGAGACAATCCAAAAAACACTTGATTATGATCAAATTTATAAGCCGACTTGGATATTGAGCATTTACCTATAAGAACTAAATTAGTTGCAACCCTAGAAAATAGAATTTAGTAAATCTTTTCTTACATAGAGTCATTATATATGATATGTGGAGATATGTACGAAAAGTAGATTTTATACGGATCTATTTTTACCATTCATTTCATTCTTGCTTGAGTCAAATGATGAAAAATTATCATATTTGGTTCCTTCAAGGGGTGGATCCATAAGAATTCACCTATCCCAATAACAAAAAAACTTGATTAGAATGATACTATATTAAGAGGAAGTTCGCAGGGTGGCCATGGAAGGCCTAGGTCACATGCTGGTGAGGAAGTTCTGCTCAAACTCCCTGGTAAGCTGGTCAAAGGACAAGACTGAAGATTGGCGCAGTCGGCTGAACCACGCTCGTACCGATCCCCTTAGGGTGGTCAGAAATGCCCGGCACATCAATGCATCGGTGGTGCCATAGAGGGCCATCTGAGCCCGAAATGCGGAGACATGCTTCGCGGCATCGGAGTCACCGTCATATTTCCCCAATGCCAACAGGCTAAAGTTGAGAGGTATCGACTTGTCTTGTACTTCCTGTATGAAAGGGGACCTGCCTGAGCCGCCTTCGCTAGACTTGCTCGGTGATTTTTGGAACTCGCGCTAGAACTCGTCCAAGCATTAGTTGACTCGAGATAACTGGGCCCTGAGCGAGTCGTCCGCCAAGTCAAATGATACAATGTCAAGCTCAAAGTGGGGTAGTGTGACTTAGCAGGGTGCGGGTATGCTCTACTCGGGCGGACCTCTCAGGTTTGTCACTTGCTCTTGGGCTTCCCCCATCCCGACTTGCTACCCACTCAGCCTCTATCGGGTCGGGTAAGTTGGGGGAGCCGCTAGCCACAACGTCTGCATCATGCCCACCATGGCTTGCACTTGTTTGGTTAGGCTGAGGAATGCCACGGGTGTCACAGCCGAGGGTCCCATGGTTAGTTCGAGGGGTGACAACCCCAGGTCATTGAAAAGGTGCTAGTAGCGATCTAGCGTCGAGGCCGGGATCCCCCCATCTTCGAGGGTGGGGAGGGACTGATTTCCGGGCTCGATGGAGGGGCAACTAGTCGGTGGTTCTCCCTCGGGGAGAGCTTCTAAGACATGCTTCTGCGACATGGCCCTCCTTCTAGCGCCAAAATATTAGTGAACAAGTATACCATGGCTGATGAGTTTGCATGGTTTGGTCCACGGGTCAATGTCGGGAGCCTTCTGTTGAGTGAGCTGAATGACGAGGTGGCTATGCCCTCAGGAAGGGATGCTTGTTGGCATTGGTCAGGCTCCGGCTGATTGATGACTTGTCCTTGCGCATTGGATGGCGACCCCTAGGTTGAGACGCTCGCGGCTCGCGAGTGGTCTTTCGCCTGCAGAAATGGCCCTCATCGGGTGATCCTCGACTTTGGCCCCTTCGATCAGCAAGTCAGTAGTGGGTGGATTATTTTCTATTTTTCTTCCCTCCTCTCCCATCTTGCCGGATGTTGGCCAGGGGCTTTATTGTTGGGAAATCTTGATGGGCCGACATCACATGCGCAGTGGAAGAATAAGAAAAAATAAAATCCCCGATTCCCAAAGAGATGTTCGTCATCGTGCGAAGATTGGTGCGCAAAATCTACGAAAATTAAAACTGTGTATAGAGTAGATTGTGTTACCTAGGGAGATCTTATATCCCTATTTCCTTACAGATTTTTAAGAGAGAGTGAAGGAGGTCAAGCATCCTCCTCTCTAGCGGTGATCCACACATTAGGGCTGCGACGACGCTCATCAAAACTCCAGGTCTACTCTGAGGTGAAGAGGGGGAGGAGAATAGGAGAGGCAAGCAAAGGCTCTAGCCTATGAGACTCTGAATCCCTCCTATTTATAGAGGTCCCCTGTCAAACCCTAATGGATCCTCCCTTAGTGGGTATTGGATCTGCATCCAATAACCCAAGCCTTTTAGATTAGTGGATCTCTATCCAATTATCTCTCAAGGGCTCTTATTGGATCTCATCCATGGGATCCAATAATTTAGGGGCTTATTGGATATCCAATAAGACAAGGGCTCCGTCAGATATCTCATATCCGAACCTCTACTCATCGCAATGCCTACCATGTGTGTGACCCTCTAGGCCCAATATCGAGCTGGCCATGAGTCATACCTGTCAGAACTCCTTCTAACTCAGTGAATTATTATCTTTGTAATAATTCACTTAACTCATCGACTACGGACATACTAGGCCACTACGCCGTAGTCCCTAGACGATACAGGGGAATCTAATCCATTGGACCTATCTGTACTTAGTTACCGTGAACCTATAGTCCCTCATCCTTAGTTACAAGGTGGCGGTGGCAGCATTAAGAGGGAATTAGAGTTTTAGGCAAAAGGACAGTTTTACCCCTGTGAATTTGAAAATTTCTCGTTTCTATCTTTTATCTAAATTACGAAAATACCCTTACGCATTTGAGAAATTCCCTACGTGTCCCTGATTTCAGAAAATATTAATTAATTAAAAGGTTTAGTTGATTATTATTTTTATTATTATCTAGTAGTCCTACATGATGATGATTATTTATACATGTGATGTATGATGTGTGGAACGGATGATCATGGACCGTGTGATATGTGTACTTGTGATTATTATTATTGATATCTGCGAGCCTCCATTATATTTCTCGTTTATTGTCGGGCCTGCGTGCCAATGATTAAGTTGTAATCACATGAGGAGGCGCAGCGGGAGCGTGGATGCGATAGCGGGACCCACGAGACGAACGATCGCGATGCATCAAGATGCATCAAAATGTTGACGGAACCGACGAGGACGAGATGGATGATCACAGGGCATGGAGATGCACCGTTGCACACATAGATCTTGATGTGAGTGATTAGGCCTACTGGCTCATGCCTATTCATATTAGGTTGTAGTCCATGATCATCTGGTGTGATTGCTTATACACATACTAGATATGTATATATATTTGCATGCGATGTAGATATATATTAAATATGTATATGTGTGACATGTCATATTAGGAGACCAATCATAGAAACATCTCTCGATAATATTAAGTCGGTAAACGTGAGGCAATTAGATTGACCCACGTGGCCTTCCATCGTTATTAGTAGGAACCGATTCCCGGTATAGGTTGAGTTGGTCGAGTCTCTCGAGACTCACCTATATTGCGATTCGCTATCTTGCTTACGACATAGAGATGTCACCGATGACCTGAGGGCATGGTATGCTTGGTTGAGTCCCTCGAGGGTATATCATCAAATCAGACTCATCTTGTAACGAAGGTGTTGACTTAACCGAGCATCATGGTTGGTTGAGTCCCTCGAGGCCATGGTGATTCGGAGGCCGAACAGGACGGGAATCACAAGGAGTTGTGATCGGCAAGAGTTGCCTACCTTTTAGGCTTAGTGTGATTGGTCGAGTCCCTCAAGGTTACACTAAGACGCTGATTGGATCCTGATCCCCACTAGAAGTCTGCCGGAGACTTCCATTTCACATGCTGAGGGTGTCACGTGACTCGTTAGTAAAATAGTGGGAGCATATTAAGATAGAAGTCCATATCTTGATAGTTTATTTCTTGCAAAATCTGCATGTTATTCATTTCTGCTGCATCTTTATTTTCAGAAAATGTCGCTTTCAAATCCCTTACGTGGCATACTTGATGTCAACCACCTCACTGGTCCAAATTATACGGATTGGCTCCGTAACTTGAGAATTATTCTCACGGTGGAGAAAATCGTGTACGTCCTTGATACAGTGATGCCTACGCCTGAAGAAGGGGCAAACGAGGATGAGATCGCTCGTTACGTAAAGTACATTGATGACTCCACTCTTGCTCAGTGCTATATGTTAGGCTATATGACTCCTGAGTTACAGAGACAACATGAAAAGATGGATGCCAGATCCATTCTCCTACATGTCCGCAAATTATTTGAGGAACAGGGAAGGACTCAGCGATATAAGATATCCAAGAGCCTCTTCCGCGGTAGGATGACTGAGGGGACACCGGTTCAGAACCATGTCCTAAAGATGATTGAGTGGATAGAGAAACTCACAGGTTTAGGAATGGTCCTAGAGGATAACTTGTGTGTGGACATTATGCTTCAGTCCCTACCAGATTCCTTTTCACAGTTCATAATGAATTTTAATATGAACAAGCTTGAGGTGACTCTCCCAGAGCTCCTCAATATGTTGAGGGAGGCAGAGAGTACTATTAAGAAAGAGAAGCCAGTTCTCTACACTGGTGAGACCAAAAAGAAAAGGAAAGCAGAAAGGTCCCTTAAGAAGGGAAAGGGCAAGGGCAAACCAGGTAAAGCAAAGGTTGCTAAGAAAGACTCAGCAAAGGACAAAGGCTAGTGCTTCCACTATGGTAAAGATGGGCACTGAAAGAGAAACTGCAAAGAGTACCTTGCAGAAAGGGCGAAACAAAAGCTTGATGAAGCTTCAGGTACATTCATGATCGGTCTCCATTTGTCAAACTCTTATGATAACACATGGGTATTGGATACCGGTAGTGCTTATCATATATGCAATTTGTTGCAGGTTCTAGCAAGGCCTAGGAGACTAGAGAGAGGCGAGATGGATCTCAAGATGGGTAATGGAGCAAAAGTTGCTGTAGTAGCTGTTGGCGAGGTCGCCCTACATCTGCCTAGTAGAGCTTTTATTGCATTAGATGCATGTTATTTTGTTCCTTCTATTATCAAAAACATTATCTCCATTTCATGTTTAACAGTTAGTGGATATAAATTTGTTTTTGAGAACAATGGTTGTTCGATATTATTAGATGATAAGATCATCACGAAAGGAACATTGCATAATGGTTTATTTATGTTAGACACTACTCCACATATCATGAATGTAAATGTGTCCAAAAGGAAACGAGATGAGTTGAACAGTACATACCTGTGGCATTGTAGGCTAGGTCACATCCATGAAAGAATGATTCAAAAGTTACTAAATGAAGGATATCTAGATCCATTCGACTATGTGTCATATGCAACTTGTGAGCCTTGCATTCGTAGAAAACCGACCAACTCTCTATTTAGTGGAATTGGAGAGAGAGCCACTGAGTTGTTGGAACTCATACATAGTGATGTATGTGGACCCATGTCAACTCATGCCATTGGAGGTTACTCCTATTTCATTACATTTACAAATGATTTCTCAAGATATGGATATGTGTACTTAATGAAGTACAAGTCCGAGGCTTTTGAGAAATTCAAAGAGTATAAGAATGAGGTGGAGAACCAGACTGGAAAGAGTATCAAAACTCTTCGATCAGATCGAGGAGGTGAGTACTTAAGTACAGAGTTTACTCAGTTCCTCAAGGACCATGGGATATTATCCCAATGGACACCTCCTTATACACCTCAGCTCAATGGTGTCTCTGAAAGGAGAAATTGTACGTTATTAGATATGGTACGGTCCATGATGAGTTTCGCTGACCTACCCATCTCATTCTGGGGATATGCCCTAGAAACCGCAGCTTACCTTCTGAACAGAGTTCCAACTAAGTCGGTAGTGTCTACACCATATGAGATATGGAAAGGGAAGAAGCCTGATCTTAAGATTGTTAAGATTTGGGGCTGCCCTGCCCATGTTAAAAGACACAACCCCGATAAGTTAGAATCAAGGACAGAGCGATGCAAATTTGTGGGATACCCCAAGGAAACTTTGTTAGGATCGAGAGCACTAAGAGGGGGGGGGGGGTGAATTAGTGCAGCGGAAATCTTACAGCGATTAAAAACCAAAAGCTGCGTTCGTTCAATAAAAACTATTATGATGCAAAAGCTAATTCTCAGTTTGTATCTAAGTGCAGTTTGCATCTAAGCGCAGATTGCGTCTAAGCGCAGTTTGCGTCTAAGCGCAGTTTGCGTCTGAACACAGTTTGCGTCTGAACACAGTTTGCGTCTAAGCGCAGTTTTGCGTCTAAGCGCAGTTTACGTCTAAACGTAGATTTACGTCTAAACGTAGTTTTACGTCTAAACGCAGATTTACGTCTAAACTCAGATTTACGTCTAAATGTAGTTTTGCGTTTAAAAGCAGTTTTGAACCTGGAAAAGCGTTTTACGTAGAAAGCAATTTGCAGTTATAAATGGAGTCCGAATGTAAGCGTAAACTGCAGTGTGAAGATCGTACGAAAACACGATTTACGTTTGAATGCAGATTCTGAAGGAACAGCACTTAGAACTTGTTCGTGAAAGCGCAGAGAGCAGTAGTAATGGAGGAGGTTTGCAGTAATGATAAAGTGCTCAAAAATAAACGCAAACCAGAGATTTAGAGTGGTTCGGTCAGCCTTGACCTACTCCACTTTTGGCTTCCTCCACCGACGAGGTTGCCGACGTCAACTAGCTGCCTTCCTTCAATGGGCGAAGGCTAACTGCCCTTTTACAGTTTCTCTCCTTTTGACAGGCTCAGGAGACAACCTTTACAGATCCTTTCTCTCCTCTCTTTACAACTCAAGACTTGAAGAACAGAAGGAGGAGAACTTTAGGACTTTACACAAATTTGAGCTCTTAGAATCACTGAAAAGATCAAGAATTCGGTGTGGATCTGTATCTTTTCAGTGCTGAATGGGTGGGGTATTTATAGGCCCCAACCCAGTTCAAATTTGGAGCTCAAAACGATTAAATCGATCAAATCCCAGAATTCTGGGATCAGGCGGTTGCACCTCTTGACTGGAGAGGTGGCACCGCCTGGCAGAGCTCGAAGACTGAGCTCAGGCGATTGCTTCTCTCTGCCAGAGCTCGAAGACTGAGCTCGGTGATTGCATCACCTGGCAGAGCTCGAAGACTGAGCTTGGTGATTGCATCACCTGGCAGAGCTCGAAACTGAGCTCGGTGGTTGCATCACCTGGCAGAGCTCCAAACTGAGCTCAGGCTGATGCACCTCTCTGCCAGAGCTCGAAGACTGAGCTCGGTGGTTGCATCGCCTGGCAGAGCTCGAAACTTGAGCTCTGGCGGTGCTACCTCTTGGCAGAGGAGGTTGCACCGCCCAGACTAGCTCGAAGACTGAGCTCTGGGCGGTTGCACCTCTCGGCTGGGGCGGTTGCACCTCCCAGCCTCGCAGCCCTGGCGGTTGCACCTCCTGGCTGGGGCGGTTGCACCTCCCAACCCCCACAGCCCAGGCGGTTGCACCTCCTGGCTGGGGCGGTTGCACCTCCTGGTGCAATCAGGGTCCGAATGGTTCACTCCATTCGGCCCACTTTGAATCTTTTCAGGGGCCCAATTGCCCCAAGATTAAGCTAATGGGATCACCTCCCATTTTCATGCTTAATCATCATGCTAACTACGATTAACTCTAAGACAACTTCTGCAGCTTTGCTCCGATGCGTCAATCGCTTCTTCCGGTGAGTTTCCGGCCAACTTCCGTCGATCAACCGATAACCCTCGGTGATCCTTCTGCGGACATCCGGCATACTCCTGGACTTTGCGACGATCCACTTGGCGAGTTCCGACGAGCTTCGCTTGGCAAGCTTCTGGACTTCTCGGATCTGTCCTCGCTGAACCTCCGACGACCGTCCGAACTTCCGTCGAACTCTTGAACTCCCAACGTGATCATGATCTTGACTCCGGCGCAACACCTGCTGCTTGTCTTACTCTTATCGTAGTTAATCCTGCACACTTATCTCAACACTTAGATTAGATAACAAATGACAATTGACTTCATCATCAAAATCTGAGATTCAACAATCTCCCCCTTTTTGATGATGACAATCAATTGATAATGGAGTTATCCTTAACTCCCCCTGTCTATATGCCATAGTTGAGATAAGTCAACCTTGAATTCAAGACTAAGAATTCAAGTGACGTATTGATAAGTTAGATCAGTTAAACTTATCAATACTCCCATCATGTTACCTATCATGATGTATCTCTTCAAGGATGATGTCAAAGCTTGACATTCATCATCACGTTTGTATTATAGTGTTTGTAACTGTTCATCATGTAAACATATAAAGCTACGAAGGACTTTTTACATGATGCACACATTTGAGATTTTCTAGCAAGTTTGCATTTACTTCACAAAATAGGATATCAAATCAAGATATGATGCAAACTATAGCACATGTTCACATATCTCTTGGTGATGCAAGGATGGCATAACATTGTTTATAGCATCACTCAAGTATTTGCAACTATGACATAGATATGATGATGGCAGTTCAGCTATGACATAGTGTTTATCAATTCATATGTTTCTCCCCCTTTGTCATCAACAAAAAGCATGATAGCATTATCAAGCATATAAAAGAAGTCATGACACATATATCTTTTTATTATTTTTGCTTGACGGAGGAAAGTCATTTTTCAAAGAGTTTTCATAAGAGTGTACAAGAACATCCCATTTTTAGCATACAAACCGAAAAATGAACTTCTTACATGCATCTGGTTAAAAATATTTGTCACATAATTTGCAACATGTTATTTGATCAAGCGTTTGTCAAGGTATGTAATAGTAATAACATCCGAAAAATAATTTTAACTAGTTAAAGTATTCGGACAATTCAACATTCCTAATTCTCTTCTTATGTAATTAAATTGTTCTTCACATAGGGGTTTTGTAAAAATGTCAGCTAGTTGATGTTTAGTATCAATGAATTCTATGGTTACGTCTTGATTAGAGACATGATCTCGTATAAAGTGATGTCTAATATCAATGTGTTTGAATCTTGAGTGTTAAGCTTTTGATGTAGTAACACAATTATTTCAAGTGCAGCATTCTATCATATTGCATAGCAAGATATTTATCTCAGCAAGTGTAGCATTGTATCATATTGCATAGCAAGATTTTTATTTCAGCAAGTGTAGCATTGCATCACATGGTAAGATAGCAATCATATTAGCAACCATATCAATGTCATACTGCTGACTTATCAACTTACATTGGTATGTTGCTTCATATTTTTCAAGGCATAGGCTTTTAAACCTTTTTAGTTTTAGTGCAAAAACCGAGATAAACAACAAGAGATGTTTGCAAATATGCTTACACAAACAAAGATAACTATATGTACAGCATATCAGGTAACCATAAAGACAAAGTCCTTCATAAAGAGTTTACAACATCAGATGTTTATACAAGCTTATTCATGAAGTGGAAGATTAAAGTGCCTAAGTAAAGAGTCAAATTGTCGATGGATTTGCTGCAGCTCGGTTAGGATTTGATCTTGTTGAAGTTCAAGCCGTTCTTGTCTTTGTTCAAATCGGTCCATCCGAACCCCGATATCTTCGATGGATGATGTGTGAGTTTGCTCAACCGGATGTGTTTCCTCAAAGGGACAGATCGGAGGAGAGTGGGTACTCCTAAGGACTGGGGTTTCCGGCTCTGGTTCAGGTTCAGGTTCAGGCTGAGGGGGATCAGTTCTTCTAGGCATTCTAACCCAGTTACCGTTTCTATAGTGACATCTTAGTCGATGAAGTAGATTTTTGTTTATTATGCTGAATCTATCTGATTTCATTACTTCTTCTTCTAGTGGTATTTGAATGTCGTAAGCTTTCATTATTCTAGTAATTATTCCACCATATGGGAGCATCATATCTTTCGTAGATAATTCCAACATGTTTTGTTGGATCAGATAGCCAAGACAAATGTCACGTCCTTTCATGATTAGGTACATAATTCCTAATTCCAATTGACTCACTTCATCATGATGGTATTGTTTAGGAAGAATTATACTAGTCATGATATGATGAAGTATCTTAGTGTTAAAGGGCAATAGATGTTCACAACTTTTAGGAATAGATTCTATGTTAGGATTGGCAAGGATTGTTCCTAAGGCTTCAACGTAGGATGTTTCAATAGTTTGTTCATCCCATGATCCTTTAAAGTAAAGTCCTATGCTTTTCATGGGAATACCTATCATATCACAAATGAATCTATCAGTGATTGAGATGTGTTGTCCTAAGAGATAGGTTGATATCCTTTCTTCATCATCTATTTGCATGTTGTTGTAAAACAATCTAACTAGTCTAGGATAAATGGGTTCGTTGATCTGCAAAATGGGAAGTAGATTTAGGTTTGCAAACCAATGGATAGTCTCTACATCTCTTAGTTCATTTAGATCTACGTATTTTCCCTTATTGATGCTTCTTAGTTCGAAGGAGAGAAATTTTTCAGCATGGTTTTTGGAATCAAAAAGAGTGAGATCAAACTCTTCTACTACTCTCCTCTTTCCCTTGTCCCTTGAGGATCCTCTAGATCCCATTACTACTGCTGTTTAGAGGGATGATGATGAGCTAAAGTAAATGAAGAACAAAACAGAATTTTAAGAGCTTCTTAGAGAGTACCTTTGTGAAATCTTCAAGGGAAGGAAGGATTCTTGATGTTTTGCTCCGAAATGGGAGGTGTTTGGAAGGCTTAGAGGAGTGAAATGGGAATGGAGGAGACTTGGAAGAGTAGAGGAGAAAATGGGGGTGAGTTGTGGTCGGTTCCTTAGCCGGCCCTAGCGTGATTTTAAAGGGCAGAGCTGCTGGCGGTTGCACCTCTGGCTGGAGCGGTGCAACCTCTGGCAACCCGTGATAGCTGGAGGTGCCACCGCCAGCTGGAGAGGTGCCACCGCCTGCAGCAGGTGAGCACTTAAGATGATTTGATTAGGGAGCCTTTGCCTTGAGGAGAGTTTCAAAGCAATTAATGATTTCGTATGAGTTTTTATTTAAGGAAGAAGCTCTTTGTAAGATAGATCTTTTAACGTGCATACATATGTTTGTTTGGTATCCCTTTTAAGATCATGACATATTTAGTTTCTACAAGAATTAATTCGTAGATGAACGGGTTTTGAAAATCAGGGGGGTATCATATGTTTCTGATTGTATCGTATTTGTGATAACTTCCACTTGTTACTTAAGCGTTGCGAGTTCCTTTTTGATTCTTGGTTTATGACCATTGAGAGTCAAGGAGCAGAATATTATTTCTTGCTCCGGCCTAGACTTTTAATGTTTTTATAGGAAGGGATGATCTTTAGGAACCCATTTGCTTTTGGGTGCCTCATAAATAGATCTACATTTCTTATCATGTTGCATAGAGTTTATCATGGTTCCTTTAGGAACCCAAATTAATTTGTTTGGACTTATTTTCTTGAATGGACAACAATGTGTCTTGTGTCCAGATTTGCAACAAAATTTGCACTTGGTTTGGTGTTGAACATGTAAGATGGAGCCTTTTATGAAGGTGGTTGGATTTTGGTGAGGATTTCTCACAAATCCAATCCCGCTCCTGTTTGGAATGTGACCCTTGTTTGCAAGGATCATGTTTAATGACTTGCTACCAACCTCGAATTTCTTCAAGGTGTCCTTGAGTAGCAGGTTTTCTTTTTGCATAGTTTCTAAATCATGACATTTGATACATGAATTTAAACTATCATGATGTTCGACTTTTAACTTATCAAACTCACAGGTAAGACTATCATGCATCTTTTTCAGCAATTTATATTTTCTACTTATACTCTTGCATTTGTCAAATAAGTCATTGAAAGCATTTAATAATTCATCGAAAGATAAATCAGTATCTATTGAATTTGTTACCTCGTCTTCGATGGCCATTAAGGCGTAATGAGCAACTTGCTCGGTGTTGGACTCCTCTTCCTCAGATGCGCTCGAATCATCCCATGTTGCTTGGAGCGCCTTCTTCTTTGTTGTTCTTTTCTTGACTTGGGGACAATCACTTTTGTAGTGTCCCGGCTTTTTGCATTCATAGCAGATCACTTGGTCCTTTTTGGGTTCAAGTTTATTTTTTGCATCATTCTTAAATTTGTTTCTTTTAAAGAACTTTTTAAACTTTCTTGTTAGTAGTGCCAAGTCATCATCACAGTCCTCATCACTTGAGTTTTCTCTCAAGTGGCATTCTGACGTTTTGAGTGCCATATCCTTCCTGTTCTTTGGAAGGATGTCTTCTTGCTCTTCATGAGCTTTACAAGTCATTTCATAGGTCATTAGTGACCCGATTAGTTCTTCAAGAGGGAAATTTCGCAGATCTTTTGCCTCTTGAATAGCGGTGACTTTAGGATCCCAACTCTTAGGAAGGGATCTTAGTATCTTATTAACAAGCTCAAAATCCGAAAAGCTCTTTCCGAGTCCTTTTAAACCGTTGACGACATCCGTGAAACGGGTAAACATGTCGCCAATGGTTTCACTCGGTTTCATCCGAAAGAGTTCGAAAGAGTGTAACAGCAAATTGATTTTTGACTCTTTTACTCTACTTGTGCCCTCATGGGTCACTTCGAGTGTGTGCCAAATATCAAATGCAGTTTCACAAGTTGAAACACGGTTAAACTCGTTTTTATCGAGTGCACAAAATAAGGCGTTCATAGCCTTTGCATTTAGAGCGAAAGCCTTCTTCTCCAAATCATTCCAATCGATCATTGGAAGAGAAGACTTTGAAAAACCATTCTCGACAAGATTCCATAATTCAAAATCCATAGAAATAAGAAAGATCCTCATTCGGGTTTTCCAGTAGGTGTAGTCCGTCCCATTAAACATGGGTGGACGTGTAATAGAATGGCCCTCTTGGTTTCCGGCGTAAGCCATCTCTCTTGGGTTTTAATCCTTTTGAGAGTTAACCGGGCTCTGATACCAATTGTTAGGATCGAGAGCACTAAGAGGGGGGGGGGTGAATTAGTGCAGCGGAAATCTTACAGCGATTAAAAACCAAAAGCTGCGTTCGTTCAATAAAAACTATTATGATGCAAAAGCTAATTCTCAGTTTGTATCTAAGTGCAGTTTGCGTCTAAGCGCAGATTGCGTCTAAGCGCAGTTTGCGTCTAAGCGCAGTTTGCGTCTGAACACAGTTTGCGTCTGAACACAGTTTGCGTCTAAGCGCAGTTTTGCGTCTAAGCGCAGTTTACGTCTAAACGTAGATTTACGTCTAAACGTAGTTTTACGTCTAAACGCAGATTTACGTCTAAACTCAGATTTACGTCTAAATGTAGTTTTGCGTTTAAAAGCAGTTTTGAACCTGGAAAAGCGTTTTACGTAGAAAGCAATTTGCAGTTATAAATGGAGTCCGAATGTAAGCGTAAACTGCAGTGTGAAGATCGTACGAAAACACGATTTACGTTTGAATGCAGATTCTGAAAGAACAGCACTTAGAACTTGTTCGTGAAAGCGCAGAGAGCAGTAGTAATGGAGGAGGTTTGCAGTAATGATAAAGTGCTCAAAAATAAACGCAAACCAGAGATTTAGAGTGGTTCGGTCAGCCTTGACCTACTCCACTTTTGGCTTCCTCCACCGACGAGGTTGCCGACGTCAACTAGCTGCCTTCCTTCAATGGGCGAAGGCTAACTGCCCTTTTACAGTTTCTCTCCTTTTGACAGGCTCAGGAGACAACCTTTACAGATCCTTTCTCTCCTCTCTTTACAACTCAAGACTTGAAGAACAGAAGGAGGAGAACTTTAGGACTTTACACAAATTTGAGCTCTTAGAATCACTGAAAAGATCAAGAATTCGGTGTGGATCTGTATCTTTTCAGTGCTGAATGGGTGGGGTATTTATAGGCCCCAACCCAGTTCAAATTTGGAGCTCAAAACGATTAAATCGATCAAATCCCAGAATTCTGGGATCAGGCGGTTGCACCTCTTGACTGGAGAGGTGGCACCGCCTGGCAGAGCTCGAAGACTGAGCTCAGGCGATTGCTTCTCTCTGCCAGAGCTCGAAGACTGAGCTCAGTGATTGCATCACCTGGCAGAGCTCGAAGACTGAGCTTGGTGATTGCATCACCTGGCAGAGCTCGAAACTGAGCTCGGTGGTTGCATCACCTGGCAGAGCTCCAAACTGAGCTCAGGCTGATGCACCTCTCTGCCAGAGCTCGAAGACTGAGCTCGGTGGTTGCATCGCCTGGCAGAGCTCGAAACTTGAGCTCTGGCGGTGCTACCTCTTGGCAGAGGAGGTTGCACCGCCCAGACTAGCTCGAAGACTGAGCTCTGGGCGGTTGCACCTCTCGGCTGGGGCGGTTGCACCTCCCAGCCTCGCAGCCCTGGCGGTTGCACCTCCTGGCTGGGGCGGTTGCACCTCCCAACCCCCACAGCCCAGGCGGTTGCACCTCCTGGCTGGGGCGGTTGCACCTCCTGGTGCAATCAGGGTCCGAATGGTTCACTCCATTCGGCCCACTTTGAATCTTTTCAGGGGCCCAATTGCCCCAAGATTAAGCTAATGGGATCACCTCCCATTTTCATGCTTAATCATCATGCTAACTACGATTAACTCTAAGACAACTTCTGCAGCTTTGCTCCGATGCGTCAATCGCTTCTTCCGGTGAGTTTCCGGCCAACTTCCGTCGATCAACCGATAACCCTCGGTGATCCTTCTGCGGACATCCGGCATACTCCTGGACTTTGCGACGATCCACTTGGCGAGTTCCGACGAGCTTCGCTTGGCAAGCTTCTGGACTTCTCGGATCTGTCCTCGCTGAACCTCCGACGACCGTCCGAACTTCCGTCGAACTCTTGAACTCCCAACGTGATCATGATCTTGACTCCGGCGCAACACCTGCTGCTTGTCTTACTCTTATCGTAGTTAATCCTGCACACTTATCTCAACACTTAGATTAGATAACAAATGACAATTGACTTCATCATCAAAATCTGAGATTCAACAAACTTGTGGGTATTATTTCTATCATCTCGAGGACCAAAAGGTCTTTGTAGCTAAGAGAGTAGTATTCCTTGAGAAGGAACACATTCTTGGCGGAGATAGTGGGAGAATGATAGAGTTGAGCGAGGTTGGAGAACCAAGCTCAAGCACCACTCTACAGCCCGAGTCTGTTCAGGTACCTAATACACAAGTTTCAACTTTACGCAGGTCTGATAGAGTATCCCATCCTCCTAAGAGATATGTGGGACATATTAGAGGATAGGATATTGAGGATATTGATCCTCAGACCTACGAGGAGGCTATTATGAGTATAGACTCCGGGAAGTGGCAAGAAGCCATGAATTCTGAGATGGATTCTATGTACTCTAATAAGGTTTGGAACCTAGTTGATGCGCCCGAAGGTATTGTACCCATCGGTTGCAAGTGGATCTTTAAGAAAAAAGATCGGAGTAGATGGAAAGGTAGAGACCTATAAAGCAAGGCTAGTGGCTAAGGGGTATCGTCAAAGGCAATGTGTTGACTACGATGAAACCTTCTCACCTGTAGCAATGCTAAAATCCATCAGAATTGTATTGGCTATTGCAACACACTATGATTATGAGATCTGGCAGCTAGATGTGAAAACCGCATTCCTCAATGGGAACCTCGAGGAGGAGGTGTATATGATGCAACCTGAGGGATTCGTGTCCAAGAACTGCCCAGATAAGGTGTGTAGGTTGCTTAGATCCATTTATGGACTAAAGCAAGCTTCCCGAAGTTGGAACATAAGATTTGATGAGGCAATCAGATCTTATAACTTCGTTAAGAACGAAGATGAGCCTTGTGTGTACAGAAAGGTAAGTGGGAGTGCTATCACCTTTTTGGTGTTATATATGGATGACATCCTGATAATTGGGAATGACGTAGGAATGCTATCCATAGTAAAGGCTTGGTTATCTAGACACTTCTCCATGAAGGACTTAGGGGAAGCATCCTATATCTTGGGGATTAGAATCTATAGAGATAGATATAAGAGGATTCTTGGCTTGTCCTAGTCCAGGCACATAGAAACTATTGTCAAATGGTTTGGCATGGAAAATTCCAAGAGAGGTCTCATACCGATGAGACATGGGATATCGCTTTCTACGAGTATATCCTCAAAGACTCCAGAAGAAAGGGCGAACATGGATATGATACCTTATGCCTCAATAATAGGGTCTATCATGTATGCCATGCTATATACTAGGCCTGATATAGCGCATGCTCTGAGTGTCACGAGCAGGTATCAGGCGGATCAAGGCTTGGAGCACTGGAAAGCAGTAAAGTGTATCCTTAAGTACTTGAGAAGGACTAAGGATCTTTTACTAGTATATGGAGGTAATAGCCTTAAGGTTGAAGGCTACACTGACTCAAGTTTTCAGTCTGATGTCGATGATAGCAAGTCGAATTCAGGGTATGTGTACACCTTGAATGGAGGAGCAGTGTGCTGGAAGAGTTCCAAGCAAGATATCACTGCTGACTCGATCACAGAGGCGGAGTACATTGCTGCATTAGATGCAGCAAAGGAGGGAGTCTGGTTGAAGATGTTTATCACAGATTTGGGAGTCGTTCCGGATAGTGAGAAGTCGACTTCCTTATATTGCGACAACTATGGGGCGATTACTCAAATAAGGGAACCCGGGTCTCATCAGAAGTGTTCTGAGGAGGTTCCAGCTTATCAGAGAGATCGTAACCCAAGGAGATGTAGCAGTGGAAAGAGTTCTATCCGAAGATAACATTGTAGATCCATTGACAAAGCCGTTGTCTCATTTTGTCTTTGAGCGTCACAGGGGTCTGATGGGGATCAGACACATAAGTGATTGGCTTTAGGTCAAGTGGGAGATTGCTAGTCATAGGTGCCCAGCAAGCCAATCACGTGAGTGATGGCACATGTGACTTGATACAGAATCTTTTTGCTTATTATATTTTGGCGTATATCACTTTATAACTATTGCATAAATGCATACATATATTATGATATCCTTGGATTTGTGCAATGGGAATCGGATCGTGATGAGATCACGATAATGAGATCGATTCACCTTTAAACATATATCTTAAATAATCCCGGTCATAGGTTACTCGAGAGGGACATTGTGATAACTGGACACACTGGTGTGCTGTATACCCATCCATATGATGGATGCAGCTGGGCTCATAGCTGCTCGTGTAGGGACACTAGGGATACAGTACAGGTGCTCATTGGAGAATGAGTTCACTGATTGATCCGCTTACGGAATGTTGGATGGTTGATGATGCCTTATTATCATACAGCGATTCCGTAGTCCTAGTGGTATATCTGGTCCTTAGACTTGAGACACCAAGGATGTCCTGTATGAGTGCTCCACTCTTTGATACCAGACTTATAGGTTTGGCTATCCCAGATCTAGTACAGCTAGTAATTGGGAGTGGTAGTCAACCTTACGAGAGCTATTGAGTGTCGATAGAGGATCATCCACTCTCGGCGTCATGAGAGGAATATCCCATGTGTTCTTGCTCAGACAAATCCCTAGCCAGGGTCATTCGGGTTGAGAGAGAAAGAGTTTTTCGGGAGAATCCGATTAGAGCGAGACTCGAGTAGAAACCGTATGGGTCTTACAGCACCATGCTCGATATACGGTCTCTAGGATATTAGATGGATGAGGGACAATAGGTACAAGGTAACTGAGGACAGACAGGTCCAATGGATTGGATTCCCCTATATCGTCTGGGGACTACGGCGTAGTGGCCTAGTACGTCCGTAGTCGATGAGTCGAGTGAATTATTACAGAGATAATAATTCACTGAGTTAGAAGGAGTTCTGACAGGTATGACTCACGGCTAGCTCGATATTGGGCCCAGAGAGTCACACACATATGGTAGGCATTGCGATGAGTAGAGGTTCGGATATGAGATATCCGACGGAGCCCTTGTCTTATTGGATGCAGATCCAATACCCACTACGGGAGGACCCATTAGGGTTTGACAGGGGACCTCTATAAATAGGAGGGATTCAGAGCCTCATGAGCTAGAGCCTTTGCTTGCCTTTCCTATTCTTCTCTCCCTCTCCACCTCAGAGCAGGCCTGGAGTTTTAAGGAGCGTCGTCGCAACCCTATTGTGTGGATCACCGCTAGAGAGGAGGATGCTTGACCTCCTTCACTCTCTCCTAAGGATCTGCAAGGAAACAGGGATATACGATCTCCCTAGGTAACACAATCGACTCTATACGCAGTTTTAAGTTTCGCGGATTTTGCGCACCAATCTTCTCACGACGACGAACATCTTTTTGGGAATCGGGGATTTTATTTTCTTGTAATTCCGCTGCGAATGTGATGTCACCCCCAAGATTTCCCAACAGTGGTATCAGAGCCAGGTTGTTCATGCGAATGATTGTTTTTGAACTGCGTGTGTTGTGTTTAGGAAGAATTTTGACGTCAAAATCGTTGACGCAAAAACTAGGAAGGGTAGCAACAGTTGCTTCCCTCGATCTGCGTGCATGCAGCGCAGCCGAAGGCGGGCAGCATAGGGGCTGCGTCTGCAGTAGCTGGCCGGGTTCCCTTATTTTTAGTAATCGCCCCATAGTTGTCGCAATATAAGGAAGTCGACTTCTCTCTATCCAGCACGATTTCCAAATCTGTGATGAACTTCTTTAACCAGACTCCCTCCTTTGTTGCATCTGATGCAGCAATGTAATCCGCCCCTGTGGTCCAGTCAGCAGTAGTATCTTGCTTGGAACTCTTCCAGCACACTGCTCCTCCATTCAAGGTGTACACATACCCTGAATTCGACTTACTATCATCGACATCAGACTGAAAACTTGAGTCCGTGTAGCCATCAACCTTAAGGCTGTTATCTCCATATACATGTAAAAGATCATTAGTCCTTCTCAAGTACTTAAGGATACACTTTACTGCTTTCCAGTGCTCCAAGTCTGGATCCGCCTGATACTTGCTCGTGACACTCAGAGCATACGCTATATCAGGCCTAGTACATAGCATGGCATACATGATAGACCCTATTGCTGAAGCATAAGGTATCATACCCATGTTCGTCCTTTCTTCTGGAGTCTTTGGGGACATACTCGTAGAAAGCGATATCCTATGTCTCATCGGTATGAGACCTCTCTTGGAATTTTTCATGCCAAACTATTTTGACAATGGTTTCTATGTATTTGGACTGGGACAAGCCAAGCATCCTCTTGGATCTATCTCTATATATTATAATCCCCAAGATATAGGATGCTTCCCCTAAGTCCTTCATGGAGAAGTGTCTAGATAACCAAGTATTTACTATGGATAGCATTCCTACATCATTCCCAATGATCAGGATGTCATACACATATAACATCAAAAAGGTGATAGCGCTCCCACTTACCTTCCTGTACACACAAGGCTCATCTTCATTCTTAACGAAGTCATAAGATTTGATTGCCTCATCAAATCTTATGTTCCAACTTTGGGAAGCTTGCTTTAGTCCATAAATGGATCTAAGCAACCTACATACCTTATCTGGGCAGTTCTTGGATACGAATCCCTCAGGTTGCATCATATACACCTCCTCCTCGAGGTTCTCATTGAGGAATGCAGTTTTCACATCCATCTGCCAGATCTCATAATCATAGTGTGCTACAATAGCCAATAGAATTCTGATGGAATTTAGCATTGCTATGGGTGAGAAGGTTTCGTCGTAGTCAAACACCTTGCCTTTGATGATACCCCTTAGCCACTAGCCTTGCTTTATAGGTCTCTATTTTTCCATCTGCTCCGATCTTTTTCTTAAAGATCCACTTGCAACCGATGGGTACAATACCTTCGGGCGCATCAACTAGGTTTCAAACCTTGTTGGAGTATATAGAATCCATCTCAGAATTCATGGCTTCTTGCCACTTCCCGGAGTCTATACTCATAATAGGCTCCTCGTAGGTCTGAGGATCAATATCCTCAACATCCTCTCCTCTAATATATCCCACATATCTCTCAGGAGGATGGGATACTCTATCAGACCTATGTAAAGTTAAAACTTGTGTATTAGCTACCTAAACAGACTCAAGCTGTAGAGTGGTGCTTGAGCTTGGTTCTCCAACCCCACTCAACTCTATCATTCTCCCACTATCTCCTCCAAGAATATGTTCCTTCTCAAGAAACACTGCTCTCTTAGCTACAAAGATCTTTTGGTCCTCGAGTTGATATAAATAATACCCACAAGTTTCTTTGGGGTATCCCACAAATTTGCATCGCTCTGTCCTTGATTCTAACTTATCGGGGTTGTATCTTTTAACGTGGGCACGGCAACCCCAAATCTTAACAACCTTAAGATCAGGCTTCTTTCCTTTTCATATCTCATATGGTGTAGACACTACTGACTTAGTTGGAACTCTGTTCAGAAGGTAAGCTACGATTTCTAGGGCATATCCCCAGAATGAGATAGGTAGGTCAGCGAAACTCGTCATAGACCGTACCATATCTAACAGCGTACGATTCTTCCTTCCAGAGACACCATTGAGCTGAGGTGTATAAGGAGGTGTCCATTGGGATAATATCCCATGGTCCTTGAGGAACTGAGTAAACTTTGTACTTAAGTACTCACCTCCTCGATCTGATCGAAGAGTTTTGATACTCTTTCCAGTCTAGTTCTCCACCTCATTCTTATACTCTTTGAATTTCTCAAAAGCCTCGGACTTGTACTTCATTAAGTACACATATCCATACCTTGAGAAATCATCAATAAAGGTAATGAAGTAGGAGTAACCACCAATGGCATGAGTTGACATGGGTCCACATACATCACTATGTATGAGTTCCAACAGCTCAGTGGCTCTATCTCCAGTTCTACTAAATGGAGAGTTTTCCACGAAGGCAGGGCTCGCAAGTTACATATGATACATAGTCAAATGGATCTAGATATCTATCATTTAGCAACTTTTGAGTCATTCTCTCATGGATATGACCTAACCTACAATGCCATAGGTATGCACTGTTCACCTCATCTCGTTTCCTCTTAGACACACTTACATTCATGATATATGGAGTAGTGTCTAGCATAAACAAACCTTTATGCAATATTCCTCTCACCAATCTCCCCTCGGCTTTGCTAGAATTTACAATAAATTATAGATGTGATTTGCAATACTGGTATCCAATACCAATGCACTATCACAAAAATCTGACAATTGGAGATTGATCATAAATGTACCTGAAGCTTCTCCAAGCTTCTATTTCGCCCTTTCTACAAGGTACTTTTTGCAGTTCCTCTTTCAGTGCCCATCTTTACCATAGTAGAAGCACTAGCCTTTATCCTTTGCTGGGTCTTTCTTAGCAACCTTTGCTTTACCTGGTCTGCCCTTGCCCTTTCCCTTCTTAAGGGACCTTTCTGCTTTCCTTTTCTTTCTGGTCTCACTAGTGTAGAGAACTGGCTTCTCTTTCTTAATAGTACTCTCTGCCTCCCTCAACATATTGAGGAGCTCTAGGAGAGTCACCTTAAGCTTATTCATATTAAAATTCATTATGAACTGTGAAAAGGAATCTGGTAGGGACTGAAGCACAATGTCCACACATAAGTTATCCTCTAGGACCATTTCTAGACCTGTGAGTTTCTCTATCCACTCAATCATCTTTAGGACATGGTTCTGAACCGGTGACCCCTCAGTCATCCTAGCACGGAAGAGGCTCTTGGATATCTCATATCGCTGAGTCCTTCCCTATTCCTTAAACAATTTACAGACATATAGGAGAATGGATCTGGCATCCATCTTTTCATGTTGTCTCTGTAACTCAGGAGTCATAGAGCCCAACATATAGCATTGAGAAAGAGTGGAGTCATCAATGTACCTTACGTAGCGAGCGATCTCATCCTCACTTGCCCCTTCTTCGGGCATAGGCATCACTGTATCAAGGACGTACAAGATTTTCTCCGTCGTGAGAAAAATTATCAAGTTACGGAGCCAATCCGTATAATTTGGACCAGTGAGGCTATTGACATCAAGTATGCCATGTAAGGGATTTGAAAGCGACACTTTCTAAAAATAAAGATGCGGTAGAAATGAATAATATGCAGATTTTGCATGAAGTAAACTATCAAGATATGGACTTCTATCTTAATATGCTCCCACTATTTTACTAACGAGTCACGCGACACCCTCAACACGTGAAACAGAAGTCTCCAATAGACTTCTAGTGGGGATCAGGATCCAATCAGCGTCTTAGTATAACCTCGAGGGACTCGACGAATCACACTAAGCCTAAAAGGTAGGCAACTCTTGCCGATCACAACTCCTTGTGATTCCCGTCCTGTTCGGCCTCCGAATCACCATGGCCTCGAGGGACTCAACCAACCATGATGCTCGATTAAGTCAACACCTTCGTTACAAGATGAGTCTGATTTTATGATATACCCTCGAGGGACTCGACCAAGCATACCATGTCCTCAGGTCACCGGTGACATCTCAATGTCGTAAGAAAGATAGCGAATCACGATATAGGTGAGTCTCAAGGGACTCGACCAACTCAACCAACACTGGGAATCGGTTCCTACTTATAACGATAGAAGGCCACGTGGGTCAATCTAATTGCCTCACGTTTACCGACTTAATATTATCGAGAGAGATGTTTCTATGATTTGGTCTCCTAATATGACATGTCACACATATGCATATTTAATATATAACTACATCGCATGCAAATGTATATACATATCTAGTATGTGTATAAGCAATCACATCAGATGATCATGGACCACAACCTAATGTGATTAGGCCCGAGCTAGTAGGCCTAATCACTCACATCAAGATCTATGTGTGCAACGGTGCATCTCCATGCCCTATGATCGTCCATCTCGTCCTCGTTGGTTCCGTCGACATCTTGATGCATCTTCATGCATAGCGATTGTCCGTCTCGTGGGTCCCGCTATCGCATCCATGCTCCCGTTGTGTCTCCTCATGTGATTATAACTTAATCATAGGCACGCAGGCCCGATAATAAACGAGAAATATAATGGAGGCTCATAGACCTCAATAGTAATAATCACAAGTACACACATCACATGGTCCATGATCATCCGTCCACACATCATACATCACATGTATAAATAATCATCATCATGTAGGACTACTAGATAATGATAAAAAATAATAATCAATTAAACCTTTTAATTAATTAGTATTTTATGAAATTAGGGACATATAGGAAATTTCTGAATTCATAGGGGTATTTTCATAATTTGGACAAAAGACAGAAACGAGAATTTATCAAATTCCGAGGGGCAAAACTATCTTTTGTCCAGAAAACCCTAATGCCCTACTCCCCTTTGTTGCTGCCGCCACCGCCACCCTGCTGGCGGTGGGCTATACGACGGGGCGGGGGCGCCGCCCTTGTAGGTGGGCGCCACTGTGGGTTGGCGCCCCTGCGGGTGGCGCTACCCCCGCGAGCGCTGTGCCCGCGGGTGTAGTGCCCCACCGGGCGGCCACCCTTGTGGGGGGGTTTGCCCACAGGAGTAGCGGTCGCAAGCTCCGTTGCCCTGTGGCGCCTCAGCCCGCGGGCGCTGTGGCCACAGGCACCTCGCCCCGCTGTGCCTTTGCCCGCGGGTCCAGCACTCGCAGGCGTCGCCCTTGCGCGCGGGCACAGTGCCCACATGCAGGTGGCCTCCTTGCCCGTAGCCCTGCCTACCGGTGACGTGCGGCAACGACCGCGGGTGGGGCACCCGCAGGCTGCCAGCCCCACCGGCTGCAAGCAGGCCGCCGACCGGCTGCTGTAGGGGCAGCCCCTGTGCTACCTGCCTTCGACTGCGCTGTATGCATACAGATCGAGGGCAGCAACTGTTGCTCCCCTTCCTTGTTTTTGCGTTAAAATTCTTCCTTAACACAACACACACAGTTCAAAACCAATCATTCGCATGAACAACCTAGCTCTGATACCACTATTGGGAAATCTTGATGGGGCGACATCACATGCGCAGCGAAAGAACAAGGAAAAACAAAATCCCTGATTCCCAAAGAGATGTTCGTCGTCGTGCGAAGATTGGTGCGCAAAATCTGCGAAACTTAAAACTGCGTATAGAGTAGATTGTGTTACCTAGGGAGATCGTATATCCCTGTTTCCTTGCAGATCTGAAGGAGGTCAAGCGTCCTCCTCTCTAGCGGTGATCCACACAGTAGGGCTGCGAAGATGCTCCTCAAAACTCTAGGCCTACTTTGAGGTGAAGAGGGGGAGGAGAATAGGAGAGGCAAGCAAAGGCTCTAGCCTATGAGACTCTGAATCCCTCCTATTTATAGAGGTCCCCTGTCAAACTCTAATGGATCCTCCCTTAGTGGGTATTGGATCTGCATCCAATAACCCAAGCCTTTTAGATTAATAGATCTCTATCCAATAATCTCTCAAGGGCTCTTATTGGATCTCGTCCATGGGATCTAATAATTCAGGGGTTTATTGGATATCCAATAAGACAAGGGCTCCGTCGGATATCTCATATCTGAACCTCTACTCATCGCAATGCCTACCACATGTGTGTGACCCTCTAGGCCCAATATCGAGCTGGCTGTGAGTCATACCTATCAGAACTCCTTCTAACTCGGTGAATTATTATCTTTGTAATAATTCACTTAACTCATCGACTACGGACATACTAGGCCACTACGCCGTAGTCCCCAAACGATACAGGGGAATCCAATCTATTGGACTTGTCTGTCCTCAGTTACCGTGTACTTATAGTCCATCATCCATCTAATATCCCAGAGACTGTATATCGAGCATAGTGCTGTCAGACCCATACGGTTTCTACTCGAGTCTCGCTCTAATCGGATTCTCCTGGAGAACTCTTTCTCTCCCAACCAAAATGACCCTGGCCAGGGATTTGTTTGAGCAAGAACACATGGGATATTCCTCTCATGACACTGAGAGTGGATGATCCTCTATTGACACTCAATAGCCCTCGTAAGGTCGACTACCACTCCCAATGTCCAACTGTACTAGATTTGGGACAGCCAAACCTATAAGTCTGGTATCAAACTGTGGAGCACTCATACAGGATATCCTTGGTGACTCAAGTCTAAGGACCAGATATACCACTAGGACTATGGAATCGTTGTCTGACAATCAGGCATCATCAACCATCCAGCATTCCGTAAGCGGATCAATCGGTGAACTCATTCTCCAATGAGCACCTGTACTGTATCCCTAGTGTCCCTACATGAGCAGCTATGAGACCAGCTGCATCCATCATATGGACGGGTATACAGCACACCAGTCTGTCCGGTTATTACGATGTCCCTTTCGAGTAACCTATGACCGGGATTATTTAGGATCTGTGTTTAAAGGTGAATCGATCTCATTATCGTGATCTCATCACGATCCGATTCCCATTGCACAAATCCAAGGACATCACAATATATATATATACAATAGTTATAAAGTGATATATGCTAAAATATAATAAGCAAAAAGATTCTGTATCAAATCGCACGTGCCATCACTCACATGATTGGCTTGTTGGGAACCTATGGCTAGCATTTATACTATTGTACGAGGGTCGATAGCATGTCGGTTTGGTGTGGCTGCTGATTCTTGATGGATGGGACGACACTTTTGATCGGTCATCGTTTCGGGTGGCATGCGGAGCAATGTCAGACGGCACCGCCCCGAGCTCTCGGGATGAGACATGTGGAACAACTTCTTAGTACACTTCTGACTTGACGTGTGGCGTCAGCTATGACGTGTCTTGGGCCCAAAATACGTCGTATCAAATAATACTATATTAAGAGCTAAAATAGCTAAAGAGATGGGGCATAATTATTATGGAGAACCCGCATGGCCTAATGATATTTTATATTTTATTCAGTAGTAATTCTAGGTACTATTGCATGTAATGTAGGCTTGGTAATTCTAGAACCATCATTAGTAATGTAGGCTTTGAAAATATTACCAAAATGGTACTTCGTTCCCGTATTATAAATACTCCATACAATACCCAATAAGTTATTAGGTGTTCTTTTAATGGTTTCAATACCAATGAGATTATTAACAGCACTTTTTTTAAAGAATATTAATAAATTTTAAAATCTATTTCATCATCCAATAGCTACAATAGTCTTTTTGATTAGCAGCTCTTTAGTCGGGTGATCCTCGACTTTGGCCCTTTCGATGAGCAAGTCAGTAGTGGGTGGATTGTTTTCTAGTGTAGTTTCTAGTGGATCCTGCTACTTCCTCTCAAATCATATTATACTAATACTATTATTTAATTACATCATTGAATCATTTATTTCTCTTGAAATCATTTGTTACATCACGTACAAAACTTAATTATATACCACTTCTACGAATGGCTCGTAATATGACTAGCAATTGCCGCTAATCATTATATCATCACATTATAGTTTATGCCTTAATGGTATAAACTATAATGTTATGATATAAGAAGTACTGCAGGGGCAAATAATGTTAGTTAAGAAAGCCAGATAAGAATCATGATGTAGGCAAGAAAGAAAAATAAATTTAAACTAAAACATAAAAATGAACCATGTCATAACTTCTCAACGAAAGTGATATTGCCAAAAAGAAAGAAGAAAAGAATGCCTATCATGGAGTAAGAACTTGGGAGATCCAATCTAATCACAAGCTAAGTAAAAGGATCAACATGCAAGACAGTCTCGCCATTAAAATATATCCTACATAAAACATTATAGAAGTCCAACAAAAAATGAAAGTGTTAAAAGGGTGCAATCTGATGTAAGACCTGCGAGTTATGGAAAGACGCTATATTATACAAGGCTACTGTATCAGATGATGTGAGCACCAATGAAATTTTTTTTTTTCACATTTAGATAAGAATTTAAATCGATAATATACATAAATAATTTATGCATCATAAATTAGAAAATAAAAGTCTAAGGTATTTAATCTCAAGAACTTAGGTTCATATATCAATTTTAAACATAAAATCTGTAATATGCTATATGTAATATGAAAAAAATTTAATTAAGAATTAAAATTAAATAATAATATATCGGATCTACAATGCATATCTTTCGATGTCATCTAGAAAGAAGTTTATGAAATCTACCGGGATACCATCTTCGGATCTAAAACCCACTATATATCAATCTAAAAAGAGAACTAGATTCTCTTTTTTCACTCTTTATATTTTTTTTTTCATATGACGACTTAGATTTGGAAGTTCAATAAAACAAAATAAGTATTAAAAAGGTATAATCTTGCAATTTACCCTAGTTGGATGTGATACTAGTTACAAGGCTACTATATCAAATAATGTAAGAACCAATTAAAAAAGAAATTCCCATGATATGGTTCAACGTATTGTTAGAATAACAATAATTTCAAAAAAAAAATATGCCAAAGGGTTAAGCCAAAACATTATAATGATAACAAATAGGGCTGAAAATATTATAATGATAACAAATAGGTCTGGTGTCATGAGTAAGAACGTAGCAACCATTGTACAAGCCTATAAGGGCCAACTTGAAACAAATTAATCTTAATATGATGATAATCAATCCATTTAAGTTTATTAGAGCAGAGAGACATTAATTCATGATAGCTTTTGTCAAGTACAAATGGTTAAGACTTTACGATTTTATTATTGTGGTAACAAAAGACTTATGTGTTGCTCAATAATATGTCAACTAAAATATATCATTGGAGTAGGACAAATCACATTTGAAAGGAGAGATCAGCTCAACAAACATGTTATTTTCAACCAAGGACAATATAACTATCTAAAGTTATGCATACTCTAGTTTGCAGTATAAATAATCTATAATTAGCTCGAATCAACATACTGAAATTAACTAATTACATAACATAATTTATAATTAGCCTTCCTCTCTCTCTCTCTCTCTCTCTCTCTTCATCTCCCTCTATATATAGAACAAGAGCCGAGCCGTGGAAGCATTCTGTTTCCGACACATCTCTCTGACAATGGAGCACTCGCCGCCAATATTCCGTGTAACACCTCTTCTCCTTTTCTTTTCTTTTTCCCAGTAATCCTATCTCAAAGCTTTAATCCTTCAAACTCCAACTTTTCTCGGTTTCATGCGGGTGTTGATGATTTTGGTGCTGTGGACGTTGGTAACAGCGGCGTTCATAGGGATCGCTGAGGGCCATCGCCACCACCGGCGGGCAGGTGGTGCGACGGAGCTAGAAGCCTTCCACTACGCGGCAGCGGGGGCAAAAGGATGCCGGGCCCACGTGGCCAGCCTGACGGACTTCGGCGGGGTGGGCGACGGGGTGACCTCCAACACGGCGGCCTTTGCGGCGGCCGTGGCCAACCACAGTAAGGTGGCATACGACGGCGGCGTGATGCTGGTGGTGCCAGCCGGCCGGTGTCTCATTGGGCCCTTCAACCTCGCCGACCACTTCACCCTCTTCCTCGACCACGACGCCGTCATCCTCGCCACTCAGGTCTGCCTCCCTCCTCCGCCCCCTTCCCCCACCTTCTCCTCCATCTATTTCGTTGTAGAGTGCATGTTCATAACCGTTCATGGCTTATTTGCCATTACCATCGCCTCTATCATCTGCGTTGCCTTCATCCTCGGTGGTGATTATGGCTAGTAGCCCTTCCCATCAACTCCGTTCATCTGACAGCTCTCGCCAGATGAACGGTGACGATGAAGAATAGATTCGTCACTGGTGAGCCCCATCAGAACGTTACATAGCGAGTGTATACTATTCTAACGTTTCCTTCATCTCATCTCCAAGGAGAATTCACAAGTCTAATCCGATGTGCATAGTCACTGCTTTGGACTGATGAGGGAAAAGAAGTGAACTAAGCCACTACAAATCTAAATTTGTCTTGATAATATTAATTTCTGAAATATTTACAATTTGTATGGTAGATTTTTGACTATTTAGTATCTCTACTTTGATCTCTCAAAATAAGAAAACAGTAATATTTGTTTTGTTTTATTATTATTATTATTATTATTATTATTATTATTATTATTATTATTATTATTTCTCTTGTATGTCATATCTGAACATCAATAATCTTGGATTAGAATCCACATAAAAAATTTTCTTTCAAATTTCAAGATCTTGAAGATTACGCTCCAAAATTAATAAGTTTTAATTGAGAATGGCATTCTTTCCATGTAAGAACTTTAAGGTAGGAAAGGATGCGAGGAAACCAGCATAAGAATGGAATGCAGTGTGGACCTTATCCTTACATGAATTTTAGGCTCCACCATCAGTCTAAAAGTTAGGCGGATGACTTTCTAACACAAAACTGCTATTTAGACTCTCAAAACACAAACTCTCTCTTTGATATTTTGTAGGAAAGAGTACTGTCATCCAATCTCTCAGTGTTTTCTTTTTGACTAAACCTTGTAGATCTGTGTAGCTAATTGGGTTTCCCGAAGACAGCAAAACTCTATTAATGCTACAAACTTGGGAGAACAAGTTAGATTTCAACTGCAGCTTATAGAACATAAATTTCTATTCAGCAATCCCATTTTATGGCTTCTCACACTGCAACTTGGACAACATTACTTATGAATTGCATGGATACTCTTTTTTTTTTTTTTTTATTGGTAGCTAATAGAAGCTTTAATACTATGTTCTTTTGTTCAATCTGCATCAACTAAGACAATTGGTGATATGCTTATGCAGGATATCAACGAGTGGCCGATCATTGACCCTTTGCCCTCCTACAATAGAGGAAGAGATGCGGCTGGGGGTAGATACAGTAATCTCATCATGGGATATAACTTAACCGATGTGGTCATAACAGGTAGTATATACGTTGCATATTTCCAGTACTTCTATCACATTACTTCTAAATTCATAAAGCCTGCGTCGTGTTGTCATTCCATGATCCCCTAAAATTTAGATTAAAAAAATTATTTTTAGTCAAAAACTATAACATTTAATTCAGTTTATGATGTTTTGGCGTGCTTTGATTGACAAGAAGACACATATATATCATCATCTAACTTGTTTGCATCATAGATGGGGAACAGAATATAATTTGATTGCAACATACCACGTCCTGATGCTAACAAGTTTTATTGTTATTTTTAGGGAATAATGGAACTATCGATGGACAAGGTGAAACCTGGTGGAAAATGTTCCGTAACAAAGAACTCAATTACACTCGTGGATACCTCATTGAATTGATGTACTGCAAACAAGTGCTGATTTCCAACATTACATTGGTTAACTCTCCATCGTGGAATGTCCATCCAGTGTACAGCAGGTTTATATTAATAATCTACTTTCAGAACACTTGAAGGCTTCTTTTGCTTTCCATTCTATTGTTACAATCTGATGTTAACGTGAATGAATGCACTGTGCAGCCACGTAATCGTCTCAGGCATCACAATTCTTGCACCGGTCAACTCTCCCAACACTGATGGGATCGATCCAGGTGGATATCGTACCTACATTTACTTGGGTTGTAGATTCTATGTTGCTGTTTCGATTGATTCTTTTTGGTGGTTTCTCTCTTCTTCGCAGACTCATCCTCCAATGTCCGCATTGAGGACTGCTACATAGTCTCAGGCGATGACTGCATCGCCATTAAAAGCGGTTGGGATGAGTACGGGATTGCATTCAACATGTCAAGCAAACACATAGTGATCAGACGGCTCACCTGCATCTCCCCCACGAGCGCTGTCATCGCCCTGGGAAGCGAGATGTCGGGAGGAATCCAAGATGTCCGGGCCGAAGACATCACGGCCATCCACTCCGAATCCGGCGTCAGGATCAAGACGACCATCGGAAGGGGAGCTTACGTGAAGGACATATTCGTGAGAAGAATGAATCTGCACACAATGAAGTGGGTCTTCTGGATGACGGGCACCTACGGGCAGCACCCGGACGACAAATTTGATCCGAAAGCCATTCCGGTGGTGCAGAATATCAGTTACAGCAACGTGGTGGCCGAGAACGTGACCATGGCCGCGAAGCTGGAGGGGATTCCCGGCGCGCCCTTCACCGGAATATGCATCTACAATGTGACGGCGGAGGTGGTGAAGTCGAAGAAGCCGATTTGGAACTGCACCGACGTGGAGGGCGTATCGAGTCACGTGACGCCCACTCCCTGTGCGCAGATTCCGGAATATCCAGATCGTATAACGCATTGCCCCTTCCCTGAAGATGATCTACCTGTGAATGGTGTTGGGCTAGAGGAGTGTGCTTATCAGAGAGCCAAACCATGAGTTGAGATGCTTTCTACAACTCATGGTTTAATGGCATAACCTATGATGTCCTGAAGCTTGGCAGATTAAAATGTTTGCCTTGAACAAAGGCAGATGTAATTGATCATATATCATACTTGGGAGGAACAAAGGCAGATGAAATATCCAATAATATTTCATTGCTATAAATATAGATTATTGAAAAAATAAGACATGTTATTTATTTGAATACTTTTCTTCAACTTGGAAGTGTTATATTCTTTATTTGATACCAATAGTTGAAATAAATTTTTCAAAGAGATGATGACTTATGATTGTCACTAAAACGATTGATTTTATCCCTAACATTTGAATTCATAACCAAATGTATCTTCACTTTCAAATACCACGTAAGCACCCTATGTTGTAGAGGATAGGTCGATTTATTTAAGGAGAACTTTTTCTATGATTATATCTGAATCATGTTATGCATGAACAGGCTTCGTTAGATCCTATAGAATAAAATAAGTGAGGTGGGATGATTCAATATTCTATTTATTCCACTTCCTTATTTACATTATGGAAACATATTCATTTCCTCTTCATCGATCCAAATCTATAACACTGTCAGAGTGAAATAAGAGATCTAAGGAAGAACATAGGTTGGACTTTATTAGTAACAAGTAAATATTTTGTACGTAAAAAAATTAAGATATTAGGGGGATAAACACCAATAAAAAAATATGAGGCAATCCAATAAACATTTGATTATGATCAAATTTATAAGCCGACTTGGATATCGAACGTTTACCTATAAGAACTAAATTAGTTGCAATAAATAGTTGCAACCCTAGAAAATAGAATTTAGTAAATCTTTTTTTACATAGAGTCATTATATATGATATGTGAAGATATGTATGAAAAGTAGATTTTATATGGATCTATTTTTGCCATTCATTTCATTCTTGCTCGAGCCGAATGATGAAAAATTATCATATTTGGTTCCTTCAAGGGGTGGATCCATAAGAATTCACCTATCCCAATAACAAAAAAACTTGACTAGAACGATACTATATTAAGAGGAAGTTCGCAGGGTGACCATGGAAGGCCTAGGTCGCACGTTGGTGAGGAAGTTCTGCTCGAACTCCCTGGAGAGCTGGTCAAAGGACAAGACCAAAGATTAGCGTAGTCAGTTGAACCACGCTCGTACCGGTCCCCTCAGGGTGGTCGGAAATGCCCGGCACATCAATGCATCGGAGGTGTCATGGAGGGCCATCTGAGCCCGAAATGCGGAGATATGCTCCGCGGGATCGGAGCCGCCGTCATATGTCTCATATACCGACAGCCTGAAGTTGAGGGGTACCGACTTGTCCTGTACTTCCTGTGTGAAATAGGACCTACCTGAGCCGCCTTCGCTATACTCGCTCGGTGATTTTTGGAACTCATGCTAGAACTCATCCAGGCGTTGGTTGACCCGGGACAATTGGGCCCTGAGCGAGTCGTCCACCAAATCAAATGATACGGTATCAGGCTCGAAGTAGGGTAGTGTGACTTAGCAGGGTGTGGGTATGCTCTGTTCGGGCGAACCTCTCGGGTCCGTCGCTTACTCTCGGGCTTCCCCCATCCCGACTTGGAACCCACTCGGCCTCTGTCGGGTCGAGTCAGTTGGGGGAGTCGCTAGCCACACGATTTGAGGAATGAGCGGAGCGAGCGTCTACATCATGCCCACCATGGCTTGCACTTGTTTGGTCAGGCTGACGAATGCCTCGGGTGTCACGTCCTAGGGTCCCAATAAGATGTATATATTGGATCTTTTGAGACAATTATTGGTCTTAGAATGTAATTCTGATCGGTCAATAAAAATACATGTCAATATAATTTTTTTTTTAGATTAGTTAATCTATCTTGGAAGGCAAAAATGGGTAGAGTAAATCTATTTTTATTTTATTTGAAATTAATGTCCTCTTCCTCTGCATGTAGGAAATGAATAAAATAAATCAATTAAATCACGAGAAGTGCTTCAATAGAAGTTAAACTTCCATTCATCTACATCTCTTGTTTCTTATTCCCATTCCTCCTTCCTTTTGCAAGCTTTCTAATATTTTTTATTGCAAGTGTTCCGATCCTTTCTATTGCAAGTGTTCCGATCCTTCCTATTGCACGCTTTCTAATCTTTCCTATTGCAAGTGTCCTAACCTTTCCTTACTACAATTTTATCTCTATATTTGCTTTAAATATGAGGAACTTTGAATTGTTCTAGCCTTGCATTTGATATATCTCCTGTTTAGACATAACGATTTGAATCTATGAAACTTCTGAGATTCTGACCTTTCTACCTTGTTATGGTTATAAATTTATGCACTAACCTCTGATTTGGACAAAACTTATTTGATCTGAATATAGACTCATAAACCTTTCTTTCGTTAGCTTATTTTAAGAATTCAGAGTAAGTTTGCCTTTCCAAACTTCTGTTTCAAATAAGCCTACAAATTCTGTAAAATAGGGATCATAATTTCTGACCTTTTGATACTGAACTGCATATAAGTCCCTGCTGGATACTTTGATTTATTCCAAACTTATTTCATTTTAAACTAGAGACGTAGATCTTTCATTTAATACCTAGATTGAAAGATTTAGATTCCAAATGCCTGCCCAGTTTTCTGTTGAACTGACCCTGTGAATTCTATAAAATTAAGATTTGTTCTTTGATCATGGGTTACTAAATTTATTGTAACTCTTTGTTGAAAACTTCGATTCATACGAAAATTATTTTATTTAAAATAAAATTAAAATATCTTTCATAATAGCTTTCTTGAGTATATTGGAGCATGATTGATAGTTTGAATCATTTGTTCAATGTGCCTCTCAAATTCTGTTAGAAATCGAGCTTTGGTCGATTTCATATATTCTAGTTTCATTCCATTGAAAATTGATTTCATTTAGCTTTCTTATCCAATTGAGCTTTATATTACTGCTTTGAATTCTTGTATGCTCTTGTCCTTAAAATTATTTGCATTCTTGAAATCTATTGTGTAACGTTTATGCTATATCGTATTAACTCATATAGGCACATGTATATCCCATTGTTCCGCATTTGCTTTCGATATGTACCTATTCCAGTTTCATTCCTTTGGATATTAAATTTTATCTAACCTTCTTATTTAAATTCAGTTATATGTGATTGCTTGGAATCCTTGAATGCTCTTGCTTTCATTTCCTTTTAAATCTGAATATATTTGTGAAAGATTATGCTTACATCGTATTGACTCGTAAAGGCGCATGTATGTTTTGTTGTTCCGCGTGTGCTTCCGATATGTGCTATTTATTGTTTATACTGTCCTTTTGTACTTTGGGGTTTATGAGATACTGTGAACCTTTGCCAGAAATGGTAAAGAGAGTTATGCATAGAGCCTGTGATGTTTTACCGGCCCCCTCTGACTTCACTTAGACGTGGGTGGATGGAGCTCCCAAACGTGAGAGACTTTTGTCTGGTGGTCATTCAGAAATGGATGAATCACATTCTGTCTGTGGTCCCACTACACTTTCTGTATGTTTGATATGATATCCAGAGCTTTGGTTATGTATTTATGTATGCGCTTTGGATAACAAAGATATGAATGCAACGTCAAATACGACGTTTCAGCTTTTGTTTCATATTCATTCTTTGATATGCTCTGAAATGGTTCATATGTCATTGATATGTTCTGAAATATTTCCTATGCTATTGATATGTTCTGAGATGCTCTCTATGCCTCTGAAATGTTCCTACGCCATTGATATGCTTTGAAATATTCCATATGCCATTGATATATTCCAAAATGTTTCATTTGTCATTAATATGCTCCGAAACATTTCATACATCGTTAATAAGCTCTAAAATGTTTCATTCATTATTGATATGCTCCGATGATTAAATATTGTATTTATTCCACTTCCTTATTTACAGTATGGAAACATATTCATTTCCTCTTCATCTATCCAAATCTATAACACTATGAGAGTGAAATAAGAGATCTAAGGAAAAACATAGGTTGGACTTTATTAGTAATAAGTAAATATTTTGTACGTAAAAAAATCAAGATATTAGGGGGATAAACACCAATCAAAAAATATGAGACAATCCAAAAAACACTTTATTATGATCAAATTTATAAGCCGACTTGGATATCGAGCATTTACCTATGAGAACTAAATTAGTTGCAACCCTGGAAAATAGAATTTAGTAAATCTTTTCTTACATAGAGTCATTAAATATGATATGTGGAGATATGTATGAAAAGTAGATTTTATACGGATCTATTTTTACCATTCATTTCATTCTTGCTCGAGTCAAATGATGAAAAATTATCATATTTGGTTCCTTTAGGGGGTTGATCAATAAGAATTCACTTATCCCAATAATAAAAAAACTTGACTAGAACAATACTATATTAAGAGGAAGTTCGCAGGGTGGCCGTTAAAGGCCTAGGTCGCACGCTGGTGAGGAAGTTCTACTCGAACTCCTTGGTGAGCTGGTCAAAGGACAAGACCGAAGATTGGCGCAATCGGCTGAACCACATTCGTACCGGTCCCCTCAGGGTGGTCGGAAATGCCCGGCACATCAATGCATCGGAGGTGCCATAGAGGGCCATCTGAACCTGAAATGTGGCGACATGCTCCGCAGCATCGGAGCCACCGTAATATGTCTCCAATGCCGACAGCCTAAAGTTGAGGGGTACCGACTTGTCCTGTACTTCCTTTGTGAAAGGGGACTTGCCTGAGCCGCCTTTGCTAGACTCGCTCGGTGATTTTTGGAACTCGTGCTAGAACTCGTCCAGGCATTGGTTGACTCGGGACAGCTAGGCCCTGAGCGAGTCATCCGCCAAGTCAAACGATATGGTGTCAAACTCGAAGTGGGGTAGTGTGACTTAGCAGGGTGCGGGTATGCTCTACTCGGGCGGACCTCTCGGGTCCGTCGCTTGCTTTCGGGCTTCCCCCATCTCGACTTGCTACCCACTCGGCCTAGGTCGGGTCGGGTCAGTTGGGGGAGCCGCTACCCACATGATTTGAGGAATGAACGGAGCGAGCATCTGCATCATGCCAACCATGGCTTGAACTTGTTTGGTCAGGCTGAGGAATGCCTCGAGTGTCACAGCCGAGGGTCCCATAGTTAGTTCGAGGGGTGACAACCACGGGTCATTGAAAAGGTGCCAGTAGCGATCTGGCATCGAGGCCGGGATCCCCCCATCTCCGAGGGTGGGGAGGGACTGATTTCCGGGCTCGATGGAGGGGAGAAAGGTCGGTGGTTCTCCCTCGGGGAGAGCTTCTACTACATGCTTCTACGACATGGCCCTTCTTCTAGCGCCAAAATATTAGTGAACAAGTATACCATGGTTGATGAGTTAGCACGGTTTGGTCCACGGGTCAATGTCGGGAGCCTTCGATCGAGTGAGCTGGATGACGAGGTGGTCGTGCCCTCGGGAAGGGATGCTTGTTAGCGTTGGTCGGGCTCCGACCGATTGACGGCTCGTCCTTGCGCGTTGGATGGCGACCCCTAGGTTGAGACGCTCGCAGCTCGCGAGTGGTCATTCGCCTGCAGAAATGGCCCTCGTCGGGTGATCCCCGACTTTAGCCCCTTCGATGAGCAAGTCAGTAGTGGGTGGATTGTTTTCTATTTTACTTCCCTCCTCTCACCTCTGGCCGGATGTTGGCCAAGGGCTTTATACTATTGTGCGAGGGTTAATAGCACGTCGGTTCGGCATGGCCGCTGACTCTCGAGGGATGGGATGACACTTATGACCGAGCTCTCGGGATGGGACACGTGGAACAGCTTCTTGGTACGGTTCTGAATTCACGTGTGGCTTCAGCTGTGACGTATCTTGGGCCCAAAATACGTCGTATCAAATAATACTATATTAAGACGTAAAAAGGCTAAAGAGATAGGGCATAATTATTATGCAGAACCCGCATGGCCCAATGATATTTCAGTAGCAATTCTAGGTACTATTGCATAGGCTTGGTAATTCTAGAACCATTAATGTAGGCTTTGAAAATATTACCCAAATGGTACTTCGTTCCATATTATAAATACTCCATACAATGCCCAATAAGTTATTAGGTGTTTTTTTTAATGGTTTCAATACCAATGAGATTATTGACAGCACTTTTTTTTTAAGAATATTAATAAATTTTAAAATCTATTTCATCATCCAATAGCTACAATAGACTTTTTTATTAGCAGCTCTTTGGTTAGGTATTGGGGCAACATTATCTATTGATAAATCGCTAACTTTAAGTATTTTTTAACTTAATTCAACTGTGAAATACCTGGATATAAGTATCTAAGAATAGTGACTTCAAAGTTACTATTCTTTGATACATTAATTTGATTATGATTATTTCATGAAAATACATATTGTGCCAAAAAGATTAAAAATAAATTTCTTCTTTCTTTACAAATTTTTCTTTCTATTTTTCTTAGAAAAAGAAGATGAAATAATTGTAATGGATTTAAAATGAAAACTTATTCTTAGGTAAATCAATTGTGAAATGCTTTTGTAGAGTGTCCAATATCTCTTTTACATCTTCTATGTGAACATATTCAATTCTCATAGGATCTTCTTGACTCTTATTTAAAGGGTCCAATAATATATGTATATTGGATCTTTTGAGACAATTATTGGTTTTAGAATGTAATTCTGATTGGCCAATAAAAATACATGTCAATATAATTTTTTTTAGATTAGTTAATCTATCTTGGAAGGTAAAAATGGGTAGAGTAAACCTATTTTTATTTTATTTGAAATTAATGTCCTCTTCCTCTGCATGTAGGAAATGAATAAAATAAATCAATTAAATCACGAGAAGTGCTTCCATAGAAGTTAAACTTCCATTCATCTACATCTCTTGTTTTTTATTCCCATTCCCATAGGAATGAATACTAATATTCACATTTCGAATAGGCATAGATATATCATCTTTAAGATAACTTCTATCTTGAGAGTTATTCACAATCTCCCCTAATGTATAATCTAATTGCACTAAGAGGGGGGGGGGGGGGTGAATTAGTGCAGTGGAAAACTTTCGACGATTAAAACTGCGTTCGTATGATAAGAGCGATTTCGGTGGAAAAGTCGATTCGTAAATCACGTTAACTTGTGATCAAGCAAGATGCAGTTAAAGCAAGTCTATGAAAGCAGTTAGCAGTTATGATAGAAATTGGAATGTAAGCGTAAACTTAAAATATGATGTTCGTACGATAAAACTGATTTACGTCTAAACGTCGATTCGGAAAATACTAAACTTTGAAACACGATTGTAAATGCGCAAAAGGCAGTAAGCTATTGAGGAGGTTTGCAATAAAGATAATATGCTCAAAGTAAATGCAAACCGAGATTTAGAGGGTTCGGTCAATCTTTACCTACATCCACTTTTTGCTTCCTCCACCGACGAGATCATTGACGTCCACTAGAGGCCTTCCTTCAATAGGTGAAGGCCAACCACCCTTTTACAGTTTCACTCCTTTTGACGAGCTTAGGAGACAATCCTTACAAACTTTTCTCTCCTCTCTTGAAAGATCAAAACTTGGAAGAAAAGAGGGAAGAGAACTTCTAGAATTTACAACACTATTGAGCTCTAAAATCACAGAGTAAGATCAAGCTTTTGGTGCCTTTGGGTTACCCATTCATTGCTGAAAGGGTGGGGTATTTATAGGCCCCAACCCAATTTGAATTTCGAGCTCAAAACTGTCAATTCTCGGAATTCCGGGGTCTAGCGGTTGCACCGCCTGGCAGAGCTTGAAGACTGAGCCTCTGGGCGGTATCACCTCTTGTCAGGGGTGGTTGCACCTCCTGCCAGAGCTCGAAGACCGAGCTCAGGCGGTGCCATTGCTTGACTGGGGCGGTTGCACCGCCCAACCAAAGCTCGGAGACTGAGCCCTGGGCGGTGCCACCGCCGACCCAGGCAGTGCCACCTCTAGCCAAGTAATCTGGGTCCGAATGGGCTGATCCATTCGGACCAAGTAATCTTAAGACATTTACTGCAACTTGCTTCGGTGCGTCAATCGCTTCTTCCGGCGAGCTTCCGTCGATCATCCGATGAACCCTCGGTGATGCTTCTGCGGACTTCCAGCAAACTCCTAGACTTGCGATGATCCACTTGGCAAGTTCCAACGAGCTTCTTTGGCAAGCTCCTGGACTTCTCGGATTTGTTCCCGTAGAACCTCCGATGACCGTCCGAACTTCCGTTGAATTCTCGAGCTCCCAACGTGATCATAGTGTTGACTCCGGCGCAACTCCTGCTGCATGTCTTACTTTCATCGTAGTTAATCCTGCACATGTAAAACAAAACTTCGATGGAGACAATTAATCCTAAGCAATTAACCAAGTTGTCCGGCATGTCATTGGTCCCTCGACGCTTCGTCCGATTTTTCGACGCATCGTCCTCTCCTACGGCGTATTGCCCAATCGGCTAGTTGACTCTACAACTCCGATATCCTTGGCACAATACCCGCTCTTCTTGGCCCGATGCCCGAGTCCACGACCCGAAGCCTTTTGTCGATACGACGATCGATCCACCGGCCCGACGTCCAATCTTCTAACATGTTCCTCCAGCACAACATGATTTTTACTACTTTAATTGTCTCATCCTGATCGGAGCATCCTGCGTCACTCAAAACACAGATTAAAATATAAACACATATCAAGTGGTTTCATCATCAAAATACGAGATTTAACAATCTCCCCCTTTTTGATTATGACAACTACTTGATGACGAAGTTATCCTTAACTCTAGGAGTTTAAACAAACTCCCTCTATCAATATGTCATATTGATAGAACCTTGAATTCAAACTGAATTCAAGTCATTGCAATGTTCATCATGAATACTTGCAACACGTCATCATGAAGTTATGCATAGACTTATGCATAACATCATACTTCTCCCCCTTTGTCATCAACAAAAAGGAGAAGTCCAACTATTCTTGTGTTTGGAATATAAGCTTAACTCATTGCATGAAAAATAGAATATCAAGTTTTATCATCATGCAGTTATGAAGCTAAAAAATTTAGCAAATGTTACATCATGCTTAGAACATTCAAGCTATCATGTTTTAGATATGCAAGTTTTACAACATACAAGATAGCAAATTCAAAGATATGCAAGTTGACATATTTGCTTTTCTTTGCGATAGGTAAGATAGCACTTTTGCTTCTAGAAATATGCAAGTTAGCAATCTTTGCTTCTTTTTTGAGATGAGCAATTTCTTGCTTCCCTTGCAAAGTTTGAGCTAGCAATTTTGCTTCCATTGCAAAGTGCAAGTTAGCATGTTTTGCAACTTGAGATAGGCAAGATAGCATATTTTTGCATTTTCTTGAGATTTCAATCTAGCAATTCTCGGTGATGTTCAAGATAGCAATTTCTTCTCTTTTGAGAAGTGCAATTTTTGCTTTCTTCTTGAATTGTGCAAGCCAGCTATCTCCCCCTTTGTCATTGTCAAAAAGAAGGGAAGACCCTTTATGTCAATTTCTAAATCATGACAAAGGTGAGTAATCATTCTTATTTCAAAATTTCATAATTAAGATAAACCTTGAATTCAAATTAAGGCAATTTTAATCATCATTGACACCATATGCAATACATCACATACATCATAATAAAGAGCATAAATATTACATGTATCATTTTAGCAACAAATCATAGCATTTTATCACATGGCAAGATATCAGCAAATAAAATTACGATGCAAGTTATTGATATCTTAACATGATTCAAACATTTCAAGTATTTAGCAATCATAGCATTTCATCTATTTCTCATTCAAATATAGTACTCATAGTATCAATTCATATTTTTCTCCCCCTTTGTTATCAACAAAAAGGAGAACGATATAAACAAGTTTTAAATGTAAGTGCGGTAATGATTCATGCCACAACTAGGTTTATGTCATTTTTCAACAACAAGTGATAAGATATCAATTTTACAAATAACTTAAGGAAAGCATGACTTAGAGATAGCTTTCATTACTTCTTCCTCTTTATTTGTTATTATATTTTTTGCATGAAGGAGGAAAGTCACTAGTGAACTTACTTGAATGAAGTTAAAATTGATAGGATATTAAAGCATACTTCATTTTTACAAGGATCAAGATATGTGTGTGAATCAAAGCCTTGCACGTAAAACTATTTCTCTAAAGATATAAGATGGAATCATCAAATCCATTTCTTGAAAGATATTTTTCATAAGATAAGTCTATGAGAGATGCATTTGCCAGTTGATTCCATATGTCAAAAATAAATGATATTTTTGGATTTTCAATTGTTTGGATCAAGAAAAATAAAATTTAACACTTTCATGCGTTCGGACATGGTTTTGCTATAGATTTTCAAACACAATCATGAAGATAAAACATGCTCATGATCATGGAAATTTTTGTATCCAAAACATATAATTTCCAATATATTATTAAGGCATGTAATAGTGTAAAGTTCTCATTATAGCAATTTAGTGAGTGAATTAAGGATGCCCGAAAAATGATTTTAATAAGTTCATGCATTCGGACACATTTTTGCCATATGTTTTTTAAATACACTCATGAAAATAATACATGTTTATCATCATGTATAACTTAAAATTTCATACATAAAATTATCAATCATAGTATCAAAATATTTAATATTACATCATTATGCATTTCTTCAAGCATGATTTTATTTAATCAAAATCGAGAAATAACAATGGAAATCAACATCATACACATTATTTTTTCTTAACCACATATAGCATGATATTAAACTTCTTAATATTTTCATTAAGACATTAAGCATGGTTTTAATCAAAATCAGAAATAATCAAAATACACATTTTTTCTTCTTAAGAAAAACATACATAGGATCATTAGATTTAAATCTAACATTTTATTTCATTAGCATGAAACATGTAATTTTTATTATTATTTTTAAATTACGGGAATGATCATATTCTTGCATTTTCAAATATTTTTTTAATATGCGATTTTCAAGAAAAATAATTATTCTAAAAAAAGAAAATGCATCATGAAAAACATCAAGTAATTTCAAAACAAATTAAGGGGGTTTCGATTACCTCATCGTTCAATGCCGTTAAGGCGTAGTTTGCCACCTCACCTTTCTTGATTTTCTCGTCGTCTTCGGAGGAGCTTGATTCATCCCACTTTGTGTTCTTCTTCTTGCGTTCAAAGTAAGTAGTTCCGTTCTTTTTGCTTTTTAATTTTTGTTTCATTTGTAGTTTAAGTTCACCATCACTTGAGCTTATGCTCGGGTGGTCTTTAAATGTTCTATGTCCAAAATCCTTCCTGTTCTTTGGAAGGTTGTTTTGTTCATTTTGTTCATCACGTGCATTGTGCACCATTTCATATGTCATCAATGAACTGATAAGTTCTTCAAGTCGAAAAATATTTAAATCTTTTGTTTCTTGTATTACCGTTATTTTAGGATCCCACCATTTTGAAAGGGATCTTAAGATCTTGCTTACGAGATCAAAAGTCGAAAAAGATTTACCAAGAACTCTTGATTATTGACGACATCCGTGAAACGGGTGTACATGTCGCCTATAGTCTCGCTTGGTTGCATTCGAAAATGCTCAAAATCATGCAATAAAATGTTAACTTTCGAGTCTTTGACACTATTAGTTCTCTCGTGCGTGATTTCAAGTGTTTGCCACATATCAAAAGCCGTTTCACACATAGAAATCCGATTGAACTCATTTTTGTCCAAAGCGCAAAATAAGGCATTCATAGCCTTTGCGTTTAAAGAAAAATACTTCTTCTCCAAATCCGACCATTCGTTCATCGGTTTAGAGGGAAGTTGAAAATCGTTTTCAACGATATTCCATAAATCCAAATTCAAAGAAATCAAGAAAACTCTCATTCGAGTTTTCCAATAAGTGTAGTCCAATCCGTTAAACAACGGTGGACGAAAGACCGATAATATGTCAACTAAAATATATCATTGGAGTAGGACAAATCACATTTTAAAGGAGAGATCAGACTGTCTCAACAAACATGTTATTTTCAACCAAGGACAATATAACTATCTAAAGTTATGCATACTCTAGTTTGCAGTATAAATAATCTATAATTAGCTCGAATCAACATATTGAAATTAACTAATTACATAACATAATTTATAATTAGCCTTCCTCTCTCTCTCTCTCTCTCTCTCTTTCTCTCTCTCTCTCTCTCTCTCCATCTCTCTCTATATATAGAACAAGAGCCGAGCCGTGGAAGCATTCTGTTTCCGACACATCTCTCTGACAATGGAGCACTCGCAGCCAATATTCCGTGTAACACCTCTTCTCCTTTTCTTTTCTTTTTCCTAGTAATCCTATCTTAAAGCTTTAATCCTTCAAACTCCAACTTTTCTCGGTTACGTGCAGGTGTTGATGATTTTAGTGCTGTGGACGGTGGTAACAGCAGCGTTCATAGGGATCGCTGAGGGCCATCGCCACCACCGGCGGGCAGGTGGTGCGATGGAGCTAGAAGCCTTCCACTACGCAGCGGTAGGGGCAAGAGGATGCCGGGCCCACGTGGCCAGCCTGACGGACTTCGGCGGGGTGGGCGACGGGGTGACCTCCAACACGGCAGCCTTTGCGGCGGCCGTGGCCAACCTCAGTAAGGTGGCGTACGACGGCGGCGCGATGCTGGTGGTGCCGGCCGGCCAGTGGCTCACTGGGCCCTTCAACCTCGCCGACCACTTCACCCTCTTCCTCGACCACGACGCCGTCATCCTCGCCACTCAGGTCCGCCTCCCTCCTTCGCCCCCTTCCCCCACCTTCTCCTCCATCTATTTCGATGTAGAGTGCATGTTCATAATCGTTCATAGCTCTCTTGTTTCTTATTCCCATTCCTCCTTCCTATTGCAAGGTTTCTAATCTTTTATATTGCAAGTATTATGATCCTTTCTATTGCAAGTGTTCCGATTCTTCCTATTACTAGCTTTCTAATCTTTCCTATTACAAGTGTCCTAACCTTTTCTTACTGCAATTTTATCTCTACATTTGCTTTGAATATTAGGAACTTTAAATTGTTCTAGCCTTGTATTTGATATATCTCCTGTTTAGATGTAACGATTTGAATCTGTGAAACTTCCGAGATTCTGACCTTTCTACCTTGTTATGATTATAATTTTATGCACTGACCTCTGATTTGGACAAAACTTATTTGATCTGAATATAGACTCATAATTCTTTCTTTTGATAGCTTAATTTAAGAATTCGGAGTAAGTTTGTCTATCCAAACTTCTATTTCAAATAAGCCTATGAATTCTGCAAAACAGGGATTGTAATTTCTGACCTTTTGATAATGAACTGCCTATAAGTCCTATTGGAAACTTTGATTTATTCCAAACTTATTTTATTTTAAATTAGACACGTAGATCTTTCATTTGATACTTAGATTGAAAGATTTAGAGTCCAAATGCCCGCCCAGTTTTCTATTAAAACTGACCCTGTGAATTCTATAAAATTGAGATTTGTTCTTTGATCTTGAGTAACTAAATCTATTGTAACTCTTTATTGAAAACTTCGATTCATACAAAAATTATTTTATTTGAAATAAGATTGAAATATCTTTCACAATAGCTTTCTTGAGTATATTGGAGCACGATTGATAGTTTGAATCATTTGTTCAATGTGCCTCTCGAATTCTGCTAGAAATCGAGCTTTGGTCAATTTCACATATTCTAGTTTTATTCCTTTGGAAATTGATTTCATTTAGCTTTCTTGTCCAATTGAGCTTTATATTATTGCTTTGAATTCTTGTATGCTCTTGTCCTTATAATTATTTGCATTCTTGAAAACTATTGTGTAACGTTTATACTATATCGTATTAACTCATATAGGCATATGTATATCCCATTGTTCCACATTTGCTTTCGATATGTGCCTCCATTTTCATTCCTTTGGACATTAAATTCTATCTAACCTTCTTATTTGAATTGAGTTACATGTGATTGCTAGGAATTCTTGAATGCTCTTGCTTTCATTTCCTTTCAAATATGAATACATTTATGAAAGATTATACTTGCATCGTATTGACTCGTAAAGGCGCATGTACATTTTGTTGTTTTACATGTGCTTCCAATATGTGCTATTTATTGTTCATACTGTACTTTTGTACTTTGGTGTTTATGGGATACTATAAACCTTTGCCAGAAATGGTAAAGGGAGTTATGCATAGAGCCTGCGATGCTCTACCGGCCCCCTCTAACTTCATCTAGATGTGGGTGGATGGAGCTCCAAAATGTGGGAGACTTCTGTTTGGTGATCATTTAGAAATGAATGAATCACATTCTGTCTGTGGTCCCACTACACTTTCTGTATGTTTGATATGATATTCAGAGCTTTGGTTATGTATTTATGTATGTGCTTTGGATAAGAAAGATATGAATGCAACGTCAAATACGACGTTTCAGCTTCTATTTTATATTCGTTCATTGATATGCTCTGAAATGATTTATATGCCGTTGATATATTCTGAAATATTTCCTACACTATTGATATGTTCCGAAATGCTCCCTATGCCTCTGAAACGTTCCTACGCCATTGATATGCTTTGAAATATTCCATATGCCATTGATATGTTTCGAAATGTTCCATTTGTCATTGATATGCTCTGAAACATTTCATACGCCATTGATAAGCTCCGAAATGTTTCATTCATTATTGATATGCTCCGATGATTCAATATTGTATTTATTCCACTTCCTTATTTACAGTATGGAAACATATTCATTTCCTCTTCATCTATCCAAATCTATAACACTATCAGAGTGAAATAAGAGATCTAAGGAAGAACATAGGTTGGACTTTATTAGTAACAAGTAAATATTTTGTACGTAAAAAAATTAAGATATTAGGGGGATAAACACCAATAAAAAAATGAGGCAATCCAAAAAACACTTGATTGTGATCAAATTTATAAGCCGACTTGGATATCGAGCATTTACCTATAAGAACTAAATTAGTTGCAATAAATAGTTGCAACCCTAGAAATTAGAATTTAGTAAATCTTTTCTTACATAGAGTCATTATATATGATATGTGAAGTTATGTATGAGAAGTAGGTTTTATACGGATCTATTTTTGCCATTCATTTCATTCTTGCTCGAGCCGAATGATGAAAAATTATCATATTTGGTTCCTTCAGGGGGTGGATCCATAAGAATTCACCTATCCCAATAACAAAAAAACTTGACTAGAATGATACTATATTAAGAGGTAGGGTGGCCATGGAAGGCCTAGGTCGCACGTTGGTGAGGAAGTTCTACTCAAACTCCCTGGTGAGCTAGTCAAAGGACAAGACCGAAGATTGGCACAATCGGTTGAACCACACTCGTACCGGTCCCCTCAGGGTGGTCAGAAATGCCCGGCACATCAATGCATCGGAGGTGCCATAGAGGGCCATTTGAGCCCGAAATTTGGAGACATGCTCTGTGGGATCGGAGCCGCCATCATATGTCTCCAATACCGACAGCCTGAAGTTGAGGGGTACTGACTTGTCCTGTACTTCCTGCGTGAAATAGGACCTGCCTGAGCTACCTGAGCTAGACCCGCTCGGTGATTTTTGGAACTCGTGCTAGAACTCGTCTAGGCGTTGGTTGACCCGGGACAACTAGGCCCTGAGCGAGTCGTCCACCAAGTCAAACGATACGTAAAGGCATAGTTTGCCACCTCGCCTTTGTTGATTTTCTCCTCGTCTTCGGAGGAGCTTGATTCATCCCAATTTTTGTTCTTCTTCTTTCGTTCAAAGCAAGTAGTTCCGTTCTTTTTACTTTTTAAATTTTGTTTCATTTGTTGTTTAAGTTCACCATCACTTGAGCTTATGCTCGAGTGGTCTTCAAATGTTCTATGTCCCAAATCCTTCCTGTTCTTTGGAAGGTGGTTCTCAAGTTCTTCACGTGCATTGCACGTCATTTCATATGTGATCAAGGAACCAATTAGTTCTTCAAGTGGAAATTGGTTCAAGTTTTTCGATTCTTGAATAGCAGTTACTTTTGAATCCCAAGGTTTAGAAAGTGAGCGCAAAATCTTGTTTACGAGTTCAAAATCCGAAAAACATTTTCCAAGAGCTCTTAAACTATTGACGACATCCGTGAAACGGGTGTACATGTTGCCTATAGTCTCGCTTGGTTGCATTCGAAAAAGCTCAAAATCATGCAATAAAATGTTAACTTTCGAGTCTTTGACTCTACTAGTTCCCTCGTGCGTGATTTCAAGTGTTCGCCAAATGTCAAAAGCCGTTTTGCACGTAGAAATCCGATTGAACTCATTTTTGTCCAAAGCGCAAAATAAGGCATTCATAGCCTTTGCGTTTAAAGAAAAATACTTCTTCTCCAAATCCGACCATTCGTTCATCGGTTTAGAGGGAAGTTGAAAATCGTTTTCAACGATATTCCATAAATCCAAATTCAAAGAAATCAAGAAAACTCTCATTCGAGTTTTCCAATAAGTGTAGTCCAATCCGTTAAACAACGGTGGACGAAAGACCGATAAACCCTCTTGAAAGCCTTGAAGAGCCATTTCTCTTGGGTGTAAATCCGAAATGAGAAATACCCTGCTCTGATACCAATTGTTAGGATCGAGAGCACTAAGAGGGGGGGGGGGGGGTGAATTAGTGCAGCGGAAAACTTTCTGCGATTAAAATCGAAAGCTGCGTTCGAATGATAAAAACAACTTCTGTATGAAAGTTGATACTAAGCAAGGTTAAAGTCAAACTATGCAGGTAGTTTGCAGCTATGATGAAAACCAGAATATCGGCGCAAACTGAAATCCGGCGTTCGTACGAAGAAACTGATTTACGTCTAAATGCTGATTCGTAAATCACTTGATTAGATAAGATGTAGTTTAAGCAAGAGTATAAAGGCAATGTGCAGTTATGGTAAAGCTCAAAACGTAAACGCAATCTGTAATATGATGATCATACGAAAAAGCATAGTTATGTCTAAACGCAGATTTACATCTAAACGCAGATTTACGTCTAAATGCAGATTTACGTCTGAACCTTGAAACTCGTTCGTAAAATCGCAGAGGGTAGTAAGCTATTGAGAAGTTTGCAGTGAAGGTAAAATGCTCAAAGGAAATGCAAACCGAGATTTAGAGTGGTTCGGTCAATCTTTACCTACTCCACTTTTGGCTTCCTCCACCGACGAGGTTACCGACGTTAACTAGAGGCCTTCCTTCAATAGGCGAAGGCCAACCACCCTCTTACAGATTCACTCCTTTTGACGGGCTTAGGAGACAACCCTTACAGAAGTTTTCTCTCCTCTCTTTACAACTCAAACTTTGAAGAACAGAAAGAGGAGAACTAGTAGTTTTGAGCTCTAAGAACCACAGAAAGACAGCAAGATTTCGAGTGTGTGTTCTGTGCTTTCAGTGCTGAATGGGTGGGGTATTTATAGGCCCCAACCCAGTTCAAATTTGGAGCTCAAATCTGTCAATTCCCGGAATTCCGGGATCAGGCGGTTGCACCTCCTGACTAGGGCGGTTGCACCGCCTGGCAGAGCTCGAAGACTGAGCCTCTGGGCGGTGCCACCTCTGTCAAGGGCGGTTGCACCTCTCTACCAGAGCTCGAAGACCGAGCTCAGGTGGTTGCACCGCCTGACTAGAGAGGTTGCACCGCCTGGCAAAGCTCGAAACTTGAGCTCTGGCAGTGCTACCTCTTGACAGAAGAGGTTGCACCGCCCAGTCTCGCTCGGAGACTGAGCCCGGGGCGGTGCCACCTCTTGGCTGGGGCGGTTGCACCACCCAGTCTCGCTGGGAGACATAGCCTAGGCGGTGCTACCTCCTGGCTTGGGCGGTTGCACCTCCCACAGCAATCAGGGTCCGAATGGGTTAATCCATTCGGCCCAATTTGATTCTTTCAGGGGCCCAATTGCCCCAAGATTAAGCTAATGGGATCACCTCCCATTTCTAACTTAATCAATGTGCTAACTACGATTATTTCCTAAGACATATTCTGCAGCTTGCTCCGGTGCGTCAATCGCTTCTTCCGACGAGTTTCCGGTGAACTTCCATCGATCATCCGACGAACCCTCGGTGATCCTCCTGCGGACTTCCAGCAAACTCCTGGACTTGCGACAATCCACTTGGCAGGTTCCGACGAGCTCCTTTGGCAAGCTTCTGGACTTCTCGGATTTGTTCCCGCAGAACCTCCGACGATTGTCCGAACTTCCGTCGAGCTCTTGAACTCCCAACGTGATCATTGTCATGACTCCGGCGCAACTCCTGCTGCATGTCTTTCTTCCATCGTAGTTAATCCTGCACACTCAAAACAAAAACTTCGATCGAGACAATTAATCCTAAGCAATTAACCAAGTTGTCCGGCATGTCATTGGTCCCTCGACGCTTCGTCCGATTCTTCGGCGCATCATCCTTTCCTGCAGCCTATTGCCCAATCGGCCTGTTGACTCCGCAACTCCGATATCCTTGGCACAATACCCGCTCTTCTTGGCCCGATGCCCGAGTCCACGACCCGAAGCCTTCTGTCGATACGTCGACCGATCCACCGGCCTGACGTCCAATCTTCTGACATGTTCCTCCGGCACAACATGATTTTCTTGCTTTAATTGTCTCATCCAGATCGAAGCATCCTGCGTCACTCAAAACGCAGATTAAATCATAAACATATATCAAGTAGTTTCATCATCAAAATACGAGATTCAACAATTATAAGCTTTCTAATCTTTCCTATTACAAGTGTCCTAACCTTTCCTTACTGTAATTTTATCTCTACATTGTTTTGAATATGAGATACTTTAAATTATTCTAGCCTTGTATTTGATATATCTCCTGTTTAGATGTAACGATTTGAATCTGTGAAACTTTCGAGATTTTGACCTTTCTACCTTGTTATGGTTATAACTTTATGCACTGACCTCTGATTTGGACAAAACTTATTTGATCTGAATATAGACTTATATCCTTTCTTTTGATAGCTTATTTTAAGAATTCAGAGTAAGTTTGCCTATCCAAACTTCTATTTTAAATAAGCCTACGAATTCTGCAAAACAGGGATCGTAATTTCTGACCTTTTGATAATGAACAGCCTATAAGTCCCTGTTGGAAACTTTGATTTATTCCAAGCTTATTTTATTTTAAATTAGACACGTAGATCTTTCATTTGATACTTAGATTGAAAGATTTAGAGTCCAAATGCCCGCCCAGTTTTCTGTTGAAACTGACCCTATGAATTCTATAAAATTGAGATTTGTTCTTTGATCTTGGGTAACTAAATCTATTGTAACTCTTTGTTGAAAACTTCGATTCATACGAAAATTATTTTATTTGAAATAAGATTGAAATATCTTTCACAATAGCTTTCTTGAGTATATGGCAGCACGATTGATAGTTTGAATCATTTGTTCAATGTGCCTCTCGAATTCTGCTAGAAATCAAGTTTTGGTCGATTTCACATATTCTGGTTTCATTCCTTTGGAAATTGATTTCATTTAGCTTTCTTGTCCAATTGATCCTAACCCTAATTACATGTGAACTACATACCTAAAAACATAATCCTAAGCAAGTTTTTAACCGGCCAACGTCGAGTTTTGTTTTGGCGAGCTTTCCTACGATCTTCCGGTGGACTTCCGATACGCCCTCGGGTTTCTTCCGGCGGACTCCCAGCAGGCTCCCGATCTTGTGACGAATTCAACGAGTAGCCAAGCCTTCTCGGTGATCTCTACGAATCTCTGACGATCTCTTCGGCAGACTTCCGAAAGTTCTGACAAGTCTTCGATCTTTCTTGGTTGGTTCCGACAGTATCTCTGACGAATCTTCGGACTCTCAAACGTCCATCGAACTTGACTCTGGTATCCTTGCTTTATGTTTTTTAGGCTATCGTAGTTAATCCTACACACTTAACTTCAATAATTTGGATTAGATCAATTAACCCATCAATTAATTTCATAATCAAAATTCGAGATTCAACAATCTCCCCCTTTTTTATGATGATAATCAATTAATGATAGAGTTAAACATAGCTCCCCCTATCTATATGTCATATTGTGAGAAGATAAAACTACTTGAATTTCATCCCTTTGAATTCAAGCATAAATCAATAAGTTCTAATCGTTGAACTTATCGTTGTCTTATTAAGCATGAGCAAATACGCAACTTCGTATTTCTCATAATTTTCAGCTATTGAAAATCATTTTCAAGTTAAATGATAAGAGACAATTTTCACTTCGACGAGAGATAAAAAATTTTCAACATGATAAAGATTTTCAACATGAATTTCATGATATAAATGTGAGGAATGATTTCATATGATCAACCAATCTTGCGATATATTCAAAGATTTTGCAAGGTATATAAGACAAGCTTTTGCAATTCATTTAAGTCATGCTATCGATACGCATAAGTCGTACAAGTCATCACTTCTCCCCCTTTGTCATCAACAAAAAATAAGGAGATGAGACTTGAAACACAATTTGTGATCATATCATACAAAATTCGAATTCATCATACAAAGTTAATCTAGCAAGAAATATTTATCCAGATTCCAAAACAAATCAGCAATTATCTAGAATTTAACAATACATCTTAAACAAAGGTTTAGTTTTTGTTCAAAAGAAGACGACAAACTTCTAACTTGACATTAAGAGTAATCAAAACATAATAAGAAACTACATCGATTAATCTTAGGAGGTAATCCATAGTGCTGATATATGACATCCATTTTTTGATTCATTTGTCGTAGTTCCTTCAAAATTTCAATTTGCTGGATTTGAATTTGTTCTTGCTGTGATTTGATCTGATACAATTCTGCCATAATGAGTTCTTCGGAGGATGAAACAGGAGTCGAAGGTGTTGCACCAAAGGGACTAGGAGGAGGAGATTCATTTCCCCTAAGAATTGGTGTTTCGGGGTGTTCTACTGGTGGGAGAATTGGATCAATCCTTCTAGGTTGCCTAACCCATATACCCTTGCTAAATATGCACCTAAGTCTTTTCAGCAGATTTCTATTGATGATGTTATACCGATCACTTTGAATTGTTTCTTCATCAGGTGGGATACAAATGTTATGAGCAAGTAGGAATCGAGTGATTAACCCTCCATATGGCAACATAGTGTCTTTAGCTATAATATCCTTCATGTGTTACCGGATTGAGTATCCAAAACAGTTATGTTGACCGATCATAATCTAATACATGGTGCTTATTTCTATTTGACTCATTTCATCAAGATGAAATTTATTAGGGAATAGTATGCTTGTTATGATATGATGAAGGATTTTAGAGTTAAAGGGCAGTAAGTGCTCGCAACTCTTGGGTATTATGCCGAGGTCTGGATTTGCAAAAATAGTTTCGACGGCTTCGGAGTAAGTTGCTCCGATTATATTGACATCTCATTTACCTCTAAAATAACAACCCCTATGTTTTTCAGTGATTCCAATTAGTTCACAAATAGTACTATCAAAAATTCTAATTTGTTTTCCTAGTAGGTAAGTACTTAGGCTGTCATTATCTACATATAAGTTTGCATAAAATAGCCTAACTAACCTAGAATAAATTGGTTCATTTATTTGTAGCAGAGGTAGGGCATCTAGATGTGCAAACCACCTAATGGGTTCTAGGTTTCCTAGTTCATTGAGATCAACGTGTTTACCCTTATGGATACCTCTTGTTTCGAAGTTTGGAAACCTAAGAGCTACTTCTTTGGATCTAAAAAGGTCTTGGTAATATAAATCTCCTTCAACCCTTTTCCCTTTTGATCTCTTAGGAGTCATTATCTAGACAAGATAGATGAAACTGTAAAGAGTAGGTAAAATAATGAGAAGAGAGGAAAGATTTCAGATTTTACCTTATTGAGAATCTCTTGGAAGATGGAGAGCTTGGACCAACAAGAATCCCTCTCCAAGGCTTTTAAATGTTGGAATGAAGGTTTAGAGAGGTTGTGGGAGAGCTTGAGGCAGTTTCTCACAGGTTGGGGGTGGTGTCACCGCCGGCCCTAACCCCTCGGCTTATAAAGGGGCTCTCGGGCGGTGCCACCGCCAAAAAGAGTAGTGCCACCGCCTAGTGCCTGAGCGCTTAGGCGGTGCTACCGCTGATTCTGGCGGTGCCACCATTGGCTTGCCGCGGAAGAGAAGAAAAAATTCTTTCTTCCCTCCTTTTGGTTTTCAGAGGTGTTCAACTCAAGATAGGTTGAGATGTTGGGTTGTACTTTAATATATCATTTGAAATCAAAAGAGAAGGATGAAATCAACTCCACAAAAGAACGGAACAAGGATGAGACATTTTTCAAAAAATACATTCAAACAAGCTTATTTTCAAGGACAATTTAACATGCCTAGTTCCCTTCTAATGAATTCAAATTGGTCTTCATTTAAGACTTTTATAAAAATATTTGCTAATTGATGCTTTGTGTCAATAAATTCTAGAACGACATTATTGTTAAGGACATGATCGCATATGAAATGATGCCTAATATCGATATGCTTAGTTCTAGAGTGCTGAATTTGATTTTTGGTAAGACATATGACACTTGTATTATCACATTTTATGGGAATGTTTTTCAAGTGAATTCCATAGTCTTCTAATGTATTTTTCATCTAAACAACTTGTGCACAGCATGCATTTGCAGCAATGTATTCAACTTTCGTCGTAGATAGTACAACTGAATTTTGTTTCTTGGAAGTCCAAGAAACAAGTGCATGTCCTAAGAATTGGCATGTTTTAGATGTACTTTTTCTATCTATCCTGCATCTGCCAAAATCGGCATCTGCATAAGCTATTAAATCGAATTTATCAGATTTTGGATACCACAATCCTAAATTTGGAGTTCCTTTAAGATATCTAAATATTCTTTTAACACTCTTAAGATGAGATAATTTAGGATTGGATTGAAATCTAGCGCAAAGTCCTACACTAAACATGATTTCTGGTCTAGTCGCAGTGAGGTAGAGTAGACTACCTATCATTCCCCTATATATTTTTTTATCGAAATTTTCACTATTTTCATCCATATCTAATTTAGTTGAAGTACTTATAGGGGTGTTTATCGCTTTTGAATTATTCATGTTAAATCATTTTAACAATTCTAATGTATATTTAGATTGGTTAAGAAATATACTATCACTAAGTTATTTGATTTGTAATCCTAGAAAGAAGGTTAATTCACCCATTAAACTCATTTCAAATTCATGACTCATACATTTGGCAAATGATTCACATAGTGATTCATCCGAAGAACCAAAAATAATATTGTCAACATAAATTTATACAATAAGAAAATTATTTTCAAAGTGTTTGATAAATAATGTAGTATCAACCTTGCCTTTGGTAAAATTATTTAAAATAAGAAAGGAACTAAGCCTTTCATACCAAGCTCTAGGAGCTTGTTTCAAGCCATAGAGAGCCTTAGTCAATTTGAATACATGATTAGGAAGAAGAGAGTTTTCAAATCCGGGAGGTTATTCAACATATACTTCTTCGGAAATAAAACCATTCAAGAAGGCACTTTTGACATCCATTTAAAATACTTTAAAATTATTACTACTAGCATAGGCAAGGAGCATCCTAATGGCTTCTAATCTTGCCACAGGAGCGAAGGTTTCTTCGTAGTCGATGCCTTCTTCTTGGTTGAAACCTTTGGTCACTAATCTAGCCTTGTTTCTAACCACGATACCGCATTCATCTTGCTTGTTTCTAAAGACCCATTTAGTACCAATGACTAAATGGTCACTAGGTCTAGGAACAAGTTTCCATACATCATTCCTCTCAAATTGGTTCAATTCCTCTTGCATTGCTATGATCCAAAAATCATCTTTTAAGGCCTCGTCAATGCAATTAGGTTCGATTTGAGAAAGGAAGGCGGCGTTAGCACAAAAATTCTTGAAAGAAGAATGAGTTTGAACCTCTTTTAATGTATCTCTTATAATTAGCTCCTTTGGATGAGCATCTATATACTTCCATTCCTTGGGTAAGGAAATTTCGGAAGAAGATGCCTCCAAGTTGCCATTTTTAGAGGGGGTTCATTTAAATCCAAATTATCAAAACCAAAATCATCATCAAAATTATTTTTCTTTAAATAAAAAATTTCATTAAAAACTACATGAATAGTCTCTTCTATAACTAAGGTTCTCTTGTTGAAAACACGAAAAGCCTTAGAAACTAAGGTTATCTTAAGATCTTCTTGACTCTTATTCAAATGGTCCATTAATATGTGTATATTGGATCTTTTGAGACAATTATTGGTCTTAGAATGTAATTCTAATTGGTCAATAAAAATACATGTCAATATAATTTTTTTTATTTTTTTAGATTAGTTAATCTATCTTGGAAGGTAAAAATGGGTAGAGTAAACCTATTTTTATTTTATTTGAAATTAACGTCCTCTTCATTTGCACGTAGGAAATGAATAAAATAAATCAATTAAATCACGAGAAGTGCTTCCATAGAAGTTAAACTTCCATTTATCTACATCTCTTGTTTTTTATTCCCATTCCCATAAGAATGAATACTATGATTTGCATTTCGAATAGGCATAGATATATCATCTTTAAGATAACTTCTATCTTGAGAGTTATTCACAATCTCCCCTAATGTATAATCTAATATATAAATCAATTGATTCTGTCAGGTTAGTTATATGTTGTGTTGTGTCAACTATATCCACATAAGGTGGTGAGATGATATCTGGAGCAGTTATATATTTAGGGCCCTTTATGCAAATGGATGCATCTCTAACTCTATATATATTACTTCTCAATACAATTTCTTTCAAATTTAGTAAAATTTTATGTATCAATTTTTCAATACTTATTATCGTAGAATATTCATGCAATACTTTTTCAGAGTTTGCACATGGGATACATGTTCTTTCTAATTCTCAAGTAAAGCCCTTTGCATTGCAATAGCTATGGTATTGGCTTGACCTTTCGTAAGCGAGGATAGAATGAAAGACTATTATAAAAATATTTATGTCTACTCTTGATTCAACATACCTCTACTGTAGTGTTCTAGTGGATCCTGCTACTTCCTCTCAAATCATACTATACTAATACTATTATTTAATCATATCATTGAATCATTTATTTCTCATGAAATCATTTGTTATATCATGTACAAAACTTAATTATATACCACTTCTACAAATGGCTCATAATATGACTAGCAATTGCCACTAATCATTATATCATCACATTATAGTTCATGCCTTAATGGTATAAACTATAATGTCATGATATAAGAAGTGGGGCAAATAATGTTAGTCAAGAAAGCCAGGTAAGAAAGAAAAATAAATTTAAACTAAAACATAAAAATGAACCATGTCATAACTTCTCAACGAAAGTGATATTGCCACAAAGAAAGAAGAAAAAATGCCTATCATGGAGCAAGAACTTGGGTGATCCAATCTAATCACAAGCTAAGTAAAAGGATCAACATGCAAGGCAGTCTCGCCATTAAAATATATCCTACATAAAACATTATAGAAGTCCAACAAAAAATGAAAGTTTTAATAGGGTGCAATCTGATGTAAGACCTGTGAGTTATGGAAAGACACTATATTATACAAGGCTACTGTATCAGATGATGTGAGCACCAATGAAAATTTTTTTTTCACATTTAGATAAGAATTTAAATTGATAATATACATGAATAATTCATGCATCATAAATTAGAAAATAAAATATCTAAGGTATATAATCTCAAGAACTTGGGTTCTGATATCAATTGTAAACATAAAATCTGTAATATGCTATATATAATATGAAAAAAAATTAATTCAGAATTAAAATTAAATAATAATATATCGAAACTACAATGCATATCTTTCGATGTCACTTGGAAAGAACTTTATGAAATCTATAAGGACACCATCTTCGAATCTAAAACCGACTATATATCAATCTAAAAAGAGAACTAGATTCTCTTTTTTCACTCTTTATATATTTTTTTTCATACGACGACTTAGATTCAGAAGTTCAATAAAAAAAAATAAGTATTAAAAAGGTATAATCTTACAATTTACCCTCGTTGGATGTGATACTAGTTACAAGGCTACTATATCAGATAATGTAAGAATCAATTAAAAAAGAAATTCCCATGATATGGTTCAACGTATTGTTAGAATAACAATAATTTCAGAAAAAAAAATATGCCAAAGGGTTAAGCCAAAACATTATAATGATAACAAATAGGGCTGAAAATAACAAATAGGGCTGAAAATATTATAATGATAACAAATAGGTCTAGTGTCATGATTAAGAAAGTAGCATACAAGCCTATAAGGGCCAACTTGAAACAAATTAATCTTAATATGATGATAATCAATCCATTTAAGTTTATTAGAGCAGAGAGACAGATTAATTTATGATAGCTTTTGTCAAGTACAAATGGTTAAGACTTTACGATTTTATTATTATGGTAACAAAAGACTTATGTGTTGCTCAATAATATGTCAACTAAAATATATCATTGGAGTAGGACAAATCACATTTTAAAGGAGAGACCAGACCAGACTGTCTCAACAAACATGTTATTTTCAACCAAGGATAATATAACTATCTAAAGTTATGCATACTCTAGTTTGCAGTATAAATAATCTATAATTAGCTCGAATCAACATACTGAAATTAACTAATTACATAACATAATTTATAATTAGCCTTCCTCTCTCTCTCTCTCTCTCTCTCTCTCTCTCCATCTCTCTCTATATATAGAACAAGAGTCGAGCCGTGGAAGCATTCTGTTTCCGACACATCTCTCTGACAATGGAGCACCCGCAACCAATATTCCGTGTAACACCTCTTCTCCTTTTCTTTTCTTTTTCCCAGTAATCCTATCTCAAAGCTTTAATCCTTCAAACTCCAACTTTTCTTGGTTACGTGCAGGTGTTGATGATTTTAGTGCTGTGGACGGTGGTAACAGCGGCGTACATAGGGATCGCTGAGTGCCATCACCACCACCGGCGGGCAGGTGGTGCGGCAGAGCTAGAAGCCTTCCACTATGCGGTGGCGGGGGCAGGAGGATGCCAGGCCCACGTGTCCAGCCTAACGGACTTCGGCGGGGTGGGCGACGGGGTGACCTCCAACACGGCGGCCTTTGCGGCGGCCGTGGCCAACCTCAGTAAGGTGGCGTACGACGGCGGCGCAATGCTGGTGGTGCCGGCCGGTCGGTGGCTCACCGGGCCCTTCAACCTCGCCGACCACTTCACCCTCTTCCTCGACCACGACGCCGTCATCCTCGCCACTCAGGTCCGCCTCCCTCCTCCGCCCCCTTCCCCCACCTTCTCCTCCATCTATTTCGATGTAGAGTGCATGTTCATAATCATTCACGGCATGTTTGCCATTACCATCGCCTCTATCATCCGTGTTGCCTTCATCCTCGGTGGTGATTATGGCTAGTAGCCCTTCCCATCGAGTCCATTCATCTGACAGCTCTCGCCAGATGAACGGTGATGATGAAGAATAGATTCGTCACTAGTGAGCCCCACCAGAACGTTACATAGTGAGTGTATACTATTCTAACGTTTCCTTCATCTCATCTCCAAGGAGAATTCACAAGTCTAATCCGATGTGCATAGTCACCACTTTGGACTGATGAGGGAAAAGAAGTGAACTAAGCCACTACAAATCTAAATTTGTCTTGATAATATTAATTTCTGAAATATTTGCAATTTGTATGGTAGATTTTTGACTATTTAGTATCTCTACTTTGATGTCTCAAAATAAGAAAACAGTAATATTTGTTTTGTTTTATTATTATTATTATTATCATCATTATTATTATTATTATTATTATTATTATTATTATTATTATTATTATTATTATTATTTCTCTTGTATGTCATATCCTTGTATGTGAACATCAATAATCTTGGATTAGAATCCACATAAAAAATTTCCTTTCAAATTTCAAGATCTTGAAGATAACGCTCCAAAATTAATAAGTTTTAATTGAGAATGACATTCTTTCCGAGTGTAAGAACTTTAAGGTAGGAAAGGATGCGAGGAAACCAACATAAGAATGGAATGCAGTGTGGACCTTACCCTTACATTAATTTTAGGCTCCACCATCATCCAATCTCTCAGTGTTTTCTTTTTGACTAAACCTTGTAGATCTGTGTAGCTAATTGGGTTTCCTGAAGATAGCAAAACTCTATTAATACTACAAACTTGGGAGAACAAGTTAGATTTCAACTGCAGCTTATATAACATAAATTTCTATTCTGCAATCCCATTTTATGGCTTCTCACACTGCAACTTTGACAGCATTGCTTATGAATTGCATGGATACTCTTTTTTTTTTTTGTTTATTGGTAGCTAATAGAAGCTTTAATACTACGTTCTTTTGTTCAATCTGCATCAACTAAGATAATTGGTGATATGCTTATGCAGGATATCAACGAGTGGCCGATCATTGACCCTTTGCCCTCCTACGATAGAGGAAGAGATGCGGTTGGGGGTAGATACAGTAATCTCATCATGGGATATAACCTAACCGATGTGGTCATAACAGGTAGTATATACGTTGCATATTTCCAGTACTTCTATCACATTACTTCTAAATTCATAAAGCCTGCGTCGTGTTGTCATTCCATGATCCCCTAAAATTTAGATAAAAAAAATTATTTTTAGTCAAAAACTATAACATTTAATTCAGTTTATGATGTTTTGGCGTGCTTTGATTGACAAGAAGACACATATATATCATCATCTAACTTGTTTGCATCATAGATGGGGAACAGAATATAATTTGATTGCAACATACCACGTCCTGATGCTAACAAGTTTTATTGTTATTTTTAGGGAATAATGGAACTATCGATGGACAACGTGAATGTTGGGCTGATGGCCCATATTTAGCCCATGTGGGCTTTATCAGCCTACAGCCCACACCCCCTCTTAACCTAACCCTAATTAAGATTAGGGGGGTGTGGTGGTTGCGTTTTAGAGGCAGATTAAAGCTATAAAAAGGCAGCAACGAGGTAGATCTTTAGAGTGACGAGATTCCAAAGAGAAGAAGGAGAACAAGGCAGAAAAGAAAGAGAAAGAAAGGGATGAAGACAAGGACAATGCAGAGAGACTGTTCACAATCATCTAGCAGTGTCCTCATCTCAGGTTAGATCAAATCTACAGTAGACTCTTGCTGTGATTACTTGGGGAGGTTTTAGATATTGTGGGCAGTGACGTGATCCTTGTATCCCAGTTATTCTCTTATGGTTGTTGCTAGGGTTTTGGGCAAGAGATTGAGATTTGTACATTCATTATTCTCATAGTGGATTATCTCTAGTTTGCCCCGTGGTTTTTACCCTTCACATTGAAGGGGTTTTCCACGTATATCTTGGTGTTCTGTTTGATTGTGTTTCCATTTTATTCCGCTGCGTATTTTGGTCTTCTAGTATTTGTTCCTATACAACGGTTATTCCTGTTTATATCCCCATCAACTAGTATCAGAGCGGGGTTTTGGTGATTTAATTTTTGTATTTGAACATGGAGGCCAGTAATATTTCTCGTATGATTAGTTTGAATGGAAATAATTGGATGATATGGAAACCAAGAATGGAAGATCTCTTGTATTGCAAAGATTTGTATGGACCTTTGCAAGGGGATAGTGCAAAACCTACAACTATGACAGATGATGAGTGGAAGAGGTTAGATCGAAAAACAATAGGGTTTATTAGACAGTGGCTTGATGATAGTGTCTTTCACCATGTTTCTACTGAAATTTCTGCATATTCTCTTTGGAAAAAATTGGAAAGTCTCTATGAAAGAAAAACAGCTAGCAACAAAGCTTTTTTGATCAGAAAACTTGTGAACCTAAAATATAGAGAGGGTGCTTCTATTGCTGAGCATTTGAATGAAATGCAGAGTATTACTAACAGTTATCCTCTATGAAAATGTCTCTTGATAATGAGTTGCAGGCATTGTTACTTCTCAGTTCATTACCAGAAAGTTGGGAGACACTGGTGGTTTCCCTCAGTAATTCTGCACCAGATGGTATTGTCACTATGAGTCAAGTAACAAGCAGTTTGTTGAATGAGGAGTTGAGAAGAAAGAGTTTAGCAACATCTCAGAATGATTCACAGGCACTTATCTCAGAGAATAGAGGAAGGTCAAAGTCTAGAAGCAGTTCACGTATGGGTAGGAGCAAGTCAAGATCAAGAAAAGATATTGTTTGCTATAACTATGGTGAGAAAGGACATTACAAGAACCAATGTAAGCAACCTAAGAAGAACAAGAAAAAGGGAAAAGAAGTGGAGTCTACAGAGTCAAAGGATAATACTACAGCTACAGTGCAAGGTGGTGATTATTTGATTTTGTCTCCTTCTGATGATATTTTTTCTTGTGGGTGATAGGATCTTGAGTGGGTGATTGACACAGGTGCTTCTTATCATTCTACACCTCGGAGAGAGTTTTTTGCTACATACAGGTCTGGAAACTTTGGTGTTGTCAAGATGGGCAACTATGGCACAACAGACATCATTGGCATGGGTGATATCCATTTAAAGACCAACCTTGGCTGCAAGTTGGTACTTAAGGATGTGAGGCATGTGGTTGACTTGAGGCTGAATTTAATTTCAGTTGGAAGACTAGATGATGAAGAGTATGAAAGCAGATTTCACAGAGGTCAAAGGAAGCTCAGTAAGGGTTCTCTTGTTATAGCTAGTGGAAAGAAATGTCATACTTTGTACAGGTTGCAGGCTAAAGCTTATGGTGAGCAGTTAAATGCTACAGAGAAAGACTTCAGTATGGAGTTGTGGCATAGGCGATTGGGACACATGAGCGAGAAGGGGCTGCAAGCTCTTTCCAAGAGAGAGGTATTACCAGATCTCAGAGGTATACATCTGAACCCTTGTATTGATTGTTTGGCTGGTAAACAACATAGAGTTTCATTTGCTAGTGCTGCTTTGTCTAGAAAAATGTATGCCTTAGACCGTGTTTATACAAATGTATGTGGTCCTTTGAGGACAAAAACTCCTAGTGGATCTGTTGATGTTCTTGGTATAAGTGGTGCACTTTATTTTGTCACTTTTATAGATGATTTTTCCAGGAAAGTTTGGGCTTATGCTTTGAAGACCAAAGATCAGATTATTAATATCTTCAAAGAGTTTCATGCCAAGGTTGAAAGGGAGACAGAAAGGAAATTGAAATGCATAAGATCAGATAATGGTGGTGAGTATACGAGATTGTTTAATGACTATTGCAGGTCACATGGGATCCAACATGAGATGACAGTTCCTGGTACACCTCAGCATAATGCAATTACAGAGAGGATGAACCGCACCATCATGGAAAAGATCAGATGTATGCTTTCACAGGCCAAGCTACCCAAAAAATTTTGGGATGAGGCTTTGAGGACTGCAGTTGATGTGATCAACTTATCACCATGTACAGCCCTAGATGGTGATGTTGTAGAGCATGTATGGTCAGAGAAAGATGTTTCCTACAAGCATTTGAGAGTATTTGGTTGTCGTGCATTTGCACATGTTCCAGATAATGAGAGGTCCAAGCTGGATGGTAAGTCTAAAGAATGTATTTTTCTTGGTTACTCACATGATCAGTTTGGTTACAGGCTTTGGGATCCAGAAAAGCAGAAGGTGTTCAGGAGCAGAGATGTGGTCTTCTTTGAGGATCAAACCTTTGAGGATTTGAAGAAGAAGGCACCAGCCAAGACTTCTGCAGAAGGATTAGCATATTGTGACCCAGTTATTCCTCCAGTATATCAGGGTGATGGGGGAGATGTGCAGGAAAATCGTGTAGAGCCTGATGTTGATCTACCTGCAGGACATGTTGAGCAAGAAGAAGCAAGAGAGCAAGTTCCCGCAGAACCTCAGTTGAGAAGATCTTCTAGACAACGTCAACCTGCCAGAAGATACTCTACAGATGAGTATGTGATGCTTACTGATGCAGGTGAACCAGAGAGTTACCAGGAAGCAATTGAGAGTGAGCAGAAAGAGAAGTGGTTAGTTGCTATGCAGGAAGAGATGGATGCTCTTCAGAAGAACCACACTTATGATTTGGTGCTGCTACCAAATGGAATGAAGGCCTTGAAGAACAAGTGGGTTTTTAGGTTGAAGACTCAAGAATATTGTTCTCAACCAAAGTATAAAGCTAGATTGGTTGTGAAAGGCTTTGGTCAAAAGAAAGGTATTGACTTTGAAGAGATATTTTCTCCTGTTGTTAAAATGTCTTCTATTCGTGTTGCTCTTGGTATTGCTGCTAGCCAGGACTTGGAGGTTGAGCAGTTAGATGTGAAGACAGCTTTCCTTCATGGTGATTTGGAGGAGGAAATTTATATGGAGCAACCAGAAGGCTTCAAAGTCAAAGGTAAATATAATTTTGTCTGCATGTTGAAGAAGAGCTTGTATGGGCTAAAGCAAGCTCCAAGACAGTGGTACAGAAAGTTTGATTCATTTATGACAGAAAATGGATATAAAAGAACGGCTTCAGATCATTGTGTGTACATCAAATGGTTTGGTGAGGATTTTATTATTCTCTTACTTTATGTTGATGACATGCTTATTCTTGGGAAAGATATGTCTAAAATTGACAGGTTGAAGAAGGAACTGAGTGAGTCTTTTGCAATGAAGGACTTGGGGCCAGCAAAGCAAATACTAGGCATGCAGATTTCTCATGACAGGAAAAACAAGAAGATTTGGTTGTCACAGGAGAAATACATCGAGAAGGTATTGGAAAGATTCAGTATGAGCAATGCTAAGCCAGTTGGTTCTCCTCTTGCAGGTCACTTCAAGTTGTGCTCAGAACAGAGTCCGTCAAGTGATGAGGAGAAGGAGAAAATGCAAAAGGTTCCTTATGCTTCAGCAGTTGGAAGTTTAATGTATGCAATGGTATGTACGAGGCCGGACATCGCATATGCAATGGGTGTTACTAGCAGATTTCTTGCAAATCCAGGCAAAGAGCACTGGGCAGCAGTGAAGTGGATTTTTAGATATCTCAGAGGGAGCTCTAAGGTTTGTTTAAGCTTTGGAGGTGGACCACCTGTGTTAACAGGTTACACAGATGCAGATATGGCAAGAGATATAGATACGAGGAAGTCTACTTCAGGTTATATACTTACTTTTGCAGGGGGAGCTGTGTCATGGCAATCCAGGTTACAAAGGTGTATTGCTCTCTCCACCACAGAAGCAGAATATATTGCTGCTACAGAGGTATGCAAAGAAATGTTATGGATGAAAGAATTCTTACAAGAATTGGGGCTGAAACAGGAAAATTATGTGGTGCATTGTGACAGCCAGAGTGTCATCCATTTGTGTAAGAACCCAATGTTTCATTCCAAGTCAAAGCATATAGATGTCAGATACCACTGGATTCGAAATGTATTTGAAGAGAAGCAGTTGCAGCTTCAGAAAATTCATACAGATGACAACGGAGCAGACATGTTGACGAAGACCTTACCAAAAGAAAGACAGGAGATATGCCGATAGTTGGTCGGTATGGCTTCACATTGAGGAGTCATGGGACAGTCTCCCTTATGGGCTGAAGGGGGAGGTTGTTGGGCTGATGACCCATATTCAGCCCATGTGGGCTTTATCAGCCCACAGCCCACACCCCCTCTTAACCTAACCCTAATTAAGATTAGGGGGGTGTGGTGGCTGCGTTTTAGAGGCAGATTAAAGCTATAAAAAGGCAGCAACGAGGCAGATCTTTAGAGTGACAAGAAGACACATATATATCATCATCTAACTTGTTTGCATCATAGATGGGGAACAGAATATAATTTGATTGCAACATACCACGTCCTGATGCTAACAAGTTTTATTGTTATTTTTAGGGAATAATGGAACTATCGATGGACAAGGTGAAACCTGGTGGAAAATGTTCCGTAACAAAGAACTCAATTACACTCGTGGATACCTCATTGAATTGATGTACTGCAAACAAGTGCTGATTTCCAACATTACATTGGTTAACTCTCCATCGTGGAATGTCCATCCAGTGTACAGCAGGTTTATATTAATAATCTACTTTCAGAACAGTTGAAGGCTTCTTTTGCTTTCCATTCTATTGTTACAATCTGATGTTAACGTGAATGAATGCACTGTGCAGCCACGTAATCGTCTCAGGCATCACAATTCTTGCACCGGTCAACTCTCCCAACACTGATGGGATCGATCCAGGTGGATATCGTACCTACATTTACTTGGGTTGTAGATTCTATGTTGCTGTTTCGATTGATTCTTTTTGGTGGTTTCTCTCTTCTTCGCAGACTCATCCTCCAATGTCCGCATTGAGGACTGCTACATAGTCTCAGGCGATGACTGCATCGCCATTAAAAGCGGTTGGGATGAGTACGGGATTGCATTCAACATGTCAAGCAAACACATAGTGATCAGACGGCTCACCTGCATCTCCCCCACGAGCGCTGTCATCGCCCTGGGAAGCGAGATGTCGGGAGGAATCCAAGATGTCCGGGCCGAAGACATCACGGCCATCCACTCCGAATCCGGCGTCAGGATCAAGACGACCATCGGAAGGGGAGCTTACGTGAAGGACATATTCGTGAGAAGAATGAATCTGCACACAATGAAGTGGGTCTTCTGGATGACGGGCACCTACGGGCAGCACCCGGACGACAAATTTGATCCGAAAGCCATTCCGGTGGTGCAGAATATCAGTTACAGCAACGTGGTGGCCGAGAACGTGACCATGGCCGCGAAGCTGGAGGGGATTCCCGGCGCGCCCTTCACCGGAATATGCATCTACAATGTGACGGCGGAGGTGGTGAAGTCGAAGAAGCCGATTTGGAACTGCACCGACGTGGAGGGCGTATCGAATCACGTGACGCCCACTCCCTGTGCGCAGATTCCGGAATATCCAGATCGTATAACGCATTGTCCCTTCCCTGAAGATGATCTACCTGTGAATGGTGTTGGGCTAGAGGAGTGTGCTTATCAGAGAGCCAAACCATGAGTTGAGATGCTTTCTACAACTCATGGTTTAATGGCATAACCTATGATGTCCTGAAGCTTGGCAGATTAAAATGTTTGCCTTGAACAAAGGCAGATGTAATTGATCATATATCATACTTGGGAGGAACAATATCCAATAATATTTCATTGCTATAAATATGGATTATTGAAAAAATAAGACATGTTATTTATTTGAATACTTTTCTTCAACTTGGAAGTGTTATATTCTTTATTTGATACCAATAGTTGAAATGAATTTTTGATGACTTATGATTGTCACTAAAACGATTGATTTTATCCCTAATATTTGAATTCATAACCAAATGTATCTTCACTTTCAAATACCACGTAAGCACCCTATGTTGTAGAGGATAGGTCGGTTTATTTGAGGAGAACTTTTTCTATGATCATATCTGAATCATGTTATGCATGAACAGGCTTCGTTAGATCCTATAGAATAAAATATGTGAGGTGGGATGATTCAATATTCTATTTATTCCACTTCCTTATTTACAGTATGGAAACATATTCATTTCCTCTTCATCGATCCAAATCTATAACACTATCAGATGAAATAAGAGATCTAAGGAAGAACATTGGTTGGACTTTATTAGTAACAAGTAAATATTTTGTACATAAAAAAATCAAGATATTAGGGGGATAAACACCAATCAAAAAATATGAGGCAATCCAAAAAACACTTGATTATGATCAAATTTATAAGTCGACTTGGATATCGAGCATTTATCTATAAGAAATAAATTAGTTGCTAGTTTTTCTTGTGTGATTTATAAGCCGACTTGGATATCTCCTGTTTAGATAACGATTTGAATCTGTGAAACTTTCGAGATTCTGACCTTTCTACCTTGTTATGGTTATAACTTTATGCACTGACCTCTGATTTGGACAAAACTTAATTGATCTGAATATAGACTCATAATCCTTTCTTTTTATAGCTTATTTTAAGAATTCAGAGTAAGTTTGCCTATCCAAACTTCTATTTCAAATAAGCCTACGAATTTTGTAAAACAGGGATCGTAATTTCTGACCTTTTGATACTGAACTTCCTATAAGTCCCTGTTGGAAACTTTGATTTATTCCAAACTTTTTTTATTTTAAATTAGACACGTAGATCTTTCATTTGATACTTATATTGAAAGATTTAGAGTCCAAATGCCTACCCAATTTTCTGTTGAACCTGACCCTGTGAATTCTATAAAATCGAGATTTGTTCTTTGATCTTGGGTAACTAAATCTCTTGTAACTCTTTGTTGAAAACTTCGATTCATACGAAAATTATTTTATTTGAAATAAGATTGAAATATCTTTCACAATAGCTTTCTTGAGTATATTGGAGCACGATTGATAGTTTGAATCATTTGTTCAATGTGCCTCTCGAATTCTGTTAGAAATCGAGCTTTGGTCGATTTCACATATTCTGGTTTCATTCATTTGGAAATTAATTTCATTTAGCTTTCTTGTCCAATTGAGCTTTATATTACTGCTTTGAATTCTTATGTGCTCTTGTCCTTAAAATTATTTGCATTCTTGAAAACTATTGTGTAACGTTTATGCTATATCGTATTAACTCATATAGGCACATGTATATCCCATTGTTCCGCATTTGCTTTCGATATGTGCCTATTCCAGTTTCATTCCTTTGGACATTAAATTCTATCTAACCTTCTTATTTGAATTGAGTTATATGTGATTGCTTGAAATTCTTGAATGCTCTTGCTTTAATTTCCTTTCAAATCTGAATATATTTGTGAAAGATTATACTTGCATCGTATTGACTCGTAAAGGCGTATGTACGTTTTGTTGTTTTGTGTGTGCTTCCGATATGTGCTATTTATTCGTTTTTTGATATGCTCTGAAATAGTTTATATGCCGTTGATATGTTCTGAAATATTTCCTACGCTATTGATATGTTCCGAAATGCTCCCTATGCCTCTGAAATGTTTCTACGCCATTGATATGCTTTGAAATATTCTGTATGCCATTGATATGTTCCGAAATATTTCATTTGTCATTGATATGCTCTGAAACATTTCATACGCCGTTGATAAGCTCCTTAATGTTTCATTCGTTATTGATATGCTCCGATGATTCAATATTGCATTTATTCCACTTCCTTATTTACAGTATGGAAACATATTCATTTCCTCTTCATCTATCCAAATCTATAACACTATCAGAGTGAAATAAGAGATCTAAGGAAGTTTTGGGTTTAGCCCATATGTGGGCTTGGACAATTGGGCCTATTGAGCCCAAAACACTAATTGAAAGAAAGGGCAGCGAGCGACGACGTAGAGAGAGAAGGAGAGAGAAAGATTAGGTTTCTGAGTTTTCTTTTGACGATCGGCAGCCAAACGTTGTCAGTTTTGGCCCAAATTTTATGTGGAGAATCCTTGCAGCAAACTCTACAATCCTAATGTGTTGATCTATATGCCTATTAAGGTAAATGATAAACCTTCTACTATGGACGATGAAGAATGGGAAGTTCAACATAGAAAAACTATTGCCTATATTATAAGATGGATGGATATAAACTTGCAGGAGCATATTTCTGATGAAACCAGAGCTGATGTTGTTTGGCAAAGGTTAGAAAACCTCTTTGCGAAAAGACAGTGGGAAATAGAATTTCTCTCCTCAGAAGGCTTGTAAATTTAAAGTATAAAGATGGTGGTAACATTGTTGAGCATATAAGCCTATTTCAGAGTCTTACAAACAAGTTGGTTGTTATGAAAATGAATATAGATGATGAGAAGCAAGGATTACTACTTCTCAGCTCTTTACCAGAAAGTTGGGAAACGTATGTGGTGACTATTTGCAACTCCACGCTAGAGGGTACTCTAACTATAGATATGGTTAAAGATAGTTTGCTAAATGAAGATGCCAGAAGGAAAGAACAGGATGAATCTTCTTCTAGGGCATTTGTTACTGAAAAATAAGAAAAACATGGAAGAAGTCATAATAGAAACCCACATGGATATAGAGGAAGATCTAAGTCTAGAAGAGATATAAAATGTTTTCACTGTAACAGGCCAGGTCATATGAAGAAAGAGTGTAGGTTTTGGAAGCGAGAACAAAATGAAATGAAGAAAAATGAGAAAGAGACCAATACAGTTGCTAATGAAGGTAATATCACTAATGTCTGTGATGAAGGTTGTGTTAGTCTTGTAGCTTAGGACAGTAATTGGATAATTGACTCTGGCGCTTCATTTCATGTTATTTCTCATGGTGATTTCTTTAGATCTTACACTGCTGGTGATTTTGGTAATGTCAAAATGGGAAACAGTGGTACATCTAAGATTGTGGGTATCGGAGATATTTGCTTGGAGACCAGTATTGAGAGCAAATTGATACTTAAAGATGTAAGGCATGTTCTAGATATTCGTCTTAAATTGATATCTACAAGTAGACTTGATGATGAGGGCTTTGCACACTATTTTGGTGAAAGCAAATGGAAACTCACTAAAGGTTCTCTGATTGTGGCAAGAGGAAAGAAACTTAACCCTTTTATGTCATGGAAGCTGTGATACACAAAGGAGAGATTAATGTAATTCAAAAATATGAAAGTATAGATCTTTGGCATAAGAGGCTTGGACATATCAACGAGAAGGGACTTCAAACTCTTGCTAGAAAGCAGTTCTTACCAGAGTTACAAGGTACATCTCTTAAATCTTGTGATCATTGCTTAGTTGGAAAAATACATAGAGTTGCATTTCAAACATATCCATCATCTAGAAGATCAGATGTTATTGATTTAGTTCACACTGATGTTTGTACTATGCAAACTAGAACTCTTGGAGGTGCTCTTTATTTTGTTACTTTTATTGATGACCATTCTAGAAAAGTGTGGGCTTTTGCTTTGAAATCTAAAGATCAGGTACTCGATGTTTTCAAAGAGTTTCATGTCAGTGTTGAAAGAGAAACTGGCAGAAAACTAAAGTGTATTCGATCAGATAATGGTGGCGAGTACAGGGGTCCTTTTGAGAATTATTGCAGGTTTCATGATATCAGGCTTGAGAAAACAATTCCTAAAACTCCTCAACAGAATAGTGTGGTAGAAAGGATGAACAGAACCATTGAAGAAAGGATTAGGTGTATGCTTTTCCATGCCAAGTTACCAAACTCATTTTGGGGGGAGGCTATGAGAACTAAAGTTGATCTGATAAATCTTTCTCCATCAGTTCCTCTAAAAGGTGATGTTTCAGAGAGAGTATGGAGAGGAAAAGATATATCTTATAAGCATTTAAGAGTCTTTGGGTGTAAAGCATTTGTTCATATTCCCAAAGATGAGAGGTCCAAGCTTGATAGTAAAGCAAAAGCTTGTATCTTCTTGGGATATGGTCATGAAGAGTTTGAGTACAGATTATGGGATCCAGTGAATAAGAAGATTATTAGAAGCAGAGATGTTGTGTTTCTTGAAGACCAATTGTTTGATGATGGTGATAATATTGAGAAGCCAAAAACCTCTGTTTATATTCCTTAGAGTCTGGGTCCTGTTCCTTCACCTGTAGTTCATGATGATCATGGGGGAGATGAACAAGAAGATTGTAGTGAGAATACCAGTGATGATACACCTACAGTTGATGATGCTGAACTAACTGAACAAGCACCTCCACCACCGGTTGAGATTCCATTGAGAAGATCTACTAGAGAGCGACAACCATCTACCAGATATCCTCCACATGAGTATGTTATGCTTACTGACGAGGTAGAGCCAAAAACTTACCAAGAAGCTATTCTACATGAGAATAAGAATGAGTGGGTTAAAGCCATGCAAGAAGAGATGAGATCCTTGCTTGAGAACCACACCTATGACTTGGTAAAGTTGCCTAAAGAGAAGAAAGCTCTTAAGAATAAGTGGGTTTATAAATTAAAGACTGAAAACAATAGCTCACAACAAAGATACAAGGCACGACTAGTTGTGAAAGGATTCAGTCAGAAGAAAGGTATTGATTTTGAAGAAATATTTTCTCCAATTGTAAAAATATCCTCTATCTGAGTTGTTCTTGGTTTGACCGCTCGCTTGAATTTAGAAGTTGAGCAACTTGATGTAAAAACAGCATTTCTTCATGGTGACTTAGAAGAAAAAATTTATATGGAGCAACCAAAAGGTTTCAAAGTCAAGGGAAAAGAAAATATGGTGTGTAAGCTTAGGAAAAGCTTATATGGACTCAAACAGGCACCTAGACAGTGGTATAAGAAGTTTGATTTCTTTATGATGAGCTAAGGGTATGATAGAACCACATCTGATCATTGTGTGTTTATGAAGAAATTTTCAGATGATGATTTTATTATTTTATTACTATATATTGATGATATGCTGATTGTTGGCCATGATATTGGAAAAATCAGAAAGCTTAAAAGAGAGCTAAGTAAGTTTTTTGCCATAAAAGACTTGAGATCGGTGAAACAAATACTTGACATGAAGATTCTTCGTGATAGGAAGAAAAGGAAGATTTGGCTATCTCAGGAGACTTACATTGAAAAGGTTCTTGAAAGATTCAACTTGAGTAAAGCCAAAGTAGTTTGTTCTCCACTTGTAGGTCATTTCAAGCTTAGTTTGAAATAATGTCCTACAAGTAAGAAAGAAAAAGAAGAAATCTCTAGAGTGCCTTACTCATCTGCAATAGGTAGTTTGATGTATGTTATGGTTTGTACTAGGCCAGATATAGCTCATGCAATTGGAGTTGTCAGCCGATTTCTCTCTAATCCTAGAAAGGAACATTGGGCAGCAGTGAAATGGATATTAAGATATCTAAGAGGTACTTCCAGGTTAAGTTTATATTTTGGCAGTGATAAACCTGTGTTAGAATGTTACACAAATGCAGACATGGCAGGTGATATTGATTCCAGGAAGTCTACTTTGGGATTCTTGATAACATTTACAAGAGGAGCAGTCTCTTGGCAGTCTAAGTTATAGAAGTGTATTGCTCTATCAACCACAGAAGCAAAATACATAGCAATTAATGAAGCCTATAAAGAAGCTTTATGGATGAAAAAGTTTCTACAGGAATTGGGCTTGAAACAGGAAGGATATACTGTTTACTGTGACAGTCAGAGTGCCATTCACCTCTCCAAGAATTAAACATACCATTCTTGATCCAAGCATATTGATGTGAGATATCACTGGATTCGTGATGTGCTTGAGTTGAAAGAATTATAGTTGGAAAAAGTGCATACCAATGAGAATGGTTCATATATGTTGATAAAGTCTTTAACTAAAGAGAAGCTTAAAGCATGTAAGCAAAGAGCAGGCTTGGTACAGCCCATCATATGAGTTGGAGGGGAAGAATTGTTGGGTCCAGCCCATATGTGGGCTTGGACAATTAGGCCTATTGAGCACAAATCACTAATTGAAAGAAAGGGCAAAAGGTGAGGGTAGCAAAAAAAATGAGAGCATGTAGTGTGCGTGTGTGCAGATGAGCGTGCAGCGAGTGACGGCACAGAGAGAGAAAAGAGGAGAGAGAAGAAGAGAGAAATATTAGGTTTCTGAGTTTTCTACTTTCCTACTATATCCAGTTTGTAAGACCTAGAATTCTCTTTTGAGGAGATCCATCCGATATGCTAGAGCCAAGATCTATGGTCTTGATGTTATTGTGATCCTCTAATTATTCCAGAGAAGACCTATTGTAAACCTGTTATCATTATTATTGATAGTGGAAGTTTAAAATGGACTACGGTCCCGTGGTTTTTCTCACACTGGGTTTTCCACGTTAAAAGATTTGGTCTCATTATGTGATTAATTATTTGCTCTATTGTTTATGCTATGCTGGTTGATATTTTCATTTGGATATCAAGTTAGTATTTTGATAAGGAACCCATTTTAATACACAAAGAGGGAAAAGAATATTCCGCTTTAACAGGTTTTTTCCCAACAGGAAGAACATAGGTTGAACTTTATTAGTAATAAGTAAATATTTTGTACGTAAAAAAATCAAGATATTAGGGGGATAAACACCAATCAAAAAATATGAGACAATCCAGAAAACACTTGATTATGATCAAATTTATAAGCCGACTTGGATATCGAGCATTTACCTATAAGAACTAAATTAGTTGCAACCCTGGAAAATAGAATTTAGTAAATCCGACTTGGATATCGAGCATTTACCTATAAGAACTAAATTAGTTGCAACCTTGGAAAATAGAATTTAGAAAATCTTTTCTTACATAGAGTCATTATATATGATACGTGGAGATATGTATGAAAAGTAGATTTTTTACGGATCTATTTTTACCATTCATTTCATTCTTGCTCGAGTCAAATGATGAAAAATTATCATATTTGGTTCCTTCAAGGGGTGGATCCATAAGAATTCACCTATCCCAATAACAAAAAAACTTGACTAGAACGATACTATATTAAGAGGAAGTTTGCAGGGTGACCATGGAAGGCCTAGGTCGCACGCTGGTGAGGAAGTTCTACTCAAACTCCCTGGTGAGCTAGTCAAAGGACAAGACCGAAGATTGGCGCAGTCGGTTGAACCACGCTCGTACCGGTCCCTCAGGGTGGTCGGAAATGCCCGGCACATCAATGCATCGGAGGTTCCATAGAAGGCCATCTGAGCCCGAAATGCGGAGACATGCTCCGCGGGATCGGAGCCGCCGTCATATGTCTCCAATACCGACAGCCTGAAGTTGAGGGGTGCCGACTTGTCCTGTACTTCCTGTGTGAAATGGGACCTGCCTGAGCTGCCTTCGCTAGACTCACTCGGTGATTTTTGGAACTCGTGCTAGAACTCGTCTAGGCGTTGGTTGACCCGGGACAACTGGGCCCTGAGTGAGTCGTCCACCAAGTCAAACAATATGGAGTCAGGCTTGAAGTGGGGTAGTGTGACTTAGCAGTGTGCGGGTATGCTCTGCTCGGGTGAACCTCTTGGGTCCGTCGCTTGCTCTCGGGCTTCCCCCATCCCGACTTGCTACCCACTTGGCCTTTATCGGGTCGAGTCAGTTGGGGGAGCCGCTAGCCACACGATCTGAGGAATGAGTGGAGCGAGCGTCTGCATCATGCCCACCATAGCTTGCACTTGTTTGGTTTGGCTGAGGAATGCCTCAGGTGTCACGATCGAGGGTCCCATGGTTAGTCCAATAATATGTGTATATTGGATCTTTTGAGACAATTATTAGTCTTAGAATGTAATTTTGATTGGTCAATAAAAATACATTTCAATATAATTTTTTTATTTTTTTTAGATTAGTTAATCTATCTTGGAAGGTAAAAATGGGTAGAGTAAACCTATTTTTATTTTATTTGAAATTAATGTCCTCTTCCTTTGCATGTAGGAAATGAATAAAATAAATCATTTAAATCACGAGAAGTGCTTCCATAGAAGTTAAACTTCCATTCATCTACATCTCTTGTTTCTTATTCCCATTCCTCCTTCCTATTGCAAGGTTTCTAATCTTTTATATTGCAAGTGTTCCAATCCTTTCTATTGCAAGTGTTCCGATCCTTCCTATTACAAGCTTTCTAATCTTTCCTATTACAAGTGTCCTAACCTTTTCTTACTATAATTTTATCTCTATATTTGCTTTGAATATGAGGAACTTTAAATTGTTCTAGCCTTGTATTTGATATATCTCCCGTTTAGATGTAACGATTTGAATCTGTGAAACTTCCGAGATTCTGACCTTTCTACCTTGTTATGGTTATAACTTTATGCACTGACCTCTGATTTGGACAAAACTTATTTGATCAGAATATAGACTCATAATTCTTTCTTTTTATAGCTTATTTTAAGAATTTGGAGTAAGTTTGCCTATCCAAACTTCTATTTCAAATAAGCCTACGAATTCTACAAAATAGGGATCGTAATTTCTGACCTTTTGATAATGAACTGCCTATAAGTCCCTGTTGGAAACTTTGATTTATTCCAAACTTATTTTATTTTAAATTAGACACATAGATCTTTCATCTGATACTTCGATTGAAATATTTAGAGTCCAAATGTCCGCCCAGTTTTCTGTTGAAATTGACCCAGTGAATTCTATAAAATTGAGATTTGTTATTTGATCTTGGGTAACTAAATCTATTGTAACTCTTTGTTGAAAACTTCAATTCATACAAAAATTATTTTATTTGAAATAAGATTGAAATATATTTCACAATAGCTTTCTTGAGTATATTGGAGTACGATTGATAGTTTGAATCATTTGTTCAATATGCCTCTCGAATTCTGCTAGAAATCGAGCTTTGGTCGATTTCACATATTCTAGATTTATTCCTTTGGAAATTGATTTCATTTAGCTTTCTTGTCCAATTGAGCTTTATATTACTGCTTTGAATTCTTATATGCTCTTGTCCTTAAAATTATTTGCATTCTTGAAAACTATTGTGTAACGTTTATACGATATTGTATTAACTCATATAGGCACATGTATATCCCATTGTTCCGCATTTGCTTTCGATATGTGTCTCCATTTTTATTCCTTTGGACATTAAATTCTATCTAACCTTCTTATTTGAATTGAGTTATATGTGATTGCTAGGAATTCTTGTATGCTCTTGCTTTCATTTTCTTTCAAATCTGAATACATTTGTGAAAGATTATACTTGTATCGTATTGACTCATAAAGACGCATGTACGTTTTGTTGTTTTATGTGTGCTTCCGATATGTGCTATTTATTGTTCATACTGTCCTTTTGTACTTTGGTGTTTGTGGGATATTGTAAACCTTTGCCAGAAATGGTAAAGTGAGTTATGCATAGAGCCTGCGATGCTCTACCGCCCCCTCCGACTTCACCTCGATGTGGGTGGATGGAGCTCCCAAACGTGGGAGACTTCTGTCTGGTGATCATTCAGAAATGAATGAATCACATTCTGTCTATGGTCCCACTACACTTTCTGTATGTTTGATATGATATTCAGAGCTTTGGTTATGTATTTATGTATGTGCTTGGATAGGAAAGATATGAATTCAACGTCAAATACGACGTTTCAGCTTCTGTTTTGTATTCGTTCTTTGATATGCTCTGAAATGGTTTATATGTCATTGATATATTCTGAAATATTTCCTATGCTATTGATATGTTCTGAAATGCTCCCTATACCTCTGAAATGTTCCTACGCCATTGATATGCTTTGAAATATTCCATATGCCACTGATATGTTCCGAAATGTTCCATTTGTCAATGATATGCTCTGAAACATTTCATACGCCGTTGATAAGCTCCGAAATATTTCATTCATTATTGATATGCTCCGATGATTCAATATTGTATTTATTCCACTTCCTTATTTACAGTATGGAAACATATTCATTTCCTCTTCATCTATCCAAATCTATAACACTATCAGAGTGAAATAAGAGATTTAAGGAAGAACATAGGTTGGACTTTATTTGTAACAAGTAAATATTTTGTACGTAAAAAAATTAAGATATTAGGGGGATAAACACCAATAAAAAAAATATGAGGCAATCTAAAAAACACTTGATTGTGATCAAATTTATAAGCCGACTTGGATATCGAGCATTTACCTATACGAACTAAATTAGTAGCAATAAATAGTTGCAACCCTTGAAATTAGAATTTAGTAAATCTTTTCTTATATAGAGTCATTATATAAGATATGTATGAGAAGTAGGTTTTATACGGATCTATTTTTGCCATTCATTTCATTCTTGCTCGAGCCGAATGATAAAAAATTATCATATTTGGTTCCTTCAGGGGGTGGATCCATAAGAATTCACCTATCCCAATAACAAAAAAACTTGACTAGAATGATACTATATTAAGAGGAAGTTCGCAGGGTGGCCATGGAAGGCCTAGGTCGCACAGTGGTGAGGAAGCTCTGCTTAAACTCCCTGGTGAGCTGGTCAAAGGACAAGACCGAAGATTGGCGCAGTCGATTGAACCACGCTCATACCGGTCCCCTCAGGGTGGTCAGAAATGCCCGACACATCAATGCATCGGAGGTGCCATAGAGGGCCATCTGAGCCCGAAATGCGGAGACATGCTCGGTGGGATCGGAGCCACCGTCATATGTCTCCAATACCGACAGCCTGAAGTTGAGGGGTACCGACTTGACCTGAACTTCCTCTGTGAAATGGGACCTGCCTGAGCTGCCTTCGCTAGACTCGCTCGGTGATTTTTGGAACTCGTGCTAGAACTCGTCTAGGCGTTGGTTGACCCGGGACAACTGGGCCCTGAGCAAGTCGTCCACCAAGTCAAACGATACGGTGTCAGGCTTGAAGTGGGGTAGTGTGACTTAGCAGGGTGCGGGTATGCTCTGCTCGGGCGAACCTCTCGGGTCCGTCGCTTGCTCTCGGGCTTCCCCCATCCCGATTTGCTACCCACTCGGCCTCTATCGGGTTGAGTCAGTTGGGGGAGCTGCTAGCCACACGATCTGAGGAATGAGCGGAGCGAGCGTCTGCATCATGCCCACCATGGCTTGCACTTGTTTGGTCAGGCTGAGGAATGCCTCAGGTGTCACGGCCGAGGGTCCCATGGTTAGTCCAATAATATGTGTATATTGGATCTTTTGAGAAAATTATTAGTCTTAGAATGTAATTCTGATTGGTCAATAAAAATACATTTCAATATAATTTTTTTATTTTTTTTAGATTAGTTAATCTATCTTGGAAGGTAAAAATGGGTAGAGTAAACCTATTTTTATTTTATTTGAAATTAATGTCCTCTTCCTTTGCATGTAGGAAATGAATAAAATAAATCATTTAAATCACGAGAAGTGCTTCCATAGAAGTTAAACTTCCATTCATCTACATCTCTTGTTTCTTATTCCCATTCCTCCTTCCTATTGCAAGGTTTTTAATCTTTTATATTGCAAGTGTTCCAATCCTTTCTATTGCAAGTGTTCCGATCCTTCCTATTACAAGCTTTCTAATCTTTCCTATTACAAGTGTCCTAACCTTTCCTTACTGCAATTTTATCTCTACATTTGTTTTGAATATGAGGAACTTTAAATTGTTCTAGCCTTGTATTTGATATATCTTCTGTTTAGATGTCACGATTTTAATCTGTGAAACTTTTGAGATTTTGACCTTTCTACCTTGTTATGGTTATAACTTTATGCACCGACCTCTGATTTGGACAAAACTTATTTGATCTGAATATAGGCTTATATCCTTTCTTTTGATAGCTTATTTTAAGAATTCGGAGTAAGTTTGCCTATCCAAACTTCTATTTCAAATAAGCCTACGAATTCTGCAAAATAGGGATCGTAATTTCTGACCTTTTGATAATGAACTGCCTATAAGTCCCTATTGGAAACTTTGATTTATTCCAAGCTTATTTTATTTTAAATTAGACACGTAGATCTTTCATTTGATACTTAGATTGAAAGATTTAGAGTCCAAATGCCCACCCAGTTTTCTGTTGAAACTGACCTTGTGAATTCTAAAAATTTGAGATTTGTTCTTTGATCTTGGGTAACTAAATCTATTGTAACTCTTTGTTGAAAACTTTGATTCATAAGAAAATTATTTTTTTTGAAATAAGATTGAAATATCTTTCACAATAGCTTTCTTGAGTATATTGGATCATGATTGATAGTTTGAATCATTTGTTCCATGTGCCTTTCGAATTCTACTAGAAATCGAACTTTGGTCGATTTCACATATTCTGGTTTCATTCCTTTGGAAATTGATTTCATTTAGCTTTCTTGTCCAATTGAGCTTTATATTACTGCTTTGAATTCTTATAAGCTCTTGTCCTTAAAATTATTTGCATTCTTGAAAACTATTGTGTAACGTTTATGCTATATCGTATTAACTCATATAGGCACATGTATATCCTATTGTTCCGCATTTGCTTTCGATATGTGCCTATTCCAGTTTCATTCATTTGAACATTAAATTCTATCTAACCTTCTTATTTGAATTGAGTTATATGTGATTGCTTGGAATTCTTGAATGCTCTTGCTTTCATTTCCTTTCAAATATGAATACATTTGTGAAAGATTATACTTGAATCTTATTGACTCATAAAGGCGCATGTACGTTTTGTTGTTTTGCGTGTGCTTCCAATATGTGCTATTTATTGTTCATACTGCCCTTTTGTACTTTGGTGTTTATGGGATATTGTGAACCTTTGCCAGAAATATGGTAAAGGGAGTTATGATTAGAGCCTGCGATGCTCTACCGGCCCCCTCTGACTTCACCTAGATGTGGGTGGATGGAGCTCCCAGACGTGGGAGACTTTTATCTAGTGATCATTCAGAGATGGATGAATCACATTCTGTTTGTGGTCCCACTACACTTTCTATATGTTTGATATTATATTCAGAGCTTTGGTTATGTATTTATGTATGCGCTTTGGATAAGAAAGATATGAATGCAACATCAAATACGACGTTTCAGCTTCTGTTTTATATTCGTTCTTTGATATCATCTGAAATGGTTTCTATGCCGTTGATATGTTCTGAAATATTTCCTACGCTATTGATATGTTCTGAAATGCTCCCTATGCCTCTAAAATGTTCCTACGCCATTGATATGCTTTGAAATATTCTATATGCCATTGATATGTTCTGAAATGTTCCATTTGTCATTGATATGCTCTGAAACATTTCATACGCCGTTGATAAGCTCCGAAATGTTTCATTCGTTATTGATATGCTCCGATGATTCAATATTGTATTTATTCCACTTCTTTATTTATAGTATGAAAACATATTCATTTCCTCTTCATCTATCCAAATCTATAACACTATTAGAGTGAAATAAGAGATCTAAGGAAGTGTTGGGTCCAGCCCATATGTGGGCTTGGACAATTGGGCCTATTGAGCCCAAATCACTAATTGAAAGAAAGGGCAAAAGGTGAGGGTAGCAAAAAAAAATGAGAGCGTGCAGCGTGCGTGTGTGCAGATGAGCGTGCAACGAGCGGCGGCGTAGAGAGAGAAAAGAGGAGAGAGAAGAAGAGAGAAAGATTAGGTTTATGAGTTTTTTGCTTGACGATCGGCAGCCAAACGTTGTCAGTTTTGGCCCAAATTTTATATGAAGAATCCTTGCTGTAAACTCTACAATCCTAATGTGTTGATCTACAATTTACCCTCTCTAAGGTACTTTCCTGCTATATCCACTCCGTGAGACCTAGAATTCTCTTTTGAGGAGATCCATCCGATATGCTAGAGCCAAGATCTATGTTCTTGATGTTATTGTGATCCTTTAATTATTCTAGAGAAGTCTTATTATAAATATGTTATCATTATTATTGATAGTGGAAGTTTAAAATGGACTACAGTCCCATGGTTTTTCCCACACTGGGTTTTCCACGTTAAAAGATTTGGTCTCACTGTGTGATTGATTATTTGCTCTATTGTTTATGCTGTGCTGGTTGATATTTTCATTTGGATATCAAGTTAGTATTTTGATGAGAAACCCATTTTGATACACAAAGAGGGAAAAGAATATTCCACTTTAACAGGTTTTTTCCCAACAAGTGGTATTCGAACAATAGGTTGTTTGGTGCTAGTTTTTCTTGTGTGATTGAAATGGAGCAGTCAGATGGTATGATTAAATTAAACTCATCAAATTATTCCACTTGGAGGCGTCTGATGGAAGATTTGCTCTATTGCAAAGATTTATATAAGCCTATCAAGGTTAAAGATAAACCTTCTACTATGGACGATGAAGAATGAGAAGTTCAACATAGAAAAACTATTGCCTATATTAGAAGATGGATGGATATAAACTTGCATGAGCATATTTATGATGAAACCAGAGCTGATGTTGTTTGGCAAAGGTTAGAAAACCTCTTTACGAAAAAGACAGTGGGAAATAGAATTTCTCTCCTCAGAAGGCTTGTAAATTTAAAGTATAAAGATGGTGGTAACATTATTGAACGTATAAGCCTATTTTAGAGTCTTGCAAACAAGTTTGTTGCTATGAAAATGAATATAGATGATGAGATGCAAGGATTACTACTTCTTAGCTCTTTACCAGAAAGTTGGGAAACGTATGTGGTGACTATTTGCAACTCCACGTTAGAGGGAACTCTAACTATAGATATGGTTAAAGATAGTTTACTAAATGAAGATGCCAGAAGGAAAGAACAGGATGAATCTTCTTCTGGGGCATTTGTTACTGAAAAACAAGAAAAACGTGGAAGAAGTTATAGCAGAAACCCACATGGATATAGAGGAAGATCTAAGTCTAGAAGAGATATCAAATGTTTTCACTGTAATAGGTCAGGTCATATGAAGAAAGAGTGTAGGTTTTGGAAGCGAGAACAGAATGAAATGAAGAAAAATGAGAAAGAGACCAATACAATTACTGTTGAAGGTAATATCACTATTGTCTATGATGAAGGTTGTGTTAGTCTTGTAACTCAGGACAGTAATTGGGTAATTGACTCTAGCGCTTCATTTCATGTTATTTCTCATGGTGATTTCTTTAGATCTTACACTGCTGGTGATTTTGGTAATGTTAGAATGGGAAACAGTGGTACATCTAAGATTGTGGGTATTGGAGATATTTGCTTGGAGACCAGTATTGAGAGCAAATTGATACTCAAAGATGTAAGGCATGTTCTAGATATTCATCTTAACTTGATATCTACAGGTAGACTTGATGATGAGGGCTTTGCACACTATTTTGGTGAAAGGAAAGAAACTTAACCCTTTTTATGTTATGGAAGCTGAGCTACACAAAGGAGAGATTAATGCAATTCAAAAACGTGAAAGTATAGATCTTTGGCATAAGAGGCTTGGACATATCAGCGAGAAGGGACTTCAAACTCTTGCTAGAAAGCAGTTCTTACTAGAGTTGCAAGGTACATCTCTTAAATCTTGTGATCATTGCTTAGTTGGAAAAATACATAGAGTTGCATTTCAGACATATCCATCATCTAGAAGATCAGATGTTATTGATTTAGTTCATACTGATGTTTGTACTATGCAAACTAGAACTCTTCGAGGTGCTCTTTATTTTGTTACTTTAATTGATGACCATTCTAGAAAAGTGTGGGCTTTTGCTTTGAAATCTAAAGACCAGGTACTCGATGTTTTCAAGGAGTTTCATGTCAGTGTTGAAAGTGAAACTGGCAGAAAACTAAAGTGTATTCGATCAGATAATGGTGGTGAGTACAGGGGTCCTTTTAAGAATTATTGCAGGTTTCGTGGTATCAGGCTTGAGAAAACAATTCCTAAAACTCCTCAATAAAACGGTGTGGTAGAAAGAATGAACAGAACCATTGAAGAAAGGATTAAGTGTATGATTTCCCATGCCAAGTTACTAAAGTCATTTTGGGGGGAGGCTATGAGAACTACAGTTGATCTGATAAATCTTTCTCCATCAATTCCTTTGAAAGGTGATGTTTCAGAGAGAGTATCGAGAGAAAAAGATATATCTTATAATCACTTAAGAGTCTTTGAGTGTAAAGCATTTGTTCATATTCCCAAAGATGAGAGGTCCAAGCTTGATAGTAAAGCAAAAGCATGTATCTTCTTGGGATATGGTCATGAAGAGTTTGGGTACAGATTATGGGATCTAGTGAACAAGAAGATTATTAGAAGCAGAGATGTTATGTTTCTTGAAGACTAATTGTTTGATGATGGTGATAATATTGAGAAGCCAAAAACCTCTGTTTATATTCCTTGGAGTCTGGGTCCAATTCCTTCACCTGTAGTTCATGATGATCATGGGGGAGATGAACAAGAAGATTGTAGTGAGAATACCAGTGATGATACACCTACAGTTGATGATGCTGAACCAACTGAATAAGCACCTCCACCACTAGTTGAGATTCCATTGAGAAGATCCACTAAAGAGCGACAACCATCTACTAGATATCCTCCACATGAATATGTTATGCTTACTGACGAGGGAGAGCCAAAAACTTACCAAGAAGCTATTCTACATGAGAATAAGAATTTGTGGGTTAAAGCCATGCAAGAAGAGATGAGATCCTTGCTTGAGAACCACACCTATGACTTGGTAAAGTTGCCTAAAGAGAAGAAAGCTCTTAAGAATAAGTGATTTACAAATTAAAGACTGAAAACAATAGCTCACAACAAAGATACAAGGCATGACTAGTGGTGAAAGGATTCAGTCAGAAGAAAGGTATCGACTTTGAAGAAATATTTTCTCCAATTGTGAAAATATCCTCTATCCGAGTTGTTCTTGGTTTGGCCGCTCGCTTGAATTTAGAAGTTGAGCAACTTGATGTAAAAACAGCATTTCTTCATGGTGACTTAGAAAAAGAAATTTATATGGAGCAACCAGAAGGTTTCAAAGTCAAGGGAAAAGAAAATATGGCGTGTAAGTTTAGGAAAAGCTTATATGGACTCAAACAGGCACCTATATAGTGGTATAAGAAGTTTGATTCCTTTATGATGAGCTAAGGGTATGATAGAATCACATCTGATCATTGTGTATTTATGAAGAAATTTTCAGATAATGATTTTATTATTTTATTACTATATATTGATGATATGCTGATTGTTGGCCATAATATTGGAAAAATCGGAAAGCTTAAAAGAGAGATAAGTCTTTTGCCATAAAAGACTTGGGATCGGTGAAACAAATACTTGAAATAAAGATTCTTTGTGATAGGAAGAAAAGGAAGATTTGGCTATCTCAAGAGACTTACATTGAAAAGGTTCTTGAAAGATTCAACATGAGTAAAGCCAAAGTAGTTTGTTCTCCACTTGCAGGTCATTTCAAACTTAGTTTGAAACAATGTCCTACAAGTAAGAAAGAAAAAGAAGAAATGTCCAGAGTGCCTTACTTATCTACAGTAGGCAATTTGTGTTGGGAAATCATGGGGGCGACATCATATGCGCAGCGGAAGAACAAGAAAACAAAAATCCCCGATTCCCAAAAAGATGTTCGTCGTCGTGCGAAGATTGGTGCGTAAAATCCGCAAAACACAAAACTGCGTATAGAGATTGTGTTACCTAGGGAGATCGTATATCCCTGTTTCCTTGCAGATCCTCAGGAGAGGGTGAAGGAGGTCAAGCGTCCTCCTCTCTAGCGGTGATCCACACAGCAGGGTTGCGACGACGCTCCTCAAAACTTCAGGCCTACTCTGAGGTGGAGAGGGAGAGGAGAATAGGAAGGGCAAGCAAAGACTCTATCCTATGAGGCTGTGAATCCCTCCTATTTATAGAGATCCCGTGTCAAAACCCTAATGGGTCCTTTTCCCTAGTGGGTATTGGATCTGCATCCAATAAGACAAGGGCTCCGTCGGATATCTCATATCCGAACCTCTACTCATCGCAATGTCTACCATATGTGTGTGACCCTCTAGGCCCAATATCGAGCTGGCCGTGAGTCATACCTGTCAGAACTCCTTCTAACTAAGTGAATTATTATCTCTGTAATAATTCACTCGACTCATCGACTACGGAAGTACTAGGCCACTACGCCGTAGTCCCCAGACGATACAGGGGAATCCAATCCATTGGACCTGTCTGTCCTCAGTTACCATGTACCTATAGTCCCTCATCCATCTAATATCCCAGAGACCGTATATCGAGCATGGTGCTGTCAGACCCATACGGTTTCTACTTGAGTCTCGCTCTAATCGGATTCTCCCGGAGAACTCTTTCTCTCTCAACCCGAATGACCCTGGCCAGGGATTTGTCTGAGCAAGAACACATGGGATATTCCTCTCATGATACCGAGAGTGGATGATCCTCTATCGACACTCAATAGCCCTCGTAAGGTCGACTACCACTCCCAATGACCAGCTGTACTAGATCTGGGAACAGCCAAACCTATAAGTCTGGTATCAAAGAGTGGAGCACTCATACAGGACATCCTTGGTGTCTCAAGTCTAAGAACCAGATACACCACTAGGACTACGGAATCGTTGTCTGACAATAAGGCATCATCAACCATCCAGCATTCCGTAAGCGGATCAATCAGTGAACTCATTCTCCAATGAGCACCTGTACTGTATCCCTAGTGTCCCTACACGAGCAGCTATGAGACCAGCTGCATCCATCATATGGACGGGTATACAGCACACCAGTCTATCCGGTTATCACGATGTCCCTCTCGAGTAACCTATGACCGGGATTATTTAGGATATGTGTTTAAAGGTGAATCGATCTCATTATCGTGATCTCATCACGATCCGATTCCCATTGCACAAATCCAAGGACATCACTATACATATGCATTTATGCAATAGTTATAAAGTGATATACGCCAAAAATATAATAAGCAAAAAAGATTCTGTATCAAGTCACACGTGCCATCACTCACGTGATTGGCTTGCTGGGCACTTATGACTAGCAATCTCCCACTTGACCTAAAGCCAATCACCTATGTGTCTGATCCCCATCAGACCCCTGTGACGCTCAAAGACAATCTGAGACAATGGCTTTGTTAGTGGATCTGCAATGTTATCTTCGGATGGAACTCTTTCCACTGCTACATCTCCTCGGGTCACGATCTCTCTGATAAGGTGGAACCTCCTCAGAACATGCTTAGATTTCTGATGAGACCTAGGTTCCTTCGCTTGAGCAATTGCCCCGTTGTTGTCGCAATATAGGGAAATCGGCTCCTCACTATCCGGCACGACTCCCAAATCTGTGATGAACTTCTTCAACCAGACTCCCTCCTTTGCTGCATCTGATGCAGCAATGTACTCCGCCTCTGTGGTCGAGTCAGCAGTGGTATCTTGCTTGGAACTCTTCCAGCACACTGCTCCTCCATTCAAGGTGTACACATACCCTGAATTCGACTTGCTATCATCGACATCAGACTGAAAACTTGAGTCAGTGTAGCCTTCAACCTTAAGGCTATTACCTCCATATACTAGTAAAAGATCCTTAGTCCTTCTCAAGTACTTAAGGATACACTTTACTGCTTTCCAGTGCTCCAAGCCTGGATCCGCCTGATACCTGCTCGTGACACTCAGAGCATGCGCTATATCAGGCCTAGTACATAGCATGACATACATGATAGACCCTATTGCTGAGGCATAAGGTATCATATCCATGTTCGCCCTTTCTTCTGGAGTCTTTGGGGACATACTCGTAGAAAGCGATATCCCATGTCTCATCGGTATGAGACCTCTTTTGGAATTTTCCATGCCAAACCTTTTGACAATAGTTTCTATGTACCTGGACTGGGACAAGCCAAGCATCCTTTTGGATCTATCTCTATAGATTCTAATCCCCAAGATATAAGATGCTTCTCCTAAGTTCTTCATGGAGAAGTGTCTAGATAACCAAGCCTTTATTGTGGATAGCATTCCTATGTCATTCCCAATGATGAGGATGTCATCCACATATAACACCAAAAAGCTAATAGCGCTCCCACTTACCTTTCTGTATACACAAGGCTCATCTTCGTTCTTAACGAAGTCATAAGATCTGATTGCCTCATCAAATCTTATGTTCCAACTTCGGGAAGCTTGCTTTAGTCCATAAATGGATCTAAGCAACCTACACACCTTATCTGGGCAGTTCTTGGACACGAATCCCTCAGGTTGCATCATATACACCTCCTCCTCCAGGTTCCCGTTGAGGAATGCGGTTTTCACATCCATCTGCCAGATCTCATAATCATAGTGTGCTGCAATAGCCAATAGAATTCTGATGGATTTTAGCATTGCTACGGGTGAGAAAGTTTCGTCGTAGTCAACACCTTGCCTTTGACGATACCCCTTAGCCACTAGCCTTGCTTTATAGGTCTCTACCTTTCCATCTACTCCGATCTTTTTCTTAAAGATCCACTTGCAACCGATGGGTACAATACCTTCGGGTGCATCAACTAGGTTCCAAACCTTATTGGAGTACATAGAATCCATCTCAGAATTCATGGCTTCTTTCCACTTCCCGGAGTCTATACTCATAATAGCCTCCTCGTAGGTCTGAGGATCAATATCCTCTACATCCTCTGCTCTAATATGTCCCACATATCTCTCAGGAGGATGGGATACTCTATCAGACCTGCATAAAGTTGAAACTTATGTATTAGATACCTGAACAGACTCGGGCTGTAGAGTGGTGCTTGAGCTTGGTTCTCCAACCTCGCTCAATTCTATCATTCTCCCACTGTCTCCGTCAAGAATGTGTTCCTTCTCAAGGAACACTGCTCTCTTAGCTACAAAGACCTTTTGGTCCTCGAGATGATAGAAGTAATACCCACAAGTTTCCTTGGGGTATCCCACAAATTTACATCGCCCTGTCCTTGATTCTAACTTATCGGGGTTGTGTCTTTTAACATGGGCAGAGCAGCCCCAAATCTTAACTACTTTAAGATCAGGCTTCTTCCCTTTCCATATCTCATATGGTGTAGACACCACCGACTTAGTTGGAACTCTGTTCAGAAGGTAAGCTGCGGTTTCTAGGGCATATCCCCAGAATGAGATGGGTAGGTCAGCGAAACTCATCATGGACCGTACCATATCTAATAATGTACGATTTCTCCTTTCAGAGACACCATTGAGCTGAGGTGTATAAGGAGGTGTCCATTGGGATAATATCCCATGGTCCTTGAGGAAGTGAGTAAACTCTGTACTTAAGTACTCACCTCCTCGATCTGATCGAAGAGTTTTGATACTCTTTCCAGTCTGGTTCTCCACCTCATTCTTATACTCAATGAATTTCTCAAAGGCCTCGGACTTGTACTTCATTAAGTACACATATCCATACCTTGAGAAATCATCAGTAAATGTAATGAAGTAGGAGTAACCTCCAATGGCATGAGTTGACATGGGTCCACATACATCACTATGTATGAGTTCCAACAACTCAGTGGCTCTCTCTCCAGTTCCACTAAATGGAGAGTTGGTCAGTTTTCCACGAATGCAAGGCTCACAAGTTGCATATGACACATAGTCGAATGGATCTAGATATCCATCATTTAGCAACTTTTGAATCCTTCTTTCATGGATGTGACCTAGCCTACAATGCCATAGGTATGCACTGTTCAACTCATCTCGTTTCCTTTTGGACATATTTATATTCATGATATGTGGAGTGGTGTCTAACATAAATAAACCATTATGCAATGTTCCTTTCGTGATGATCTTATCATCTAATAATATCGAACAACCATTGTTCTCAAAAACAAATTTATATCCACTAACTGTTAAACATGAAATGGAGATAATGTTTTTGATAATAGAAGGAACAAAATAACATGCATCTAATGCAATAAAAGCTCCACTAGGCAGATGTAGGGCGACCTCGCCAACAGCTAAAACAGCAACTTTTGCTCCATCACCCATCTTGAGGTCCATCTCGCCTCTCTCTAGTCTCCTAGGCCTTGCCAGAACCTGCAACGAATTACATATATGATAAGCACTACCGGTATCTAATACCCATGTGTTATCATAAGAGTCTGACAAATGGAGACCGATCATGAATGTACCTGAAGCTTCATCAAGCTTTTGTTTCGCCCTTTCTGCAAGGTACTCTTTGCAGTTTCTCTTCCAGTGCCCATCTTTACCACAGTGGAAGCACTGGCCTTTGTCCTTTGTTGGGTCTTTCTTAGCAACCTTTGCTTTACCTTGTTTGCCCTTGCCCTTTCCCTTCTTAAGGGACCTTTCTGCTTTCCTTTTCTTTCTGGTCTCACCAGTGTAGAGAACTGGCTTCTCTTTCTTAATAGTACTCTCTGCCTTCCTCAACATATTGAGGAGCTCTGGGAGAGTCACCTCAAGCTTGTTCATATTAAAGTTCATTATGAACTGTGAAAAGGAATCTGGTAGGGACTGAAGCACAATGTCCACACACAAGTTATCCTCTAGGACCATTCCTAGACCTGTGAGTTTCTCTATCCACTCAATCATCTTTAGGACATGGTTCTGAACCGGTGTCCCCTCAGTCATCCTAGCGCGGAAAAGGCTCTTGGATATCTCATATCGTTGAGTCCTTCCCTGTTCCTCAAACAATTTACGGACATGTAGGAGAATGGATCTGGCATCCATCTTTTCATGTTGTCTCTGTAACTCTGGAGTCATAGAGCCCAACATATAGCACTGAGCAAGAGTGGAGTCATCAATGTACTTCACGTAGCGAGCGATCTCATCCTCGCTTGCCCCTTCTTCGGGCGTAGGCATCACTGTATCAAGGACGTACACGATTTTCTCCGCTGTGAGAACAATTCTCAAGTTACGGAGCCAGTCCGTATAATTTGGACCAGTGAGGCGGTTGACATCAAGTATGCCACGTAAGGGATTTGAAAGCGACATTTTCTGAAAATAAAGATGTAGCAAAAATGAATAACATGCAGATTTTGCAAGAAATAAACAATCAAGATATGGACTTCTATCTTAATATGCTCCCACTATTTTACTAACGAGTCACGCGACACCCTCAGCACGTGAAACGGAAGTCTCCGGCAGACTTCTAGTGGGGATCAGGATCCAATCAGCGTCTTAGTGTAACCTCGAGGGACTCGACCAATCACACTAAGCCTAAAAGGTAGACAACTCTTGCCGATCACAACTCCTTGTGATTCCCGTCCTGTTCGGCCTCCGAATCACCATGGCCTCGAGGGACTCGACCAACCATGATGCTCGGTTAAGTCAACACCTTCGTTACAAGATGAGTCTGATTTGATGATATACCCTCGAGGGACTCGACCAAGCATATCATGCCCTCAGGTCACCGGTGACATCTCTATGTCGTAAGCAAGATAGCGAATCGCGATATAGGTGAGTCTCGAGGGACTCGACCAACTCAACCTACACCGGGATTCGGTTCCTACTCATAACGATGGAAGGCCACGTGGGTCAATCTAATTGCCTCACGTTTACCGACTTAATATTATCGAGAGATGTTTCTATGATTTGGTCTCCTATTATGACATGTCACACATGTACATATTTAATATATATCTACATCGCATGCAAATATATATACATATCTAGTATGTGTATAAGCAATCACACCAGATGATCATGGACCACAACCTAATATGATTAGGCCCGAGCCAGTAGGCCTAATCACTCACATCAAGATCTATGTGTGCAACGGTGCATCTCCATGCCTTGTGATCGTCCATCTCGTCCTCGTTGGTTCCGTCGACATCTTGATGCATCTTCATGCATCACGATCGTCCGTCTCGTGGGTCCCGCTATGGCTTCCACGCTCCCGCTGTGCCTCCTCATGTGATTACAACTTAATCATAGGCACGCAGGCCCGACAATAAACGAGAAATATAATGGAGGTTCGCAGACCTCAATAATAATAATCACAAGTACACACATCACACGGTCCATGATCATCCGTCCACTCATCATACATCACATGTATAAATAATCGTCATTATGTAGGACTACTAGATAATAAAAATAATAATCAACTAAACCTTTTAATTAATTAATATTTTCTGAAATCAGGGATATATAGGGAATTTCTCAATTCCTAAGGGTATTTTCGTAATTTGGACAAAAGACAGAAACTGGAATTTCTCAAATTTCGAGGGGCAAAACTGTCTTTTGCGCAGAAAACCCTAATACCCTTTCCCCTTTTCGCTGCTGCGCCGCCGCCGCCGCCACCCTGCTGGCGGCGGCCTGTGCGGCGAGGGCGAGGGCACTGCCCTCGCCTGCAGGTGGCACGCCCGCTGGGGTCGCTGCCGCTGCAGGTGGGCGCCCCCGCGGGCGCCGCCGCCTTCGCGGGCGGTTCTGCCCGCGAGTCAGCGCCCGCAGGTGGTGCTGTCTCGCTGGCGGCCGCCCCTGCGGGGTTTTTGCCCGTGGGAGCAGCGACCACAGGCGTCGCTGCCCTGCGGTGCCTCAGCCCGCGCTGCTGCCCCGCGGCGCCTCTGCCCGCGGGCTCAGTGGCCGCAGGCGCTTCTACCGAGCGGGCTCCCAGCCCCGCCGGCCGCAAGCCTGCTGCAAGCAGATCGCCGGCCGGCTACTGCAGGCATAGCGCTTGCGCATGCGCCGGCACTGTGCTGCCTGGCTGCGGCTGGCTGTAGGCATGCAGATCGAGGGCAGCAACTGTTGCTGCCCTTCCTTGCTTTTGCGTCAACAATTTTGACGTCAATATTCTTCCTAAACACAACACACGCAGTTCAAAAACCAATCATTCGCACGAACAACCTGGCTCTGATACCACTGTTGGGAAATCATGGGGGCGACATCATATGCGCAGCGGAAGAACAAGAAAACAAAAATCCCCGATTCCCAAAAAGATGTTCGTCGTCGTGCGAAGATTGGTGCGCAAAATCCGCAAAACACAAAACTGCGTATAGAGATTGTGTTACCTAGGGAGATCGTATATCCCTGTTTCCTTGCAGATCCTCAGGAGAAGGTGAAGGAGGTCAAGCGTCCTCCTCTCTAGCGGTGATCCACACAGCAGGGTTGCGACGACGCTCCTCAAAACTCCAGGCCTACTCTGAGGTGGAGAGGGAGAGGAGAATAGGAAGGGCAAGCAAAGACTCTAGCCTATGAGGCTGTGAATCCCTCCTATTTATAGAGATCCCGTGTCAAAACCCTAATGGGTCCTTTTCCCTAGTGGGTATTGGATCTGCATCCAATAAGACAAGGGCTCCGTCGGATATCTCATATCCGAACCTCTACTCATCGCAATGCCTACCATATGTGTGTGACCCTCTAGGCCCAATATCGAGCTGGCCGTGAGTCATACCTGTCAGAACTCCTTCTAACTAAGTGAATTATTATCTCTGTAATAATTCACTCGACTCATCGACTACGGAAGTACTAGGCCACTACGCCGTAGTCCCCAGACGATACAGGGGAATCCAATCCATTGGACCTGTCTGTCCTCAGTTACCATGTACCTATAGTCCCTCATCCATCTAATATCCCAGAGACCGTATATCGAGCATGGTGCTGTCAGACCCATACGGTTTCTACTTGAGTCTCGCTCTAATCGGATTCTCCCGGAGAACTCTTTCTCTCTCAACTCGAATGACCCTGGCCAGGGATTTGTCTGAGCAAGAACACATGGGATATTCCTCTCATGATACCGAGAGTGGATGATCCTCTATCGACACTCAATAGCCCTCGTAAGGTCGACTACCACTCCCAATGACCAGTTGTACTAGATCTGGGAACAGCCAAACCTATAAGTCTGGTATCAAAGAGTGGAGCACTCATATAGGACATCCTTGGTGTCTCAAGTCTAAGAACCAGATACACCACTAGGACTACGGAATCGTTGTCTGACAATAAGGCATCATCAACCATCCAGCATTCCGTAAGCGAATCAATCAGTGAACTCATTCTCCAATGAGCACCTGTACTGTATCCCTAGTGTCCCTACACGAGCAGCTATGAGACCAGCTGCATCCATCATATGGACGGGTATACAGCACACCAGTCTATCCGGTTATCACGATGTCCCTCTCGAGTAACCTATGACCGGGATTATTTAGGATATGTGTTTAAAGGTGAATCGATCTCATTATCGTGATCTCATCACGATCCGATTCCCATTGCACAAATCCAAGGACATCACTATACATATGCATTTATGCAATAGTTATAAAGTGATATACGCCAAAAATATAATAAGCAAAAAAGATTCTGTATCAAGTCACACGTGCCATCACTCACGTGATTGGCTTGCTGGGCACTTATGACTAGCAATTTGTTGTATGTTATGGTTTGTACTAGGCCAGATATAGTGTTAGGATCGGAGCGGCACTAAGAGGGGGGGGTGAATTAGTGCAGCGGATTAAAACTTCGATTTTAATAAAATCTTTCGTACGTTAAGAACGAAACTTGAGAAATTTAACTTGAAGGCGTGTTCTTAAAGTTGCGCAGCAAGAGTAATAAGGAACTAAAGCAGTAAGAAGATTTGCAGTAATGTAAATGACAATAATAAAAAGCAAACCAGAGATTACGCCGATTTTTAGAGTGGTTCGGTCAAATGACCTACTCCACTTGCGAGGCCCCTCTTCGATGAGGCTTCCACCTTCCACTAGCAAGTCTCTTGAAATGGAAGGGTAAACACCCCTCTTACAACCTTTTACAAGCAGCTCAACCTCTTACAAATTTTCAATAAGAAAGAAGGAGGAGAACTCTCTAGCAAATTGAAAACAAGACTTGCTAAGATTTTCTAAGACTTTTCTCTCAATCAAAATGCTTCTCAAAAGTTGTAACCTCAGCTGAGATTTGAGGGGTATTTATAGGCCTCAAGAGGATTCAAATTTTGGGCTCCAAAATTTGAATTCTCTTAGGGTTCCCGGTGCTGGCGGTTCCACCGCCTAGCCAGGCGGTGCCACCGCCCAGCGCTCGGGTGCTGGGCGGTGCAACCGCCCAGCCAAGGAGGTGTCACCGCCCAGCACTCGGGTGCTGGGCGGTGCCACCGCCTGGCTCTCCAATTCATTTGTTTGGCTTAATTTTAGCCCAAACCAAATCTGACTTTGGGCCCAGTTAGCCCCTAACCAGGATATAGGATTATTTCTTAATCCTAATCCTAATTACAGGTGAACTACATAACACAAAAAAAATATCCTAAGCAAGTTTTTTAACCGCGAACGTCGAGTCTTGTTCCGGCGAGCTTTCCGACGAACTTCTTCCGACGGACTCCCTGCAAGCTCCCAATCTTTGTGATGACTTTAACGAGTAGCCGAGCCTTCTTGGTGATCTCCGCGAGCCTCCAACGATTTCTTCGGCGAACTTCCGACAAGTTCCCGATTTCTTCTCGGATGGTTCCGGCAGCATCTCCGATGATTCTTCGGTCTCTTAAACGTCCATCGAGCTCGACTCCGGTATTCTTGCTATATATTTTCTGGTTATCGTAGTTAATCCTGCACACTTAACTCAATAATATGGATTAGATCAAATAACCCACCAATTGATTACATCATCAAAATCCGAGATTCAACAATCTCCCCCTTTTTGATGATGACAATCAATTGATGACGGAGTTAAGCATAACTCCCCCTATCTATATGCCATATTATGAGAAGATAAAAAACACTTGAATTCCATCCCATTGGATTCAAGCATAACCCGATAAGTTCTAATCGTAGAACTTATCGTTATCCATATCAATCTTGTGATATTTTCAAGGATTTGCAAGTCATATAAGACATTCATATCACATAAGTTTTTGTAATTCATATTAGTCATGCTATCATTCTGGTGTAAATCATCACTTCTCCCCCTTTGTCATCAACAAAAAGGGACAAGCCAGCTAATTGATGATCATAGAAAAAGGTTTAGCATTTATCAAATATCATCATTCAAATTTGCCAGAAATAGTTTATCCAAAAGACATCATCATCTATGCAGATTAAGATAGTAGTTATCTAAAGGAAAGATCAGTTATCGTACAATCGATGACAAACATGAACTTGTTTTTAAAAGCAAACAGAACAGAATAAAAAGATACATCAATTTAATCCTTAGGAGGTAATCCACAGTGCTGATACATGATATCAATTTTTTCATTCATCTGTCGTAGTGTCTTCAAAATTTCAACTTGTTGATTCTGAATTTGTTCTTGCTGTGATTTGATCTGAGATAGCTCCGCCATAATGATATCTTCAGTGGAGGAAACAGGAGCTGAAGGTGTTGCTCCAAGGGGACTAGGAGGAGGAGATTCATTTCCCATAAGAATTGGTGTTTCGGGTTGTTCTATTTGTGTAGGAATTGGATCTGTCCTTCTAGGCTGCCTAACCCATATGTCATTGCTAAAAGTGCACCTAAGTTTTTTTCAGCAGGTTTTTATTTATTATGTTATATCGATCATTTTGAATAGATTCTTCATCGGGTGGAATGCAAATGTCATAGGCATGAAGAATTCTAGTGATTAACCTCCCATATGGTAATATAGTATCTTTAGTCATAATTTCCTGCATGTGTTGGCGAATCAAGTACCCAAAACAATTATACTGACCGGTCATAATCCAATACATGGTTCCTATCTCTAGTTGACTTACTTCGTCAAGATGAAATTGTTTGGGGAATATGATGCTTGTGATAATGTGATGAAGAATTTTAGAGTTGAAAGGCATTAAGTGTTCACAGCTCTTGGGTAGGAAGTCAAGGTTTGGATTTGCAAAAATTGTTTTCACGGCTTCGGAATAGGTTGCTCCTATTTTTTTTACGTCCCATTTACCTTTAAAATAACATCCCCTATCTTTTTCAGTTATGCCAATTAGCTCACAAATGGTGCTGTCAAGTATTCTAATGGGTGTTCCTAGAATGTAAGTGCTTAGGCTATCATTGTCTTTATATAGGTTGGCATAGAACAATCTCACTAACCGTGGATAGATTGGTTCATCTATTTGTAGTAGAGGTAGAGCTTCTAGGTGTGCAAACCACCTAATGGGTTCTAAGTCCTCTAGTTCATCCAAATCAACGTATTTTCCCTTATGGACACATCGTGTTTCAAATTTTGGAAAGCGAAGGGCTACCTCTTTTGATCTAAAAAGGTCATGGTTATATGAATCTCCTTCAATCCTTATTCCTTTTGATCTCTTAGGAGCCATTTTCTAGACAACATGATGATGAAATTGTGAAAAATAAGCAAGAGAAAGAGAAAGGAAAAGAGGGAGTTCAAGTGTTACCTCGTGGAGATTATGTTGAGAGATGGAAAGCTTGGACCACCAAGAATCCTTCTCCAATGTTTCTAAGAGTTAGAATGAGGGTTAGAGGGAATGGGAGAGGATTTTGGAGAAGTTTTTCTTCGGGTTGGGGGCGGTGCCACCGCCGGCCCTAACCCCTCGGGTTAAAAGGGTGACTCGGTCGGTGTCACCGCCAAACTGGGCGGTGTCACCGCCTGGCGCCCGAGCGCCAGTCGGTGCAACCGCCGGATCTGGCGGTGCCACCGCTGGCATCACGCGGAGGAAAGAAAAAAAAATTTCTTCCTTCCTTTTGTTTAGCTTCTTCCCTCAAGATTATAATTTATACTTTAATGGATCATTTTGAATTGAAGAAGAAAGAAGAATTCAAATTAATAAACGAAGGGAAAAGAACGAGTCCTTTTTGTGAAGTTCATTTTAGGGACAATTTAGCATGCCTAATTCCCTTCGAATGAATTCAAATTGGTCTTCATTCAAAGCTTTTGTAAATATATCTGCTAATTGATGCTTTGTGTCAATGAATTCTAGAACAACATCATTGTTAAGAACATGATTGCGTATGAAATGATGCCTAACATCGATGTGCTTAGTTCTAGAGTGCTGAATTGGATTTTTAGTAAGACATATGGCACTAGTATTATCACATTTTATGGGAATATTTTTAAAGTGAATTCCATAGTCTTCTAATGTATTTTTCATCCAAATGACTTGTGCACAACATGCACTTGCAGCAATGTATTCGGCTTCCGCCGTAGATAGTTCGACTGAATTTTGTTTCTTGGAAGTCCAAGAAACAAGTGCATGTCCTAAAAATTGGCATGTTCCGGATGTACTTTTTCTATCTATTCTACATCCGCCAAAATCGGCATCCGCATAGGCTATTAAATCAAATTTTTCAGATTTTGGATACCATAATCCTAAATTTGGAGTTCCTTTAAGATACCTAAATATTCTTTTAACACTTTTGAGATGAGATAATTTAGGATTTGATTGAAACCTAGCACAAAGTCCTACACTAAACATAATATCCGGTCTAGTCGCAGTAAGGTAGAGTAGACTACCTATCATTCCCCTATATATTTTTTGATCGAAATTTTCACTATTTTCATCCATATCTAACTTAGTCGCAGTACTCATAGGGGTGTTTATTCCTTTTGAATTATCCATGTTAAATCGTTTTAACAATTCTAATGTGTATTTAGATTGGTTAATAAATATACCATCCTTAAGTTGTTTGATTTGTAATCCCAAAAAGAAAGTTAATTCACCCATTAAACTCATTTCAAATTCAAGACTCATACATTTGGCAAATGATTCACATAGTGATTCATCCGAAGAGCCAAACACAATATCGTCAACATAAATTTGCACAATAAGAAAATTATTTTCAAAATGTTTAATAAACAATGTAGTATCAACCTTGCCTTTGGTAAAATTATTTAAAATAAGAAAGGAACTAAGCCTTTCATACCAAGCTCTAGGAGCTTGTTTTAAGCCATAGAGAGCTTTAGTCAATTTGAATACATGATTAGGAAGAAGAGAATTTTCAAATCTGGGAGGTTGTTCTACAAATACTTCTTCGGAAATAAAACCATTCAAGAAAGCACTTTTAACATCCATTTGAAATAGTTTAAAATTATTACTACTAGCATAGGCAAGGAGCATCCTTATGGCTTCTAATCGAGCCACGGGAGCGAAGGTTTATTCGTAATCGATACCTTCTTCTTGGTTGAAACCTTTGGCCACTAATCTAGCCTTGTTTCTAACCACGATACCATTTTCGTCTTGCTTGTTTCTAAAGATCCACTTAGTACCTATGACTAAGTGGTCACTTGGTCTAGGAACAAGCTTCCATACCTTATTCCTCTCAAATTGATTCAATTCCTCTTGCATTGCAATAACCCAAAAATCATCTTTTATGGCCTCGTCAATGCATTTAGGTTCGATTTGAGAAAGGAAGGCGGCATTAGCACAAAAATTCTTGAAAGAGGAACGAGTTTAAACCCCTTTAGATGTATCCCCTATAATTTGCTCCTTTGGATGAGCATCTATATACTTTCATTCCTTAGGTAAGGAAATTTCGGAAGAAGGTGCATCCAAGTTGCTATTTTGAGGAGGGGGTTCATTCAAATTCAAATTATCAAAACCAAGATCATCATCGAAATTATTTTTCTTTAAATTTGAAACTTCATTAAAAACTACATGAATAGACTCTTCAATTACTAAAGTTCTTTTATTAAAAACCCGAAAAGCTTTAGAAACGGAAGAGTAACCAAGAAAGATGCCTTCATCGGATTTAGCATCAAATTTTCCTAAGGCATCCCTTTCATTTAAAATAAAGCATTTACAACCAAAAACTTTAAAATAGGAGATGTTTGGTTTTTTGTTATTCCATAATTCATAGGGAGTTTTGGATAAGGATGGTCTTATTAGGACTCTATTCATGATGTAGCAAGCCGTATTTACGGCTTCGGCCCAAAAGTACTTAGGTAAACTCTGTTCATTCAACATAGTTCTTGCCATTTCTTGTAGGTTTTTATTTTTCCTTTCAACTACTCCATTTTGTTGAGGATTTCTTGGAGTTGAGAAGTTGTGATTGTACCCATTACTTTCGCAAAAATTTTGAAAGTCACGATTTTGGAATTCACCACCGTGATCACTCCGAATTGATGAAATCATGAAGCCTTTTTCGTTTTGAGTGAGTTTACAAAATTTAGAGAAACACTTGAAGCAATCACTTTTGTGAGCTAAGAAATAGGTCCAAGTGTATCTAGAGTAGTCATCCACAATCACAAAAGCATATTTGCTTCCACCTAGACTTGTTGTATCAATTGGTCCAAATAAGTCCAAATGGATCAATTGTAATGGTCTAGTAGTGCTAATTTGATTTTTTGGTTTGAAGCTTGTTTTTATTTGTTTGCCTAGTTGACATGCATCGCATACTTTGTCCTTAATAAACTTTATATTTGGAATTCCTCGTACTAATTCTTGAGATGAGATCTTAGATATTGTTTTCATGCTTGCATGGCCTAATCTCCTATGCCAAAGCCAAGCATCATCATTTACGGCGGAGAAGCACATTTCATTACTTAGTTCATCAAGATTGATGGTATAGACATTATTTTGTTTTAAAGCAATCATAGTCATGTTATGATTTGGTTTTTCAATAATGCACATATTTGATTCAAATCTAACGATGTAACCATTATCGCATAGTTGACTAATACTCAAGAGATTATGTTTCAATCCATCAACTAGTAAGACATCATCAATGGAAAAATTAAATTTGTTACCAATAGTTCCCTTGCCAATGATTTTGCCCTTGTTGTTGTCTCCGAAGGTAACGTACCCTTCTTCTTTGCTAGTGAGCATAGAGAAATGAGATGGATCTCCAGTCATATGTCTTGAGCATCCACTATCGAGATACCATCTCTTGCTCCTAGCTTGTGGGTTTGTCTACAAAAGAGGATGATTTTTAGGTACCCATTTGATTTTGGGTGCCTCAAAAATTGACCCACTAACTTTGTTATTTATGATTGAATTCTTTATAGTTCCTTTAGGAACCCATATTAATTTTTGTGAACTAATTTTCTTAAATGGGCATTTGTAGGCAATGTGTCCGGATTTGCAACAAAAGTTGCATTTCATATAAGAGGAAACATGTAATGTAGGTCCTTTTATGAAAGTGGTAGGATTTTGATGTAATCCTTTTACAAATCCAATTCCATTTCTATTTGCGATGTGACCCTTGTGCGCAAGGATCATATCTAATCCTTTGCTACCAACCTTAAACTTGTTTAAGGTTTCCTTAAGAAGCAAATTTTCATTTTTTATTACTTCTAAGTACTCACACTTAGAGCATGGAGGAGTTTGAAGACTATCAAACTTATCTTGTAGCAAAGCATGCTCTTTCTTTAAGATACTTAACTTCTTGCTAACAGTTCTACATTCATCAAATAATTCATGAAAAGCGATATATAGTTCTTCAAAAGATAAGTCTTCATTAAATAAATCACATACCTCTTCTCCTAACGCCATTAGCGCGTAATGAGCAACTTGCTCGGTGTTGGACTCCTCTTTTTCGGATGCGCTTGAATCATCCCACGTTGCCTTGAATGCCTTCTTCTTTGATGTTCTTTTTTTGGCTTGAGGACAATCGTTCTTATAGTGTCCCGGTTTTTTACATTCATAACAAATCACTTGGTCCTTCTTTTGTTCAAATTTATTTTTTATATTATTTTTAAATCTGTTCTTTCTTAAATATTTTTTAAACTTTTGAGTCAAAAGTGCAATGTCATTGTCACTGTCCTCATCACTTGATGTTCCTTTCAAGTGGTCTTCTTGTGATTTGAGTGCCATATCCTTCCTATTCTTTGGAAGGGGGTTCTCGAGTTCGTCATGAGCTTGACATGTCATTTCGTAGGTCATTAAAGACCCAATGAGTTCTTCAAGAGGGAATGCTTTAAGGTCTTTGGCCTCTTGAATGGCCGTAACTTTTGGATCCCAACTTTTAGGGAGGGATCTTAAGATTTTAGTTACTAGTTCAAAGTTAGTAAAATCTTTACCAAGAGCTTTGAGTCCATTGATGACATCCGTAAACCGGGTGTACATGTCTCCGATGGACTCACTTGGTTTCATTCGGAAAAGTTCGTAAGAGTGCACAAGGATGTTGATTTTGGACTCTTTCACTCGGCTAGTGCCTTCATGAGTGACCTCAAGAGTTCTCCAAATATCAAAAGCCGAATCACACATTGAAACACGATTAAATTCGTTTTTGTCTAATGCACAAAACAAGGCATTCATAGCCTTTGCATTTAAAGCAAAAACCTTCTTCTCCGATTCATTCCATTCGCTCATCGGAAGAGAAGATTTTTGAAATCCATTCTCGACAATAGACCAAAGCTCAAAGTCCATAGAAATGAGGAAGATTCTCATGCGAGTCTTCCAATATGTGTAATCCGACCCATTAAACAAAGGTGGTCGTGCAATAGAATGGCCCTCTTGCATGCCGGAGTAAGCCATCTCTCTTGGGTATTAAACCAAATATGAGAGATAACCTTGCTCTGATACCACTTGTTAGGATCGGAGCGGCACTAAGAGGGGGGGGTGAATTAGTGCAGCGGATTAAAACTTCGATTTTAATAAAATCTTTCGTACGTTAAGAACGAAACTTGAGAAATTTAACTTGAAGGCGTGTTCTTAAAGTTACGCAGCAAGAGTAATAAGGAACTAAAGCAGTAAGAAGATTTGCAGTAATGTAAATGACAATAATAAAAAGCAAACCAGAGATTACGTCGATTTTTAGAGTGGTTCGGTCAAATGACCTACTCCACTTGCGAGGCCCCTCTTCGATGAGGCTTCCACCTTCCACTAGCAAGTCTCTTGAAATGGAAGGGTAAACACCCCTCTTACAACCTTTTACAAGCAGCTCAACCTCTTACAAATTTTCAATAAGAAAGAAGGAGGAGAACTCTCTAGCAAATTGAAAACAAGACTTGCTAAGATTTTCTAAGACTTTTCTCTCAATCAAAATGCTTCTCAAAAGTTGTAACCTCAGCTGAGATTTGAGGGGTATTTATAGGCCTCAAGAGGATTCAAATTTTGGGCTCCAAAATTTGAATTCTCTTAGGGTTCTCAGTGCTGGCGGTTCCACCGCCCAGCCAGGCGGTGCCACCGCCCAGTGCTCGGGTGCTGGGCGGTGCAACCGCCCAGCCAAGGAGGTGTCACCGCCCAGCACTCGGGTGCTGGGCGGTTTCATTGCCCAGCCAGGCGGTGCCATCGCCTGGCTCTCCAATTCATTTGTTTGGCTTAATTTTAGCCCAAACCAAATCTGACTTTGGGCCCAGTTAGCCCCTAACCAGGATATAGGATTATTTCTTAATCCTAATCCTAATTACAGGTGAACTACATAACACAAAAAAAACATCCTAAGCAAGTTTTTTAACCGCGAACGTCGAGTCTTGTTCCGGCGAGCTTTCCGACGAACTTCTTCCGACGGACTCCCTGCAAGCTCCCAATCTTTGTGATGACTTTAACGAGTAGCCGAGCCTTCTTGGTGATCTCCGCGAGCCTCCGACGATTTCTTCGGCGAACTTCCGACACGTTCCCGATTTCTTCTCGGATGGTTCCGGCAGCATCTCCGATGATTCTTCGGTCTCTTAAACGTCCATCGAGCTCGACTCCGGTATTCTTGCTATATGTTTTCTGGTTATCGTAGTTAATCCTGCACACTTAACTCAATAATATGGATTAGATCAAATAACCCACCAATTGATTACATCATCAAAATCTGAGATTCAACATATAGCTCATGCAGTTGGAGTTGTCAATCGATTTCTCTCTAATCCTGGAAAGAAACATTGGGCAGTAGTGAAATGGATATTAAGATATCTAAGAGGTACTTCCAGGTTATGTTTATGTTTTGGCAGTGATAAACTTGTGTTAGAATGTTACACAAATGCAGACATGGCAGGTGATACTGATTCCAGGAAGTCTACTTCGGGATTCTTGATGACATTTGCAGGAGAAGCAGTCTCTTAGCAGTCTAAGTTATAGAAGTGTGTTGCTCTATCAACCACAGAAGCAAAATACATAGCAATTACTAAAGCCTATAAGGAAGCTTTATGGATGAAAAAGTTTCTACAGGAATTAGGCTTGAAATAGGAAGGATATACAATTTATTGTGACAATCAGAGTGCCATTCACCTCTCCAAGAATTAAACATACCATTCTTGATCCAAGCATATTGATGTGAGATATTACTGGATTCGAGATGTTCTTGAGTTGAAAGAATTACAGTTGGAAAAAGTGCATATCAATGAGAATAGTTCAGATATGTTGACAAAGTCTTTACCTAAAGAGAAACTTGAAGCATGTAAGCAAAGAGCGGGCTTGGTACAACCCATCATATGAGCTGGAGGGGGAGAATTATTGGGTCTAGCCCATATGTGGGCTTGGACAATTAGGCCTATTGAGCCCAAATCACTAATTGAAAGAAAGGGCAAAAGGTGAGGGTAGCAAAAAAAATGAGAGCGTGCAGCGTGCGTGTGTGCAGATGAGCGCGCAGCGAGTGACGGCGTAGAGAGAGAAAAGAGGAGAGCGAAGAAGAGAGAAAGATTAGGTTTTTGAGTTTTCTGCTTGACGATCGGTAGCCAAATATTGTCAGTTTTGGCCCAAATTTTATGTGGAGAATCCTTGCAGCAAACTCTACAATCCTAACGGTGTTGAGCTATAGTTTACCCTCTCTAAGGTACTTTCCTACTATATCCAGTTTGTGAGACCTAGAATTCTCTTTTGAGGAGATCCATCCGATATGCTAGAGCCAAGATCTATAGTCTTGATGTTATTGTGATCCTCTGATTTGGTCTCATTATGTGATTGATTATTTGCCCTATTGTTTATGATGTGTTGGTTGATATTTTCATTTGGATATCAAGTTGGTATTTTGATGAGGAACCCATTTTGATACACAAAGAGGGAAAAGAATATTCCGCTTTAACAGGTTTTTTTCCAACAAGAAGAACATAGGTTGAACTTTATTAGTAATAAGTAAATATTTTGAACGTAAAAAAATCAAGATATTAGGGGGATAAACACCAATCAAAAAATATGAGACAATCCAAAAGACACTTGATTATGATCAAATTTATAAGCCGACTTGGATATCGAGCACTTACCTATAAGAACTAAATTAGTTGCAACCCTGGAAAATAGAATTTAGTAAATCTTTTCTTACATAGAGTCATTATATATGATATGTGGAGATATGTATGAAAAGTAGATTTTATACGGATCTATTTTTACCATTCATTTCATTCTTGCTCGAGTCAAATGATGAAAAATTATCATATTTGGTTCCTTTAGGGGGTGGATCCATAAGAATTCACCTATCCCAATAACAAAAAAACTTGTCTAGAACGATACTATATTAAGAGGAAGTTCGCAGGGTGGCCATGGAAGGCCTAGGTCGCACGCTAGTACGGAAGTTCTGCTCAAACTCCCTGGTGAGCTGGTCAAAGGACAAGACCGAAGATTGGCGCAGTCGGTTGAACCACGCTCATACCGATCCCCTCAGGGTGGTAAAAAATGCCCGGCACATCAATGCATCGGAGGTGCCATAGAGGGCCATCTGAGCCCGAAATTCGGAGACATGCTCCGCGGCATCGGAGTCACCGTCATATTTCTCCAATGCCAATAGCCTAAAGTTAAGAGGTACCGACTTGTCCTGTACTTCCTATATGAAAGGGGACCTGCCTGAGCCGCCTTCGCTAGACTTGCTCGGTGATTTTTGAACTTGCGCTAGAACTCGTCCAGGCATTAGTTGACCCGGGACAATTGGGCCCTGAGCGAGTCGTCCGCCAAGTCAAACGATACGGTGTCAAGCTCAAAGTGGGGTAGTGTGACTTAGTAGGGTGCGGGTATGCTCTACTCGGGCGGATCTCTCAGGTTTGTCGCTTGCTCTTGGGCTTCCCCCATCCCGACTTGCTACCCACTCTGCCTTTATCGGGTCGGGTCAGTTGGGGGAGCCGCTAGCCACATGATCTAAGGAATGAACGGAGCGAGCGTCTACATCATGCCCACCATGGCTTGCACTTGTTTGGTTAGGCTGAGGAATGCCTCGGGTGTCACAACCGAGGGTCCCATGGTTAGTTCGAGGGGTGACAACCCCAGGTCATTGAAAAGGTGTCAGTAGCGATCTAGCGTCGAGGCTGGGATCCCCCCATCTACGAGGGTGGGGAGGGACTGATTTCCGGGCTCGATGGAGGGGAGACCGGTCAGTGGTTCTCCCTCAGAGAGAGCTTCTAAGACATGCTTCTACGACATGGCCCTCCTTCTAGCGCCAAAATATTAGTGAACAAGTATACCATGGCTGATGAGTTTGCACGGTTTGGTCCACAGGTCAATGTCGGGAGCCTTCTGTCGAGTGAGATGGATTACGAGGTGGCCGTGCTCTCAGGAAGGGATGCTTGTTGGCATTGGTCGGGCTCCGACCGATTGACGACTCGTCCTTGCGCATTGGATGGTGACCCCTGGGTTGAGACGCTCGCGGCTCGCGAGTGGTCTTTTGCCTACAGAAATGGCCCTCATCGGGTGATCCTCGACTTTGGCCCCTTCGATGAGCAAGTCAGTAGTGGGTGGATTATTTTCTATTTTTCTTCCCTCCTCTCCCATCTTGCCAGATGTTGGCCAAGGGCTTTATTGTTGGGAAATCTTGATGGGCTGACATCACATACGCAGTGGAAGAACAAGAAAAATCAAAATCCTTGATTCCCAAAGAGATGTTCGTCATCGTGCGAAGATTGGTGCGCAAAATCCGCGAAACTTAAAACTGCGTATAGAGTATATTGTGTTACATAGGGAGATCGTATATCTCTATTTCCTTGCAATTTTTTGGAGAGGGTGAAGGAGGTCAAGCGTCCTCCTCTCTAGCGGTGATCCACACATTAGGGCTACGATGACGCTTATCAAAACTCCAGGCTTACTCTGAGGTGAAGAGGGTGAGGAGAATAGGAGAGGCAAGCAAAGGCTCTAGCCTATGAGACTCTGAATCCCTCCTATTTATAGAGGTCCCCTGTCAAACCCTAATGGATCCTCCCTTAGTGGGTATTGGATCTACATCCAATAACCCAAGACTTTTAGATTAGTGGATCTCTATCCAATTATCTCTCAATGGTTCTAATTGGATCTCGTCCATGGGATCCAATAATTCAGGGGCTTATTGGATATCCAATAAGACTAGGGCTCCGTCGGATATCTCATATCCGAACCTCTACTCATCGCAATGCCTACCATATGTGTGTGACCCTCTAGGCCCAATATCGAGCTGGCCGTGAGTCATACCTGTCAGAACTCCTTCTAACTCAGTGAATTATTATCTTTGTAATAATTCACTTAACTCATCGACTACGGACGTACTAGGCCACTACGCCGTAGTCTCCAGACGATACAGGGGAATCCAATCCATTGGATCTGCCTGTCCTCAGTTACTATGTACCTATAGTCCCTCATCCATCTAATATCCCAAAGACCGTATATCGAGAATGGTGTTATCGGACCTATATGGTTTCTACTCGAGTCTCGCTCTAATCGGATTTTCCCAGAGAACTCTTTCTCTCTCAACTCGAATGACCCTAGCTAGAGATTTGTTTGAGCAAGAACACATAGGATATTCCTCTCATGACACCGAGAGTGGATGATCCTCTATCGACACTCAATAGCCCTCGTAAGGTCGACTACCACTCCCAATAACCAGGTGTACTAGATCTAGGACAACCAAACCTATAAGTCTAGTATCAAAGAGTGGAGCATTCATACAGGACATCCTTAGTGACTCAAGTCTAAGGAACAGATACACCACTAGGACTATGGATTCACTGTCTGACAATAAGGCATCATTAACCATCCAGCATTCCCTAAGCGGATCAATCAGTGAACTCAATCTCCAATGAGCACCTGTACTGTATCCATAGTGTCCCTACATGAGCAGCTATGAGACCAGCTGCATCCATCATATGGACGGGTATATAGCACACCAATCTGTCCGGTTATCACGATGTCCCTCTCGAGTAACCTATGACCGGGATTATTTAGGATTTGTGTTTAAAGGTGAATCGATCTCATTATTGTGATCTCATCACGTTCCGATTCCCATTACACAAATCCAAGGACATCACAATATATATATGCATATATGGAATAGTTATAAAGTGATATATGTCAAAATATAATAAGCAAAAAGATTCTGTATCAAGTTACAAGTACCATCACTCACGTGATTGGCTTGTTGGGCACCTATGACTAGCAATCTCCCACTTGACATAAAGCCAATCACCTATGTGTCTCAATCCCATTAGACCCCTGTGACGCTCAAAGACAATCTGAGACAACGACTTTGTCAATGGATCTACAATGTTATCTTCGGATGGAACTCTTTCCACTACTACATCTCCTCGGGTTATGATCTCTTTGATAAGCTGGAACCTCCTCAGAACACTTCTGATAAGACCCAGGTTCCCTTATTTGAGTAATCGCCCCATAGTTGTCGCAATATAAGGAAGTCGACTTCTCTCTATCCGGCACAACTCCTAAATCTGTGATGAACTTCTTCAACCAGACTCCCTCCTTTCCTACATTTGATGCAGCAATGTACTCCGCCCCTGTGGTTGAGTCAGAAGTAGTATCTTGCTTGGAACTCTTCCAGCACACTGCTCCTCCATTCAAGGTGTACACATACCCTGAATTCGACTTGCTATCATCGACATCAGACTGAAAACTTGAGTCTGTGTAGCCTTCAGCCTTAAGGCTATTACCTCCATATACTTGTAAAAGATCCTTAGTCCTTCTCAAGTACTTAAGGATATACTTTACTGCATTCCAATGCTCCAAGTCTGGATTCGCCTGATACCTGCTCGTGACACTCAGAGCATGCGCTATATCAGGCCTAGTACATAGCATGGCATACATGACAGACCCTATTGCTGAGGCATAAGGTATCATATCCATGTTCGCCCTTTCTTTTGGGGACATACTCGTAGAAAGCGATATCCTATGTCTCATCGGTATGAGACCTCTCTTGGAATTTTTCATGCCAAACTATTTTGACAATGGTTTCTATGTATTTGGACTTGGACAAGCCAAGCATCCTCTTGGATCTATCTCTATATATTCTAATCCCCAAGATATAGGATGCTTCCCCTAAGTCCTTCATGGAGAAGTGTCTAGATAACTAAGTCTTTACTATAGATAGCATTCCTACGTCATTCCCAATGATCAGGATGTCATCCATATATAACACCAAAAAGGTAATAGCGCTCCCACTTACCTTCCTGTACACACAAGGCTCATCTTCGTTCTTAACAAAGTCATAAGATCTGATTGCCTCATCAAATCTTATGTTCCAACTTTGGGAAGCTTGCTTTAGTCCATAAATGGATCTAAGCAACCTACACACCTTATCTGGGTAGTTCTTGGACACGAATCCCTTAGGTTGCATCATATACACCTCCTCCTCGAGGTTCCCATTGAGGAATGTAGTTTTCACATCCATCTGCCAGATCTCATAATCATAGTGTGCTACAATAGCCAATAGAATTCTGATGGAATTTAGCATTGCTATGGGTGAGAAGGTTTCGTCGTAGTCAACACCTTGCCTTTGACGATACCCCTTAGCCACTAGCCTTGTTTTATAGGTCTCTATCTTTCCATCTACTCCGATCTTTTTCTTAAAGATCCACTTGCAACCGATGGGTACTATACCTTCAGGCACATCAACTAGGTTCCAAACCTTGTTGGAGTACATAGAATCCATCTCAGAATTCATGACTTCTTGCCACTTCCCAGAGTCTATACTCATAATAGGCTCCTCGTAGGTCTGAGAATCAATATCCTCAACATCATCTCCTCTAATATGTCCCACATATCTCTCAGGAGGATGGGATACTCTATCAGACCTATGTAAAGTTAAAACTTGTGTATTAGGTACCTAAACAGACTCGGGCTGTAGAGTGGTGCTTGAGCTTGGTTCTCCAACCTCACTCAACTCTATCATTCTCCCACTATCTCCACCAAGAATATATTCCTTCTTAAGAAACACTGCTCTCTTAGCTACAAAGATCTTTTGGTCCTCGAGATGATAGAAATAATATCCATAAAGTTTCTTTGGGGAATCCTACAAATTTGCATCGCTCTGTCCTTGATTCTAACTTATCGGGGTTGTATCTTTTAACGTGGGTAGGGTAGCCCCAAATCTTAACAACCTTAAGATCAAGCTTCTTTCCTTTCCATATCTCATATGGTGTAGACACTACCGATTTAGTTGGAACTCTGTTCAGAAGGTAAGCTACGATTTCTAGGGCATATCCCTAGAATGAGATGAGTAGGTCAACGAAACTCATCATGGACCGTACCATATCTAACAACGTACGATTCCTCCTTCCAGAGACACCATTGAGCTGAGGTGTATAAGGAGGTGTCCATTGGGATAATATCTCATGGTCCTTGAGGAACTGAGTAAACTCTGTACTTAAGTACTCACCTCCTCGATCTGATCGAAGAGTTTTGATACTCTTTCCAGTCTAGTTCTCCACCTCATTCTTATACTCTTTGAATTTCTCAAAAGCCTCGGATTTGTACTTCATTAAGTACACATATCCATACCTTGAGAAATCATCAATAAAGGTAATGAAGTAGGAGTAACCACCAATGGCATGAGTTGATATGGGTCCACATACATTCACTATGTATGAGTTCCAACAGCTCAGTGGCTCTCTCTCGAGTTCTACTAAATGAAGAGTTAGTCAGTTTTCCACGAAGGCAGGGCTCGCAAGTTACATATGATACATAGTTAAATGGATCTAGATATCTATCATTTAGCAACTTTTGAATCATTCTCTCATGGATGTGACCTAACCTACAATGCCATAGGTATGCACTGTTCACCTCATCTAGTTTCCTCTTAGACACACCTACATTCATGATATGTGGAGTAGTGTCTAGCATAAATAAACCTTTATGCAATATTCCTCTCACCAATCTCCCCTCGGCTTTGCTAGAATTTATAATAAATTATAGATGTGATAAGCAATACTGGTATCTAATACCAATGCACTATCACAAAAATCTGACAATTGGAGATTAATCATGAATGTACCTGAAGCTTCTCCAAGCTTCTATTTCGCCCTTTCTACAAAGTACTCTTTACAGTTCCTCTTCCAATGCCTATCTTTACACCATAGTGGAAGTGTTGGGAAATCTTGGGGGCGACATCATATGCGCAACGGAAGAACAAGAAAACAAAATCCCCGATTCCTAAAAGGATGTTCGTCGTCGTGCGAAGATTGGTGCACAAAATCCGCGAAACTTAAAACTATGTATAGAGTAGATTGTGTTACCTGGGGAGATCGTATATCCCTGTTTCCTTACAGATCCTTAGGAGAGGGTGAAGGAGGTCAAGCGTCCTCCACTCTAGCGGTGATCTACACAGTAGGGTTGCGACGACGCTCCTCAAAACTCCAGGCCTGCTCTGAGGTGGAGAGGGAGAGGAGAATAGGAAAGGCAAGCAAAGGCTCTAGCCCATGAGGCTCTGAATCCCTCCTATTTATAGAGGTCCCCTGTCAAACTCTAATGGGTCCTCCCCTAGTGGGTATTGGATCTGCATCCAATAAGACAAGGGCTCTATCGGATATCTCATATCCGAACCTCTACTCATCGCAATGCCTACCATATGTGTGTGACCCACTAGTCCCAATATCGAGCTGGCCGTGAGTCATACCTATCAGAACTCCTACTAACTCAATGAATTATTATCTCTATAATAATTCACTCGACTCATCGACTACGGACGTACTAGGCCACTACGCCATAGTCCCCAGACGATACAGGGGAATCCAATCCATTGGACCTGTCTGTCCTCAGTTACCGTATACCTATAGTCCCTTATCCATCTAATATCTCAGAGATCGTATATCGAGCATGGTGCTGTCAGACCCATACGGTTTCTACTCGAGTCTCGCTCTAATCGGATTCTCCTGGAGAACTCTTTCTCTCTCAACCCGAATGACCCTGGCCAGGGATTTGTCTGAGCAAGAACAAATGGGATATTCCTCTCATGACGCCGAGAGTGGATGATCCTCTATCGACACTCAATAGCCCTCGTAAGGTCGACTACCACTCCCAATGACCAGCTGTACTAGATCTGGGACAGCCAAACCTATAAGTCTGGTATCAAAGAGTGGAGCACTCATACAGGACATCCTTGGTGTCTCAAGTCTAAGAACCAGATATACCACTAGGACTACGGAATCGCTGTCTGACAATAAGGCATCATCAACCATCCAGCATTCCATAAGCGGATCAATCAGTGAACTCATTCTCCAATGAGCACCTGTACTGTATCCCTAGTATCCCTACACGAGCAGCTATGAGACCAGCTGCATCCATCATATGGACGGGTATACAGCACACTAGTCTGTTCGGTTATCACGATGTCCCTCTCGAGTAATCTATGACCAGGATTATTTAGGATATGTGTTTAAAGGTGAATCGATCTCATTATCGTGATCTCATCACGATCCGATTCCCATTGCACAAATCCAAGGACATCACAATATATGTATGCATTTATGCAATAGTTATAAAGTGATATGTGCCAAAATATAATAAGCAAAAAGATTCTGTATCAAGTCACACGTGCCATCACTCACGTGATTGGCTTTCTGGGCACCTATGATTAACAATCTCCCACTTGACCTAAAGCCAATCACCTATGTGTCTGATCCCCATCAGACCCCTGTGACGCTCAATGACAATCTGAGACAATGGCTTTGTTAGTGGATCTGCAATGTTATCTTCGGATGGAACTCTTTCCACTACTACATCTCCTCGGGTTACGATCTCTCTGATAAGGTGGAACCTCCTCAGAACATGCTTAGATTTCTGATGAGACCTAGGTTCCTTTGCTTGAGCAATCGCCCCGTTGTTGTCGCAATATAGGGAGATCCGCACCTCGCTACCCAGCACGACTCCCAAATCTGTAATGAACTTCTTCAACCAGACTCCCTCCTTTGCTGCATCTGATGCAGCAATGTACTCCACCTCTATGGTCGAGTCAGCAGTGGTATCTTGCTTGGAACTCTTCCAGCACACTACTCCTCCATTCAAGGTGTACACATACCCTGAATTCGACTTGCTATCATCGACATCAGACTGAAAAATTGAGTCAGTGTAGCCTTCAACCTTAAGGCTATTATCTCCATATACTAGTAAAAGATCCTTAGTCCTTCTCAAGTACTTAAAGATACACTTTACTGCTTTCCAATGCTCCAAGCCGGGATCCGCCTGATACTTGCTCATGACACTCAGAGCATGCGCTATATCATACCTAGTACATAGCACGGCATACATAATAGACCCTATTGCTGAGGCATAAGGTATCATATTCATGTTCGCCCTTTCTTCTGGAGTCTTTGGGGACATACTCATAGAAAGCGATATCCCATGTCTCATCGGTATGAGACCTCTCTTGGAATTTTCCATGCCAAACCTTTTGACAATGGTTTCTATGTACCTAGACTGGGACAAGCCAAGCATCCTCTTGGATCTATCTTTATAGATTCTAATCCCCAAGATACAGGATGCTTCCCCTAAGTCCTTCATGGAGAAGTGTCTAGATAACCAAGCCTTTACTGTAGATAGCATTCCTACGTCATTCCCAATGATCAGGATGTCATCCACATATAACACCAAAAAGGTGATAACGCTCCCACTTACCTTTCTGTACACACAAGGCTCATCTTCGTTCTTAACGAAGTCATAAGATCTGATTGCCTCATCAAATCTTATGTTCTAACTTCGGGAAGCTTGCTTTAGTCCATAAATGGATCTAAGCAACCTACACACCTTATCTGGGCAGTTCTTGGATACAAATCCCTCAGATTGCAACATATACACCTCCTCCTCGAGGTTTCCATTGAGGAATGCAGTTTTCAAATCCATCTGCCAGATCTCATAATCATAGTGTGCTGCAATAGCCAATAGAATTCTGATGGATTTTAGTATTGCTACGGGTGAGAAGGTTTCGTCGTAATCAACACCTTTCCTTTGACGATATCCCTTAGCCACTAGCCTTGCTTTATAGGTCTCTACCTTTCCATCTACTCCGATCTTTTTCTTAAAGATCCACTTGCAACCGATGGGTACAATACCTTCGGGCGCATCTACTAGGTTCTAAACCTTATTGGAGTACATAGAATCCATCTCAGAATTCATGGCTTCTTGCCACTTCCTGGAGTCTATACTCATAATAGCTTCCTCGTAGGTCTGAGGATCAATATCCTTAACATCCTCTCCTCTAATATGTCCCACATATCTCTCAGGAGGATGGGATACTCTATCAGACCTGCGTAAAGTTGAAATTTGTGTATTAGGTACCTGAACAGACTCGGGCTGTAGAGTGGTGCTTGAGCTTGGTTCTCCAACCTCGCTCAACTCTATCATTTTCCCACTATCTCCGCCAAGAATGTGTTCCTTCTCAAGGAACACTGCTCTCTTAGCTACAAAGACCTTTTGGTCCTCGAGATGATAGAAATAATACCCACAAGTTTCCTTGGGGTATCCCACAAATTTGCATCACTCTATCCTTGATTCTAACTTATCGGGGTTGTGTCTTTTAACATGTGTAGGGTAGCCCCAAATCTTAACAACCTTAAGATCAGGCTTCTTCTCTTTCCATATCTCATGTGGTGTAGACACTACCGACTTAGTTGGAGCTCTATTCATAAGGTAAGCTGCGGTTTCTAGGGTATATCCCTAGAATGAGATAGGTAGGTCAACGAAACTCATCATGGTCCGTACCATATCTAATAACGTACGATTTCTCCTTTCAGAGACACCATTGAGCTAAGGTGTATAAGGAGGTGTCTATTGGGATAATACCCCATGGTCCTTGAGGAACTAAGTAAATTCTGTACTTAAGTACTCACCTCCTCGATCTGATTGAAGAGTTTTGATACTCTTTCCAGTCTGGTTCTCCACCTCATTCTTATACTCTCTGAATTTTTTAAAAGCCTCGAACTTATACTTCATTAAGTACACATATCCATACCTTAAGAAATCATCAGTAAAGGTAATGAAGTAGGTGTAACCACCAAAGACGAGTTGACATGGGTCCACATACAACACTATGTATGAGTTCCAATAGCTCAGTGGCTCTCTCTCCAGTTCCACTAAATAGAGAGTTGGTCAGTTTTCTACGAAGGCAAGGCTCACAAGTTGCATATAACTCATAGTCAAATGGATTTAGATATCAATCATTTAGCAACTTTTGAATCATTCCCTCATGGATGTGACCTAGCCTACAATGCCATAGGTATGCACTGTTCACCTCATCTCGTTTCCTTTTAAACACTTACATTCATAATATGTGGAGTAGTGTCTAGCATAAACAAACCTTTATGCAATATTCCTCTCGCCAATCTCCCCTCGGCTTTGCTAGAATTTACAATAAATTGCAGATGTGATAAGCAATACTGGTGTCCAATACCAATGCACTATTATAAAAATCTAACAATTAGAGATTGATCATGAATGTACCTGAAGCTTCTCCAAGCTTCTATTTCGCCCTCTCTACAAGGTACTCTTTGTAGTTCCTCTTCCAGTGCCCATCTTTGCCATAGTGAAAGCACTGGCATTTGTCCTTTGTTGGGTCTTTCTTAGCAACCTTTGCTTTACCTGGTCTGCCCTTGCCCTTTCCCTTCTTAAGGGACCTTTCTGCTTTCCTTTTCTTTTTAGACTCACCAGTGTAGAGAACTGGCTTCTCTTTCTTAATAGTACTCTTTGCCTTCCTCAACATATTGAGGAGCTCTGGGAGAGTCACCTCAAGCTTGTTCATATTAAAATTCATTATGAACTGTGAAAAGGAATCTGGTAGGGACTGAAGCACAATGTCCACACACAAGTTATCCTCTAGGACCATTCCTATACCTGTGAGTTTCTCTATCCACTCAATCATCTTTAGGACATGGTTCTGAACCGGTGTCCCCTCAGTCATCCTAGCGCGGAAGAGGCTCTTGGATATCTTATATCGCTGAGTCCTTCCCTGTTCCTCAAACAATTTACGGACATGTAGGAGAATGGATCTGGCATCCATCTTTTCATGTTGTCTCTGTAACTTAGGAGTCATAGAGCCCACATATAGCACTGTGCAAGAGTGGAGTCATCAATGTACTTCACGTAGCGAGCGATCTCATCCTCGTTTGCCCCTTCTTCGGGCATAGGCATCACTGTATCAAGGACGTACACAATTTTCTCCATTGTGAGAACAATTCTCAAGTTACGGAGCCAATCCGTATAATTTGGACCAATGAGGCGGTTGACATCAAGTATGCCACGTAAGGGATTTTGCAAGAAATAAACTATCAAGATATGGACTTCTATCTTAATATGCTCCCACTATTTTACTAACGAGTCACGCGACACCCTCAACACGTGAAACGGAAGTCTCCGGCAGACTTCTAGTGGGGATCAGGATCCAATCAGCGTCTTAGTATAGCCTCGAGGGACTCGACCAATCACACTATGCCTAAAAGGTAGGCAACTCTTACCGATCACAACTCCTTGTGATTCCCGTCTTGTTCGGCCTCCGAATCACCATGGCATCGAGGGACTCGACCAACCATGATTCTCGGTTAAGTCAACACATTCGTTACAAGATGAGTCTGATTTGATGATATACCCTCGAGGGACTCGACCAAGCATACCATTCCCTCAGGTCACCGGTGACATCTCTATGTCGTAAGCAAGATAGCGAATCACGATATTGTTAGGATCGGAGCGGCACTAAGAGGGGGGGTGAATTAGTGCAGCGGATTAAAACTTCGATTTTAATAAAATCTTTCGTACGTTAAGAACGAAACTTGAGAAATTTAACTTGAAGGCGTGTTCTTAAAGTTGCGCAGCAAGAGTAATAAGGAACTAAAGCAGTAAGAAGATTTGCAGTAATGTAAATGACAATAATAAAAAGCAAACCAGAGATTACGCCGATTTTTAGAGTGGTTCGGTCAAATGACCTACTCCACTTGCGAGGCCCCTCTTCGATGAGGCTCCCACCTTCCACTAGCAAGTCTCTTGAAATGGAAGGGTAAACACCCCTCTTACAACCTTTTACAAGCAGCTCAACCTCTTACAAATTTTCAATAAGAAAGAAGGAGGAGAACTCTCTAGCAAATTGAAAACAAGACTTGCTAAGACTTTCTAAGACTTTTCTCTCAATCAAAATGCTTCTCAAAAGTTGTAACCTCAGCTGAGATTTGAGGGGTATTTATAGGCCTCAAGAGGATTCAAATTTTGGGCTCCAAAATTTAAATTCTCTTAGGGTTCCCGGTGCTGGCGGTTCCACCGCCCAGCCAGGCGGTGCCACCGCCCAGCACTCAGGTGCTGGGCGGTGCAACCGCCCAGCCAAGGAGGTGTCACCGCCCAGCACTCGGGTGCTGGGCGGTTTCACCGCCCAGCCAGGCGGTGCCACTGCCTGGCTCTCCAATTCATTTGTTTGGCTTAATTTTAGCCCAAACCAAATCTGACTTTGGGCCTAGTTGGCCCCTAACCAGGATATAGGATTATTTCTTAATCCTAATCCTAATTACAGGTGAACTACATAACACAAAAAAAACATCCTAAGCAAGTTTTTTAACCGCGAACGTCGAGTCTTGTTCTGGCGAGCTTTCCGACGAACTTTCTGCCGACAGGCTTCTAGCAAGCTCCCGAACTTGTGATGACTTTAATGAGTAGCCGAGCCTTCTCGGTGATCTCCCTGAACCTCCGACGATCTCTTCGGCGAACTTTCGAAAATTCCGACAGGTTCCCGATTTCTTCTCGGTTGGTTCTGGCAGCATCTCCGACGATTCTTCGGACTCTTAAACGTCCATCGAACTTGACTCCGGTATTCTCGCTTTGTGTTTTCTGGTTATCGTAGTTAATCCTGCACACTTAACTCAATAATATGGATTAGATCAAATAACCCATCAATTGATTTTATCATCAAAATCCGAGATTCAACAATCTCTCCCTTTTTGATGATGACAATCAATTGATGACGGAGTTAAACGTAACTCCCCCTATCTATATGCCATATTATGAGAAGATAAAACACTTGAATTTCATCATTGAATTCAAGTATAAACCGATAAGCTCTAACCGTAGAACTTATCGTTATTCTCATTAAGCATAATGTAAATGCAAAACTTTGATGAAAATCTTTTTCAAGTCGAAAGATAAGAGACAAATTTTACTATGACAAGAGATAAAGATTTTCAACTTGAATTGCATGATTATACATTTTAGACATGCATTCAATATGATCAATCAATCTTACGATATTTTCAAGGATTTTGCAAGGCATATAAGATAATCATCGATCGATCACTTTTCTCAAGGATTTTGCAATTCATATTTTGTCATGCTATTAAGAATGATATAAGTCATCACTTTTCTCCCCCTTTGTCATCAACAAAAAGGAAAGTGAGACTTGAAGCACATATTTTGTCATACAACGATTTTATCATTGAAAATTAAGTATGCAAAAATATTTACGCAGAGTTCATTTTAGAGGAAAATTCAGCATGCATTCATATTATCTAATCTCTTCTTTCTATGAATAACAGAAATTGTAGATTTATAAGAGAGAGATTGGGATATAAAAAAAAAAATTCAAGTAGTAATTTCACGAAGTCAAGATCATAATTCGAATACAAACTCATTCAAATCGTCAAATTAATGAAAATCTCAACATTACTTTTTAATCATCACATAAGGCATTTAAAGAATTTTTGAAACATAGGAGAATGATTAATTTAAGCATACAATGTTTCAATCAAATTCAAGTCATGAATGCCAATACTTTCATATTTGTAAGTATCAATTCATGAATGCCAAAAGATATTATTTGTGATTCCAATTTTGCAAGATCAAGATTATGATTTAGATAAAACTTATTTAAATCAAATCGCTAACTTGAAATTCATAATCAAGTCATCAAAGTCGATTTCGAGATTTCACAACATGTCATATGGAATTTGAAGGAGAATGAGAGACGGAAAGAAGATGAAAAACTTTACGGAAAATCCAATCAAACAAGTTTATTGTTTAGGGACAATTTAACATACCTAATTCCCTTCTAATGAATTCAAATTGGTCTTCATTCAAGGCTTTTGTGAATATATCTACTAATTGATGCTTTGTGTCAATGAATTCTAGAACAACATTATTGTTAAGGACATGATCGCGTATGAAATGATGCCTAACGTCGATGTGCTTAGTTCTAGAATGCTGAATTGGATTTTTAGTAAGACATATGGCACTAGTATTATCACATTTTATGGGAATATTTTTAAAGTGAATTCCATAGTCTTCTAATGTATTTTTCATCCAAATGACTTGTGCACAACATGCACTTGCAGCAATGTATTCGGCTTCCGCCGTAGATAGTGCAACTGAATTTTGTTTCTTGGAAGTCCAAGAAACAAGTGCATGTCCTAAAAATTGGCATGTTCCGGATGTACTTTTTCTATCTATCCTACATCCGCCAAAATCGGCATCTGCATAAGCTATTAGATCGAATTTTTCAGATTTTGGATACCACAATCCTAAATTTGGAGTTCCTTTAAGATACCTAAATATTCTTTTAACACTCTTAAGATGAGATAATTTAGGATTAGATTGAAACCTAGCGCAAAGTCCTACACTAAACATAATATCCGGTCTAGTCGTAGTGAGGTAGAGTAGACTACCTATCATTCCCCTATATGTTTTTTGATCGAAACTTTCACCATTTTCATCCATATCTAACTTAGTCGCAGTACTTATAGGGGTGTTTATTGCTTTTGAATTATCCATGTTAAATCGTTTTAACAATTCTAATGTATATTTGGGTTGGTTAAGAAATATACCATCACTAAGTTGTTTGATTTGTAATCCCAAAAAGAAAGTTAATTCACCCATTAAACTCATTTCAAATTCAAGACTCATATATTTGGCAAATGATTCACATAGTGATTCATCCGAAGAGCCAAACACAATATAGTCAACATAAATTTGCACAATAAGAAAATTATTTTCAAAATGTTTAATAAACAATGTAGTATCAACCTTGCCTTTGGTAAAATTATTTAAAATAAGAAAGGAACTAAGCCTTTCATACCAAGCTCTAGGAGCTTGTTTTAAGCCATAGAGAGCTTTAGTCAATTTGAATACATGATTAGGAAGAAGAGAATTTTCAAATCTGGGAGGTTGTTCGACAAATACTTCTTCGGAAATAAAACCATTCAAGAAAGCACTTTTAACATCCATTTGAAATAGTTTAAAATTATTACTACTAGCATAGGCAAGGAGCATCCTTATGGCTTCTAATCGAGCCACGGGAGCGAAGGTTTCTTCGTAATCGATACCTTCTTCTTGGTTGAAACCTTTGGCCACTAATCTAGCCTTGTTTCTAACCACGATACCATTTTCGTCTTGCTTGTTTCTAAAGACCCACTTAGTACCTATGACTAAGTGGTCACTTGGTCTAGGAACAAGCTTCCATACCTCATTCCTCTCAAATTGGTTCAATTCTTCTTGCATTGCAATGATCCAAAAATCATCTTTTAAGGCTTCGTCAATGCATTTAGGTTCAATTTGAGAAAGGAAAGCGGCGTTAGCACAGAAATTTTTGAAAGAAGAACGAGTTTGAACCCCTTTTGATGTATCTCCTATAATTTGCTCTTTTGGATGAGCATCTACATACTTCCATTCTTTTGGTAAAGAAATTTCGGAAGAAGATGCATTCAAATGGCTATTTTGAGGAGAGGGTTCATTTAAATTCAAATTATCAAAACCAAGATCATCATCAAAATCATTTTTCTTTAAATCAAAAATTTCATTAAAAACTACATGAATAGACTCTTCAATTACTAAAGTTCTTTTATTAAAAACCCGAAAAGCTTTAGAAACGGAAGAGTAACCAAGAAAGATGCCTTCATCGGATTTAGCATCAAATTTTCCTAAAGCATCCCTTTCATTTAAAATAAAGCATTTACAACCAAAAACTTTAAAATAGGAGATGTTTGGTTTTTTGTTATTCCATAATTCATAGGGAGTTTTGGATAAGGATGGTCTTATTAGAACTCTATTCATGATGTAGCAAGCCGTATTTACGGCTTCGGCCCAAAAGTACTTAGGTAAACTATGTTCATTCAACATAGTTCTTGCCATTTCTTGTAGGTTTCTATTTTTCCTTTCAACTACTCCATTTTGTTGAGGATTTCTTAGAGTTGAGAAGTTGTGATTGTACCCATTACTTTCGCAAAAATTTTGAAAGTCACGATTTTGGAATTCACCACCGTGATCACTCCGAATTGATGAAATCATGAAGCCTTTTTCGTTTTGAGTGAGTTTACAAAATTTAGAGAAACACTTGAAGCAATCACTTTTGTGAGCTAAGAAATAAGTCCAAGTGTATCTAGAGTAGTCATCCACAATCACAAAAGCATATTTGCTTCCACCTAGACTTGTTGTATCAATTGGTCCAAATAAGTCCAAATGGATCAATTGTAATGGTCTAGTAGTGCTAATTTGATTTTTTGGTTTGAAGCTTGTTTTTATTTGTTTGCCTAGTTGACATGCATCGCATACTTTGTCCTTAATAAACTTTATATTTGGAATTCCTCGTACTAATTCTTGAGATGAGATCTTAGATATTGTTTTCATGCTTGCATGGCCTAATCTCCTATGCCAAAGCCAAGCATCATCATTTACGGCGGAGAAGCACATTTCATTACTTAGTTCATCAAGATTGATGGTATAGACATTATTTTGTTTTAAAGCAATCATAGTCATGTTATGATTTGGTTTTTCAATAATGCACATATTTGATTCAAATCTAACGATGTAACCTTTATCGCATAGTTGACTAATACTCAAGAGATTATGTTTCAATCCATCAACTAGTAAGACATCATCAATGGAAAAATTAAATTTGTTACCAATAGTTCCCTTGCTAATGATTTTGCCCTTGTTGTTGTCTCCGAAGGTAACGTACACTTCTTCTTTGCTAGTGAGCATAGAGAAATGAGATGGATTTCCAGTCATATGTCTTGAGCATCCATTATCGAGATACCATCTCTTGCTCCTAGCTTGTGGGTTTGTCTACAAAAGAGGATGATTTTTAGGTACCCATTTGATTTTGGGTGCCTCAAAAATTGACCCACTAACTTTGTTATTTATGATTGAATTCTTTATAGTTCCTTTAGGAACCCATATTAATTTTTGTGAACTAATTTTCTTAAATGGGCATTTGTAGGCAATGTGTCCGGATTTGCAACAAAAGTTGCATTTCATATAAGAGGAAACATGTAATGTAGGTCCTTTTATGAAAGTGGTAGGATTTTGATGTAATCCTTTTACAAATCCAATTCCATTTCTATTTGCGATGTGACCCTTGTGCGCAAGGATCATATCTAATCCTTTGCTACCAACCTTAAACTTGTTTAAGGTTTCCTTAAGAAGCAAATTTTCATTTTTTATTACTTCTAAGTACTCACACTTAGAGCATGGAGGAGTTTGAAGACTATCAAACTTATCTTGTCGCAAAGCATGCTCTTTCTTTAAGATACTTAACTTCTTGCTAACAGTTCTACATTCATCAAATAATTCATGAAAAGCGATAGATAGTTCTTCAAAAGATAAATCTTCATTAAATAAATCACATACCTCTTCTCCTAACGCCATTAGCGCGTAATGAGCAACTTGCTCGGTGTTGGACTCCTCTTCTTCGGATGCGCTTGAATCATCCCACGTTGCCTTGAACGCCTTCTTCTTTGATGTCCTCTTTTTGGCTTGAGGACAATCGTTCTTGTAGTGTCCCGGTTTTTTGCATTCATAGCAAATCACTTGGTCCTTCTTTTGTTCAGATTTATTTTTTTACATTATTTTTAAGTTTGTTCTTTCTTAAATATTTTTTAAATTTTTGAGTCAAAAGTGCAATGTCATTGTCACTGTCCTCATCACTTGATGTTCCTTTCAAGTGGTCTTCTTGTGATTTGAGTGCAATATCCTTCCTGTTCTTTGGAAGGGGGTTCTCGAGCTCGTCATGAGCTTGACATGTCATTTCGTAGGTCATTAGAGACCCAATGAGTTCTTCAAGAGGGAATGCTTTAAGGTCTTTGGCCTCTTGAATGGCCGTAACTTTTGGATCCCAACTTTTAGGGAGGGATCTTAAGATTTTAGTTACTAGTTCAAAGTTAGTAAAATCTTTACCAAAAGCTTTGAGTCCATTGATGACATCCGTAAACCGGGTGTACATGTCTCCGATGGACTCACTTGGTTTCATTCGGAAAAGTTCGTAAGAGTGCACAATGATGTTGATTTTGGACTCTTTCACTCGGCTAGTGCCTTCATGAGTGACCTCAAGAGTTCTCCAAATATCAAAAGCCGAATCACACATTGAAACACGATTAAATTCGTTTTTGTCTAATGCACAAAACAAGGCATTCATAGCCTTTGCATTTAAAGCAAATACCTTCTTCTCCGATTCATTCCATTCGCTCATCGGAAGAGAAGATTTTTGAAATCCATTCTCGACAATAGACCAAAGCTCAAAGTCCATAGAAATGAGGAAGATTCTAATGCGAGTCTTCCAATATGTGTAATCCGACCCATTAAACAAAGGTGGTCGTGCAATAGAATGGCCCTCTTGCATGCCGGAGTAAGCCATCTCTCTTGGGTATTAAACCAAATATGAGAGATAACCTTGCTCTGATACCACTTGTTAGGATCGGAGTGGCACTAAGAGGGGGGGTGAATTAGTGCAGCGGATTAAAACTTCGATTTTAATAAAATCTTTCGTACGTTAAGAACGAAACTTGAGAAATTTAACTTGAAGGCGTGTTCTTAAAGTTGCGCAGCAAGAGTAATAAGGAACTAAAGCAGTAAGAAGATTTGCAGTAATGTAAATGACAATAATAAAAAGCAAACCAGAGATTACGCCGATTTTTAGAGTGGTTCGGTCAAATGACCTACTCCACTTGCGAGGCCCCTCTTCGATGAGGCTCCCACCTTCCACTAGCAAGTCTCTTGAAATGGAAGGGTAAACACCCCTCTTACAACCTTTTACAAGCAGCTCAACCTCTTACAAATTTTCAATAAGAAAGAAGGAGGAGAACTCTCTAGCAAATTGAAAACAAGACTTGCTAAGACTTTCTAAGACTTTTCTCTCAATCAAAATGCTTCTCAAAAGTTGTAACCTCAGCTGAGATTTGAGGGGTATTTATAGGCCTCAAGAGGATTCAAATTTTGGGCTCCAAAATTTGAATTCTCTTAGGGTTCCCGGTGCTGGCGGTTCCACCGCCCAGCCAGGCGGTGCCACCGCCCAGCGCTCGGGTGCTGGGCGGTGCAACCGCCCAGCCAAGGAGGTGTCACCGCCCAGCCAGGCGGTGCCATTGCCTGGCTCTCCAATTCATTTGTTTGGCTTAATTTTAGCCCAAACCAAATCTGACTTTGGGCCCAGTTGGCCCCTAACCAGGATATAGGATTATTTCTTAATCCTAATCCTAATTACAGGTGAACTACATAACACAAAAAAAACATCCTAAGCAAGTTTTTTAACCGCGAACGTCGAGTCTTGTTCTGGCGAGCTTTCCGACGAACTTTCTGCCGACGGGCTTCTAGCAAGCTCCCGAACTTGTGATGACTTTAATGAGTAGCCGAGCCTTCTCGGTGATCTCCGTGAACCTCCGACGATCTCTTCGGCGAACTTCCAAAAATTCCGATAGGTTCCCGATTTCTTCTCGGTTGGTTCTGGTAGCATCTCCGACGATTCTTCGGACTCTTAAACGTCCATCGAACTTGACTCCGGTATTCTCGCTTTGTGTTTTCTGGTTATCATAGTTAATCCTGCACACTTAACTCAATAATATGGATTAGATCAAATAACCCATCAATTGATTTTATCATCAAAATCCGAGATTCAACAGATATAGGTGAGTCTCGAGGGACTCGACCAACTCAACCTATACCGGGAATCGGTTCCTCCTTATAACGATAGAAGGCCACGTGGGTCAATCTAATTGCCTCATGTTTACCGACTTAATATTATCGAGAGATGTTTCTATGATTTGGTCTCCTAATATGACATGTCACACATATACATATTTAATATATATCTACATCGCATGCAAATATATATACATATCTAGTATGTGTATAAGCAATCATACCAGATGATCATGGACCACAACCTAATATAATTAGGCCCGAGCCAGTAGGCCTAATCACTCACATCAAAATCTATGTGTGCAACGGTGCATCTCCATGCGTTATGATCATCCATCTCGTCCTCATCGGTTCCGTCGACATTTTGATGCATCTTGATGCATCAAGATCGTCTGTCTCGTGGGTCCCGCTATCGCATCCACGCTCCCGCTACGCCTCCTCATGTAATTACAACTTAATCATAGACACGCAGACCCGATAATAAATGAGAAATATAATGGAGGCTCGCAAACCTTAATAATAATAATTACAAGTACACACATTATACGGTCCATGATCATCCGTCCACACATCATACATCACATGTATAAATAATCATTATCATGTAGGACTACTAGATAATAATAAAAATAATAATCAACTAAACCTTTTAATTAATTAATATTTTCTGAAATCAGGGACATGTAGGGAATTTCTCAATTCCTAAGGGTATTTTTATAATTTGGATAAAAGACAAAAACTGGAATTTCCTAAATTCACAGGGGCAAAACTATCCTTTTGCCCAAAACCCTAATTCCCTCTTACTGTTGCCGCCGCCGCCACCCTGCTGGCGGCGGCCTGTGCGGCGGGGCGAGGGCGATGCCCTCGCCTGCAGGCGGCACGCCCGCTGGCGGCGCTGCCGCTGCAGGTGGGCGCCCCCCGCGGGCGGTTCTGTCGATGGGGCAACGCCCGTAGGCGGTGCTGTCCCGCGGGAGCAGTGGCGGCAAGCGGCGCTGCCCTACGGTGCCTCACCCCGCGGGAGAAGCGACCGCAGGCGCCTCAGCCCGCGGGCTGCTAGCCCCGCCGGACGCAAGCTTACTGCAAGCAGGCCGCCGACCGACTGCTGCAGACGCAACCCCTGTGCTGCCTGCCTTCGGCTGCGCTGCACGCACGTAGATCGAGGGCAGCAACTATTGCTGCACTTTCTTGTTTTTGCGTCAACAATTTTGGCGTCAAAATTCTTCCTAAATACAACACACACAGTTCAAAACCAATCATTCGCACGAACAACCTGGCTCTGATACCACTGTTGGGAAATCTTGGGGGCGACATCACATGCACAGCAGAAGAACAAGAAAACAAAATCCCCGATTCCCAAAAGGATGTTCGTCGTCGTGTGAAGATTGGTGCGCATAATCCGCGAAACTTAAAACTGCGTATAGAGTAGATTGTGTTACCTAGGGAGATCGTATATCCCTGTTTCCTTGCAGATCCTTAGGAGAGGGTCAAGGAGGTCAAGCGTCCTCCTCTCTAGCGGTGATCCACACAGCAGGGTTGCGACGACGCTCCTCAAAACTCCAGGCCTGCTCTGAGGTGGAGAGGGAGAGGAGAATAGGAAAGGCAAGCAAAGGCTCTAGCCCATGAGGCTCTGAATCCCTCCTATTTATAGAGGTCCCTTGTCAAACCCTAATGGGTCCTCCCCTAGTGGGTATTGGATCTGCATCCAATAAGACAAAGGCTCCGTCAGATATCTCATATCCGAACCTCTACTCATCGCAATGCCTACCATATGTGTGTGACCCTCTAGGCCCAATATCGAGCTGGTCATGAGTCATACCTGTCAGAACTCCTTCTAACTCAGTGAATTATTATCTCTGTAATAATTCAGTCGACTCATCGACTACGGACGTACTAGGACACTACGCCGTAGTCCCTAGAGGATACCGGGGAATCCAATCCATTGGACCTGTCTGTCCTTAGTTACCGTGTACCTATAGTCCCTCATCTATCTAATATCCCAGAGACCGTATATGGAGCATGGTGTTGTCAGACCCATACGGTTTCTACTCGAGTCTCGCTCTAATCGGATTCTCCCGGAGAACTCTTTCTCTCTCAACCCGAATGACCCTGGCCAGGGATTTGTCTGAGCAAAACACATGGGATATTCCTCTCATGACGCCAAGAGTGGATGATCCTCTATCGACACTCAATAGCCCTCGTAAGGTTGATTACCACTCCCAATGACCAGCTGTACTAGATCTGGGAAAGCCAAACCTATAAGTCTGGTATCAAAGAGTGGAGCACTCATACAGGACATCCTTGGTATCTCAAGTCTAAGGACCAGATACACCACTAGGACTACGGAATCGCTGTCTGACAATAAGGCATCATCAACCATCCAGCATTCCATAAGCGGATCAATCAGTAAACTCATTCTCCAATGAGCACCAGTACTGTATCCCTAATGTCCCTACACGAGCAGCTATGAGACCAGCTGCATCCATCATATGGACGAGTATACAGCACACCAGTCTATCCGGTTATCACGATATCCCTCTCGAGTAACCTATGACCAGGATTATTTAGGATATGTGTTTAAAGTTGAATCGATCTCATTATCGTGATCTCATTACGATCCGATTCCCATTGCACAAATCCAAGGACATCAAAATATATGTATACATTTATGCAATAGTTATAAAGTGATATACGCCAAAATATAATAAGCAAAAAGATTCTGTATCAAGTCACATATATCATCACTCACGTGATTGGAATGCTGGGCACCTATGACTAGCAATCTCCCACTTGACCTAAAGCCAATCACCTATGTGTCTGATCCCCATCAGACCCCTATGACGATCAAAGACAAAATGAGACAACGGCTTTGTCAGTGGATCTACAATGTTATCTTCAGATGGAACTCTTTCCCCTGCTACATCTCCTTGGGTTACGATCTCTCTGATAAGTTGGAACCTCCTCAGAACACTTCTGATGAGACCCGAGTTCCCTTATTTGAGTAATCGTCCCATAGTTGTCACCATATAAGGAAGTCGACTTCTTGCTATCCGGAACGACTCCCAAATCTGTGATGAATATCTTCAACTAGACTCCCTCCTTTGCTGCATCTGATGCAGCAATGTACTCCGCCTTTGTGGTCGGGTCAGCAGTAGTATCTTGCTTGAAACTCTTCTGGCACACTGCTCCTCCATTCAAGGTGTACACTTACCCTGAATTCGACTTGCTATCATCGACATCAGACTGAAAACTTGAGTCTGTGTAGCCTTCAACCTTAAGGCTATTGCCTCTATAGTAAAAGATCCTTAGTCCTTCTCAAGTACTTAAGGATACACTTTACTGCTTTCCAGTGCTCCAAGCTTGGATCCGCTTGATACCTGCGCGTGACACTCAGAGCATGCGCTATATCAGGCCTAGTACATAGCATGATATACATGATAGACCCTATTATTGAGGCATAAGGTATTATATCCATGTTCGCCCTTTCTTCTGGAGTCTTTGGGGACATACTCGTAGAAAGCGATATCCCATGTCTCATCGGTATGAGACCTCTCTTGGAATTTTCCATGCCAAACTTTTTGACAATGGTTTCTATGTACCTGGACTGGGATAAGCCATGCATCCTCTTGGATCTATCTCTATAGATTCTAATCCCCAAGATATAGGATGCTTCCCCTAAGTCCTTTATGTAGAAGTGTCTAGATAACCTAGCCTTTACTATGGATAGCATTCCTACGTAATTCCCAATGATGAGGATGTCATCCACATATAACACCAAAAAAGGTGATAGCGCTCCCACTTACCTTCCTGTACACACAAGGCTCATCTTCGTTCTTAACGAAGTCATAAGATCTGATTGCCTCATCAAATCTTATGTTCCAACTTCGGGAAGTTTGCTTTAGTCCATAAATGGATCTAAGCAACCTACACACCTTATCTGGGCAGTTCTTGGACATGAATCCCTCAGGTTACATCATATACACCTCCTTCTCGAGGTTCACATTGAGGAATACGATTTTCACATCCATCTGCTAGATATCATAATCATAGTGTGCTGCAATAGCCAATAGAATTCTGTTGGATTTTAGCATTGCTACGGGTGAGAATGTTTCGTCGTAGTCAACACCTTGCCTTTGACGATACCCCTTAGCCACTAGTCTTGCTTTATAGGGGTCTCTACCTTTCCATCTACTCTGATCTTTTTCTTAAAGATCCACTTGCAACCAATGGGTACAATACCTTCGGGCGCATCAACCAAGTTCCAAACCTTATTGGAGTACATAGAATCTATCTCAGAATTCATGGCTTCTTGCCACTTCCCGGAGTCTATACTCATAATAGCCTCCTCGTAAGTTTGAGGATCAATATCCTCAACATCTTCTCCTCTAATATGTCCCACATATCTCTCAAGAGGATGGGATACTCTATCAGACCTGCGTAAAGTTGAAACTTGTGTATTAGGTACCTGAACAGACTAGGGCTGTAGAGTGGTGCTTGAGCTTGGTTCTCCAACCTCGCTCAACTCTATCATTCTCCCACTGTCTCCGCCGAGAATGTGTTCCTTCTCAAGGAACACTACTCTCTTAGCTACAAAGACCTTTTGGTCATCGAGATGATAGAAATAATACCCACAAGTTTCCTTGGGGTATCCCACAAATTTGCATCGCTCTATCCTTGATTCTAACTTATCGCGATTGTGTCTCTTAACATGGGCAGGGCAGCCCCAAATCTTAACAACCTTAAGATCAGGCTTCTTCCCTTTCCATATCTCATATGGTGTAGACACTACTGACTTAGTTGGAACTCTGTTCAGAAGGTAAGCTGCGGTTTCTCGGGCATATCCCTAGAATGAGATGGGTAGGTCAGCGAAACTCATCATGGACTGTACCATATCTAATAACGTATGATTTCTTCTTTCAGAGACACCATTGAGCTGAGGTGTATAAGGAGGTGTCCATTTTGATAATATCCCATGGTCCTTGAGGAACTGAGTAAACTCTGTACTTAAGTACTCACCTCCTCGATTTGATCGAAGAGTTGTGATACTCTTTCCAGTCTGGTTCTCCACATCATTCTTATACTCTCTGAATTTCTCAAAGGCCTCGGACTTGTACTTCATTAAGTACATATATCCATACCTTGAAAAATCATCAGTAAATGTAATGAAGTAGAGTAACCTCCAATGGCATGAGTTGACATGGGTCCACATACTTCACTATGTATGAGTTCCAACAGCTCAGTGGCTCTCTCTCGAGTTCCACTAAATTGAGAGTTGGTTAGTTTTTCATGAAGGCAAGGCTCACAAGTTGCATATGACACATAGTCGAATGGATCTAGATATCAATCATTTAGCAACTTTTGAATCATTCCCTCATGGATGTGACCTAGCCTACAATGCCATAGGTATGCACTGTTCACCTCATCTCGTTTCCTTTTAGACACTTACATTCATAATATGTGGAGTAGTGTCTAGCATAAACAAACCTTTATGCAATATTCCTCTCGTCAATCTCCCCTCGGCTTTGCTAGAATTTACAATAAATTGTAGATGTGATAAGCAATACTGGTATCCAATACCAATGAACTATCACAAAAATCTGACAATTGGAGATTGATCATGAATGTACCTGAAACTTCTCCAAGCTTCTATTTCGCCATTTCTACAAGGTACTCTTTGTAGTTCCTATTCCAGTGCCCATCTTTACCATAGTGGAAGCACTGGCCTTTGTCCTTTGTTGGGTCTTTCTTAGCAACCTTTGCTTTACCTGGTTTGCCCTTGCCCTTTCCTTTCTTAAGGGACCTTTCTACTTTCCTTTTCTTTTTGGTCTCAACAGTGTAGAGAACTGGCTTCTCTTTCTTAATAGTACTCTCTGCCTCCCTCAACATATTGAGGAGCTTTGGGAGAGTCACCTCAAGCTTGTTCATATTAAAATTCATTATGAACTGTGAAAAAAGAATCTGGTAGGGACTGAAGCACAATGTCCACACACAAGTTATCCTCTAGGACCATTCCTAGACCTGTGAGTTTCTCTATCCACTCAACCATCTTTAGGACATGGTTCTGAACCGGTGTCCCCTCAGTCATCCTAGTGCGAAAGAGGCTCTTAGATATCTCATATCGTTGAGTCTTTTCCTGTTCCTCAAACAATTTGTGGACATGTAGGACAATGGATCTGGTATCCATCTTTTCATGTTGTCTCTGTAACTCAGGAGTCATAGAGCCCAACATATAGCACTAAGCAAGAGTGGAGTCATCAATGTACTTTACGTAGCGAGCAATCTCATCCTCGCTTGCCCCTTCTTCGGCCGTAGGCATCACTGTATCAAGGACGTACACGATTTTCTCCGTTGTGAGAACAATTCTCAAGTTACGGAGCCAATCCGTATAATTTGGACCAATGAGGCGGTTGACATCAAGTATGCCACGTAAGGGATTTGAAAGCGACATTTTCTGAAAATAAAGATGCAGCAGAAATGAATAACATGCAGATTTTGCAAGAAATAAACTATCAAGATATGAACTTCTATCTTAATATGCTCCCACTATTTTACTAACGAGTCACGCGACACTCTCAGCACGTGAAACGAAAGTCTCCTGCAGACTTCTAGTGGGGATCAGGATCCAATCAGCGTCTTAGTGTAACCTCGAGGGTCTCGACCAATCACACTAAGCCTAAAAGGTAGGCAACTCTTGCCGATCACAACTCCTTGTGATTCCCGTCCTGTTCGGCCTCCGAATCACCATGGCCTCGAGAGACTCGACCAACCATGATGCTCGGTTAAGTCAACACCTTCGTTACAAGATGAGTCTGATTTGATGATATACCCTCGAGGGACTCGACAAGTATACCTTGCCCTCAGGTCACTTGTGACATCTCTATGTCGTAAGCAAGATAGCGAATCGCGCTATAGGTGAGTCTCGAGGGACTCGACCAACTCAACCTACACCGGGAATCGATTCCTACTTATAACGATGGAAGGCCACGTGGGTCAATCTAATTGCCTCACGTTTACCGACTTAATATTATCGAGAGATGTTTCTATGATTTGGTTTCCTAATATGACATGTCACACATATACATATTTAATATATATCTACATCGCATGCAAATATATATACATATCTAGTATGTGTATAAGCAATCACACCAGATGATCATGGACCACAACCTAATATGATTAGGCCCGAGCCAGTAGGCCTAATCACTTACATCAAGATCTATGTGTGCAACGGTGCATCTTCATGCCCTGTGATCGTCCATCTCATCCTCGTCGGTTCCGTCCATATCTTGATGCATCTTCATACATCACGATCGTCCGTCTCGTGGGTCCCGCTATCGCATCCACGCTCTCGCTGCGCCTCCTCATGTGATTACAACTTAACCATAGGCATGCAGGCCCGACAATAAACGAGAAATATAATGGAGGCTCGCAGACCTCAATAATAATAATCACAAATATACACATCACACGGTCCATGATCATCTGTCCACACATCATACATCACATTTATAAATAATCATCATCATGTAAGACTACTAGATAATAATAAAAATAATAATCAACTAAACCTTTTAATTAATTAATATTTTCTAAAATCAGGGACATGTAGGGAATTTCTGAATTTATTGGGGTATTTTCGTAATTTGGACAAAAGACAGAAACTGGAATTCCTCAAATTTGGAGAGGTAAAACTGTCTTTTGCCCAAAAAACCCTAATGCCCTACTACCCTTTGCTGTTGTCGCCGCCGCCGCCACCCTGCTGGCGGCGGCCTGTGCGGCGATGGGCGGGGCGCTACACTAGCCTGCGGCCGGCACGCCCGCTGGTGGCGCTGCCGCTGCAGGTGGGCGCCCCCGCGGGCGTCGCCGCCTCGGCGGGCAGTTCTCCCGGCGAGGCAACGCCCGCAGGTGGTGCTGCCCCTGCAGGTTGGCGCCCCTACGGGCGCCGCCGCCTCCGCGGGCGGTTCTGCCCGCGAGGCAGCGCCCGCAGGCGGTGCTGCCTCGCTGGCGGCCGCCCCTGCGGGGTTTTTGCCCGTGGGAGCAGCGGTCACAGGCGCCGCTGCCCTGCGGTGCCTCAGCCCGTGCTGCTGCCCCGCGGCGCCTTTGCCCGCGGGCTGTCAGCCCCGTCGGCCGCAAGCCTGCTGCAAGTAGACCGCCGGCCGGCTGTTGTAGGCACAGCGCTTGTGCATGCGCCGGCGCTGTGCTGCCTGGCTACGATTGCGGCTGCGGCTGCGGCTGCAGGTGGCTGCAGGCATGCAGATCGAGGGCAGCAACTGTTGCTGCCCTTCCTCGCTTTTGCGTCAACGATTTGACGTCAAAATTCTTCCTAAACACAACACACGCAGTTCAAAACCAATCATTCGCACAAACAACCTGGCTCTGATACCACTGTTGGGAAATCATGGGGGCGACATCACATGCGCAGCGGAAGAACAAGAAAACAAAATCCCCGATTCCCAAAGAGATGTTCGTTGTTGTGCGAAGATTGGTGCGCAAAATCCGCGAAACTTAAAACTGCGTATATAGTAGGTTGTGTTATCTAGGGAGATCGTATATCCCTGTTTCCTTGCAGATCCTTAGGAGAGGGTGAAGGAGGTCAAGAGTCCTCCTCGTGATCCACACAGCAGGGTTGCGACGACGCTCCGGTGATCCACACAGCAAGGTTGCGACGACGCTCCTCAAAACTCCAGGCCTGCTCTGAGGTGAAGAGGAAGAGGAGAACAGGTGGAGAGGAAGAGGAGAATAGGAAAGGCAAGCAAAGGCTCTAGCCTATGAGGCTCTGAATCCTTCCTATTTATAGAGATCCCCTGTCAAACCCTAATGGGTCCTCCCCTAATGGGTATTGGATCTGCATCCAATAAGACAAGGGCTCCGTCGGATATCTCATATTTGAACCTCTACTCATCGTAATGCCTACCATATGTGTGTGACCCTCTAGGCCTAATATCGAGCTGGCCGTGAGTCATACCCGTCAGAACTCCTTCTAACTCAGTGAATTATTATCTCTGTAATAATTCACTTGACTCATCGACTACGGAAGTACTAAGCCACTACGTCATAGTCCCCAAACGATACAGGGGAATCCAATCCATTGGACCTGTCTGTCCTCAGTTACCATATACCTATAATCCCTCATCCATCTAATATCCCAGAGACCGTATATGGAGCATGGTATTGTCAGACCCATACAGTTTCTACTCGAGTATCGCTCTAATCGGATTCTCCCGGAGAACTCTTTCTCTCTCAACCCGAATGACCCTGGCCAGGGATTTGTCTGAGTAAGAACACATTGGATATTCCTCTCGTGACGCCGAGAGTGGATGATCCTCTATCGACACTCAATAGCCCTCGTAAGGTCGACTACCACTCCCAATGACCAGTTGTACTAGATCTGGGACAGCCAAACCTATAAGTCTGGTATCAAAGAGTGGAGCACTTATACAGGATATCCTTGGTGTCTCAAGTCTAAGGACCAGATACACCACTAGGACTATGGAATCATTGTCTGACAATAAGGCATCATCAACCATCCAGCATTCCGTAAGCGGATTAATCAGTGAACTCATTCTCCAATGAGCACCAGTACTGTATCCCTAGTGTCCCTACACGAGCAGCTATGAGACCAGCTGCATCCATCATATGGACGGGTATACAGCACACCAGTCTATCCGGTTATCACAATATCTCTCTCGAGTAACCTATGACCGGGATTATTTAGGATATGTGTTTAAAGGTGAATCGATCTCATTATCATGATCTCATCACGATCCGATTCCCATTGCACAAATCCAACGACATCACAATATATGTATGCATTTATGCAATATAAAGTGATATACGCCAAAATATAATAAGCAAAAAGATTCTGTATCAAGTCACACGTGTCATCACTCACTTGATTGGCTTGTTGGGCACCTATGACTAGTAGTGCGGAGTACCATCAGACAACACCACCCCAGCTCTCGGGACGGGACATATGGAACAACTTCTTAGTACAGTTCTGACTTGGTGTGTGATTTTAGCTGTGATGTGTCTTGGGCCCAAAATACGGTGTATCACTTCTCCCCTCCCCTCCAAGGCATGTCGTCGGGTCCTTAAAGGGTCGGGTAGCATGCCTGGGTCGGAGTGAGGCTGATCGCTTATAAGGGGAAGCTGGATTGACTCGTCATGGGGCGATTTAGAGGGGCGACGCCCCTTGCTTTAGGCAGGATTGACTCTGCTGATCGGGAGGTTGGGGCCTGACGAGGCGAGACCGACATGTCGTAGGTCAGATAACCGGTTTGGCGTGGCTCGGAGTTACGGCCACCGAGTTTGCAAGTCGGTGAGTGAGCTAGAGCGGCTCGGTTAGAGACTTGACGAGCTGCGAGTCGGGGTCGACGTGGAGCGATTTGGACAATGGACTAGGTTGGCGAGGTGTGGCTCGAACGTTGGACTAACCGAGAGGCGATTAGCCGCGAGGCGGGGTTCGGGCGTTGGATCGACAGAGATGCGACTTGGGCATTAGATTGGCCGCAAGGCATGGCTCAGGCATTGGATCAGCCAAGATGCAACTCGGGCATTAGATTGGCTGCGAGGCATGATTTGGGAGCTTGGACTTGTGGGCCGAGTGACTAAACTCGGGCTCAAATTTTGGTGCTGGCGGTTTTCAAGTCGGCAGCGAGCTGGAGCGACTCGGGCAAGAGCAAAACCTATGAGCTGAGTGACTATACTCATGCTTAGGTTTTGGGGCCAACGGGTCGCAAGTCGGGAGCGAGCTGGAGCAACTCGAGCAGGACCCGAACCTATGAGCCGAGTGACTATACTCGGGCTCAGGTTTTGGGGCCGGTGGGTAACAAGTTGGGAGCAAGCTGGAACGACCCGGGCAGGAGCCGAATCTGTGAGCCGAGTGACTATACTCGGGCTCAGGTTTTAGTGTAGAGCGAAATGCCAATTTTTGCCCGAACACTATCCTGCCACATGGCGAGCCAGGCGAAGCGACACGGGACATGGCGGGAAACTTTTGCTTTGAATGGCCTTTGGAGGGCGCTTTTGGGTGATGGGATGCCTCTAGTGGGAGCTTCGAGGTGGGCGAATTTGGCGGATTCGAGGGGTTGTGATGGGTCTTAAATGCTGTGACTGTTTCTCTCCTCAGGAAGCCCCAATCACCGCCTTGCAGTGGGGCAACCCACCTTTTATAAACCCCTTTTGGAGCGGTTGCCGTCGCCTTTGCCATTTTGCTTCAGTCCTTCGTCCCACGCCTCGGCTTCTTTCTTGCAACTTTGAGGTCAGGATGTCTCCGTCTTCATCCTTGTCTTCCTCTTCCTCTTCATCTTCATCTCCATCTCCTTCACCTTCTTCCTTTGGGAGTTCACGGGATGAGGTAGTCAGTGTGTCATTGGGTAGTGCCTCCTCAGAGGCCTCCGAGAGTTCTGCCGTGCTTGAGGCTCTCAAGTCGTGGCATGATGTGGACTTGATGGTGACCAAGGACCTTTTGAGTGTGCTCTGGGATCGCTATCGTATCCCGGAGTGTTACGGCTTCCACGCCCCTCGGACTGGGCAGTGGCCGTATAATCGATTTCCCGATGGGTTTGGGTTGACTATGGGGGCACTTAAGACGGGGCAGCGGCTCCCAGTGCACCCTGTCATTGGGGACTGCCTTCGTTTCTAGGGGATCTCACCATCTCAGGTGTCGCCAAACTCATGGTGCTATCTGGTGGCCTTCATATGGGAGTGTCAGGAGGCTAGGATCAAGCCATCCCGAGCCCTCTTTTTGGCCTGCTTTCGCTTATACAGTGGGCAAGGCGGGTATTACTTGACCACCTGTAATGGTTTCAAGATCAGCCATGCACCTTCCAACAACAAAGGTTAGAAGAAGTATTTCTTCTTTGTTAGTTGTAGTAAATAGTGGGGCTTTAGCACTGGGTGGGCCTTCCAGACCATCGATAATGCCTCCCCGTTGCTCTTTGACGGAGAAACAGTGGTCGTGGATCGAGTGAGGGGTATCATGTCCTCTTCTCAAGCAATTAAGGAGATGATCGAGGAGTGGATGGTCGAAGCAAAGCTGAGCCCCGCCACCGGGGGTATAGCCATTCGCATATGATGGCTCATCCTCTCGTCCCGAACTATTGCTTTCTTGTATGCCAAGGTGTGTAGATGTGCTTTGGCTCTCCTTTCCTCGAGGAGATCTAAGTTTGCTCGGAGGCCCTTCTCGGAGTCTCCTTGTTCGTAATTGGAGGTGTGTAGGGTCGAGAACATCATCTCGGGCGGAAGGACCACTTTGGTCCCGAACGCTAGGCTGAACGGAGACTCCCTCGAGGCGGTTTTGGGAGTCGTTCGCATTGCCCACAAGATGCTGGGAAGCTCGTCCACCCAGGATTCATGCGCACTTGAGATCCTCCTTTTGCGGCCTTTCAGAATCACCTGATTCATCAATTCAGTCTGGCCATTGGTTTGCGGGTGCGCGACCGAGCTGAACTTTGTTAGGATCGGAGCGGCACTAAGAGGGGGGGGTGAATTAGTGCAGCGGATTAAAACTTTGATTTTAACAAAATCTTTCGTACGTTAAGAACGAAACTTGAAAAGTTTAACTTGAAGGCGTATTCTTAAAGTTGCGCAGCAAGAGTAATAAGGAACTAAAGCAGTAAGAAGATTTGCAGTAATGTAAATGACAATAATAAAATGCAAACCAGAGATTACGCCGATTTTTAGAGTGGTTCGGTCAAATGACCTACTCCACTTGCGAGGCCCCTCTTCGATGAGGCTCCCACCTTCCACTAGCAAGTCTCTTGAAATGGAAGGGTAAACACCCCTCTTACAACCTTTTACAAGCAGCTCAACCTCTTACAAATTTTCAATAAAAAAGAAGGAGGAGAACTCTCTAGCAAATTGAAAACAAGACTTGCTAAAACTTTCCAAGACTTTTCTCTCGATCAAAATGCTTCACAAAAGTTGTAACCTCAGCTGAGATTTGAGGGGTATTTATAGGCCTCAAAAGGATTCAAATTTTGGGCTCCAAAATTTGAATTCTCTTAGGGTTCCCGGTGCTGGAGGTTCCACCGCCCAGCCAGGCGGTGCCACCGCCCAGCGCTCGGGTGCTGGACGGTGCAACCGCCCAGCCAAGGAGGTGTCACCGCCCAGCACTCGGGTGCTGGGCGGTTTCACCGCCCAGCCAGGCGGTGCCACCGCCTGGCTCTCCAATTCATTTGTTTGGCTTAATTTTAGCCCAAACCAAATCTGACTTTGGGCCCAGTTGGCCCCTAACCAGGATATAGGATTATCTCTTAATCCTAATCCTAATTACAGGTGAACTACATAACACAAAAAAAACATCCTAAGCAAGTTTTTTAACCGCGAACGTCGAGTCTTGTTCCGGCGAGCTTTCCGACGAACTTCTTCCGACGGACTCCCTGCAAGCTCCCAATCTTTGTGATGACTTTAACGAGTAGCCGAGCCTTCTTGGCGATCTCCGTGAGCCTCCGACGATTTCTTCGGCGAACTTCCGACACGTTCCCGATTTCTTCTCGGATGGTTCCGGCAGCATCTCCGATGATTCTTCGGTCTCTTAAACGTCCATCGAGCTCGACTCTGGTATCTTTGCTTTATGTTTTCTGGTTATCGTAGTTAATCCTGCACATTTAACTCAATAATATGGATTAGATCAATTAACCCACCAATTGATTATATCATCAAAATCCGAGATTCAACAAACTTCAGCTGGATCCCGTATAACTAGCAATAGACTTTGAATTTAGCATTGTTGAATTGAGCTCCATTGTCAACAATGAGAGCTGTCGGGATCCCGAACCAGGTGATGATGTTCTTCCATGTGTAGCTTTGGACTTGCTTCTCGATAATGGAGGCCAAGGGTTTGGCTTCAACCCACTTCGTGAAGTAGTCGACCCCAACTATAAGAAAGCGCTGTTGTTTCGATGCTGGAGGGAAAGGTCCAAGGAAATTAAGCCCCTATTGGGTAAAGGGCTAGGCCGTGTCTATTGGGGTAAGAGGAATTGCCGGCTAGTGTGGCAGTCTTGCATGCCTTTGTCATTGAGGGCACTGATGCATGTATGACATGGTGTCCCGATGCATAGTTGGCCAGTAGTACCCTTGTCAGAGAGTCTTGAAGGCCAACGTTTGCCCCCCGATGTGCTCCCCACAGATCCCCTCATGGAGCTCGGTGAGGACCATCTCAGCTTCTAATGGCGCGAGGCAGCGTAAGAGAGGTTGAGAGAAGGCCCTTCAATACAGCCTTCCACCGTTGACACAGTACCAGGCTTAGGTTCACCTCAACCATCTCGTAGCCTTCGGGTCATTGAGCTCCTTTCCACCCATTTTGAAGTGGAGGATCTCCTCCATCTAGCTTGGTGGTACATTCATTTCGGCGACCTCGTATGGCATCACTGTCGATGTTGTTAAAGACTCAATCGCTGGAGCCAACGCCGAGCTGTGGGCGGAGGTTGATCTGGCCAGCGCATCGGCCCGCATGTTTTGTGCCCTAGGTATTCTAGCGATTAAGAGGCGGCTGAAGCGGTGAGCGAGCTGCTTTGCCTCCATCAGGTACAACGCCATTGTCAGGTCTCGAGTTTCGTAGCTCCCATTGACATGTCCCGTCACCAGCTAGGAGTCGCTAAAGACTTCGAGGTTGTCTACATGCATCTTTAAAGTGAGGCACAGGCCATGAAGTAGTGCCTCATACTCGGCCACGTTGTTGGTGGCTCGGAATTGCAACTGGAGCAACCTCTTGTAGGTTTCTCCTAACGGACCTTTGAAGATAAGCCCAATCCTGGCCACTCCGGTAGTGGACGAGCCATCCACATACTGGGTCCACGTGTTCTTGCTATTCTGCTGCTCCATAGCATGGTCTTTAGGAGTTAGCTCAGAAATAAAGTCAGCCTGTACCTGAGCTTTGATGGCGGTCATGGGGGAGTACTGAATATCGAATTCGCTAAGCTCGACTGACTACCACAACATGCGACTTGATGCATTAAAGTTGGAAAGAATCTATTGTAGTGGTTGGTTAGTGATTATTTTGATCGTGTGGGCTTGGAAGTAGGCCGCAGCTTTCGGGCCATCTTCATTAGAGCAAGGGTTAGCTTCTCGATTGGGGAGTACCACGCCTTGGGCCCGACGAGGATATGACTGACATAATATACGGGTTGCTACATTGGTGGTATCTCCCGAACTAACACCAAGCTAACTACTTGTGCCGAGACCGCCAAGTAGTTACCAAGGGTTTCGCCCGGCTCAAGCGAGGCGAGTTGGGGCAAGCGGGCAAGGCACACCTTCAACTTTTCAAAGGCTTCCTTGCACTCCGAGGTAAATGTAAAGTTGTCAGCTCATCGTAGAGCCTGGAAAAAAGGGAGGCACTTGTCGCCTGAATGTGACATGAACCTACTGAGCGCTGCCAACTTCTCGACGAGTCGCTGCACCTCCTTGACCGAGCGAGGGGAGTCCATCTCGGTTACGGCCCGCACAATTTCTGGGTTGGCATCTATCCCCCTTTGGTGAATGATAAAGCCAAGGAACCTCCCAGAGCTAACCCTGAAGACACACTTCGCGGGATTCAGACGCATGTTGAACCGTCTGAGCGTTTGGAACATTTTCGCCAGATCGGTCAGATGTGCACTCGTGGCCTTGCTCTTTATGATCATGTCATCCATGTATACTTCCATATTCCTCTCAAGTTGGTGCTTGAAAAATTTATCGACCATCCTTTGGTAAGTTGTCCTATCGTTTTTCAAGCCGAAGGGCATCACTTTGTAACAATACACCCCTCTGTTAGTGACAAAGGTAGTGTTCTCTTGATCCTGAGTTACCATCCGGATATTGTTGTAGCCCGAGAATGCGTCCATGAACATAAGGAGTTCATGGCCCGCGGTGGCGTCGACTAATTGGTCTATCCTAGGGAGCAAATAGTAGTCCTTGGGGCATGCCCGATTGAGATCGGTGTAATCAACACACATTCTTCAGCTTCCATTAGATTTCTTAATGAGGACTACATTCAACAGCCACCGAGGATATTAAACCTCAGTAATGAATCTGGCCCTTTTAAGGTGGTCGACCTCATCGTTGATTGCCTTTTGTCGGTCGGGGGTGAACTTCCTTGGTCTTTGTCTCACCAGCTGAGCCTCGGGGTCGATGTTAATCTGATGTTGGGCCACTTCTGGGTTGATCCCGGGCATTTGTTAGAACCCTTGCAGATTCTAAACTTGGGGTTGATCTCTTTAAGGGATCGGCCTCCTTGGAACTCTATAGGGGTTCCTCCCTCTAAGTTGCTACTCAAAGGCTGCAAAAAAGATTCATCTATTGCTTATCAAAAGAGGAGGAATACATGGCTATTTATAGAGTTTCTAAACCCTAACTCCTAATAGGACTCATACTCTAGACTCCTACTTCTAACCAACTCCTAATAGGACTTCTACTCAAGACTCCTATTCCTTTACAACTCCTAATTCTTCTCTAAGAAACAACCTCCTAACCCTAGCCGGCCTCTTCACCTCTTTAATAGGGGTCGGCTTGGGTAGGTTTTACATAAATGTCCCTCTCAATTAGGACTCTCCTAGCTAGAGTCCTAACAGACCTGCCCTCTTCAAATCAGCCTTGTCCTCGAGGCTGATGATTCATGAATTTTGGGAATTTGATCTTCAAGTCGTCATAGTTCTCCCAAGTGGCATCTTCTGTTAGTAGGTTCACCCACTGTTTTAGCACTTTAGTAGTGGGTCGTCGTCGTCGAGTCACGATCTATTGATCAATAATGGTACTTGGCTGGGTCTAGAGTTCTCCTTGGATAGTTATATTTGGCGGGTGGCTTTGGGCTGTCTCTAAGCACCTATTTATAACTTTTGTCTGGCCGTCGATTTGTGGGTGATATACCGTACTCCTTTTCAATTTAGTACCTTGCATATAGAATAACTTTGTCCAAAATTTGCTCGTGAAGATGCAAGTAGAATTTATCATAAGCACAATGCGTCCCTTATAGTGTAATTTTTTTGAGTCCCAATTGTAATGAGCCACGGAGCTTGGTGCTTCCTCTAAATTTTTTATAATCTTACTAGTCTCTGAATCTTCCTGCCATTCTATCTTAATATCCTTAAGGAAGTCGCTGGTCGGAAGTGAAACGGTCGAAACTTCAGCTTGCTCGGGTAGTTGCGAAAGCACATCTGCAAGAATATTCTCTTTCCCCTTTTTGTAAGTTATTTCATAATCAAATCCAAGAAGTTTTGTTACCCATTTTTGCTGCTCAGAGGATGATATCTTTCGCTCCAAAAAGTACTTGAAGCTTTTATGGTCGATTTTAATTTAAAATCGTCGACCAATCAAGTAGGGTCTCCACCTCATTGCTGCGCGCACAATGGCGAGCATCTCCTTATCATATATTGACTTATTTTGATGGGAGGGAGAAAATGTCTTACTAGTGTATATGAGTGGTCGACCATCTTGCATGAGAATAGCTCCAATTCCGACTCCAAATGCGTCAGCCTCAATAATGAAGGGTCGGTTGAAATATGGTAATGTTAGCACCGGCGTCGTCGTCATGGCTACCTTAAGTTTGTCGAAGGAAGCGAAGACTCTGTCCAACCATTGGAAGACATCTTTTTCTAGTAAGGAAGTAAGTGGTGCATTGATCTTTCCATAGTTTTTCATGAACTTGCGGTAGTAGCCTGTTAAACCTAGAAAGCCATGTAGCAATTTTATGTTTCTCGGGGTCGGCCAGTTTTTCATTGCTCCAATTTAGAAGGGGTCCATTGCCACACCTTCCTCTGATATGATATGCCCAAGATATTTCACTTTCTGTTAAAGAAAGCAAAAATTCGTAGTGGTTGTTGTGTGTTCAAAAGGTGGTTTTCGGTATGTCTTCTTCGCACGCTCGTATTTGATGATACCCGGATCAAAGGTCCAGTTTTGTAAAGATTTGTGCTCCCTTTCATCTAGCAATTCATCTACTATTGGAATAAGGTATTTGTCCTTGATGGTTATGCCATTGAGGGCTTGGTAATCAACACATATTCGCCTTGTTCCGTCCTTCTTGCGTACAAGTAGCACCGGTGAAGAATAAAGGTTGCAACTTGGCTGAATAACTCCTGTTTTGAGCATCTCTTTTACAATCCTTTCTATTTCATCCTTCTAGAGATGTGGATACTGATATGGCTGAGCATTTACTGAAGATTTGCTTGGAAGAATCGTTATACAATGATCATGCCGAAGGGTAAGAGGTAGGTTACGCGGTTCGTCAAATATATTTGAAACTTCAGCAAGCAAAGGAAGTAGATTTGGATCTTCAAATTCTATTGGCTCTCCCTTAGTTTACTGCTCAAGTTATACCAAAAAGCCGCTGCATGCTTTATGCAAAACCTTCTCTATTTATTGTGTGCAAATCGTTGTTATGTCGCCCCCACATTTCCCGTGCAATGTCACTTGTTTCTCCTTATTGTAAAATTTCATAATTAGTTTCATAAAATTCTAGGAAACATCACCTAATGTCATCAACCATTTAATTCTGAGCATGGCCTCATGAATGCAAGATTATTAGTAAAAAATACAAATTGCTAAAAAAGGAGCATGATAGTCTTACTTGTAATTTCGATAAGTTAAAAGCTGAATATCATGATAGTTTAGGTTCATACATAAAATGCCATGATCTAGAAACTCTCCAAAAGGAAAACTTGCTACTTAAGGACACCTTGAAGAAATTCGAGATTGGTAGCAAGTCCTTGAACATGATCCTTGCAAACAAGGGTCACGTTCCCAAAAGAAGTGGAATCGGATTTGTGAGAAGTCCTCACCAAAATCCAACCATCTTCATAAAAGGCCCCATCTTACATGTTCGACACCAAGACAAATGCAACTTTTGTTGCAAACTTGGACACAAAACGCATTATTGTCCATTCAAGAAAATTAGTCCAAACAAATTAATTTGGGTTCCTAAAGGAACCATGATAAATTCTATGCAACATGATAAACAATGTAGATCTATTTTTGAGGCATCCAAAAGCAAATGGGTACCTAAAAATCATCCTTTCTTGTAGAAACCTATACCATCGCAAGCTAGGAGCAAGAGATGGTACCTTGATAGTAGATGCTCAAGGCATATGACCGGGGATCCATCTTAATTCTCTAAGCTCACTAGCATAGACGTGTTGAATCTCGGATTTTGATTATGAAACTAATTGATTGTGTTTAGATGTTTAAAAGCATTTTGAGTGATGCAGGTCTACTCGATTAGGATTAGACAGTTGACACAGGAGGAATTGACGTTGCGCCGGAGGAGATCACGTTAGGATATTGGATGGCAGAAGACTTTGGACGTCGGGCATCGAGCCAAGAGCGGAATTGCGCCAAGGATATCGGGGTTGCAGAGGTCAACCGCCGATTGGGTAATAAGCCGCAAGAGAGGACGATGCGCTGAAGAATCAAACGAAGCGCTAACCAATAACGTGCCGGGCAACAGAATGTCAATTCGCATTGTAATAATTGTCTAGATCGGAGTAGAGTTTTGGCTTATGTGTGTAGGATTAACTATGATAATGACAAAGACATAAAGTGAAACAAAGTGTCGGAGTCAAGCGCAAAGGATTTGTTGTGAGTTCGAGAGTTCGACGAAAGTCCGAAGGTTCGTCGGGAATGCTGCCGGAACTAGCCGAGAATGAATAGGGAGCTTGCCGAAGGGTTTTTTGGAAGCTCGCCAGAAGGTTTGTTGGAAGTTCGCGGAGCTCACCGAGAAAGATCGGAGCTTGCTGAAGAAGCTCATTGGAACTCGCCAAGATCAAATCGTGAAGTTTAGGAGCTTGCCGGGAGTCCGTAGAATAGTTTCCGAGAGTTTATCGGAAGACCGTCGGAAGTTCGTCGGAAGATCGCTGGAAGAAGTATTGACTTACGGACTTTGTAATAGCTTAGAAAATGTCTTTAAATTTGTAGTTAGCACATTAATTAGGGTTAGGATTAGGTGTTAATCCTATAACCCAAGTAGGGGCCAATTGGGCCCGAGTTCGGACTGGTTTGGGCCAAGTTTGGAGCCCAACCAGTGAGCTGAATTGGCCTACGCGGTGGCACCGCCTAGACTGGGCGGTGGCACCGCCAGTCCACTATTAGTGTCAGATACTGATAGGCGGTGGCACCACCGGCCTCGGAAACCCAAGAGAATTCAAAATTTGGAGCCCAAATTTGAATCCTGTCGAGGTCTATAAATACCCCTCATTTCTCAGCAGAGAACACAACCTTTTGAAAAGCAATAGTTTGAGTTAAGAGCCTTAGAATAGTCTTTGCAAGCTTTGTTTTTCATATTGCCTAAGTGTTCACCTCCTTCCATCTTGTTGAAAAGAATTGTAAGAGTGTGAACCACTTGTAAAGGTTGTAAGAGGGGTATTAGTCCTTCCCCTACAAGAAATTTGCTAGTGGAAGTTGGAAGCCTCTTCGAAGAAGGCTTCGCAAGTGGATGTAGGTCATTTTGACCGAACCACTTTAAAAGCTGCTGCGTTATCTGGTTTGCATCCTACTCTTGCCATTTACATACTGTAAACTTCTCTACTTAGTTACTACGCTTCCATATGTTTCTAAGTTATCAAGCTTCTAAAATTGGTTTCCATTGATATTGCTTTTCATCGTACGAAATATTTGTCCAAAACCGAAGTTTTAATCCGCTGCACTAATTCACCCCCCCCTCTTAGTGCCGCTCCAATCCTAACAATTGGTATCAGAGCCCGGTATTTCTCATTTCGGATTTACACCCGAGAGAAATGACTCTTCATGGCTTTCAAGAGGGCTTTTCAATTTTTCGTCCACCGTTGTTTAACAGATTGGACTATACTTATTGGAAAACTCGAATAAGAGTTTTCTTGATTTCTATGAATTTGGATTTATGGAATATCATTGAAAACGGTTTTCAACTTCCCTCTAAACCAATGAACGAATGGTCGGATTTAGAGAAGAAGTATTTTTATTTAAACGCAAAGGCTATGAATGCCTTATTTTGCGCTTTGGACAAAAATGAGTTTAATCGGATTTCAATGTGCGAAACAACTTTTGATATTTGGCGAATACTTGAAATCACGCACGAGGGAACTAGTAGAGTCGAAGACTTGAAAGTTAACATTTTGTTGCATGATTTTGAGCTTTTTCAAATGCAACCAAGCGAGACTATATGGGACATGTATACCCGTTTCACGGATGTCATCAATAATCTAAGAGTTCTTGGTAAATCTTTTTTGAATTTTGATCTCATAAGCAAGATCTTAAGATCCCTTCCAAAAAGGTGGGATCCTAAAATAACCGCAATACAAGAAACAAAAGATTTAAATATTTTTCCACTTGAAGAACTAATTGGTTCGTTAATGACATATGAAATGGTGTACAAAACATATGATGAACATGATGAACAAAATCACCTTCCAAAGAATAGGAAGGATTTGGAACACTGGACAAATGAATACCACTTGAGTGATGACTCAAGTGATGAGGACAATGATGAACTTGAACTTCGAACACTAAATCTTAATAAGTTTATTAAATAAAAATCTAAAATAAACAATGAACTTGAATGGAGAAAGAGGCCAAAGAAGAGGAAGGCAACCAAGGATGAATCAAGAACTTCCAAAGGTGAAACGGCGAATTGGGCTTTGATAGGCTTCGACTACAAGGTAAGTAACTCAACTCTCTTGAATTATTTTGAAATTACTTAAAGTTTTTCATGAAGTGCTTAATTTAGATAATAGAATAGAAAATAAAAAATTGTTTTTCAAAAATCATATTATGTTTTTCTTTGTAGCATCTTTGAAAAATAAAAAATTTGATCATAAAAAGTATATTGTAAAAGTTTCATGCATGTTATGTTTTGAAATGTTGAATGATGCAATATTAGGGATGATAATATGATATGTGATAATGCTTTGGATTAATCCATACATATGTATGTTGATGATTTTATGTCATGCATGAGTTTTTGAAGTAAATGTTGATTTGAAACTCTCATTTTGGATTAACATGTTTTTGGTTGAATCATTTTTATGACGAATTAAGATGACATTCTCATGACATATTAAGATGACATAGTGCATGTACATCTATGTATGAATTTCTTGATAGTCTTTTGATGATAGATGTGATATCATGATGTTTTATTTTTGATGTGTTTGGTCTTGACGGTTTTATGACGAAACTTATGTTTTGATTTTAAATGATGATACATGTTTTCACAAAAAAACTTGAACACCCTCACATGAAATCAATTGTATGAAATGAAAATAAATTTTATATCCTATTGAGATTAATGAATTTATTTTACCATTCTTGTGAATCTCATGAAAATAAACATGATGAATATTTTGAAAATAAATGAGTGTCATGCATATTGATCATGCTTAATAAATTTCGAAATTATGCATGATGAATCTTGTGATTTATGGATTATTGATTTTTACCATAATGAAAGTGCCTTTTTAATCTTTGTTGTAATAAATCTTACACTTTCGGTTTTAAACATGATACATGTTTTTATTTGGTATAAGTGAAATAAAATCATATGAATTGAAACAACTAAAAAGAGGAAAATATTTTTTCCTTGAAAAATTATTTTTCTCTATCCTATTGATCTTGATGTTTATTATGATAAATCTATGTATACCATTTTGAATCTCTTGAAAGTAATGTTGAGATTTTGATGAATTTGACGATTTGAATTTAAATGAGATTGTATTCAAATTATGATCTTGATTTCTTGGATTTACTACTTGAGATTTTTTTTAATCACAATCTCTTCTTTGTACACCTACAATTTTTGTTATTTATAAAAAGAAGTGATTTGATAAAATGAATCATGTCTTTTGTAATTCAAGAGGTCTTATCTTTCATGACATGATGCCATTGGATTTATGGCTTGTATGCCTTGAAATAATTGAAATATTATGCACTATTTTGTTCTTTCCTTATTCTTTCTTGTTTACAATGATAAAATGGGAAAAAGTTATGATCATGCATGACAGGATGCAATTTGACAGATTAATGCCATGATGAATTGAAATGTTTATGATTTGCAATGATGCATACAATACTTGTGCTTTCTAATTATGATGTGATGTATTACATATGATGTAAATCATTTAAAATACTATGAGTTGTTGCTAAAATGATGTATTATAAATATTGATTTAATGTTTTGTATCATGAATACTCTAAATGATGAATGTTTGGTATCATGATCAAAATATTGATAAATAGTTAAAAATTTTAGTATCATGTATCATATCCTCATAATGTTGATCGATTTATTCAATATTATGCATGATGAGTTATAGTGATGATTGAAACAATGATTGAAATGATATGAATGATGATTTGGAATCATGTATATAATGATGAGTTTATATGTTTTGAAAATATATATGATGATTTAGTATTATGCATGCAATAATGATGCACACAATGATGAAATATTCATGATAAAATTATTATTTTGATATTCATGACTTGAATCTTCCTTTCTTTTTGTCAATGACAAAGAGAGAGAAAGAGTTGCTAATGTGCTATCTTGAATTGATGTAAAGGGTAATCTCAAAGATAAATTATCTACCTTGCACAAGTCAAGAAAATGTAAAAATTTGCTTACTTTCTTGCACATCTAAAGAAAAGATACAAATGTAACACTTGCCAAATTGTTTGCTTGCCTCATGTAAAACATGGTCCCTTGCTAGTTTGGTATTTTGCTAAGGAAGCAAAAATGACACTTCTCAAAAGAGAAGAAAGAGCTTACTTTCTTGAACATCTTTAATATGCTAGCTAGCATGATGCACAATTTGCTATCTTGAACATTACAAAGAAATACTATCATACACATTGTAAAGAAAAGCAAATATGCCAACTTGCACATCTTCAAATTTGCTAGCTTGTATGTAGTAAAACTTGCATATCGTAAAAGTTGCTAGCTTATAGAGAAGCAAAGAATTGCTATCTCGAAAGAAGCAAAAAATGCAAAACTTAGAAAAGTTGCAATATAATTGCTCTTGCCATGCTTTGTATCAAAAATAGGTTGATATCCTTAAAAGCATTGCATTAAATTTTTTAGTATTGCAATGTATCACATGTATTGCAAATTAAAATTTTTGAGACTATTATCATATCATGTTTAACAATTGATGTCTTTTATGACATGATTTCTTTGTATTTTTGTCTTGTATGTATTATGTGATGATTGAAATATTGATTGATGCAAATTCATAATTTATGTAAAAGTCTAAATCATTGGTTTCTCTCCTTTTCGGCAATGACATAGGAGGAGAAAGATTGCTAGCTCAAGGCAAATGTTGGCTAGCTTGTACTCTTCCCTTCTTTTCGACAAAAACAAAGGGGAGAAAGCTTTTGCTAGTGAGAACATACAAAGAAAAGCAAAGTGCAATCTTGCACAAGAAGCAAGTGTTGAATTGCCATGATTGAACTTAAGAATCTTGCTATGCTTTTGTGCTTATATATTGTGATGAAAATCTAGCTTTATGTTGCAAAAACTTGCATATCTTTTAAAATAGCTAGAGCTACTTCTCCTTTTTGTTGATAACATAGGGGGAGAAGTATATTGATGACTTTATGCATTGAATTGAATATTTTATATATATTTGCATGATGGTTTAAATATTTTTCATAACATGTGATGAATGTTACTTGGATTTGGGATAATCCAAGTGTTCTATCAATAGCATATTGATAGGGGGAGTTTAGTTAAACTCCGGGGAGTTAAGGTTAACTCCGTTAGTCATCAATTAGTTGTCATCATCAAAAAGGGGGAGATTGTTGAATCTCGAATTTTGATTATGAAACTAATTGATTGTGTTTAGATGTTTAAAAGCATTTTGAGTGATGCAGGTCTACTCAATCAGGATTAGACAGTTGACGCAGGAGGAATTGACGTTGCGCCGGAGGAGATCACGTTAGGATATTGGATGGCAGAAGACTTCGGACGTCAGGCATCAGGCCAAGAGCGGAATTATGCCAAGGATATCGGGGTTGCGGAGGTCAACCACCGATTAGGCAACAAGCTGCAAGAGAGGACGATGCATTGAAGAATCGGACGAAGCGCTAACTAATAATGTGCCGGGCAACAGAATGTCAATTTGCGTTGTAATAATTGTCTAGATCGGAGTAGAGTTTTGGCTTATGTGTGTAGGATTAACTACGATAACGATGAAGACATAAAGCGAAACAAAGTGTCAGAGTCAAGCGCAAAGGATTTGTTGCGAGTTCGAGAGTTCGACGGAAGTCCGAAGGTTCGTCGGGAATGCTGCCGGAACTAGCCGAGAATGAGTAGGGAGCTTGCCGAAGGGTTTTTTGGAAGCTCACCAGAAGGTTCGTTGGAAGTTCGCGGAGCTCACCGAGAAAGATTGGAGCTTGCCGAAGAAGCTCATTGGAACTTGCCAAGATCAAATCGTGAAGTCTAGGAGCTTGCCGGGAGTCCGTAGAATGGTTTCCGAGAGTTTATCGGAAGACCGTCGGAAGTTCGTCGGAAGATCGCCGGAAGAAGTCTTGAATTACGGACTTTGTAATAGCTTAGAAAATATCTTTAAATTCATAGTTAGCACGTTAATTAGGGTTAAAATTAGGAGTTAATCCTATAACCCAAGTAGGGGCCAATTGGGCCTGAGTTCGGACTGGTTTGGGCCAAGTTTGGAGCCCAACTAGTGAGCTGAATTGGCCTAGGCGGTGGCACCGCCTAGCACCCGAGAGCTAGGCGGTGGCACCGCTTGACTGGGCAGTGGCACCGCCAGTCCACTGTCAGTGTTAGACACTGACAGGTGGCACCGCCACTAACAAGCGGTGGCACCGCCGGCCTCGGAAACCCAAGAGAATTCAAAATTTGGAGCCCAAATTTGAATCCTCTCGAGGCCTATAAATACCCCTCATTTCTCAACAGAGAACACAACCTTTTGAAAAGCAATAGTTTGAGTTAAGAGCCTTAGAATAGTCTTTGCAAGCTTTGTTTTTCATATTGCCTAAGTGTTCACCTCCTTCCATCTTGTTGAAAAGAATTGTAAGAGTGTGAACCACTTGTAAAGGTTGTAAGAGGGGTATTAGTCCTTCCCCTATAAGAAATTTGCTAGTGGAAGTTGGAAGCCTCTTCGAAGAATGCTTCGCAAGTGGATGTAGGTCATTATGACCGAACCACTTTAAAAGCTGCTGCGTTATCTGGTTTGCATCCTACTCTTGCCATTTACATACTGCACACTTCTGTACTTAGTTACTACGCTTCCATACGTTTCTAAGTTATCAAGCTTCTAAAATCGGTTTCCATTGATATTGCTTTTCATCATACGAAAGATTTCTCCAAAATCGAAGTTTTAATCCGCTGCACTAATTCACCCCCCCTCTTAGTGCCACTCCGATCCTAACAAGACGAAGGCTATGTCACCTTTGGAGACAACAACAAGGGTAAAATCATTGGCAAAGGAACCATAGGTAATAAATCCAACTTCTTTATCAAAGATGTTTTGTTAGTTGATGGTTTAAAACATAACCTCTTGAGCATTAGTCAATTATGTGATAAAGGATATATTGTCATATTCGAATCTAATGCTTGCATCATTGAAAAACCACACAAAAACACGTCTATGATTGCATTAAAACAAAATAACGTATACACTATTGACATCAATGATTTGTGTAATGAAATGTGTTTTTCGGTTTTGAATGAGGATGCTTGGCTATGGCATAAAAGATTAGGTAATGCTAGCATGAAACTAATCACTCAAATATCATCTAAAGAACTTGTAAGAGGAATTCCTCATATCAAGTTCATCAAAGATAATGTATGTGATGCTTGCCAATTAGGTAAACAAATTAAGGGTAGTTTCAAATCTAAGAATCAAATAAGCACCTCTAAGCCCGTACAATTGATCCATATGGACTTGTTCGGACCAATCTCTACATCAAGCCTAGGAGGTAGCAAATACGCCTTCGTCATTGTGGATGACTATAGCAGATACACATGGACTTACTTCTTAAAACAGAAAAATGAATGCTTTAGATATTTTACCAAGTTTTGTAAACTTGTTCAGAATGAGAAGGGTTCTATGATTTCGTTAATTAGAAGTGATCACGGTGGTGAATTTCAAAACTATGATTTCCAAGAATTTTGTGAACTCAATGGATACAACCATAATTTCTCTACTCCTAGAAATCCTCAACAAAATGGAGTAGTAGAAAGAAAAAATCAAAATTTACAAGAAATGGCAAGAACCATATTGAATGAACATAGCCTACCCAAATATTTTTGGGCCGAAGCCGTAAATACTGCATGCTATATTTTGAATAGAGTTCTAGTAAGACCCTTACTCACCAAAACTCCCTATGAGTTATGGAACAACAAAAAACCTAATGTTTCATATTTTAAAGTCTTTGGGTGTAAGTGTTTTATCTTGAATGAAAAGGATAACTTAGGAAAATTTGATGCTAAATCCGATGAAGGAATCTTTCTTGGTTATTCTTCGGTTTCTAAAGTCTTTCATATCTTCAATAAAAGAACTTTAATTATTGAAGAATCCATTTATGTTGTTTTCAATGAGATTTTCGAAATCAGGAAAAATGATTTTGATGATGATGTTAATTTTGATTCCTTGAATTTAAATGAAACCCCGTCTCCAACTAGCAACTTGGATGCATCCACTTCCGAAACATCCTTACCCAAGGATTGGAAGTATGTAGATGCTTATCCTAAGGAGCTAATCTTAGGAGACATATCAAAGGGGGTTCAAACACGTTCTTCTCTTAAAAATTTTTGTTCCAACGCCGCTTTTCTTTCCCAAATTGAACCTAAATGTATTGACGAAGCCATGAAAAATGATTCATGGATTATCCCAATGCAAGATGAATTAAATCAATTTGAGAGAAATGAGGTGTGGAAGCTTGTTCCTAGGCCAAATGACCATTTAGTTATTGGTACTAAATGGGTTTTTAGAAACAAGCAAGATGAATATGGTATCGTGGTTAGAAACAAGGCTAGATTAGTGGCCAAAGGTTTCAACCAAGAAGAAGGTATCGATTACGAAGAAACCTTCGCTCCTGTGGCTCGATTAGAAGCTATAAGGATGCTCCTTGCCTATGCTAGTAGTAATAATTTTAAGTTGTTTCAAATGGATGTTAAAAGCGCTTTTCTTAATGGCTTTATTTTCGAAGAAGTCTATGTTGAACAACCTCCTGGATTTGAAAATAATAGCCACCCTAATCATGTGTTTAGATTAACTAAAGCTTTCTATGGTTTAAAATAAGCTCCGAGGGCTTGGTATGAGAGACTTAGTTCTTTTCTTATCGAAAATAATTTCCCAAAAGGCAAGGTTGATACTACATTGTTCATCAAGAATTTTGAAAATGATTTTCTAATTGTTCAGATTTATGTTGATGATATTATCTTTGGTTCTACGAATGAATCTCTTTGTGAATCTTTTGCTAAAACTATGAGTCTTGAATTCAAAATGAGTTTAATGGGAGAATTAATATTCTTCTTAGGCTTACAAATCAAACAACTAAGCAATGACATCTTTATTAGTCAAACTAAATATGCTATGAATTTACTAAAAAAGTTTAATATGAATAACTCAAAAGCTATTAACACTCCTATGAGCACCTCCACTAAGTTAGAAATCGATAAAAGTGGAGAAAGCTTCGATCAAAAAACTTATAGGGGCATGATAGGAATTTTACTTTACCTCACTGCAACTAGACCAGATATCATGTTCAGTGTAGGACTTTGTGCTAGATTTCAATCAAACCTTAAGATATCTCATCTCAAAGCAGTTAAAAGAATACTTAGATATCTTAATGGTACCACAAATCTAGGATTATGGTACCCAAAATCAAAGAATCTTGAGTTAATTGCTTATGCTGATGCGGACTTTGCTGGCTGTAAACTAGATAGAAAAAGCACATCAGGAACATGTCAATTTTTAGGACATGCCCTTGTTTCCTGGTCATCTAAGAAACAAAACTCGGTTACACTATCAACAACCGAAGCTGAATATATTGTAGCAAGTTCATGCTGTGCACAAGTTGTATGGATGAAAAACACCTTAGAAGATAATAAAATTCATCTTAAAAATATTCCCATTAAATGTGATAACATTGTTAGGATCGGAGCGGCACTAAGAGGGGGGGGGGGGTGAATTAGTGCAGCAGATTAAAACGTCGGTTTTGATAAATCTTTCATACGATAAAAATCGGAATTGGAAGTGCTTAACTTGAAAGCATATTCGCAAAGTTGTGCAGCAAAGGTAATGAGGAAATAAAGCAAGTAAGAAAGTTTACAGTAATGTAAATAGCAGTAATGAAATGCAAACCAGAGATTGCGCTGATTTTAAAGTGGTTCGGTCAAGTGACCTACATCCACTTGCGAGGCCCCTCTTCGATGAGTCTCCCACCTTCCACTAGCAAATCTCTTGAAAGGGAAGGGTGAATACCCCTCTTACAACTTTTTACAAGCGGTTCACTCTCTTACAGATTTTCAGCAAGAAAGAAGGAGGTGAACACTAGCAAATTGAAAACAAAACTAGCTAAGACTTTTCTAAAGCCTTTCTCTCAAACAATTGCTGCTCAAAAAGTTGTAATCTCAGTCGAGATTTGAGGGGTATTTATAGGCCTCAAGAGGATTTAAATTTGGGCTCCAAAATTTGAATTCTCTTTGGGTACCCGATGTTGGCGGTGCCACCGCCTGTCAGTGGCAGTGCCACCGCCTATCAGTGTCAGACACTGACAGTGCTGGGCGATGCCACCGCCCAGCCCTGGTGGTGCCACCGCCAGACCCTTCGGTTCACTTATTGGGCTTCAAATTTAGCCCAAACCAAGTCTAATTTTGGGCCCAGTTGGCCCCTAACCAAGATATAGGATTATCTCTTAATCCTAATCCTAATTACAAGTGAACTACATAACAAAACACATCCTAAGCAAGTTTTCAACCATGAACGTCGAGTCTTGTTCCGACGAGCTTTCCGACGAACTTCTTCCGACGGACTCCCAGCAAGCTCCCGAACTTGTGATGACTTTAACAAGTAGCCGAGCCTTCTCGGTGATCTTCGTGAACCTCCGACGATCTCTTCAATGAACTTCCAAAAATTCCGACAGGTTCCCGATTTCTTCTCGGTTGGTTCCGGCAGCATCTCCGACTATTCTTCGGACTCTTAAACATCCATCGAACTTGACTCCGGTATTCTTGCTTTGTGTTTTCTGGTTATCATAGTTACTCCTGCATACTTAACTCAATAATATGGATTAGATCAATTAACCCATCAATTGATTTTATCATCAAAATCCGAGATTCAACAATCTCCCCCTTTTTGATGATGATAATCAATTAATGACGGAGTTAAACATAACTCCCCCTATCTATATGCCATATTATGAGAAGATGAAAACACTTGAATTTTATCCATTGAATTCAAGCATAAACCAACAAGTTCTAACCGTAGAACTTATCATTATTCTCATTAAGCAATAGTAAATATAAAACTTCGATGAAAATCATTTTCAAGTCGAATGATAAGAGACAATTTTTACTACGACAGGAGATAAAGATTTTCAACATGAATTTCATGATATAAATGTAAGGCATGCTTTCAATATGATAATCAATCTTGCGATATTCTCAAAGATAAAACATGCTTTTGCAAGGCATATAAGACATTTATATCACACAAGCTTTTACAATTCATATAAGTCATGCTATTAAAATGGTACAAGTCATCACTTTTCTCCCCCTTTGTCATCAACAAAAAGGGAATGAGACTTGAAGCACATAATTTGTGATTATAACTTCAGGAATTCTGCATTGATCATAAAAATTTTATCATTCAAAATTAAGTATGCTAAAATATTTACGCAGAGTTCATCTTAAAGGAAAATTCAGCATTCATCCATTTTATCAAATCTTTTCTTTCTATAAATAAAAAATTGTAGATGTACAAGGAAGAGATAGTGATAAAAATTCCAAGTAGTAACTCTAATAAGTCAAGATCATAATTCGAATACAAATCCATTCAAATTCAATTTGTCAACTTGAAACTCATAATCAAGTCATCAAAATCAATTTCGAGATTCACAGAATATCATAAAATCATTAATCTTGATCAGATGGGAGTGGAGTTTGACTCAAGATAGGATGAGATAATTTAACATATCATTTAGAATTGAAAGAGAAGGATCAGATTCATCGAGGAACGAAGAGAGGATGAAAAACTTTACGGAAAATCCAGTCAAACAAGTTTATTCTTAGGGACAATTTAACATACCTAATTCCCTTCTAATGAATTCAAACTGGTCTTCATTCAAAGCTTTTGTAAATATATCTGCTAATTGATGCTTTGTGTCAATGAATTCTAGAACAACATCATTGTTAAGGACATGATCATGTATGAAATGATGCCTAACGTCGATGTGCTTAGTTCTAGAGTGCTGAATTGGATTTTTAGTAAGACATATGGCACTAGTATTATCACATTTTATGGGAATATTTTTAAAGTGAATTCCATAGTCTTCTAATGTATTTTTCATCCAAACAACTTGTGCACAGCATGCACTTGCAGCAATGTACTCGGCTTCCGCCGTAGATAGTGCAACTGAATTTTGTTTCTTGGAAGTCCAAGAAACAAGTGCATGTCCTAAAAATTGGCATGTTCCGGATGTACTTTTTCTATCTATCCTGCATCCACCAAAATCGGCATCTGCATAAGCTATTAAATCAAATTTTTCAGATTTTGGATACCATAGTCCTAGATTTGGAGTTCCTTTAAGATACCTAAATATTCTTTTAACACTTTTAAGATGAGATAATTTAGGATTTGATTGAAACCTAGCACAAAGTCCTACACTAAACATAATATCCGGTCTAGTCGCGGTGAGGTAGAGTAGACTGCCTATCATTCCCCTATATGTTTTTTGATCGAAAATTTCACTATTTTCATCCATATCTAACTTAGTCGAAGTACTCATAGGGGTGTTTATTGCTTTTGAATTATCCATGTTAAATCGTTTTAACAATTCTAATGTATATTTAGATTGGTTAAGAAATATACCATCACTAAGTTGTTTGATTTGTAATCCTAAAAAGAAAGTTAATTCACCCAATAAACTCATTTCAAATTCATGACTCATACATTTGGCAAATGATTCACATAGTGATTCATCCGAAGAGCAAAAAATAATATCGTCAACATAAATTTGCACAATAAGAAAATTATTTTCAAAATATTTAATAAACAATGTAGTATCAACCTTGCCTTTGGTAAAATTATTTAAAATAAGAAAGGAACTAAGCCTTTCATACCAAGCTCTAGGAGCTTGTTTCAAGCCATAGAGAGCCTTAGTCAATTTGAATACATGATTAGGAAGAAGAGAATTTTCAAATCCGGGAGGTTGTTCGACATATACTTCTTCGGAAATAAAACCATTCAAGAAGGCACTTTTGACATCCATTTGAAATAGTTTAAAATTATTACTACTAGCATAGGTAAGGAGCATCCTTATGGCTTCTAATCGAGCCACGGGAGCGAAGGTTTCTTCGTAATCGATACCTTCTTCTTGGTTGAAACCTTTGGCCACTAATCTAGCCTTTTTTCTAACCACGATACCATTTTCGTCTTGCTTGTTTCTAAAGACCCATTTAGTACCAATGACTAAATGGTCACTAGGTCTAGGAACAAGCTTCCATACCTTATTCCTCTCAAATTGATTCAATTCCTCTTGCATTGCGATAACCTAAAAATCATTTTTTATGGCCTCGTCAATGCATTTAGGTTCGATTTGAGAAAGGAAGGTGGCGTTAGCACAAAAATTCTTGAAAGAGGAACGAGTTTGAACCCCTTTTGATGTATCTCCTATAATTAGCTCCTTTGGATGAGCATCTATATACTTCCATTCCTTAGGTAAGGAAATTTCGGAAGAAGGTGCATCCAAGTTGCTATTTTGAGGAGGGGGTTCATTTAAATTCAAATTATCAAAACCAAGATCATCATCAAAATCATTTTTTTTTAAATTAGAAATTTCATTAAAAACTACATGAATAGACTCTTCTATTACTAAGGTTCTTTTGTTAAAAACCCGAAAAGCCTTAGAAACGGAAGAGTAACCAAGAAAGATGCCTTCATCGGATTTAGCATCAAATTTTCCTAAGGCATCCCTTTCATTCAAAATAAAGCATTTACAACCGAAAACTTTAAAATAGAAATTATTTGGTTTTTTGTTATTCCATAATTCATAGGGAGTTTTTGATAAGGATGGTCTTATTAGGACTCTATTTATGATGTAGCAAGCCGTATTTACGACTTCGGCCCAAAAATACTTAGGTAAACTATGTTCATTTAACATAGTTCTTGTCATTTCTTGTAGGTTTCTATTTTTTCTTTCAACTACTCCATTTTATTGGGGATTCCTCGGAGTGGAGAAGTTATGATTGTATCCATTAACTTCACAAAAATTTTGAAAGTCACGGTTTTAAAATTCGCCACCGTGATCACTCCGAATTGATGAAATCATGAAACCTTTTTCGTTTTGAGTAAATTTACAAAATTTAGAGAAACATTTGAAGCAATCACTTTTGTGAGCTAAGAAATAGGTCCAAGTGTATCTAGTATAGTCATCCACAATTACAAACGCATATTTGCTTCCCCCTAGACTTGTCGTGTCAATTGGTCCAAATAAGTCCAAATGAATCAATTGTAATGGTCTAGTGGTGCTAATTTGAGTTTTTGGTTTGAAACTAGTTTTTATTTGTTTACCTAGTTGACATGCATCGCATACTTTGTCCTTAATAAACTTTATATTTGGAATTCCTCGTACTAATTCTCTAGATGAGATCTTAGATATTAGTTTCATGCTTGCATGGCCTAGTCTCCTATGCCAAAGCCAAGCATCATCATTTAAAGCAGAGAAGCACATTTCATTACTTAGTTCATCAAGGTTGATGGTGTAGATATTATTTTGTTTTAATGCAATCATAGTTATGTTATGGTTTGGTTTTTCAATAATACACACATTTGATTCAAATCTAACGATATAACCTTTATCGCATAATTGACTAACACTCAAGAGATTATGTTTCAATCCATCAACTAGTAAGACATCATCAATAGAAAATTTTAATTTGTTACCTATGGTTCCCTTGCCAATGATTTTGCCTTGGTTGTTGTCTCCGAAGGTGATGTACCCTTCTTCTTTGCTAGTGAGCATAGAGAAATGAGATGGATCTCCAGTCATATGTCATGAGCATCCACTATCTAGATACCATCTCTTGCTCCTAGCTTGTGATGGTGTATGTTTCTACAAGAAGGGATTATTTTTAGGTACCCATTTTCTTTTAGGTGCCTTAAAAACTTGTTCATCATATTGCATAGAATTGATCATGGTTCCTTTAGGAACCCAAATTAGTTTGTTCAGACTAATTTTCTTGAATGGACATTTATAAGTTTTATGTCTATATTTGCAACAAAAGTTGCAATTGCTTTGGTGCCGAACATGTAGGACGGGGCCTTTAATGAAGGTGGTTGGATTTTGGTGAGGACTTCTCACAAATCCGATTTCACTTCTTTTAGGAACATGACCCTTATTTGTAAGGATCATATTCAAAGATTTGCTACCAACCTCGAATTTCTTCAAGGTGTCCTTAAGTAGCAAGTTCTCCTTTTGGAGAGATTCTAGATCATGGCATTTTATACATAGAGCTAAACTATCATGATATTCAGTTTTTAATTTATCAATATCACAAGTGAGACTATCATGCTCCTTTTTTAGCAATTTATATTTTCTACTAATTGTCTTACATTCATCAAATAACTCATGGAAAGCATTTAATAATTCATGATAAGGTAAATCTGCATCAATTAAATCCGTTACCTCTTCTCCGATGGCCATTAGGGCGTAATGAGCAACTTGCTCGGTGTTGGACTCCTCTTCTTCGGACGCGCTTGAATCATCCCACATTGCTTTGAGCGCCTTCTTCTTTGATGTTCTCTTTTTGGCTTGAGGACAATCGTTCTTGTAGTGTCCCGGTTTTTTACATTCATAGCAAATCACTTGGTCCTTCTTTTGTTCGAATTTATTTTTTATATTATTTTTAAATTTGTTCTTTCTTAAATATTTTTTAAATTTTTGAGTCAAAAGTGCAATGTTATTGTCACTGTCCTCATCACTTGATGTTCCTTTCAAGTGGTCTTCTTGTGATTTGAGTGCCATATCCTTCCTGTTCTTTGGAAGGGGGTTCTCGAGCTCGTCATGAGCTTGACATGTCATTTCGTAGGTTATTAGAGACCCAATGAGTTCTTCAAGAAGGAATGTTTTAAGGTCTTTGGCCTCTTGAATGGCCGTAACTTTTGGATCCCAACTTTTAGGGAGGGATCTTAAGATTTTAGTTACTAGTTCAAAGTTAGTAAAATCTTTACCAAGAGCTTTGAGTCCATTGATGACATTCGTAAACCGGGTGTACATGTCTCCAATGGACTCACTTGGTTTCATTCGGAAAAGTTCGTAAGAGTGCACAAGGATGTTGATTTTGGACTCTTTCACTCGGCTAGTGCATTCATGAGTGACCTCAAGAGTTCTCCAAATATCAAAGCCGAATCACAAATTGAAACACGATTAAATTCATTTTTGTCTAGTGCACAAAACAAGGCATTCATAGCCTTTGCATTTAAAGCAAAAACCTTCTTCTTTGATTCATTCCATTCGCTCATCGGAAGAGAAGATTTTTGAAATCCGTTTTCAATAATAGCCCAAAGCTCGAAATCCATAGAAATAAGGAAGATCCTCATAACAGTCTTCCAATAAGTATAATCCAACCCATTAAACAAGGGTGGACGTGTGATAGAATGACCCTCATGTATGCCGGAGTAAGCCATCTCTCTAGGGTATCAAACCAAATATGAGAGTGAGCCTAGCTCTGATACCAATTGTTAGGATCGGAGCGGCACTAAGAGGGGGGGGTGAATTAGTGCAGCAGATTAAAACGTCGGTTTTGATAAATCTTTCGTACGATAAAAATCGGAATTGGAAGTGCTTAACTTGAAAGCATATTCGTAAAGTTATGCAGCAAAGGTAATGAGGAAATAAAGCAAGTAAGAAAGTTTGCAGTAATGTAAATAGCAGTAATGAAATGCAATCCAGAGATTGCACCGATTTTAAAGTGGTTCGGTCAAGTGACCTACATCCACTTGCGAGGCCCCTCTTCGATGAGGCTCCCACCTTCCACTAGCAAATCTCTTGAAAGGGAAGGGTGAATACCCCTCTTACAACTTTTTACAAGCGGTTCACTCTCTTACAGATTTTTAGCAAGAAAGAAGGAGGTGAACACTAGCAAATTGAAAACAAGACTAGCTAAGACTTTTCTAAGGCCTTTCTCTCAAACAATTGCTGCTCAAAAAGTTGTAATCTCAGTTGAGATTTTAGGGGTATTTATAGGCCTAAGAGGATTCAAATTTGGGCTCCAAAATTTGAATTCTCTTTGGGTTCCCGATGCTGGAGGTGCAACCGCTTGTCAGTGACGGTGCCACCGCCTGTCAGTGTCAGACACTAACAGTGCTGGGCGGTGCAACTGCCCAGTCTGGCGGTGCCACCGCCAGACCCTTCGGTTCACTTGTTGGGCTTCAAATTTAGCCCAAACCAAGTCTAATTTTGGGCCCAATTGGCCCCTAACCAAGATATAGGATTATCTCTTGATCCTAATCCTAATTACAAGTAAACTACATAACAAAACACATCCTAAGCAAGTTTTCATCCACGAACGTCGAGTCTTATTCCAGCGAGCTTTTCGACGAACTTCTTCCGACGGACTCCCAGCAAGCTCCCGAACTTGTGATGACTTTAACGAGTAGCCGAGCCTTCTCGGTGATCTCCGTGAACCTCCGACGATCTCTTCGGCGAACTTCCGAAAATTCCGACAGGTTCCCGATTTCTTCTCGGTTGGTTCCGACAGCATCTCCGACGATTCTTCGGACTCTTAAACGTCTATCAAACTTGACTCCGGTATTCTTGCTTTGTGTTTTCTGGTTATCGTAATTACTCCTGCACACTTAACTCAATAATATGGATTAGATCAATTAACCCATCAATTGATTTTATCATCAAAATCTGAGATTCAACAAACACAAGTGCAATATGCTTAACGAAGAATCCTATACAACACTCAAGAACAAAACATATTGATATTAGACATCACTTTATACGAGATCATGTTACTAATCATAATGTAATCATAGAGTTCATTGATACTAAACATCAACTAGCTGATATTTTTACAAAACCTCTAAATGAAGAACAATTTGATTTCATAAGAAGAGAATTAGGAATTTTGATGTGTCCGAATATATAAACTAGTTAAAATTATCTTTCAGACTTTATTGAATGATCAAATCACTTGATTGCCATTACATGCTTAAATAACATGTTGGAAATTATGTGCATGTTTTGTCTTCATGATTGTATTTGAAAATCAATAGCATAGTCTTGTCCGAATGCATGAAAGTGTTAATTTCATTTTCGGATTCGCTTAACAACTGGTATCCTAACAATCGGATTTTCTCATACACTTATAAAAAATATTTTTCTAAAATGGATTTGATGAAATGATTCTTGCTTATAAATTCCATCTTGAAATATGGATGATAGTGTTTTTACTTGCAAAGACTTGTTCCTTGTAAAAATGAAGCATGATTTAATCTCTCATTGATTTTAACTTCACTCAAAGTAAAATCACAAATAGCCTTCCTCCTTCATGCAAAAAGATTATAACAAATAAAAAGGAAAAAGTATTCAAAGCAATCTATGTATCATGCTTTCCTTTATATGCTTGGAAAATAACATGTAAAGGCATGAACAACTATAACACTTATGCTCAAAATTCGCTTATTGTTCTCCTGCTATCACAATTACCATGCTTTTTGTTGATGACAAAGGGGGAGAAATATGTGTATTAATGCCATGCTTGCATCACCGAGAAATATATGAGTATTAATGCCATGCTTGCATCATCGAGAAATATATGAGTATTAATGCCATGCTTGCATCACCAAGAGATATATGAATTGATGCTATGATCGCTATAATTTGCATTATGCCTTGTTTGTATCATGTAATGATATCAAAATCTTACTTCGCAGTTTTACATGTTGATATCTTATAATATGATGAATTGCTACTATTACCATCATTCAAACCTGTTATGTAAAATTTGAAAATGAATGTGGCTTTGACATCATCTTCAGAGAGAAACATCATGATGGGAATCATGATGGGAGTATTGATAAGTTTAAATGATTTTAACTTATCAATATGTCTCTTGAATTCAAAGGTTTTGAATTCAAGAATGACTTATCTCAAGTATGGCATATAGACAGGGGGAGTTAAGGTTAACTCCATTATCAATTGATTATCATCATAAAAAAGGGGGAGATTGTTGAATCTCGGATTTTGATGATGAAGTCAATTGTCATTTGTTATCTAATCTATATGTTGAGATAAGTGTGCAGGATTAACTACGATGAAAATAAGATATGCAACAGGAGTTGCGTCGGAGTCAAGACAATGATCACGTTGGGAGTTTGAGAGTTCGACGGAAGTTCGGACAGTCGTCGGAGGTTCTGCGGGAACAAATCCGAGAAGTCCATGAGCTTGCCAAAGAAGCTCGTCGGAACTCGCCAAGTGGATCGTCGCAAGTCCAGGAGTTTTCCGGAAGTCCGCAGGAGCATCACCGAGGGTTCATCGGATGATCGACGGAAGTTCGCCGGAAGAAGTGATTGACGCACCGGAGCAAGTTGCAGTAAATATCTTAGGAAAAATCGTAGTTAGCACAATGATTAAGTTGGAAATGGGAGGTGATCCCATTAACTTAATCTTGGGGCAATTGGGCCCTTGAAAAACCCAAATTGGGCCGAATGGATCAACCCATTCGGACCCTGATTTCTGCCAGGCGGTTGAACCGCCCAAGCCAGGAGGTGGCACCGCTTGGGCTAAGTCTCCGAGCGAGACTGGGCGGTGTAACCACCCCAGCCAGGAGGTGGCACAGCCTGGGCTCAGTCTCCGAGCGAGACTGGGCGGTGCAACCGCCCTTGATAGAGGTGGCACCGCTTGGGCTCGATCTCCGAGCTCTGGCTGAGCGGTGCAACCGCCTCAGTCAGGAGGTGGCACCGCCTGAGCTCGGTCTTCGAGCTTTGGCAGGAGGTGTAACCGACCCTGATAGGAGGTGGCACCGCCTAGAGGCTCAGTCTTCGAGCTATGCCAGGCGGTGCAACCGCTCCAGTTAGGCGGTGCAACCGCCAGATCCCGGAATTCCGGGAATTGATAGTTTTGAGCTCCAAATTCAAACTGGGTTGGGGCCTATAAATACCCCACCCATTCAGCACTGAAAGGGCACAGCATATACACCGAAATCCTGATCTTGTTCTGTGATTTTTAGAGCTCAAAATTGTTGTGAAGGCCAAAAGTTCTTCTCCCTCTTTTCTTCCAAGTTCTAAGCTTTAAAGAGAGGAGAGAAAATTCTGTAAGGGTTGTCTCCTAAGCCCGTCAAAAAGAGTGAAACTGTAAAAGGGTGATTGGCCTTCGCCTATTGAAGGAAGGCCTCTAGTTGACGTCAGTGACCTCGTCGGTGGAGGAAGCCAAATTTGGAGTAGGTCAAGATTGACCGAACCACTCTAAATCTCGGTTTGCATTTACTTTGAGCATCTTATCCTTACTACAAACCTCCTCAATAGCTTACTGCCTTCTGCGCATATACGATCGTGTTTCAAGCTCTACATTTTCCGAATCGGCATTTAGACGTAAATCATTTTTATCGTACAAACATCATATTTCAGTTTGCGTTTACGTTCTGATTTCTATCTTAAACTGCAAACTGCCTTTATATCTTTGCTTTAACTGCATCTTGCTTGGTTACAAGTTAAAGTGATTTATGAATCAGATTTTCTACTAAAATCACTCTTATCGTACGAACGCGATTTTAATCGTCGAAAGTTTTATGCTGCACTAATTCACCCCCCCTCTTAGTGCTCTTGATCCTAACAGGTTATTGTTTGAGAAGGCCTCCAACTTTCATCGTTTGCGGGTTTGAGTAGCCGGCTAGTGCATGTACTGTAACGTCAGTCGGTTGTGGCTCTTCTTCCATATCTTCTTTATGTTTAAGGTTCTCTTCTGAGTATTCAATGACCTCTTCTTCTATTGGTTCAATTATAAGAAGTCTCTCTTTCATCATTTGCGGGTTTGAGTAGCCAGCTAGTGTGTGTACTGTAACGTCGGTCGGTTGTGGCTCTTCTTCCGCATCTTCTTCGTTATGTTTAAGGCTCTCTTTTGAATGCTCAATGACCTTTTCTTCTACTGGTTCAATCAAAAGAAGTCTCCCTTTTCTATAGCAATGCTTGTAACTCCACGGCTCATCGCAATGCCAACATAACCGCTTCATAGATTGCTCCCGAAGCTCTTCTCTTGTCAACCTCTTTGGTGCAGGGACTCGATCGACAGTAGGGGGGGCTGAGGACTTCAGTATTTCTAGTTGAGGAGCAACTCTAGTCCTTCAAGCTTCATGATTCAATCTCTCCTTTTGATGTCGTGCGAAAGAGATGGCTGCCATAAGCGTGTACGGTTGTCACGCTTTAACTTCTCCCCGGATCTCCGGCTTCAAGCCCTCAATGAAGGTCCTCAATAGCTATTTTTGAGACCAATCATGAGTTTGATTAGATAACCTTTCAAACCTGGTTTGGTACTCCTGAATGGTGGAGATTTGTCGGATCTTTGCTAATTGTCCATCAATATTCTCGTAATCAGTTGGTCTGAAGTGGATCAACAATCCTTCTTTGAATTGTCGCCATGAAAGGACTCCATAAGTGTGTTCAAACCAGTCAAACCACTATATGGCATCCCCTTTAAGATGTATAGCTGCAATTTTTACCATAGATGCGTCTACGGTTTTGTGGTACCAAAAATATCGCTCCGCACGCGAAATCCAACCAATCGGGTCATACCTTCTTCCCATCTAGGGAAGTTCACCCTCATGCGTGGATAGTTGGGATCGATCATAGAACCTCTCCTCTTTTGGAAGTCATCTCTTTGGGCTTGGTGTGATTGAGCAGAGCTCTCTCCTTGATGTGATTTCTACGGGCTTAGTGGTCGGCCCAATCTGAGTTCAGTAAAGAGTGTCCGAATCGTATCCTCCATTCGTGCCTCAAAGGCTTCGAATTTAGCATTGATTGCCTCCTCATATGCCCTAGTATATGCCTGCAAATCTGTGATGTTATGATCTCTCTTTTGTTGTCGGGTTATAGGCGTGTATAGGTTGAGAGAGGTGATGGTCGAAAGGGTTGGTGGATTGGTAGATATAGGTTACGGTTTAGGCTTCTTTTGTGGCTGTTTTGGGTGCAGTTTGAGGGAATGGTTTAGTGGAGTTTTAGGACTGTGGATGAAAGTTTTGGATCTGTGGTAGATGGCAGCAAAGGTTTGATAGAAATTAGTGAAAGTTGCTGTAAGTATGTGCTGTCTTATAAGAACAGAATTGTCGTCGAAGAAATAGCAGTTTCTCGATGAAATTTCCACCAAAAACTTGAGAGATTTGAGGAGGGAATTGACAGCAAAATCACAATTTATATGACAGCAAGGATCTCTAATTTAATCAAGAAAATTTTGGCAGTATAACAGCAAGGAAATTGGTGCAACCTACGATAGCAGTATCGGAAAATTTCAACGGATTGGGACAAAAATTTACAGAAACACAAAATCATTTTTAGAGATGAATTCCTCTATAGATCAATCTTAGATGGAAGCAAAGATGATTTATGAAGTGTATAAGAAATTTCATTCAAAAAAGATTGTAAATAGATGGGTTAAGGCAATAATATGCGATTGAAATTTTCTACAACACAGATTTTCAAGTGTAGCAAATTGGACATAAAAGATTAGTAGTTTATATTAAAAAAATTTTGATGAAACTAAAGGAAAATCTACTGTTAGGAAGTGTCAAATCTATCATAAAAATTTTATAGAGATTTGGATAGTAAAAATATTGTATCAAGATCAAACAAACAGTGCTATGCGGCTGAAATTTTACAGATTTTCAAGTATAGCAGATTAGATGTAAAAGATCAATGGTTTATATTGAGAATTTTTTGAAAAAACTAAAGGAAAATCTGCTGTTAGGAAGTGTCAAAGATGTCATAAAAATTTCATAGAAATTTGAATAGAAAAAGCACAGTAGCAACTCCTACTTCTAACCAACTCCTAATAGGACTTCTACTCAAGACTTCATTCCTTTACAACTCCTAATTTTTCTCTAAGAAACAACCTCCTAACCCTAGCCAGCCTCTTCACCTCTTTAATAGGGGTCAACTTAGGTAGGTTTTACATGAATATCCCTCTCAATTAGGACTCTTATAGCTAGAGTCCTAACAGCATCTCCTCGGAGGACCATGCGAACATATCGACGTTTTTCCTCAGGAAGTCAATGAGGTGGAGCTGATCTATTTCGAGGAGTGTGGTTCCGACCTTGATGGTCAGATTGGGTTGGCTCCCTTTCTAGGATACCTCGGTGAGTCGCTCGGGAGACTCTAGCGGCATCGGTGCTATGGGTCCTTCACGGGGGTTGGGGACTTTAGCTATAATATCCTTCATATGTTGCCGGATTGAGTATCCAAAACAGTTATGTTGACCGGTCATAATCTAATACATGGTGCTTATTTCTATTTGACTCATTTCATCAAGATGAAATTGCTTAGGGAATAGTATGCTTGTTATGATATGATGAAGGATTTTAGAGTTAAAGGGCAGTAAGTGCTCGCAACTCTTGGGTATTATGCCGAGGTCTGGATTTGCAAAAATAGTTTCGACGGCTTCGGAGTAAGTTGCTCCGATTATATTGACATCCCATTTACCTCTAAAATAACAGCCCCTATCTTTTTTAGTGATTTCAATTTGTTCACAAATAGTACTATCAAAAATTCTAATTTGTGTTCCTAATTGAAACTGCGTGTTCGTGATTAAGACCCAGCACCAACATCAGCGATAGGGGGCACAATACTACCGGTTATAGTTATAGTAGCAGCTTCCAATAGTTTCATAACTAACATAAGTTGTAGAACATGAGTAGAAGAAGTTTACCCGACGCCGGTGGCACTAGTAGCAGCATAAAAGAGTTTCATAACTAACAGCTTCCAATAGTTTCATAACTAACATAAGTTGTAGAACATGAGTCATAAGTAGTAGAACATGAGTAGAAGAAGCATAGGCTTTTTGGGTACCAGGCAGAGGTCAGGCATCGAATTCCTCATCAAGCCCATCCACATCAATAGCTCACTACCCACCAACATAGAAATAAGGGGATGATTTTCGACTGGCGAATCTGCTGCAATAATAGCACTAACCCTGTGCAGGTAGATGAACAGGAAGGAGGGATGGTAAACAATAAGATCCTTTCTTACGCTACGGAGAGATAAGGCAAAGACCGGAAACTCAAACTAACTGAGAAGAAGAAAGTATTCGGACAGGGATATAGTATCAGTGACCTAAGGGCTAATCTGGTCTTCTTTCTCACCTTATCAGTGCAGGAGTTTGTATTATTGTCCCAATCCCTGTGAGACCTTATTGTTATTGCACGACTCGATGGGGGAGATACAAAGCTGGAAGGGACGAAGGTGGGTGTCAGCTAGGTTAGGTCTAGAGCCAAGTTGTTAGCATTACGTTCATGCATTACTTCCATACCAAGGTTAGCACGGTTTATGATATAAGCCCAAGTGTTAATGCGGACTGTGAACTACGGATTGGTTTCAGAAGTCCAATCTGATAGAATAGAGTCAACTCACTCACTCTCCACCTAAGATAGAACCATGTAAACTAACTCCTTAATCATATGAATAACTAAACACACTTCTGAATCAACTCAAGAATAAAGTAAACAAACTCCGGAATCAAGTCCATAATCAAGATGCATATTCTAATATATATATGTTACTAATATTCTTTGATTACTTTGATGAACAGAATGGAAGGGGAGCTAGCTATCCCATATAGAATTGAGTGTAAAAACACGGCCATTGCTTCCTTACAAAGCTCCGTTAGCACTTGACTGGAATAGAAGATTGATGTCGGCACTTTTCTTTCCATACTATACATTAGTTGTATAGGGAATGCAAGCTTATTAATGCCATTACATAAGAAGCGATGCAGTAATTAATTAAGTCAGGATTCTTTCTCTTGTCTGTCCACTAAGGTCGGTCGGTGCGGGAGGGCAAGCCAATCCGTGAGTTATTCCAATCAGGCCTGCTATTCCGGACAAGGCAGTACCCTACCAATGCTTTCTCATTATGATCTCAATTTCTATATGGATAGATATTTCCAGTAGTGAGCTGAGCCAGTGTTTATTAAAGTCATAATATAATCTAAGGCAACATGAAATAGATTTCAATCAAATTACTCAACATATACAACATGAGCATCTTTCTACTCTTAATGAGCATCTTTCCACTCTACTGCTCTGCTCTACTTAAGAATGTAGGAAAAGATGTGGTTAAGCGCCTTCCCAACCGACTCTGAGGAAGCTCCCCAACCGACTCTGAGGAAGCTATTAGTCAATGAATGACAGTAAGTGGATAAGGCTTGATTGATGAAGCCAATTTCCATTAAGGCAAGGGAGTAATCACAAATAAGGGGAGGAGGAGTTGTCACGCGATATAAGATAGAAATGAAAAGCAGCTCGAGATTCATATGCTTCTTCTGGATTTGGATCTATGGGCTCGAAGTCAGGCACTCGTCTTTTTTTGATACTAGCATTCCGGGAGGCAAATAAGAGATCCAGTAGAAATGTTTAGAACCGCGTCATCACGGCAGCGAAGGCAGAAGGAACAAGTAGTTGCTGTGTCTTTACTCGCAATTAATAAGATAGCAAGTATCGTGTGTTTTCGGGAGCAAGACGTGAACAAGTACACATTTCGGCTTACGCGAGTGACTATTTGTTAGTGAGTTCGCAAGATCTGTATTAGCAAGAGAGAGGGTTTGGTTTCTATTATTAGGTAAACAATGCGTTAGAAGAGCTCTTGTTGTGGCAACATAGGTCAGCTTCTTTAAGGTTTCAGATGGCTTAAACTTGACTCTAATGGTATACTAATGGTTTCTGTCCTTTGTCAGTTAAGGGAGTTCGGATAGCCCACGGAGCGGTAACAACACAGCTTACTCTTGCCTGTTCGAAAGCCATTCATTGCTTTTTCTGCTGACAATTTCACTGACCATCGAGAAACTCCACTATCCCTTGAGCACTGAGTCTTGATACGAGTCCTATATACTACATTAATAATAAGCAAGCAGTGGTGCTAAGTTTACTTGAGCGGGAACGATAATCTCACTTGTGTTCCCACTAATAGAGAATGGAGTAAACAACCAGCTGACTGCTGGCTCTGCTCTTGTCTTGACTTCCCCTTTCCTTTCGTAACTCGCGTTAGCGCACCAACCTATACAAGCACTTTAGGTCTACTACCCTTTGCTTGCTTCCTTACCTGGAGAGGCTGCTGTTTCAACAGAATAATAAGTTCCAGGAAAGTAGACTCGAGAGGTGATTGTATTGCGGCGGTACAGATGCAAGCGCTGTCGGGTTCAAGTAAGAATCTAGTTCCGTTATTACAGAGAGAAAGGTTCGGGCAAGTTCCATGACTGTTTTCGGCTTACAGAGTTATTTGCCTCTAGACTAAAGTAAATGATTGATTATTACCTTGTGCGCAGGAGCAAGCCAAAGAGACTCGAATAGCACTGTGGAAAAGGCTTTATTAACTCGCTAACAAGCTAGGGCGCATCAGCAGAAGATCAGATTGGAGGATAAGATTGTGAACTGACACAGAACTGGAACTTGAAACTCCCTTACCGCTCGCTACTGACTTTGAAACAGCTATTTTAACCGAGTTTTGGTGACGGGACAAGGAACAGTAGGCTTAGTCTCTTTCTCACAATATTTTGATCTTTAGAAAAAGGAAGTGGAAGATAAAGATAAAAGGTACTGTTGTGTCTACTTGTGGTGTGCATGACCCGAACAAGGAGATGTCTAGCCAATCATAGGAGTTGTAGCACAGCGTCCAGGGGCTTCTATGCCAGGAAAAAGAGAATAACAGTAATAAAGGTGGCAAAGAAAGTTATTCCCAAAGACGAGTTTCACGCCTTTTATAGGGATATATGGTATCCATTGTCTGGTTTCTTACTCCTGTCGGTCTGTCTCTGTTAGCTACTTGCTTTCTGCCGTGATTGGGCGAGGCTTCAATAATCCAAAACCTATCTTTTCTTTCTTTAGTGCTGACAAAGAACTAGACACGGTAAGTCAAGAAAGAATCCCACTAAATCAAATGAGATTTGGTTCCATATTCCGGATCTTTAAAGGGGTCATTTGAACCCAGGATATAATGGATCAAATTAGGAGTGATAGAAGGCTCTTCAATATAGGGTGATAGAAGGCTCTTTCTTCAATAGAAGGTATCAAAAGCAACTAATCTAATACAAATATAATATGAATCATGAGCATAGCAATCAGAGATAATGCCTTTTAAAGAGCGCTTTTTAGGACTCTAGGGTGCATAGGGAACAGAGATATATAGCCCATTTAGAGCCAGCCAATCCAATTTGGTTAAAGAATTAGGCGACGGCATTAATCTTCGATGCGAATACCTTAGCACTCCGTGTAATGAAGCTCTAAAGTATGGGTAGAGTGGTAAATTCCATTCATTCGGTCTGTCTCTTATGGCTCCATCGGTCCTCGCTCACATTATTTCCTGTAGTAAAGCCCCTGACTCTTGCTTGTTTCAAATCATTACACTGACACAACATATGCTATAAGTGCCGGACTGCTTACTCAAGCCAATAAGTCTTAGCGTTCAAAACGGCTTCTGGAACTCATCATCTATCTCGCCTAGCATATAAGTGAGTTCAAGTCTTCTCCAGGACAACCGCTTAGCTAACTTGTTTTTGATAGACCCCTGGATTTCAGAAGAGAATTGAGCTATCTTCGACTTCGGTTAACTCCGTAAGCTATGGGATTGCTTGTTTATTCATCTAATGCACAACAGTAGAGGTGTTGTATCTTGGTGTTGTATCAAACTAGTAAGTGTCTAGTATATAGATCTCGCCCTTTGTGTCTTCACCTAACCTTTTTGATAGGCCTAGGCCACTAGCAACGGAACAATAAAACCAGAAGGTTTCTGCTACATATAGATCTTGTCTTGGTAAACAAACTACTTCTCTTTCTTTTGCTTCAAAGCTAAAACGACTTCTCTTTCTTTTGCTTCAAAGCTAATATGGGCTTGGCACCCCGAAACCAACCTACTGAGAGAGAATAAGCCTTAGCACAACAGTCTGTTCGCTGAATATATAAGTGAGTAACTGTTTCCTGCTCACTCAACAAGCACAACGAAAGCTCAATAAGCACTCAGACAAACTACATTCCACTCGCTAACCTAAACTAGCTAAGCTGGGCACCCCGAACTCAATAACCTCACTATTTTCCCTTGCTTACTCGGCACTTGGAGCCTAAGAACTTGCTAATTTGCGCCCCGAAAGCGGATAGTGGAACCCCGAAAAACGAAACAATAAGATTTCCTCCTCCCCTGCCAGCGCTAAAGAATGGAATTGAGGCTGCCCTCCTTCCCGTTAGCGCCGATCAATCCCCTTATTCTTATATCAAATCTCTATACTCGATCTTCCTTTGCTTCAAAACGAACTACTTACCTCCCTTAACGGAAACTCACTCCATACTTACCCTCTTATCGGGTCGGGGTACTTGAGCTTATTCTCTCTCACTCAATACTGACTCTCTCTCGGGTCGTGGTGCTTACGCTTATTCTCTGAGTAAGTAGCATTTCTTTCGACTTTTCCTTTCCACCGCAAGGCCTTAGTGCGTAAAACGTTAGTAAAGGGTGCGTGCTTTACCTCCAGGGTGGTGTTTGGCTTTACCTTAACTTTGCTGACTTTACCTTCCCTTCCAGTTAGCCGAAACCTTTCATTTCATATCTCTCTTTTGACATACATATATAATTAAGGAATGTCATCAAGCAGCTTCTCTCCTCTCGAATGTCATCAAGCAGCTTCTCTCCTCTCGCAAACAAACATCCCTTTCTCTATTCTCGCAAATAACTAATGGAATCCATCTCTTGCGCATCGCCTTTCCTAGACTGTGAACTGGCTTTCAGCACCCGAACACAGGACTTTGTAGTTCCTTGGATGATAGCAATTCTATCGGTAGGCTTACTTCTAACTTAGGGCTTACTAGCTACTAACTTAGGGCTTCCTACTGACTAGCAGAGAATCAGTACGGGCAATCGGTGGGAAAGGTCAGAATTGGTAATATGAGTTTGATTCTGATCTTGTGTACCAGAGGGTGTATTCTTGTACGGATTTCTTTCATTCTTTTACTTACCAGCTCGATTCTAACTTATCTTTCCCGAGAACACTACCAGATGGTGCGCACTATGAGAATTCAATTACACACTAGAAGATTAGACTATGATTCACTATACCCAAACACTTCCCCGGGTTACTAAAAAGCAATAAAACCTCCCATACTGAATGAAATTAGTGCTAACAGAGCTTTGTTCCTAGGATGAGTGATCAATCCATTAAGTCATAAGCGAACTACTGCTTCTCATCCTTTTTATTAGAATAAGGAAATCCAAAAAGACCAATAAGATTGATACCGAGACTATTAAGAATCGCCCACTGGGGGCACTAACAGTACAGCTTTCGCCCTTGTACTAACCTGCCTCCCCTAATTCCTATTCTGACTTGACTTGCTTTTAGTCTACCTTTCCTTGATACCAGGCCAAGCTACTACGTCAGCGAGTTCCAAGCTAAAGGAGCGGTTCAACACACCTGGGGTTCCGCCTATCATTCCTGGGGTTCCGCCTATCATTCCGGCCTTTCTTTCTTAAATGCCTTATTCTTTTATCTTATGTTTCTTATTATTCATTCTATTAGTGTCATCCATTAGTCTATGCTATCCCAGTCACTCGTTCATTGTTCGGTCGGTCGGTCGTCGACATCCCTCATGAATTGGTTAAGTAAGAGAATCATTGGTTCAAAGGCAAGGTAAGAGAATCACTGTCATCGGTTCAAAAGTCTGTTTGTTGGTTCCAAAGCGAAATAATGGAATCATTGGTAAAAGAGTAATAGACAGGAGCGGGAGGCCAGAGAAGCACCCAGGGAAGTTGGAAGCTGACCACTAGGAAGGGCACCGGGAAATACTCACTTTCAGGCAGGAGCGGGCCCCTAACGAGGAGGATTTACTACCCCAATAGTGAATTATGATTAGAAGTAAGGGTTGTTCCCGGTTTCGAGTATAAGTCGGAGTTCCCGGTTCAACTCTTATAATAGTGATATCGTTCTTTCCATTAGCAGTGAAAGCCTTGTTCATCGGTGTTTTCGTTCTCCTAGTGGTATAGTTAAGTTCTTTCCAGTATAGCATTAAGTTTGGTTAGCTGCTGATCCATTATGATAGATAGTAGGATTCACTAGGGGCAGGCTCGAACCTTCCATTCATTAAGCTGATCGCCGGGAAGGCAGTTTCTCAAGCAAGCATAAAGCGAGAGTTTGTCGATCGTCGCACAACATCTCCTATTCATAGATCTGCGCCTTCCTTAGATAATTTCTTCTCTATTTGCTTAGATAATTTCTTCTCTATTTAATAAAGAGTCGTCGATCTTTTAGCCCCCCGTGGAGGAAAAAGAGTACTATTCTGTGGGGCTGGAGTAGGTCAAACTTCACTAATTATTGAATTGATCAACAACATTGCCAAAGCTCATGCAGGTGTATCTGTATTTGGCGGAGTAGGTGAGCGTACCCGTGAAGGAAATTCTCTTTACATGTAAACCTAAGTAATTAATGAACAAAATCTTGCGGAATCCAAAGTAGCTCTACCGGGGGCTCGTATGATAGTTGGTTTCACTTGCCTGGCGGAGTCTTTCCGATGAAGCAAGATTTACTTCTATTTATCGACAATATCTTTCTGTCCAAGCGGGATCCGAAGTCAAGTCTCTGCTGTGCTGGGTTATCAACCAACTCTGAGTACCGAAATGGGTTCTTTACAATCTACCAAAGAGGGGTCCAAAACTTCGATTCCGTTTCTTGCGGATGCCCGGCCACGACATTTGAACATTTATATGCAACTACCGTACCATCAAGAGGATTGGCCGCCAAAGGCATATATCCAGCAGTAGATCCAGTCGATTCAACGTAAACCATGCTCCAACCTCGGATTGTTGGTGAAGAACATTATGAAACTGCCCAAAGAAAAGAGTGAAACAAACTAATGACAAAGAACTGCTAAAAATGATCTTATGGCGCTATCCTTATAAGATCGCTAAGAACACGATTCAATGAACGTTATAAGATCGGATCGGATCGCTAAGAGCACGATTCAATGAACGTTATAAGATCGGATCGCTAAGAGCACGATTCAATGAACGTTTCCTGTCACAATAGCGGAAGTTTCGCCCAGTCCAGGGAAAGATGTTGGTCTAGCATAAACAATTATAGGGTTGAAATTGATCCTTTCTGGTAGGGTTGAAATTGTTCCTTTCTTGCGGTCTTCCTGACTTTGTATTTGGTAGGTAACATTGATTAAGCTACAGCGAAGGCGGAGAACAAATCGCAGAACTTCATTCAATCAAGGGGACCCCGAATCTAATTGTTTTGGATTCTTAAGTGAAAGACAGAATTGGATCTATGGACAAATGGTGCAATTACCCCATAACGCGCCTGCCGTAGATCTCGGTGTTTTTATAATACGCCTTACCGACCAATGGTTCTATTTCTGATGGGCACAGTTTTGCTATAATAGGGAATAATGAGATCACAGAAAGAGTCAATGATGCGTAGAAGGGTAGTTACATTGATCCACTGTGGCAAACCCAATCTTTGAATGAAGTTGGCTCGAAAGCATGATGCATTTTTCCCAATTATGTCTAGATCCTCTAAATTACCATGGCTGAACAATCGAGGCATGCCTTTAGTCATCTCATTTTACCAATCCCTTCATGTCTTTTTTCCTGATGGTGCTGATATGGGTGGAAGACTGACCTGAGCCCTCCTTGTCACCACTGTGTCCCTTTTCCTTTGGAATGATTGTTATCCTAGTACTTGGCGGAGTCTTGACCAGCTCGCGGGAAAGCAATTAAGGCAAGTTCATTTGCAAGCCCGCGGAGGTTAATCATTTTAGCTAACTTGACTATGAGTTTGATTCTCAATGTGACCAGATTGGAGATGAGATCCAAATCTGCCAACTTGCACATGCCCAGGTTCGATCTAACTGTTAGAATAGAAGGGCACGAAGAGATATAGGTTAGAGTTTTTGGCCGGAATCGTGAACTCGAGAGCACCCTCACAAGCAAGAAATAATAGACTGATCCTTGTAGATAGGTCACTCCCATTTTCTCCAACAGTGTGGCGTATGTCTTTGCCACTTTCGCATCGGCAATAACAACGTAATCACCAACGTAACGGCCGCCCACGGTATTAAGCCAATCTCGATATCCTCACTCACTCCCACACAAAACAGATTTCCATATTGGATATGTGGCTTCACAAGTTAGAAATGGTTTTAGCCTACGAATTGAAAGTGATCGATCGGTTGGTTTCGACTCTGCCAGACGGAGACCGGCTCGATGAGCACCTTTGGGCGATGGTTTGATCCTAAACTTATACTTTCACTCTTGAAGCCTTCGACGCACTACTCTCTTTTTTCATCTCTGTTCCATTCCTGCCGACACTAACTTGATTTAGAGTCTGATGTACTAGGCGTCCCCAACAGCTACCGCTTTTGACTTCCCTCTTTGGCAATCTCAATAGTCTTCTGATTCTCTGTTTGTATACATGGTAACATGTCCCCTGTATTTGGCGAGGGACAGGATAATGGGAGAACTCATTCGAACGGGGTAATATTCCAATTCCAATTGCTAATTGGCAAGGAGGATCTCGAATTGTCTACTTTAAGGAGGGGATCCTTCCCATCCCGCAACCTCCTATGGACTCTAAGGGGTAGGATTTACGGGTAGAAGGTTCATGGTAGGTAGTTACAATGCGGCGATAAACTTACGAATAGGATGTAGCGCCGGGATCGAGATACAAATCATCAGCCCGCGATTCTAGTTTGCAAAGATGAAGGCAGCTAGGTCGAGATCGATACCAAGAAGTAGGGATAGAGGCTAAGGCAGGAGGGATTCCATTACTTGGTTTTCTGCTTGGCCAATACGCTCTTTGTGCAGCACGGCCGCCTGTGTCCTTTTTGGATTTGCCAGCTAAGCTACTTGTTTCATGGCAGTTTTATTGGAGCCGTCCACTGATCCCCAACTTCTCCAGTTTTCTTTCAGTGGGTCTGACTCGGCTTTTTTATCAGCGGGCACGAGGCTTGATAGAGAGTTGCACTCGAACATAACTACAGGCCGGAGGCAGCTACCCAGTTCCACGGGTAAGGAGATTGCGTTGAGGGGCGCAAGGAGCAGCTGGAATTCATATTCATGCCGAGGAGTGATCAAAATAAGGTTAAGGCGATCTCTGAGTCACTATCGAAAGTTAGATTACGGTCGTTGAGTCAGTCGGCGTAGTTGAATACTCGTCCAGTCCGAAGTTCCACTGTTTGCGCTAGGTACTTGCTCCAATTGAAAGACGGATTCCCTTGCATTGCCAGGAAGAATGAGTGGGTACAGAGTGCAAGCAATTCATCCCTTTTGGTTACCGTCTCAGTCCCACCCAGTGTGGCTGATCATCTGAAAAGACCTGCTACTGATCATCGCCTTTGTAAGCTATTGCCTCACCAACTAGCTAATCAGACGCTCGGGCAGATTCCTCCTTTTGCTCCTCAGCCTACGGGGTATTAGCAGCCGTTTCCAGCTGTCCCAAGGGCAGGTTTCCCGTCCGACTCGCATGTGTGAAGCATGCCGACAGCGTTCATCCTAAGCCAGGATCTTTCTCTCCATTAGATTCATAGTTTCATTACGTATAGCTTCCTTGTTCGTAGACAAAGCGGATTCTCCATTTGATTTCGCCGAGTCCTGTGTGAGCCTTGAATTGACACCTTTACTAGATGCTTAGTACTAGATTCAGAATTAGCCCCATTAGTAGTCATCGGATAATTAATACCTTTAGTACAGGAGCCAGCAGCTTGTTCCTCTCGCCAACCAACCCTAGTGCAACTCAAAAGTCAGAAGGAAACTAAAACTAATGAGAGTAAGAAGGTAATAAGAGTAAGAAGAAACTACTACCATTGAAGTAACAAAGGGGTCTCCCTAAGAAGTTGAGGGTAAGAAGATAGTAGTACTGTTCGAGGTCAAGTTTCAAGTGTAGTTTGCAGTTTCATCCGTGTTTGTTGTCGACTTTTCTACTATAGAAAGAATAGAATGATCAACTACTGAAGTGAAGTATAAAGTTATAAGTTGAAAGATATGGATCAGATGCAAGAGCTGTCTCAGAAGTTATAGTCGGATCATCATAAGGAACAAGAACAAGTGATGGATCCGAAGTTGTGCAATGAGAGTCGAGGTCGGCTAAAGCAAAGGGTGATTGAGCTCAGCTTGAAAGTAGAGCTTGTATATAAGGGAAAGTCAAGGCAAGGGTGGAAGTTATTAGGCGTCAATTCATTCTTATAGCGGATAGGAAGTCAAGATAGGGAATTTCCCATTAGCTACGTTTCACCTCTGTTATAGTGCATTTTGGATTAATAACATGGAGAGACCTTACTTTACTTGCTCTCTAAAGAATAGTAGAACTTAGGCAGCCTCACCTTGAACCATATGTTCTATCTCCTATTCCATCTTCTACCCCGGACAAGTACTGTTGCTTCAATTCAAACTAAATATTCTTTACCTGTGCCCGGATACAGCATATAGTTTCTTTACCTACTCCGGATATATTACTTATGCTTCTCGGCACCAACACTCGAACAGGAACTGCTTATTCGGGATACCCTGACTTTCTTAGTCACCTCCGCAATAGAGATTCACATTCCACATTCTTTATATGATTACTTTTGTACCCCGCTAACATTATCGTTTATAACCCTATAAGCGAGATCACCTTTTCGAACTTCGATTTATGAACCAACAACAAAGTAATGTAAACCGTCCATAGCAAGCAAGTCCTTTTCTAGGCGTCAATTACGTAGAACATGGGGAAAGTCTTTCAATAAGTGATTTAGCTATATCAAAGTAGTTTACCCAGGGCGACGGGAAAGATGGGTGTTTTGCAGGGTTCAGGGCAGAAGAAAAGAGAATAGAGAACAAGTCTTTAACAAGCAGTTAACTATTCATTAGCTGAGTTGCGGTAAGTCTACTATATTAGTGAAATACCTGAGTGAAAACGGTAGCGAGCTAAACGGCACTAGTTTAAGTCTGATAAGCACTTTTAACTAGCTTGCTGGAGAACAAAACAAGATGAGATAGATTGAGAATATAGCCTCACTTTGAAAAGCGCCCTTTTAAGCCTGTATTTGTGCCTGCTATGAGAAAGATTTTCCGCTTGTACATATCTGGCGAGGGACGATATTTATTGCCTTCATCATAGAGAAGACTCATTTGCGCCTGCCTTCTGGGAAAGGGACTGATGGCTAGGATTAGTCCTTCTGTATCACCCACCTATCAAACATTATTTACCTAACCTCATATGCCACTCACCTTAGTGCTTTTGTCTGTACAAAGAAAAGTGAGGTTTAGCAGAGTTCGAATGCGGTAGGTTATAAATAGATATATTCTTCCAGTAGCCAAGGGTGAGTTTGGAAACTATATAAAACAAAACATACATACGAACGATAGGCTTCTGCCGGCATAAATCAAAAGAAACGCACGCAGGAGTAATTAGAAGGAATATAAGTCCCCATGCAGGATTCATTAGATATGCTGGAAGTCGTTTTCGATCGAAGTCTTTTGTGACCTGCTTCACTTCAAGCCTTTTCTTTTTGCATTTAGCATCTTGGTGTGGTGTTTGGGTATGTGCTCTCCTATGGTTATGGTAAAGTAAAGGTAATCCGTTTGTGTCGTTTATGATGGATCATATTCAATTCCATTCAATTATCTCAATAGTGCAGACTTATCTCAATAGTGCGGACTTATCTCAGGGGTGCTTCCGTGGCTAATCGTAAAGTAGGTTGACCACGTGCTTGACATGCTCCTTTTCTTTCTCTTTTCTTTATTTAGGCTACTCTGTCTCCATCGGTCAGCATAAGCAGCTGCATCTACTGAGTAGAAGTTGTAACGATCTTATTCTTCTTGTCTTGTATACGTTATAAGGAAGCTTATGTAGCTACTGGTGCAGCTAAATCAGTTGCTTCTCTGTCTCTTGTGTCTGTCCACTGTTCTGTTGCTCTAGTAGTAGCTAGTCTATCCTATGCCTAACAAATGACGGAAGATCTAGTGTCTACTAGTACTGATGTAGTTATTGTACCTGTAGTCGCGAGGGTTGCAAATGTCCTTGCTTTTGTGAGGGAATGGAGTAGCATTGCTATAACCTTTACGCGAAGCAGCTAGTGCTTCAGTGGTTCCTGTAGCTCATGTAGTAGCGTCGGATGCTACTGGGACTGAGACCCTATCCCTTATACCAAAATCCATAACAGTGGTAGCACTGTCAATTTCTCAACTATCTTTATCCAGCTCACAAGAAGAGAAGGTTTTATCCACACCATTCCACTATTTTCCTTCTCCATCTGACATCCCCTATCTCAAATATAATAGGTCAAATAAAAGAGAAAAAGCGAATGTGGTATTCAGTCAACTGTCACCCTGCCTTTCCAGTCAAGCAATAAGAACTATTCCCATATAGTAACACGATGAATTACTATTACCATAATGAATTACTATTACCATATAGTACAACGGGGTTTAGTTTAGAAATATACTAAGGACTTCAACTCAAAAGAGAGAATCGAAAAGCACCCTAACTCACTATATCCTCTTTGGGGAATCCAACTCAGAACTTGGAAGTCCACTACGAATACTCGGAATCAAACACTACCTGATAGATCAACCCAAGGAAACAACTAACTATACCTTTCATAACTAGACCTTGAATTCAGTATTGTACTTGGAACTATGTCCTTACTTGCTGAAGGCTACCTCTCTCGACTTAAGTATGAGCCCTATCCTCTGTTGATAAGAATTGAGCTGACCAGTGAAAAGAATGAAATAGGGATATAAAGGATTGTGAATAGTACACTATCTGAATGGGTACTAAGGAGTTGAATAGTACACATCCGATTGAACACTGCCCAGCAATACTTCACAAACAACAATAGGAATTGAGTTCAGTAGCGACATACTCACTTCTTTGTTGAAGTCCAATCCGATACCTGACTACACCAAACTAAGTAATGGAAGAGTTAAAGGTCAAATACATAATTGTAGTAAAGCTTAGCTAAGGGACCGGTAGGCTTATAAGCAGTAGCTCACCTCTTATTGTCATTGCCCCTGTTGCTTGGTTCATTAGTAGAAGCGGTATTTCCTTTCTGACTTATTATAGTAAAGGAATCAGATTTGGATGCAAGTAAGTCAGATTTAGATGCCAGGGTTCTCTTCTTTGTATTAGTAATTCGAGTATGTTAGCACGACATTCCACTCTTTCTTTTTGGATTCCTACTTTTGAGTTGAAGTATTAGAGATAGTTGTATAATCCCTGGGTTAGAGCGATAGTGGTCGTAGGCGTATTCTAATATGTATTTTCTAATAGTAGTATTTGGAAGCAAGGAGCGTAGGGCTGCCCTAGAGACGGGAATATCAGGAACAAGTCAAAGGATCGGGGGAATTAGATAAAGGGAGTGTCGGGTTCGGGGAGAGCAGCGGTATTCTCACTTCCGTCTTTTCTTCTAATTAGTGTTAGCTGTGTTCATACTTAATAGATGGAATTCCGGAACTCACAAAGCAAAGCTCCAGGGTGGTAAAGTCAGTCTTAGCTTGGGGCATAAGTCCTGTTAGCACTAGGTTGATTCTCATATTAGGTAGTGCACAGGTCCTAGATATAGTAGTTTCATTCCCCTTTTTTGGTTAAGGTATGAGAGTTCCGAGTTGGATCCGTTAGTTTTTAATTGAATCTAGTGGTTAGCGGTTGTAGAATCAGATAGCACAATTGCAGGCTTAGCTCCTAGTTCGGGTTGCTGTAATGATGAACAAGTAGGGTACTTTACTAGTTTGTGAGGGAGGAAAGCAATACTTATAGGCAGTAGATAGAGGCCAAGATACCGGCTTTGAAGCGGGAATATTCGATTTGAAGCAGGGTAAGTAATACTCTAAGGTAGTAAGTTAAGCCTAACAATTTCACTAAAGCATTGAGGGCAGTAGGGGCAGCAGCGAAGGGAGTTTCTAAGAAGAAAGAGTCAAAGAAGGAACAAAAGTCAGTAATGTCCGTTTTCAAATAAGGCTGGGGATGTAATAGATGCAATAAGGCTTGGGCCAATATAAGCATAAGGCTCGGAACCGAGAGGACAAAAGAATTCTTTTTATCCGCAGTAAGGCATGATAGAAGAATTAGCGTTGAGCTGAAGAGTTAAAGGCATCAGTTGAAGAACTAAAGCGAGGGATATCAGTGTATAGGCTAGTAGCAGTTGGTAGTGCATTAGTCGATTCTCTTGTAGCGTAGGGCCCATGTGAGATATCCGTGTTTTTATCACCAGTTGGACTGGACTCTATTCCTGTATGCGATCGTACGTACCACCAAGACACCACTTACACCTCAATCAATGCCTACCAAACCATATATAAAGTATGACTTCCAGGGTTCTGACTCTTTCACCGCCAAGCAACCTATACTTTAGGGCTAGACCAGCTATCATATTAGTAGGAGTAGGCGCACACTAGATCATATCTATATTAAATAAGAAAAAGGAATTCCACCAATGCGGGTAAGACCAATAAGGCCCCCAACGACTTAACGACTAATAGAAAGGATGATTCACCCCGGGTAGCGAGAATCTGGCTGCCGCCCTTCATTCTCTAACTGTAACTTCAATGCCTATGGTCCCAAACTAGAGGCTTACTTTACAAACGAAATCGACCTCGCTGCCCCCACATGAGCAAACTGACACCACCGATCAAAAGAATCAAAAGCACTGCCCGCCACTATCATATCAACTCTCACTGCCGATAACAACAATAGAACCAATGCTACTTATCCTTATCCTTATACTTATACTAGGAACTCCGGCTTTTTCTCTAAATACAGAAGTTCACCCACTTGTTTGAGTATGGCTTTCCTAGCAATTAGGCTTACTTTACCATCTCCAACTATGCCCCTCTTTGCTTTCAAGCTGTATTTTACCTATCGGGCTTGCTTTTCGCCGAGTTTTAGGATTACTTTACTATATATCAATAGAAGAAACAGAGTCAAACAAGCTCTTCTCATAATATCTCTACTGCTTATGGGCCTACCTATCCAGTCTTTGATTCCCTCCGGTCCGATACCCGTATCTTTTTCATTTCATTATTCAATTAGGTACTCCGTTATCTCATATAAGGTAACAGAATGGAACCGGTGCTTTAAAGGCCTTCACCTGATAGACTCAACTCGAAACTAGGACTTCCCTACTGATACGGTAATCTATATGACAACAAGACTTAAAACAAAGAGAGTCCGTTTGAAACCAAGTCAAGTGAGCTTGGAGTTCGGAGACTTAGAGCGAGGAAGGGCCGGCTAGAACAAGTGAGCTAACTTCTTTATTGGAAGTGTGAGTCTTTCCTGCAGTTTGTTTGATTCTGATAGAAGTTGTCGTTGACTTGTTATCGATGGGTTCAGTCCCATTGGGAGCAGTTGTGCATTCTACTATTACGATAAGAGAATAAATAAATGACAAAACCCATTTTCATATATTACCCCAAAATACTGAATGATTGGAGGAGAAAAAGAAGAGAGGCATACTAAACCTAGGGAACGGAAGGGACAAGCGCAATACCAAAACCAATAAGCAAGAGTAGAAATCAGGTTAGAGTAAGGATCCGAGACGGTAAAGTAAGTCGGGTATTGTCAAATAGGGAATGAAAGAAAGTAGTTTCGGCTTTAAAGCAAGGGTAGTAAGGCTCATAGGTGAACTACAGGAGTTAGACCATTAGTTAAGCATGTAGGGCAGTAAGCGCAGGCCGAGATAAGGTGGAGCAAGGTCCTAGTTATTAGCGATATCATTTTTGGTCAGACAGCAGGACGTACCTATATTCTTCTACTCCCTAGGTTTCTTCTTTTCCTTCTGGAGTTGTTCTCTTCTTTTTCTTACCTCTACTCTATTCTATATGCGCTCGACCATACTTAGGTTATTACTGGATGCGCTAGTCTCGTATCGTGGGTAGTATCATAGTTGTTTCTATCATCTAAGAATAAAAGCAAGCAACAGTAGACTTTAGACAAGGTAGCAGCAGACTTATATTCAAGGTAAGTTAGCTTTGGAGTTAGTTGTTGTAGAGTGAAATAGCGATATGGATAGTCAGGGTTTTGACTCCGGTGAGTAAGGGCAGCTTTTACGCTGGCAAGTTCCAGTATTTGAGATAGCAGCCCCATTCTTATTGACAGAGGAACCCGTACTTCAAACTAAAGAGAGGCAGGCCAAGAGCTAGTGCAGTTTCAGAATAGAAGTAAAGGGAGAATGGCTCATAGGCACATATAGTAAGTAAAGCCAGGGTTGTTAGCTGGTAGGGTGAAAGGGAAAGGGTACGGAATAACCTTACTAGCTCTAGATGGAAAAAACACTATAGCACCAGAACGAGGGTATACAAGTTCGTCATCACTTAGCTTACTTGCAGACAGGGTACAAAACACAAGATGGATACAAAGTAGGCTTGCAGGATACGAGGGTTACTCTATTTATCCCAGGCAAGAGGTCGAATGACGGAGGTTTCTCTACCCGAGGGATGAACTCAAGGTGCTAAGAGCCTCAATCCTAGCCTACGGCGCCAGCCAGCCAATAGAATCAAAGAAAGGCAAGCAAGCTCCATACAGATAGTATAAAAGGATGGCGTTGCAACAACAAGTGAGTCACCCGTCTTTTCAGCAAGCCCGTTAGCACCCAAAGAAAGAGAGTAAGAGGTGTAAGGTTACAAAAAACGACTTCTATATACGTAACCAATGAACAGGACTAACGCGCTAAAGAAGAGCATTAGAAAGCTTATACTCTACTAGGCGATATCCACTAGGCGAGATCCAATCCACTGGACAAGCCTCTGACTACTTTCCATTTCACCGTGTAGTGGGCGTCGTATTCTGTCCACAATGACACAAGCACCCGAACTCATTAACTTTGCGTTTCTGCTGACTTGACCTGACCTCCACTTTTTGTTATGAACCGCTTAAGTGAACCTTTGATTTTATTGTCAACTAACAGGGATTAAACAAGAACATGAACTCCACCCACGACAAGAAGAAGGAGGCTATAGCAGAACCCTCACTCACTGACGCCTTAGCATTTGTTCTTGTTGGACCTGCCCTGTCTGAAGTCAACTACAAATCATCGACTGTGCTTTCGAGCGCATAAGATTTTGGAATCATCTAACTCTTGCATCGCATTAACCTAGCAATCAATAGAGTTCACTTTATTCTTCTTCTCTTCAAGCTAGTTGTCTATCAACTTATTCTTTTATTCAAGCTAGTTGTCCATCAACTGATTGTCCTGTCCTATCTTCTCTTCTTCAGTGCGGTGTCATAGAGATGGAGTTTCAAGAAGCCACAAGACTAATAAGTGCTTTAACAGGGGAGTTTCAAAAGGCAAAGCTCGCGCCTGCTTCTTTACCTGCATCTTATGGTGATCCCCCAGTTGTCAAAAATGATTATGGATATACTAGTAGTAGGCGATAAAGAGGTTTCCAAATTATTACTTTTTTGAAGAAAGAGCACTAGGCACGCCGGTTGGTATAGCTCCAGTAAATACATGGTTGACCTTTACACGAAAGAAAGAGTGTCCGCATCCGGACTAAACCGACTTGACTTGGACCACTAATTGTTTGGGCTGTTAACCATGATTGGGGGGTTGGTTAGTGACCTTAGAGCCCGGGTAGTGGCATCTTAGATTACGCCCCTACCACGAATTCTTATCTTCCTGCCTTAGATACTGTAGCAGAGCTCTTACCTTCCTACTTAGGAGTTCAATTCATCAAATACAACTAGAGAGACAGAGGTGCAGTTGATTTCCCCTATGTCTTATGTCTGGGGGCGGGTAACTCGAATCATTCTTTCTCTTCTGATCCTACTTTAAGGCCGGGCAATTCTCTACTGAATCTCGCATCAAGGGCGGAGTAGGCTTGAAGCACCTTTTCATCACCGACAACACCCCAGAACTATATAATTGCTGCCGTTCCATCCTCTGCAAGTCGAGTTTTGAGTTACCTAATTGAATCTACTGTGCTAAGTAATTGAATCTACTGTGCTTAAGATAGGAAGATTGCTTAGTCTCTCGTATCGCATTAACCGCGCTGAGAGTTGGGACGAAGTCAACAAATACTATATTGAATCTATCTTGCTTCGAGCTCCCTAACGCCGTACTTGTGCTTGTTCCTAAGCTTGTTGCAGGCAGTAAAGTGACCCTTCTTATGTTCTATGTACAATATAGAATGATGAATAGATTGAATTACTCTACAGTACTTTCTCTGGTGCAAAGGAAGAAAGATCTTAATCAAATCAAAAGTAAGCATCAAGTATATATATATATATATATCTAGTAAGAAGAACTTTTATGCGATGTGCACTATATGAATAATCTTAAGGAATAAAGGTCACTTTCCAGGATTTGTTGCTTCATCAGAAAAAGAAAAAAGAGCATCATCCGAGTAATAAGCTGGAGCAGAAGCAGTTAATTAAGGCGAAAGAAAATCAGCTGCAGTGAGAGTGTAGGGTGCTAGTACTGTGATAGTTTCATCCCCAGTGGAAGTGGAAGATGCTTGATCAAGTCAGGAAGCAGGTGATTCTGTTGATGCTGTAGTAGCTCGGCCTCTAGTTTAGTATTCCGCGGGTGCTTTGCTTACCATGAGAGAGTTAGTTTACTGGTTCCCTTTCAAGCTTTTGAGTTGACTCTCCTGTTATAGAAAGAAGTACCCTTCCTTATAAGACCTATTACTCCTTATCCTACTTCTGTTCTGATACAGATCCCCCGCTTCTAAATCCTTCTCCCGTTTTGATGAAACACTTGAATAATTGATTGCTGTGCAAACTCGCCTATTTGAATGGAATATCCATCTTATCCTTATTGCACTTGGTATGGAAGCTTGTAAAGTAAACCCAGTCATTGAACTTGCTTGTGCAGAGACAATAATTGGAGATCTGAGTGCTCCAACTCAAACATTTGAATTTAGTGTGCACTACTTATTATAGGAATGCTGTAACAACCCTACTGACTGCTTACTCGAACTACACTTGTTGAACTCATATCGACTGCTATCCATTAGCTTAGGTCCGGAAATAATCCATTCTATCTACAAAAAATACCTATAATATATGGAATTGGATGTTAGACAGAGGGTTCAGCTCCATAATATAAGTTCAAGAATGAGATATTGGGCAGAGGGTTCAGCTCTATAAGATGAGTATTAGGAACAGATCTAACAACCAATGGCGACGTTGACGTTGTGCTTACGTGAAGAGTTTTTTCATTTGATACTGTTGCTATTTATACTATATTTGCAAATTCATTAAATAAGTGAGGACGCTAATTCAGTGCTCTACTCCAATCTATTAAGGGTGAGGCTGGCTGTGCCTCTAGCTTATAAGTAATGGCAACAGGGAAAGGAAGCAAGAATTCTATTCCTTCACTTCAAGTCAGAAATCCGTTTGCGAGTTTATGGAGTTTAGAGTAATAAGTGTGTTTGTGCCAGCAGCAGTAATAAGTGAGTGATGAGCCAACAATAATAATAGGTTAAGAGCCAACTGTTGAGTTCCTATGAAGCGCCATTAAGGTGAATGTAAACCCGGATTTCATTTCTTTCCTGAACCAGCTTTATACCCAACAAGCAACTGCTACTTTACTTAGAAAAGACTTCACCCACACAAAACAAGGCTTCACCGCCGGGCAACCCCTTGCCCCCTTTGAAAGCTAATTCCTATGATCGATTGTTAGCCTTCTACCAATGACTTCATTCTAGAGCGTAGGGTCCCAAACCTTGCTCTACTGCCTCTGGGACTGACACTACCTATCTTTATTCTTTCACTAATAACCGCTAGACTGAACCGTGGAATCGACCTTAGAGCAGAGAGCTGCCTGTCAGCCTTTCGCCACTACGAGAAAGGATGGGTAAATGCTTTGAATATGATAACTCGAAACAGGGCTTTACACTGCTGCTTCCGAGCCTTACTTGTATTCGTTTAACTCCTCAGCAACTTACCATGAGAACTCAACAGATCAAAGTGATTCTTCTGGCGCCTGATGAGACTTTGGCTGTCCCTCGACCTCGAAGCTGCCTACCTTAACGACTATTCTCACTTTTGAGTCGACTTCTGACTTCTGAGTGGAATTACAATACAATACCTTACTACTTAATACTAATACTCTGACTAGCTTGATTCTAATAACGCTATACTCCAGAGTCTATTTCGGATATGCAACAGTGACGTAATAAGCAGAGGTACCCAAAGGAGGTACCCAAAGAAAGAGAAGCAAGGATGCCAGGAAGGAGTAGTAGCGCGCAGTTTCAGTCAATAGATATATAATGTAGCTGACGAGCAATAGCCTGAGTTCGGAGCGGGGTTCCTTTTATTGGCGGTTGGTTTCCTTGTTCCGAGTTCGGTTCTTCCCCTGCTACCTATAATTATGGTAGTTCCCACATTTTCTTATTTGACTTTGTTGGGTTTAGATGGTGGTCTGCTACTTATGAGTCAAATTCTTATGAATGTCGGTTCAAGCCTACTGCTTTAGAGTGGAATTCCCTGGGTCGAGCCCTGTTATCAGTGATTCGATTCTTTTTAGTCACTGTATCGGCCTTGTTATCAATAGTGGAGTTTCCTGACCCTAAGCTCTTAGCTAAATTCAGATTATAAGTAGATTTATTCATCGGTAGCTTGTTTCTGAGAAGCAGAAGTCACAGCCTTATGTCTATAGTAGATTCATTCCATTACTTATTGATTGATTTCCTGGATTCGAGCAAAGGTCTATGATTCTTCTCTTGTTGGGATGATTTCTTTAGCTGAGCTACATTGGTTACATTAGGATCAGTATGAAACCAAAGAGAGGTAGTTTGAAACCAAGTAAAGCAAGCTTTGAGTTCGGAGTGGCATATACTGTTTGTAGATCAAATCCCTATTCCCAAGTGGATTCTAGCCAGCAGTGATTCAATTATGATAGACAGGAGTCACAACCCCATAGAGAGTAGTGGAATGATTTTTCCCCAGTGGTTCCATTCTCCTAGTTGGTTCCATTCCCCTAGTTTCCCCCACAGATGTACCCTGACTTCTGATTTTGATTCACTGAGTGCGCTGCTTTATTCTTCCCCGTACGAGCTGTATTCTGACTTGCTAGCTAAGTAGGGTCTTCTACTTATTCCCTGGATTCCGTTACTGCTGAGTGAAACTCCGATTTGCGAGTTTGATTACCCGATGCACCTGCTCATTCTTAGTCATAGGGAGCCCATATTCTAATTAGTATGATTCCTTCTTTCTTTCATTCCGACCCCTGTTTCTACACTATCAGGTAGTGTTGAGTTCGAACTTCCGTATTTCATTCCGTGCAAGGGGCGAGCTAACCAGTTCTGTGACTAATGTCTTTCATTCTGACATACTGCCTACCTAGTAGTGAGTTCTGATTAAGCAAAGGAGAAATATGGATTAGGATACAAAGAGCTAGTCTGGTAGCGCCTTACTGGAAAGTGCAATTTGTATACTCAACACTCGCCTTAGCCCTAAATACGACTCCTTGAAATTCTAACTTCCAAAGTGGATTCTCGTACTACTGAGTTCGATTCCGCACATGCGCCCAACTAACTACGTTCCTTCCATTACTTTACTACTTGATTGAATTCCTTAGTCATGGTTTCATTACTACTACTACGACTGGCATATAGTTCATCCATCATCGTAGAATGAAAGAAGGGCTAACAAGGGCAGCGGAACGATGGTGAGCTACTGGAAAGAGTTGAACCGGGATCAAACCAACACCAGCACTAATCAGAATTCATTGCCCGGGTATTCCATCTTACTTGTTGTAGTCGTAAATATGACTTCTTTGCTTCCAAGCGGGTACTACTGCTTCTAAAGAATGCTGCTTCCAAGCGGGTACTACTGCTTCTAAAGAATGCAAAGAGGAGTTAAGAGACCTTAAGCTAAGAAGGGTAGGCTTATATACAGTAAACCCAGACTCCAAGCACTGATAGGTATACTCTATCAGGAAAGGAAGGCTAAAAGACGGGAAGGGAATCCTCCATTAGATAACAGTGCCTATGGCAGGAGGTCAGTTCTACTACACGGGTAATCCTTTATAGTCAGGGGTTATATCGGTGTTCTTCTCAATTTAGATCCGGGTGCCTCCAGCCGAGCCAAGCAAGTCAGTTCAAGCAGGGATTGTGAACGAAAGAATCAATCAATAGTATTGAAAACAGTGTGCGTGCTTCTTCCTTTAGTATCGGGTCATAGCTCTCTTATTTGAGTGCCCAGATGGAGAGCCCAAACTTTGATAACGGAGGGGGGGGAGGACCAAGGAAAACATCAATTTCAGAACTAGGAGGTATCAGCTTATTGTTTAAACTGACCTTTATATTGCTTCTTCTGCCACTTTAAGATCCTTAGAAAAGTCACTAGAACGCTTTCAGCACCTTGCTTCCAATCCGATATCCCTTTATCCTAGCCTTTGCCTTACTTGTGGAATATTCCCTAAGGACTAGTTAACCCTCTTGGTTCTCTACTTACTTATTGAATTATGATACTGCAGTGTTATAGGTCATTAGAAGATCGATTAGGTGTATGACATGATGTATTTCCCATCAACACCAAATAAATGCTGTTCTAGTGCATTTCTTATTAATAACATAGACCCACTCCCTTGCAATACATAATACTAAGGATCGGATGAGGGAATTGAGTAATAGGTATAGGTACAATAAATGGGTCTAGGTATAATAATACGAGTAATAATACTAAGTAAGGACAGGATGTGGATCTCAAGTCAAATTCTAATAAGTAGTGTTTGGCCCCGGAAATACTAGTCGCATTCTTACTACAGTAGTTTCAATATCATATACGATAACAGAATAATCAATATTGGATGAGGTAATGCCAGGCTCACATTTATGTGTTGAAGCTCCTCCGCTCATCTAGTATGGGCACCCTCTTTTTCCTTAGGAGCAGATCGAGTCTCTTGCTCCCCATTTCACTCTTCAAACTGACTTACCTTACCAAGCTTACCAACCATACCTTTTCTTAGACTCCCGCTTACAGGTCTTATTCCTTTGTCTTGGTCTTCATACTTGATTGACTTTGTGAGCAGAAAGAATGGAATTACCACTTATGTAACATCGTAACAACACTTCACTGCTTGTTGAATATAATTTCATATTAGTTCCAGATTTGATAACAGAGTAACATCAATCAGTCTAAACAAACTGTTGACTTTCCTTAAACATTAATATCAGAGCAGCTAAGAATTCCCGTTAGCGCTTAACTCACTACTAATAAGCGCGCTGTAGTGAGCGGAACGCCATTGCTTGTTTATACTAAGCTTGTTTGTTTCCGTTGTTTGTTTGCTTGTTCGAAAGCCGGAGAAATCACTTATCCCTTTACAAAAGCAAGAAAGGGCGGCTATTATCAAAGTATTACGGCCCAGAGATCCGGCGCTAATAAAGATGGCATCAATGCAAGCTCCCATATAGAAGGAAGGGGAAGAGTAGACTTCGATAGGCTTTTCTCTACCTAATAAAGTAAATAAAGTACTATGACTGCTTTTTGCGCTTCCTCAACCGTACGTACGATGGTGGGATCACTTATTGGTGGAAGGGGCTGGTATTCGAAGTTATCGTTCTCACACGCCCTATTCTGGAAGGGGGACCAATTCATTCCAAGGGCTAATATTTCCATCTCCAAATAAGGAAAGGTCTTTTTCAACCGAGCAATAAAATCAAAGGTAAAGATCAATAGGGGCTATTTGAAATGAGCAAGTTGGAGTGTTTCTTCCGAACAAAGTAGACCTCTTTCTTATGATATTGTTAGCTCAAGTCTTAGTTCCGAATTAGCATATTAGAAGTTGTAGGCTTTCAGCACCTTATTCATAGCTTTGATCCGTAATAGAGGTAGTCTATGCGGGTAGTGTTCTATTGTTGTTAGCCGTGATTTCATTCTCGCTCCTAGGAGTCATGGCTTGGAGGCAAGGGCGTATAGCCTGATAGACCGGAGTGTTGGGTTGAAACCCCAGGCCAGGAATGGCAGACTCACAGGTTAACTAAAGAATTCCAATAAGTAGTTAGAGAATGCTATAAAGCAATAAGGGAATCAAAGAAAGGAATTAATCAATATAGGGAAATACAAACTTCAAGCAGGGTACGGAAGCCTAGGTGTTATAGGCACACTTGCCCAATTCTTTATAGTAGTAAGGGGGGATTCTGACTTCCTATCCAATCCAACTGCGCTAGGTTGTCGAGAAGGGGGTAAACTAGTGTACCAATGAGGTGAATTCTTATGTGTTACTTTGATTCGGGTACTGCCAGTCATAGTTGATTTATTACTTTACGGCTGTTGTCTTAGACACTTAGGTTCATTCTGATCGGCACCCCTACCATATACTGCAATACATAGTTTCTTGTCTACTTGGTGGAATGCTAGGTACAACTACAAGAGTTAACTGCCAGAGGAGTGTTCCAAGAGTTAGAGCTCGTTAGTAAAGGCGGATAGCTAGGAAAACAAGGTTTGGTGTCGGTAGGGGAAGTTTGAAAGTCAAGTATAGAGTCTAGCCTAGGTTAATTAATAAGAATCAGAAATAGGAATGCTAGGTTGGTGCGCTAGCTCAAGTTATGTAACTCCATTCTTGTTAGTAAGTAGCGAAAGTCCAAGTTCCCGAGTCTCGAGTACTATAAGTAGCAGTCACAGCCCTATGCCTTAATGGTTTCATTATGAGAAGCAGTGGCCCTTTATCAAGTTAAGATCTTAGAAGCACTAGCGCTATTCTCTTATAATCTCTTGTCGCATAGGGGGGTGTTACTGACATTTGTTCTTTCTTTGCTATATAAGAGGGGATTCTCACTAATGAGTTGACTTCCTAGCATTGAATGAAGGCATGGGTAGCCGTTTGTTCGTTTGATTCTGAGTTGACTATCCGATGTATCCTTCCTTCTATCCTTATTCCTCTCCTTAGTACCCTACTTTAGAGTTTCATCCAAGCCTCGACCCACTCCATTCTTCTTCCCTCTTCTAAAGGATCAGTCTTAGAGTCAAATATTAATTGTGTTTCTAATAGCGTTGTATAGGAGCATGTCCAGTCTACTCGTGTCGCAGTGTAATTCCCAGCTATGAGCTACAGTCTTATTGGTGGTAATTCCCAGCTATGAGCTACAGTCTTATTGGTGTTAGTCAAAGTCTTAAAAGCTGCAGTTTCATTCTCTTTAGCATGGATGGAGTTCTGACTTCTGTCTTTGATTCCAATTAGAGTAGTTAGTAGCCGCATTCTTATAGGAGAGTAGTCAAAGAGTCAGAGAAGTCCTAGTTACTAGATTGATAGTTCAATCTCTTAGTGCGCTAGCTCAATTACATCGACCCAGTTGTTTGTATTACTTATTAGGGTTAATAGCTAGGTTCACTAGCAATGTAGTATAGGTCCAATGAGTTTTCAGGATTAGAGATAGAAGTGAAGTTACAGACTCACTCTCGAACTGGAGAATACAAGTAAGAAAGGACAGAAACAGTGATTTCCGCGTAGCTCCCAGCTCGGTATCCTTTATTGTGTATTTCATTATTGTATGCCCGACTCTAGTTCAATCCATTAAGGTTGAGTTTCATTATTGTATGTCCTAGTAAGAAATTCTTTATTGCTCGTTTGCTTCTTATTGATACCAATTCCATTCTATTCTATAATATATTAGAACTAAAACCGCTACACTCTTTTCCTTCCTTCCATTCCTTTCCTGGGCCTATAAGACTGCTTGCTTTGGCTCTGATTGATTTGCTTGATTTCTGCTCCTCTCTGTTTACGGTTGGTTTGATAGGATATCGATCGGTCTTAGAATCTTGCTCGGACAATCTTGCTCAGATGAAATAGGAAAATGGTTCGATTTGTACAAGTTATACGTTTCCTTACCACTTTGTAGAAAATCGTTATGAATATGTCAGCTACCTGTGACTCGATTGGTGAAATAGTCTCTCTCTCCAAAAAAGATGTTTTACCCACAAACTAGGTCTTAGGGAAGAGTATAATAATCATCCAATAAGAAGGGTTTCAATTTCATATACTTAAATGAATGATTTTAACACCTATTGATTCTAACTACTGATTGCAGAGTGGATCATTCGGACCTTTCAATTCATATATGTGGATCTCGGACCTATAAATAGGGATATTCCTGAGACTCACCTATAAATAGGGAGATTATTGAGATATTCCTGAGACTCACAAAGAAAAGGGGAAGTGACTTGTACAAAAAGAAACGAAGTGACTTTGACTTGTTTGTCCATAGCCTAAAGACTAATCAATCAAATAGAGAGTAGTAACCGATTGAACACTACATGAAAGTTGTTCCTCTGTTCAGAAACTTTATGATGTGAAAAATGCTCCTGGGCTCTCATTGGACCATTAGTTTCTATAGAAGTAAGGATGTAGCCATATAAGTAAGGATCCCGATTCAAGGTTCTCTCGGCTAAATATATATGCGCTCTGCTCTCTCGGTGAAATGGATATATGCGCTCTCTCGTTTCGATAAATAGATGGATTTGAGTTCAAGAATGACATATTATGGGAATTGCCCATGTCCATATCCGGTTCATCCTTCGGAACCATATCACATCCCGGATCTTATGAAATAGGATGAATATGACGGAAGGTATTTAGGAAATACGTAATTATCAATAATGTATATATATATATATACAGTTTCTTTCTTGATTTCTTTTCCGATTGCCAGGAAGGTACAAAAGAAGGAAGGATCATGTTTTTTCTTAGAAATGAGATGATCTCTAGTAGACCTATCAATAGGATTCGAACCCACCACCATCTGTCAGAGAAATAGATCTTGTGTAGGATTCCCAATGAAGCACATTCTTCGAATTCTGCCGGAAGCTGATTCTCATTCATCTGCTTCTTATGATCCGTGAATAGTCGGGACATTGAGGAAGATCCAAAAATCAAGGCATTTAGGCAATCGATCTTATTCTATCTCTCTTCGTTCCGTTTGCGGAAAGGAAGGATCCCATGGAATCGATCTTTCTTGTTTGTTGCTGAATCTCTGGTTGATCGATCAATGTAGGAGATATTTCATCAAATAGAGATGGATCCGTATTCTAAAGGAATCAGATCTATGGTCAGAAGATCCTTTCTATTGGCTATCATCTCTTACTTTCACTAAAATGGATATGGTGGGGATTCATATAGCATAATTTACAAGAAACATTCCCCCTACCTTGCTCAAAAACCGATCCTTGTTTACCAACCACACATTGTCTAACCTAATCCAATTCTCTCTCGATAAACCTTCCTCAAAAAATCCTATTCTCGTGCCACCCAACTAATGAAAGAGATCTTGGCTTAATTGCCACATATGAAATATAGCAAAATTGAGCAATGATATACCTTACTTGTTTCTCGATAAGAGATAGGTAGGAAACATGCTCAGCTCAATATAATATATCATTTGATTGAATAGTTGTCTTAGCTCCTTCTTGTTTGAAGAAACCCTCCCCTGAAATTGGTCTTTTTAACGAAAAGCAGACATGAGATAACAAATCCAGTCTTACCCTATCATTCGAATAGCTGTCCCGAATTCCAGTTGATTATGTTTAGATTCTTCCTCGGAGATACACGATCAAACAATTCCCAATCATGGGCCTTGTGGATCAGTAGTAATATTGGATACTCCCAATCATGGGCCTTGTGGATCAGTAGTAATATTGGATACAAAAAACCAACTCTAGAGATATTCGCTATCAGAGATATTCGCTATCTGTCTCCTTGCTTGAGATCGAAATTCCAGCTATGGTTTCATTATCTTCAATTCCAGCTATGGTTTCATTATCTATCTTACAACCAACTAGAATCCCCTCCCTTTTCTCTATCTTACAACCAACTAAATCCCTTCCCTTTTGAGAATCCGGTTCCTCCACCACCGCGAACACAGGTTAGATGAGGGGCATGATACACTTTTGCCTTATTTGGAGAACTAAAGTACTCTCTAGCGGATCTATGAACCTGCCTGCAATCGATGCAACTATGGTTAGTTGGGGCTGGGCTAGTGAGCCTTATTTAGGGAAAACAACAACAAAAAGCTCTAATTGGTCTAATTCGTAGCGGACCCACTGTGAGAATGGAATGTTAGTCTGTCCTTGAGAGAAGAGAGTAACTCCACTGCTCTTTACTTCCACTCACCCTTGACTTTATACCTGACTTTATACTTTAGATGAGATACGTTACTTTCGCCTGCTCCTTGATACCTTACTCTAACCGCAACACAATCAGCTCTCTCTACCTACTACCGATGTCAAGCCAATAACATAACTCTATTATAAGGAGGCGGGACAATCCGTTTCGTGTGCGAATAAGTTCCAGAGCGGAGGTCTTACCGATCACTACAAGGGGCTGAAGAAGGCAATTAATAATCAAGGTTCAGGGCAAGAGACTGCAGACTTGCTCGCTGAAGAGAATTGCTACTTGACTTTCTACCCTTGTTCGTTTTCCTTACTCTTGACTTTCACAAAGGTCAATCAAGCCAACAAGCAACTGGGCAACAAGAACAGGAATTGTGGATTCTTTGGTCGACTTAACAAGCACCGCTAACGCTTCCAGATCAGTACTGGATTCTTCCCAACAAAACACCCATACGCCATTATTCTTCCCTTAACACCTATACGCCCCTTCGTGTCAAGATTAGAAAGAGCTTGCCGAGCGTCCCAAAAGAAGATAAAAGTAGAAGCTAATGCGGAAAACGGGACTTGTTGTGAGCAGCTCACCTCTGAAATAGGAATTGAGAAGTGGGGGAGAATAGGAATTGAGAAGTGGGGGAGAAGTCAAACAGTCATTTAGTGCTCAAATAGGACGTTGCGTTGTGCTTAGTAAGTTCCTGAATTGAAGTTGTTTGCTTGTTAGGCTTATTGTGTTTGGGTGCAAACCAGAGTTATTTAACTTATATCGGCAGCCGAACCCTCCACTATTGTAAGGATTTATTACCTCTTGCGTCCTTACTTGTATTATGCCTTCTTCAGTGCTAACGCTTACTCTTATCGGGGTGCATCAGGGTTCATCGCTTGCTGCTTCCCTTTCATTTGGAGTCTACTCTCCTTTGACTTACTTCAATCTATACAATGCCAGTTCCATATTCTGAAACTAAGGGTTGGTACTCTTTTTTCTTGTCCTAGCTTGTTCAAACACCGAAGCTAACGCACTTAGGAATCAAAAGGAAGAGCATATAGAGACACCCCAACCCAATAGAGAACACATTACTAATAAAAAGAGGAAGGAGCATTGATACACCCGGACCCAATAGAGAGCAGAGCACATTACAAATAATATAGTTTACTCAAAGCAAAGTGTCAGAGGGAATAAAGAAAAAAGGAACCCCAACCAACCCAAAGATATTATAGACTTTCAGGGGCTCCTTAAGCCATGTGTTTAACTCGCTACCGTTTAGCTCAGGCTCCCGAAAGCATCTACGAGGACAGGACTTGTTTATTACTTTTGATAATTACTTATTGTTGTTGCTGCCGCTGAAAACATAGATTGTAATAACCGGGGGAACTCTAGCGGCAGCGAGTTAAAACGGTAGGAGTTAGAGTTAAACGGTAGCGAGCCCTTTCCCTAGCTCCTTTCCCATACTTGATAGCTCCATTACCGGTGGCACCAGTATCAGCCTGAGCAGCTACATACCAAGCCCGAGAAGCACTGGTTGGATTCTGAGTACCTAGGTCAGAGGTCCCATACTAGCTACCCTTAGTTCCAGTCTTGAACTACTTGGTTGGATTCTTAGCCCCCGGGTTACTGCTCTAAACTCCCCTTACGCATTCATAGCCTTACACTTACTAGCCCAATTCTGTGACTTATGGGTTTCGTTCTTTGACTACTTAGTTTGATTCTGATCACCCAGGTCAAGGGGTAAGGCTTGGATGCAGTTGTTTAGGTCTTAGCCCTAGTGGTTTGATTCTGAGTTTAGTTAGCTCCCCATTCTATAGCTACTGACTGAGTCTACCAAGTGCAATTCTGATCTGACCCTTGAGAGCAACAAAGACAGATTCAAGTCAAACAAACTTACTATAAGGGCCTACCTAGTAATAGAATTCCGAGCCTACCTGCCAAGTAAGTCAACTCATTCTGATTTCCGACCCTCCACTCCGAGCCTGTAACTCCTTTGTTTGGTTCTTAGTAGCAGTGGTATCAGTCTTGGATGAGTGAGGTCAATTCTGTATCCCTGGGGGAAAGTCTTAAGGCTTATACCCACTAGTTCCGCTCTTTGGCTACCTGGTTTAAGCCTTGGATTTACTGGTGGAATTCTTTGTCATCTGGAATCCTTAATTAAGATAGAGAAAATTCACTATTCATTTCCCAACAAGTATACGAGTACACAAGATAAGAGAGGTGTGCGGGCTAACTGTTAGTAGTTGACGAGTGAAAGAAGGGGCAAACTCTTCCATTGCTGTGTTTCGGCCTTGCTCTTGCGAATTTAGTTCCTTATTGGAATAGAAAAGTAGAAGTTCCAAGACCAGCCAAGGGCCAAGCATATACTCGAGTGTCATTTCCCCGGTATCAGTCTTCCACCGACCAGCTCCCGTCTCATACATACGGGTTCGAGCCTGTAACTCCCTTGGTTCAGTCTGAAGTAGTACCCCAGCAGTCCTAGCAGCAGTGGTTGAAGGCTTAGACACCCGAGTTTCATCCGTTCACCTATATAAGAAGAGATAGAATTATCCACTATTTTTCCCTTAACCCTATGCCTCAATCAATTCTGTTCTTTTTGATCCCGTTGCCTGTTCTGGAAAGCCAAGAACTGATCTCGTAGACACCACTGGACAACCGTACTCTACGCCGAAGGAGCTACTTCACCGACGATGCAGGGCAATAAGTGGTAGAGTGAAAGAATACTAATAAAGGAAGGTACAAGGAAGGCTCTTGTGCACCGGGCGGTCAATAAGTGTATGAGTGAAAGAATACTCTGAAGTGTGTTAGCTTGTTTCTTTAGCAGGTGAGGAAGAACGATAAGAAGCTAGAAGATATAACGGAGGGGGCAAACAGCGCGAGGAGAAAGTATACGAGAGAAGAGGTAATTGACAGAGAGGTTATAGGAATATCATAATTTCATAGATCTACTCTACTTTAACATTTCGACTAAACCCCCATTTTTGCATTCCGTACTTTTAGCTTCTGCTCTTTCAACTCTCACGTTACTTTCTTTCTTATGATACCCCATAGGCTAATTATTCTGTTTCAAACATAGTAGCTTGGCCAATTACATTTTCTATAATAAAGTAACAAAACAACTTCATTATAAAGATTCCACTTCTGACTGCTTGACTACTTTCATCGTATGATGCTCTCCAAAGAACAATTCTTCTCAATGAGTGGGAATCCCAATAGTCAAATATTCTAGTGGCTTCAAAGCTATTCTATCACTAGAGCGCTTTCCTTTCTCGGGAATTGTAGCCCCTTACTTAACCGGGAATTGAAGCCCCTTACTTAACCTAACCAGCGCTTATCGCTTAAAGCCAATACTAAGGGGAAGACCATAGACGGCACTGTGGATGGTAACTTATCGAGGTCATTTCTGAAAGCCAATAAATCAGAGGGGAAGGCCGGAGACTCCACAGTGGATGGAAGTACAACTAAGTTAACACTCTTTAATGAATGCAGGAACAGAAGAGAAGAATGTGGGTCCATACCTATGAAAGAAGGTTGGGGGACTGCTAATCCCACTCTATGTCTTGCTACCTATGACTGCTTTGTCGACTCTGTTGACGGAGTACGCCTCACAGCACGGCTAAGGAGGGAACTCTCTCCTCTCTGCGCAAAGAGAAAGTCTTCCTTTGAGACAACTCTACTTATGCAAAGAAAGAGAAAGTTGGTACTACTCTACTTATGCAAAGAGAAAGTCTTCCCTGTTTTTTTACTACTCCACTCTTCTTTTTTCCGTTCACTACTATCGCTGGCTTAGCAAGTAAATGATTTATATCCGAATCGGTAGACTGCTCGTTCTAGGCCCGTGCTTGGATGACCGACGAAAAAGCAAGGTAGAAAGTATCGCCGGTTTGATAGAAGGAAGAAGGAAGTCACTTCTCAGCTATGAAAGATGAGTGGAATATACCTTATTTCTCTCTTTGGCTTGTGTGGGCATTCGTCTTAAAGATCGGGGAGTGGTCCGGCTCATGGAAAGATATGCTTTAGACAAGGGTTAGGCACCGAAGATGAACTTAGAACATGGATTTTCCTTAATCACTTTGAAATCGTTCAGGACCTTCTTTCTTTCCTTCTTTCCTTTTGGGCATGTCGAGTTGAGTGAGAAACGAGAAGTAGCAGCTTGTACGCGACACCCCGAAATCAACAATAAAGATTGGATTCTACGGCTTGGCTTTCTCATGTAAGTAACCTCCTTCCTTCTTTTACGCTTCTAGGCAATAATAGATTATACCTTGAGTCTGATTATACCTTGAGTAAATAATATAGATTCCACCTTCATAGATTATACCTTGAGTTAATAATATAGGGGAGTATACAAGAGGATTACCACTTCCATACTACTACTAAGTGTAGCCAATGGTGCTTCGCGAGACCTTTTCGGTCCACACTGGAGAAAACTCGTATTCGGTTACTCTTTCCTCTTTCGTTCAATTGTACGTAGGACCAAGACCATTCGAAGGTAGGTGGCTACATGTCGATATTGATGTTGCTTTCGCTTGAATAAGAAATCTTCTTTCACTCCAACAGAACAAGCAAAAGAAGAAACATTATATTACTTATTGTTTCAGGGCAGGGGTGCCTTAGCGAGCAGAGCGCCGAGTTGCACTGAATTAGCGGTTAAAGTGAAGTGGTAGGTGGCATCGTCTAACGTATATTCGGTTCAAGTCTTTCTCGATCAAGGGGATTTGCACTTCGATTGCCTTTGTATTCAGTCTACTTTCTGTCTTCTTATTCTTGGAAGATAGTGGTCATGGCTCGCTGATATGTAGCACCCGTCCGGTAGTACGAATCGTGTTCACACTTATCTTTCCCACTTCAAAGAAAGAGTGCTTGATGATAATCTCGAAAACCCAGCTAGATTCCCTTCAGAGCAGGTAAATACTCTATTCCCTTCAGAGCAGGTAAATTGAGATCGAAAGAAAGCCTAAGTACTAATGCGCTTAACCCCTACTGCAGCCAAAGTTATAGCGGCTGTAGCCGACGAGGTCAACTTTCTATGTGGGCATAGGACGTATCAATACATAATTTTCTCTCTATTATTTGAAAGGAACTAAATAAGTGAGTTGTCTTGGGTTGAAAGGAACTAAATAAGTTGGGTCATGAGGAGCCGAAGAGAAACAACCCCCTGGCGCATTTAGGTTTTGATCATCGAAGTCAGGGCAAGAAGGCAGAATTCAGAAAGATTTTAGCGCTGAAAACAAGGGTAGTTAGATTGATAGCCGGTAAGGGTCATACTAAAACATAGGGGAGGCAGTTTGCTGATAGGTGAAGTTAGCTTTGTTGGGAAATCATAGGGGGGGCGACATCATATGCGCAGCGGAAGAACAAGAAAACAAAAATCCCCGATTCCCAAAAAGATGTTCATCGTCGTGCGAAGATTGGTGCGCAAAATCCGCAAAAACACAAAACTGCGTATAGAGATTGTGTTACCTAGGGAGATCGTATATCCCTGTTTCCTTGCAGATCCTTAGGAGAGGGTGAAGGAGGTCAAGCGTCCTCCTCTCTAGCGGTGATCCACACAGCAGGGTTGCGACGACGCTCCTCAAAACTCCAGGCCTACTCTGAGATGGAGAGGGAGAGGAGAATAGGAAGGGCAAGCAAAGACTCTAGCCTATGAGGCTGTGAATCCCTCCTATTTATAGAGATCCCGTGTCAAAACCCTAATGGGTCCTTTCCCTAGTGGGTATTGGATCTGCATCCAATAAGACAAGGGCTCCGTCGGATATCTCATATCCGAACCTCTACTCATCGCAATGCCTACCATATGTGTGTGACCCTCTAGGCCCAATATCGAGCTGGCCGTGAGTCATGCCTGTCAGAACTCCTTCTAACTAAGTGAATTATTATCTCTGTAATAATTCACTCGACTCATCGACTACGGAAGTACTAGGCCACTACGCCGTAGTCCCCAGACGATACAGGGGAATCCAATCCATTGGACCTGTCTGTCCTCAGTTACCATGTACCTATAGTCCCTCATCCATCTAATATCCCAGAGACCGTATATCGAGCATGGTGCTGTCAGACCCATACGGTTTCTACTTGAGTCTCGCTCTAATCGGATTCTCCCGGAGAACTCTTTCTCTCTCAACCCGAATGACCCTAGCCAGGGATTTGTCTGAGCAAGAACACATGGGATATTCCTCTCATGATACCGAGAGTGGATGATCCTCTATCGACACTCAATAGCCCTCGTAAGGTCGACTACCACTCCCAATGACCAGCTGTACTAGATCTGGGAACAGCCAAACCTATAAGTCTGGTATCAAAGAGTGGAGCACTCATACAGGACATCCTTGGTGTCTCAAGTCTAAGAACCAGATACACCACTAGGACTACGGAATCGTTGTCTGACAATAAGGCATCATCAACCATCCAGCATTCCGTAAGCGGATCAATCAGTGAACTCATTCTCCAATGAGCACCTGTACTGTATCCCTAGTGTCCCTACACGAGCAGCTATGAGACCAGCTGCATCCATCATATGGACGGGTATACAGCACACCAGTCTATCCGGTTATCACGATGTCCCTCTCGAGTAACCTATGACCGGGATTATTTAGGATATGTGTTTAAAGGTGAATCGATCTCATTATCGTGATCTCATCACGATCCGATTCCCATTGCACAAATCCAAGGACATCACAATATATATGCATTTATGCAATAGTTATAAAGTGATATACACCAAAATATAATAAGCAAAAAGATTCTGTATCAAGTCACACGTGCCATCACTCACGTGATTGGCTTGCTGGGCACTTATGACTAGCAATCTCCCACTTGACCTAAAGCCAATCACCTATGTGTCTGATCCCCATCAGACCCCTGTGACGCTCAAAGACAATCTGAGACAATGGCTTTGTTAGTGGATCTGCAATGTTATCTTCGGATGGAACTCTTTCCACTTCTACATCTCCTCGGGTCACGATCTCTCTGATAAGGTGGAACCTCCTCAGAACATGCTTAGATTTCTGATGAGACCTAGGTTCCATCGCTTGAGCAATTGCCCCGTTGTTGTCGCAATATAGGGAAATCGGCTCCTCACTATCCGGCACGACTCCCAAATCTGTGATGAACTTCTTCAACCAGACTCCCTCCTTTGCTGCATCCGATGCAACAATGTACTTCGCCTCTGTGGTCGAGTCAGCAGTGGTATCTTGCTTGGAACTCTTCCAGCACACTGCTCCTCCATTCAAGGTGTACACATACCCTGAATTCGACTTGCTATCATTGACATCAGACTGAAAACTTGAGTCAGTGAAGCCTTCAACCTTAAGGCTATTACCTCCATATTCTAGTAAAAGATCCTTAGTCCTTCTCAAGTACTTAAGGATACACTTTACTGCTTTCCAGTGCTCCAAGCCTGGATCCACCTGATACCTGCATAAGGTATCATATTCATGTTTGCCCTTTGAAATTTTTCATGCCAAACCTTTTGACAATAGTTTCTATGTACCTGGACTGGGACAAGCCAAGCATCCTTTTGGATCTATCTCTATAGATTCTAATCCCCAAGATATAGGATGCTTCCCCTAAGTCCTTTATGAAGAAGTGTCTAGATAACCAAGTCTTTACTATGGATAGCATTCCTATGTCATTCCCAATGATGAGGATGTCATCCACATATAACACCAAAAAGCTAATAGCGCTCCCACTTACCTTTCTGTATACACAAGGCTCATCTTCGTTCTTAACGAAGTCATAAGATCTGATTGCCTCATCAAATCTTATGTTCCAACTTCGGGAAGCTTGCTTTAGTCCATAAATGGATCTAAGCAACCTACACACCTTATCTGGGCAGTTCTTGGACACGAATCCCTCAGGTTGCATCATATACACCTCCTCCTCCAGGTTCCCGTTGAGGAATGCGATTTTCACATCCATCTGCCAGATCTCATAATCATAGTGTGCTACAATAGCCAATAGAATTCTGATGGATTTTAGCATTGCTACGGGTGAGAAAGTTTCGTCGTAGTCAACACCTTGCCTTTGACGATACCCCTTAGCCACTAGCCTTGCTTTATAGGTCTCTACCTTTCCATCTACTCCGATCTTTTTCTTAAAGATCCACTTGCAACCGATGGGTACAATACCTTCGGGTGCATCAACTAGGTTCCAAACCTTATTGGAGTACATAGAATTCATCTCAGAATTCATGGCTTCTTTCCACTTCCCGGAGTCTATACTCATAATAGCCTCCTCGTAGGTTTGAGGATCAATATCCTCTACATCCTCTGCTCTAATATGTCCCACATATCTCTCAGGAGGATGAGATACTCTGTCAGACCTGCGTAAAGTTGATACTTATGTATTAGGTACCTGAACAGACTCGGGTTGTAGAGTGGTGCTTGAGCTTGGTTCTCTAACTTCGCTCAACTCTATCATTCTCCCACTGTCTCCGCCAAGAATGTGTTCCTTCTCAAGGAACACTGCTCTCTTAGCTACAAAGACCTTTTGGTCCTCGAGATGATAGAAATAATACCCACAAGTTTTCTTGGGGTATCCCACAAATTTGCATCGCTCTGTCCTTGATTCTAACTTATCGGGGTTGTGTCTTTTAATGTGGGTAGGGCAGCCTCAAATCTTAACAACCTTAAGATCAGGCTTCTTCCCTTTCCATATCTCATATAGTGTAGACACTACCGACTTAGTTAGAACTCTGTTCAGAAGGTAAGCTGCGGTTTCTAGGTCATATCCCTAGAATAAGATGGGTAGGTCAGCGAAACTCATCATGGACCGTACCATATCTAATAATGTACGATTTCTCCTTTCAGAGACACCATTGAGCTGAGGTGTATAAGGAGGTGTCCATTGGGATAATATCCCATGGTCCTTGAGGAAGTGAGTAAACTCTGTACTTAAGTACTCACCTCCTCGATCTGATCGAAGAGTTTTGATACTCTTTCCAGTCTGGTTCTCCACCTCATTCTTATACTCTCTGAATTTCTCAAAGGCCTCGGACTTGTACTTCATTAAGTACACATATCCATACCTTGAGAAATCATCAGTAAATGTAATGAAGTAGGAGTAACCTCCAATGGCATGAGTTGACATGGGTCCACATACATCACTATGTATGAGTTCCAACAACTCAGTGGCTCTCTCTCCAGTTCCACTAAATGGAGAGTTGGTCAGTTTTCCACGAATGCAAGGCTCACAAGTTGCATATGACACATAGTTGAATGGATCTAGATATCCATCATTTAGCAACTTTTGAATCCTTCTTTCATGGATGTGACCTAGCCTACAATGCCACAGGTATGCACTGTTCAACTCATCTCGTTTCCTTTTGGACACATTTATATTCATGATATGTGGAGTGGTGTCTAACATAAATAAACCATTATGCAATGTTCCTTTCGTGATGATCTTATCATCTAATAATATCGAACAACCATTGTTCTCAAAAACAAATTTATATCCACTAACTGTTAAACATGAAATGGAGATAATGTTTTTGATAATAGAAGGAACAAAATAACATGCATCTAATGCAATAAAAGCTCCACTAGGCAGATGTAGGGCGACCTCGCTAACAGCTAATACAGCAACTTTTGCTCTATTACCCATCTTGAGGTCCATCTCGCCTCTCTCTAGTCTCCTAGGCCTTGCCAGAACATGCAACGAATTACATATATGATAAGCACTACCGGTATCTAATACCCATGTGTTATCATAAGAGTCTGACAAATGGAGACTGATCATGAATGTACCTGAAGCTTCATCAAGCTTTTGTTTCGCCCTTTCTGCAAGGTACTCTTTGCAGTTTCTCTTCCAGTGCCCATCTTTACCACAGTGGAAGCACTGGCCTTTGTCCTTTGTTGGGTCTTTCTTAGCAACCTTTGCTTTACCTTGTTTGCCCTTGCCCTTTCCCTTCTTAAGGGACCTTTCTGCTTTCCTTTTCTTTCTGGTCTCACCAGTGTAGAGAACTGGCTTCTCTTTCTTAATAGTACTCTCTGCCTCCCTCAACATATTGAGGAGCTCTGGGAGAGTCACCTCAAGCTTGTTCATATTAAAGTTCATTATGAACTGTGAAAAGGAATCTGGTAGGGACTGAAGCACAATGTCCACACACAAGTTATCCTCTAGGACCATTCCTAGACCTGTGAGTTTCTCTATCCACTCAATCATCTTTAGGACATGGTTCTGAACCGGTGTCCCCTCAGTCATCCTAGCGCGGAAAAGGCTCTTGGATATCTCATATCGTTGAGTCCTTCCCTGTTCCTCAAACAATTTACGGACATGTAGGAGAATGGATCTGGCATCCATCTTTTCATGTTGTCTCTGTAACTCTGGAGTCATAGAGCCCAACATATAGCACTGAGCAAGAGTGGAGTCATCAATGTACTTCACGTAGCGAGCGATCTCATCCTCGCTTGCCCCTTCTTCGGGCGTAGGCATCACTGTATCAAGGACGTACACGATTTTCTCCGCTGTGAGAACAATTCTCAAGTTACGGAGCCAATCCGTATAATTTGGACCAGTGAGGCGGTTGACATCAAGTATGCCACGTAAGGGATTTGAAAACGACATTTTCTGAAAATAAAGATGTAGCAAAAATGAATAACATGCAGATTTTGCAAGAAATAAACTATCAAGATATGGACTTCTATCTTAATATGCTCCCACTATTTTACTAACGAGTCACGCGACACCCTCAGCACGTGAAACGAAAGTCTCCGGCAGACTTCTAGTGGGGATCAGGATCCAATCAGCGTCTTAGTGTAACCTCGAGGGACTCGACCAATCACACTAAGCCTAAAAGGTAGACAACTCTTGCCGATCACAACTCCTTGTGATTCCCGTCCTGTTCGGCCTCCGAATCACCATGGCCTCGAGGGACTCGACCAACCATGATGCTCGGTTAAGTCAACACCTTCGTTACAAGATGAGTCTGATTTGATGATATACCCTCGAGGGACTCGACCAAGCATATCATGCCCTCAGGTCACCGGTGACATCTCTATGTCGTAAGCAAGATAGCGAATCGCGATATAGGTGAGTCTCGAGGGACTCGACCAACTCAACCTACACCGGGATTCGGTTCCTACTCATAATGATGGAAGGCCACGTGGGTCAATCTAATTGCCTCACGTTTACCGACTTAATATTATCGAGAGATGTTTCTATGATTTGGTCTCCTAATATGACATGTCACACATATACATATTTAATATATATCTACATCGCATGCAAATATATATACATATCTAGTATGTGTATAAGCAATCACACCAGATGATCATGGACCACAACCTAATATGATTAGGCCCGAGCCAGTAGGCCTAATCACTCACATCAAGATCTATGTGTGTAACGGTGCATCTCCATGCCCTGTGATCGTCCATCTCGTCCTCGTCGGTTCCGTCGACATCTTGATGCATCTCCATGCATCACGATCGTCCGTCTCGTGGGTCCCGCTATCGCATCCACGCTCCCGCTGCGCCTCCTCATGTGATTACAACTTAATCATAGGCACGCAGGCCCGACAATAAACGAGAAATATAATGGAGGTTCGCAGACCTCAATAATAATAATCACAAGTACACACATCACACGGTCCATGATCATCCGTCCACACATCATACATCACATGTATAAATAATCATCATAATGTAGGACTACTAGATAATAATAAAAATAATAATCAACTAAACCTTTTAATTAATTAATATTTTCTGAAATCAGGGACATGTAGGGAATTTCTCAATTCCTAAGGGTATTTTCGTAATTTGGACAAAAGACAGAAACTGGAATTTATCAAATTCATAGGGGTAAAACTGTCTTTTTGCCCAAAACCCTAATTCCCCCTCTGCTGCTGCCGCCGCCGCCACCCTGCCGACGGAGCCTGTGCGGCGGGGCGAGGGCACTGCCCTCGCCTGCAGGCGGCACGCCCGCTGGCGGCGACGCCGCTGCGGGTGGGCGCCCCCTTCGGGCGTCGCTGCCTCCGCAGGCGGTGCTGTCCCGCCGGGCGGCCGCCCCTGTGGGGGGGGTTTCGCCCGCGGGAGCAGCGGCGGCAGGCGTCGCGCGTCGCTGCCCTGCGGCGGCAGGCGCCGCTTCCTTTCGGCGGTAGGCGCCGCTGCCCTGCGGCGCCTCTGCCCGTGGGTTGCCAGCCCCGCCGGCAGCAAGCCTGCTGCAAGCAGGCCGCCGGCCGGCTGCTACAGGCACAGCGCTTGCGCATGCGCCGGCGCTGTGCTGCCTGGCTGCGGCTGCGGCTGCCGCTGCAGGTGGCTGCAGGCATGCAGATCGAGGGCAGCAACTGTTGTTGCCCTTCCTTGCTTTTGCGTCAACGATTTTGACGTCAAAATTCTTCCTAAACACAATACACGCAGTTCAAAACCAATCATTCGCACGAACAACCTGGCTCTGATACCACTGTTGGGAAATCATAGGGGGGGCGACATCATATGCGCAGCGGAAGAACAAGAAAACAAAAATCCCCGATTCCCAAAAAGATGTTCATCGTCGTGCGAAGATTGGTGCGCAAAATCCGCAAAAACACAAAACTGCGTATAGAGATTGTGTTACCTAGGGAGATCGTATATCCCTGTTTCCTTGCAGATCCTTAGGAGAGGGTGAAGGAGGTCAAGCGTCCTCCTCTCTAGCGGTGATCCACACAGCAGGGTTGCGACGACGCTCCTCAAAACTCCAGGCCTACTCTGAGATGGAGAGGGAGAGGAGAATAGGAAGGGCAAGCAAAGACTCTAGCCTATGAGGCTGTGAATCCCTCCTATTTATAGAGATCCCGTGTCAAAACCCTAATGGGTCCTTTCCCTAGTGGGTATTGGATCTGCATCCAATAAGACAAGGGCTCCGTCGGATATCTCATATCCGAACCTCTACTCATCGCAATGCCTACCATATGTGTGTGACCCTCTAGGCCCAATATCGAGCTGGCCGTGAGTCATGCCTGTCAGAACTCCTTCTAACTAAGTGAATTATTATCTCTGTAATAATTCACTCGACTCATCGACTACGGAAGTACTAGGCCACTACGCCGTAGTCCCCAGACGATACAGGGGAATCCAATCCATTGGACCTGTCTGTCCTCAGTTACCATGTACCTATAGTCCCTCATCCATCTAATATCCCAGAGACCGTATATCGAGCATGGTGCTGTCAGACCCATACGGTTTCTACTTGAGTCTCGCTCTAATCGGATTCTCCCGGAGAACTCTTTCTCTCTCAACCCGAATGACCCTGGCCAGGGATTTGTCTGAGCAAGAACACATGGGATATTCCTCTCATGATACCGAGAGTGGATGATCCTCTATCGACACTCAATAGCCCTCGTAAGGTCGACTACCACTCCCAATGACCAGCTGTACTAGATCTGGGAACAGCCAAACCTATAAGTCTGGTATCAAAGAGTGGAGCACTCATACAGGACATCCTTGGTGTCTCAAGTCTAAGAACCAGATACACCACTAGGACTACGGAATCGTTGTCTGACAATAAGGCATCATCAACCATCCAGCATTCCGTAAGCGGATCAATCAGTGAACTCATTCTCCAATGAGCACCTGTACTGTATCCCTAGTGTCCCTACACGAGCAGCTATGAGACCAGCTGCATCCATCATATGGACGGGTATACAGCACACCAGTCTATCCGGTTATCACGATGTCCCTCTCGAGTAACCTATGACCGGGATTATTTAGGATATGTGTTTAAAGGTGAATCGATCTCATTATCGTGATCTCATCACGATCCGATTCCCATTGCACAAATCCAAGGACATCACAATATATATGCATTTATGCAATAGTTATAAAGTGATATACGCCAAAATATAATAAGCAAAAAGATTCTGTATCAAGTCACACGTGCCATCACTCACGTGATTGGCTTGCTGGGCACTTATGACTAGCAAGCTTTAGGTGCATCAAAAGTGAGGCTTTTTGGCATTATTGGAATCTGATATCTAGCATTTGGATTCTGACTAGCAGCAGCGAAACCCTTGTGGGACTAGTTCAATCTCTGTGTTGAGGTCTTTTGATAGGTGGCTCAATTGCGAGTTAGCGACGGAAGTCCTATAAGCACTAGGCATAGAATGAGGATCAGGATAGTAAGCATCAAAGCAAGTAAGGGCTGCTTTTAAGCTGGCTAATCCAAAAAGTAAGTCTTGCCTGTAAGTAAGTCGTAGAGCATGGAATGATAGGAATAAGAGTAAGTAGTAGAGCATAGAATCGAACAAAGTAATAGAAAGAAGAACAAAGCAGTACCTACGCGCCCCTACGATGAAACTCTATCAAGTCAGAAAATGCACCCTACTACGCCAAGGCTAAAAAGTACCACAATACAAACTGTCTCTCAGACCTATTCCTAGGTGGGCCTAATCTTGTTTGTTGCAGGGGTAATGAAGCCTTGCTTTTCGTCTTTCTTTACTTGATTTTCTTGTTCAACCACAAACTGATATATTATCTTTATTGTATTGGATTCAGGTTACTTATATAAGAATCCCTTCTAGTCTATTATCCAACACACCCTTATTTATTGATTTCCTTATTCATCATTCCCATATTGATCATTGCTTAACACAAGCACTTAATCTTATACTCTGGCTCTCATCTAATCTCACTCTTTCTACTACTACTCATTCTACTACTCTACTACTAGTTGGGGATTCAACTCTGGTCCGGATCCTTACTATCCTTCTCTCAGGTTTTCTCTACTGGCTCTTATTCTTTGACTGACTTATAAGACCTACTCCTCTTGTCGGTGAATCAAACTATAATGATAACAACACTTATAGCTCGAAATTGGGAACCAACCTCGTAACAGGGAATTAACTAACTGGTCATAATAAATGGACTACTGGCTTCTATTCTCTAACTACTGAATCATATCTTGGCTTCTTAGATGAAGTCTCTCGCTACTAACTATTATATATAGTGGAGCTAAACTGCCCCAACCTTACTTGTCCTAGGTTTAGTATGACATTACTGGATCTGAATCTTACTTACCCAAAGAAAAGAAGTTGATTGACTAATGCACCAAGGAGAGGAGGGTATGGCGACATCGCTCGTGTAAGGTCCGGTCCCTAGAGAATTCTTTGTAGCTATAGACATACTCAGTGTTGGGGCGGTCGGTCTGTTAGCTACCATTCATTGAGTCAGTGTTCGGTCGGCACCGGGCCTCAATAACATAAAAACAAGAGGACCTTTTTCAATCAAAAAGAGAGTAACCATAGCTTCTTTTGAACCCGCTAAGCAAACCACTATCAATAGCAAATAACCTAAGAGAAAATACTATTGAATGTTAATATACTATCTTTTAATACACTATCTTGTTTGTTTGAATAATCCAATAAGGCTATCAGTAACAGGCCAATATCCAGTATAGTAAGGCTTAGGATAAGAGCAGGGCCAGGCTAACATCAAGGAAGGGCGGGCTAACATTAAACACATAGGATCCCCGGATCAATAGATAAAGATGTGAAGCCCTGTAGCTCCATTCTTTCAAGTAGCCATTCCAGTCTTTCTTTTGCTGGTGGAATTCCTATAGTTGTTGTCCTCTGGTTGACCCCCGTTCGAGTTCATTCGATTGGTTTCAACAGCCAATTCCTTATTCTAAGGTGAAGTAGGAGAAGCACTTGCTCAATCCTTTCCTATAGTATCGAAAGCCTTTGTTGACAACAGCCCGAACCCAGTTAGTTATAGTCCAATTCTTATGTGTCATGTATTGATTCTTTCCAGTAGTTATTTCCGCCTTGCTCTTGGCATAGTAATTCATTATGGTAAGATAAAGTGAAGATAAAGTATTAGGTGGGGGCGAACTTCTCGATTCTCTCTAGTAGTAGACGCATTCCAATGGTTGTATAGTTTAGGCTAATGGGCAAGCAAACTCAGATCCAAATCATTGTTTACAGAAATCAAAGCAGTAGAGCAAGTCTCGGGATCAACAGCTACGGACTGACTGCAAGGATAGTAAGCCTACTAAGGTAGGGTACTTTACTCGGGTAAGGGCGGTAAAGCGGTTATCCAGATCAACAGTCAGAAAATAGAAGTCAAGGTAGTAAGCCCTAGAGTAAGGAAAGGCAGAGTTACTTGGCGAAAAGAGAGGCTTGGAAGTTAATGAGTCAGGCGGCGTAATAGATGCAATAGGGCTTGGACTTACTAGTTCCATTATTATAAGCGGTATTCATATTCTTTACTCTGAGGTTGGTTCTTGCCTGCGGTCAGTGTTTTGTGGTTCTAGGGCAGCAGGGGAAGGCTCGGTATCAGTTGGTTCTATTCTTGATAGCATAGGTGGCATTCCAAGTTTCTTGTATCAATATCAAAAGTGGTGTTTTCACCCTTGTCCACACTATTGGATTCCCTGTTAGTAGTTAAGGTATTGGTAGCACCTAGAGTTCTATTCTAATATCTCATAGGATTGCTAGGCTCCTAGTTCGGGGGAGTGTTCACGGAGTTCCCAACACAGGGGTAAGTCCTAGAGGTACTCGTTTCTTTCTTTTTCATGGTGTTTTGATTCTAATGCTTACTACGGATATCTGGACTTTCAAGCTGGATTCCTTTTCTCTTGTTTCGTTCTATTCTGTGTGGACACTGCTCCTATTCTTTTCATTGCTAGTTTCGAGTATTACTCCCGCCGGAGCCTCTGTATCGCTTCTCTCACCACGCCCTACCATGCTTAGACTCTACCAACACCCATTCTTATACTGATGAGTTCAATCCCCTCCTCCCTTATGCCCGGTGTCCATTCTTTGACGACTTTGTTTTCTTCCTACTACTTATTTAACGTACTCATACTTATACTTCTTAGTTTAGTTATGACTTATGAGTGATCGTCTTACTATCCTTTCCATCAGGCTATCTCTCCTAGCTATCAAACTATAAACCATAACAGGGGAATTACACCGCTGACAATAAGGCTTTTCACTCCACCCTAGAGGAACGAGGGCTTAACTACCTGCAAATCGGAATGTCACTCTCATAATAGGGAACTGCATCGGTGCTGCTAAGAACAAAACCCCTGGTACAGGAGATACACCCACTACCGATAAGACTTAAAACACAGCTTTTCGTTCTTTAACTACAGATCCAGATCTCTGCTTTCCAACTTCCCTTAATTAACTCAATGCCCATGCCCGAACTAGAGGCTTGGCTTACTTTACTGATCTCAAAGCCGACTTGCCTATATTTCATTATGGAACTGCTGACCTCACATCTGTATTAGTAGATTAAGTCAGTCCTTCCTTTCTCCCAATCCAATCTTGCTTTCCTCGCCCGAAGCCTGTCTCCTTTGACACTCTATTATAACAAACCTGTTGATCGGTCTTGCTTTCCCGCCTGTAAGCCTGTCCTTTTTTACCTAAAGTCTTTATCTTACCTATTATTCTTCTACTAATTACCTCGCCTTCTTCACCGGGGCGTACAATCATACTTATTACTTTAGCTACCCTGCTTGAATTCTCGTATTGGTACTTGCATTCCCTATTTACACCTGTTAGTCCGTCCTTCCTCGCTCCAACTCTACGTACCCTTGCTTTCACTCTTAAGCTACTGAACTCAAACCTTGCTTGTTAGCTTGCTTTCCTTGCTTTCGAACAGCGGAATAAGAATAGGGGTGGTTAGTCGTGGATCAACTCTAAGGGCCAAGCAACGACTAGACAAGACGGCAAGCAGTGGTTCTGGGTTAAGTCTTTCTAGTAGTAGCACCAGTTTGACTACCCTTAGCTTCAGGCTTAGATGCACTTGTTTAAGTCACCAAGCAACTACTAATGACCGCCAAGGAACAGAATGTTACGCGGCAGTGTTGTTTAACGGGTTTCGTCAACCGAGTCTACAAAGAATTCTACTACAACTGGGCTTGCTTGGCCCCCGATGACTGGGCTTGCTTGGCCCCCGATGTCTAGTACTAAGCATCTAGTAGAAGAGGGTCACTTCGCTCTAGTCAGCATCAGAATGAAACAAAGTAGTTCCAGAATTGACCCCAGCAGTAATAGGAGCAGTCACAGGTGCCCTTAAGTAATTGGCCTGCCAACCAGTTTTCACAATGTAGTTTACTTACTACAATGCTGCTACTCCTACTTAGAATTCCACTCTTAATTCCACTCTCAGATCATAAGAAAGAGACTTGACTGAGGGAAGTAGTTACAAGATCTGAAGCCAGGGGGAGTAGTTACAAGATCAGAAGCTGGGTGCTCAATTGTAAGACTGAAACAAGTAAGTAGAAGCCTGATCTGACTCTTAAAGGTATACTAATTTGTTCTAGTACGCCAAAACCCTATAATAAAGAAAAGGTGCTTCAAGCCTACAGATAACTGGAATGAAAGAGGAGTTAATTACTTAGGAGTTCAAGAGGAAAGAGATAGTTTACTCATTATAAAGAGAATTCAACCAATAAGTATAAGAGCCAAAGCTGGGGAATGAGATAGAGTTAAGTAAGATTGAAACCAAGGAGAGGCAAGCCCCGCGCCTTAAGCTATTAATCAGGACTTCGGATAAGGCTAGGCCCTTATAGTCAGTTTCCAGAAAGTAATAAAGAGCCCTTCTAGTAAGTTGTGTTACTAATTTCTACTAATTTCATAGGCAGAGTCAAGTACTGGCGAGGAAGCTAAGCTATAAGTACTGAGTTTAGCCTATTGGACTGGGTCCCGTTTTGCCTATCAAATCAATCTAGTGGGGGTAGTTTTGTTGACATACTTGTTAGGGTCTGGTAGTTGACTTACTTGCTATATCATTACTAGATCGTACCCGTCTTCTACTTCTACCTTCGACTTTCCCTATGCGCTAGATCGTAGCCATAACTAGCCGTTGCTTGGTCATTAGTAGTTGCTTGGCCCCCGCATCTAGGGTACTTGATCAGAATTGACCTAAGTAGTCAAAGAATCAAACAAGCCTCCCCTGTAGTCGTTTTCTTCTGTATTAGTAGTGATAGAGAGCTCGAGCCCTTATAGTAAGGGTGCTAAAACAAAAGAAGTAGGTGCGGGTGCCTGATTGAAGTCTTGTTCCAGTCCAGATTCATGGCTCAAATTCACTCTACCATCACTTATGGGGTTTGATGGTCAATCACGTGAAAAACGGATATGGATTAGAAAGAATGCATTGAAAGCCCATAAAACGGGGCGTACCCTTCTGGAATTGCTTCCCTTGCCTACGAAATCAATCCTCTTTAGTTAGTGTTCGCTCTTGAAACTCTCACTGCAGCTGACTTGATAACAGGACTTAATATTAAGGCAACTCCCTTACACGGGACTACAACTACCTGGACTACAACTACTGGTATTCAACTAGAGCTCCCCTTCCTGCTTCAAAGCCTCCAACAAAGTGCTTAGTCGTTGCTTGCCCGATTGAATCTCTAGAGACTTTGGAATCTCATCTAACAGAATGAGGCTAATCTCACGACTTAATATAAGGGGCTTGCCCTTACTTATATTCCTTGTCTACTTATCTACTTGTCCGGCGTAACCGAGTTGTGGTTTCAATCCGGGTTGGTGCTTGCTTGATGGTAAGGTTCGGTGCTAGTTGCATCTTTTCTCCCTTGACTCCGCTAGTTGCATCTTTTCTTCCTTGACTCTATACTTTATTGTAGGACCCTTTTGTATAGGCTCTTATAGTAAGTTAGTCACTTTCCGACTAGTCTGCTTGGCGAGCGAGGAAGCTATAAGTACTTCAGTCAAGAATTGAACCACCCTATGACCATAAGTACTGAAGTGAAGAGTTCAACCAGTGAATCCTATACTATAGCTACTAATAACAGAAAGAAACAGCTATTACTTGAAAACCGAATCCGTAGTTAATGAAAGAATTAGACACCTATTACTTGAAATCCTTATCTGGTAAAGAAAGTAAGCACAAGAAAGAGTTTTATACTTAGGGCAATTCATAGTGTCTAGCTGCATTCTGAGTCTAGTAGGTAGGCCCTGGTTACAGCCCAAAGAGGAGAGAGAGGGCGGGGAAAACGGGCTTCGTCCTCCACTCTGGTATTAGAATCAGTCTTTTCTTCTCCCATGTCACTATTACTATCCATCCGAGCTTCTTCTCTTCATCTAGAAATAGAACTATCATACCTAGCTCATGATTAAGATTCTCCCTTGCCTATGAGTTGCTCTAGTTTCATCCCAGTTTAAGCAAATTACTATAAGTCCCTTGTATTAGTAGTGACATTGGATCCCTTAGTTAGAAGACCGGTCCCTTTGTTTTAGTTACTGGACTAAGAATCTAACCCCTTATTATAATCCGTCAAATCTATCTCAACTTACTATAAGGGCTCGGGCTCATCTACTTAAGGCCCTTCTATTAAGTCGCCATAACTTGATTAGTTTCTGGACTACGCAGCTTGTTCCCCAGCTTCTGATCTTGTAACTACTGATTCTCGGGTTACTATTAAAAGAATGAGGCTCGGACTAATATACTACCCGCTAGTGCCACTTAATATCAGGCCTATGTCTACTACAACTGATGAAACTGGGCTGGCTCCGCTGACCACAGAATTCCACTCATATGACAAATTCTCTCCTTTGAGCACACGCATAGGAGAGGCTAGGAAGCTAAGCTATAAGTAAGGAAGTCAAGTTTCTTAAAAAAAGAAGTTTTGTTTGGTGCTTTAGCTCCTAGTAGTAGAGTAGTCCAGAGCAATAACAGTCGTTGTTGATTGGCTCTTACCTTTGAGTGAACCCCTGTTTGTTACTTCAATGAGTTAACCCCGAAACTGATTATAGAGGCGCCTCTAGTGCTCCAAGTGGTAGTACTGTTGCTTGCCGGTGACGGGACTTAGAATTGTCCTAAGTGGTAAAAGACTGAATATAGTTCCCAATCTGTCGCCGAAAACATAGACGAGGACAGGACTTGGTTATAACTAATTAACTAACGTATTTATGCTTCATCTTTTATTATCTATGTTTTTGTAGCAGTGTCTTGGCGATGCGAAAGAAAGCTATTTTAGTGTATAGAAATAAGGGCCAGCTTAGCCTACCTAATAGAGCTAAGTCACCAACCGAACCCAGTGCTCTTAACCAACCAGCCCGATACCAGTGCTAGGCAGAATTCCACCACTAAATCCAAGACTTAAGCCAGTGCTCCTCAGACTGACGCTCATATGCCTCAGAATGGAGCTACTACTTAGCAAGACTTCACCAAGGGAGTGTAAGCCTGGGTAGGTAAGGGAACCCAGTTGTGAATCAGTATTAGTGGACAAGTAGTAGTCCAGTTACAGTTCTTGTTGAAGGGATTCTAATAAGGGGTGAAAGAATGAAACAAGAACTATAGCTACGGCGATAAGACTAAAACCTATGAGTAAAAGCCTTGACCTCCGTAGCAACAGAGTCGAACTCGGTAGCCCAAGAATCCAACTTTATAGCTGCCCTCAGCCTGTCGCTCAGGTAACTTAGCCTTAGCTTCGTGGCCCTCAGAAGGAAATGCAACCTATGAGTCGAAGCCTGCAGCGGGGTAGCTCAAGAAAGGAACTCGTTGCTTGCAGCCTTCAACTAGCTTACCTCAGCCTAAGCTCCACCAATTACAGAACGAAACCAATACTCTCGTGGGAAAAACTCAGAATTGAGCTCACTTACCTTAGACTGTCACTGTGGAATCAAAGCCTGTAGCTCAGTAGCTCAAGTCTTGCTAGCTGTTGTTTCAGTCTACTAATTCACAGTTTAACTCCCTGTTGCTGTAGTCTGATAGTAGTGCCTTAGAAGGAGCAGTTCAAGTCTAAGCAGTACTTGTTGGATTCCCAGTTTTCAGGGTCCGTTTTGTTAGTGTTGATTTGATTCCCGTTTGAGAGTATCAGCATTGTTGGCGTTGGTTTGGTCCTGGTAGTTTGTAGCTGGGTTCCCACTTATTAGCTTAGCTTAATGATTGGCAGGCACAAGTTTTGTTTCCGTGTTCGCGAAGTCAGGCTCCAAATCCTTAGTTGGAGAATTCAAGCAAATAGAAATAGGCGAAGTTCCCCGAACTAAGGTCCTTATTGATAGTGGTGTCAGTTTGAAAACGAGCAGGTACAGAATGAGATACAACAAAGCAAGGTTTGAGTTAAGTAGTTGGAATTTAAGAAATAGAAAGTAGTAGGAATTAAAGAAAGTAGCTTATTATCTCACTTTTGCCTCAGATCTGTATTTGGATCCTGCTCTCCCTCTCTATCAGGCTGCAACTGATAAATCTAGTGGTTGACTCACTTTTACTGGGCTAGGGTAGGCTCGGGTGGTTTTGTTTACTGATTGGGGTGTGGGTGTCATTAATGTCATAGTCAAGTGGGGGTTTTGTTTTGTTTTGTTGCTAGGGTAGGGGAGAAGGAGGTCAATAAAGAATTGGCTGTGTCAGGAAAGTCCACTATACTCCATAATGAGCTGTGCTTGTCAAGTGTAGCTCTGGGAAAGAAGCATTCAGTATTGCCAGGCCTAACATAAAATGCTGTTAATAAATAAGCAATAGCAATGCAGGAAGGAAAGTGGAGTCTCGTATGGAAACAGTAATTATTGAATCATTGGCTTCTGGGAGAATTGTTTACAGTGAAAGTGAATTCTTTGATTTGCACGTTAGGGAGTTGTCCGTATTCATTCTGACTTTGTTCAGTGTTCGGCTCTTGACTGTGTCGGTAAGGTGTCAAGGGTAAATCAACTTGCCGTAGCGAACGTTCTTGTCGAGTTAATCGAGATCCACTAGAAATAGGGTAATCAGTCGAGGTAGAGGAGCCCGAGAGTACTTGCTTTGAGGCTAGGCTCGGGGTAGTGTGTTTTGTTTACTTACTCGGGTAGTTTTAGGGTAGTTGTTCAATGAAGTTACTAGGCTCGGAAGGAAGTTACTAGTTATGAAGTGAGTTACTCGTTATGAAGTTACTAGGACAGCATCTAGGGCAACTCCGTAGTTAAAGTCATAATTCCACTACTAAGTCAGCAAATAAGTAAGCAAAAGGAAAGCACTAAGTTCAAAGGTCTTCATTCCACTCTAATGTATACGCTTGGTGGACTTGAATTGAAGTTAAGAAAGAAGAATTAGGTGACTTAGGTATAGTAGCCGAGCCATACAAGATCAGAGGAGATATGAGAAATTTGCTATCAAAATAGCTCTTCTTTATATATATAGGATGACTGCTAACAAGACTTAAAGCAAGGGTAGCTAGACTTAACCAAGGGAGTGACAGACCAAAAGGAAGAATAACGCCCCTACTGACTCAGACTGAACACCCCCATCATCAGGTAACGACTTAAACTCGTATGACAGGCCTAAAGAAGTGGGTTCGGGTGCTCGTCTTAAGCTTAGAACAAATCGATGAAATCTAAGAATTGACCTCAGTAGTGAAAAGGGAAGAAAGAGAATCCCCAGTGCCAGTACCAAACAGGACTAAGACTTAAACAAGGTAGCCAAAGAGTAGAGCTAGTAAAGGGGGTAGTCTAGGTCAGTTACTAAGATCAGAATTGAACTAGTATGTATGAGAATGTAACTAGTGATGCTAAGACCTAAACCACTGCATCCAAGCCTTAACCCAGTGCTACTCAGAATGAAACCACTGCTACCAAGTTTTCACTCACTCCACCGATTCACCGCTTTCCCACTGATTCCCTGAAGTCTGTTAACTAGACCACTGATTCCCTGAAGTCTGTTAACTAGACCACTGATTCCACGCATCTAGGTTAAGAACCAAACCCAGGAGTGCAAGAACCAAACCAACAACTCCCAGACCGATACCCGAGCTAGGCAGACTGAAAGTAGGGAGTCCAAGTCTCTAACAAGTGCTGGGCAGACTGATGCTAAGGCAGCTAAGGTCTAGTACCAGTGCATCTCAGCCTTCAAGCAGTTCATCTAAGAATGGAGCTACTCCTACTTATTCTTCTCTGATTCCTTAGTGCGACCCTTCATTCTTGTTGTTAGTGGTTGAATTCTCTTATGTAGTTAAGGGATGCGGATAAGAATTAAGGTATAGTAGTGGAAGTTCAAAGAGACAGCCCTGATGTTAATGGTTAGAGTTTAATCCCCAACTATTAGTGGTCAAAAGAGTAGATCTAGGCTAGGTAGTGGTCCAATGGAATCAGTAGCTGAGGCAGCCAATGAGGTAATAAAACTAAGTAGTAACAGAATGAAACTCGTTAGTAGACGCTTGGCTCTTTATCCGACTAAGCTGTCCCGTAGAAATGAATTCTTATCCTTCCCTCATTGAAACTAAGAAACCAGCCTGGTATGATAATGATAGAATATACTTAGTTTAGCTCTCGAGTTTGGGTTTGTTACGAGCAGATCCAGCTGTAGATTCCTGGTAAGGAAAGGGGACAGTTCAATTGATTGAGAAGTTTAAAGTAGAGGTAGGTTCGGGTGTTTGACTGAAAGTGGAATCCCTAGGTGGTTAACTCATAAGAATGGAGTTGACTTACCGCTAACAGTCCTTTCAGTTCACATAAAAGAATAAATATAGTTTCTTTACCGCCCCTTCGCATACTAAGGAGTACCCTCTCTTCTCTCTACTTGGCCCTACTTGGCTACTTTTAGGGCATATACTATTCGAACTGGAACAATACAGGAATATGGAATCTTTCTCTTACCTTACACAGATTACTTTCCTGTTGAGCCCGCCTCGCAAGTAACGTATGTGGTTGACCGCTAACAGAGTTCTTTGTTGAAAGTGCTGTTAATTAAGTGGAATTCCCAGTTTCATCCTAGTTTAGTTTGTTGGCCCTGAAAGTAGAGGTAAGGTCGGCAAGGGAACCATACATAGCTCTTTATGTAGTCGTTTCATTCCAATTTCCATTAATATTCATATCGGATAATAGGATAACACTTAACTTGACTTAGCGAGATCATCTGCTGTAACAGAATCCATATCATATCTTGGGGTGCGAAAGTCAGGGGAGAATGCCCAGTTATAAAGTCAAGTTCGGGTGCTTTACCTTGTATTTATATGAGTTCAGGTAAGAAGATAGTAGTCCTGTTCTGGTGATTGTGGAATTACTTGTTTAATGAAGTTACTAGGTTAGTTGTTGAATGAAGTGACTAGGCTAGGAAGGAAGTTACTAGGAAGTCCGTTACTAGTTATTCAGTCAGTTACTAGGGTTGAGTAAGCCCAGAAGAAGGGAGCTAAGCTAGTGTAATAGAGAAAGAAGGGAGCTAAGCTAGTGTAATAGAGAAAGAAGGGAGCTAGTGTAATAGAGAAGGGAGCGGCTGCCCCGGATAAGCTAAACGAGTATTCTAACGAGCCCTGCTGCACTGCTATTGTCTGGTAGGGGAAGCAAAGGGCTAACATATGTACGTACGAGTTAAGTTACTCCTTTCTATAATAGTAATATAGGTGCACTAAATAAAACAAGCGAGTTTAGGTTTAGTTCGCCGGGGTGCTAAGGGGTGCGGTGCCTCTATTCGTGATTAAGGCAAACAGTGAGTACCGTATATTAGTAGTAATGTTATGCTCTTATCTCAATGTAAGTGCAAATGATTTTCAACAAAAGTAACAGAGTGAGTAACGCTAGCAAAAAGCCGTATCGCACAACAGAACAATAAAGAATAGGAAGAGCAAAGCAGTGAAGTGAGTCGGAGCGGTTTCAATGGCATTCATAACTTCAAGGAGAGGCTCTTATTGTAAGTTCGCTAAGCAAGAAAGATGACTGTTTGGTTTGACTGAACACGAAGACTCAACTGGCCCAGGCCCAACAAGAGTAAGTGCGCTAACAGGAGTTTTTTACAGTTCCGTTTATAGGTAAATAGGAGAATAAGCAAGATCATAACCTAGATAATCTACAGGAACAAGCCGATAACGATCAGATTCCAAAGAAAGGGATTCAGTACGGGTGAAGTCTCCGAGATCAGAAAGGTTTTTAGTGTATTTACTTAGATCTATACAAAGTGTTCGAGAAGAGAGGCAGAGTTGAGAGAACAAGCCAGGGGTCTATTGGAGGTAGTTGACAGCAACCTGTGGAATTCTTTGTTGAAAGTCAAGTTAAAGCATCAATTGTTGGTTCGACCTTACCTTCCTTAGTTGGTTGTCTTATTCTGTCCTGAACCCGGATCCCGATCTAGCTTCTTCAAATCTCCTCGCCAACACAGGAAAGAAAGGTTGCTTGTCCCCGGGTTTCTCTTTTCACTTAAGCAGTTATCAAAGTTTGAAGTCACTCTTTGCCTTTGTAGTAGTTAATTGGCCTGTTCTTTTCTAGTTATATATCCAATCTGGTACCCTCGTTAGTTCTTATATGGAATACCTGAGTTTAGAGTTTCATGAAATACCTTATCCTAGAGTTCGGAGGAGAGGAAGTATTTCTATTGATTGCGCTATTGATGGCAACTATAGCTCGGGCGCGGCACCCATACAAGGCGAAACTACTGTCGACGCGACTTCATTTACTCATGGCTTACCACAAGCACTTACTTCTACTTCGACTTTAACACTTTACACTGATTGAATTCCTACTTGCTAGGAGCGGTAAGTAACGTTTCAAGTCTGGTATTTGAAATACAGGTTCGGCGAGCAGGGATCATAAGATGCTCAATAATACTAAGGCTCAAGAATAAACTGGATATGATGAAGGATATGCTGAAGGGAGCTGGCTAATAAACAGTGCGAGTGTTTGTTGTCGACTCGAGCTCTTCTTAAGTAGTTACTAGTTTGGTTTACAGCTTTAACCGAGTACATTTCTTTAGTTGGGGGGGCCATAATCAAAGTCAAGAGATTGTCCCAAGGAGCAGTAGCTGAATTGCCTGTTCGAGGTCAAGTATCCAGTAACGTTTCAGTTTCAAGATCCGTTTCAAGATCTTATGCTTCATAGCAAGAAACAAATCCAGTTTCCGGGGTGTAAAATGCATTTGAGGCGCCTGACTGAAGTCAAGATGGGTAGCTGGTCTTTTAAATGGGTTTATCAACAACTCTCGTTCTTTACATTTCTTCTTGGCAGCTTGGCCAGTTATTGGTTTCTGGTTCACTAACATAGAATACATAAAAGAGAGCGCGTGACCTTCTATTCACTTTTCGAGAGAGATATAAAACAAGCACCTTTATCAACTCATTCAATCGGACTTGAGCAGGCCTTTTCATGTAATAAGTAAGGGTTCCCCGGTCAACCGTGTCTTGATTAGTCCAAAAAGGGAGACCTACTCTCTCCTTCCAATTCTATAGTGTATGGGGCCCAGAGATTCTTTTACAAAGCAATCCATCTTTTTCCGGTTTATTTATGCTACAAGTAAATATTTGAGACTTGATGAAGAGAATCAATCCTCATTTTCGGATAACTTATACTTATCATATTCCTGTATATTTACTAATCCTTCTAATATTCTGGTATTTATTATTAATGTGCTTTTGACAAGAGGAAGAACAGCAGTGCCGCGGGAAAGCCTTATCTCTCGAATTCCATCGGCCAAGTAACTACGAAGAGCTCGCCATGGTTTATAGAGAAAGAAGCTTACTCAGGGACTTTTCTTTGATCTCTCGCCGAAGCTGAAACAAACAGAAGGGCTTCATTTCAATCGAAGTGAAAGAAACCACGGGTCAGGAGTGTTTTTCAGAAATTATAGAATACGTATGTTAACCTTATATTCATAATTGATTAGAGAAAATAACCTATCTTGACTAAAACTCTATCGTAGAAACCTATCTAGTAGAAATAACCTATCTTGACTAAAACTCTATCTTTACTAAACCTATCTTGACTAAAACTCTCTCTTGTAGACAAGGAGCTAGAGCGGGCGGCACACTCTCCAGTACTACCTCTGGCGCAACGCACATTAGCTCTTATTGAGTTCGGGGCGGGGTTGGTTTTAGGTTACAGTGCTTCCATATGTGTCCACGCTATCATTCAGTGCAGTCAGCTGTTTTGTGCTAGGGAAAGCATAGAGTGAGTTACAACAGTCAGGTTACTTGATTAGAAGTCCGGTTTTTTGATTAGATGAGTTTTGCACTCAATGAGACAAGCAACGCGCATTAGCTTAGCGCTTATTTACCCACTACACGCGGGGTGTCTTATCGAGCTCCAGACTAGACTATAGCGTGAGTTTCTGTGGTTGTTTACATGGTGTTCTATATTAGTCTTCTTTCGAATATTTCTTAACTTTACCTACAAAGTGCTTGTATGCCGGGCTGTAAGTGGTAGAGTTGTTACCGGGCAGTCAAAGTGATAGAACTAGCGGCTACTCAATCAAAGAGACATTTCAGAATTGATGGATGCCATATATTATCTTATCCATATAATAGAAATGCACCTATAAACTATGTTCCCTTAGGCGCCCACCTTAAGCTTATTTGTTCTTGCGCCAACACCAACAACTGATTCACTCCGCTTTCACGCCTGATTGATAGCTTCGAGTCAACGCTCATTTCATCTCTCTATTGTATAAAAACGGCTTGCATTGCAACATTTCATCTTTTTGACTTACCAACTAGCTTATTTCCCTTGAGTATACTCACAACAGGCTTCTGAACCTTGAGACTAAACCTAAGCAGTTTCTATGGATCTTATAGAATCTTCTATTAATATAGCATTATAGTCCAAAAGAATGGAATTGCACTGCTTCTAGCTTCTATATAGGATCAAAGTAGATAAACGGATTCAAGTCAAGCACTACTTAAGTCAAGAGAAGAATCCCCGTCAAGGCAATCAATGACGTGTTAGAATTCCGTTCCATAGCAGAGGTGTTATCGACCCGAACTACACTTTCAGAAGCAAGGAAGGGCAAGAAGTCAAGAATACAACAGATTAAGTTGTTCCTACTCCTTCTATTGTTCTAGCCTCTGATCCAGCATCTCATCTTTCAACTGAGTCCAGACTCCAAGATAGGAACCATACTCCGGAACTTATGAAACTACTAAACTCGTGAATTTGCTTGCGCCCTCCCGGAATCATAGGCCGACTCAAAACAAACCCCTAAACATAAAGAAAGCCAAGAGCACCTTTACTAGACTGATAAGATAGAACCGACTCACTACTCGGGGATGTACTGAATTAAGTGGAGTATATTCAAGCTAGCAATGATGGTTGTTTACTCACTTCTATCATGTGCTACTTAAATTCTGATTAAAGCAAAAAACTCGACAAACGCTACTTCTTATCAGGCTTAACTTAAGATCTCGTTGACAACTTGGGCTAAGGGAAACTCTTAACTATATCTGTGGTTACCAACAACTCGCTACCTATGCTCTTTTGTTACTTCATTCTATAACATATTGCACAAACCTTATCTTCTTTAGTGACTACATGGGGACAATCAGACAAACTTTAACCAGCGCAGGCGAAATGGGGGATTCGTTCGGCTTATAGAACTATACTTAACCTAGCTTTAGAAGTAGGGGGAAATAGGGCAGTGCTTTAACGCTAGATTGAGAGTCAACAAACGGATGAAACTCAAACAACACCGCTTGCTCTCGACTTTCTACTTTAAGAACCACTTTCCACTTAACTTCCTAGGCTGGCTTCTTCTCTTTCTACAACTCCTTCTGATGATCCCGCGCATTTGCTGATTCTTTCTTTCTCTGGTCGCCTTAACTGTCCCTGCTGTTTCTGATCTTATAGATGAAAAACAAGAACAAACAAGACTTATTCCTAGTTTTGAGAACAAGACTTCTTCGGTATCTTCTGTTGCTGATGATCCCGATCTTTAGTCTGATCCTTATCTTTATGTATCCTTAGAGCGTCGACGAAGAAAGCACTTGCACAATCGACAACAGGACTTGTTTCTTGCCTAGCGCCCGGCAATCAGGTTAACGCCTAGTGCCTAGTTCTCTTAATTGAAAGTCAGAATAGAATCCATCTCTAGCGCCTGTGTCGAGAGACTTGACTCACTCGCACAGTATCTTCTCTTTTGGTTCCCGCTTCTTCCTCTTGAGGTCAATAAAGTTTGCATTCTTATACTTGCTTGTCTCATTCTTTCTCTTTATATAGGAGCTCGGATTCCTAGTAGTTGCTTTTTGGGTAACACTTCCTCGAGTTTGTAGGAATCGAATCGGACAAATAGGTTATTTCGTAATAACATAGAAGGGGTTGTTTGCTGGTTGGCTTTAATGAGAATCTGCTGCTTAGGGGGCTTTCTCCAGTTTTCGCAATACTCCGCAGTTAGAAAGAATGCGCCTGACACTTTAGGTTGAATGCCCACCTTCTCGAGCGCTTTTGTGTAAGACAGCTGCATGAAATTGGATAACTAAAGAAAGCAGCAGACTTTCCTAAATCGGGTCTGTATGGGAAAGCAGCAGACTTTCCTAAATCGGGTCTGTATGGCTGCTATCTTTCTAAAGCAGAGGGGTTTGGGGGTTTATTCACGTTACAGAGACACTGCACTATCAGCGCATGAGGAAATTAATTGATACCACAACAAACGATTCCCATCAAACTACTAGCTCCGTCCTTGTAGAATCCTTGGATCAAAAGATGAAAGTTCTTCCATTCCATTAGTAATATCTCACTGGTGCCGGAGGCTAACTAAGGTAAAGCTATTTACGAAGCATAAGTCGTGGCTGGTGGACTAGTTAGAGGAAGAGGAGAATGGGATAGCTTATGGCTTGGTGTTCACTGACACACACACTATCTTACCTTTAATGGAAGGTTTAGTTGAACTTAGAATAGAAGAAAAAGGAGCAAATCTTTTAGTTAGTTGCTACATTGCTTTATCTACTGGATGGGATGCATTCTAAAACCATGCATAGCCAATCTATAACCCGGCAATAAACTCGCTACATTGTTGAAGCTGCACTGTATTCTAAGTTGTACACTGTGTCCTAACAAGATGCTTTCTAGAGCAGAGGAAGCTCTCTATTGAGTTGCCTTATTCTGGATAGTGAACTCTAAAGGGCCTCGCTATCCGGTTTGAAATGTGAGGCCGGGAAACTTGTAGTAAGTCTTCTACAAAGCTGTCACTAGTCTTGCCAATTGTTCTTACCCTGGTATAAGGCTAGTTACCTGTCGAAACATAAAGGCTTTCAGCTCCTCTTTAGAAGCCGGAAGGGAGGAAACACCAAGTGTTCCAAATAACGACCTAGCCAATCGTTCTCTTAATAGCCTAGTCTGCATGGAAGGTATAAGGCTTTAGCTACGTCCCGTAAGGTAACTCTTCCACTGCAACCTATACTATATTACATCAATAAAACAAACACGAAAGAGGAAGGGGCATTGATCTACTCGCAAGAATAAGTTCAATCGCTTGCCCATAGGATCGGGGCGGGGTGTAGTATCATCGTAATGAAGACAAGAGAGCAAGGGTCAAAGACCGAACCATCATAGACCACCGATTCTTTCTCCTTTGTACACAGCTTCCACCCTCCGATTCTTTCTCCTTTGTACACTTGTACACAGCTTCTACCCTGATAGCATGAACATCACCCGACCGTTCGGGTTCAGGCGCCAGGCACTACAGCAACACAATGGAAAGAGAATGATTTACTGAGCTATGAGCTAGCTCTCTTACTGGCCTTATATTAAAGGAGCAAGAACACAGTCTCTTCTACGATAATATCAAACCACATCATGGACCGGATTTGGAACCGCTGCTATTGCTAAACCATCAACAAAGCAACGAAATGAAACCATACTATCAAGTGAAAGAACATAGATCATCGATAAAGTCATCTGAAACCTATCTTATACCAAGCAAAGCGGAATTAGGAGCGTAAAAAACCATTTCCTTCCTTCCGTTGAGGTCCAAACCTTGGATTGGAAGTTGAGATTATAGCTTCCCATCGTACTAACTGAAGGTATGGTTTAGTCAGGGCTTCGGACATGAGTTCCAACGAGGTCCCCAACCTTAATAGAATTGAAGACGGTGGGAAAGTAACATGAAGGGCCAAGTAACTACTAATGTTACGCGGCAGGAGTCCTCGCAATCGGATCATTCCAAATAGCTTCTCCAGGAGGGGCCAAAAAGTCTGGTAGATTCACGTTTTCCCGTCTTTTTTCATAGCAATATGTATAAAGTAGTTGACTCGACCTCTGCTCAGGCTCTCATCTAATCTAACTCCGGCTCTGTGAACTCTTTCTCCTCTGATCTTGCCTCAGATCTTGCTCTTAACCAACCCTAGTTCTCGTTCTATTTCCTTTAAGTTCACACCCACCCTAACAAGCAAGTCAGTCCACAAGCCCAGCTGCTGGCAAGGCAACTACACCTCTACTCTTATCTTGCTAATCTAACTCTGTCAACTAATTCTTCTTTCTGACCTGACCCGATTGCTATTGCTGCTGGCTACTATCATACGGCTCCCGTTAGCTCACTTGGTCCTTATAAACTGATCTCTCTACTCAAGTCCTGTGTCCGCCAAGTCCTGTTTGAGGCTTACCCAATTGATTCTTTCCTTTCAAGCGCCTTGTCAACAACTACGGAATTGGAATCTATCTCGCCTAGCACATAAGTAAGTAAATAAACCAACCCCAGCCCGGATCGGATCTTGCTTCCTAAACAGAGACTTCTCTAGCTTCTCTTCTGCTTTATCTGGGCATTCGGCTGAGGCTTCTGATCTTTCTCTGGTTTACTCAATCTTCTTTGATGCGCTAAGTGGCAAAAGCATAAAAGTTCAGTAAGTTCGGGCAAGAGCATTGTCTGCAAACACTTATTAGAGGTCGGGTGGGCGAAGCCGAATCATCAAATTCCATTCTAGTAGAGTGGACAAGAGAATAAAAGCATTTGGAGAAGGATCCGGATAAAAAGGCGAAGCCGAATCATCAGCTGCCCTAGGTTCTTAATGTGGAGTTCCAGAAGCCGACCCGAGTTAATCATACTATATGCTTTAAGCTTGAACTACTTCCTACTACTTCCTTTCATTCTTGAGCAGGTGCGTTAGCGGGTTAAACAACAGCTGATTTGAATGTTTTCCTTGACTCTAAGCTTGACTCAGTGCTAACGTAAGAGTAATTAGTTTGAGGCAAAGGGGATATAGGGGTGTATTGAGTGTATTGAGTATTTTGTATAGAACCTTGTAAGAGGAGAAGGGTTAACTCACTAACGCGTAACTAGTCACTAGTTCCTTCGCCACCCGGATACTTTGTTTGTGAGCGGCCAGCCAATTACTGTTCTAGAATAATCCAAATCTTCAGCACCAGAATAAGAAATTGATAGTATTGTTTCGGGTGAAGCGGAAGCAACTGGTAGATCACAATCAGACAGAACTCCGTAAGCTGATCAAATTAGGACTCGTACGTTAGCTGACTTACTTTCCCCTTTCTTTGCTAACCTCTGATCTTAGCGTGAAGTATTATGTTGTTGGACCATAATCCAAAGTAAGAGCAATTAGGCCTCTCTCCACAACAAGGAGCTAAAGGAATTCCAATCAACCACTTTGAGCTACAGCGAGCTACAGCAATCCGTTTACCTTTCTCCACGATGTCTTGTCCCAACTTCACTGTCTGCTTAAGAATTTATGGAATTTCATCTTTCTTGCGCAGCGCCGTATCGGATTAACCTAGTTGTCAAGAGAAGAGAGTTGGGATGGGACACGAAGTACTGTGTTTGAGGTAAAGGCGTGAAAGCCCCCTTCTGACTCTAAGGAAGAGTAACGCCCTGCTTCCTTTCGCACAGCTTCTGATCTTTATCCTTCTAAGGCTCCTGAGTAAGCTTTAGATTCTGCTCCTTACTATTTGACAAACTCTTTCTTACTTTCGATACTAATACACAAACTCTTATACTAATTGCTAGGTTGTAGGTAGGCGAGAAAGAGCAAACAAACTACGACTTCTCTATTTACTACTTGCTTAACACAGAGGGACAACTCAGTACTTACCTAGGTTATTAAACCCCATAAGTATAGGTTCCAATACCGCCGGCTATAATCCCTGTTTTCTTACTAAACACATAGGAAAGGCTTACAATTGAATCTCTATAACCGTCACCCGCCTATCTAATAGGAATTGAAGAGCTCACTGCTTGACTAAAGAAAATAAGTTCATTTGACTTAGACACAAGCCAACCACAATTAGTCTTGCGCTGCACCCTACCTCTATACTTCCGAGGTATTGGTATTAAGAGAGTAGAGGGCCATAATACATAATTGATAGTGCACATTCTAACTAATCATTTCATAAGTAAGTATTAGAATAGAGCAATAGAGCAGTTCGAGTCTCCTTCAGTGCCAGGAAAGTTTACTATACTAAATAATTAGCTGTGTCAGGAAGGGAAACCAGAGAATCCGCCGAAGCAGGAGCTGAATTAGGATCTGTGTGAGAGGAGAGGGATAGTTTGCCCCTTGCCCACCTGGTGCTCTTTCTACAAATACAGATGAAACAGCTTCCCGACCCGAACTCTTACCTAGGGCAACCATACCTCCATCTCTGGTCGACCACTACTCCACTCGGGAAAGTACCCAAAGAGACAAGACGGAAGTACCATATTCTAAGTTGGGCAGCTTATTCTCTTGTTGAGAACACCTACACAGCATCCTCAAAAGCAAGAATGAAACTCTATCACTTCGGTAGTGCTCTGTGATGTGCTCTTCAATTCTATTCGACCTTTAGGAGTGGAGCAAACCATTTATTTCATTGACATATAAAGAAATAGCCAAGGATAGGATTGGTAACTCCACTTATTGTCCTGTCCCGCGCTTACCGCAACACCTTGTCCTCATTTTTGTGTTCACCTAAGGTTATGAACAAGTCCTAATTTCAGAGTAGCCAACACTAACAGTCATGTCAACTGCTTCTTGTTCAGCTGACCTCTTTGCGTCTGCAGTAACACAACAGATATCTACATTCCACTTTAGTTCCTTTTCTCTTTCGTATCAAATGGGGGCAGGTCTCCTCTGTTTAGCTGATCGATCGCTTTCGCCGGACTATTATAAGCGAGCTGAGCTCTCTCTAATGAACCTAACTATAGGATAGGGCGGGGAAGAAGAAAGGGCCGCTAGTTCCTGTTTGTTCTAATGTATTTATGCACGAGTCTTGCCTTTGTTGCCAGGCGGAGCTGAGGGGGCTTAAACAGGACTTGCTCGTCAAGAGTTATAGTAGTGTTTTTCTAGGCTCCTCTCTCTATTTGTAGTAGTTACTAGGCTAGAATGAAGTTACTCGGGTAGTTGCGGAATTCCTATACTAGGCGCGGGTAGTTGTCCAGAGGCGTAGTAGTCCTGTTCGAGTGTTAGTTGAAGACCTGATTGATGGATATAACAGCGCTACCGCTATACATTAGTAGTTGCTTGGTCATTAGTAGTGTCTTGGAGGTGAATTTTCTCTATCTTTATTAAGGATAACTGATCAAACAAGGGAGTAACAGCCTATAGCTACTAACAATCAGACTCCAATCAGTGCCAACCAGACCTAAACAAGTGAGTTACAGATTGATACCAGTGCTTCCAAGCCCAAGATAAGAGGACTTGTTGTTTGCAAAGGTGAGGAAGCCGGCAGGGTAGCAAGTAGTAGAGTAGTTAAGTATACGAGTAGTTCTGTTCGAGGTAAAGTTGATTCAGTAGTTGTTAGTTGACATAGGTAGATGAGCCAGAGGTCTAGGATATCGGAGTTTCATAAGAGAAAGAATTCATTTAGTAAAGATAAGACTCACTCGTTCACAAGGAAACTAGACTAAACTTTCCAGGGGTAGGAGCAAGAGGAGTGGGAAAGAAAGAAGGTGTTGTTTGAGTTCAAAGAGACAGAGCCTGAGGTAAAGAATAGGGCAATCGGAGCCTTATTTAGCATCCTGAGATGGCTTTATGGGAAATATGACATGACGCACCCCCTTTGGGACCTAGAAATGAATTAGAAACCCTTTATTGATGGTTTGGGAACTCTTCTAGGGTGGTGGACTGGACTTCAGTTACTCAGGTAGGGGAGGATTGTTTACTTACTTGTTTTATTCCTGAAATTGACTAGCGGCCCTGCCCTCTTACCCCAAGGCATAGGGTGGTGAAGCGAATAGTGAAATCAAAGAGCCAAGACTTCAACAAGTACAACTAAGAATCAAACAACTAACAATAAGACTGATGCGGTGTCTAGGCAGCCTTAAACTAGTGCATCACAGCCTGGCCAAGCAACTACTTAGTTCAAAGAGTAAGAGGAGAGAGAGGCTCGCCCCCCAGTTGATAGTTCACTTTCCCAATGAATAGTAAAGGGCAGATCCAGATGTTCTTGTTAAAGATGTTTGGCTCCATTTCTTTTCTTGTCTTGTGTCGGATAGAGGTGAGTTTTGCCTAGTTAAAAGGGATAGGCTGGACTTACTTGCTTGTTAGGGTAGTCCTGTTAGAGTTCTTGTTTAATCCCGAGCAGCAGAAGTAGAATCTGTCTTTTAACCCCGGCCAAGCAACAACTAATGACTGAAGTGGGGTATCTCGGAACAGGCGCAAGAGGCACCGCTCAGTTGGCAAGCATCAGTTCTGAATAGAATGTTGAATGAGAAACTGCAGAAGCGTTAACGAGCCCTTTCACAAGTCAAGTTTTGGGGATCTACTGCCGGGCGAAAGGGTTCACAAGCTATGTCTTTACTTAGGATCCATACCTGGTGCTGGAAAGATTGAATGATTTGTTTACTCGGTATAAGAAACAAGTCCATCAGCTAAAGTTCCATTAACGGATTTTCCTTTACCCTCTACAGAGCGTTAGAAGCCCCACCCTGTATTCGTTACTTGTTGTGGGAAGGAAAGGAAAAGAAAGGATAGTTCTGGGAAAGAAGTATAGTATAGGCCCTTATAGTAAGTCGGTTGTCGGTTAAGAAAGGGTTGTTTTCGTTTAAGTAGGTGATTGTGTTGATGCTGTAGTAGCCCCTTGTGATAGAGTTCCAAAAGCCCTAGTATAGTTCTGTTCGCCTAGTTCTAGTGTTGTCTTCGAGAGAATACCTTGTTTCACTGACATTAGATAGAATACCTTGTTTCACTTCCTGTTCAGGGGTGTTATCGACCCGAACTAAACGACTTTGAGCTACAGCACCGACACAAGAAGTTGACTTTGGCCCAACTGCCAATAACAGAACTCAACGACAAGGAGAAGGAGCTCCCGCAGGCCTAAACAGGAATTGTCATAATTCATTAGAACATATTTATTATTTTCTTTGCCTTTGTATACGTAGCTTGGCGGATAAGGATCTAGCTTTGAAGCCCTAAGTGTACGAGTTGGCTTTGAAGCTAAGCTATAAGTAATAAAGAAGTGGGTTCGGGCTTGAGAGGTAGGGTCGGGGTGAATTCTGTGACTTATGAGTTCAATTCAGTATCTGTTGCCAGCAGGGTAGGATTAAGTGCTTTTGTTAAGCAAAGAAGTTTTCTATCTCCTCAGGACTGCCGCTACACGTTAGTAGTGTATTGGCCCCCTACTAAATGATATATCTTCTTAATATAGGATGACTAATCAAACCACTGATCCTAGCGTACTAGATAAGAATACAACTACTAACAACCAGCCTGATAGTAGCTAGTAAGTCCACCGATGCTAGTGCTAGGTAGTAAGTAGTAACAGGCTATCCGACCCGAGTGACAGGCTTGGCTTACCTCGCGGGCAACCAGTCTTAACTCTTAATACACCCAACCAGGCTTCAACCAATACATCTTAGAATGAAAGCAGTGAATAAAGGAATGGAACGGGTGGTAACAAGGGTAGAATGGAGTTCGGTAGAAACAGACTTCTGGTAGGTAGTTACAGACTTGATACAGTGCCGGCAGGAATCAACCTAAGGAGTCTTTCGCTCGCTACCGTTTAACACAGGCTCCTACCGCCCTGAATACTGGACTTGTTTATAACACAAAGACAGGAATTGTTATGACTGGTTATAACATATCTATGCTGCTACTGCCGCGCAGCTCAAAACTCGCTGCCGCGCAACATTAGTAGTTGCTTGGCGCGCCGTTGCTTGCCCTATTACTGTTGCTGACGCCGAAAACATAGACTGTAATAACTTCGTTATGACTATTACTTGCTACCGCGTCACATTAGTAGTGCCTTGGTGGCCGAGCACATAAACGAAGACAGGACTTGCTCATAACTCGTAAACTCGTTATTCGTTGCTGCCGCGCAACAGTAGTCGTTGCTTGGCCGTTATGACTGTTATTTGGCTGACGCACAACATTAGCAGTTGTTTGTCCCGTTGCTTGTCTATCAGTGGCTTGGTCATGAGTAGTTGCTTGGTGGCTTAAACCGGTGTGCTAGTAAGACTACTGCTCGGGCTGATGCTGGTGGTGCTGATGCTAGGGGTGAGGGTAGCTCGGGTCTCTAACTACTGTCGCTAGGGCTTCAATCGCAGCTAAGGAGCTAAGAAGTGAGAGAATGAAGCTGATCGGTGCAAGCCTGAAGCAAGGGTAGTAAAACTGGTGCTACTACTAGAAAGACTTAACCCAGAACCACTGCTTGCCGGTTACGGGACTAAGAGGGAATTGCGGTAAGTGAGAGAGATTCATCCTCAAGTATAGGTCTGGTCCTGTTGAGAGGTCGGGTAGGCTTGGTTACATACTTAGTTTACTGACTTTGCTGGCAATACTGAACTACTTACTTGTTTAATGAAGTTACTAGGTGCGGCTGGTTTACTTACTTTGTGGTTCCTGCACTGATCTGGTTCTTAAGTCTGGTGAGGATAGAGAGTCAAGGGAAGCTATTAATTGATTTCTAAAGAGTCGAGGTAGTCAAGCTAGTCCAGAGTGGAGGTCGGTTGCCAGTACTTTTCTTGTTGTTGTTGAATACCAGTAGTTGTAGTTACTTCTAGTAGTTAGTTGGCCCGAGAATCCTACTAATACATAAGTTGGAAAGTAAGGTGCTTCAAGCTCCTGTTCAAGTTCTTGTGTGAGTTGAATACCAAACAAGTAGTAGTCCAAAGAGTAGAGTAGCGTTGACTGCCATCCGAACAAAAGGAAAGTACTATTTCTACATTTGCTATGAAAAAACCAGGACTTAACTCAGTTGTAAATCAGACTGAAACAAATGCCACTAAGACTTAAAGCGAGGGATAGAGTGGAGCTAGCAGGGGAAGGACTGATACTGGGTAGTTGCAAAACGAAACCAGGTAGTCAAAGAGTAGAGCTCGACAGGGCCACACAGGTCAAAGAATGGAACGAGGTAGTCAAAGAGACAACACTAGCACCCCATAAGGAAGTGCGCTGAAGAAGATAAGGTCGGGTGGGTGATGCTGTCAACTCCAATTGAGAATCTTACACCGCCCTGAAGAAACCCTTTCCATTTATGGTATCCGTGAACAAACCCCCTATTCCCTATTTATGGTATCCGTGAACAAACCCTATTTATTTTATGGTCTACACACACCTCTCTCTGTTCAACGTAGCTTATGTCATCCATCATGAAAACTATCCTAATAGACCTTATAATGGATTTGAGCGTAGTATTTCTAATTGCTTGTCTGCGTGGTTCTTATGTTTGATGGTAAATAATCATGTCATCTGCCTAATGGAGCTTAGAATGCATTTTTGTTGTATACCTTTTGAATATGTAATAGTGACTTGAAGAGCCAAGCAGACCCCAGGTAACTACTGAGGAATAGAATAGAATTGACCAAGAATAAGGGCCAAGTCATCACTAAAAAGGTAAGTGAATCCCGGGCAAGCAACTACTAGACAAGTAACGGGCAAGAGGAGAGGAAGCTAGAAGTACTCAAGTAGAGGAAGTAGAGGAAGCTAGAAGTACGGAAGTATAGAATTGCTATCAAACTTGGTGAAAAGAAATGATCAAAACAATCAAATGAATCAATTTAGAAAATCACAAATAAATCAGAAAAGTGGAGATGAGCCAGAGGAGAGGGAAAGATCAGAGGCTAGATCCGAGGAGAGAGAGGCAAGAGAAGAGGAGTGAATGACAGAGGAGTTAATGACTAGGGAGAGGGAGTGTTACCGGATTGGATGGATTCCATCTTACCTGGGCGCGGAACAAGACGGATTGGATTCTTTTTCTTACCTTGGAAAAACCAGAAATTCTCAAATTCGAAATCACAAATAAAGCAGAAAAGTCGAGAGAAATTACTTGGATTTTTTCTATACTAATTCAGTACTTATTAGGAAGGGAAAATGACATATAAATTGGATCTATCTTTATTAAGGATAACTGATCAAACAAGGGATTCCACTCGGAATGAGCTCCTGTAGCTAGGGTCTCCAACCAGTGTATCTAAGCCTTCAACCACCGACAACCAGGCTGAAACCGGAGTAAGTACGACTCGGAATGGAGCTGGTGCGGGGTAGAATGGAAGCAGTGTATCTAAGCCTTCAACCGGTGAGTCACAGAATTGAGCTGATCGGTGCAAGCCTGATACTGATGCTTCTAAGCCCGATGCTGGGTAGCTCGGGTATCTGTTTCAAGCCTTCAACCGATGCTGGGCAGACTGTTGCTATTGGTATTGATTCTACAACCACTGAATCCAAGCCTGAACCAAGGAAGGGCAAGACTGATACCGACACTCTGTGGACTAATGCCAAACAGGTCACCAACTAATACAGATTCCACTGGACCAACCCACTCACCAAAACACGGGAATTAGTGAACCGCTTGCCTGGCAACGTTGCTTGGCCCAGAGTCCTAATCTAGAGCGGCAGTCCCTTCTGAAGTTTACCCGGCTTGGCACTGCTTCCATTCCTTTAATTACGAGTTTCAGTCTTATCTAATCTTAGCTCATATATTCTTAATGAACTTACCGCTGAGCACAGGACTGGAAGTTAAGAAGTGAAAAGAGCAGATATAATAAGTAGCACAGGAACACCCGGAGTAAGTAGTCAAAGAATGCAACTAATAAGTATAAGCCTTAAAGCACTGAATAAGGGGTGAGCTAGCTGGAAAGTGAGAAAGAAAGCCAGGGCAGCAGGAGCCGGGTGCTCGATAGTCAGAATGAAAGTGCACCCTAGGAAGGAAGAATGTCCCTAAGCAGTATCAGGCTATAGCTACTACCAGCAAGAATGGAACCGATGCATCTAAATCTAAGACTTCAACCAGTCATATCAGGCTATCCGACCCGAGTGACAGAACGAAACAAGCTAGTTACAGGCTATATAGCTACTAACAATCAGACTGATCTAAGGTAGTTACAGAATGCAACACTGCCCCCAACAAGACTGAAACCAGTGGCTCACACAGGACTTAGTAATGACTTGGCTGATAGCTAATCTGCACTTCAAGTAGAGAGTTCGGGTGCTAAGAGAAGATAAGCTCTAGGCAGATAGGTTCTTTACTTTTGTTATCATGAGGAGGTTCCGGTGCTTTACTTTTGTTATCGTGAGGAGGTTCCGGTGACTGATTGGTTTGATCTTGTAGTTGAGTTCGGTACAGAATCATTTCTTTGTTTACAGTTGAGAGTCAAGGGAAGGGTATTAATTACTTATCTTATATTACTTATCTTATATTATATCTGTGTAATCCGTTTCTTTCGGAGTGTTGAATCCGTGTTTGCTACTATGGAATCAGAGGTCGAACCATAAAGATGTGTAGATAGAGTTACATCAGAGAAGAAGACCACTTACTATCCCTTTACTGAAGATGCCTTGTTGCAAAGAATCCCGCAGTAGGGTGGCTAGCTGCCCTTGTTTCCGTTGCCCCTAAGGAACATTTCAACTACAATAGATACATTCTCCTTACCTTGTCCCGAGAATAGATACATTCTTCTTACCTTGTCCCGAGCGGATCGGATGCTACTGCTGCGCGGTCTTCTTCTCTCTCACGAGCGTATCTATTTCAATGGTCAATTGCACGCGCGTCACGTCCACCATACACATTCTCCTTCTGTGCCTCGCCTCTTGCTCTACTTTCTGGATTTATTGATTTCAAAGAGCACTTGATCTCTTTCTTTCTTGAAGACAGGGCAGCCACTAATCCGAGAGACTTTCCAGTTATTGCTACCAATACAAGGTTCATCCAATACATTTTACCAGGTAAAGTACCGGCCCAACAGAAGAAGCCCTTAAGAATCAGTTATGACAGTTTCACCCCTTGTGGAATCCCGAGTTGACGACGAAGCCTGTTTTACCTGCCCGAGTATTGGAATGAAGAGTAGAATCCGTTCACCTATATAATAACAGATATTTGGATATAGATTTTCCCATACTGTTTGTGTACTGAGTTGGTACATGAGAAATAATAGTTTTCTAGTGTCTTGGCCATTTCTGTTATTTGATTGTTTTTCTCATTTCTTTGATTGAACTACCCTGCCCCCTTTGCTTCTCTTGCTACTAGACCTCCCCTCTGACCTTGCCTCTGATCTTGCTCCAAAGAAGCTCTTAACTACTCTACTGGTGAAACATAACTACTATACAGCTTGGCTCTGAGTGGCACTGCTGATTCTCTTTCTTCCCTTGGTGGATCCCTTGCCCACCTGTATTACACTTGCCTCTCCTCTTTAGTACTTGAAATAAGGGGTCAGTAGACCTAACTCGCATTGCTTCTATTCCCTCGACTCTGTCTCTTATCTACTACCGACTTACTATAATGGCCCAACCTCTCCTCTCTTTCTTGCAACTATGCCTCAGGCTCATCTAATCTCTTTGAACTCTAGCTCATCTCCTATAAGAATGGAGTTTACTTACCGCACCGAAGACATCCAGGATTAGATGCACTAATATCAGGCTTGGTAGACACCGTTATAGTCTATGCCTACCCTCGTACCAGCACAAGCCTACCCTCGTACCAGCTAGATCTATTCCTATAACTATTGAAACAAGCTGCTGGCATTAACGGAATGAGGCTAATCTAACTCAATAAAGAGACTTTTGTAGCTGACCTCTTACCAGCGCCTGAACCTTACTTTAGAACTTGAACTGGGGATTCCACTGGCACTGCTGATTATTGAGTAGACCTCCCTTGCCCACCTCTCTTATCTTGTACAAAACTACTTTAAGCAACAGTCAACCCTTATTCTGTTGATAAAGCTTCCTCACCCGATCCACAAGTCCTGTATTTTAGGGAATGCCCTCAACTATGGAAGAGAAGTGTTTCTTGTACACCGCCTAGCCTAGGTAAGATGTGGCAGCTAGCGGGTAAGAAAGGGGAGTTTCAGAAGACCCCTTAGTATCTCTTTAAAGAATGCAACAAGTGATAATTCCACAAGTCATTCAAGGAAGTCAAGGAAGTAGTCCAGAGCAATAACAGTATTTGTAGCCTGAGTTAGAGGAGAAAGAATATAGATCAGTACTAGGAACAACTCGTTATAGAGCGTATTTATGTGGAGTCTGTTATTATCTATGTCTTTGCGTGCCTTGGTCATTAGTAGTTGCTTGTTCCTTGAAGCCAGGCCAGGGTACTCAGACTGATGCTATTGCTGGTAAGACTTAAACGAGGTAGTTCCGGACTAAGACAACAGCTACTCTGACTGATCTGTTAGGTACTCAGAATCAAACCACTGCTAGCGAGAATGAGAGAGGGGGGAGGAGAGTTACAGGCTATAGCTACAACTATCAAGACTGGAAGCAAGGGGAGCTAGACTAAGACACCTAACAACAAGAACTAGTGCACCAACTACCAGACTTATACTAGTGCTAGTGAGAATCAAACCGATATCACTCAGATTGAACTAGGCCGCTAGGAATACGGAAAGTTAGAATGAAGCCGGGTAGACTCATAATTGAACTCAAACCTAGGAATAAGTCATTTAAGAATGAACCTCAGTAGTCAAAGAATTCCACTTCCCCGGTAAGATGAAAGAGCTGTTTCTGTTCGAAAGTAAGGTAAGGCACTGGTAAGAGGTAAGCTTCACTGAGAGTTTAGGTCGGGTGTCAGGTATTGTATTATAGATGATAGGCTGTTCGAGTGATAAAGTGAGGCAAGAAAAGAAAGAACAAATAATCCAGAAAACAAGATCTCTTTTCCAATGCCAAGTAACTACTAATGACCAAGCCACGGGCCAAGGCACTACTAATGTGCCGACCAAGCAACGGCGCAAGACGTTGGGCGGTAGCAACAATAATAGATATTACGAGTTATTACAATAGATGCTTTTTGGAGCTTTTGGGCAACGGCGGCCAAGTAACTACTAACGACCAAGCCACTACTAATGTGGCGCGGTAGCGAGCCAAGGAGCGGCAGCAAGTAATAGTCATAACGGCGAAGACACTACTAATGTGGCGCGGCAACAACAATAGCATGTTATAACTAGTTATAACAATTCCTTTCTTATTACAGTCTATGTTTTCGGCGTCAGCAACAGGCAAGCAACTACTAACGTTGCGCGGCAGTAGCAGCATAGATATGTTATAACCAGTCATAACAATTCCTGTCTTTGTGTTATAAACAAGTCCTGTTTTTTGGGCGGTAGCGAGCGGAAAGGCGGCAGAGCCGCTCCACTTTTCCCCTACAATTCATAGCAAAAATCCATTAATGCGCGGTGTACTAAAGTATAGAACAGTTGAAGCGCTAAGCATATTCCTTGCAGTATTTCATTATATGATATAAGCATATTCCTTGCAGTATTTCATTATATGGTATTTATAGACATAGTAGTGCACTAATCTCATTCATGTTTTAATAAAGGTGAAGTATAGATAAAGGGCGAAAGAACAAGTAATAAAGCAGTGGCGTCAGCTTCTTTCTTTTCTTTGGGTGCTTTAGGAGATAGCTTACTAATACTTTATTGGACTTCTAGAACTCGACTTCCATAGTAAAGGGAAAGGAAAGGCGAAGTTAATAAGAAACTATTAGAGATGCCTATGACTCTGTCCTTCTATAGTCTAATGATATAGATGCCTATGTCTCTGTCCTTATTTGGAGTATAATGTGTATAAGGTTTGGCTGTCTTAATTCTTAAAGCAACGCGCTTACGCTTATATACGGCATTGGAGTTTCGCAGGAATGAATGTGTAAGTAATTCTATCAATCATATGAGTGCTATCTTCTTTTCAACAACCAAGAGCGCGAGCAAGGACAAAGAAGAAAGTACTAAACTCTTGTCTAGCGTTGGGCAAAGAATCAAGTACTCTTGTCTAGCTGCGTTGGGCACAAAGAATTCCTGACTCTTGTAAGGCGTTGGGATGCCTATCTTTGTTATTTATAGTAAGCAATGCTCGGATGCCTATCTTTGTTATTTATAGTAAGCAATGCTCTGCTTTGGTTTTCATCAATTCTATATGTCAGCAATAAGCAATACTCTGCTCTGGTTTTCATCAATTCTATATGTCAGCTGTTCGGTAACTTCACTTATTGTTGAAACCTAACTGCTTGCGGCTTACTCCTAACTCTATTGAAGACTCGGAAGGGGTGACTCCTAACTCTATTGATGACTCGGAAGGGGAGAAAGATTTGAAACACACGTATTACATTTGATCTGGCTCTGCTTGCTGCTGACTCCTGACTCAATAAGCTTAATCTAATGTATAGTGTTATTTAGTTCTTAGCTCTAAGCTCTAAAACTCCTCCGTTGCTAGCTTTAGCGGGTATATTAGTGAGAAAGTGCTTTCTTGTTCCCTCGCTTATTTATAAGTACACATCATATTCAGGAATAGAATAGTATGGCAATAAAGATACTAAATGAACAGCTTCCCTATTGCTTCCTTTAACAGAGTATTCAGAATGGAGTGCACCACTTATGGATAGAATAAAGTAACACAAACCTAAGAGCATTGCTTTTGCTTAAAAGCTCACTCTAAGATCGGCACCCCCAAGACATGCATGAGTAAGAGCACCCATAACAATAAGTTAACACGCAACAGCTTGTTTCAAATCATATCTCTTCCTCTTGCGCATCTAATAGAATTGATTAAGGGGAATATGCTTGACAGCTAATAGAGTCTAGGAACCGGACCTCATTGCAACAAGCCCGCTCAAGGTAAGTTCACATTAGCACCTAAAAAGTAAGCTAACGCTCTTTGGCGAACTCAACTCAACGCGCAACAGAGCAAGCCGTTATGCAAAGGTATGCGGAAAGCCCTTGTTTGTGCTAAAGTATGTGGAAAGCCAGCCCTTGCTTGAAGAAAAGAATCTATCTCTCACACATTATATTAGAGAGTCATAAAACACCGAAACTCACTATCACGTAAGCACGACGGCGAACTGGACTCAATCCACTCCTATTGCAACAAGCCCGCTCAAGGTAAGTTCACATTGCACCCCTAAGCGAAAAAGAACCTAAAACGTTAGCACCCCCGGAAACTAAACTAGAAAGAAGGAATTTTAGATAGCTACACATATGTATAGAAAGAAGTCAAAAGACATCATTACTTCTTCTCCGAAACTCGGCATTAGCACATCGGAACAAGCAATGGCGTAAGCGAGCTCTTTTGAAAGACTACGTGCCGAAAAACTCCCGCCCGCTAGCACTGAGTCTTTTTTCTAGTCTAACGCCATTATACTAAGCTTGTTTGTTTGTTGAGTTCGCAAATAAGATCACAGCAGTATTAGGAAGAGGGAAAGAGTAGAGACGAAAATGCATTTCAAGTAAAGTATCCAAGTCTCAATGAGGTAGAGGAGGATGAGCTCTAATTGGAGTTGTTGAAGAGCTGCCCTACCGCCATGACGAAGACGACGAAGACGAAACCTTACTTTACCAGGGACTGATTTACCTTAGCCCAAGTTGTCAACGATAGAATCCGCAGTGCCAGTTCCATTATTTCTTTTTCTTAATTCAACTTCAAGGGGAGAAACAGAATCATTAGCCAGCTATGATAGATAAGAATGGAGTTTCAGAGGGTAAGATCTGATCCAGTTTCTGCTGTTTTTGTTTGACTTGAATCTTTGTTTGTTGGCGTAGAGAATGGCCTATGAAAGAGGAAGGTCAGAATCCAGTACTTACTTTGATGCCCTACCCTAACCCTAAGTTCAGTGAATGAGTTGAGTATCGAACAAGTCTTCAACCAAGAATAAAGAAAGAGACTACATTTGGACTCGCCAAGCAACATAGTCAGTTGCGACCAAGCAACTAAGCGCCAAGTAACTACTAATGAAAAAAACATATCAATTTAAGTAGTGGGCATCCGGATCATGTTCCTATAGTGGCATACTCACGCTATCAATACAATAATGAAGTGGACAACGGGGCTGCCTTGGTTCCTGCAGTGAAAGAATCAAAGACAAGGTAAGGTCTTAAACCTCATAAGTAAGGATCCCCGGATCAATAGTGCAAGTCTTAGTTCCAAGCTCAACTCTTATTGGTGGTATTAGTATTTCCATAGGTTACTGTATTCCATAGTAGTATTCGTATTCCCCCGGTGAGTGGGGTAAGTCTTATTGGTGAGTAGTCGGATTCCTGCCCGAAAGATTGAATATGCAAGTACAGAATTATAGTAAGGAAAGTAATACTCAAAACAAAGAGAGGTAGACCAAGCTAAGGGAACGACAGACTTACTTTATCAGCAGGGAGCGGTAGACGTAGATGAAGCAGTAGCAGCCTAAAGCGCATACGCATAAGTAAGGACGGAAGTAAGGAGTATAAGCCCAAGCCAGTGAAGCAAAGATCGGTATATAAAGTGAGAGTCTTTTCCACTATTCCTGTGCCCTGTTGTCCACCACTTTCTCTTGTTTTTTCTTTCTCTATATAGTGAATCCCATATTTCCAACAAGGTAAGTCCCTAAACCAATACATCCAAATCCTTAATTGCAAGGTGCTGTCGAAGGGAAAAAGAAAACCTCTAGCGGAAGTCCGAGTACCTATCTCTGATTCTCAAACAAAGGGAGCCCAGATAAGGCTAAGCCTTAGGGTACATAGTGGATGGACGTACCGAATCCAAGCAACAACTACTTCTACGACCGGAATGTGCTTCAAAAGTAAAAGGTGGAAAGGGGTAACCCTGAACTTCCAAAGAATGAAAGTACCTACACGGACAAAGAGAGTAGAATGCGGCTTTATGTGCTGCTAGTAGGTGCTATTCCACCATCATCAATGAGGGTCGATTCTTTCTAGTCTAGGGCGCTTGGAAGGCTAATGGCAAACTGATACATAAAGTAGAGTCCTACCACAATCCTTCTTTTTCCATAATTGGGACCTGCAATACAGGCTATGGACTACTGGTTAGCATGGACCGATGGAAGACTTAACTTGGCCGGCTTGGAAAGAGAGCTTACTTAAGTAATAAAATCAATTCATTGTGCTGTGTCGGCAGTTCCAAATTCTCCAGCAAAAGAAAGCTAGACCAATAGGGATAGGAAAGAAGGAGCTCTAGGCTAGACTACAAAGCGGAAATAGATTCCAGCTCCGCTCCAGCGTACGAGATCGCTTCAAGAAGCCGCCACTACTAGATCTGCAACATATATCTACGAATGATGAAAGCAAGTTATTTCGTATTCATGCCGATAGAATCACTGCTCCGAATGCGACTGGGACTCCGGGGGTACGTAGCACAAAGAGAGCATGTGGCATAAGGCTTGTAAACGGCTGTGTTGCTGTCTGCTGGCCATGAAACGAATAGCTATGCTATGGTTTTTTACCTTACCTGATTCTAAAGTCAATAGTTGGCGCCTTTTACTTAGCTTCAGTTCCCGACCCGAATAGAAAGGATCTCAGCTTGCTTTCTAAGGATATATGTCAGGTATGTCCGGGAAGTGCTTCCTTTCAAGCACATTCCTTAGGGAGTGAAAGATCATAGGGATAATAGATCTGTCTTTTCTTAGGCTTTTGTCTGTCTTTTGGTTCCGGAAATAACCAAGTCTTCGTCCACCCTTTCCTTTATCTAAACGGATCCATGCCTGTGGGGAGTCCAAAAAGCATTAACACATTTCGAATTACTACTTATCATCTATAGTTAATAAGTTCTTCTATGCTATGGCCGGCATTCACATTTGTGGTTTTTTTGCTTCCTTCCCATGAGCTGGATTTTAGCTCTTTCCAATTGACCTGATCCTTTATCTAGTGTTGGGGAAAGAATCAATGGAACCGAGATGACAAGCTGTTGCTTGCTACTCAGGTGCAATGTTACTCGTTGGCACTTTTGGATTCGCTACTCTGATCTTTAATTAGGATTGATTGGACTTTGCCGTGCCTTCTGAAATGGAAGTTGAATAAGAGAGGAGAGATTTATCAATAGAATTATGTCTCTCCTCACTTGGCTTCTTTTACTCCCTAAATGACTACAACACACTTGACTTTCTTGGTGGAGCTGAGGGATACCATTTCTGAATCCTAGCTTATACACCGAATCTAACTAACTAAAGAAAGCGCCCGCACATAACATAAAGTAAAGTGTTGAATCCCCGTATACTGCTGGAGGGGAACTTCCAAGGGCTTAAAGGGTAACTTATACTAACTCGGCTGGTCCTCTAGAAGGAAGGAAAGAAGCAACTGAAACAAGATCTCAGCGAACTGTATTGCTGGGAACTTACACAGGGGATTAACACAAAGGCAGAAGAAAAGGATGGGCTTCAAACTGCTACACTGCCAGTAAGTGAACTGGAAAAAGCCATCTATTAACAGGTTATAAGAGTTACGGAGGAAATAAAACAACTTGATCATTTTCGAATTCCTGCTTGCTCGTGGAAAGACTCCTTATTGCCTTGCCCATATTTATGGGTTAGACAAGAGTACAACAACCACCATATAAGAGTGGATAGGTTCACTTACTTTATAAATAACTGGATTGCTCACTGAATAGCTTGCACGGAGAGATTACCCGGAGTTTGGTGGACGTAACCAAACTTGCACTGGTTTTAGGGGCTTATTGGATGAAATCAGATAATGCTTGATCACTTGATTTGACTTGCGAAGAGACTAGCCTTGAACCCTATAAAAGGTGATAGACCTTGACCTTTGCCTGAGCCCGTAATTGAACTTCGAAAAGGTGATAGACCTTGACCTTTGCCTGAGACCTGAACTTCGAGAGCATGCTATGCCAGAATCCACAAAGAGGTTTTATTACACCCCGGAAAAGGGCGTGCGGTTCCAATCCTAGAGCCGGTTTTCGAACTTGCTTTTGATCACTGAAAAATACAAGACAGAAGGCGGCCCCCACTAAAGCAGGCTGGAAGAAAAGAGACTCCTATATATAACCCAAAACTAGCAATTCTGCCTTCTTTATACTCTGACTCGTTTACATCTTTGGATCGGTTCGGTTTGTTACGCTTGTTAGGTTGTTAATTACCTTATTTGGAAGCTATTAGAATAGCAAGGGATTAGTTAGGGTAGAGATAAGGACAAGTAGAGTGAAAGACTCGAATCAAAGGCACTTAGCACTTATTACTGTACCGACATCTAGGGGAACTTCCTAAAAGGAAACAGCTAACAATTGGAGGAGGACGAGATAATCCTATGTTGGTGCGAGGGTTGAAACAGCGTATATGCGTCATCAGCTGATATGCGCTAATCAAGAGAAGAGCGAAAAAGCATTTGCTACTCTTATTCTGCTATAGTATAGGATTTATAGCGTAAGTTAGTTCTAGGAAAAGAGATCGAATTGAAGCTAAAGACACGGATTTTTGACCTATAAATGATTCTAATAGTTCTGGGCTAATGGGTGAAGTTTGCTAGTTATTGGCTGAGACCTTGTAGCGTGGAAAGTGTCAACATAGTTATTCCCCCTGTCTGATTTTGATGAGACTTCCCTTTCTGGAACTAGTATAGCGAAATTCCCTTAAAAGCTCCCCGTCACCAAAGACAGAATAGTAATACTACAGGGTGAGTCCTTTTTCAATCATCGACATACATGTAAGCAAAGTTCTCCCGGCAAGGGATAATCCAAGAGTAGCTAGAAGTATAAGATTAAGCCTCCGTCAGAGTAAAGACGGGGGACACTGGTGTTTGACTCCTTTATTAGACTGTAAATCCTATAATGGGTGCCGTAGAACCCTATTTATTATTAGAAGGAGCATCCCTTCACTTTTATCTACAACAGAGAAGTCAAAGCAAACTAGTGCCTTCCACCCTTCTAAATGATCTAGTGCCTTCTACCCTTCTAAATGATATGGAAATGACATGACTGCTAGGCTATAAACCTATAATTCTAACATCGGAAAGCACAGAAATCTCAAATATGTATCAAAACCCGTGCTGGGGGGTCTTCGGAAACAATAAGGGTACTGTTATTACAATGCAAAAGGAAGGGAACAATCAGAGGTTCTGCTATAACTAAGTCAAAAGGGTTTTTCACTTTTCACCATAATAGTTTGTGCGCAACATCTCTTCTCTTCCTTCGTCTTATCTCTTCTCTTCCTTCATCTTATAAAGTAGCTTGAGCCCAAAGTCAGTCCTCGAAGCAGTACGAAAAGTACCAGCGGAATGTCCCGATAGATAAGTAACATAACAACCTTTTTGACATTTGATGGCTACATCCGGAGATTGAAAGATACAAAGCTTGCGCTAATCATTGGCTTACTCAATACTCTTTTGATATCCTCAGTAGCTCTATGAAAATCACTCTTTTTTTCTATTTGAAGTTCAAATCAAGCGAAAGAACTTTGATTTATATAAAACGACATTGTAGGTCTAGTTTGCCACAAGGCATGCAAGCGAGTAGGGCTCTCCTATGTGGAAGAAATCAAACAGTGGGCACTCGACAACAACAAGAGAAAGGCCAGGAACACCAAACCCAATCCCACCGGCCATGTATTCAATTAGAAAAAACCTTCTAGCTTTGCTACTCCAATCACTTCCCACTACCAAAAGGAAACTAGTGGTAGAAGGTGAGTGACTTTGTGCATTTATGAAATGTTCACCTTGCTTCAGGGGGCTAAGAAGACGTGCAAGGCTAGCCATACCAAAACGGATATGGATTTTTGAACGAAGCTAAAAAAACATCGCCTTTGTTGTGCGCCTGCTAAGCCTTTTGGTAGTCGATGAAGCTACCGCTAAGGCGTCGCAGGTCAGTAGATCTTTCTCTTAGTACATTACTCAGGGGTAGAGAGCAAAGACAACCTATCTTGCTGCTACGAGTGCCTACTCAATAGCCGATTCTTTTCTACAAATAGAATTTCTCTCGATAATACACACAAAGTGGAAGACAAGGGTGAATATAATCTGAGGACGAGACCCCGGAGAAATATGGAATTGTTGAGGCGGATCAGTCGACCATCTCTTTCTGAGCCCACCAAGCCGATGCTCTGGATTTCGGAGTCTATGGAAAGGTGTTCTCTCCTTATTCTTATTTGCCTACCTCCCTATACCGATACAGGGATTTTGAAGCAGCTCCTTTGAATGACCTAGCTATTGAACTTGCTTTTTAACTAAGTCCTCGGATATTATAGCAGGAGGCAGATTTTAGGAAGGAAAGGGGACGCGAGAAGACTTTTGAAAAGGCGGTGAATTTACCCCCTCCTGGTAATTCTACCAATAAAGCGATTTGATATGGATCGACTCGAAGAAGCAACCTGACCGCACTCCGGCTTGAAAGCCTACGTTTGCTGGAATGACTGATCTGATTCCAAGGCGCGTGACAGATTGGCACTGATTCCGCTTCCCTCCGATTTCGATCTGCTAGCCTCTCATTCCTATACGTTCTTTTGCTGCCAAGCAAGCTAGAAGGGTCGCCCACCCATTTGTTGCTCGATGAAACGATCCAGATGACCTGACCATGTTTTCTGACTCTATTCCTGTAAACTAGTGTCTCGAGTAGGGTACAGAGGCCTGACACCGTGAGGGACATAGGAACGGACAGCTCTTCAGGTGGTTTAGTAGAGATACCTCCTATAAAAGGACAGGTTGAACATTGCTTGAAATAAAGCGCAACGAAAAACCAGCCTTTCTTTTCTACAGCGGATTCTCTGGTCGATTCCACTCGAACAGGCAATTCATAAGCTAACTTGAGCACTGCTTCTATATGGGAAGGATGAAATAGGAAGGATGAAACAAGAACGAACAAGAACTGGAACGCACTCTACTCTACTACTACTACTCGGTTCGGTCTGTTTGATAAAGCTTTATTCTCGTCGTTTAAGCCACAGGAAACAAAAAAGATAGCTAATGTATCTGAAGCGGGAAGGATAGATTGGAAAAATCCAATTGTTGAACTTAATAGAAAATATAGTAGCCAAAGAGATAGATGACTAAAAGAAACCTGCGGGGGAACCAGCAAGCTCAGTTGGACTTTCCTCCCGAGTTTCATCTTTCTATGTTGTGACAATTCCAATTATTGTTTACCTGTTGCGATAAAAGGGGGTAATAGGAATCTGCAGTATCGAGGTCAGAAGCTGTATCCGCTCCTTTGTAGTTTAGTAAGAATACGATTGTAATCTGGGTTCTGGCAAATGAACTCATAGCTGAAACCCTTGTGCTTGCTCGACCCCAACCCGAAAGTCCGTGTTAGTAATAGACCCGAAAGGCTATTATTTCTATTGTTTTTCCTTGTTATCCGGACTTGTGGGTGCCCTATTTCCATTGGTGAATTTGGAGTAAGCAGTAAGCAGTGTTTTTAGGGTTAGGGTAGAGAGACGCAACTACTGAAAACAGAGTTTTGCCCGAGTCAATTCAAAAACACCTTGTAAAAGAATGGATTTAAACAAACTCCCGGCCCTGACTTAGAGTCAACAACTCCCTTCCTCATACTGAGTCAAATCCAGCTCTTTATTCTTTACCTTATGAAATACGCTAAGAAACTTGTGCCATACAATATATATTGATGTAACAGATCATTGTCAACAGGACTGGAATAATGGAGAATATTTCGAGTCGAGGGCGGAAGCATAAGATCTGATTGCTTGTTATGATGCTATCTTTCTGAGGAATGCCCTTACACCGTAACCTAGAAACTCCACTTTAAGATCTTGATTCTGCTCTGGTAGCTTAAACGCCAGTTCCCGCCCTTGATTCTGATTCCTCGAACTCAACCTCTCAAGTGGGAATGAAATGGAATATCTTGAGCACTAGAAGTAAAGGCAAGCAGACCATTTCACTTACCGCAGGGCTTGCATCCAAAGATACTCGACTTGTAAAGAACTAAGGTAAAGGTAAATCCAAGGCACACTACTAGGGAAGGAAAGCCAGAGCCAATCCAATAACTACAAAGGGCGGAATCACCCCTAAATTCTTTCTGATCGTTTCACCTATGTGTTGCGTTAACTAATGGCAAATTCCCTACGTAGCTATTATCTATTGGCTCCTTTAAGTCATTTGAACCTAGGCATCTAAAGCAGCCCTTGCTTTCTTTTACTGACTTTACTCTACCTCTACCCTAAAGCTGAGCTCAATCCTCTGACTCAATAAGTACAACGATTCCAGCTTTATATCCAGCATATTCTCCCCGGTGAAACTCTTTGATATGTTAGTTTTCAATGTCAATTTCTAGTTCTGGTTTTCTTGCTTCTTTATAAGGTTCGGTTCCTTTCTTTATTCTTAATAACCTCGAGTGGAGCAATAGAAGCTTAGCGCTAGCCAAGTAAACAAAGAATGGAAGCTAGAAAGTAAATGAAAGCAGTAAAGTCAAATCAAAGAATGGAAACATTGCTCTAACCCGCCTATATCAAAGGTGCTTCAAGCCTATCAACTCTCTTCCTGTTAGCACAGAATTCCATTGTTGGAGAGTTGCCGAGTATACGAGTTTCGGGTGTTTGAGAAGACAATACACAGGCAGGAAATTCTCTTCTGGAAAAAGGGAATGGACGACACTATACTTTTGATCCATATCAGCTTCCATACCAGGTGCTCCATAAGATAGATATGAAATTCCATGATTCACTTCAAGTCTCGTGTCTAAGTCTGCTCGAGCTCAATGTAATCGACCCTTGTTATTTGTGTTGTGCATTCAGAAGCAGAAAAAGTAGAAAGCTCTGAAGAAAGAAAGTCTACAAGATCATATAAGCTAGAGAGGAAGAAAAGAAAGCTCTGAAGAAAGAAAGTCTACAAGATCATAAACTAGAGAAGAAGAAAAAGGATCCGCAATTAAAGTAGCATTCGGGAATAATCCATTTTAGCATGTGGAGGTGTTGTCGAAAGGTATGCTGTTGTATTTACTTATACTTAGAATACTTATCATAATTTTCCATTCCAACGTATAAACTGCTTAAACGATGAGAAAGATCGGTGTAAAGGTTTAATAATAACAAAAGAGATAGGGTATATATGAAAAAAGTAATCAATAAAAGCCAGAGTTGAGGCGAGAGATGGATTCATTTCCTTTGTTTGACTGGTTTACAGAAGCGCTTACGTACTGCCAGTTCCAGTTTCATCCCATACACTGAATAAGTATCGGGATCGGGGTCTGAATCAAGTACTTGCTTTTAAGCGGGAAGGTCAGTTTCAAGGCGGTCGAGTTCAAGAAGTCGAATAGAATGTTTCATGGTTTGGAAAGTCTTCATTATAAGTGCAGCAGCGAGATGGTTTTCCATTAGTTGTTGGTTCAGATCTTGTTTCATCTGTTTGTCGACGTAATTAGACAAAGGATTGATCTGCACTAACTGAAAGGTCAAATGTAGCATTACAAGGGTTTGTTTTTCGGAGCAAAAGACAAACAAGTAAGGTGAAAAAAGACCAAGCAAGTAGAGAGGTGCGATAACGATAAGTAGAATAAGCTTGATCTATATCTTAAGCGGGGAGGAAATAACACTTTTTTATCATACGTATTAAGAAGCAGTACTAAGATGAAGCAGTGCGTTAGAAAGGTTTAGTCGAAAGTCAGCATAAGCGCAAAGTGTAGTTGAAAGTCAAGAAGCATAAGGGAAGAGTTTAGAGTATAGACCCAGGTAGCGGTAATATGAGTCAAATGTATACCTTTAGAACCGTTTATTTCCATAAATCTAACCAAGTGCTCGATAACAAGCTTAGGCGCAAAGCTTCAAGTAAGGGCAGAGGTTGGTCACTAAACTGATGAAACTAATTGTCCCGACTCATTGTCTGCGAATTCAGTTTGTTATTGGCCTAACGTCGTAGAGAGAGTCTTAACAACCAAAACAAGCTTACGGAGTTTCTTCTCAATGGCATTCCTCAGTTACAATTATATGACATGCAGTGAAATATTTCCATGAAAGTATTGACTTCAGATCCACTGTCAATTCTGTATTGCCTTTTCCTGGTTGACTTCGAGATTGAGTTGGTGCAGGATTCGATTTAGGGATTTTCATTCTAATAAGTAAGCGGGATATGATCTACCCGTTGCGCAAGGGAGGGAACCATCAACATAATAGGGGTGTATTGGACATCAACATAATAGGGATGTATTGGACATCAACACCGGAACAAGAGCTCTATCGTTCCAAAGAAAAGCAATAGCCCTTTTTCCATCAAAAAGAGAATCACTATTGTCCTGTCAGGATATTAGTAAATTTGGCACTATAACATAACCTCTGTAGTTTGATGGGAAATAGATCATGCCATATGCCTAATAGAGCTTATAATGAATTGAAAGCCTATAAAACAAAAGTAGTTACAGAAAGCAAGCGCACTCATATATTGGATTGAACTCTCTTACTGCTTAGTTTGATTCCGACTACCTGTAACAGAGGTCTGGTTCTCTATTAGCAGTTACAGTAGGCGGGGGCGCTAGTAAATCCATTCTGATAAGTCGGGGGGTCGTGTGGTTTTATTCTTTGACTTTATGAGTTTCATTTCTACTTGTGATGTTGTCTTAAAAGCTGTAGTTTGACCCTGTGCCCTAGAGAGGGATGGTGGATTCCTACTTATTAGTTACAGTTTTGTTAGCACTAGTTAAAGCATGAAACCAATGCAGTTGTTATCGAAGAAAAGGCAGGATACACAGTCCTATCAGCAGTAGCTCAATTCTTGCTAGCATTAGTTACAGTTCGAAAGCTGCAAGGTCAGTTTGAAATAATCGAATGAATTGTAAGGATCCCATCTAGGTTGGTGCTCTAGCCTCGAGTTCAATCTATTGGGCGGTGTTGGGCTCTGTATTTACTACTCCTTATTCCCAGTTTAGAGTTAGGGCATCGCTCGTTAGCAACTCTGGGGCATAGGAATACCACTCAGTCATATAAGAATAAGAAGCACCTTCTCTCCAACACAAGAAGAAAAAGATTTCGTAGAAGAAAATGTCCCCGCTCGCTGTTCCATCTACCACAAAGAAGGCGCTTGCTTTGCTTACTTTAGTGATTTACCCACTGTCCTCCTAACGTGCAATATTAGACTAAGCTTGTTCCCGCTACTATGGAAGAGAGGCAACCCTTTCCAAATACTTAACTTCACTCTCTAGCGCACCTGCTTGTGGAATTTAACTGAACGACAATCAATATAAAGAAAGTCACAACGCCCTTAAGTCTATAATATAGAAAAGAAAATAGTCAACAACACTGCTTTCAAACTACACTATTCCCTTATACCTCAAGTCAACAACACTGTTTTCATACGAGACTATTCCCTTGAAGTTCCAATTATTCCAACAAGGGCTTCCTTTAAGAACGACAAGAACTGCTTCCTACAAGCTTAGTTAAGCACGTTATAGAACATTGCCTCTCGTCTCCTTTCCTCACACCGTCCCGAGTAGAGCTTAAGTCTCCTTTCCGAGCACAAAAATACTTCTCTTGGGGACTCGGGGCATTAGCTAATTGCCGTTGGGTAAATTGGAATCCTTTTCTCGAGAGCTTAAGTTTCCTGCTTCCCTTGCCGAAACTTCTTATAGAGGCCTCCATAACCTAGCTTGTGCTCCAGCTCTGTAAGCGCAAGTAAAAGAAACAGAATGCATTTCATCTTTTGAGTGCGGAAGATCAGATTGCTTTCTATCTATCTATAAGAGCGAGCTTGACTTCCTGTATCCTTTACCTTAAAGCTGTGGTGCACTTTCTTCTTTTGTACTCAATTCAACAATAACGCACAGTAAGCTAACGCGAGTCGGAAGCTGCTCTTATTCTGAAAACGATATGATTAAAGTAAAGCACCGAACCCATCTCCGCGACTTAGCGTTTCAGAAGCACACGCCATAATAAACCTCCACTGGGCGAGATCGAGCACTGCACCTTAAGTTACTAAGTGGGAATCTCATATTTGTGACTGTTCTTTCGAAGAGCTATCATAGCATTTAATCTCTAACTGAGGATTACCCTTTATATACAAAATAAACGAGCTTCTTTCATTGAAGAAAAGAATTTGACTAACATAGTGTAGAAAGAAATCACCAACCCACCCATAACATAGCTTGAAAACCGGATATTGGAACCCCGAAGTAAGCTCTAGCATTCCGAACAATCCACAATGTTAGCGCCATTGCTTGCTCACATATAATATGATATTAGCGCTACACCTAACAAAACTCCTAATTCAAAACTTGCTGCACTTTTTCCCCTTTGCTTCTAAAGCGGACTCAAAAGCTTAGTGCTTACAGTTGCGCATTAGTGAGTTCTTTCCTTCTAACCTTACTGTGTTTGTTTGAAATGTACCACAACATTATCTATAATAAATGGATTAACTGGACTGCTGACTCTGCTGTAACCTTACTGCTAACTCTTTACTCTCAACTCCAATAAGTGAACTCACCCCGCAAAGCTAACGCATCCTTGTATCCCCGCGGCGAAGCGAACTCTTCTTGATTGAAATGAAGAAAAGAATCTTTATTGAGAATTACCCGCTTCTAAGCTTGCTACTGTACAAAATACTGGTTGGAACTCCCTTCCCTGTTGCTGGTTGAATTGTTTTCACTCCTAACGCGAGATCACCTTTTTCATTTATTACTTTAGAGCATTGTCAGCGAGAGAATAAGGACGGACACCGCGGACAGGATCTGTTCGAGTGGAATCGGCAACACAGGAAGCTGTGCGCAAGTCAGTTACAAGACATTCTTGAAAGTCAATAATTCACTGAAAGCATAGTTTGGGCAATAAGATCTTCTGGGCTTGAAAGATTCAATTCAGTATTGGTAAGGGATCCGGAGCAAGTCAAGAAATAAGTAAAGAAAAGAAGCTAGTGAAAAGGCAAGGGAAGCAGTTGAAGGTGTTGAATATAGAGATATAAGTAATGAGACAGAGGTTAAAGCAGTGCGGTAGAAAGTAAGGCAAGGCAGGAAATCAAGAGTCGAAAGAAGCAAGCAAGGGCTCTGCTATCGGTGCTATTGATCGGCTCTGCATGTCTTTCCTACGAGGCGGTGGCTACCCTGGTCCCTTTAGCAAAGAGTCAAGAAAAACTGGTATCTCGGGCGGGGCCGGGCAGTTGTATGTATTTGGGGTCAATAAAGAATTCTAAGGAGCTTTTCCCAAGGGCATGGGAGAAGTCCGTCAATAGACAAAAGGAAGTGCACCTCGATTAGATAAACAGGCTTAAGGAGATAACCCCGCATTTCGATATGATATTCGCCAATTCATTATTATTAATGAAATCGTAATTGAACGCGATTAAGAAATCCATATTGTTGTTTTTCTTATTGTAGTGGTGCTTTAGTTTCTTGTCAGCTTGCCGGGCGTATTCCTTTCCTATCTTATCTATCCTAGAGAGCGTCCTATCTTGTTTCTTCAATTATTGTGTAAGAGAATAGAATAGTCCGCAACTACTTAATGCTTCCTTTCCTCCCTTTCTAGTAGCTAGCAAACTCCTCGAGGGCACTCCCAGGCAGTTTCCGTCATTCGCCCCCCGGGACCGGGCTTTGAATCATGCTTCGAAACTCAAACTATAATATGGGGAAATCTAAGATTGACGTCAAATAGGATACACAAGTGGAGGATCACACCTGAGACACATAAAGGTCATCACCAAAAAGTGTTCCCGGACTGCATGCATACATCCTATAGTAACTTAGTGCAACATGGCAAATGGAATTGAGAGGAATCCGAAAAGAGAAAAGGGGTCAACATCTTCATGTTGATTTGATAGATTGTCCTCGAGTGTCCACATGAGTTCGTTGAGGTGTCCACACAGGAATCAAAACATCTTGTGGATTCTTAAGACAGTTCGGATTGATCCACCTAAGTAGAACGAAAAGGAGGTAAAGTCACTGTCTAACCAAGCAGGGCATACTGACAATCTGTTTACTAAACCCCGGGCATACATTCCATTCTATAGAGAGAAAGATTAGTTCGTGTCTGGGTCAATGGGACGGCCCGGCCGAAACCTCTGACTCTGGTAAGAGCTGTCTCACCTCTGTTGTGTTGCTATAACTAGTCTTACTAGCTCTGACCTCCCTGCCTGTTTTCGTTTCTTTCTTTTATGAGAATACCTGCCCCGCAGCCTTACCTTAGCTTTCGTTTGGGCCCGGCCCTTGCTTTTGGCTACGGTCTTTATTTACCTTTTTTGCACTTGATTTTGTATTCCAAACTATTTATTCACAAACACTACTGGAACGGCACGACAGCAAGACCACGACTGATATACTCGAGAGAGTGAGCCCTAGATTTATCGCCCACATATTTTTGGGTGTTCTCCCCTACTGAGGAGATAGATTTCTTCTTTGCTTAACACAAGTCTCTTGATGAACTTAGCCAGTAACCCAAAAGCATCGAGAAAGGTCCAGTCCATCCAGCATCTTCTTTTATATGATCATCAGATTCTTTGTCCGAGCCGAGCTACCTCTTCGAATCTTACAGCAGGGCAAATCAAACCATTATGAACCTTTAAGGTTTCCAATTCAAAACCTAACAATTAGAATGGAGTTTTGCTCCCTTTATGCAAGATTGATGTATTCCCACTATTTAGCAAATCCAATAGTTCACCATCTTGAATAGATAGTCATAAGAATGATTTTGTGAAGGCATTGGGATCGCCCATTTCGGCGAGAGAAACCTAACCCTATTCTATCACAACTTCTTCCTGACAAGAATCAAAGGTCAGGAGCACCAAGAAATACATTTGAGAGTCTTTTGGAAAAGGCACCGTTGAGTCCACCAATTCCGAAGCGGAGCTAGTCCCCTCCTTGAGAAGAGAGAGAGCTAGATCGATTTGGGCTCAAGATTTGATGCACTGTTTGTTTGGATAAAGAAAGCGGAAAAGACTAGCCATCAACAAGGAACTCCTAGAAAGGGATAGGACCCATACCTAACGTTTTCTTACCTGATGTGTAGAAATATTGAAAGCTTATGTCTTGACTTAAACAATGCTTTTGGGGGAAAGAAATTCCAGTCCTATCCTGAAGTGCCCTCGATTTTACTGTTGTAGGAAAGGTAGATCGGAGCGAACCCACTAGAGAAACCTGCTAATCGAATCCGCTTAAAACTCATCGACCCGGAAGTTAAGACAAGACTTAGACTAGAAAACGAAAAAGTATACTGGTTGCAAGCCCATATCACCTGTGCCAGCCTGTTGAAATGCCTTGAGGCTTCCGCCCATTGCCTACGTAACCTGGTATAGAAGAAAGTGACCTAACTGCCTCAGATGCTGCTTATGAAACTGCTCCTGCTTATGCTTACTAACCTGCTCCTTACTCTCCACTTGAAAGAACACTGGCTACTTACTTTAGGTTGTAAACCTGTCTTTCGCAACCGAACCTATCCGTAATCTTGAGTTTGAGCATGAGCACCCGGCTTTACCTCTTATCTACGACTCCTTGGTTACCGTATTCCTTAGTGATATATGATAAGTAGATGAGATTTCCCTAACTGTTGAGGAAATCTCTCTACTCTGTTGAGGGAAATCCTCTAACCCGTTGAGGAAACTTCTCCTTCTAACCTGTATATAAAGACGGAGGATATGTCAATAACATTCAACTTCTTCTTCTACAACTCATTTATCTCTTTATTTTAACATGGTATCAGAGCAGCTCCTCTTGGCGACAGCAGCATCGCCATGTGTTAGCCAAGCGGCCACAGTAGCACGCTGCCTCAAGCGGAGTCATTGAAGAAGCACCAAGACACGGATTCAGAGCCAGTGCTAACCGGTCTTGCTTTTCTTCGCCGGCCTTGCTCCCTCTCCTATTTGCTGCCTACAGCAGACACTCTCCGTCGCCGTCACGCAAGGAGGAAAACATTCTCTCCTCAATAGCAGTGAACGGCGAACAACGGTGTCTTCCTCGCTTCCCGGCCAGTAGCAGTCGCAACTGCTGCACCTTCCTCTTCCTTCTTCTTCGCCGGAAGGACAACGTGGTCCTTCAGCCCCACGTTGGGCAGCACCAGAGAAGACATCAGCCGCCTCCTGCACTTCTCCGGCCAGTAGCAGTCGCAACTGCTGCATCTTCCTCTATCGCAGCAGCCGCCTCCTGCACTTCTCCGGCCAGTAGCTGTCGCAACTGCTGCATCTTCCTCTATCGCAGCAGCTTTCGCTGCCGTTTCCCTCTACACAACGGCGCCTCCTCAACGGCGGTGTCTTCCTCCTCAATAGCGACGAACGGCGAACGACGGTGTCTTTCTCGCGTCTTCCTCCTTCGCTGTCGCAGCCACTTCCCGGCCAGCAGCAGCCACAACCGCTGCATCTTCCTTCCTCTATCGCAGCAGCTTTCATTGCCGCTTTTCTCTATACACCTAATTGCTACAGATTTCTCTCACTGCAGTTTCCTTGAGTACTGCTGCAGATTTTTGCGGTCATTTTCCGACGAACCGCAGTCTTGAGTACCGCTGTAGTTTTCGCAGCCATCTTCCGGCGAACTGCAGCCTCTACAATCTGCTGCAGCAAGCAGCAATCCACAGCAGCGAACTGCAGTCTTGAGTACCGCTGCAGTTTTTGCAGCCATCTCCCGGCGAACTGCAGTCCCTACAATCTGCAGCAGCAAGCAGCAATCCACAGCAGCTGCCGGCAGCTTTTGGCACTGTTGTAGATTGCTCAATCTGCTACAGCAAGCAATCTATAGCAGCAGCCCCCTCCCTCATTCTCCACCTTGTGTGACCTGAGTATCACACAAGGTTCGCTGCCTTCTTCCAAAAAAAAAAAAAAGAAAAAAAAAAAAAAAAAAAGAAAGGAAAATGTCTTCGTTCACTTCTTCTGATGTTTCAGTTGTTCTTTCAGTTGTCCTCCGGCCATGCTCAACATCCCCGGTGATCCTAATCCAGTACCCAATCCAGCTCACAAACTGTGGCTACGTCAAGATCGTCTCATTCTCCAAGCCATTCAAGCTTCAGTTGCTGGATCCGTTGCTCCCTTGATATCTTCATGTGTGACAGCTGCCGATGCATGGTCTAAACTGCAAACCACCCTGGCAAATCATTCGCGTACTCGCAAGCTCAGTCTTCTATCCAAGCTTATGGAGACAAAACAAGAGGGAAGTACTATCTTTGATTATTTACAACTTATCAAGGTTATCATCGATGACTTGGCCTTGATAGGTCATTTCCTATGTGATGAAGAGGTTGTCATTCATACCCTCAATGGTCTCGACACCGACTACAAAGAATTGGCTGCTGCAATTCGGGCACGCGACTCGCCAATCTCTTTTGAAGATCTCTATGATAAGTTGACTGACTACGAGATGTCTTTGAAGCGTGCGGACAAACTGCCTGGATCAACTGTCACAGCTCAAGTCAGTCACAAGTCTAAACGGAAGAACACTCGGTACTCACCGAACATCACCCAAGGTTTGGCTACTACGCCTCTTGATTCTGTGAGTTCCATGCAACACCCCTCCTATCCTCCTAGTCATCCCTTCTCGCAAAGTGGCGACTCCAGCCATCATCCGTCTTGGCGTCCTGCCCTACCGAGCCATCAGAGACGGGTCGTTTGCCAACTGTGTGACAAAGTCGGCCATTCCGCTAAAGTTTGCCGGTCTCGTCTTCGCCTCCCTACTCCGTCACACTGGCCACAGGCAAATCTCCTAACTACTCCGACACCTAGCCAGTCCAACTGGATTGTCGACTCTGGTGCCTCTCATCACATCACCGCTGATCTTCAGAATTTGTCTCTTCACAATCCCTATGGCGGCAATGAAGATATCATCATCGGTGATGGTAAAGGACTTTCTATAACTCATACTGGTTCCACAACGCTTAATTCTGACTCTAATACATTTACTCTCGATGATGTTTTATGCGCCCCTCATATTAAACGCAACCTCATTTCTGTTTCTCAATTTTGCAAACATAACAATACTTCCATTGAATTCTTTCCTGATTCATTTCTTGTTAAGGATTTGAGCACGGGGGCATCATTGGTCCAAGGCCCGAATAAAGACAACATTTATGAATGGCCGTCAGCCTCTCGAATGACCCAGCCCACTGTTCATTCTTCTGTTGCGGCTCCAGTTGATGTGTGGCATCGTCGGCTTGGCCATCCCTCACCCTTTATTCAGCAGAAATTATTATCTTGTCACTCTCTTCCTCTTTTTAAGTCCCCTAATTCTATGATGCATTGTGATGCTTGTCTTAGTAATAAGAGTCATCGGCAGCCTTTTGGTTCATCTTCAATTTCCTCCTCTAAACCTTTTGAAATTATATATACTGATGTTTGGGGTCCTGCTCCAATCTTATCTTTTGATAAGTTTCGATTTTATGTTATTTTTGTAGATCACTTCTCCAAGTACACATGGATATATCCTCTTTCTCATAAATCTGACGTTTCTCGCGTTTTTTCCACTTTCCAGAAGTTGGTCGAAAACTATTTTCAGTCTACCATTAAAACAGTCTACTCTGATGGTGGCGGTGAATATCAAGCCCTGGCGTCTCATCTCTCAGCTTGTGGCATTCAACACCTCAAGTCTCCTCCACATACTCCTCAACTAGTTGGTTCTGCCGAACGCAAACATCGGCATATAGTAGAAACTGGACTCACACTTTTACATCAGGCTTCCATGCCTTCAACTTTCTGGACAGCAGCCTTTCAAACTGCTGTCTACCTAATTAATCGGATGCCTACACCAGTTCTACAACACCAGTCCCCCTTTGACACACTGTTCCACAAACCCCCTAACCTTCGTAAACTCCGCGTGTTCGGTTGTTTATGTTATCCTTGGTTACGTCCCTATGCCTCTCATAAGTTAACATCCCGATCTTCTCCTTGCGTCTTTATTGGTTACTCACTTGACCATAATGCTTTCCGCTGCTATAATCTCCACACTCACAAAATCTTTGTATCACGTCACGTTATCTTTGTTGAGTCTAACTTTCCTTTCCAAACCCTTCCATATCCTGCCATACGGACCACTTCACTATCTCACTGGAGTATACCTTCGGATCAATCGGACGAGCCTCCCATGTCTTCGTCTACTTCCTCCCCTCCTGATCCGCACTATATCACTCCAATTCAACACTTGCCCGTTTCCTCTGTTCCTACTCCACTCCACTCTTCTCCAATTGATGGGGCAATATGTTCCGAAACACAACCATCCTCTTTACCTCCTTCTCGCCCAAGTGCCCCTGACGTGTCTCCACTTGACCCGGCTTGTGCCACTAATCCTCACCCAACATTACCTCCTAATCCTGTCATCTCCAATCATCCTATGACCACTCGCTCTAAGCATGGTATTTTTAAACCTCGTCAAGTACTTAACCTACAAGCTGTCATGAATTCCTCATCCCCCAACATTGAACCCACCACCTTCACTCAAGCCCAAAAATCTCCGCATTGGCGTATTGCCATGAGCGAGGAATATAATGCCCTCCTCCATAATTCAACATGGGATCTAATTCCTTTTCATCCTTCACAAAACATCATCGGGTGTAAGTGGGTCTTTAGAATTAAGCGGAACCCAGATGGCTCAGTTGCTCGATATAAGGCACGCCTGGTCGCCAAAGGGTTCCATCAACGACCTGGAGTTGATTTCACTGAGACGTTTAGTCCTGTTGTTAAACCCACTACAATCCGGCTTATCTTGAGTCTGGCTACCACTAAAGGCTGGCAATTACGACAATTGGATGTTAATAATGCCTTTCTACAGGGATCTCTATCTGAAGATGTTTTTATGCAACAACCCCCCGGTTTTACTCATCCTCAGTATCCACAGCATGTTTGCAAACTTCGGAAAGCCATTTATGGACTTCGTCAGGCTCCGAGAGCTTGGTACACTCAACTTAGCTCATTTTTGACTTCTGTCGGCTTTCTTAACTCCAAATCTGACACTTCGTTGTTTCTGCGACATCATCATGGAAACACAATGTATATTCTGGTATATGTGGATGATATTATTGTCACAGGCAACAATCCCGCCAGCATCCAAGCGTTCGTCAAACAGCTGGCAGCTCGATTCTCGCTTAAGGATCTCGGACCCTTGAGCTACTTTTTGGGCGTCGAAGCTACCTTCACATCTTCCGGTCTCCTTTTATCACAACGCAAGTACATTCAAGATTTGTTATTAAAGACAAACATGCAGGATGCAAATGCAGTTACAACCCCCATCTCTACTAGCGATTCTCTCAAATTATCAGATGGAAGTCCTGCTACGGAACCCACTCAATACCGCCAAGTTGTTGGCTCTTTACAATACTTAGCTCTCACGCGTCCAGACATCTCATTTGCTGTGAACAAATTATCACAGTTTATGCAGCAACCATCTACTCTACACTGGTCTGCGGTCAAGAGACTTCTACGATATCTTAAAGGGACTCTAAATCATGGACTCTTTTTTCGTAAACACTCTCCACTTCGTCTTCATGCATTTGCCGATGCTGATTGGGCGGGCAACCTTGATGATAGAACATCCACATCGGGGTATATTATCTTCCTTGGTGCTCATCCAATCAGTTGGAGTTCTAAGAAGCAAAAGACAGTCGCCCGGTCTACAACTGAAGCTGAATATCGTGCCATTGCCGCTACCACTGCAGAACTCAATTGGATCACGAATCTTCTCAAGGAACTCAACATCGATTCCACTCCTACAATATATTGTGATAATATTGGAGCTACCTATCTGTGCGCTAATCCGGTATTCCACTCCCGCATGAAACATATTGCTATTGACTTCCACTTTGTACGTGATCAAGTTGTTCGCCGTCAACTCCGTGTTTCTCATGTTCATACAGCTGATCAATTGGCCGACTCACTTACGAAGCCTATAGCTCGTAAGCTGTTTGCATTACATCAGTCCAAGATTGGCCTCCTTGATAGGAGCACCATCTTGCGGGGGCATGATAAGTAGATGAGATTTCCCTAACTGTTGAGGAAATCTCTCTACTCTGTTGAGGGAAATCCTCTAACCCGTTGAGGAAACTTCTCCTTCTAACCTGTATATAAAGACGGAGGATATGTCAATAACATTCAACTTCTTCTTCTACAACTCATTTATCTCTTTATTTTAACAATATAAGCAGTCTCCTTAGTATCTAGAATCAACAGTGCGAGGAATTCAAGTCGACCAACAGAAAAAGAAGTATTAGAAGCGAGTCCTTTACTTTAGGAGCGAGTCCTGTTTTAGGAGGCTCAAATGTAATAGAACAGTGATAAGGGATATGAAATGAGTGGGATTCCACAACGGTAAGAATAGAGATAAGGGATATGAAATGAGTGGGATTCCACAACGGTAAGAATAGAGATAAGGCTTTTAAGCGGGAAGTGGAGAATTGCCTTCTTGCCCTTAAACGAACAGAACAACTCTTATTGCCTGTTCGAGTCTATATGTTCTCGTATATCAATAAGATGGAACTGTAGATTCAGCTCCTAGTTGCTCAAGTAAAGTAGTTATTCAGAGTCATAATAAACCAAGTCCTCATTTTGGTATTTGTTTCTTTGATTTCTGTTTGGAAGAAGCGTACCCGGAACAAACTTGTAAGTAAATCTGGCAGAGGAAAGAGTGTTGTAGCGTTGCTGTGAGGGCGGGGTGCGAAAGAAGGGTGTGTGTTTAGCCTTAACCGAGTAGTGGTTAGGATGTAGGCGCTTTCGCTTAAAGTAGTTTAGTACGGTTGAAAGAGGTTAACGCGCAAGTCAAGGTTTCATCATCTGTCTATGTTTATGTTGGTGACAAGAATCCTATGTCACTGGAATTAATAAGAAAAAGAAAGATCCACTGCTGAAGCTAGTTACCAAGTTAGACTTTAATCATATCTTAGAGAGAATGAGAATGGACTGTTCGTTCTTCCTGTTGAGTGTTGTTCGGTGTTGGGAATCAAATCATATCTTACTCGGAAGCGCAAAGCTCAGTTCCACTTTCATACGGTTTGTCTTATAGAATGTCCTGTGAATCCCCTTCGCCCAAGGTGTCTTAGAGAATGGCCGGTTTTCGTCTTAAAGTAGAGGTAGGGAGTTGTCGACGTCCTGTGTTCGGTTACGCGGCAGTGTGTTAAGTGATAAACTACTGAGAAGAGAGTCTCGCTAACACACCATAAACGGAAAAGCCTGTACGCACTTAATTAAGGGCGGATACCTCATTCATGCAGGAAAGGATTATTAGGGCAAGGTACTTCATGCGGAGGGGAAATGACAAATAAAGAATCCAAGGTAGAGGTTTGAGATGAGAAATCAGAATTCCATTATAGGTAGCCATATGTTACGCCCATAGTCAATATGGATATAGTTTCTATATTACAAATCAGAATCAAAGGTAGAGTCAATCAAATAGGTATGGAAAGGCAGACTCCCAAATTACACAAAAGAAAGAAACTGGCGCATAGGTATTGAAGACAGGAGCCTAGGGTTACTCAAAAGGGGATAGCTGTTGTCAAGCAAAGAGATATAGGCTGATAGCCAGGATAGTCAGAAGTGGATTAAGAAGCGAGGAAATCAATCAATATGGGTAGGGTTGTGCACTGAAAGAAATATGTGTTTTTTATATGAGAAATCAGAATTCCATTCGATTAATATAACCTATGCGTGGAGACTAGAAGGATGGATTCAATATATATGTTTGCTATGAGAAATCAGAATTAGAGTCATGGTTTCGGTGCTCTACTATAGGTAATGGTTTCGGTGCTAAATAAAAGAAGTGGTAGTTCGTTCTCGTAGTTGTCCCTGGCATTCCTTCCCCCTCTTTGGGCCTGTCACTACTGTTTTGAATTCTGAAATGACTTATTCTTTTATTGTTAATAGAACTTCTTTGTATTTGCTTAGGGAAACCAAAAGTGAAACTTCTATATCGAATTGGGGATTAGTGTTTCTGTTTTTGTATCAACACAACTGCTATACTTTGTCATTGAACGATGGATCTCTTGTTCCGGTGTTCGTTCATCAGTCCTATCCCTCTTATTAGTATTCTGAGTCAAGTCAAGCTCATTGCGCTACCTATGCTTGCTATTAATAATCAAGATATTTGGGTATATTTCGTTCCATATGCTGATGGGGTTGGTTTAGTGAAATCAATAGGTGTGCGAGCGAGGAGAGGAAATCAATCAATAGGGGTTTGTTGCATGTAGCAATGAGAGGTAGAGTCAATAGAATATATATATATAGAAAGCTCTAGTCAATCTACTAGGTATGTGAAGTTGTAGTCAATAGGATAGCTTGGGCTAGGCATTGAAAGCATTGCTGCTTGGTCAGTAAGTCAGATGCGAGTTAACTAATAGGTACGATCCATTGTGTGTATTAAGAGAATTGTATAGGTCAGTAGCATCAAACAAATAAGTGGAGTAATCCAACAGTAAACGAGCTCTCAACACATAGTATATTTCTTCTTTTTGCTGACTTCTGATGTCTTCGTAGAATGAAAACGCAGCTAGCAAGATTCACAAAATCGCTTTATAGGCAATGTCCGTTTTCCGCTTATAAGCAAGAGATAGAGTAGTGAGTTAGATAATGAGATAAAGGAGTGTTATAGACAAACTCAGCATTGAGGTCAACCCCGTTAGCAGTGGTTCCAATCTTTATTTGTATTATGAAGTTGTCGATGTGAACATAGTGTTAGTTCAACTCCCTATTCTGAGTTTAGTAACATCCCTATTCCTCTTCGTTAAATAACATCCCTATGAAAAGTACCCCTAAGAGTATTCTTAGTCAAGTTCATCGCGCTACCTATGCTATTTTCTAGGCTACCAACTGGTTATAAAGGATATAGGACGACCCCATCGGCATAGGTTAAGAGTCACTTATCTTCAAGTCTTGCTTACAGGAGGAGCTCAGTCGTATATTCCTTTCCCTTTATAAGTCACAGGTTAGTAACATTATTAGTAACAGGCGAGTAACAGGGTGGGCGTACTCACACGCTGGAGTATAATTGAGCTTATTAGTAACATAACGGGTAGCGTATATAGAGCGGTATAATTTCACTAATTAGTATAGGCCTATGACCCGGAAGAACTACTTCAGTAGGTTCAAGCATAAGAATGAGGAGCCAGGGCACGGAATCGGGGAATTCATCCATGGAATAAGAATTTGACTCAGTAGAATGAGAATGTCACTTTGGAGTCTAGTAGTAAAAGTACTCCTGGGAACTCTTCGTCAGGTGCTCTCAACTCACAACTATGAATAAGCAGTCTAGGCCCTAATTATAGAAAACAAGAATGCAAACGCTACTTATAATATTGATACTGGAAACAAGGAATCCACTAGTACATAATAGATTGAACTCATAACATGGGAATGCACCTAAGTAAACTAAGCCTTATTGCCTCTTATAAGAACCTGCCACTACTAACTAGAGGTCTCCCGCTTCTGACTTTTCTTCTTTAGTTATAGATCTGGCCCGCCCCTCCTTACTCTCCTATAGGGCCTTACTCTCATATGTATGAAAACACACATGCTAATGTATAAGTCAAAAGAATAATGAACATACAACATATGCGAAAAGAATTCTAAATCAGAACAGTGGCATCGCTGCTCATTCTTATAGTGGTATCTCCTAGTCCTTACTTACTGCTTTCTTATTCTTTGCTTGCTTCTTTGACTATTATACTCTTATCATAATTGAGCTAGTGCCACAAACAGGCTTACAAGCCTTGGGTCATTCAAGTCTACCGCTTGCCAGCAGCATTCTAACCTTACTCGCTTCTTAGATTGAGCCTAACTCTCCTTGCTTTGATTCTCTCTATTAGTATTTCAATTTCACTTATTTTATTTACTTGGATTTCTCATATGATATAGTGGATTTACGGATATTTAGAATATGGTCTAGCGCATGCAAGCAATTGAACCAAACTACAGTTAACAAGAAGCACATTTCCAATAAAGAATGCACTGATCCCCCACGTAGCGATACTATAGCTATTTGGTCCCGTTTTCGGGTCATCCTATGGCGGAGGTGTATTCTCACTTCGAGAGCTGCAGACTTTGTTGACCTGTCCCTTTACCAACGGAAGAAAATGGAACCTCCCTTCCCTTTCGCTTGAAGATCGAATGCCTTGCGTACCCTTCGCTTTCGTTTACTAGTCTACGAGTTGAGATTGAGTGTTGGTTTACCTTGGTAGGAAGAATCACCCACTGCCCCTCCTTGATTTGATTTGGTGTGCATAGTTTGATCCGCTCTTATTCAATGGGTTGATTGAAGTGGATTCGAAGTTGTGACTGAGAATGAGTTATGCGGTTCTCAACGGTGAGGAAAGCAGAAAGAGCAAGTAATTCGTTCCGGTCCACAACCAAAGTCAGAAGTTATGTTCTCCGTCGCCAGTGCCCGTTGCTAGCCGAGTAAGCTCCGTCTCAAGAGTGGCTCGCCAGCTGCTGTAGGATAAACGGAAATAGTTGGGGCCAAGCTAGTATTGATGATTTGATTTCGTTAGGCGAGCAGGATAGTAAACCACCAATGCGAGTAGTCAACCACTGGAGCAATATCTAGGAATGCTTGGTGCCGGGAAGGAAGGGGGCGAGTGGGCAAGACAAGGTAAGGGTTCAGACCCGGAGACAAACAACCAGAAGCCAAGCAAGAGAGGTCAAACAAGTAAGAAGATTGATTTCCCAAGAGAGGTCAAACAAGTAAGAAGCCAATCATCTCTCTCTACCGACGTCAAGCGTCTAAGATTGATTTCCTTGTGATTTACGGGCTTTGCCACGGATTTCTATTTCATGCCAGCAGATGAGATGGGGAAGTTCCGGTTCAACGCTCGTATGGGGATTCCACGCTCGTATGGGGATTCTGTATAAATGGAATAATGTCTAAATATAGAATATAGAATAATGTCTACATATATAATAGGTAATAGGGAAATCTTCATATGGAATAGAATAATGTCTAAATATCATAGAGATCCCACTATAAGGAAAAAGAACTAGGTTGACGAGAGGGGGAAATTAGATTCCACTTTACTAATTCCACTCAAAGCTAAGAGCCAAGCGTATACTAGAGCATCAGAGAATATATACCTTGAAATGCACTCAGTAGTAACAGAATGAAAACACTACCCAGATGCGACCTCAACTCTCACTGTAGCTGACACTTGAACAGGAACAGGGGTGCGAGCGGAAGTAAAGTATCTTTCTGTTCTTGTTGAAAGAAGTAGGCGTGGTAGTCCTGGACTTCCCGCTGAAAAGCCACCAACCGAGCCTACCCCTCTTGTAGTCTTTTAATTACTGCCCTTTATTCTGACTTGACCCTAGCTGACCTATCCATGCTAATCAAATAAGTTGAGCTCTGGTGCTTACTACTAATATTCTATTACTTTGATGCTTTTACTGCTATTAGTCTACTATTGGATGCCCTAGCCTCTTACTAATACGACTAAGAGTTTAATACCTAAACTCGGAACTAAGGCTTTCGTTACTCACTACAAGAATCGAATTGGTGCTTCTAATACTTTATCTTACATAATATGGATTGTCACTCTACTGTTAACAGGACTTATACTATCAACTAGGAAATCCACTATCAACTCCGGGATCTAAGTCCACCTTTCCTGTCTTGCCTCTAAGCCTTTCACTAATGCTTTTGCTTCTAACTACCCTGTCGATCAGTCCATCCTTACTTGCTTGACTTGCTTTTAAACAGAGACTTATTATATAGTTAGTCTGCCCTTACGTGATGAAATTCAAATCTTATAGCCCTAACTCCTACTGATAAGAAGAAAGTACATACCACCGGGCATCCACATCTGTATTGACACTGAAACTCCTATCTATACATCAGTACGCCTCTACTGCCTTTCATTCATTTATTGGTAAAACTTCATCTCATCTCTTGGCCCTTTTCACCGTTAGGTTTCTCATATCTCTCTTCGCCCCTTCGATCCTGCCTTGCCCGTTCATATCACTCTGACTATTAGAACTTTCTCTCGTTCTTTGGCTTACGTATCAGACTGACGGAACTACCTTTATATGATAATAATGTGAATTCGACTAACGCTAACAACCCTTTTACTTGGAATTGGGCATGAAACCAATAAGTAAGAGACTTAAACAAATAAGTAAGATACATCGGAGTGGGAGCTCACACTTATCCTTGTCCCAGGAATCCCAGCTACTTACCTATAACTATAAGAAGAAAAACAACCCCAAAACGAAAATAAACCAAGAAGTATGGGCCTTACTCATCTAGGCACATGCCAAGCCTTACGACCTGCACCAGCTTAAGGGCCTTACTCTGAAGTTGATTCCCTAGGCTAGCGCCAAACTGACACACCTGTTCCTGCACTACATTCCCGGTTCGATTCTTGCTATTGGTAGCTCAATCCCCTATTGTTTCGATCTTTTGTTGTGATGTGATGACCGTATCAATGTCTACAGACTGAAGTGCAAGAGGTGAGTATGATTGATAGCTGAGTAGTCAAATGAGAATATAATAAGCGTTGTGCCCTTAAGTAATTGGTTACGCTAAAGGGGTTTTCTTTTATTGATTATTTGGATTATTGCTGTTGAGCTTGGCGGCTAGTGGTAGGGTAGTGTAGCGACAGTGTGTTGAATGAGGTTGGAAGACCGATAGACAGGATTTGAGTTTGAAGAGCGAACGTTGGGATTGTATAAAGGAGTGGTGGGCTCAACCCCAAACATAGGAATTACAAGAGCAAGTAACAGGCCAATAGTAAGTAAAGCAAGAACGAAGAAAGGGTGGACCGATAAGTTAGTCTTAGCACAAGTAAAGCGAGTTGTTGTTGCGGAGTGCGCCTATGATATGAGTGATCGGGTTTCAAAACGACTTGACTTTGGATAAACTAATACAATTGGATCAGCTCCTCATAGACAAACTTGGATTTCCGATCCCGGTTCAGGATCATGGGATCCGAATCTATCTGATAGGAAGGGCTGTTGCACAAAATGTGCTTTTAAGTAATTGCCCTGCCCCAGAGATCCTATATATAATGTTTCTATTGATTTCTCTCTATTAGGTCCAATATATAAGGTTGCTATTTAGATTTCTATAGAAAAAGAAAGAATGTAAAGACAAGAAGGGGATTCTTATTGGTTTGTATAAATGGTACTTAAACTTGGGACGAGCATGAAGAAATAAACGACACTTCTTTCTCTTTTGAGTTGTTCCGCCGGATCGGTCGCTCAAGATCTTTGGTCTTCACCCGGACCTGATGAATAAAAGGGGATTACTTCTTATGGATTCGTTCAGAATCATGAGAATCTAGTTCATGACCTATTAGAGCTCTGTCTAGTTCATGGCCTATTAGAAGTATCAGTCTAGTTAATGGCCCATAGAAGGCTAGATGTCTAGTTCATGGCCCATTAGAAGAGAAGGCGTACGCTCTCTTGTCTAGTTCATGGCCTATTAGAAGGCGCTACGGTGGGATCCTAACAGACAGAAACAGATTGCTGTCAGTTTGAGAATAAGAGAGTCACATTACTATTCGGTCCGAACCCAGCCCAGGAGTCACATTACTTCTTCGGTCCAAACCAAGGAATCAGTTAGATATGATGCACCCCTGTATTATTCTATTATTGATAAGATTTCTCTATATGGAACGAATCTCTCTCTCTCTGTTTGAAGAAGGGTACCCCGCAAGAGATCGAGGAGGATGTAATGTATTCAATCACGTGGTTTGGGCTCGTTGTGGCAATCCATTTTATTGTATTGAAAAGGCTCTAAGGAATTGAGATTTCTCTATAGGGGCTGGGTCATTTCGGGGCAAGCGTATCATTTCTCATAAGGAGGATTAGCTTCCAGAGAATGATTCTAAGTTCTTGCAGAGTCGAACCATGCAGTACCAGACACGAGATAGATCTTCCTAAGAACAAGGCTTCCAATATGCCAATGGGTACCCTGCTGATCCATTCTTTTTCCTATTCAAAGATCAGCCCTTTGTCTCTGTGTTTTCACGTCGAGAATGATTTGGCAGATGAAGAGATGTCAAAGGAAAGGGGGCGGGGCTTATTACTTCCTAAAACTAATACTCCCTATCCTTATAGATATATCTTCATCATTCATCATATATGTATCTTCTTTCTCTAGATATAGATAGAAAGATTAATATGCTGCTGGTTTCTCAAGAATACGCAAGAATCTTATCATTGTTGATTCATCGCCAGAGAGCGCAATAGTTCATTATCATATGGATCTTTCCGTTCTAATACTTTTCTCCGATGGTTCTCATCTCAAGTATTTATCATGTTCTCCATCTAACAGACAGAATGCTTGCTATTGGATGAAATAATCTAACAGACAGAATGCTATTGGATGAAATAACTAAGACTAAGTTTCGAAAGGGATGGCTTTTCCCGGATGAAATGACAGATTGGATGAACATTATTAATATGGAACATATATATATGAGATTGATTTCCCATTCCTTTGTGTGGATCCATATGAGATATCTTCTTTCCCATTCCTTTGTTTAGATCTATATGAGATTTGCCATTCCTTAGCCGTAAAGATATGTGGCCATGAAAAAGGGATTAAGTGGAACAGGATGGGCCGGGTGGTAGAGTCGTAGAAACACTTTGGATTCCTGATTTTTGACCATGGAACAATATGCTACTGCAGGAAACATAGAAGAATTACAATCTTTGATCAAAACACTATGTATTATATGATCTGAACTGCCTCAACAATCATTCTGGAACGGCGAACAACCAGAGTATAGACCTTTATGTCGGTTCTTCTCAATTATCAAGAAATATCCCCTTTAGTCTCAGATCGATGGTTCTTCTCAATTGGACATATCATATAGATAATACAACTTATGGTTGACCGAGCCTAATCTAATTGTCTTTTGTGGAGAAGCAAAGAGAGCACCACGATCCAATTGTTTTTTGTAGAGAAGCAAAGATAGCCACGGCATCCTTCCTATAAAGATATTCACGAATAAGAGATCCAAATAGGTACTGTACTGGCTAGAGATTCACTTTACGACTAAGAGATCCAAATAAGTACTTTACTGGCTGGAGATTCACGCCGAGAAAGAGAGTAAGGACCCTTCATTTATCTCATAGTATAGTAGTATGGGATTAGTTCTTGGACGAGAAGAAGATTGGGGACCGTTGAGAAAGGCGATAAAGCAGCTTTTAGCAATGAGCTCATTGAGAAAGAAAGAGCCAGATAGGAACCCTTGGATATTGCTTTGAGAACGACATTGCACAAGCACAACCTAATGGGAAGGTTTCTCCCCTTTATCAAGCTAAGGAATGAAGACCAGAAGGCTTCTATTCATCTCCCTAGGTCTAATCCCTGACGGAAATGATGACTTTCAGGACAGAGGTAGGCGCAGATGATGATGATTCCAGTATTTCCGGAAGAATCTTGGCGGAAGACCTTCTATTTCCATCTCTGTCTCTTTATAGAATGAAAGGATGGTGGGGCATTATCAATTTCCCAGTCATCCTGCATCCAGAGCCAGAATCAATCATATTAAAGCATCTTTACATAGGCGAGTTTCTTTTGGTAATAAGGAGCTCTCTCTTTAATAGTCAGAGTAGGCTAGTGGGAGGGTGAGTCATAAATAATGTAGTTCTACTCTAAAGAAGTACGCCCTAAAGTCAAGGGCTGGGACCGAACGAATGAGGTAAACTACCACCTCTTTCTTTCCTAATCACCGGCATGCCTACTGTTCAATTTAAGGATGAATGACATAAAATCCTAATGGCTATAAAGAGTCCTTCCTTCTGCGTAACGAACTGTTTCAAATGAAAATAAGCGGATTTGCATCTTATCCATTTCTACTGTGAAGTCAGATTGAAGCTCTTCAAATGAGAGTCATTTGGGGAATGGTATGAATACTATATATAGTCGAAAGCCATTGATTTCTTAGCAATTCCATCATATAAAGTTGGACTCTCATAGGTTGATCAAGAACGAGTATTGGAATGTATTCTTTTTCGGGACTGCACTATTTTCAACCAAGCAAGCTGGATAGCGTCGCTGCCCTTCTAGTTGCTGCAAGGGCCATAAATCCGTTAAGACAAAGAAAGTAGGCGAGGCACTTTATGTTACTCGTTTTACAGACCTTCTCGCTGCGCCTTTTCTTACATCAAGTAGAATAAACACTTCTATGCTCTGGGTTAGAGAAGCCTATATAGAATCCAAATGTCATTGTAGTTGTGTATAAGTCGTTGTTATATTCTTCTATTGCTATTTTCTCTACCCTAATATACTAAATAACGAGAAAAAGAAAAGGACTACCGAGCGTAAAAGAGCTAACTGGCATGCTAGATTTTCCTTTAGTTCATTTCATTCAGTATTTGGATAATGTCTATCCTTCGGGGCAACTAAGCACTTCCGGTACCGCTGCCCCCTCTTCCCTTGAATCCTATTCTCCATTCAAAAAGAAAGACGGGGCCTTATATACGCTAATACAAAAAAAGACCAACCACACAAAGAAGACTTGCTAGAGGAGCTTGTGTCACTTCTTTGCAAATAGGATTCTCGGCTTGGATTCAAGTAAGCCCTTCTCTTCTAGAGATTCATTGGAGAAAAGACTAGCAAGGTCGGTACTGTTTCTGCTTACACCAGCTAGGCGAACTCCCGCTCCAGACCAGACGTACGCTAGGACTAGGGATAGCCAATTCCTATATTTCAAGAGATTGGACAAGCACTTTTGCGAAAGAAAAGAATGTTGCTATAGTATCTATATAGAAATTGTTAACAAAAAAGAGCATAGCTGCGTTTCTGGTTTGGAATTCCCTGTATTTGTTGCAAGGGGGCGGGACCCACGGTTTGGCTAGCTAAAGGGTAGTGTCCAGGCGTTAAACGACCTATAAATATAGGTTATTCAGCCTTTCCCAACTTCATAAATGCGCTAAGTCCAAAATACTCGTTTCTTTTGGGGTGCGAGTGTCATTGTAGTGAGAGGTTCGGTGCTTGTTCGAGTACGGTTGACAGTGTGTGTTGTCGACCAGAGAATGAATCAGTAGTCTCAAGTAAGTCAGCAGTGCCAAAAGAAGCGCGATGAAGCTTTAAATATAGGTTGATTAAGAAGACAAAGAAATAAGAGAGTACGATCAGTAACATAAGGAGTTCAGAACTGTCATCAGCAAGTCCACCAAGCTACTACTTAGCAACTACTTAGCAACGGGACGGGATGAGCAACGACTTTGAGCTCTAGCGGAACCGAATCCTCACTGATAAAGCGATTTGGACTGGACCACTCTTATTGCCCTTTGCCTGTTTAAAGAAAAATGAACGACAACTAAACTAATAGTGCGTAACTGGATTACTCCTGACTCACTTAACTAACTCTCTAAGCTGCTCGCGGCATTTCATGCTATTCGTACTGTTGTTGAGAAGAAGGGTATGCAACGAGACGAGATACCTGCATTAACCTAGCTGTAGAGATAGTAGGGTAACTTATAAGTAGGGACAGTATATACAGTAGGCACAATGGAGACAGTAAGCACAGTAAGTAGGGACAGTAAACCATATGTACCAAGACAAGTATATAAGTAGCATTTTTCAAACAACTTCCTGATTCCACAAGCGGACTCGCGTGAGGCTAGATTGACTTCTAGCCCTTGCTTGTTCGAGTTGCTTGTTCTGTGGGGAAGACGGGAGATGCTAAGTAACGGCTTGTTTGTTCTCTAAACAAAAGCTCCCTCCGTGGGTAACTCTGCTAGGCTGCCAAGCCAACCTCTACCCTTACTTGAAGCTTTCCGGACTCAATTGCTAGAAAGATTCCGCTAACGTTGGTTTCAGAATAGAATAGCATCTAGGCACCTGGAACTCCCTATAGTCAATGATTAAGAATTACCGATTGCACATTTGATTGAAGAGAGCTTGACGGAGGCTTAATTACCGATTTTGATCTTGATCTTTCAACTCACACTACCACTTTATGATTCTTCACCGACAACTAGACTTGCTCTTCACCTCTTGTATAGAAAAAGGGAATATTTGACACTTCCATACGATCTGGGTGATGCGGGTAAGCAAAAATGGAATGAGAAACTGCCCACTTAAAGTAGAGTTAGGAAGTAAGCTTATGAATTGCCAGATTGTCCCGTTGGAGCACCTTGTAGTGGAGTGAGGGCGGTGCGAGCGAGTGTTGCAGTATAGGTTCAAGTAGAAGCGGAAGACAGATCTTCATCAAAAGCTAATCCATTGGAGTAGCAGACGGAGCAGGTTAGGAGGTTAGAGTTGAGTTATGAGTTAGCGAGTGAAACAGAACTCGAAAGAAGATAATTTCCATCTAGATCACATAGCATAGAAAGAAGTAAATACCAATTGCCAACACCGGATGATTCTTCTTCCCCGAACAATACACTTTCCCCTTACCCATATCTTGCTGCTGACTTTTCCACTTATTCTTCTCGGCTAGGATCTTGAACAGCCATTAACTTAAGGGCAGCTTCACCTTCTCCAGCAGATTCTTTCTACGATTTCACTCGCACAGCACTAGCTTAAGCAGTGGATTCAGAAGGCAAACAATCATTTCTATCTCTTGCTTAGCATAAGTAAGTCTGCCCCGACCTCTCCTTGAAGTCCATCATTTAAATATCTCTTAACAAATAAGGAGTTCCATCTAGCTCTAGCTGAAGCAACAGATCATTAATGGAATCTATCATCGAGCGCAGAAGCCTTTGCCGAAGATCCTGCTTTGCTTCATATCTACTGATCTGGTTTACTTAACAAGAGCTAATTCACTTACCGACACTAGAACTTACATTTATAAACCAACACAATCATCTCCTGAAACTTCCACTTATACCATAGAGAGTCATAGGTGTCAGGTTGTAAGCTTCTATACAAGAGTAACTATCCTAATTCCATTCTGTGGAACAGCCCATTCGAGTCCACTTTCCTTCCTTCTGCTTTAGCCTCCGCTAAATACTAAATCAACGATAACTTCAATTAGACGACTTGGACCACACCTCGCTTCAGAAGTCAGGAATGAAGCCCTTCCTTTAACAGTAAACCGCATTGTATTAGTATAAGTCCCATGTGTTAAGCAATGAGGAAATAGAGAACTAGTTGTTCTAGTTTGTGTAGTTCGAGCAAGGATCCATCTTAACCTGTTTTCGAGTCTACTTAGCTCTAACTGTGGCTTCAAATACCAGCGGTCGTAAATTCCTACATAGGAGAGGGGTCCCCCACTCTGATGCTTAAAATACCGCTTTAGGAGAGAGATTCGAAAAGGTCTTTGATTAGCCAAAAGCTTAGAAGACCACTTTGGGCCCTTATTGTAAGTTGTGTCAATTCCATCCTTATATAGCATGCCCATAAGTTCCATTCAGAATTCTTGCAAGAGGTATAGTAGAGGAGCAATAGGTACAAGGTAGAAGATAAGTTAGATGAGCCAGAGTAGAGGTATACCGAATTAAGCAAGTCAGAATGAATACCTACCCTGCAGATGAGAACGGGAACAGCATCAGAATGACCTGTTCCGCAACATCAATGGACTTGCGCATCTCTTATATATTAGTCATTTCCTTCCCTAACACTGAAAACGGAACTTATTGCTTACTTTCACACAGCAGATGATCTTTATGATTCTTCTTTTCTTGGAGACTGAATTGATACTTCACAAGCACAATCACCTCTATCGTCGCCAACACCCGAACTTGAGAAATGCTCTCTTACCCGCTGGGGCTTCGGATCCCGATCAAGCTATTTATTCCAATTCTTCTCTCAGTGATTTCACTCTAACAGCGGATTCTTAGCTTCTTTCTTATCAAACTGCATTTCTATAAGTAGAATAACTAATGTTCAAGGGCTGGTCGAAAGAATAGGTAGGGAAAGGCGTTCAAGCAGGGTTAATAAGTTGTTGGTATTGCTTGTCTCTGATTGTGATCTACCAGTTGTTCCTTGTCAAACAGTTAGTCTATCTGATTGCCCTGACTTTGTATAGAATGCTGATTGAGAGTCAAAGCCCTTCCCTAAAACGGAAGTAGACCAGTGAGTAATTAAGTGCCCTTCCCTTGATTCAAAATGAGATTCTGTCGAACGGTAGTTTATACTTTGTCGAGTTACTCCTATAGTTGTGACTCCACTCCTATAATAGAGATTAGGGGTCATATTACTAACTAATATACTAAAGCTCAAAAGTGAGAATGTAATGGAATATCTGCGCAGAGAGACTTTATAGATCCTGCTTTTCTATGGCCTCGGATTCTCTATCGGAGCCCGCTCCTGACTCACAGCTTGAAGGTAAGTAAAGGCTCGGCTCTAGGGTTGAAGACGGAAGGTAAGTAAAGGCAAGGGTCCTATGCTCTTAGGCGTCAATTCATTGAAACTGCTTTGACTCTGCGCCCTCCATCTAAAGTGAAGCCTCCAACTACAAATAGAGTTGCATATCCTGTTTAAAGTCAATAAGTAGCAAGCGGGTCGTTCCCTTCAAGTTGAGTTCTGGTTTTCTCATATATAGAATAGAATAATATCGAATCGAATGCCTACATAGTGGTTAAGCGGAAGAGTATCCAGAAGGTGGACCGGAGAAGAATACGGAGCGGTTGCCAAGATGCCGGTAAGAAGAAATTCATAAGGAATAAATCCACTCTCCACTAAGGTTGACTCAGGGCTAAAGGGAGGGCCGGATAAAGTAGGCAATGAACTAGCTTAGGCGCTCAGATCTTAGGCAGGAACAATGGATTCTTGAAGTGGAGTTAAGAAATTATAAAGCAGGGTTGAGCCGACAGTTAACAGGCATTAAACAACGAGAAAGAAGCTTGAGAGATACTACTTGGGTAATCCTTATGACTATAATCCTTTCTTGCAAGACGATCTTCCGATTCTTAGGATTGTTATTATTCTTCCCTTGCTGGAGACCTAGATTAGATTGAAGTTCAAGATGAGATTGAAGTTAATAAGTGAATAGTCCGTTGAAACTCTGATAACGCGCACTCAAAGCGATTAGCCATGAGCTCTGTAGAACACAGGTGTTACGACGTTTAAGAAGGGTGGTTATACTCAGGTCTCTGTTAAGGGAATGAGTGTAGTTTGACTTTCATCATATCGACTCGAATGGCCAGTTTCCGTTTGAAGATAAGGAGAATCCGCCTTTTCAAGCTGTGCGGTTGAAAGGTGTGGTTAAGTATAAAGTGAGCGAGAAAGAAGCTCCTTATTTGCATTTGCAACAGGGGTTCGCCCAGCCCTTTGAACTTGATGACTTGCTCCTATGCAGGTTTTAGTATGGTTTCTAGTTTGCTTACATGACATGAGTGGAATCCGTCTTTGTCTACCCTAGCTTGAAGTTAGAATATCCGCATACCTAGCTTGAAGTTATAATATCAGCATACCCCTAATGGAAGTTAGAATAGGCCCAGCACACCCCTGTAACTGGAATAAGAGAAAAGATATATATATACATGCGCGCGCCCCGACGAGAGTAAGCCTTAGCGAGTTTATTAAGGTGTAAGGGTAAAGGGTTCAGAGACGAGTAGCAACAAACAACGGCGTTAGCGAGCTCGAAATCATAGATCATAAAAAGAAGCAACGCCCAGCAGAAGAACAACCAACGGATCTTGCAAGGGTAGAAAGTCAAGGGAGTGACCTCTAGACAAGTAACTACATAAATGAATTCTGATGCACCGAATCCGCTCTTTCTTTTGGGGACGGGACTAAGCTATTCTACCTTTTTCAATGAAAGAAGACACGGTATATCGGAAAGTTTTTGGAGTGAAGTGATAGGTTCAATGAGGACTAGCGATCACCCCCGCCCAACGAGATTATATATATCTTATATACGATGAAATACGAGGCGACATGCCCCAGAAGCTTGCAGAATACAAAAGATGGACAATAAGTATACTGCTGGATAGACTGACTGGCGAGGCCAGGTGGATCTCAGTGTAGTCCCTTTCCCTACTTAAAATAGGAAGGCCAACATCCTTTTTTCGCCTGTTAGCAAGACCGAAACTAGATGCTAAGAGCTGCGACCACCATATTGAATATTTCTGGAAATGGAAAGGAATAAAAAAGGTTCTCTGTGCAAACGATACTCCGCATCTAGATCAAGTGACCTTTCAAACAGCAAGCAGATTCTGTGACTTCTATCAAAGAAAGAGCTCCTTCTCGGCATCAATGCTACAATAATGGATACCCTAAATGCTCATCCGAAAAGCTATCTCACTTCCTTCTGTCTATCAATCCCACATGAATCGGCCTCAAATGCTAATGTGGGAATTCGATTCCTATTCCTTTGTCCCAACTCTCTCCTCTCTGGCAGCTCCCTTTCATTTAAGATGTACTCCCAATGCTTTTTTCTCTCCGGCCAATAGCTTATCCTCACAGTTACGGCCCATTCGCTTTCAGTGCTGGAAGGCAGGCCTACTAATATAATAGGCATATTAACTTGGATTCCATAGTTGCCTATGAAGGCCCCTTTCATGTCTAATAGAAATGGCTTGCTTTGTCCTAAGTCCACAACTAATAAAGAATTCCACTCTCACAGGAGCTGGAGTAGGAAACAGAGAGGAAATAGATTTTCCATTCTGCATTTCCGTCTTGTTCGGGTACGAGTGTTTCAGGAAGGAAAGTGGAAAGTGGTGTTCGTTACTGCTTAAAGTCCTGTTTTCATATAGGCTAAAGGGAAAGGTATAAGTTGATGAATGATTTGTTGCAAGTATAGTTCTATAGGCAAGATCAGTAGAATGCAATGCAGCAGGATCAATCAGGTCCAGACTTAGTTTCAAGAGAAGGGGTCAAAATATAGCGCATGAAACTCCAAAGTCGGAATGGTGGAATAATGGAACTACAACTATCTAATTAAGGAATACACCTAAACCCTCTGTTCCCGTTAGCCCGGAATGAGATGGAACTGATTTCACTGAAAACTCTATAATGAAAGGGATATACCTACACACCACCAGGATCAGAGGCTGTGCCGAGTTATTAAGCGGAAAGTTGCATTCTGGTTTTGTCATATAGCAAGCCCTCTTCCGCAGGAGATCTGGTTGCAACACTCGCCAACACCTAAGGAGACGACACTTCAGTACCACCGCGCTTCAATAGCAAATAGTCTACCCTTAACCCGGATTTCGAACCAAGAACTGATCTCACTGCTAATGATCCATCCAGATCCCATTTAAGATCTTGAAACTTTGTAAGATCTGGTAGACTCCACTTTCCCTGCTGAAGATCTAGCTTCTGATCAATAGGAATCCGCATACGCTTCCCTTTTGCTTCTAAACTCATAGTTGATACTGCGCTCGCAACGCTCCTTTATTTCTAGATTACTTTCTACGCAACGATATACTTCTCTTGCAGACAAACAAGCTGTAATTGCACTTGCTGAACGATTCCACTGGATACTTTGACTGATAGTAGTAGGGCGCAGAAGATCATCTTGCAGCCAAATCTTGGAATTGAGTATATAGAGCATGTGGTATATAAGTGAGTCAATACCCCCAGGGACTTGCGCTTGCTTACTGACTTTGAACTTAAGACTTTCAAGCCGGAGAGCTTCTTTCTATTTACGATTACACTCTAACCTTTATATCCACTAAGTCTTGCCCTGACCTCCGCTTCTCGCCTTCTTGCAAATACTTATACTGCAGAGTATTCGGATACTGCTCTACCGAAGTGAAGGGAAGAATCAGATTCGCTTTAACGTATAGAGATTGAGAGGGCAGAGCTTATTTAAGAGTTCGGTACCCTTATACTTCTAAGAGAGGCAGGAGTGCTGTCATATATATATTCTTTGATTTAATTAGACGAATATCTTCAAGTAAGCTGTTTTCTTCCTAAGTTCTATAGAAAGAGGTTAGATATATTATATAGAAAGAGGTTAGATATATTATATAGAAAGATGTTAGATATATTTCGGAAGTGTAAGTTATTCCATTATTGGATTTTGGAGTTATAGTCTATTAGGGAGTAATGTTATTCAATTAGAAAAGATGTGAGTGAAGCAAGGAATCGTATATTAATAAGTCATGTTCAGATTCTCTCTATATTATAGAAGAGTGATATTTCATTTATCTCTATATTATGGAGGAGTTCTCTTTTATGAAATTCTCTTATTCTTTCAAGGAACAAACAACCAAGGAGACTATAGTAAGAAATGATCCAATCTAGACTACTGAATTAAAGGAAGCAAGCAATACAACAACATATGTGCGCCTACTAAACCTCTGTTGCGCTAACGCGAGCTGAATCTAACGCTCGCTAATGCTTATGGGCGCTAACGCTTACGAGTATGCCTACCGTTCTTAACAAGTTAGTTCCGTAGGTTGTTTACTTGATTCTATATTGTGCAAGATATATTATGGGCCAAGCGTATACTAAACTAGATCGTACCTACTGACTTGTAGAATTCTTATATACCAAAAATGATTATACTTACTTGATTCAATGAATGCGCTAGCAATTATTTACTATGGCCCTATTCTAAGGAGATACCATTGAATCGGTTGTCGACTCTCAATCTGTTGTTTGTTCTTCCGCTAACGGATCAAGTTGGCAATGTTGCTTGCCCTTATAGAAAAGCTGCTTGTCTCTGACTTTCCTGCTTTATGGTTCTATTCTCACTTTGTTTTGTGGATTACAGTTCTCTTCTTTATTTCTTACTTGATAGAAAAGAAAGAACTCAACTCTCGAAAGTGATCATTTCATTGAAAACGGAAAATAGAATACAAATAGGGAATCTCAAACAGGCAAAGAGATACACGGGATCAAATGTATGGACAAAAGGAAGAACGCTTTTTAGCTGTTGACAGGACTATGAATTTAGAGGGAAGAGAAGAGAGAAAATCAGACCAACCATGTAGGTGTTTCAAGGAATGATATGAACGAGTTAAGCAGGAAGGAAAGGAATCAAAGAAACCTCTGTATTACACAAGAAAACAAACAGTGAAATGAACAATGAAATCCAATTGGAGAGGTAAGTATAGAAGTCAGAGGCCCTTCTTATCCTCCCAGTAATGAATCCAATAAATGCATATCTATATCTGACATAGAAGATCATATTATCTATTCAATGGAATGGGATTCCTCTCATCTTTTGTTTGATATAATTATAGAAATCATCTATTTGAGAGAATCATTGAAATAGCCCTCGAGAAGAAAGAGATGGGAAAATCCAGACTCAATCAATAGCCATCTAATCCCTACCTCAAGGAAAAGACCAAGCCTATTCGTAGATCGGATAAGAAGCTCTTCTTAGCAAACTATATATAGGTCAAAGAAAGGTAGAAAGAAGGGCTACCGACGACAGCTTGAAACAAGCCTTGCTTTACTATTTTGTCTAGAAGAAAGAAAGAGAAGCGCAGTGCCTGTAAACTCCGTGCAACATTAGCCCCCGTTAGCTAAATGACTCGCTAACGTTTCATCCGCTCACTAACGCTAGAACTAACACTAAGCCATATGACCTAAGAACTCAACCGTCAAATGAACTAGAGGAGCTGTTACAGGTGTTTGTGTGTCATTTCCCATTCTAGTCTAGGAACATGTCTTATAGGACTCCAAATCGTTGTTTCCTGGGCTTTTCCCTTGTTCTTCCATTGCATCTTTGTCCATTATACGTTCGTTGCTTGTTGGCTCTTCAAATGCATTTGATCAATATATCACATTATGGGGGAAAACCAAACAACTAAGGTTTGATGTTGAGATTTAGGAGTTAAGCACATTAATGCATGTGAATAGTATCATCTTACAAAATGGAAGTGATTCTGGGATTATAACACATATTCCGGAAACTTATATCTTAGTTACTCAAACAAACGTATAATTGCTGTATTAATTACGCGCATATGTATACATAACATATATAACAAACTCACACTAGGTAAAAGTAAAAGTAGAAGAAAGGAAAGAAGTCAATTCGGTTGGAAAAGGAGTTTCTCTATGAATTTATTAAGTTAAGCGTGCTATGCTTGTCATTTTCATTACAATTCCAACTAGTGGTTAATCAGTTCAAAAAGAGATTGAATTACCTTATACTGAAAGAGAACCTTTGTTATCCTTATTTCAGTTCTATACAAAGTCAGGCCGATAAACGGAAGTTTTCCTTAGAATCAATCCAATCCAATCAATCTGTTTCAGAAGGAGTTAGGGAATTACTATACATATACATATATATGAACAAAATAGGATAAGATAACCCCAACCCCTGGTCCTTTGATTTTCTTTAGATACAGATCATAGTTCTTTAGATACAGATCATAGTATCCATATTAGAATCATGTACTCTACTCCCCAAGGAAGGAAGGTCAAACTCAGATTTCTTATTATACACACACACTCTCAAATCTTGCTATAAATTACCATAATATAGATTTCTACTAAGACTAGACTATAAGAATGATGAAATATGGAATTAGGTTTGATTATGAACATACATATCACAGCATGGATAATACCTTTGATTCCAGTTACTATGTCAATAGGATTTGGACTTATTCCGACAGCAACAATAAAGAGTAGTTGTATACATATTCAATATGGGCTTTTTATTAGTTGTATACATAATTCCATCTTTTTCCTATTGTTGTTTGACTTTCAAGTGTATTATAGCAATGGGGTTCTCAGCCAATTTCTCTATTCAACAAATACATAGAAGCTCCATCTATCAATATCTAGGGTCATGTACCATTGGGATCTTTCCTTAGAGTTCAAGATGTTCCATTATGTCAATCAATACTCATTACTACAGTTGGAATCATGGTTCTGGGGTCAGTTCGTTATTTGCTACTTTAAGTGTGCCTGATTCATTGGTGCTGTTGCTAAATCCGCTCCCCCTGGTTACCCGATGCCATGGAAGGAAGCACTCCTATCTCGGTTCTTATACACGCTGCTACTATGAGCGAGCAGAGCAGTTTTCTTGTAGCTCGACTTCTTCCTCTTTTCATAGCCAGTAACCTTACAGAATCAATTGAATATATAGAAATAATGTGTTGTATTCTTATTCATTAATCCATTTATAGGTAACAGTACGTATTACTAGGAATAGATTTCATAACCACCATATATAGAATAGATTTCATAACCACCATATATAGGTTTCATAACAATACTACTAGGAGCCACTTTGGCTCTCGCTCAAATAGATCAAAAAAGAAGTGAGTTTATTAGCCTATTCTACAATGTCTCACAATTGGGTTAGATTATTTAAGCTGTATAGGTTATTATGGAGCTGCTTTATTCCATTTTTCATGCCTATATTAGAAAGCTTTATTGGGATCCAGATCCATTTGAATATAAGAATAAGAAGGTACTCTTTTCAAAGGATACATACATAAGAGAAATCAGAAGAATCAGAATCTCATCTAATATACTTGCTTGACTTTCATACTTATTTATCAAAGTACACTTCCCCCTGTACCCTCACGAAATGGACAATACTCTACTATGCGCAATTTCCTTTTCATATCTATATGTTGGGGTGTTTCTTCTTTACTTTGTTCGTTGGATTGGATCAGTCGTCATTTCCGTTTGATATCTTATTGGCCACTAACCCTTTCCATCCTAATTCGAGTTATTCAGTTGATTGGTATTAATTTCTTACAAATGCCATTTTTCAGTAAGTATAGCAATTTCCGGACTAATCATAAAAGAGATCTCTGCTTATTCATTTTTTCCATACATAATTAGGATTTGGACTTTCTCAATTCATTTGTATAAGGTGGTCCTAAAATCATTCTCTTGGACGAAATCTGGGATATACAATTAGTAAGAGAATATTGGTGACATAGATCCTATACAAAGCTTTACCATGGGTATAAAGGGATTAAACGAACTAACGGAGTTTTATATATTACTATCAATTTATATAATGACAAATAGGATTGGTATTGCTAATGACAAATTAGGATTGGTATTGCTAGTTTCTTTATATAGGTAGGGTAGAAGGAATCAAATCCATGGGAGGTGGACGAATCTCTTCTGCTTGAGGTGGACAAATCTCTTCTGCTTTAGGTGTCAAAATCTCTTATTATCTGAGTGAGTCTCTTCTTATCTATTATGCATCAATATTTTGCTTTCCGTTTTTCTCTTCTTCAAGTCTTCCCAATGAGATTGATAGGTGCGTGCTTGTTTCAAGTCTTCCCCATGAGATTGATAGGTGCGTGCGTGCTTGCGCAAGTCTTCCCTATGAGATTTATGGGTATCACTTCAAGTCTTCCCAATGAGATTGATAGGTCTAACAAGATCAGAATCAAAGTAAACTATACTCTCTTTGTAGCATGTGTCTTTCTTGAAAGTGCAAGTGGAATTCATGCTTTTTTCCTTTCTATTCACTCGGATCTCTTCCGTTTCATCTATTTTGTCTGTAGACTCCTTTTCTTCCAAATAAAGGGAAGGCTTCCTCTTGAGTCTCCTACCTTTCTAAGTGGTTTCTACATTGCTATCCTCTACTCATCCCCTTTCTTTCAGTTTCTTAGGTTTCTTAGTGACAATAGGCTTAGGCATTCTTCCTAACATAGTATACACAGGTGAGAAATAATGGAATACTAATAAATATAGCCATATTAAGATCTCAATTCAGATAGAGCCATATAAGATCTCTTACCCAAGGTGCTTCAAGCCTATTTTCAGTAGATCGAATAGAATGGATTTTTCCAACTACAGAAGAATTCCAATCATCCAACCCTTTTCATGAATCAAATGTTACCAATTAACCAAACAAGAAAACCACAACTTCTTTACTTATAACATCTTATTGTTGCATCGATCAAAACATAATCAATAAATGGATTTGTTTACTAATCTGTCTAACGTTGAACTTGGTCCAAATTCCATAGTTTAGAATCGACTTTCAAATGAGATTATATGCAGGAATACACATTGAATGCTGAGATTACGCATGGAATTGATGGTAGTAGACCCCATAATCCAAGAGTCTTTATTTGTTTGATTGTTCCCCAAACTCCACTTTTATTGCAGACCCACTTCCCGCTGATTCTGGAGGGAGACACTTTAGTATACTCTTTTTTGCTAAGTTGAAACCATGTTCTACTCATCAAATGTCATGTGGAATCGGTCATCTTGCCTTTATCTCCATAACTACTGTTCTAATGCATTGGCGCCTAATAGCTTAATCCTTGCTTGAGAACGAACGGAACTCTTGCAAATACGTCTAAGATTTCTTACCCCCCTACTTAACCAACCGACGCACTAAGTCTTCTTGTTCTACAACTTCTCTAACGCTAAAACCTGGAATGTAACTTGCATTCGAGCAGAAATAATGGAATTGAACACCACCGACTATACTATAATAGAATCAAGTAATACCCAACCCTCTTATGTAATAGAATCAAGTCAGACCCTCTTATGTAATAGAATCAAATCAGACCCTCTTATGTACGAATATGATCGAAGGAGCGCTTACATCATTCATTCTTAGGGCCCTGCCTAAACACTCACTCCCACAACGGATAGAGAGTCACTATGGCTAGATCAAAAGAACGCACGAAAGGAATCAATCTACAAAGACGGATGGTTTCGAAAGAACTATCTAGATTGGCGAGGCTACCGGCTCTGTTGCTGATTCAACTCAATCGACAGATGAAACTAGCTCTGATGCGGCCTCCCCCTTATGGTGCAGCTCCGGATTCTCGGTCAACTAAATGAAATCAACGGCAAACTACTGACTGAGTCAATGTCAACTGGATCAATAGGAATAAGTTTGTAGCATTCCGTTCCGTCAGAGGTTTCTAGAAAATCTAGATGGATATCTCGCTTTCGAACCAAAGAAAGACTATGGATATCAAAACAGTAACTGCCCCACAGGTTGTTCCGTCATTTTATGGTGGTGCTTAGATAGTCACTGATGCTGGTTTATAATAAAATGATCAAAATGGAACTGGAAACTCGGTATCAATCTTTTGCTTTTGGGTAGGGATCTAGAAATTCCATAGGGTTCCTTTAGCGCTTTAAGCTGGATTTGATTAGCATTCTTCTTATTCTAATTACTACCTTTGTTCTTGCTTCGCCTTCGGATCTTTGGCTATCTCGGATGCTCTTACTAAAGGATGTTGTAACATAACTCCTAGGAACTAACAAAGATGCTCTTACTAGAAAGGATGTTGTAACATAACTCCTAGGAACTAACACAGATGTCGGCACCTCATTAGGGGAAAGACTCCAACTCTTCTTTCCATTCATTTCCCACCATTGCATTTTCTTTCTTTCACGAACGAATCCATCTTATCAAACATCATTTCCCGAGCCGGGCATGAGCTACTCGCATCTAGCCGATTGGGGATCTTAGCTGCTGCCCTTCTTTCTACTGGTATAACTAAAAGAATCTCCCTTTTTGGACTGCCCCCTTCTCTAGTAAGGCCAGCTTCTTTGGCTTCCCTCATAGTATAGAGGCTTTAGCTTAGCAACCTTTACCATAATCGAAATCTTCATTGGTGATCTCCGTGAAATTAAGGGGCATTCGAAAAACACTCTGGGATCTTATACTGTCTGGAATCGAGGCTCTTAGCACCTTCCCTACCTCCGGCTCTATAGTGCTCTTCCTTCCTTCGGCTCTCTTATAAGGTATTCCACAGGTTTCTATTCACCCATCTCTTCCAAAGTCTAACTCGGGGGCGGGGGGAATAAATCAATTCATAACATAGTTCGTTTCACTCCGAAACGAGCCCTAGAAGAGGATCCTATACGCTCATGGAAGCTAGTCACACTCAAAACTATAACTCAAGAAAGAATGAAGAACTGCTCTACAACTTCATAACGCCAGAAACTGAGAGAAGCAACTCGGAACGAACGGCAAGTTATAACTTCAAGAGCTACTGAACTAACTAAACAAGAAGAAGTGAAAGAGGAAGAGTCGTTTTGAAAGCTGTAAGTCTTCTGAACTACCGGACATTACACCCAAGTCTTCCACTCGTCCACGCTTCCCCTAGTGAGTGAGGGTCGATCAAATTGATAAGAATTCTATCGAATGAAATGAGAAAGGGGCCTCAGATCTGGAATGCTGAATTTCCATCTTGAGATTGGGCTTCCTTTCCTTACTGGGAATCTCCTGCACTCCAAACTAGAACGGCTAATGAACCTGATGCTTCTCCTGCTTATGCTGACGATTTCACCGCTCCGTCAATAACCTCTTTCGCAGACAATGAGGCGAGACAATCAGTTGACTGGAGCTTCCCCCTTCCCTAACCCTACAATTGCTTACGCTTACCTGGCTTCTGATCTTAGAACTGGAACAGGAAAAAGCCATCGACATTCTTTTGGTCAACCCATTTCTTCCCAATGATCTTCCCTTTCAGTTAGGCGCTTACATCAATAAGCCGAAACTAAGCCCAGAGCTTTTCCAGAATTCTTGGAAGAAAGTTGCTTCAGTCGGTGACTCTATGCCCTACGCTTCGACTTCCAATGTTCGGTTGTGAAACCACATGGCTTTGCAGATTGAGCAGCATTGAGAGATTCAGTTTCTAGAGTCTATCTCTAACTTCACCTTGCAGTAGGATTTCCTTCGAATACTCGTCAGCCACAATGATAAGAAGAAAATGAAGCAGAGAGAAATTAGGTGATCTAGAAGAAAATGAAGCTATTAGATTTGGTTGTCTTTGGTAAGTTTCGAAATACTCAATACATTTTTGGTAATGTAAGGTAAATGCAGGATTTGATTAAGTAAGTTAGCGTATGAGTATTACTAAGAAAGTCTCCTATGTGCTTAATATGCAAATGAGCACCATTGCCAACTGTTACGGATTTGTTACCTCGATAATAAGAAGCAATGGAGAGATTGGACAGGTCTGAGTCACATGATTTGTGGCTCCACTGTCCACATACCAGGCAGGATCTTGCACTACTTCTGGAGTGGCGATGTGAGCGGATGTTGCTTGACCAATCAAATGGGTATTAAAGGAAGTCTCACTCAAACCACTAAAGGTTCATGTGCGTTCCTGCTTGATTCAAATGCTCTTTTTAGGTGTGGAAGAACGAACCACTTCTGGACTGATTGAACTAGTGACAAAAATGGCTTTATCCTTGACCTGCATTGTGATTTGGTACATTGTGATTCCCAGCTGCTCCTGTGTAAGTCTCATCAAAACGATACCAACACTTGTTAACAGTGTGTGTGTGACCGGCCACAATGACTTGGTGTTCCAATTATGACTCCTTCCTCTTCCCTTTTCCATGAGAATTGACTCCTCCGAAGTTCTAGTTATCATTTCCACAGTGGTTTTTGTTAAGCAAATTGTGCCAATGGAGCATTAGCTAATTGAACTTTGGGTATATTAAGTTAGGAATTATCACTAAGTTGCTCAATTCTCTGTTCATGAACCATTAACATGTATTGAGCTTCTTCAACTGAGACCTCCTGAGTGCTATGTTGAATTAACACGAAAACTGGGGCATACTCATGACCCACACCTATAAAAGGGAATGAATATTGTTGATCTAATTTATACACTTACAAGCGGAGGGAACCCAACCCCGGATCCAGTTTAGGCAGAGGAAGAGGACTCCGGCGAGCTTCCTCGATAAAGAAAGTCAAGCTGGTAGTCGCCGAAAGTCAAGCTGGTAGTATAACCCATGGCAATATTGTTTGCGGGTGTACGATCTAATCCTAATCCTATACCAGCAGGAGGTTCGACTTCCTTCTCCTCATCGCTGTGGGCCTCACCTTTTGAAAGGCTACATTCGATTCTTACAACGGATAAAGCAACTCTTACCTTTATGCAGGAATCGACCAAAGAGAGAAAAAGAATATACCAGGAATCGACCAAAGAGAGAAAAAGAATATACTAAAGCATGATCTCTAGACTTCCCCCAGCGACCGTATCTAAGCTTGGAGCTCCTGTCTCCTCATTTAGAGAGCTTACTTATGGACCTCATCCAATTGGTTTGATTTCCATTCGGTCAGCTGCCCCTCATCTATTAGTGCATCGCCAAACTATAGTAATGGGCCTTATTAGGTGGTCCGTCGGTGCGTTCATTCCGAATTTCTTTGTACCGCCCAGAAGAGCACGAGAGAAAAGCAGATCCAATACCAAGACGACTTCTTTTCTCCGGAAGTGCAGGAGCTGTGTACGGGTTTCAAAGAGCCGAAGCCCCTTTAGCTTTCCCTTAGACTAGTTCCTATTCCCATGAGAAGGAGGACACACAAGAGAAGTGGTTTTTCTACGATCCGCTTGCTTGATTGAGTACCTGACTTTCAAACAAATCGTCTTGAACTGAGTACCGAAACTCGCCTACCGTCCCAACACCAGGCAAACCCCTTTAATTCATCGGGCTTTGATTCATGAAGGCAAGCTAGTGCGATATATAGATGGATTTACTCAGGTAAGCTTATATGGAATAGCTACATTCATTGGTCGATAGATATGGATTGAGTGCCACCTCACTACGTGGTATATCATCTTTTTGATTTTAGATCACCTATTACATGACAAGGAAAGCTATCTGAGAGTGAAAGCCCAAACGGATCTCTTTTCACGGTTCAGGCGAACTTCTTTCAAGGTAGCTTCCCCCAGGGAATGAATTGACAAATAAAGCTTCTGATTCAAAAACGGATAAATGCAAGTTCAATGTTCTTCTGGTACAAATAATTGGAGCCTGGGTTTGGTTCAAGAAGTGGTAGCGCTGGGGTTTTGGGTGTAATGAAAGAAGTAGCTTGGGCAAATTCGATAATGAATTCCTCGCCTCGGGCTAACCTAACTCATTGTAGCGTAGGTGTAGTGGAGACTAGTAGTAATGACCAAAGTGACGGGAGGAGGCTAAGAGTTGAGTCGGGGAGCTAAGAGTAATGACGCAAGTGAAAGGAAGAGCCTATGCATACTTTTGACTATTCCGCGAAGGCAATAAACTGCTACTGGCATCGATCGACCGGCATGAAGACACTTAACTTGGGGCAACTCCAGCCAATGCCCCGCCTCATAAGGTTACAGCCAGGAAAAAGGTTGCAAAGGAAGAACTCTTGCCAACCCTTTGACTTTTGGATCGAATGTCTGCTAAAAGTTATTATATCACTTTTTCCCACTGGGGTCTCACGTGTGGCAGCTGTTGGAAGAAACTCCGAATCCTCTATCGAAGCTCCAAGGTATTCCCTATATTTTGTATTCCCCGGCCGATTGTGTTACTGCTTTTGTTCCCCCCAAAAGAAGAATGGATTTCCACAAAGAGGTTGACATTTGTAGCAGTACAATAAGGGATCTATGCCCTCGGTAACCATCAAGAGCACGACCCGCGGCCCCTCTTCTGACTTGACTTGAACTAGTTGTGTCGTGTGCTGTTCCCCTCTGAGCCAAAGATGAGCTACGGCTTGACAGTTTATCGAGCGCCTGTACCAGGCCTTTCCTTATAGTAGTGTGCCTCTATATTTGTTTTGAGTTTCCCGCTTTCCATAAGAAGTAGCTATTGTTCCTAAAGGCAAGAGTCGGGTCCAGCTCTGTTCCCTACAAATAGCTTAGTCAGAAAAGCTGCATCCCTTCCCACTCGTAGGGTAGCTCTTTTCCCTCGGTGAGTCGCTTCCCGTCCTTGCTTGTCTGGTACTTTCATAATGGGTCTTTCGCTCTCTCTTTCGTTTAGTGTGAAATCCGGATCCCAGCTTACCCCAGAAGAAAAACCTTCCTTCGAGTCTGTTCTTGTTCTAAGGGCATGGCTCTCCCACATCTTATTAAAAAACGTATTTAGTATAGGAAGTAAGTCGTGAATCTCGGTCGAACTTCGGTACCTTAGCCCGGTCAACAGCCTAGTTTCCTAGACCTCCTTCTATCCCGATATTGAGGCAAGCCCGGTACCCCTTATTGTGTTACTGATTCCGTTGCCCAAGAACAAGAAAACTGCTCGTAGCTCTAAGTGATCGGCAGTTAGGACGATAGAGAGTGCTCTAGCCCGGTCCCGTCCTTGCGTCCTTGTATTCCGATTGTTCTTACCGAGTGGGGGCGAATATCAAGTCTTTCGTTCCGGGGTTAGGCGCAGCATTCCCTTCCTCCGTTGCCTCTGAGTTTAATAAGGATAGAAGCTTTCCCGGCCCTTCTATTAGGCATTATTTGAGCTATATGCTATTATTCCTCTTATAGTAGCTAGAGATTCTGATAGTAGCTAGAGATCTAGTATCATACCATTTTCCAAAGAAAGATAGATAGTATGCTAATATGGTATGCTCTTCAAAGATAGATAGTATGCTAATATGGTATGCTCTTCTAGGGATGGAGCACTCTGTAAGAAGGTCTAAGCTTGAGTCTGCCTTTTCTATAGCAATAGTAGCTAGATTGGAATGTCGCCTAGCAGCTAGTAGCTCTCTCTTCTTATAGCTCGGTAGTTTGATGTTTCCAAAATCCTTTATGGTTAGAGCAAGCTAGGCCAGGCCAAGTAACGTATACAAACACATAGCAAGCAATAAATGACACAGGACTTGCTAGCGCAGTAGTGACCATTCTCAGAATAGTGGGTTTCCCGCCCAGCCCCTTAAAGTAGTCATCCAGTTAATTCTGTATTAGTTGTGACAGAGTTCAAAGAGCATTAAGTTGAAGGTCGAGGGGAGTAATGAAAGTTACGTTGCTTGCCTACTTGTTATGTGCTTGTGGAGCCAGAGTTAGATGAGATTCAATCAGTCTTATTGTTGCTTCAAAACAGTATACTTGTTATTACTTTATTACTCGATTATAGAATGTGCGTGCAGGATAATATGCAAATTAGGCGCTTTCAGCACCTTTATTTACTATTTCTTGTATCGGGTCTGTGTCGTGGGTGAATTCTGAAGTTGGGGGGATAGGCCTTAGTCTTTCAATCAGTCCTCCTTCCTTCCTTGCTCTCGATCCTGCCTTAGTGAGTAAGTAAAGTCTGTCTGTCGCCTTTGTCTTTAAGTCTGTCTGTCGCCTTTGTCTTCCGGTGGAAAAGCTTTGACTCGATTCTATCTTTCCGGTGTGTCTTGTTCGCTCTGTTTTATTTCTTTCTTTGAGTGGGCTTTTTCTAATGCTGTTTTCTTTTAGGTTTTGAGTTGAGTTCAATCTTGCGTGTTTTGTTTATCTGTAGGGTGATTTCTTCTGTCTTTTGCTTGAATCTGCTATTTCTCTTGCTTGTTTTTCTTGAGTGAATGAGTTGCTAGTTGATCAAATCCCTAATCTATAGTTCCTAGTTCTGCCTTCTTTGTGATGGGGCAGGCCTGACTTTGTTTGCTGGGATCTCATAAGCTAGTAGTTCAGAGCGGATCTCTAGGTTTATTCTATCTCAGTCTTCCTTCTTTCTGTGACTTGTAACTTTCTATTAGTTAATAGATCTTACCTCAGAGTTTGTATTTAGGAGTTAAGGAATAAACACATTAAGACGAGTTCCACAGTCGAGCCTGACGCCTTCCTCTAAACCTCTCGCTACTGGTATTACGCTCGTTCCCACTTATTCATTATAGAGCGAGCCTGACGCCTTCCTTTCTTTTACAAGTTGTTACTAGCTTTTCTTTCATACTATATATCGTTTTCTAGCTAGAGTCGTCTATCTATGGTGGATAGCTAGAGTCGTCTATTTGCTGGTAGGTTGGTAGTTAGAGACCTTAGCTACATAGCAATAGATACCTTAGCGACATACCTAGCACGAGTACCCACTGCTTCAGTCTGAGTGGCACCAATATCAGGCACCAAGCTTAGTATAGACTTGTAACTGTACTAGACTTGTCACTGTAGTAGTGCTGGTTCCCTTTCCGCTCTACCGACCGAGTAGTTGCTTGGTGACTTCAACTTAGAGAAATCCGACTTATTGCACTTGCCCTAAACCTGCATTATGTCCTTCTTCAGCGTTAAAGGCAGCTGTAAAGAAAACAGTGGATGTAGGGTCCCGCTCGCCACTCCTTATAGTTTCGTAGTTACTTGTTGCGTAGTTGCTTGGTGGAACTCACCTAAGCTTGTATACCTGCGGGCAACTGACTTTCTCACTCTGCTTTCATTTGAATTGGAATTTCCGACCTAAACTGGAATTGCTGCTGAAGATCTTTCTCTGGTCTCCTTTCCTCGCCCTAAGGCTTCCTCTCTGGCTTATTACCCTGCTTGAGATCCGGATCTAGCTATGGATCTTGACTCTGTTTCAGTACTTAGCGCTTCAGAAGTACATTCCAAATCGTACCTTAGCGCTTCAGCCAAGCAACACAACTTTGACTACAGTATGTAATCACAACTTTGACTACAGTATGTAATAAATATTACTTGTTTCAATGCTCTAGAGGTGTGAACAATTCCATTCATCAATTGTACTACGACAAACGAGTAACAGGGATTTCTTAACCGATTGTAGCCGACTTCCGGACTTGGAATACACATCCACTACGGGCTCTGCTTTAACAGTCGACTTTTGCCCGATAGACTTCACTCATACCTTTTTCATTCAGTTGAAACTACTTCTTTTCTTATCTTGGCACTGCCTAATGCATAACGCCCGGTTAGCGCAGATAAGATTGGATCTCCTCTAACTCCCAGAGCAGGAAAAGATTCTCATTTCGTTTATCAAGCACTTGGGATAGAAGGAAGTAAATACACTGCTTCTCCTTTCTTTGGAATCTTATCCTTTTCTTTTCTCTTGTGTTTATATTATAATCTGGAAACGGAGTCTGCTCTTGAAACTGCTTACACGGATGATTGTCGAACATTCTATTCTCCACGACAAGCAAGGTAAACCCAAGTTCTGCCAATAACCTATCTCTAGACTTTGATCTACAGGAAAGGAACAATACTGGAATCAGGAACTCTCCTTGATGAACCGTTTGCTGGCTTACCGCCGTGAGTCAAAACCTCTCCCCTATACTATTACTGAGATCCATACAAAGCTATGAACGTCAATTATTAAATGAAAAAAAGGGCCAAGCAACGACTAATGTTGCGCACCAAGCAACGGCGTAAGACACAAACACAATACTCGTAATAAATATACATTAGCCGATGAACACCAAAGCCAGTATCATCTCCTAATTCCTGCTCTGATGCGGATTCTCAAACTGCTGATGAAGATCCTTATAAGATAGAATTTAGAAATAAGATATATGTATTAGATCTGCCAGGCGAGTAGGAGCGGTATCGGGATCTGTTGAGCCATCAGTAATAGGCGAAATGAGGACTTCCAAAGGCTGTTAGAATGTATTTATTACTTGCTATGCGCTCGGGAGCAGAGACAGAGCCATCCCTTTAAGGTGCTTTTGCCGATGCTAGCTTTTGAAAACATTCCATACTCATTTAATACCGAATGATATATTATCTTCTTAAGGATAAAGAACAGAAAGAGACTTCACTTTGGAAGGTGTAGTTAGCAGGGATGAGCCAGTACTTTCTTAGTGTTTCTTAACTAAACTATCAATCCGGTGTTACAGTGAGAGTGAGAAAGTCAGCTACAATCGATTCTTTAAGTCGAGTATCAGAGGTGTGTTACTGAAATAGTGCAGCGGTAAAGCCTAATTATGGCCTATACTAAGGGGTAGGTTTGGGTCACTAACCTACTTATTCTATCATGCCTTGCCTAGCTCGCCTCTTTTCATACCTTGCCTACAACAACTCGCCCTTACTTATGTTGGCTTTAAGTTACTTTAGAAGAGAGTTCGGGTCGGTGAAGAAAGATTCTCTGCTGTATCTGCTCTAACTGCACTACCGGGCTATTCAATTCAATTAAACGGAGCTCCTTCTTCCGGACTCTACCTTTCAAGGACCTTGCAGACTTAGAGCTATAGCACCAACCCTTGCCCCCCAAGAGTAGCTACGAGCAACTATAATCTCTATCCTCTGGGTCTCCCACTCTTAGTAGTCAACTCTCTGCTTTTACTTACTATACGAGAACAGATGAAACTTATTTCCTCTTTACTACTATTGTAGCTTGGCCCCCTTCTTTTAACTCATAGTTAACTTATTGATTCTTCAATTCGGTATTCCTTTCTTTAAGGCTTAGTTTCCTTGCTTTCGGACAGAGCAGAGGGATAAGAATCGTGTTGGTTTAGTCTGACATAGGTCATTATCATAGTTCGGGTAGTGAGCACCGGCACTCAATCCACTAGCCCCAGAATGAGTATTTGTAGTCACCCAGACAACTCCTAACCTCCTAAATGGAACTAGAAACTAGGGATCGAGTATTGCTAACAAGACGGAAAACGACTACCGCCAGAATGCATATACTAATACAATAAATAGAACTTTGTAACCCAAGCTTTACTTTCATGTCTATCAGATTGAAAACACTGCTTCTAATAGCTGAACTTGTAGCTGGGGATCCGACTAATGAGTAAGAGAACGCGCCTACTGCTGATAAAGCTGAAACCGATGTCAACAAGAACCAACCTAAAAAGTAATAAAAAGGGAACCAACATCCAAGTAGAAGAGTGAAAACACCAAGAGAGAGATAAGAATCAAAGAATCCAATAAAGGTGTTGAAACGCGGTATGAATGAGTGAATCCTAACCTAGTGCCAGTTAAGTATAAAGGTTAGGTAGAAGAATTTATGAACTGCATGTTTTATAAGATAGCAATGTCAACTCCCTTCCTGTTAGTGCAGACGAAAACTTGAGAGGGATATCCTGTTTTTCTTTTGACTTAAGCAGTTTATCAAGTTTGAAGTAACTCGTAGCCTTTGTAGTCGTATTCCATTCTGAAGTAGTTACAAAGTATTCTGAAGGAAGAGAGTCAAGTATATATGAAGTTGTAGTATAAAGAAGTTATAGTATCGGCTTAGCCATTAGCATAGTTTCACAGAGGTCTGGAGACGATAAAGAAATACTGCCTGATGAATACTCGAAAGCTCGAAAGCCCTGTTCTAACGCGTAACATTAGTAGTGACTTGTGGGGTTTACGGCCCTGCCAAAGAAATCAGTAGTATCACTCCCCGTAAGCGCTTAATTACTAACGCTTTAAATCAAGACAAGTCGACGGACAAGTAAAGTATAACCAAGCCGCGACAAGATTCATTCTGACTCGCTCACAAGGAACCTATAGACTAAACTCGAACTACAGGCAACCAGAAACTCATTACTGCTTATCATAATAGGGCTACTGCCTAACAGGCTTGCACAGGTGCTTTTAATGCTTTATCTTATAGTAAAGAAGGAAACAGTGCCTAGCGAACCTAGCTACTATTCCTAATAACCCGTCAATTAGTCTGCGCTTACTTTCTCCTATCCTGTCCTGCCATGCTTTCACTCTGATATCGTTACTAACAAGAATCGAACCATTAAGAAAAGGAATTGAACTCGTTACAGGGAATTCAATAGTAACCCCACAATATTGAACTATACTACTCAGAGGACCTAAACAAAGAAGCTAGTCTGCCTTTACTGGGGTGTAACTCAGCCCGTCTTTCCAGTCTCCCGTTGCTTTCTTTTAGCCTTGCCTTTCACTCTTATACTCCTAGACCTGATTAGCAAACTCAACAGTATGATGTAGGCGCACAGGGAGATATAAAAGAACTACTGCTAACAAGGCTTTCACCCCGCTCTGTCATTGCTGCCTAAGAGCCTGACTGTGTGCCCACAGAATTGCCTTTAGTAGTCCAAGAATGAAGTGAGTACCTACTTTGTTCCGAGTGCTTGTGTAAGCCTCCCTCTTTTGGGTATCTCCCTAACGATACCATTTTCTTATGTTGTGGGCCTTTAGGGTATCTCACAAAGCTAGGACGGAGTGCAACTCAACAGTAAACACAACACCCTAAATCTCTTTTTTGCTAGAGGAATAGAAGGTCAAGATAGACCTACTTTTCAATTCTACCAAGGGTTTTCAAAGGTTATCGAGATTAATCAAGATAGACTACTTTTCAATTCTACCAAGGGTTTTCAAAGGTTATCGAGATTATAAAGCGTCCAGGCGTGTAAGAATGAAAGTTTGTAGTACGGGGCAAGACAAAAGCTCTTAAGTCAGAACTCGACTAGTGCTTTTAATACTCTCATCTGTAATAAGGAAATAAACTACCCCTGGCATCCTTGCTTCTTAGATTCAATCCACCTCTCCTTGTATTGGTTCTGACTACCTTACTTTACTTAGTTTATTGACTTCTTTAATTAGGTATTCCATTCACCGATATTAGAATTGGTTTTCATATAGAATATTCTCTAGTGGCAGCTTGGCTTGGCGTCTAGTTGCTTATCGGGTTCTATTCTTTCTAAAGAGCTTATAGGTCTTATAGCGCTGCCCGGTATACTGTATTCCTGGGTTCAATCTTACTACTTATTAGACTCATGACTCTTCGCCTCTGTCTTATATTATTCTGACTTGAAAACGGAAACAACTCTCCGGGGCTCCTACCGCTCTTTTAGCTCACTTTAGCTCTTTTAGCTCGCTACCGCGCCTAGATCGGCTTGGCAAACACATCTTAAGGCATAGCTCATCATAAATATACTTTATGTTGTTTCTTATTTTCAAAAAACAACTTTAGCGGCAGCGAACACAGGACTTGGCTATAACTCATTAAAGAACGTATTTTTGTTGAGTCTGTTATTATCTATGTCTTTGTAGTAGTGACTTGGCTGTGATTGGATGGTTTTTCTGTTTTCTTTGATTTGATTGTTTCTATGATTTGATGGTTTTTCTTTCCTACGTAGTTGGCCAGTGATTCTACTTGTGTATGGGCGACTCTGTCCGTCGGTCAACCCAAGGATTCGTTTTTCAATTCAAAGGAATAGCAACTATAGAAGATAGACAAAGGAATAGCAACTATAGAAGATAGAAGAGCACAGGTTGATTTCTTTCTTTCCATAAGATAGAAGAGCACAGGTTAAGATAGAAGAGCACAGGTTGATTTCTTTCTTTCCATTCCATAAGATAGAAGAGCACAGGTTCCTTTACTCTATAGAATACGAAACATAGCTATGATTCTATGGAGAAGGATGGTTAGAAGTGAAGTCGGAGGAAAGGCCTTTCGGACCTTGGATGCTAACTCCCAACAGACGTTGCAAGAGGAATCAGCTACGTGGTAAGCCTACGGATCCGGGACCACAAGATAGCACCAATAGGAGAAGAGAAGGGGCACGTGTCTAAACCCTAGTAAGAGTCAGGGAGCAAGAAGCGAGATGCGTGCGCACGGCTAAGAAAGATGCCGGATTGATTGCAGCCTAGTATAAAGCAGACAGTAAGTGCTAGCAGGAGTACTCGGATACGGTCAATGGATCTAGGCAGCCCTGCAACACGTGGCAGAATATTACTTCAGAAACATGCCATGCCAGACTTTGCGTAACTTGATCAGACCTACACATAAGAATTTCCATTTCATAGAGCAACCTTTGATTTTAATAAGGGGGAGACAAGTGGTTTTAAAGCTAGCTACGTGGCTAAACCATCAGCGTCAACTAATAATCCTAGTATAAAAACAATAAGAAGGAGAATTCCTCCTAGTATCAAAAAAACAATAAGAAGGAGAATTCCCAATCTATCGCCTCAAAGCCCTTAATTAATACAAAGCAAGAATTGGATGGAAATGAAGCTTGTGGATTGCTACTAACATAAGAAGAAGAATTCCGTCTATCAGGTTAAAGTAGGTACTACAAAGTAGAATTCCGCATCAAAGAATTGGAAGGAGCAACCTCCGAGGTCGAGGACGCGAAGCTACTCTTGCTTTGCAGAGACACCAAGCATAATCTTGTCGCGGCCATAGGGATCATGCGGAGAAAAGAAAGAAGGGTAAAAAGGGGCTGGCTGTGTCGGGGGGAGGTTCGTGCCTTCTTCCTACCTTAACTAATGCAATTAGTAGGGCTTGTTTCAAAGGTAATGCAATTAGTAGGGCTTGTTTCAAAGGCGAGCGTAGCCTTTTTCCTCAAATTATGGTCAATCAGTTTGTTTGCGGGAAAGACAGAAATAGCAGACGATTCGATGTTATGCAGACGGTTTTCTCGGCATCATGATCCAAACATCTGAGATCGCTAATCCCATTGCTTTACAGTCATGAGATGATAGGAATGATTCTCTTTACTAGAAAGAGACAAACAACACCCTATTCTATTCAGCCTTCAAATCCAGTATTTTTCGCATCCACCATATTCTTAGTATCGAAGAGGGAATTTCGTGTAAACTGCTTTCTTTTTGAAAGTGAAATAGAGACTGGAACTTATGCTTCAAAAGAAGAGAATTGAGATCTCCTGACCTAAGAATTGGACTGAGGACGGAATTCCACTATCCGGGTGTAGATGTTCCCTCTTATCGATGCTTTGAATAGCCCCTCCCTCTTCGGTGCCTTAGGAATTGAGTCTAGTAACGGCGGATCCGTCGATAGCATTCCTTCGCCGCTCTATCTAACTCTGTCTTTAGCATTCCCAGCGCGAAGTCCAATCGCCTAGAATTCTCAATGTAAGGGTCCTCATAGAAATACTAACTTCAAAGAGATTACAACTCACTGGCTTCTTTGACTTATCTCTTCCAAATCCACTAAACTTATCTCTTCCAAATCCACTAAAAAGAGCACTAGTTAGAGCATACGGGGACTGACAAGGGGATACATACATAAAGGAGAAAGACTCCTTACCTGCTTGAGCCTTATCTTATGAGGTACTCTTGCGCCCGGAAAAGAGACAGATTATTATCTTCTGGACCTAGCCAATCCCTAAAAAAGCCTAACCACCCTAGAAGAGATCTATAAAAGCTCAGCCCTAACCAGAGAAAGATTAGAAAAAGAGATGGAAAGCTAATTGAAAAAGAGAGAGAAAGCTAATTGAAAAAGAGAGAGAAAGCTAATAGAATGGAAAAAGAGAGAGAAAGCTAATATGAAAAGAGAAGGAAAGCTCATATTTAGTGGCTCGCTCCTACCACCCTACCTATTGCCTCGCCTTTATGTTATGTGCGAGTAACTGTCATCATCCCTCGTCTGAACCGGCAGCAAAAGGAAACTTCAAAAAGAGTAGTTAGCTCAAAATTACCTTATATAAGTGAACCAAAACTCCCCCAGAAGGGAGCTCGCATGTAACCCCCACTCGCATGTAACCCTAATAACTCCAACATCCCCTGACTTATATCATTTGATTCTAGTCGTTACTCTATATTACTTATATCATTTTTTACTTATATCATTTGATCCTAGTCGCTACTCTATATTACTTATAGAGTTAGTAATAGTAATAGAATACTTATGGAGTTAGTAATTGTAATAGAATCTATATGGTATTCTAGTAATCTTAATAGAATCTATATGGTATGAAAATCCTATTAAGATGTATTCAAAAGTTCACTCATTGAGTAATAGTCAGATTCCATAATATTCCATCTATGTTCAATAGAAAGAAACGGAAACTCTAGAGGTAGCATTACTAGATGTAGGGGCACTTCTCAATGGCGGGCAGCTATATCCAAATCCAAAGTGTTCTTCACGGCGATTGGTTGTTTTGTTGCCGAAGTCTGGTACTCTAGAAAATCTAACTATTGACTTCGAATCCTTAGCTCTTCTTATAGAAGCAATGGCTACTGGCAAAAGGATTCCCGCAACCCCCCTAAAGCCATTCGGGATATTTTGATTTTATGTAGCTGCTATCTGATGCTCTATTGCCTCCTTCGCTCCTTACCTGCCTAGCCCCTTTCTGTCCTATCCCAGCAAGAAGTCATAGAGACCCCTTAGAAGAGATTTACCACTGAGCTACATCAGGTGACCGCCATTAAGACAATCTTCTTAGGATTAAACCAGCTAATCTAATTTGAATAAGATGAGTGAGTCAGAGTAGGGAAAGGATAATTAATAGCTTCTTCATAACCTTAGACGATTTGAAAGCTATGGCAAAACCTCCCCATTCCCTATACTTGAGTGAGAAGTCCCGTTAACGAGGGCCGATTTCCTCTCTACCTCACTACCCGAATACGACTTGAGATTGGGCTTTTCCCGTTTTTTATAGCACTTGATGGTGTTTGACAGCACTTGAATGGACTTACTATAGGTTGGTTGAAGCAGTGGAGTTAGGGTGCTAAGGTAAGAGACGAAGAAGTTCCAGTTAAGTCTACGAGTTATGTTGCTGTATTAGGTGAGTCAGCAGTAAGTAGTGCATATGATTTAGAGTCCGCTAATATAGCTTTAGAGTCAACAGTAAGCGGGTCTTAACATCTGGAAGAGGGAAGAGGTTTGCAAAGGATATGAAGCCGTATCAAGAGCTGGATCATCAGTGTAAGTTCAATTCCAAAGGGAAGGTTCAGTATTCACTCAAATATATACCTTCGGTTCTATAATCTATTCAAGTTTGACTTGGCGCATTAGGAAAGGGAGTGAGTTGAAATTCCTATGCGTTCATTAATTGATGTTAGAGTTGACAAGTTCGCTCAAAAGATCATTAGTTGTTGACTCGGCAAAAGGGAGAGTTTAGGTTCCAGTACTTGACTCTTTCCCGACTTTTGATATTCAAGAATTAAGGTATAGTTGCAGGAGGCTCAATTAGTACTCCCCAGGAATAACCAAGGAATAACTAACAAGCAACAGGACAGTAGTGCCAGTGGTTTCATTCAACAAGGAACTACTAGCGCGTTAGTCCGGTGAGTGCAATTCTTCTAATATGACACTTTCTTATATACTAACTAACATAGGTAGCTGAACCTGCAAGCGGAAAGTCTCTCGGGCGACAGGAAGCAGCTATTCCAGTTTAGTTCGTTGCGAGTGTTGTATCAAGGTTAAGGGCTTGTCTTGTGTTGTCGTATCAAGAAGAGAATCTAGCTCTTTGGTTTCTCATGCTGAGGAGCGCTTAAGGGCATCCATCATCTAGTACAGGCTCGAGCGCTAAGCAACTGGATGTTGTGCTAAGTGGAGTTGTGCGTCAGCTTCCTTACAATGAGTATCTTTACACTGAGCTTCCCGACAATGAGTTTCCTTACAATGAGTTTTAGGGTTTACTTCACACAGGCAGGCCCTATCGTTCCAGAGAAGTCAAGTAACAAGAGAAGTCTCAAGTATAGTAGGTCTAGTGGAAAGTATGGCAACCTCGGTAAGCAAGCTTTAGCGAATAAGCAAGGGAACAAGCACTTTACCAGCTCTGTTATGAGCAAGTCAAGAAATGCATTATTATTTGAGTAGAACAAAACTCTACCTTTCTAACTATTTGCTGCTGATGGCCACAGAGTCTTCTTGCTTGAGGAAAACATCAATGGAATTTCTGACTTATCTGACTTATCTTATGCGCATATGTTCCATAATGAAAAGGAATGCACCTATAAACTCTGTTAGCGCTTCCCAACGAAAGTGTTGACTTATCCTCAATAAGGAACTGGTATTCGATTCAAGTGACTTAGTTTATTGATATTGAGTGGAGCTGGGCCACAATCTCGATGTTGGCAAATCTCACCGGTAAAAGAAAGGAACCCTCCAAGTTTGACGTTATATACGTGACCCTTTTTTGATCCGCGGATAGACACTCGGGGAAAGATGGATCCGAGTTCAAAAGAAAGCGATTCGTCCATCATTGATATGCTTTCAGGTTCGTTCATTCCGCTTAATCATCCTATTAATCTCAAAGACTTCGTTCAGAATAAAGGGGCGAAGAGGATCACAGTTTGGTAAGCCCCTGACGGTTATTCACTTGGTATGGCAAAAGTTCCTAATGTTCTATCTTTCCTTCCTTTAAAGTAAAGTGGAATGAAACTATATCAATGATAAGGAATATCCATATAGTATTAGTTCCATTTGAGAAATTCCCTTTCCTATTTTGCATCTCTTTTTCTTACTCCAATTGAGCGAGGTATCTCGGGATTGGAAAGGAAGCTTTATCTATCTGTGATTGCTTGCATGTACTCAATCTCTCGTCTTAGTTCACTCTGTCTTCTTTCTGGACTTTATTATCTAAGCTTAACGGCCTTGAACCGGACTAATGGTAGGCCTTGCTCTTTTATGACTCTATTTAATAGAATGGAATGGGTATGACTCTATTTAATAGAATGGAATGGGCTGGATAGAATGGAATGGGATGGATGATTCACCTCAAGAGCTATAGGTTAGGAATCTAATTCAAAAAATCATAAAACAAGATCAGGCCCTTCTCAGTAATAAGGAAAGCCCCTGAAGAAAGAGCGCTTTTTAGCCTATTTTCGAGGATCTAGCTAGATTCGCTGCTGATGTAATAGAAGCCTATTGTTCACTTTGGATTTATTTAACTCACAACTACTTTCCCTACAACACTGTGCCCATGGTAATGCCATAGGATGCTCACGGTTCAGCGACAAAACACTCTGAAACATAGTCAGACTGGTAAACAGGCAATGTAGGCCCGACGAACCTTAAATTGAGAGCTACAAACCATTCACAGAACATTAAGTCCTGCATGGACCGGCTCTTAAGCACATCCCCAATCTTGCGTGTGCCATTCAAACACTTTTCTACGAGTCATTCAATCTTTCAATCGGATTCACTCTGACATCTGTCGAAGCCAGCCTAAGTGAGCCAGTATAGAGCGGCCCAGTCCTTTTGATCAATAAGGGACTGTGAGATAAAGAGGTGAAGAGGGTGTCCTAATTCAAACGGAACGAGGAGGGGAGAAAATACCGATACAGTTAGTTAGGAATAATAGAAAGAAAAACACTTAGAAAGCTATTACCACTTATGGGGCAGGCTAACAAGGAAAGGAGCATGGAAAGAATTAGCACTTCTACGAGACGAGAGGAATCCTTGGCGCATACTGAATAATTGGTAACATTGCTGGAACTGAGGATATCCCTTTCAAATGACAGAAAAAGAGTATGCAACCTTTGAAAAAAAGGGTAGGATATATTCATAAGAAAGACTCAAGGGTAGGGTATATTCATAAGAAATTAGGAACTCCCACGCCCTGCACTAGAAAAAAAAGAAAGGCTATCCAAAAGACTCGGCTTACACCAAGGGAGAATTAGCGCTAGGCATTTCTCGCGAAAGGCAACTCTTATGATTAGTCATAGCGTTTCACTTGCACTCCAACCCTTAGGAATTAGGAATGCCAGCAACTCAAAGCTACTAGGAAAAAGAATCAATCTCCGGGGGGATGTAACAGAACTCGAAGGGAGAAAGAGTTTTGCTATTCCCTTACACCTATCAAAAATAAGGTACCCGATTCCCTTAAGGTTGTGAGTTCGTTAGCTCGAGAATAAGGGGGTTCTAACGTTTTGAAGACTTTTACAGTTAGGAAACCGAAACCCATTTTTAGAGATAGTTAACTCCTTAGCTTAGAGCAGAGCCTTAATAAAGGAATGAAACTACTCCAACTTAAAAAACAGAACGGAAGGAAAGCCACGGGCAAGAAATGGGATTGCTCACGGAATTGGAATTGATTTCACCCTTCCTAACCAAATCCAATTGTCTATTGTCCCTGTACACTTGTTCTAATGGGTTGGTTTTCCCCACCGTAGTGAATCAAATTGCCTGCTTGCGTTTATAAATGGTAAAAGTCATATGGAATCGAAGGGAATTCTGACTCCTCGGGAAAGACCCAAGGTATAGGTTAATTGTAAAGCGCAAGTATAAGGTGGCGTAGAGAACTTGTACATACTGACATACCGCTTGAGACTCGCCGTAATAAGAGTGCTGTCTACCCTTAATTGAATAGTCATTCCTTTCGTGTATCAAAGGGCTAACTCTTTAGATATCCTAGAGGACTCTTTGCTGTAAGAAGAACTAAAACGTGGATAGCTACGGTTGAGAATGTTACTTAAGAGAAAGAAGAAGGATAAGGGAGAGACCAGTAGAAAGTAGTCGATAAGGGAGAGACCAGTAGAAAGTAGTCGGACTTAGCCCTTTCCATCCATACTGATACTCTGTAGTGCTTTTTCCCAAGTCTTCTTTATCTGCGTAGAGAATGGATCTTCTGTGGACTGGGGAAGGGTACCAAAGCTTTTGAGCGAAATGCGGCCTCTACTATTCTATTAGAAGTCAGCGATCCTAATGTCCCTTTTCTATGTCCTATCGATCCTAATGTCCCTTTTCTATGTCCTATGGACTGCGTATGGGCCTCTTATAAAAGGAAAGCAAGGCTTAAAAGAGTCAACAGAGCAATGGATTATTCTTTTGGAATCCCCGTTACTTTAATAAAGAATGATGACCACAACAGCATGGGCGAGCAGGCTTGACTGGCAATGGAAAGGATTTGACTCAGAAAAATGATCCTGAATAAAAGACTCTTCAAAGTGGTTCGCTTAAAAGAAAAGTACTCAATAAATACCTATTCATACCCGAGAGGGGAAATCACACGTTAAAAGGCTTACTCTGACAATACAACTATATCGAATGAGAGAAATGGGACTACTACTTGCTTAGTGCAGGGCTGCTTGGCGTGATCTCTCTTCTAATAAGGTGTTAGCTTGGTAACTCTATGCAGCTTTCCCAGCGAGTCTATTGATTGGGTACGAAAGATTGCTATTCCAAGCATTGTAAAGAGTTCTGTCTTCTTATAGGGAGATAAGATTACTATGATCCTTCCTTTCTTTATATGGAGAAAGCCGGATGTGAGGACTACTGATCTGACTAAAAAAGAGTAAAGCGGACGCATATACTATATTGGAACTATTGATAAGCCGATCTGGCCTTATGAAAACTCACCCCCATGTGGATATTGTTTCACAGAAAAAGAAATCCAACTAAAGCAGCATATTAACTGATGTAGACCGCCCCACATTTTGAGGACGTTCCTATCGAACACATCTCCCACCTTAAAGGGAAGATCGGGGAAGACCCTTCTCCGTTCTTCTAATCCGTACCGTACTCTTGATTTTATAGATAATCTGGCAATATGAAGACCTTAGATGAAGAAGTGTCGGCAATCGGCCGGAAATCGATGCCTTACAGCAGAATCTTGGACGTGGCCTCCTATAGAAAGCAAGTGGTAGGCTAAAAAGAAGTGCACTTTAGGTAAGAAAGTAACTAGTTCTCTCTAAAACAGCGGGCCTTTTCCTAGTTCCCTTAACCACCAACTGCGGATATGCTTCTAACAGCGGCGCAAACACTGGATAAGGCTATTCTATCTAATAGCGGACGATTATCGGCAACTTCGGAGTCGGAGTCTTTCCTACACACCTGATAAAGAAAGAAGGAATACATTCCTTACGTCTGCACAGGCCTATGGGCTTGTTAAAGCACCTTTCCAGTCGTCGCGTATCATTTCCAAAAGTGCAAGGCATATCACCGTCAGTGCGCTGTCGAACAAAGATAAGTAGGATGATATAGGAGCATACCACAATAAGGAGATTATTGGTAGCCATGGCAGTGACTCTTCCATGTAATATAGTCTTCCAGTTGAGATTGACGGTTCCGAGTGTTATTCTAATTGCGCTAAGGAGGAACGGAACTGTGATTGTGATGGCGAATGCCTAAGAAGAATAGAGAATAGGGTAGGAATTGAAAGGGATAACGGCGGATAGTCGGGGGGATTAGTTAGAGTTGGGGCAAGCAAGGGCGGACTGAGTCTCCTAAAAAAGATGTGAGGTCGGGAGTGAAAGCCTCGGTTCGGTAGCAGTGGAAAGCCTCGGTTCGGTAGCAGTGGGTGGATGACGATTAGGACTAGTTTGATCCAAGCCCTAGGGGAAAGAGGTATCCAACTGGCACTGCTGACTTGGATTTGGAGTCTACTGCTAATGATTCTGTTCTCTTCTATTAATATGTATTATAGTCAGGATACCAATACCAATGATGACAGACTCGAACGAGTGGGCCAACTTCTTTATTTCAAGTAAAAGTCTGGCTTGGCTATCGGTGGATCAATTGCTAGTGTCAGCAATGTCAGGATTAGAAGCATAGGTTCAATTCCTTATTCTAAGGAAACAGTCCGAGAATGGGGTGTTGGATAATGGGATAAAGCAATGTTAGTTCTAGAGTTGGGAGCATAGGTTTGAGTTTCAAGAGTGAGGCAAGGCTCGGTTTCCGCAGTTCTAGTCTGTTTGCTGCTAGTTCGATCTGCCAAGCTACTACTAACTACAGAATCAAAGCCAGTGGATCCATCCTCATCAGCTCTTCAATTCCATTTTCTTATTTGACTCTATCAGGTAGTATTCGATTCCTGGAAGCAGTGGATAAAGAAAGCCTTAGTTCCGAGTAGGAGTGCCTAATACAGACGATCAGCAGCATTGGGTTAATTTATTGTTTATGAGCTTAAGTGCCTATGAGGTGCTTTCTTCCTTTAATGCCCTTATATCGGTATTGGTGCTAGCATCCTGACTTTCGAGTTGACTTATGACTTCACTATTGTAGTAATAGCTTGGTTACTTGTTTTACTGGGCTCTATTCTGATAAGTACTAGTAGAAGTCCTGTCAGTAGTGGTTGACTCCCCTGTTGCTAAATTCAAGGATGAAAAGCTCCCGTTTCAGTATTGATAGCAGTAGATGCATTCTCATGTCCCTCTTTTCTGTAGTGATTTCCGTCTAAGAGGTAGCAGTCGCCATTATTCTACTTATGACTTTGCTTCTGAGTTCCGAATCGAGTTCTTTTAAAAATGTTCATATTGGTTGCTTTCTTTTTAAGGGTAGTGAACTTCCTTATTAGAGGTAAGAGGATGGGAGGCACTTGTTCAATTCCAATAGTAATAGCTCGAAACCGGGGATCGACCTACTATTTCTCATATGGATACTAGAGACTGGAACTACCCTCCCATACATAATAAAGAAATAACCTAGCGCTAACAAGACTATCACCGGTGGTGCTTATAAGGATCCTATGTTTGATTGCTTTTCGTCCTCCAAAACCTTATACTCGTTACTTTCATGCTACATCTTTTGCCTGTTAGTCTGCCTATCCCAATTTGCTTTCTCTAACCACTGATCCGGTTTCGAACTACCTCTCCTCTCCTCTATATTAGGCTTACTTCCTGTCCTAAAGTCTGTAGCTGCTCTTCTGTTTTCTAGTGGTTTTTATCTACTCTACTCTTAATAGAGAGAATGAAGAATCGATAATAGAAAGACTGCACCAAGTGCGTCTAAGCATTGAGCTGGTGTTTACTGCCGCTACACATTTGTAGTTACTTAGCCGGGATCGAACTCAGTAGTACTCGAATGAACTACTTGGGCTTGGGAGCGGAAGAGGTGAACTACATATTTTAGGTAGGAGTTATCCGGTTTTCAACTAATAAGCAAGGATGGAAATATCGAGTATAAGCCTAAAGATCGGGGAAGAGTTTCAGAATAGTAATTAGGAGAGGTGTCTTGAAGCTAACCCTCGCAACAGAATAGTCTAAGATGGGGCAAAGCAAGATTTCAAGTATGGAGCCATAGAATGAGCTACCGTGCTAGTAAGCTAAAATAGAACATAGAGTGCCGGTTTAGGCAGGGAGCTCGGGTGCTGTGAGTAAGGCTTGCTGTTTGGTGGAAGTAGTCAGTATTTGGTGTAGTAGTTTGGGAATGAGATAAAGTTAAGTAAGATATGAGATCGGGAAAGGAAGGCTAGGATAAGAGAAAATAAGGCTCGGAAGGCTAGTAAGTCAGACTTATTGTGCGGGTGGAGGGGTTCAGTCTGTCTTTTGTTGGCCCTATTAATATACAGCCTTGCCAGCAGCAGGGTAAGTCTTGTCAGCCCGGACACGGAAGTCTCTTAGTTCTTCTGTGTTATAGTCTCGCTAGGTGCCTAGTTCTGTATTAGTTTCTAGTTTAAGTCTGAGTTCCAAGTCGAGTTCACTGAGTTGTTGTCTAAGAAGTCGTCGTTTGATTCTACTAGTCAAGGGAAGAGTTTGGTGTCCCGAGGTAAAGTCTATCGTTCGAGAACTCGTCACTAATTCCCTGGCGAGGCAGGCCTATTCTCTACATAACCAATTGCATTCTGTACTGCCCCTTTTCACTAAGCTTATACCAATCAATCCAATAACATTTCCATTCTTATCTTGTGGCGGTGGCTCGGGAGCATTCTTTTACTTATCTCTTGAACCTCCTATGTGTGAGTTGGAGTCCACTCCTTGTGTTTTTTCATTCCATATTTGATTTCCGAAATTCCTTATGTATTATCCCATATTAAGAAAAGCACTTATATATTGACTTCATATTGAGAATACCACCTAGCTTATACTGGAATAGAATCCAAATAAGCAGTATCAGAATAGAGTGACGTACGATATAGCACATCCCAGACCTACTCCTGACTTTAACTCTGCTACTAATTAACTCGAACCTTGCTTTCTTGCTTGTTAGGATAGGCTAGTTTACTTACTTTATGGGGTAGTTGGCTTACTTGTTTCATTCCAATACGAGGTGCCCTTATTGTAAGTTGAGGGCTTTCCCCTTGTAATAGAGTGAGGGTCGGGTCAGAAAGGGAAGCTAAGCTATATGTAAAGAAGTGCAGAATTGCTATCAAACCCGGTTGTACTGTTCTGGTTCTCAAGTAAGGGTAGTAGTCCTGTTCGAGTTCTGGTTTCATCCCCAGCAAGTAGAGTAGTCGGAGTAGTCCAGAGTCCAGAGCAAGAAAAGTAGTATTTGTTAACAGGGGAGAGGCCCATATAGTCAGTTTCGGAGTGTCAATTCAATCCTTCTGTTCTTGTTGAAGACCGAGGGGGAGAGTTAGTTCGGGTCGGGTTTAACTCATTGCCTCTGATATTCTTTATTTCCGGTTTCATTCTAACTTGATAGCTCAGCAGACTTCCTATGGCTGGCTCTTTTCACTCTTTCTCATTTACCTCTGGCTAGGCAAGGAAACCCGTAAGAATAAGGTTCAAAATGAATTTATACAGCCGAGACTTCCTAGATTGAATAGGGCATTTCCCATAAAACTCCATTAAGCTGTGGTTTAGTGCATTTCCGCCTATAATCTTTATGGCCTAAACTATCATACCTCTCCTCTTTAGAGAGCCAAGTTCGGGAAGGGAAGGTAAGAATAAATTGATTCAGAAGCCTCAGATGGAGCAGGAGCTGTGTATTGAGTTTTTTCTATACCACATGTGTTTGCTAGATTCCATTCCCATTCAGGGGTGCTCGTTTCATCGAATCTTTCTTTCTGTTCACTTTGCTAAGGCAGAATTCATCGAATCTTTCTTTCTGTTCACTTTACCACGGGAATAAGAATTGTTGGGCACGGCGAAGCGAGCGCTTCTAGCTCTTTCACTAGCAATCTATCTATTATGGATCCATCTTAAAGAAATCGATATGTATCTTCTCTTATGGCTGAAAGAAAGAGATTCCATCTTAAAGAAATCGATATGTATCTTCTCTTATGGCTGAAAGAAAGAGATATGTATCTTATGGAGTCCACAACATCGTATGTGGAGTGTCGCTTCGCTGGCCAGCTCATTTCTATTATCCATCGGTCCAATCCACTGGGCTCATCTCATGGAGGGAAAATCCAATGTAGTTGTGTTGTTCTGCCGCCTCTTAGCATTCCCCGGCATCGTCCCACACAGAAAGAAATCCAGAGCGCTCCGCCCCGACCCGACCTGTACACATATACAAACAATAAACAACTTATCTAAAGCATAAAAGCCGGGTGTTTGGGAGCTGGAAATTGAGTAGCTTGCCCTCGAAAGATTCCTGTCCTAGGTAATAAATAGCTGGCTTTCAGCACCTCTCCTTCTTACTGACAGTAGGCTTTCAGCACCTTCTGCCCTATTCTTAAGTACAATGTAGACGCACTCACTGAGTTCAAAAGCAAGTCCGTTTATACGACTAGAGAATAAACTAAGAGAAAGAAGCCAATTCCTCGCCTCGCACCCCAAGCAAGAGACTCTCAGTGAAGACAGTGCAGAATGGAATATAGTAGAACCTCTCCTCTTCAATGAAACTATAAGGAGTGGCTAGCGGGACCCTACATCCACTAACTCTATTTCTTTGATACCAGAATTAGTATACGACCATTCTTTAGTTCGATACACGACCATTCTTTAGTAGGGGCCAAGCTACAGTAAGTATGATCTAGCGTATTAGTTGTAGACAGCCTTTAATCGTAGGGGAGCTATGGGCGAGTGGAGTCTGGCATAGTGGTCTGGTCCTATTGAATCAGTAGACCCTAATTGATATACTTTAAGAAGAGTTCGGATTTAGACCTAATAAGCTCTGGTTGACAGATAAGAAACATCAGAATTAGCAAGAGGGGCATGAATTTAGGGCACAGGACTTTCCTTGCACCTGAAACAATACTTTTCTTTTCCTCTGATTGAAAAGGACAATAACCTATCGGGAAGTGTAGTTTCAACCGGTAGAGCAAGAGGAAGACTGCTAAAAACAGATAAAGATGAGAAATCATTAATTTGTGAGTATATGTTTCATGCTTTTACTACGTTAAAGGACGAGTAGTTGGTTGGTTGCTTGCCCTGTGGCATCTGATCAAACAAGTATATACTATTAGAGAAAGGGCATCTAATTCTTTTAGGGCCAAGGCGAACTGGAGCAGCTTTATCCAATTTTGTACTTAGTGGGACCCGACCCGGATTTGGAGTCTTTATGAGCCGTGGCACACTCTTATTATAGGGAAAGGAGCACTCGGTTCGGTTGGTTGTCGAGAGGGAGGATCAGAATAGAGTCACAGATGCTAGGTTGGCGCCGAAATAAGTCAATTCTGTATTCTGTGTTTCCTGTTTGCGTTTCGAGTCTAAGAACAGAGGGAACTTTTCATCAGCCTTCTTGTCCGTGGAACAGTTGTTTGCTATAGTGTGAGAATTTGTATATGTCGCCCTGTAGTGCTCTTTGGTTGCCTTACTTAGTCATATGAGTGGAATTATTACTTTCGAACTGGAACTGGCACCACTACAAGGTACAGCCCCGAACCAACACTGTAATCTGTAACTATAGTGAACACTAGATTGAAGTTGCACTAGACTAGATTCTTCTTCTTGCCCCAACTCAACCTACTACTCTAGACTAGATGATTGCCCCAAACAAAAGTGCTTATCCAGCCGCATTCTCTTGAAACTTATTCTTATACTTCTTTCATCACCTGCTTCTTTGGCTTCTTCTCCTAGAACTGCCTCACCTGGAACTTTCACAGGCAATTCTCCACTGTTAACCGGAACTGGCTATTCTACTTAAGGCTGCAGGTTACAAACACAGGAATTGTAATAACTTCTGCTTGTCGACTCGGTAACAACTATGACTAGTAAATATGGGGTTCTTTCCTCGAAACCACGACTATAAGTTTCCGTCCTTTTCCATCAGTAGCGCTAAGATAGTTTGCCAGAGGGTATGGTGTGGGTTTACTCAATTCTATAACAAGTGCATCTGATTTCACTTCGAATACTAACTTACTTCGGAGAAAGTTTAGTTCAATTTAGGAGTTTGCAAAGGATCTGCACCAGTGTGGTATGCCAGCAGAGGAGTTACAGAGCGGCAGTCCGGGTTCCTAAATTAGTTGAATAAACCCTCAATTGGAGTGTTTTAAGACAGGGTTAACTAATTGAATGAATGGAAAATTCCCCATTATGCTAGGGATAAAGAAAGTACCGGCTTTGAAGCGGGAATCAACTTCTTACTGATGCGGAAGATGTACCAGTTGTTGGCGAAAGAAAGAAAGCTGCCTACTATTTATTACTGGCTTTATTCACACTGTGCGGGCAACCCTGATTGCTTTCTCGCTTCCACTGAAGTATAACGAAGAAATAGGTTCTATCACGCTGTTCCCTAGTCTTAAAAACCCTTCTGAAGATATCAGTTACGAAGACCGTTTTCTACAGGACCCCCGCGTCTGCGAGTCTTTATTGCAAGAAGGGGACACTGGCTTCATCCTAACTCGTAGTGGTCATCGCTTGGACATAGTGGTTTCTTCCAATTTACGAGGTGTTGCGAAGTCGTATGAGGAATTCCTTCATTTGAAAGGTGTGATGAACACGTTCAGTCTGCAGTCAAGGACAAGAAAGAGCCCCACGGACGTGCTCTCCAAGGATGAGGTCTTCTCTCTGCTGGAGTTCGTGTTCATTCCTTTAGCCCCTCAGTCAGATCCTTTGCAACAACATCGGGGTAAACCCGTAATGTGGAAGCAGTTCAAGACGCTAAATAGCGAAAGTCGTGCTTTCAACGTTGGCATTTTTGGTTCGAACACTGAGTCAAAGAATTCTCCATGGCACCGCATCGCAGATCCATTGCAAAGCGAGTTCGATGAATTAGGCGCTGATAGCTCATTAGCTTATTATGCTTCGTGGCCGCTTCAAATGTATATAAAGGGGTTTGACATGTCCTGCAGCTTAGGTGTTACCTATACATATGATGACAATACTCTTGATAGAGCACCTTCGAATCCACATACGGTGGGTTGCGTTCCTCCCAACACTCATAATTTCCAAGGCACCGTTACCTTGAAAGTCAATGGTGGAACCTACCGTGCTACTCAGTGGAAAAGAAATGGGGATGTTCTGAGTGTTAGTTCTTCTCGTGAAGGTTGGATGACTGAATCTGACGACTAATTATTCTTATTTCATTTCCGCTTCTTTGTCCGTAACCTCTTTGTCCGGAACCAAGTGTATCTCCGGAGGCTTTATCCGGAACCAAGTGTATCTCCGGAGGCTTTATCCGGAACCAAGTGTATCTCCGGCTTGTGTCCGGCCCCTAATCAATCAATGCCTCTTCCCTACCCAATGCTTCTTCCCTAACTAGGACTCACTGTGCTTAATTGTGTAGGTTCCCGGTGAATAATTTTAGAAGAAATACAAAAAAAGCGAAAGAAAAGTGAAAGATTACTTGGAAATTACTACCCGAAGCTGCCGCCGAAAGCATCTATTGTAATAGAAAGAGTGGAGCGGCCAATATTAAGAGGATGCTATCATCATGAATCGCAACAACTTAATAGACACAAAGTAATATAGAGAATCCAACTAACTAGTCAAACAATGAAACCTGCCCACCGATTGTCCTCTTTCCTACCGATTGCCCGCATCTAGACTATACCAATACAACCGATTCCCCGCACCCAATAGTAGCTTCTCTCTTGCCCACCGATTCCCCGCTGCTAGGTACTAAGGTAAGAATTCAACCAGTCAGTAGCAGCCTTAAAGCACCAAGTAGTAGTTTGTCTCATTCCCACTGATTCCCCGCATCTATAGTATATGTATTAATGCACCGATTGCCCGCATCCATAAGTAGCTATAGGCTAAGAGTAAGCCCACCGATCCCCCGCATCTAGTACATAAGAATCAGAATTGACCCCCTGTATCCGAGCCAGTAGTTGTAGAGAGGGGAGCCTGTAGCAAGTGGGTCTGTGTCTGTTCCTGTTCCTTTACTTGTCTAGTAGTTGCTTGTTGCCTGAAAGCACTAACAAACAGACTGAAACTTGTTGTGAGCTAGTGGGAATTGCAGAATTGCACTCAGTGGATTGGGTATAAGCCTTATTAACTAAGTTATAGAATGGAGCTAATTTACCTCATAATCAAACTCACACCGAGCAGACTTCAACCGGGTAGCTCGGCCTGAAAGTGAGGGCAGCGAGTCAGTATAGGTCAAAGGCCAAGGAACGTAGTAAGTGTAGCGGCAGTCTGGGTATGTCAACTACATTAATCACATAAAGGCTATCCGGACTCTGAACGGAAGCGGGAAGTTCATCAGTATCCGATCCAGTTGTTGGAGATGAGTGGCCTTACAGCGTTGAAAGATATTGAGTCCTAGGGTAGTGGAGTAGTTTCCAAGGCGAACAAAGGACTCGGTTATAACAAACAATAAAAACACCGAACACAGAGCGGCCCTTTAGCGACACCAATTACTTAAGTGCAGCGGTCTAACAACGTGTCTTGTCTGGTTGCCAGGTATTTTACCACAATTGAAGTGAGTTTGCCAGAGACGGTAAATAGGTCTTTTTCCGCCTTAACCTTAACCCGAGTATCAAATCAGTGTAGTCAAAGAAAGAAAAGAAAAAAGTGTTGGGAAATCATGGGGGGCGACATCATATGCACAGCGGAAGAACAAGAAAACAAAAATCCCCGATTCCCAAAAAGATGTTCGTCGTCGTGCGAAGATTGGTGCGCAAAATCCGCAAAACACAAAACTGCGTATAGAGATTGTGTTACCTAGGGAGATCGTATATCCCTGTTTCCTTGCAGATCCTCAGGAGAGGGTGAAGGAGGTCAAGCGTCCTCCTCTCTAGCGGTGATCCACACAGCAGGGTTGCGACGACGCTCCTCAAAACTCCAGGCCTACTCTGAGGTGGAGAGGGAGAGGAGAATAGGAAGGGCAAGCAAAGACTCTAGCCTATGAGGCTGTGAATCCCTCCTATTTATAGAGATCCCGTGTCAAAACCCTAATGGGTCCTTTCCCTAGTGGGTATTGGATCTGCATCCAATAAGACAAGGGCTCCGTCGGATATCTCATATCCGAACCTCTACTCATCGCAATGCCTACCATATGTGTGTGACCCTCTAGGCCCAATATCGAGCTGGCCGTGAGTCATGCCTGTCAGAACTCCTTCTAACTAAGTGAATTATTATCTCTGTAATAATTCACTCGACTCATCGACTACGGAAGTACTAGGCCACTACGCCGTAGTCCCCAGACGATACAGGGGAATCCAATCCATTGGACCTGTCTGTCCTCAGTTATCATGTACCTATAGTCCCTCATCCATCTAATATCCCAGAGACCGTATATCGAGCATGGTGCTGTCAGACCCATACGGTTTCTACTTGAGTCTCGCTCTAATCGGATTCTCCCGGAGAACTCTTTCTCTCTCAACCCGAATGACCCTGGCCAGGGATTTGTCTGAGCAAGAACACATGGGATATTCCTCTCATGATACCGAGAGTGGATGATCCTCTATCGACACTCAATAGCCCTCGTAAGGTCGACTACCACTCCCAATGACCAGCTGTACTAGATCTGGGAACAGCCAAACCTATAAGTCTGGTATCAAAGAGTGGAGCACTCATACAGGACATCCTTGGTGTCTCAAGTCTAAGAACCAGATACACCACTAGGACTACGGAATCGTTGTCTGACAATAAGGCATCATCAACCATCCAGCATTCCGTAAGCGGATCAATCAGTGAACTCATTCTCCAATGAGCACCTGTACTGTATCCCTAGTGTCCCTACACGAGCAGCTATGAGACCAGCTGCATCCATCATATGGATGGGTATACAGCACACCAGTCTATCCGGTTATCACGATGTCCCTCTCGAGTAACCTATGACCGGGATTATTTAGGATATGTGTTTAAAGGTGAATCGATCTCATTATCGTGATCTCATCACGATCCGATTCCCATTGCACAAATCCAAGGACATCACAATACATATGCATTTATGCAATAGTTATAAAGTGATATACGTCAAAAATATAATAAGCAAAAAAGATTCTGTATCAAGTCACACGTGCCATCACTCACGTGATTGGCTTGCTGGGCACCTATGACTAGCAATCTCCCACTTGACCTAAAACCAATCACCCATGTGTCTGATCCCCATCAGACTCCTGTGACGCTCAAAGACAAAATGAGACAACGGCTTTGTCAGTGGATCTGCAATGTTATCTTCGGATGGAACTCTTTCCACTACTACATCTCCTCGGGTTACGATCTCTCTTATAAGCTGGAACCTCCTCAGAACACTTCTGATGAGACCCGGGTTCCCTTATTTGAGTAATCACCCCATAGTTGTCGCAATATAAGGAAGTCGACTTGTCGCTATCTGTATCGACTCCCAAATCTGTGATGAACTTCTTCACCCAGACTCCCTCCTTTGCTGCATCTAATGCGGTAATGTACTCCGCCTCTGTGGTCGAGTCAGCAGTGGTATCTTGCTTGGAACTCTTCCAGCACACTGCTCCTCCATTCAAGGTGTACACATATCCTGAATTCGACTTGTTATCATCGACATCAGACTAAAAACTTGAGTCAGTGTAGCCTTCAACCTTAAGGCTATTACCTCCATATACTAGTAAAAGATCCTAAGTGCTTCTCAAGTACTTAAGGATACACTTTACTGCTTTCCAGTGCTCCAAGCCTGGATCCGCCTGATACCTGCTCGTGACACTCAGAGCATGCGCTATATCAGGTCTTGTACATAGTATGGCATACATGATAGACCCTATTGCTGAGGCATAAGGTATCATATTCATGTTTGCCCTTTGGAATTTTCCATGCCAAACCTTTTGACAATGGTTTCTATGTACCTGGACTGGGACAAGCCAAGCATCCTCTTGGATCTATCTCTATAGATTCTAATCCCCAAGATATAGGATGCTTCCCCTAAGTCCTTTATGGAGAAGTGTCTAGATAACCAAGTCTTTACTGTGGATACCATTCCTACGTCATTCCCAATGATGAGGATGTCATCCACATATAACACCAAAAAACTAATAGCGCTCCCACTTACCTTTCTGTATACACAAGGCTCATCTTCGTTCTTAACGAAATCATAAGATCTGATTGCCTCATCAAATCTTATGTTCCAACTTCGGGAAGCTTGCTTTAGTCCATAAATGGATCTAAGCAACCTACACACCTTATCTGGGCAGTTCTTGGACACGAATCCCTCAGGTTGCATAATATACACCTCCTCCTCCAGGTTCCCGTTGAGGAATGCGGTTTTCACATCCATCTGCCAGATCTCATAATCATAGTGTGCTGCAATAGCCAATAGAATTCTGATGGATTTTAGCATTGCTACGGGTGAGAAAGTTTCGTCGTAGTCAACACCTTGCCTTTGACGATACCCCTTAGCCACTAGCCTTGCTTTATAGGTCTCTACCTTTCCATCTACTCCGATCTTTTTCTTAAAGATCCACTTGCAACCGATGGGTACAATACCTTCGGGTGCATCAACTAGGTTCCAAACCTTATTGGAGTACATAGAATCCATCTCAGAATTCATGGCTTCTTTCCACTTCCCGGAGTCTATACTCATAATAGCCTCCTCGTAGGTCTGAGGATCAATATCCTCTACATCCTCTGCTCTAATATGTCCCACATATCTCTCAGGAGGATGGGATACTCTATCAGACCTGCGTAAAGTTGAAACTTGTGTATTAGATACCTGAACAGACTCGGGCTGTAGAGTGGTGCTTGAGCTTGGTTCTCCAACCTCGCTCAATTCTATCATTCTCCCACTGTCTCCGTCAAGAATGTGTTCCTTCTCAAGGAACACTGTTCTCTTAGCTACAAAGACCTTTTGGTCCTCGAGATGATAGAAGTAATACCCACAAGTTTCCTTGGGGTATCCCACAAATTTACATCGCCCTGTCCTTGATTCTAACTTATCGGGGTTGTGTCTTTTAACATGGGCAGAGCAGCCCCAAATCTTAACTACTTTAAGATCAGGCTTCTTCCCTTTCCATATCTCATATGGTGTAGACACCACCGACTTAGTTGGAACTCTGTTCAGAAGGTAAGCTGCGGTTTCTAGGGCATATCCCCAGAATGAGATGGGTAGGTCAGCGAAACTCATCATGGACCGTACCATATCTAATAATGTACGATTTCTCCTTTCAGAGACACCATTGAGCTGAGGTGTATAAGGAGGTGTCCATTGGGATAATATCCCATGGTCCTTGAGGAAGTGAGTAAACTCTGTACTTAAGTACTCACCTCCTCGATCTGATCGAAGAGTTTTGATACTCTTTCCAGTCTGGTTCTCCACCTCATTCTTATACTCTCTGAATTTCTCAAAGGCCTCGGACTTGTACTTCATTAAGTACACATATCCATACCTTGAGAAATCATCAGTAAATGTAATGAAGTAGGAGTAACCTCCAATGGCATGAGTTGACATGGGTCCACATACATCACTATGTATGAGTTCCAACAACTCAGTGGCTCTCTCTCCAGTTCCACTAAATGGAGAGTTGGTCAGTTTTCCACGAATGCAAGGCTCACAAGTTGCATATGACACATAGTCGAATGGATCTAGATATCCATCATTTAGCAACTTTTGAATCCTTCTTTCATGGATGTGACCTAGCCTACAATGCCACAGGTATGCACTGTTCAACTCATCTCGTTTCCTTTTGGACATATTTATATTCATGATATGTGGAGTGGTGTCTAACATAAATAAACCATTATGCAATGTTCCTTTCGTGATGATCTTATCATCTAATAATATCGAACAACCATTGTTCTCAAAAACAAATTTATATCCACTAACTGTTAAACATGAAATGGAGATAATGTTTTTGATAATAGAAGGAACAAAATAACATGCATCTAATGCAATAAAAGCTCCACTAGGCAGATGTAGGGCGACCTCGCCAACAGCTAATACAGCAACTTTTGCTCCATTACCCATCTTGAGGTCCATCTCGCCTCTCTCTAGTCTCCTAGGCCTTGCCAGAACCTGCAACGAATTACATATATGATAAGCACTACCGGTATCTAATACCCATGTGTTATCATAAGAGTCTGACAAATGGAGACTGATCATGAATGTACCTGAAGCTTCATCAAGCTTTTGTTTCACCCTTTCTGCAAGGTACTCTTTGCAGTTTCTCTTCCAGTGCCCATCTTTACCACAGTGGAAGCACTGGCCTTTGTCCTTTGTTGGGTCTTTCTTAGCAACCTTTGCTTTACCTTGTTTGCCCTTGCCCTTTCCCTTCTTAAGGGACCTTTCTGCTTTCCTTTTCTTTCTGGTCTCACCAGTGTAGAGAACTGGCTTCTCTTTCTTAATAGTACTCTCTACCTCCCTCAACATATTGAGGAGCTCTGGGAGAGTCACCTCAAGCTTGTTCATATTAAAGTTCATTATGAACTGTGAAAAGGAATCTGGTAGGGACTGAAGCACAATGTCCACACACAAGTTATCCTCTAGGACCATTCCTAGACCTGTGAGTTTCTTTATCCACTCAATCATCTTTAGGACATAGTTCTGAACCGGTGTCCCCTCAATCATCCTAGCGCGGAAAAGGCTCTTGGATATCTCATATCGTTGAGTCCTTCCCTGTTCCTCAAACAATTTACGGACATGTAGGAGAATGGATCTGGCATCCATCTTTTCATGTTGTCTCTGTAACTCTAGAGTCATAGAGCCCAACATATAGCATTGAGCAAGAGTGGAGTCATCAATGTACTTCACGTAGTGAGCGATCTCATCCTCGCTTGCCCCTTCTTCGGGCGTAGGCATCACTGTATCAAGGACGTACACGATTTTCTCCGCTGTGAGAACAATTCTCAAGTTACGGAGCCAATCCGTATAATTTGGACCAGTGAGGCGGTTGACATCAAGTATGCCACGTAAGGGATTTGAAAGCGACATTTTCTGAAAATAAAGATGTAGCAAAAATGAATAACATGCAGATTTTGCAAGAAATAAACTATCAAGATATGGACTTCTATCTTAATATGCTCCCACTATTTTACTAACGAGTCACGCGACACCCTCAGCACGTGAAACGGAAGTCTCCGGCAGACTTCTAGTGGGGATCAGGATCCAATCAGCGTCTTAGTGTAACCTCGAGGGACTCGACCAATCACACTAAGCCTAAAAGGTAGACAACTCTTGCCGATCACAACTCCTTGTGATTCCCGTCCTGTTCGGCCTCCGAATCACCATGGCCTCGAGGGACTCGACCAACCATGATGCTCGGTTAAATCAACACCTTCGTTACAAGATGAGTCTGATTTGATGATATACCCTCGAGGGACTCGACCAAGCATACCATGTCCTCAGGTCACCGGTGACATCTCTATGTCGTAAGCAAGATAGCGAATCGCGATATAGGTGAGTCTCGAGGGACTCGACCAACTCAAGCTACACCGGGAATCGGTTCCTACTCATAACGATGGAAGGCCACGTGGGTCAATCTAATTGCCTCACGTTTACCGACTTAATATTATTGAGAGATGTTTCTATGATTTGGTCTCCTATTATGACATGTCACACATGTACATATTTAATATATATCTACATCGCATGCAAATATATATACATATCTAGTATGTGTATAAGCAATCACACCAGATGATTATGGACCACAACCTAATATGATTAGGCCCGAGCCAGTAGGCCTAATCACTCACATCAAGATCTATGTGTGCAACGGTGCATCTCCATGCCTTGTGATCGTCCATCTCGTCCTCGTTGGTTCCGTCGACATCTTGATGCATCTTCATGCATCACGATCGTCCGTCTCGTGGGTCCCGCTATGGCTTCCACGCTCCCGCTGCGCCTCCTCATGTGATTACAACTTAATCATAGGCACGCAGGCCCGACAATAAACGAGAAATATAATGGAGGTTCGCAGACCTCAATAATAATAATCACAAGTACACACATCACACGGTCCATGATCATCCGTCCACACATCATACATCACATGTATAAATAATCATCATCATGTAGGACTACTAGATAATAATAAAAATAATAATCAACTAAACCTTTTAATTAATTAATATTTTCTGAAATCAGGGACATGTAGGGAATTTCTCAATTCCTAAGGGTATTTTCGTAATTTGGACAAAAGATAGAAACTGGAATTTCTTAAATTCCGAGGGGCAAAACTGTCTTTTTCCCATAAAACCCTAATTCCCTCTTACTGCTGCTGCTGCTGCCGCCGCCACCCTGCTGGCGGCGACCTGTGCGGCGAGGGGCGGGGCGCTGCCCTCGCCTGCGGGCGGCACGCCCGCTGGCGGCGATGCCGCTGCGGGTGGGCTCCCCCTTTGGGCGCCGCTGCCTCCGCAGGCGGTGCTGTCCCGCCGGGCGGCCGCCCCTGTGGGGGGGTTTCGCCCGCGGGAGCAGCGGCGGCAGGCGTCGCGCGTCGCTGCCCTGCGGCGGCAGGCGCCGCTGCCCTGCGGCGCCTCTGCTCGTGGGTTGCCAGCCCCGCCAGCAGCAAGCCTGCTGCAAGCAGACCGCCGGCCGGCTGCTGCAGGCACAGCGCTTGCGCATGCGCCGGCGCTGTGCTGCCTGGCTGCGGCTGCGGCTGGCTGCAGGCATGCAGCTCGAGGGCAGCAACTGTTGCTGCCCTTCCTTGCTTTTGCGTCAACGATTTTGACGTCAATATTCTTCCTAAACACAACACACGCAGTTCAAAAACCAATCATTCGCACGAACAACCTGGCTTTGATACCACTGTTGGGAAATCATGGGGGGCGACATCATATGCGCAGCGGAAGAACAAGAAAACAAAAATCCCCGATTCCCAAAAAGATGTTCGTCGTCGTGCGAAGATTGGTGCGCAAAATCCGCAAAACACAAAACTGCGTATAGAGATTGTGTTACCTAGGGAGATCGTATATCCCTGTTTCCTTGCAGATCCTCAGGAGAGGGTGAAGGAGGTCAAGCGTCCTCCTCTCTAGCGGTGATCCACACAGCAGGGTTGCGACGACGCTCCTCAAAACTCCAGGCCTACTCTGAGGTGGAGAGAGAGAGGAGAATAGGAAGGGCAAGCAAAGACTCTAGCCTATGAGGCTGTGAATCCCTCCTATTTATAGAGATCCCGTGTCAAAACCCTAATGGGTCCTTTCCCTAGTGGGTATTGGATCTGCATCCAATAAGACAAGGGCTCCGTCGGATATCTCATATCCGAACCTCTACTCATCGCAATGCCTACCATATGTGTGTGACCCTCTAGGCCCAATATCGAGCTGGCCGTGAGTCATGCCTGTCAGAACTCCTTCTAACTAAGTGAATTATTATCTCTGTAATAATTCACTCGACTCATCGACTACGGAAGTACTAGGCCACTACGCCGTAGTCCCCAGACGATACAGGGGAATCCAATCCATTGGACCTGTCTGTCCTCAGTTACCATGTACCTATAGTCCCTCATCCATCTAATATCCCAGAGACCGTATATCGAGCATGGTGCTGTCAGACCCATACGGTTTCTACTTGAGTCTCGCTCTAATCGGATTCTCCCGGAGAACTCTTTCTCTCTCAACCCGAATGACCCTGGCCAGGGATTTGTCTGAGCAAGAACACATGGGATATTCCTCTCATGATACCGAGAGTGGATGATCCTCTATCGACACTCAATAGCCCTCGTAAGGTCGACTACCACTCCCAATGACCAGCTGTACTAGATCTGGGAACAGCCAAACCTATAAGTCTGGTATCAAAGAGTGGAGCACTCATACAGGACATCCTTGGTGTCTCAAGTCTAAGAACCAGATACACCACTAGGACTACGGAATCGTTGTCTGACAATAAGGCATCATCAACCATCCAGCATTCCGTAAGCGGATCAATCAGTGAACTCATTCTCCAATGAGCACCTGTACTGTATCCCTAGTGTCCCTACACGAGCAGCTATGAGACCAGCTGCATCCATCATATGGACGGGTATACAGCACACCAGTCTATCCGGTTATCATGATGTCCCTCTCGAGTAACCTATGACCGGGATTATTTAGGATATGTGTTTAAAGGTGAATCGATCTCATTATCGTGATCTCATCACGATCCGATTCCCATTGCACAAATCCAAGGACATCACAATACATATGCATTTATGCAATAGTTATAAAGTGATATACGCCAAAAATATAATAAGCAAAAAAGATTCTGTATCAAGTCACACGTGCCATCACTCACGTGATTGGCTTGCTGGGCACCTATGACTAGCAAAAAGCCCCTAAACCAAGTAGTGGTCCAAGTAGACAAGCAACAGTAGGAGTGATTGCAGAAGTGCTCGTTAAGTCATGTAGTCCTGTGGAATCAGTAGCTGAGGAATCACATTTCCGTCGAGGCTAAAGGGCAGCTCCTCTAAATCAGCAGTAGCTAGAGGTTGAATGAAGTTACTAGGCGCGGGTAGTTTACTGACTAGTTAAGGTCGGGTAGTTCACTTACTTGGTGGGGCAGGATAGGCTTGTTTGATTCTTTGACTACTTAGTCCAATTCTGACTCCGGGTAGTTGCTGGGCTTGTTTAAAGAAGAATGAGTTGACTTAGGTAGAAGATAGAGGGGAAGTGGAAAGTGACCTATACTATTGGCTATGAGGCAAGTAACTACGTAAGACCAAGCAACTAAGTAAGATGTTGTGCGGAGGTGAGCTAGTAGGTAGTTACAGAATCAACTCCGTTCTTCCCTTGCCCACCGATTCCCCGCAGTAGTATACGCCAGAGGTCTAGGATAAGAGCGAACACTAGCAGCAGGAGCTTCGAAGGCAACACCGAGCCAAGCCAGAGTAGAGGTTGCCAGTGGTCTAGTCTAGTTGCGGAGTTCAAAGAGACAGAGCCAGTATCAAGTGGTAGTCCTGTGTTCGCTGGTCCGAGTTACAGGCTGTTGGGAAATCATTGGGGGCGACATCATATGCGCAGCGGAAGAACAAGAAAACAAAATCCCCGATTCCCAAAAAGATGTTCGTCGTCGTGCGAAGATTGGTGCGCAAAATCCGCAAAAACACAAAACTGCGTATAGAGATTGTGTTACCTAGGGAGATCGTATATCCCTGTTTCCTTGCAGATCCTTAGGAGAGGGTGAAGGAGGTCAAGCGTCCTCCTCTCTAGCGGTGATCCACACAGCAGGGTTGCGACGACGCTCCTCAAAACTCCAGGCCTACTCTGAGGTGGAGAGAGAGAGGAGAATAGGAAGGGCAAGCAAAGACTCTAGCCTATGAGGCTATGAATCCCTCCTATTTATAGAGATCCCGTGTCAAAACCCTAATGGGTCCTTTCCCTAGTGGGTATTGGATCTGCATCCAATAAGACAAGGGCTCCGTCGGATATCTTATATCCGAACCTCTACTCATCGCAATGCCTACCATATGTGTGTGACCCTCTAGGCCCAATATCGAGCTGGCCGTGAGTCATACCTGTCAGAACTCCTTCTAACTAAGTGAATTATTATCTCTGTAATAATTCACTCGACTCATCGACTACGGAAGTACTAGGCCACTACGCCGTAGTCCCCAGACGATACAGGGGAATCCAATCCATTGGACCTGTCTGTCCTCAGTTACCATGTACCTATAGTCCCTCATCCATCTAATATCCCAGAGACCGTATATCGAGCATGGTGCTGTTAGACCCATACGGTTTCTACTCGAGTCTCGCTCTAATCGGATTCTCCCGGAGAACTCTTTCTCTCTCAACCCGAATGACCCTGGCCAGGGATTTGTCTGAGCAAGAACACATGGGATATTCCTCTCATGATACCGAGAGTGGATGATCCTCTATCGACACTCAATAGCCCTCGTAAGGTCGACTACCACTCCCAATGACCAGCTGTACTAGATCTGGGAACAGCCAAACCTATAAGTCTGGTATCAAAGAGTGGAGCACTCATACAGGACATCCTTGGTGTCTCAAGTCTAAGAACCAGATACACCACTAGGACTACGGAATCGTTGTCTGACAATAAGGCATCATCAACCATCCAGCATTCCGTAAGCGGATCAATCAGTGAACTCATTCTCCAATGAGCACCTGTACTGTATCCCTAGTGTCCCTACACGAGCAGCTATGAGACCAGCTGCATCCATCATATGGACGGGTATACAGCACACCAGTCTATCCGGTTATCACGATGTCCCTCTCGAGTAACCTATGACCGGGATTATTTAGGATATGTGTTTAAAGGTGAATCGATCTCATTATCGTGATCTCATCACGATCCGATTCCCATTGCACAAATCCAAGGACATCACAATACATATGCATTTATGCAATAGTTATAAAGTGATATACGCCAAAATATAATAAGCAAAAAGATTCTGTATCAAGTCACACGTGCCATCACTCACGTGATTGGCTTGCTGGGCACTTATGACTAGCAATCTCCCACTTGACCTAAAGCCAATCACCTATGTGTCTGATCCCCATCAGACCCCTGTGATGCTCAAAGACAATCTGAGACAATGGCTTTGTTAGTGGATCTGCAATGTTATCTTCGGATGGAACTCTTTCCACTGCTACATCTCCTCGGGTCACGATCTCTCTGATAAGGTGGAACCTCCTCAGAACATGCTTAGATTTCTGATGAGACCTAGGTTCCTTCGCTTGAGCAATTGCCCCGTTGTTGTCGCAATTTAGGGAAATCGGCTCCTCACTATCCGGCACGACTCCCAAATCTGTGATGAACTTCTTCAACCAGACTCCCTCCTTTGCTGCATCCGATGCAACAATGTACTTCGCCTCTGTGGTCGAGTCAGCAGTGGTATCTTGCTTGGAACTCTTCCAGCACACTGCTCCTCCATTCAAGGTGTACACATACCCTGAATTCGACTTGCTATCATCGACATCAGACTGAAAACTTGAGTCAGTGTAGCTTTCAACCTTAAGGCTATTACCTCCATATACTAGTAAAAGATCCTTAGTCCTTCTCAAGTACTTAAGGATACACTTTACTGCTTTCCAGTGCTCCAAGCCTGGATCCGCCTGATACCTGCTCGTGACACTCAGAGCATGCGCTATATCAGGCCTAGTACATAGCATGGCATACATGATAGACCCTATTGCTGAGGCATAAGGTATCATATCCATGTTCGCCCTTTCTTCTGGAGTCTTTGGGGACATACTCGTAGAAAGCGATATCCCATGTCTCATCGGTATGAGACCTCTTTTGGAATTTTCCATGCCAAACCTTTTGACAATAGTTTCTATGTACCTGGACTGGGACAAGCCAAGCATCCTTTTGGATCTATCTCTATAGATTCTAATCCCCAAGATATAAGATGCTTCTCCTAAGTCCTTCATGGAGAAGTGTCTAGATAACCAAGCCTTTATTGTGGATAGCATTCCTATGTCATTCCCAATGATGAGGATGTCATCCACATATAACACCAAAAAGCTAATAGCGCTCCCACTTACCTTTCTGTATACACAAGGCTCATCTTCGTTCTTAACGAAGTCATAAGATCTGATTGCCTCATCAAATCTTATGTTCCAACTTCGGGAAGCTTGCTTTAGTCCATAAATAGATCTAAGCAACCTACACACCTTATCTGGGCAGTTCTTGGACATGAATCCCTCAGGTTGCATCATATACACCTCCTCCTCCAGGTTCCCGTTGAGGAATGCGGTTTTCACATCCATCTGTCAGATCTCATAATCATAGTGTGCTGCAATAGCCAATAGAATTCTGATAGATTTTAGCATTGCTACGGGTGAGAAAGTTTCGTCGTAGTCAACACCTTGCCTTTGACGATACCCCTTAGCCACTAGCCTTGCTTTATAGGTCTCTACCTTTCCATCTACTCCGATCTTTTTCTTAAAGATCCACTTGCAACCGATGGGTACAATACCTTCGGGTGCATCAACTAGGTTCCAAACCTTATTGGAGTACATAGAATCCATCTCAGAATTCATGGCTTCTTTCCACTTCCCGGAGTCTATACTCATAATAGCCTCCTCGTAGGTCTGAGGATCAATATCCTCTACATCCTCTGCTCTAATATGTCCCACATATCTCTCAGGAGGATGGGATACTCTATCAGACCTGCATAAAGTTGAAACTTGTGTATTAGATACCTGAACAGACTCGGGCTGTAGAGTGGTGCTTGAGCTTGGTTCTCCAACCTCGCTCAATTCTATCATTCTCCCACTGTCTCCGTCAAGAATGTGTTCCTTCTCAAGGAACACTGCTCTCTTAGCTACAAAGACCTTTTGGTCCTCGAGATGATAGAAGTAATACCCACAAGTTTCCTTGGGGTATCCCACAAATTTACATCGCCCTGTCCTTGATTCTAACTTATCGGGGTTGTGTCTTTTAACATGGGCAGAGCAGCCCCAAATCTTAACTACTTTAAGATCAGGCTTCTTCCCTTTCCATATCTCATATGGTGTAGACACCACCGACTTAGTTGGAACTCTGTTCAGAAGGTAAGCTGCGGTTTCTAGGGCATATCCCCAGAATGAGATGGGTAGGTCAGCGAAACTCATCATGGACCGTACCATATCTAATAATGTACGATTTCTCCTTTCAGAGACACCATTGAGCTGAGGTGTATAAGGAGGTGTCCATTGGGATAATATCCCATGGTCCTTAAGGAAGTGAGTAAACTCTGTACTTAAGTACTCACCTCCTCGATCTGATCGAAGAGTTTTGATACTCTTTCCAGTCTGGTTCTCCACCTCATTCTTATACTCTCTGAATTTCTCAAAGGCCTCGGACTTGTACTTCATTAAGTACACATATCCATACCTTGAGAAATCATCAGTAAATGAAGTAGGAGTAACCTCCAATGGCATGAGTTGACATGGGTCCACATACATCACTATGTATGAGTTCCAACAACTCAGTGGCTCTCTCTCCAGTTCCACTAAATGGAGAGTTGGTCAATTTTCCACGAATGCAAGGCTCACAAGTTGCATATGACACATAGTCGAATGGATCTAGATATCCATCATTTAGCAACTTTTGAATCCTTCTTTCATGGATGTGACCTAGCCTACAATGCCACAGGTATGCACTGTTCAACTCATCTCGTTTCCTTTTGGACACATTTATATTCATGATATGTGGAGTGGTGTCTAACATAAATAAACCATTATGCAATGTTCCTTTCGTGATGATCTTATCATCTAATAATATCGAACAACCATTGTTCTCAAAAACAAATTTATATCCACTAACTGTTAAACATGAAATGGAGATAATGTTTTTGATAATAGAAGGAACAAAATAACATGCATCTAATGCAATAAAAGCTCCACTAGGCAGATGTAGGGCGACCTCGTCAACAGCTAATACAGCAACTTTTGCTCCATTACCCATCTTGAGGTCCATCTCGTCTCTCTCTAGTCTCCTAGGCCTTGCCAGAACCTGCAACGAATTACATATATGATAAGCACTACCGGTATCTAATACCCATGTGTTATCATAAGAGTCTGACAAATGGAGACTGATCATGAATGTACCTGAAGCTTCATCAAGCTTTTGTTTCGCCCTTTCTGCAAGGTACTCTTTGCAGTTTCTCTTCCAGTGCCCATCTTTACCACAGTGGAAGCACTGGCCTTTGTCCTTTGTTGGGTCTTTCTTAGCAACCTTTGCTTTACCTTGTTTGCCCTTGCCCTTTCCCTTCTTAAGGGACCTTTCTGCTTTCCTTTTCTTTCTGGTCTCACCAGTGTAGAGAACTGGCTTCTCTTTCTTAATAGTACTCTCTACCTCCCTCAACATATTGAGGAGCTCTGGGAGAGTCACCTCAAGCTTGTTCATATTAAAGTTCATTATGAACTGTGAAAAGGAATCTGGTAGGGACTGAAGCACAATGTCCACACACAAGTTATCCTCTAGGACCATTCCTAGACCTGTGAGTTTCTCTATCCACTCAATCATCTTTAGGACATGGTTCTGAACCGGTGTCCCCTCAGTCATCCTAGCGCGGAAAAGGCTCTTGGATATCTCATATCGTTGAGTCCTTCCCTGTTCCTCAAACAATTTACGGACATGTAGGAGAATGGATCTGGCATCCATCTTTTCATGTTGTCTCTGTAACTCTGGAGTCATAGAGCCCAACATATAGCACTGAGCAAGAGTGGAGTCATCAATGTACTTCACGTAGCGAGCGATCTCATCCTCGCTTGCCCCTTCTTCGGGCGTAGGCATCACTGTATCAAGGACGTACACGATTTTCTCCGCTGTGAGAACAATTCTCAAGTTACGGAGTCAATCCGTATAATTTGGACCAGTGAGGCGGTTGACATCAAGTATGCCACGTAAGGGATTTGAAAGCGACATTTTCTGAAAATAAAGATGTAGCAAAAATGAATAACATGCAGATTTTGCAAGAAATAAACTATCAAGATATGGACTTCTATCTTAATATGCTCCCACTATTTTACTAACGAGTCACGCGACACCCTCAGCACGTGAAACGGAAGTCTCCGGCAGACTTCTAGTGGGGATCAGGATCCAATCAGCGTCTTAGTGTAACCTCAAGGGACTCGACCAATCACACTAAGCCTAAAAGGTAGACAACTCTTGCCGATCACAACTCTTTGTGATTCCCGTCCTGTTCGGCCTCCGAATCACCATGGCCTCGAGGGACTCGACCAACCATGATGCTCGGTTAAGTCAACACCTTCGTTACAAGATGAGTCTGATTTGATGATATACCCTCGAGGGACTCGACCAAGCATATCATGCCCTCAGGTCACCGGTGACATCTCTATGTCGTAAGCAAGATAGCGAATCGCGATATAGGTGAGTCTCGAGGGACTCGACCAACTCAACCTACACCGGGAATCGGTTCCTACTCATAACGATGGAAGGCCACGTGGGTCAATCTAATTGCCTCACGTTTACCGACTTAATATTATCGAGAGATGTTTCTATGATTTGGTCTCCTAATATGACATGTCACACATATACATATTTAATATATATCTACATCGCATGCAAATATATATACATATCTAGTATGTGTATAAGCAATCACACCAGATGATCATGGACCACAACCTAATATGATTAGGCCCGAGCCAGTAGGCCTAATCACTCACATCAAGATCTATGTGTGCAACGGTGCATCTCCATGCCTTGTGATCGTCCATCTCGTCCTCGTTGGTTCCGTCGACATCTTGATGCATCTCCATGCATCACGATCGTCCGTCTCGTCGGTCCCGCTATGGCTTCCACGCTCCCGCTGCGCCTCCTCATGTGATTACAACTTAATCATAGGCACGCAGGCCCGACAATAAACGAGAAATATAATGGAGGTTCGCAGACCTCAATAATAATAATCACAAGTACACACATCACACGGTCCATGATCATCCGTCCACACATCATACATCACATGTATAAATAATCATCATAATGTAGGACTACTAGATAATAATAAAAATAATAATCAACTAAACCTTTTAATTAATTAATATTTTCTGAAATCAGGGACATGTAGGGAATTTCTCAATTCCTAAGGGTATTTTCGTAATTTGGACAAAAGACAGAAACTGGAATTTCTCAAATTCCGAAGGGGCAAAACTGTCTTTTACGCAGAAAACCCTAATACCCTTTCCCCTTTTCGCTGCTGCCGCCGCCGCCACCCTGCCGGCGGCGGCCTGTGCGGCGGGGCGAGGGCACTGCCCTCGCCTGTAGGCGGCACGCCCGCTGGCGGCGACGCCGCTGCGGGTGGGCGCCCCCTTCGGGCGCCGCTGCCTCCGCAGGCGGTGCTGTCCTGCTAGGCGGCCGCCCCTGTGGGGGGGGTTTCGCCCGCAGGAGTAGCGGCGGCAGGCGTCACTGCAGGTGGACTCCCCCTTCGGGCGTCGCTGCCTCCGCAGGCGGTGCTGTCCCGCCGGGCGGCCGCCCCTGTGGGGGGGTTTCGCCCGCGGGAGTAGCGGCGGCAGGCGTCGCGCGTCGCTGCCCTGCGGCGGCAGGCGCCGCTTCCTTTCGGCGGCAGGCGCCGCTGCCCTGCGGCGCCTCTGCCCGTGGGTTGCCAGCCCCGTCGGCAGCAAGCCTGCTGCAAGCAGACCGCCGGCCGGCTGCTGCAGGCATAGCGCCGGCGCATGCGCCGGTGCTGTGCTGCCTGGCTGCGGCTGCCGCTACAGGTGGCTGCAGGCATGCAGATCGAGGGCAGCAACTGTTGCTGCCCTTCCTCGCTTTTGCGTCAACGATTTTGACGTCAATATTCTTCCTAAACACAACACACGCAGTTCAAAAACCAATCATTCGCACGAACAACCTGGCTCTGATACCACTGTTGGGAAATCATTGGGGGCGACATCATATGCGCAGCGGAAGAACAAGAAAACAAAATCCCCGATTCCCAAAAAGATGTTCGTCGTCGTGCGAAGATTGGTGCGCAAAATCCGCAAAAACACACAACTGCGTATAGAGATTGTGTTACCTAGGGAGATCGTATATCCCTGTTTCCTTGCAGATCCTTAGGAGAGGGTGAAGGAGGTCAAGCGTCCTCCTCTCTAGCGGTGATCCACACAGCAGGGTTGCGACGACGCTCCTCAAAACTCCAGGCCTACTCTGAGGTGGAGAGAGAGAGGAGAATAGGAAGGGCAAGCAAAGACTCTAGCCTATGAGGCTATGAATCCCTCCTATTTATAGAGATCCCGTGTCAAAACCCTAATGGGTCCTTTCCCTAGTGGGTATTGGATCTGCATCCAATAAGACAAGGGCTCCGTCGGATATCTCATATCCGAACCTCTACTCATCGCAATGCCTACCATATGTGTGTGACCCTCTAGGCCCAATATCGAGCTGGCCGTGAGTCATACCTGTCAGAACTCCTTCTAACTAAGTGAATTATTATCTCTGTAATAATTCACTCGACTCATCGACTACGGAAGTACTAGGCCACTACGCCGTAGTCCCCAGACGATACAGGGAAATCCAATCCATTGGACCTGTCTGTCCTCAGTTACCATGTACCTATAGTCCCTCATCCATCTAATATCCCAGAGACCGTATATCGAGCATGGTGCTGTCAGACCCATACGGTTTCTACTCGAGTCTCGCTCTAATCGGATTCTCCCGGAGAACTCTTTCTCTCTCAACCCGAATGACCCTGGCCAGAGATTTGTCTGAGCAAGAACACATGGGATATTCCTCTCATGATACCGAGAGTGGATGATCCTCTATCGACACTCAATAGCCCTCGTAAGGTCGACTACCACTCCCAATGACCAGCTGTACTAGATCTGGGAACAGCCAAACCTATAAGTCTGGTATCAAAGAGTGGAGCACTCATACAGGACATCCTTGGTGTCTCAAGTCTAAGAACCAGATACACCACTAGGACTACGGAATCGTTGTCTGACAATAAGGCATCATCAACCATCCAGCATTCCGTAAGCGGATCAATCAGTGAACTCATTCTCCAATGAGCACCTGTACTGTATCCCTAGTGTCCCTACACGAGCAGCTATGAGACCAGCTGCATCCATCATATGGACGGGTATACAGCACACCAGTCTATCCGGTTATCACGATGTCCCTCTCGAGTAACCTATGACCGGGATTATTTAGGATATGTGTTTAAAGGTGAATCGATCTCATTATCGTGATCTCATCACGATCTGATTCCCATTGCACAAATCCAAGGACATCACAATACATATGCATTTATGCAATAGTTATAAAGTGATATACGCCAAAATATAATAAGCAAAAAGATTCTGTATCAAGTCACACGTGCCATCACTCACGTGATTGGCTTGCTGGGCACTTATGACTAGCACAGGCTTCACCCAGGCAGTATGAGAATGGAACAAAGTAGTAACAGTATCGGTCGGGGCGAACTCACTGGTAAGAATGGAACTAAGTAGGCATAGAATGGAGCTAAGTAGCCGGGTGCTCAATGGTAGGGTTAAAGAATTGCGCTAAGAGGTGAGCTAGTAGGCGAGGTGAGCTAGTAGGGAAGTTCGAATTGAACTCACTGGTACTGGCTTGTCTGTTTGCTACCGAGAGTAGAGCTAGTAAGGGAAAGAGCTAGTATGAGAATGGAGCCAGTGCATCTGAGCATGTAGCGGCGGAGTCCAAGCCTGATGCCGGGTCAGAGGTCAGCTTCACTGAGAGTTGAGGCCTTTATTGTAAGTTGAGGGGTTAGTTTTGCCTCGTTAAGGGGTCGGCTTGGGTCATTCCAATTGACTAGCTAATAGTTACACATCATACATGTCTTGGCGGGTAGTTGTGGAAGGAAGTTACTAGGAAGTCAGTTACTAGGCCTGCATCTAGGGCAACTCAATAGTGCTAGTCTAGTCAAGTTGACAGAGGATAGGGGTCTCATGCTGGGCTTGTGGAAAGAAGTGTTTACTGACTTTGTGGGGTAGGCTTAAGTTCATGTGTTAAGCAAAGAAGTTTTCCATATCCTTTGCATATCCTTTGTTAGCTTTTCCACTCCATAATCCTTATATATCATATTATAGGATGACTGCTTCCAAGACTTCAACAAGTGCTGGGCAGACCTCAACCACTAGCAAGCAAGACTGATACTTGGTAGTTACAGACTGTAGCTAAGGAGTCAAAGGCTTCACCCATGTAGTTACAGGCTATCCGACCCAACTACCAGACTGATACTAGTGCATCTAAGCCTGTTGCTAGGTATGCTCGGGCTGATATTGGTGTCACTGAGACTTCAACCGGTACCGACCAGACTGATACCGGGTAGGCTCAGAATCAATCTTAAGCCTTAAACCAGTGCTAGCAAGACTCCCGCTACTATTACTAAGAATCAAACTCACACCGAGCAGACTGATACCAATGCCAATTAGACACCAACCACTGTTCCCAAGCCTGTTGCTGGTGCTATTGGTACTCGGAATGCAACCAGTGAGTATTAGAATGAGACCGGTACCACTGAGACTGTAACCTCTGCTTCCAAGGCTGCTACTGGTGCCACTCATTCTTCAACCGGTGCATCTAAGACTAGTAGTAAGTCCACCGATTCCCCGCATTCCCACTACTATATAGGGAGTCATTAGCTCCTGCCGCACAACATTAGTAGTTGTTTGGCCCCCGCATCTCTAGTAAAGGTATAAGCCAACCGATTCCCCGCATTCCCACTACTATATAGGGAGTCAACCGATTCCCCGCATGTCTAGTAATATACCAGTCCTACCGATCCCCCGCATCCAGCTAAGAGGTGAGTAAAGCCTACCGATTCCCTGCATCTAGGTTAAGAATCAAACTAAGTAGTAACAGAATGGAGCTGACCTATTACAGGCTTCACTCAGTACTGCTCGTTGATAGCAGGGTGAAATTCATTGGAGCCAGAGCTAGAGTCGAGGTAGGCAAGGAAGGAATGACACTAAAGCATAATCATTAGAGCCAGAGTTAGATGAGAATAGGTAGGAGCCAAACCAGAGTGAAAAGAGCTAAAGTTGAAAGCTGCTCGAGTGAGAGTGGAAGACAGGTAGTCCTGTTCGAGGTAGTAGTAGCAAGAAGAGAGGTGGCCAGGCAAGGGAAGAAAGTAGAGCCAGAGTTCAAAGAGACGGAATTGAGTATTTATTGGCTTTACCATGGTCCAAGCATTAAGGTGAAGGTAAGGCTTAAGAGCATTAAGGTTCAGGTAAGCCTTAAGAGGAGAGGTAGGCCAGATAAGAGAGTTAGATGAGCCAGAAGTCTTATATAAGAGATGAGCAAGAGGTATAGTTGACTTAGGTATCGGAGCCAAGCCAGAGTTAGATGAGACTTAGATGAGATGGAGGCATCCTTAGTTGAACTAATCAATCCCTTCGTAGTTGCTTGTTCGGTACTCCTGTCTGAGGGAAGTATCAAGGAACAGGGGCAAAGAGGTCAGCTACAAGTGAGAAGTCGGCTGCAAGCTGTTCTTAAAGTGCAGAGTCAGGAGTGAGTTGAGTTCGGATAGCCTTGAGTTCGGATAGCCCAGGAGTGGTTAGTTGACAGAGGCGATGAACTCTTGTAGCCTGAGGTATAGCTCTTTCAAGAAGTATTTGTTTACAGAGGAGAAGTAGAGTTCCCATAGGTAGTTGAGCCATAGGTAGTATAGTGGCCTTAGGGGTCTCATAAGAAAGAAATCAATCCACTCACAAGTAAGAAAGGAAGTTAGCCAGAGGAGAGGCAACGAGAGATACAATCAATCCTGTGCGGGTCGGGTACTTTTGCTGCGGTGCGGGTCTCAATTCTCCGATGATAAGATATAGTCAACTGGTTCTCTGTCTTTCCTTGCATACTAGGGCACTAAGGATCCCATTAATTCTTCGTTGACTGAAGATCCACTGGTGCTTCAGACCCACTGGTGTCGGGTCCTGTGTTAACCTGTATTTTCTTCTTTCTTTCGGGGGCAACGACAGGAACTGGCTACTTTACTTCAGCAGTCGATCAAAGCCTGTATTTATTGTTATTACCAAGTCAAGTGTTTAGAGCGGTAGGCAATTATACCCTATTCATTCTTAGTAATACAATTAGACCCTATTCTCTTCTTTCTTTGTAGAGGTAGTAGTCGCGGTAAAGCAAAGACATGACTTACAATTCCCATTCTGAAGTATACGCTTGTCGGCTTGTTCGGCTAACTCACTAGCATACCCAGAAACTAACAAAACTCTAAAGCTCACCACATATGACATGTTCTATTGCTCTGCTCTACCTGCTCACTTTTCCCAATCATCATTGCTTCTTGAATAGAGAATTAAGAACTATCACATTCTATTAAGAAATAATAACATAACACTGGTCACTCTCGGCTCTTAGCTCCTTATGCGCAAGTCCACCAAGCTACGTATACTTTCACTTTTACACAATAACCCTCTCTCTACTCATTCACTCAGCGCGCGTAGTCCTAGTAGTAAATTCCATTCTGGTAGTCCTAGTAGTAAATTCCATTCTTAATAAAGGGTACTCGATAGCACATATTGAAATAGAATAGAGTCTAATAGTCGACGGAATACTTATATATCTGCTGAGCTATATGGATATAGTAGTTATCGTAAGGGGCCAAGCAACAGAGTTAGATTAGCCGAATGAAGTTAATAGTTGCCTGTTGCCATAGGTAAGTAGAAGAGCCAAGTGTATACTAGTATAGAAGCCGATCCTTCTCCTGTTCCTGTGAGAGTTATTGTTTCATCCCCTGTATCATCTTTGTTTGTAGTCGTGTCTTGGCGGGTAGGCTTCTTTTTCTTACCTTGGGCCAAGGAACTACTATATTATATATTATCTTTATTAAGGATGACAGACTTCATCAAGGGAGTTACAGAATAGAACTAGTGATGCCCGGACTAAAACAAGTGAGTTACAGAACCAAACAGGGAAGTGCAAGCCTGATAGTAGCTAGTAAGCCTACCGATTCCCCGCAGTCAACTAGTTAGTAGTAAGCCTTACCCAGTAGTAGCTTGGCGAGGCATGAAGAGGTATTATATAAGATCTTAGTATCGGTATATTAATGACTATATTAGTTACTATCTGAGTAGTGGTAAAGAGGAAAGAAAGGGTTATTCGTATAGGAGTTTGTGTATGTAAGTAGTAAAGAGTTCAGAAGAAAGGAGTTTTTGAAAGACGGGTCCGGGTAAGTAAAGAAAGGGGAGTGATTGTGCTCGTTGCTTGGCGGGAGTCCTTATTTAGCCCATTATTGCTGGTTCCTGTTTATTATTAATATCCTTCTCAGGTCTGTGCAACTCTCACTCTCACAGGACTACCTGGACTACAGTGTTGAAATAGCTCATTTGAACCTAACATCTTTATATTCTCCTAAGCAACTGAGGCAAGCTACGACTATACTAATTAATAGAGTCAAGGAAGAAAACAAGTAAGTAGAAGAGACAACCAACCACTTTTTACCGATGAATCAATTTCTAAAAGAACAAATAATCTAGAAAAGTCGGGCAAGTAACTACTAACGACCAAGCCATGGGCCAAGGCACTACTAATGTGCCGACCAAGCAACGGCGCAAGACGTTGGGCGGTAGCAATAGTAACATATATAACAAGTTATTACTATAGATGCTTTTTGGAGCTATTGGGCAACGGCGGCCAAGGCCAAGCAACGGCGCGCCAAGACACTCGGGCCAAGGAACTACTAATGACCAAGCCACTACTAATGTGGCGCGGTAGCGAGTTAAAAGAGCGGCAGTTGTTTTGACAATAAGAAACAACAAATAAATATACTATATGTTGTTATTACTCCAGATGTGTTCGGTGTCGCGGCAGTTGCTAGTTGCGAAAAGTCGACATCTTGACGCTCTACTTACACAGTATAGAAAACCCTAATTAATTATATATTCTCTTATATAGGATTGAGTTTCGAAAGATAGAATAGAGTCATCGTGGTTTGTGGATGAGCAAGATCAAAGGTAAAGTACTGGCTATGAGGCGAGGTGTCCGGAAACAGACTTTAATTCCATAGGAGAAGTATATGAGCAATAACTGTATTTGTAGAAAGACAGATGACACTGGAAAGTAAGCACTAACGGGTGTTGCAATACAAGATCAGAGGCTAGATCCGAGGAGATATTATCCATTTGCTATGTTTTGTAGTCCTGTTCGAGGTAATGTTGAAAGTGTAGTTTAGAGTGGATAGTAGCATTCTTTAGATTGGAATTAGTTGACAGTTACTTTAGAGGCGAGGGCAGCGTCAGCTGCGATGCCGAGTAGTTAATGGCTTAACCGAGTAGTTCAAATCCTATAGAGGTTGTTGGGTTGGTGCTCTAGCTTTAAGTAATAGATAGAAGAATAGCCTGTTCTAAAGTAAAGCCAGTAGAATGAGTTGGCGTGGGATCAGTTGCTGTGTGAGCTCCCGGTAGTCCAGATAGTGGCCCTTATATTAAGTCGGTAGAGGGGCAGGGTCAAGGGAAGAATAAAATACTGGTGTTTCAAGCGCAAGTAAGGTCAACTTCAATCCTAATTCTCATGCCGAGGAGCGGGTTCGAGGCAGAAAAGAATGAAGTACAGGCTTGGAATGTCATTTCCCATAAAACAAAAGAATCAAGACACGGATAGACAAGTCACTGGGCAAGAGGGAGAAGTGGATTAGCCGAATTAAGTTAGCAGAGATGAGCCAGAGGCATAGTAGCCAGCAGCGGCAAAAGAAGTATTTGTTGACTCAGGAGTAGTGAGTTTACTTACCGCAATTCTGAATCTATACGTAGCTTGCCGGTTACAAGTAGAGTTCTGTTCTTGTTGTTGGTGACGAAGCGCTAGGTGTTTGAAGAATTCCGTTAGATGAGCAAGAGTTTGACAAGGTTATTTTGAGTACCTAAAGGCCTAAGCAAAGTGTTGTTTTATAGGTCTAGTAGCCATAGAGTGAAAAGAGACTAGACTGTTCGAGTTCAGTCAGCTGCCCCAGGTCCAGTGCCAGTGAGAAAGTATGGTTATGAGTTCAATTATTGGAGATTGGAATCGGTCATATAATTAACTAAGTAGTAGTAGCTAGGCCTTTCACTCCGGACTCCTTTACTAGTAGTAGCTGGGGATCAAGATCAGAATGAAGCCAGTAAGTCGTTGCTTGCTTGTCTGGCTTTTGACCTTTGTTGTCTCCGAGAGAAGACTCAGTGGCTAAAGGGGGAGTTGTTGAAGAATTGGTTCCTAAGGATAAGTAAGGCGCTAAGGGAAGTTCATGAGTTGAGTTGATTCTGTTCCTTTCCTAAGCGAGTTGCTTGGCGCCCATAACTCTGACTAACGTATTATGTGAGTTCCGACGCTGTTTTCCAAGAAAAAATAAGAGATGAAATAGTAAAGAAAGAAGTAAATACATGGTACACGACTTCTTTATATACCAAGTGCTAAACCCAAGTAAGAAAGATATTAATTAAGGTAGAGTTGCCCGCTGGGCGAAATGAGAACTCTGGCCAAGCTACTAAGTAAGACGGCCACTACTAAGTGCTTAGTTGGAGGCTTTGAAGCTAGAAGTACTATTGATCCCAGGTAAGAAACAAAAGGAAAGGGAAGTAGGAAGTCACAGTCACCGGCAAGCTACTACTAGGAGCCAGAGTGACCTGAGGTGGATGAGCCAGAGGTAAGAGAAGCAGTCTAAATCTAGTGTTCCAGTTCATAAGTGAGGAAAGGGAGTTGACTACGGAGTGCAATTCTTTATTAGTAGCAATAGGTGTATACGAGTGGTTAAGTAGTATACGCTTGGTTATCCGTGTCTTGGATGTTGCCAGAGGATAGGTGCATAGATAGGGTTTAGTAGATGAAGTAGACCTCGTTTCAAAACAAGTATGCCCGCTTGGCCCCTACGAAAAGATGTCATTTACAAGTCCCCAGTATTTGGAGAGTTGGGAACCTATGCGTTAAGTAAGAAAACTGGGATTACTCGTAGTGAGTGACTTATTTTAGGTAATGTGTTAGCTGACTTTGTCTCCGGGTGCCTCGCCTAGTAAGTAAGGGTGCCTAGCCTGAGGCGGTTAGAGATTCAATGACTTTAGTTTCGAGTGCCAGAGATCAAATGAATTCTTAACAAACAGGGGAGTGGTTCTTTGACAAGCAGGAGTGGTTCTTTGGTGTAATCTTCCCTTTCTTAAGGTCAAGGCCCAACATAATCCAGCTATATCAGAATCCGGTCAATCCGGTAACATAATCCGCTGTATCAGAATCAGGTCAATCCGGGGTTGGTGAAAGTGCTTCTGTCCTAAATACTTGTTCTTCAAGTGGAGAGTATGTAGCTGGATCTGGACCCGCATCAATTCTTTCTGAAGTGAGCGAGGTGAAGTGGAGCAGGCTTTCCCGAGTCGTACGATAGAGGTGACAGGGCTATGTTGCTTGTTTAGGAGAATGAGGCAAAAGGGGATGTTTCAAGTGTTGTCTAAGTTGGTGCTTTACTTGAATCATATGTATCAATAAGCTAAAAGCGGGAAGGCAAAAGGGAAAGGTGAACTCAACAATCAAAGACAGGACTCGTTCATAACCGCCGGACTTGTTCATAATGAAAACACAGCTTAACTATTGCCCACCTCCGTTGGAGAGTCAACCGGGTTGGTTTCATTCAATTGAACCAGTAAAGACATATCATTCTATTATTAGAATTAGGCTCCTCTATTAATCAACCTTAGGCTCTTCCTCTCTTAACAAAAAGCTGTAAACGCCCTTAGCACAGAGGATGTAAGACAATTGCTCTACCCCGGAGTTGCTCTACCTCATAACTCTAAAACACTGGAGACTTGGCCTATTGACTACCCCGGGCAGCAGGTGCTTTTCTCTCTATTTCCTACTCGTACTGTACTGGGTTGGCAAGATAAGATAGGCCCTTTTTGTAAGTTTACCCCGAGTTTCATATGTCTTTGTTACCATAGGAGAGGCGGGCGAGGGGAAGAAAAAGAAGAAGTTTTGCGGTAGTGGTATCGATGACACGGCACAAACAAGAAACTAGTAAATGCCTCAACTACTAGGTAAATGCCTCAACTACTAGGAATCTTTTCTCCTATATCTATAGAAGATAGAATTTAGAGGGGAAGGAATGTTTTCAATAGCATTAGGTGGAGTGGAAAGTGAAGTTAATGAGTAGAATCTTTCTTTGTTGGCGACATCATTTGACAGAGGAGTGAAAGGCTTTCCCCTGAGGTAGGGTGCTTGTTTGAAGCAATGATCAATATGACACTTGGATCTTTAGTGCCCAAGTAGATAACTCAGTATTGTCCATATACTCTTTCCAATAAGAAGTAGAATACCGGTCTTCAAGCCTTAAAATAAGGATTCTTCACCAAGAGGCAAGCTACTCCGATAAGAATGGTTTTGGTGACAGAGGAGAGGTTACTGGAAGTTAAGAAATCAGAATGAGTTTACTTAGCGAACACTAGGGGCAGGAGCTTCGAAGGCTTAACCGAGCCAGGTAGTCGTATACTCGGTGTTGCCTTATTGTTTAGGGTATACGAGTTAGTTGGGGCAATAGGAGAGTCTAGTAGTTGCTTGACTGATAGCATCGGTGTTTTCTCTTTCAACTCCCTTATAAGATAAGACTTGAGATCCTTCCGCTCCTTCTGCAGGGGAACTACTTGGGGCTGTAAACCTATAGTCTGCAAGAGCTTTCAGCTCCTTAGTTGTCGTGGAGAGAGAGTTCCTTCTAATGCGGAGGTGTACTAATCGGTAGGTGCCAAGACACAACTATTGGAAGAAAAAACAAGAAATGAGAAATCACAAAAAAAGCGAAAGACTAGTGAGAAATGACTTCCCTTTTTCTATACTAACACAGTAGACAAACAGTAGCAAAAACCATAGTCCAATTTCATATAAGAAAACAACTGATTCCACAGCCAATCTGAATGAAGTTATAGGATCGGAGGCACCTGAGTTAGACACTCGACTGGAAGTTCTGAATTGCTATCAAACCCGGGCAGCTAGGTACTAGATCAGAATTGACCTCGGCAGTCACAGAACCAAACCAGTGCTAGGCAGGCTTACCCCACGCCGCTCGGGCTTCAATCAGTGCATCTAAGCCTGATGTCAGTGTTGCTAGGTATGTAGCTAGTCGGTGTAAGGCTTAACTCACTGCTACCAAGGCTGATGTTGGGCAGGACTCGCTAACGCGCAACATTAGTAGTTGCTTGGCACATATAAATTGAATATATCTTTATTAAGGATAAGGATTCCCGATGAAACTCAGAATGCAACTCAGTAGGGGCGGTGCAAGGCTAGAGCTACTAATAACCAGAACCAGTGCTAACCAGACCCAGACACCTAACAACCAGAACCAGTGAACCAAAGACAAGACTTAAAGCAGTGCATCTAAGGCTGTAGCTAGGTAGGCTCGGAATGTGCCTAAGGAGTGAAAGAATCGAACTGGTGTTGCTCGGAATGTGCCTAAGGAGTTACAGAACCAAACCAGTCAGTGCGAGACTCAACCAAGTACCACCGAGAATGCAGCCAGTGTATCTAAGCCTGATACCAGTGCTGGGCAGACTTCAACTAGTCAATCCAAGGCTATAGCAAGGTAGTCAAAGAACCAAGCCAATGCCACTGAGACTGCTGCTAAGGAGTCCAAGTCTGATGCCGGTGCCGGGCAGACTGCTGCTAACAAGTGATAGAATGGAGCTACTGTCGCTCAGGCTTCAACGAGGTAGTTCCGGACTAAGACAACAGCAAGAATCAAACCGGTGCTTCTCAGACTCAAACCGGTGAGTGACAGCCTGAAAACAGGTATACTCAGAATGAGTTCCGGGTGTCTAAGCCTGATACTGCTGCTACTGAGACTGGTGCTGGTGCTCCTCAGGCTGAAGCGGTGTCTACGGAGAATGGAGCTAACCCATCATAGAATGCAACCGGTCAGTCACAGAATGGAAGTAGTGCTCCTCAGGCTGCAGCTATGGGGTCCAAGCCTGATACTGATGTTGCTCGGACTGCTGCTGAGGAGTTGGGGAATAGAACTAGAGCTAGCAAGCCTGATACTGGTGCTGACAAGCCTGTTGCTGGACAGCTAAGATCTCTCTGCATCCAAGGCTAAACAAGTGAGTGACAGAACCAAACTAAGGAGTCAAAGGCTTAACCCAGTACTAGTAAGACCCCCGATGCTAGGTATTAATACCAGACCGATACTAGTGCTACTGAGACTATAACTACCTAAACGGAGACTGAAACCAGTCAATCCAATTCTGATGCTAAGGAGGGAAAGAAAGCTTATTAGCCTGTTTGTTGAGGAAAGCCTGTCGAGGATTGCAATAGTCCCTTCTCCTTCCCAATGAGAGAAGGATAGATCTGCGCCCTTAAGGCCGGTTGTCCAATCAACTAAAGCGAAAAAAAAACGTATTTGAGACCAATAGGTTGTAGGTAGCACGTGGAGGTTCCAAGCCGAAGCAAAGCAATCTATTTCTCCTCTATTGTATAACCTACTAGTTACTCTTTTCCCTATATAGTAGAACTTACTAGTGATCAAATACCAACCAAGGATTACACCCCTTGATACTTCTCTCTACCCCTGAATCGACTGTTTCAATATCTTAGCTTGCGGCGGGGAGGGGGATATATTAGTTTAGTTTCAGCCAGCTAGCAGCATGCCGTATCGGGAAGCGCGGATTCATTCGCCTTTTCTTTCTTAACTTCAAGGGATGCACTTTCCACTATTGAGTATCTGCTTACTTGCTTGTTTTAGGAATCGAAAGATTCGGGATCGATAGCATGAAGAAGAGTGAAATGAAAACGGACTTCGCTTTGACTATTCTATTTCCACAGTAGAGGCCACTGCAAACTATCCAGAGATAAGATAAGGTGTCCATTCATTTCGGTGCCTATTCTTTGCTTTGTAGTAGCATAGCAAGCCTTCCTCGTCATTAATATCTTAGCTTGTGGACTATCGGGAGAATCGATTACTCTAAAGCATTGCTTAAGGCAGCTAGAAGGATTAATAAATGCAAAGGAACATTGGATTGGGGCATCCTAATTTATGAGATTAATAGGCTCATGAATGAGTTAGTGCCCCTGAGAGTAAGATTCCATCGTTTTCTTTCCCTAACCCTAAGATTAGGAGTTATATTATTAGTAGAAGCGGACCTCTGGACAAGTGGCGGATTTGTCGCTTAAGTCCGGAATCATTATAATTACAATGCTGCATTCTTCTTCAGGTGGGAGATAATAGAAAACTGGGGTGGGGATAAAAAGCAGGTGCCTACATTAGTTAACATGCAGATGCTTTCGCTCAGTCGGGGCAGGAGTTTTTGACTTTCAGAAGAAATTAGAGAATATGTTGATTCTATTACTTTTTCTCTCTTTTATCATATGTAACACTTATATGCAATTAGAACTTGATTTAAAACAGGTAAAACTCTGCCTACTGCTCGAAGTTAAGTTAAGTAATCACTGCTCGCTAGAAGTAAAGTAGAAAGTTGCAAGTCCGACAAGGAGCTTTAATATAAGGGAAAGTAACTACGAGGTGCACCTACTTAACGCAATAATAATCTAATTGAGTTGTACCTACTTACTCAGCCTAAGCACACTGACCTCTGTCTTACCTCTTCTGCTCCGCCTCAGCCTAAGCACACTTACCTCCGCTCTGCCTCTGTCTAAGCACACTGACCTCTTACCTATGCCTTTGACCTCAGTCTCTGTCTCTATCCTTCCTTTAATAGGGTTCTTATGCCGAGATTCTAACTAAAAGTCAAAAAGCAGGGGAGTTTCCTACCTAGAAACAGTAAGTACAATGCCTATTGCTTTAGTCTATTGTACAGAGCGAAGGGGCCTATTATTGCTTTAGTCTATTGTACAGAGTGCAGGGTTCACTTAACTCAACAAGCAAGAGGGTCAAAATCAGAAAGAAACAGAATAAACAAGCAAGGGAACAGGCTCCTACAAATGACGTTAGTAGCAGTTGTAACCGAGTCCTAATTCTATGGAGGTGGCAAGATACAACTCACTTGACTGGAGTCCTACTTTGACTTTGCCTACCTGACCTCTCCTTCTTTTGCTTTCTCTCCTAATCCAGCCTCAGATCCTCGTACTACTTATTTTGCAGATGAAACTAGGGATGAAAGTAGAACTAGGCGAACAGAAAGATACAAGTCATAAAACCTCTGTTCGACTCCACTAAGAGGTAAATAACTGGTTTATAAACAAAACTCAGGGGTCATAGCATTAGCACGACAATCATATAGCATTAGCACGACAATCATATATGATTTCGAGCGCCCTACTACTTCACTTTCTCCCATAAGCAGAAGATGGGATCTCTTCTAACTCAACTGGCAATACTTAACGCTTCAGAATGGCTTGAAATCTCTCGAGTAACTAACAGGAACTCGCCTTAGCCTTAGCACTGAGTTTTCTTGCACGGAGAGTCAAACAGGAATGGAACTTACCCGAACTCGACCTAGAGCTACAGAGCACCAACGGCACGATCACTTCCTTCTTTATACGTCAACGGAAACTATACTTGCAGAAGAGACAACACTTGAAGAATAGATTGTTGCTGAATATTGAACTGCCAACTACTTATACTGACTCCCGCTGAAGATCTCATCGACTCTCTTGCACTTGCTTTGCTTGTTGAAGAGATTATTGAGCACACCGCGTTTCAGCCGGTTAACAAAGAAAGGAGAGTGTATTTAGGAGGGAGTGTTGAATTTGTTTCATCGCAAGTTTCATCTATAAGATCAGATGCTAAAGATGGAGCTGGTCTAGGTCCAACAGAATCAGTAGTCAGAGTGTTGTCTCCACTTGATACTTAACGAGATACGTCAAGCATTAACTACTAAGTCAAGAGAGTGGGGCCTTAAGTAAAGAGAGTTGGGACTGTGTGAAAGAAACTACCTATCTAATTCTTATTGCCAGTATGAAGTCACTCCACCCCGAAATACCATAAGGTATGAAGTCACTCTACCCCGTTTTGCCAGTATGAAGTCACTCCACCCCGAAACTCCAATAAGGTCAGGTTCGAAACTCAAATCTACAATAAGGTGTGAAGTGGGTTTACAAAATCAATCCTAATTTGAAAGGCCCCCGATCACTTCAACTTTAGGATACGCGTTATGGGCTCATTAATGTGTAGAAATGGAGTAAAACACTCACGATCATTGCGCATTAGGAGAGTGATCTTATCGAAATAGTCCTTTAATTTCACGCCTGTTAACTAATCAAAAGGATAATAAGTTTCCGTGGGAGTTTCTAGACTTTTACTATATACTTTGTTGAGCTCCATTTCAGACTTAATTCCTTACTACTGACTCGCTCAAAGCCAAAAGAAGGACTCAATTGAGTTTAGGCCCGTGCTCCTAAAGGTAAGTTATATTAAGCAGAGTGCTCGCTCTCCTATTATAGTAAGTAAGAACACCACCGCTTTGCTTGTTTGTTGCGCTAACGGAAATGAAAGGCTAACGGAGTTACACAAGCTACAACTGCTTATTTAATAGTCTGGGTTCGGGAAAGGAATAGGTTGAGTTTAGAGTTTCTTACTAAATCGAATATATGTGGATAGCTATATGAAATGAAATGAGTAGATTAAGTAGTGAGGTGACTTTCTGACTTATATTTCTATTTGAACTTCAACTATGGAACTGTCTACTAAATGATGGAATCTCTTTCTTCTATTTTACTTGACTTATTCTTCTATTTTACTTGACTTATTATAGAATCTCTTTCTTATATTCAATTCCCCACGTAACGGGATGGGTGCTCTCTCTCTCTCTTCAAGGGTTGAGTAATCGTTCGAGTTAGTCTTGAATTAGCTCCTCTAGACCAATCCTTCCTAATGCACATCTTTGTTGAAAAATGTCTTTTTTGTAATCATTTTAAAAAGGACTCAGAAAATATACTGGAAACCCGCCTACACAAGAAAATTGTTGATCAAATAGCATATAAGCATTCCGACCCAATCTTCTCTCTTTTGTTTCTCCTTATCATTCGGGAAATACAAGCTCATTTTAGGGTCACAAATGGAATCTCTAGAATGGATATTAGATTCGACCCCATAGATAGCATAGCTGATGATAGAAGTAGAATAGAGATTGAGTGTTTCCTACTCACACGGGCCCATATCCTTGCTTTTCCATCAATTATGAATTATGATCTTCCTTCTCCCCAATCTTATATTCTAGTGCATGTAAAGACAGCAATTCCGTTATGGTCCAATTCGGATATCATTGTGCTGGTATAGACAGGAATTATGATATTCTATAGTGCATGTAAAGACAGCAATTCCGTTATGGTCTAATTTGGAACGGTAGTAAATACCCAGAGCAATATTTGATTGATCACAATGAGATCTGTAGAATTCCATTGACTATCTTTCTTTAGGTTCCATTTACTATCTATATATTCTATTATTGACTCTAAGGGTTTACCAGGGGCTTTCTTAGAGGAATAAAAGGCTTTGTTCTTGCATATCTCTACCGGTTATCCAAATTCATCATATTATATTACTAGCATTACGATAAGATTTATTGGGTACCATCCAAATCAATGGATTCAGTAAGAAATTGATTCTTTCTCTATGAATGAGATAAAGAAAGACAGGAGGAACAATATAGAGTTTCCCTTTTGAGCATACTTATTGGAATTGAATGGTTCAACTAAAAGAGGAGAATTTGGGCGAGTAATGTAATATATATAGTTTGATGATTGAATAGGAGAGTAGTCTTTCTTTATGAAGTCCATGCCAATATAGAGCCCATCTACCTAGCAGCATATCACATCTTTCTCGTAATTGAACTTGTGGCAACAGAAGTAAGGTCGCACTATATCATTATTCCAAATTAGTCTATTGTATTGCATATAGAACTGAACAAGAAATAATAAGGCACGACGATTCTCCATAGGGATGGATATAATAGGGGATATGTACATAAGAGCGGTTCAGCTTCACAATTTCTTGAGGTTGACATAGACACACACAAAACTATATTTCTCGTTTAGTCTAATTATAAGATTGTTTATTCTATTGAAAAGATTGATTATGGAAAAGAAATGATATCGCTTATTAGTCTTCAATCCATTTTCTTTTGTTATGCCATTAAGTTGAGCTACACTAAGAAAACCCTCTCACTAATTCCAAATAACAAATAGTTAATGGTTCTGCCCGGATATTGAAGTCTTTCACTCCAAATCCATTTATTGAATAGAATTGGGTTTGGTGACATGGCCAAGTGGTAAGGGGCGGGGGATTGCAAATCCTTTATCCCCAGTGTTCGGGTGTCGCCTGATCAACAAAAACCTTGGCTTATTCTGCTGATTTCACTCGACTAATTCTGTCCTCTGCTGATTTCACTCGACTAATTCTGTCCTCTGCTGATTTCACTCGACTAATTCTGTCCCCGGAGAAGGAAAGGCAAAGAAAGGAATGAAACACGCAACTACTACAAAGGCAGGGTAAGTAATAAACCAGCTCTTGGGAGTCCGCCAAGTAACTACGTAAGTTATGCGGTAGTAAATGAGAACGAAATAGTGCAAGTAACCCTATAAGCAGTAGTGCGAGGGATAACTACAAGAATGCGAGCGAGTAGTACAAGAATCAAATCCTGGACGGGGTACTTTTTGAAGAGTTGGGAGAGAAATACTGATGTCAGGTATTGAGAACGAAAGCAAGGGTATCAAGTAGATAAGTCAGAAGTCGAAGTAAAGACAGGCATGTCAGTTAATACATCATTTCATACATATAATAGAGCTTAGTCGGTTTATGCCTATACAACAGAAGTGGCAAAGTCAAAGGGGTGCTTGTAAAGTCAACTATACTCTAGAAAACAGGACTAGCTCATAGCAAATTAATATATATTTGTTCCTTACTCTCTATGCCTTCGGGTGCCAGTCTTGTATGTCCGTGTTCAATTATATCTATTGATCCTGTAGTTACAGAACTGTATCCTGTATTCCAAATCCCAGTCTTTTGGCTGTGGTTCAATCCCTTGTTGTTTGTAGTTCGATTCGTACTTTTCCTATTCCTTTTTCTTATACCTGATACTCATTCTTATACCTATATGCGCTAGATCGTACTATCAAATATAAGTAAATAAATATATTATCAATATCATAAATAATTCACAATAAAAGAATCAGAACCTGTAAGGAAAGGCTAACATCGAGTAAGGACAGATCAAGAGACAGGAATATCAGATTGAGATAAAGCTGTGGGATAGACAAACTCGGCATTGAGATCAGTAGCTCCCTTATTATAGTTTGTAATTGAAGAGTCAAAGAGGGGGAGGGCATTCTTGGAGTTAAGGCAAACAGATATGAGATCGGAAAGGCATAGTGCAAGGTATGAGTCTGAGTGAAAACGGTAGCGAGCTAAACGGCATTGATTGAAGTATTGAAGTCGGTAGTGACAGAACTAGAGCGAAGAGCTATAGGCTGATAGCGAGGGGAACTAAAGACTGAAAGGACCAAGGAGACTATAAGGCAAGAGAAGTCAAATCAACAAAAGGCTATAAAAGGCAATAAAAGCTGACTATCCTCTCAGAGGGGCCTCCCAATAATGTACTACAGGATCCGGGTATCAAGTGAAAGCCCTGTTAGCCCTAGTTCGACTCTATTGTTTCTATGCGCTATACCTTATTATTCTAAATCGAAGTCCCTTATACACCTAGAAAGAGTGAGAGGCAGGATCAACATAATGAAGCTGATGGAACAGGGCTTTAAGGCAGCAAGTGCGAGGCTAAGATCTATGGTAGGGATGGATGCAGTAGATAAAGAGTTAGAAGCGCTAGGTCAATGCCGATACTAATGAGTTAGAGCCTATGCTCTCTTGATGAAGTCTTATAGATGCGTGAGTGTATTGCGCCTTTCTTGGTAAAGTCCCTCTATAACAGGGTGAAGTCTGCAACTACTAGAGTTCATTCCGCCCTTGTTCCGTCACCTGCCCATTCTGTGCTACTCTTTGGGTACTGGTGAAATCCAGAATGAAGTGCCAAAGCTCGGAAGCTGCAGTTCCAGTTTAATAGCAAGTAAAGTAATACTGATGTCCTGACATGCGTGTATAGAAGAATATAAGCCTATAGAGGCATACTCGAATTAACAAGCAGAAAGTAAGTGGAGGTAGGCTAACAATCGAGCTATACAGAACGATAGCCAATAGTAATAAAAGTAATCATTAGTATGGTAGCTGTGGACAAGCAGTAAGCCCTAGTTCTTAGTGAAAGTCCTGCTGGCACTGGTTTCATATTCTATATTCAGATATACTAGAATAATAATAAAGCCGCTAGTAAGCAAGGCCCTAAACAAGGAGAGACAGACTCCAACTAGCACAAGTGAGGCTCATAGGCATTAGAGCAGGAAAGGCATAACTAGTAGTTAGGGGTGGTAGTACCAGAATCGGAATTGGGAGTGGCATAGTGGGCTAAGTGATATAAAGAAATTCATAAGGGAGTGTCAGTTTGATAGCTAGGAGGGATAGACCAACAATCTGAAATATGCATTGAAGCCGGGAGCCTAAGACAACAACTCGAGCATATGAATTATGGGACAGAATGGAATAATGGAACTAAGTCGTATGGGAATGGGTACGGACCTATACAAGATAGAATCACACTGGAACACAGGAATTCCACGGCGTAGTCCGAGCCCTTACTTTGAACCTTCAAACTGAAACCCCGGACATACCAATATGAATTCCCTCGGGGCATCTAAATCAGAATGCACCCTGTACTCATGATAGATTAGCACACGACTCCCCTTTATAGAAAGAAGTCTATGAATCTGACTAATGCCTTGAACACATCGTCTGTAATCTAACTCATAACTATTATAATCGTATTATGTAACAATAAACCAAGTAATGGCAGATATGGGTATGGATCCAGGGTATACTAAGCATAGGGACCGACCCCAGCGCATCTAATCCTTCTGTCGAACCAACACCGATAAGAAGAAACCTATTGCTTCTAGTCTAGGCTTCGACTACTCCTATTAGAATCGACCTGGTGCTTCTCATAATGAAACAAGGAATACAGGATATGTTGTGGAGAACATAGAACCAAGGCCGGGGATAGAGAATAGGTGGGTTCAAAAAGGAAGAGAGAGGTTCGATTGGGCAAATCTGAATTCCATTCTCCCGTAAGGGCAGCTTTGAGATAAGTCAAGCAAGATTCCAAGTCATTAGTGGAATAATAGCTTTGTTTGCAAACGAGTCAGTCTTGTTGTTGTATGGAGGGGCTAGTAAGGCTCTCTTTTTTTCGCGTGTAATAAGGCTTTTCCTGCTGAGTTCGGTTCCACTTCTGTATGCGCTGTGTCCTACCCCTGTTGTTCTGCTACTAGGGTTCATTCTGGTGCTCCCCGCTCCAAGTCCTCCAGTGCTCCTCACATAACCGTATTTATACCCCTGAAGTTGGATTCTGTGCTCCACTACCAAATATCCCCTATAGGATCGCCTATAGGTCCCAGTTCCATTCCTTTTAGCAGAGGAATTAGATTCGATGCCACAAGTTAGTAAGATTGAGTTCCCGCGTTATAAGACCAATAGCCAGGATAGTGAGCTTTAGAGCCAGTAGCTACAGTTGTCAAGTTGAGGCTCCAAATAAGTAGTGAGAGAACGAAAACAAAGAGATCCTTACTAAGAATAAGGGGTGTCGAAGTTGAAGTCTTCAATTGGAGTTTCCTAGGTTCGAGACTATTGCTCTACTATTTCGTTATTAGGTGCCTTAGTAACTCCCCTTGCGACAACTCTGACTCAATCCCTATTTCTTGGTTGTTGTCGTGCAGTAGCTGATTCCTGTTAGCCCCCGGTTTGGATTCTGTTTATTAGAATATAGTTCTAGTGCTTCTGGGCAGTGGTTCAATTGCTAGTTCCGAGCTCGAGTATATCAGGTAGTGAGGAAGCCCCGTCTATAGCAAAGTGAGTTTGAAATGCACGAGTAAGGTTTAGGCATCAGTTGCTCAGTTCCTATTGCATTGGTTAAAGAAGAAAAGTAAGTCGTGTCTGATCTATTATCACAGGTGTGAGTTTTATAGCGAGGGAAGGTAGGGTCAAGGCAGTAGCAGTAGCCTCGGAAGCATTACTATCGGTTTTCATTATTATGATGACTTATGCAGTCAATCAATACACTAAGCAGTGGATACACCAATGAATGATTGAATGACCGTTCGCAGACTGATCGAATGACCGCGCTAAGGCTGATTTACCCTACCGTGCTTTATTGAAAACCGAGTGAATCTCTTGAAACCAGAGTGCCCGGCCCTTTCTTTATGCCCGGAAGAGGTTCCCCGAAACATACTTTTTCACCAATGATTCTATCAATGACGTTGACGAGCGTACCCGCGGCAAGGGGGTTCAAGTCACTTCGCCTATTCTATTCTGTGAGAGACCATCGGACCAATCAGTCTTATTCTCCTGTGTGGAGCAATCATTCCGTGCTATGGTCCAGACACTCCGTCTTCGCGCCCAAACACGGTCGGTCGTCCACACACTCGTTCTTTTAGGTCATTCATTAAGCCATAAAGTGATATCAACAAGTCCGTGTCTGCTTCCCTAGAGTGTATCATCACACCTCTCCTAGTAAAGGGAATCATTATTAAAGTCAAGCCGCATAGCCTACAGCAACATCACGTAGTTCTCGAGTAGCATAGTCAAGTCTTAAATAGCACTCAATTAGTCTGTGGATGTTTCCCGCAAGTCTATCATTTTCATAGACCTGGAAGTCAACTATCATTTATCATTCATATACCCAGAAGTCCCCTATCATTCTGAGACTCAGTCCACCCACCCTACTATATTGATTGCTTGTATCAAGGAAAGGGAGGTTCACTCTTTTATTTAGAATCCAAAAAGCAGAAGAGCGGGCCTACTCTAATACATCGGATAGGAAGCTAAGACAGCGCTTGCTCCATGAAATAATAATAGCATGAAAACGTGGAACCAATAGAGTAGAATGGGTGTTCAAAGGGCTTGGCTACCGGATTGAGAAGTCCGTCTTGTCTTGTTTACTAATGAAGTAAGTTGGCTACTGGAGAGAGAACTACACTACCACCGAAGACAGCACGCGAAGACAACAGGAATAAAGAGCTGCCTTATAATTAGTATTTGAGTTCTTTCCTACAGTTAAGTTCGACAACCAATAAACTACTTGTGCGTTTTCTTTCTTGAACACAACTCTACTTGTGTGTTTTCTTTCTTGAACACACTGCTCGTCTCAGGCTTATTTGACTATTTCTCGTTACTCCGGATATGATATAGTACATTCTGTATTCCTTTGAGTATTATTAGAATATGGGTACGCCCTAGCGCATCTAGAATAGCAGCAATCACCATAAGAGAACAACTCATACAAAGAAGAGAATCAAATTCCATAAACTAGAAAACAACTTCAATTGCTCCTTGCTCGGCCCATACTATTTCCCTACTAAATGACCCATACTATTTCCCTACTAAATGAAGTATTGATCTTATATTAGGATAATGTTTAGAAAGACCGAGCAACTACTGTTCTTGTTCGAGTGGAATTCTGTATTTGCTTCATTCTTATCCTCTAACTCTGGCAACTAATTCTTTCATTCCTACTGATGGACATACCTTTGAAACTAGATCTGATTCTTATGTACTATAGGCGGGGGCCAAGCAAAAGTAGGAGTGAGTTCAAGCCTTCTTTATCGCCTACCCACCTATTGCTCATCTACTTCTCCTCTGTCAACTGCCAAGCAAGTACTAGATGCACCAAGTAACGGGCAAGCAACGGGCCAAACAACTACTAGGTACTAGTGGAAAGCCTTGTTGTTTTGAGTGCAATTCTTTCTTTCATAGTTCTATTCTTGTTAGCAGTGGTTGTTACTTATGAGTTAGCGTAGAATACCTATACAAATACTTCGATTAATGAGTTAACGTTCAAATAACGAGACTAATACTTCGACTAACTACTTGAGCTCTGCATCTCTTGTTTCAGTCTTATCAGTAAGGGTTTAAGTCCGAGACTCCTTTATCTCACATCCGTATTTGCAAACCCAGATGCTTACTTTGAAAACGGAACTGTCCCTTTTGCATTCTTTACTATTTCTGGGATTCTTATCAGCCTTCTTAGAAGGCAGTGTTACAGCCACAGCTCTTAGGAGCAAAGCAAAGGTTTAAAGAGCGGGTTTCAGGTCGAGTTCGGAAGTCACGCAAAAGGCCAAGCCACTTAGAATCCATCGAGTGTTACCCGCCTATAGACCATACTCTACTCCACTATTCCCCCTTGCTTGTCGAGCCAACAGTAGCATAGTAATAAGTGTTTTTCGTTACTTTATTCTTTTAGTGGTGTGCACTACATTCAATTAAATAATCAACGTATTTAGCAGTTAGAAAGGAAAGTCACGCGTTTGGGAAGCAAGATATCAAGCAGAAGCGAGAGAATCTCATATTAGCTTTGAAGCTCCAACTCACACAGGTGATTGTGTTGAGCCCGCCTCTCAATCTTGGTTTACAGCCCTAAGTAGTGGTCCAAGTCGAGTATCTTCAGTTGTTGGTTCTTCAATACGAGTGAGGGCAATCAGATCTTATGAACCAGCAAGGGAACGTTCGGGTGTTTGACTTTAAGAAGAATCGACTCTCCCTCTTTTCGAATGAATAAATGGATTCCTCTATAATAGAAAATGAGTGGAACATAGGTCTGTAGATGATAAATAAGGGTATAAAGCAGTTCGAAGAGCAGGATCATTCTGGGTCCCCACCTTATCTATTAGTATTATAGAATGAAGTAGCCAACAACCTACTAATATAAACCATAAAGCAAAAGAAATACTATAGCGGTAGAGTGGTGATTTGAATGTTTGACTCTGTAAGCGACGAGGAAACCAGTGAAACAGAATTCTCTATTTCCTTAACTTTAACTGTAAACTTCTTTTCCGTCAACAACTCTCCCTGATGCACTTTACTTCGATTAACAACAAGTTGAAAAACAATACTATCGGAGCGCATTAACCACAAGTTGAAAAAACGATACTTTCTTTGCCGAGTAAATAAGATATTATTTGTCCACAACCCCTTTCCTTTACAAATAATCATAATCAAATGACACTGAAACTGGAACAGAACTCTTTGCCTTAGCTTCAGCAGTTTATCTTCATTCAACAACTCTCCCGGACCCTTACTTGCTATACGAGGAAACTCTAACTTACCCATCTTTCTCTGAAAATCCCGATCCATATTATATTCCCGACCTTTCAAAGAATTCATTAAATCCTGAGAGCTCCCGTTAGTGAGCGGTGTGACTGAAGCAAGGGTAGCAAGTAGTCCGTCCTGAGGCTATCCAATTTCTGCTTTTTTTTTTCTTGCGTATAGGCAGAAGAGTGAATTTACCCTTACCTTGAAACTGCTTTCTTTCCTTACTATGACCCCGATACAGCTTCAGATCTCAAACATTCATTTCATCTTTATTCCTCCGAGTCAACAAAGAGTTTCAGTAGTAAATCCATTCAAATCCAAGAATGAAAAGAAAGCGTATACTGCACCAGAATGAAAATGAAGTAAAGTGTCGAACATAACATAACGGATCTCATCGACAACACCCGGATCATATACTGATGAACTTAGCTTAGCGCGTAAAGGCCAGTACTCTCTTCTGCCCCAATGAAGGAACTTGATTCTTACTTGAACCCGAAAGCGGCTGCTCCTTTACTCGTTTCTGGAACTCGACTGGAATCTTGAACTGCCCTCTTCAACTTGAGAATCATCTTCCATCCACTCGAACAGGAACGGATTTCTCAAGCTTATTCATCAATTCCTTCTTGATAATAAGATGAAGATTCGACTCCTGCTTATGTTTATGATCCTGCGGAAGATCCTCCTGCTATATTACATATTCGGCTTCTTCTTGATACAATGACAGCACTAGCACTGTTTGCTTCTTAATCCGATGAAAACTCACTCACATAGCAGAATGACTTAGTAGACTTGGGCCAATCACCAAACCACCTAACTTGATTATTGCCCACACCCAAGTCAAGCACCTTTCCTAGACAACATTCGAACTAGGCGAACTTAACTCTACTCGGGTTCTAGAAATTACCTATCTTATTGAAGACTAGATGGTTGATCAAGAGCACTAGGGGACCTTTCTGAGTATTTGGTAAAAGCCAGTAAAACTCGGCAAACACATAGCAAGCAATAAATACATTAGAACTGGTTATTCCTAGAGTTCCCATTATTACAATAGATGTTTTCGCCACCCACTTACTTAGTAGAAAAGGTATCCATAAGAAGAGAATTGCCCTTCGCGACGCCTGCCAAAGCAATCACTGGAAACTATGACATAGCCTCCTCTGGTAACTGCTTCCTTTTCTCCATGTAACTATACCCGATAATAGTAGTACCTGGTCTCGCCTATGGTCCCGTCCTAGTGGATAAAGGGTAGATCGCTCTGTCCTAGCTTGCGTCTCTGTCTTGTACTCTCTCGTTTTGCTCTTTTCCGGTGACAAAAGCGCTTTAGTTAGAGTGAGGCTAGGTTTGGATTGGAGATGATATGATATTTAAGCCATAGTAATAATAGCCGAAAGACATGTGTTTAGATCGTTTCTATCACTCAGCCCGTTGAATTGGTGCTTAAGAATCCCTGCGCCTCCCACCTTCGCTCCTGTCAGCTAAAGGATACAGGTTTGGGGAGATAGGTTCGAATTCCCTATAAAGCCTAAGCCTATACTTGATCGATCCCCATTTATCGCACTGGTTTAAGAAAGCCCAATATCCAAATTGATGAGAGAAAAGGCTAACGTGCCACCTTTACCAGAAAAACCACCTCTCACGGCGCTGCTTCCAGATGAGACCAGACCTACCTCTTTTATGGCGTTCGGATAAGGCCTTTTAGAGAGATATACTGCCCATATAAAGACTATTCGTACTGCTCTGACAACCGGGAAGAGATGGATTCAAAGCTACCTTATATATATCAAAGCATTGAGGCTGCGGACTATAATGAGGAATGATATTGAGTTAGGTCCTATCTCTCTCTAGGGTATACTAAAGAATCTTTTACGAGGAAATAGGTGGGGCACCATACTCATGAATCTTTACGAAGAAATAGATAGGGCATATTTTATAATAGGAATCATTACCCTTTGGAGACCATTTGCTTGTTTTTTCCGCCCGGGAGTACATTCACGTTAGCGAGGAAAAGCCATCATCGATCAAGGCCAGCAGATGTGGTAACTCTCAATTGTATTCCAGACCTATCGCGTGGGGGAGTCAGCCATTTATTTAGGTAATCTTCTGTCGCTTTTACCTTGTCAGCCGGATACTCGTCTCAGAAATCAATCACAATAATGAATCCTTCGAGTGAAGAGAACGAAGGGCTAAATACTGCGCTGTACTTCTGCATACCTGAGTTCTTTTTCGACACCAACTTTCAACGACGATGTTGAAGCCGACCGCTTACAGCCTTTTATATGAATTTCTTATTAGGAAAACGATCTACTTCTCAATGTGTTGGGAAGGCTAGAGAATGCCAACTAACTAAGCAAACCCCGGCCAGGTACTAAAAGTGGAGTTATGGTACAAAGTCAATATCTATAAATTCACTGGTAGGCATCGACCGATAGCTTAGTCTCTTTCCACCCTGTTTGATTGCCGTCAAAGTCCAAGCGGATGAAAGGAGGCTGTCGTTCGTTATAGGACTTCCGTACAATTAACTATCGAGAGAGTGCAAAGAAAAGTCTAAGGTTCCATTATATAATAAGGGGAAGGACGGCGTACTATGCTAAAAGATCGATTGATTGAGTAATGGGGTATCGGCTTAGAACCATAGCTTTCTTATTCACCCTATAGCTCAGCCATCCTTTTTTTCAGTAGGGCCTGAGGAAAGCAAAGTCAAGCAGGAAATTCTCTTAGTTGCTAAACCGTCTTTTAGAAAGAATTCATCTTTCCCGCACTAGAAGGTCGGAGTAGAAAGTCCATCGTGCCTTGTTCTGAATCTTATAGGGAATAGGATAGAAGATGGGTTTGCTGAATGGAAAAGAATGTCATTCCAGAATCCAATCAAATCGTCGAAAGTTGCTTGCTTACTGATTAGAATTCTAGCAAGGTTTCCTCGTCTCCTTTGCTCTAAGTAATATAATACATTCGATTCCTATTTCATTCAACAAGCAAGCCTATCCTTTTGCTCAGCTCTATCGCTCTAGGATTCTTTCGCTGCAGAAGGAAGGGAAAAGTTCAATTTGCTTAGTATGAAGTAAGCTTGACTATGGATTATGAAAGCCTACGCTTGCTCCCACTCTAAAAGACCGGCATGAAAGGCTTGAAGCACCCCAACACAGGACGAATCGAGTTCTTTGGAGTTTATTCGTGCAAAGAAGCAGCCCTTTATTTCGCATCAAGTGGAAGGGAAGAAGCTGATTCACTAGTCACTGTCCCCGCATCCGAACTAGAGTAGTAGAAAGGAGAAGTCGAAAGAAAGGCGAAAGTAAGCAGATAAGCAGTTTCTCAAGCAAGAGTATAAAGCGCAAAGTATAGTTTGAGTTTCATCGACAATAGAATCAGCAGTGTGAGGAAATTATCACTTCTTGGATTTTTAGGCAAAAGAAAAAGAGTGTCTTTCGAGCTCCGCGCCCCAAGATAGTAAGCAATGTTAGAACAACGAGTCAGGAGTTAAGGAGTTCAGCAAGGAGTTCGCTGTTAAGATAGTTTAGTATATAATTCTATTAGGGGGTAAATACTTATTATAGGCTGAGTAATACGAGATAGATATAGGGTAATCCGTATTATAGGGTGGGTAGAGATTTCTTTCCGCGGGTCATTTTCATAACTTATATGCGATGCAAGAGGTGAGGCGCTGGATTCAGCTAATGTTGGGGCGAGTCCAGTTGAGTTTTCAAGTGTAGTTCAAGATTCCAGTATTGTTTCCAGATTCAATACGAGTTTCAAGTTCTAGGTTAAGGTGCAGTTCCCGGAAAGTAGCACGAGAGACAAAAGGGAAGCCAAGTTCAAGTCGGATTTCATAGAATAGGTCAGGCTTTCAGCACCTTACAAGACTCTATGCCATGTGCTCGAAATACATAATGGAAATTGAAAACATAGAATATTCCGTAGGTACACTAGAAAGAAATGAATTGCATGTTTGCCTTTAAGCCGAGAAGAATAGTCCGTTAGAGCAGCTTTGTCTCCGAGATCTTAAGATGTAGTTAGATAAGGTACGAGCGCATAAGCCGTATCTGACATTGACATTGAGTCCAGAATGAGATTGCACTGATGCATTTGTGGTCTGGACCTGGACTTGTACTGTCTTCATCATTAATGGAATCTTTTACTTGGGCTTAAGGAACTGCACCTGCACTGCTAACTAACGCCTCTAATCTTGCTGATGCTTTTAATCCATCATCTGATCTTGCTAACTCAAAAGAGACTCTTTCACACCCGAAACAAGACTGGAAGGGGCTTGCAGATGACCTTAAACGCACTCTTATCTTACTTCTTAATAGGATTTATTAAGTAATAGGATTTCTGAAAGTCGAAAGGGCGAACAGGGTGAACAGAACTCAACCTGCTTGCGACGAGCGGGACAATGACTGAACCGACCACTTTAGTGCGCTTGATAAGGCTTCTTTAACGTCGTAACACCTATATTCAACTTGGATTATGGCGTAATATCTTCATTGAGGACCCGAAAAGCTGTTCAAATCATATTTTAGCCATGGAAAAAGTAACCTGAGAGTTAGAGTAATTCATTGATTATTTCCCGTTAACCCTGACTTTTATGAAATAAGCATTAGCGCAGCGCTCCCAAACTAATAGTATAGTTAGCACACAAGTATAACTAAGCAAGCGTCAGTGGTGTTGCAAAAGCTGTTACTTGTTCGTTCGAAGTAGAAACTTAGATTAGATTATAGTGCCTCTGGTCTCTGTCCTTTACAATAGGGTAGTCTCCGTCCTTTAAGTAGTATAAGGGAAGGGTTAGGCTGCCAATAGAATACTTTTGAAACTCTGCCTCCTTCCTTTAATCAGGTGTGTTGCCTCTTCCTCTAGGCTTTCATAATGTTGTGGTGTGTCCCATATGAGTAGGTGTTGTCTAGCCTATGCCTCCATTCTTATAGTGAAGTTAATAGTTAAGGGAACAATAGTCAAGGGAACAAACAAGCAACTCCGGGCCAAAGAACTAACTTCAATTTCCAACTTCCACTTTCCCCTCTTCTTTAGCAATAGGGGGCAGTCAATAATTCTATCTCTCTTTCTTGGGCTTCAGCAACAAATACGTAAATTTATCTATCTTGGACCGAGGTCAGGTCAAACAGGAATCTCTCTTGCGGGACAAGAACTTGATACCGGGCGCACTTAGATCTTTATCAAGCTTAAGATCAAGACGGAGAGTCCAAGAACTGATCTCTATGACCGCCCAGCTTCTTTATATGATGAAACTATAACAGAACCACCACTTGCAGCACTTGCAGCTAACGAAACAAGCTTACGTGAGTCTGGAAGCAGGAAGCCATTTGTTTACTCTATCAAAAGGGAAGAAGGGCAGCTATTTGTTGACTCTATTATATTATATGAGTGTCACGCTATATATGATTTTCTTTGCCTCAATTCTCTTATGCACTAAATTACAAAACAACCTTTCTTGCAATTGAGTCCGGGAATTGATTGAGCGATCAGAAATCCGTTCTCATGCCCAGCCAGAAAGATGGATTCTTTTATTAAAGCAAATAAGCAACGAGTGGGGTAGGTAACCTTAGTATATTGAGGTTAGAGTTGGCCTAGTATATCATGTGCGCATTCAATTCCATTCCATAAGTCCAAGGTAATAAAAACGAAGAGAATTTCAACCAACGGCTTTTGGAACAATACTGGAATCTGGAAAAGCACTTTCCGTTCCGAGCTCAACTGCACTTGTTGACAAGGTATTAACTCCTGACGCCATGAATACAGTTTAAGCGCCTTTCGCGCTAGCGGGTCAGTCAAATTGATCTGCACTAACAGAGTCATTTGAGCTCAACCCTAGTATTTACGCTTACGTTGAGTTCCTGTCTTCATCAGCATTAGGGGTTGGATGCGCTGACGGAGTATCTTTTACATTCCTTACTAAATATAGAACATCTGTGAAATTGCAATTGATTTCCGCTTTTACGCTAAGCTAAGATCTTTTACTGTTTTTTCCGGGGTAGAGATTCATAGATGCTAGTTGTATCCGAGTTTCCTTACCCATCTTCTAGAGTAGTAACGCTAGATTCCATTCAGTAAGGGCGTAAGCCAGGCCAGGGTAGAAAGAAGGGCTACAGGTAGTTTCAATTCCTGCTTGTTCAGGACAATCTGGTAGGTTGGTAACTACACTTGTGGAGTAGTCTGATTCTTTACTTATATATATATGGAGGTGCGTGCCCCTATTCTCTCTCTGAAAGTCCGGGTCAAGGGTCAAGTGCAGAGCCGAGCAAGACACATCCTGAAATACAGTGTGAACAGCTCTAGCAACGTTCTTTCTTTCCCTCTTCTTGCTTTGCTTCATTGTCTTGTATGAAGTCTCTTCTTGCATTGCTTCTTTTCTTTGTCGTCGTAGAAAGGTGCGCGCTAGTCTGTTCCCAATATAGGCTTGCTTTGTTAAGAGCATAAAATCCAGTAATGCTATGCGTTGTTAATCTCTAAGATATCACACCATATATATGTCAGTTATTTGAAACAACCAAACAAGCAAAACACTATTTATATAGTTGACGTGAGTTCGAGCAAGCAGACAACTTATTGTGTTCGTTAGGCGTTAGTACAAAAAGCGCTTATGCAAGTTATTACTTCATCATCGGGAGTTACGTGAGCAACTATCTACTTGGAACTAAAGTCAACAAGAACAGGAATTATATGCCGAGCTACTATCTCTTTGAGCACACCATCATAATCAAGCGAGAACTTGGAGTCTTTGCTGACTTCAGGCAGGCCCAAAACCACAAGACTAAGCGCTTACTGAGTTTAGAGTCAAAGTAGAAAGAGGTGATTGTGTTGCAGTAAGAAAAGAAGCTGGGACAGTTGAGTCTACAAGATTGGAAGATGGAGCAAATGACATTTAACCAGCAGGGGAAGTTGTGCGCAAGTCAGTTGCAAGCCGAAAATATGAAGTTAGAGTGTTGTCTAGGAAGGGTGCTTGGTTTGCTTGGGGGCAAAGTGTGGTTTGGTGCTTCTCCTTCTCAAGTCGATGTCAACTTTACTTCTTTTGCTTATTCAGATCTTGTGCTTCTCTTGGGGCTCTAACGGAGCTAACCCTTGTTTTAAGATACACTCTATTTCAGTGCGCGCATGATATGATTAAGTTGGGTCGGGTCCGGCAATCTAATCTCTGTTACACTTCTCTTATTGAGGCACCGATACCGCTATCCCTATTTCAAAGATAAGAATGCAGTGAGGCCTTTTCGTTGATTCCATCTATGATGAGACTGTGCATTGCTTCCTTTCTTCCAAACCAGACTAGGGCACTTTTGCTTGTTTCAAATCATCTAGATCGCAAAAAACGTATCATCATCTACCGCCTAGCATATAACTGAGTAAAAGCCCTCTCCAGGACATCCTATAGCGTAGAAATCTGACTCCTCCCGCACATCTTCTAGCTTCAGTGGTTAGCGCAACTAAAGCACCTGCTCCATCCCTGACTTGATGAACGATAGGGCGAGAAGCAGGACCAAGAATGGAACTTGCACCAAGGAAACAGGACTTGCTCGGATATTTCTTCTCAAAGCGGTCCTGTCCTATTGTCTTGATTAGAAAAGTGGGCATAAATCCTTTACTGAGTGCCAGCTTGTGCCGCCTCTTCTCAAAGGGGGGATTTCGTCTATAAAGAAAGTTTCTTAGCATGCAAGCAACCTTGCCGAAGTTAGGTTATGAAAGAATGGGATCTATCTAGTAGCAAACCAGCAGCAAAGCGCTTCCTCGAAGCTTAGACGAGTAAGAAAAACTGTGACACCGAAGTGGACTGATGTAGAGGACTTTAGGAACCTAAGTATCTAACTTGATAAAGCAAGAGTTGGAGGTCTTGGGATGTTATTACTACTGCGCCACTTATCATAATAGATCAGAAGGCTTTGAACAAGGTATCCAGTAGAAAAGAAGGCTTTGAACGAGGTATCCCGGATCGGGTCATAGACTAATAGAGTTAAAGAACCGAACCAGTTAATGTATCCCTGTTCGCATGGTTTATACGGTAAACCCTCTGACGGTGTAAGTAGCGACTCTCTTGTCTTTTCAGCTAACCCGTCAACTTATTACTATCAGGTATAGCTCTCATGAATACGCAGTTGAACAACCAATACAGTTATTGTTATCAAGTCCGTAGTGATCAAACAGCCAGAGACAGGGTTATGACAGAAACTTGGTAAGTCTTGAAGTTTTATTGAAAAGCTATATTATCAAGCGATGGAGGTGAGTCACTAGTATGGCGACGTTTGTAAGACTCTCTATTATCCTTGCTATTTGGTGAATCTTAATGGGGCCCGGCCCGCCCCCGGATACAATTGAGCTAGTAGAAGCGCTCGATACAGAAGCATCTTCCTCTACAATAGCTTGGGAAACCTGATTGAAATGCTTTGGATAACCAAGAGGCGGTAGAAGCACCCCGTGATAGCGGAACCAATACCACTTTTCCTGTGAGTGCTGCGCCCTTTCGTACTGACCGAGATACGGAAGAATGGCTAGGAATTCCATGCATTTTCCTTTCATATGAGAAAAGAACGAAGGGGCTGGCTTCTAGGATCGTGTCACCTATGCATTTATGCTGCTAACCACTACTGAGTAAACGGCTGTACCAGTGAAATCTCATATGACAGAAAACGCCTATAAAGCACTGCGCTTTCCCTTGCCCAGATGTTAGCCTTTCTAAGTCAAGTAATGGTTACCCTTAGCCTCGTAACATTTGACGACTACTTACAAGCGACGAGGGGACTACTTTGCCTCCACGGAAGAAGAGACGCTCTCTAGCCTTAGGAACCTGTTTAGAATATAACTCTGGTAGGGAACGTGTGACATTGGAGGTGAACGATCACCACTGGTCCTAAGCTATGATTCTTCGTGGATTACTACTCTTTACTCGAAAGAATCAAATATACATCCTCTAACATTATGTAACCCAACATCACTCCTAACTTATCAAGCAACAACTGTAGGGCCTGGCCTGTGCTCAGTACGGGTCTTCATTGTTAATACTTAAGTCGCTTAATATAGAATTCCGTAACAACCAACACTAAGTCACTTAATATAGAAAGAGTATAACCCTAAAAACGGACTGCTGACTAAAAAGAAAGAGTCACCCTAAAAACGGACTGCTGACTTACTTAACTCACAATTAAGGGCTTCAGTTACTCTTCTGCTGGGCCTAAGGAAAGAATGTAGTAGATAACTGTAAGCAAGTAACCTGAGAAGTGCACATGTTCTATAAGCAAGTAACCTGACAGCATTGCTTCGTTTAATAACTCTTATCGGCGTACTCCAACTCAGTTGTGCTAACGTGAGTTTCGGAGTTAGTTTCTCACCAGTGATAAAAGAATGTAAGTGAGTCATAGGTTATCAAGTGATAAAAGAATGTAAGTGAGTCAGTAATAGTATTTTTAAGCAGGGGAGTGAAATGGAATTAAAGCCTAATTAAATAAGCAGTGTTTTTCATAATAAATCAATATGTTACAAGCTAGAAATCCAATATTCAATAAGCCCGAAAGTCAGCTAATGCACAATATAGAAAGGGGTAACTGAACTCTACTACTTGTTTGCTAGTTCCCTTGCCAATACTGAAAATAATCTCTATTGCACAATTTCTCATAGGGTAACTTCACTCTCAACTCAACACAACGCTTTAGCACACAACGTCTGTCTTGCTTGCTTTCCTTACAATACTCACTGCTTACTTGAATTACGAATGGAGGCCCCCTCTCTCTATACTCTAACATTCTAACAGAGGCATAGAGACACCGTAATAACTTTATTATACCAGGGGCATAGACACCGTAATAACCTTATTCCTTCTTTCTAGGGTTCACTATTTTGTTTGTTTATGCTTGTTTTAGTTCCCGAATGATTATGGAATACTCTTAGGTTGGGTGCAGACATTCGGTATGATCTTAGGTCATTAGTAGTTCTCTTCACTGTACTTAAGAAATGACAAGGCAGGGCAAGGGTCTAAGGGTTCCTCAGTTCGTATCTGAAATATGCCGATAGTTTCCTAGCCTAGGTAGTCTCATTAAGGTTCCTTTGTTCACTTCTATGTAGATGGGATCATTGCATTATCGGTTAAGGCAAGGCAAGGAGCTACAGCTACCTACAGGGGAAGTAATTAAGAAAGGTCAATATCAGCAAATGACGAAAGCCCGGTACGAGATAAGTAAAGCCCCTTCCTTACGTATCTTGGAATCATGGTTCCGATATGTGATGTTAGGCATACAGGTTCCAGTGAATAAGAAATAGTATAGATGTTGGTGCCTTGCTTATAAAGAGAGTAAGGCGTCTGGTCCCGAATATATCTTATATGTGGATCATATTCAGTGCTTTAAAGAAATCAATAAAGTACAAACATATATTACCGGGTGCCTATTGCGGGAAGAGGGAAATCATCTAGTGGATTGAGGACTGGAGTCAATGAATGCCCCTATCTTATGTTCTATGCTAGCCATATGAATTGGACGACACCAACCCAGCATCAAAACGTTAGGGCGTGGTTAGCTGGTCGCACTCTAGTAAATATTACGTCGGCAAGCTGTAAGTAAAGACGGTTTTAGATGATGTTGGTGCAGTAGCAGTCTAGAAATGTTTTAGGTCCGAGATAGGTAGTCTGTACATCCATTGATTCTCTTATTGGTTAGATGAATGCTCCTCTCTTATTTGAATCGGATAGATGAATGCTCCTCTCTGATTTTAGTTGTAGCTCATATTCTTTTTAAGCGCTAAGGAAAGATTGAAGTATCCAATTAATGTACACCTATTGGGCAGTCTTGTTTGAAAGATAGCTATATTCTTTATGTTATGATTAGTCCTTACCTTTCTTTCCTAGCTCCTACCCTTTCCTTTCTTGAAAGCTGTAAGTCTGTCCCTTTCTTACCTAGCTCCTACCCTTTCCCTTCAAGCTGTTAGTCCATCCCAAGATGCTTTCAAAGGAGCTTGCTAACAACTATCCATCCCAAGATGCTTTCAAAGGAGCTTGCTAACAACTATTATGGTTCCTACTCCTGTTAGTCTTGTGGGTGGGTGCGTGCTTCTATTTCTGGAATTCAGGCTTTCAGCTCCTTTCCTTTCTCTTATTCAATGCAAGCTATATTCATTCATTGGCCGAGCAATAAACAGGCCGGCCGTGTCTGAGCCCGAGCTTTAGTATAAGTAGCTGGCAGTTTCTAAGTCGCTGGCAGTTTCTCTTTGCAGCGCGTGTTCTTCTTTTCCGCGATAGGGCTTCTTCTCCTTAGAGTCAGGTACCAATGTTCTATTCAATGCACAAAAACTAGATGGATTGGCCAATCTTTCACCGCCGAAAGCGTCGCGTACAGAGAGAGCACGGGATTTTAAGCGAGAGGAAAGGCAAGGGAAGAAGCTCGTATCACGAGAATCAAGGCAAAGAGTTTTGGTTTAAAAGCAAGTGGATAAATACTTGATCTAAGGTTTGGTTGGCATTGAGTTCATTTAACTAATAAGTAAGGCCGATAAGCAGTAAAGTAAGGCTCATAGGCATCAATGCAAGGTGAAAGGTGTGTAGAGGTCGTCCTATTTCTTTGTTCGACTCTTGTTATCCGTGGTGGAATTCCTCGCTGATAGATTGATTTCTTATAGTTAGCAGTCGCCGGCTTAAAGGCAGTAGTTATAGACTAACAGGCAGTAGAGCAAGGGTTGGTTCCAGTTTGGTAGTTAGGGAGAGCGGGACTCAAAGCAAAGATGGGTAGGGTGAGATAGCTACGTGGGAGAATACAACCTCGGATAGGTAGGCTTCGCTCCATCTAACACCCCGGATCAGTGGTTCAAGAGTTAGAGACAGGGTAGTTCGAATCAAAGAAAAGGCTAACAGCAACGAGAGGGCCAGGCTAGGATCAAGGAATGTAAGGTCAGAGCCAGTATAGTAAGTAGCTTGTCGAGTTCTATTCCGTGTATTGGCACTTCCGGCTTGCATGTCCCGGTTCACAAGTGTTTTTAATAGCATTCCTGGAATCGGTACTTTGCTTCTTTATTGCAGGGTTTCTTCTTTGACTTATTAGTGGAATTGCCAGTTAGCAGACCAAGTCTTATCTTATAGTAGCTCCATTCTTGTATTCCCCGGTTCCATTCTCATAGTAGTTGTAAGTTGACTTAGAAAGGGAAGCCTAACCCCATAGTGAAATTATTTATTGAAATAGTTGAGAGCGCTGGCAACCCCGCGCAGACTACTTATTCTTATCCTCATCGCCTCATTCTTATCCTCTTCTTCCACTCCCCTAAGTACTATAGTTATAGCCTCTGATACTTGCTTCTTTCATTCTTGGGGTTAGTCCTTTCTATTCTGACTTGAGAGTTGTTGCCTTACTACTGATTTCAATTCTTCAATCAATGTCCTTAATTCTCTTATAGTCGGAGTTGTTTCAAGAAAATACATGCTACTATAATCTAATAGAATCATATTAATCTAATATAATGGAATAAGGAAAGCAAGAATGCACGAAACAAATAAAGTACTTAGAGTTAGGATCGTAGGGCTGAGATACAAGATACCTAGAATTGTATAAGGGAGTGGGAGACTTAAATAAAAGAAATGAAGCCCACAACTCATAAACAAGATAACATGCTAGATCAGGAATTGGAGAATGAAAGTCCGCATTCCGTTTAGTATTTAAAGAACCCAAAAACACGAGAAAGAAGAAAAGTCCGGGTTGGTTTCCATAGGTTTCTTCTTGTTAGGGATAGTTTATTTCCTAGGTTTATCGTATCAATATTAGAAGCGTTAGTAGCATTCTACTAGAGTAGCGTTGATCTCTGCCCGAAGGGTGTAGTGTAATATCACAACTATATCCTTCATTGCTACACACACCCCTTTTATTGATTTGATTGAAACCCCACCCCTATTGATTGAAACCCGAGTCCATTAAGTTTGAAGCTGAACCCTATAGGAGCGGGAACTAGGCCTAGGCTAGGCATGGAAAGAACAAGTAGGGTGTTGAGTTAAGCTTAGCCAAAGTTGTAAATGTAGTCCAAATCCTGTAAATGTAGTCCATATTCTGTAAATATAGAATTCAAACAAGGGTAGTAAGGCGCCAGCTCTATCACGAGAAACAAGCAAGGCAGGGGAAGGGGATACTCAAAAGAAGGAGAGGCAAGGCGCCAAGTAACTACTAGACAAGACGGCCCTTCCCGAGTAGATAATCTAGTCTCGGCATCAATCCTCTGCAGAGATATCTTCTCCAGTGGATAGCTTTTTCATCAATGGCATTTTCCTTGAACGGGGCACAATACCTTCCAGCTACTCACCCTCTATCTTTCGTATCGTAGGAATCCATGTGGTGTGCGCTTTCTCTTTATGCTTTGACCTTTCCTTTAGTTGTTTCTGAATAAGTAATCTTGGATGCTCTAGAGCTAACAGCAATCCTTCCAGCCCTCATAGTTTCTTAAAGTGAGAGGGATTTGGACACCTATAGCCTTTCTAATGGAATGTAGGAAATCGTCTATATACTGTATTCTTCGTTCTTCGTTGAATTGAAACTATCTAGTCACTCGCTCCCTTTTATGGTAGATTAAGGGTAGCTTCTTTGGTATAGATGGATGATCCAAATTGACACCGGGATCCTATGATTCCATGGAAAATAGAATAATAGACTTCAACTCGAAGCAGTAACATCTTCTTCACCAAGTGCAGAGGAGGATGACGAGCAAAAGAAGTGCCAATCTCCATTCAAGTATAAGGAACTAGTGAGCTATTCTTGTTAAAACATCTGGCATAGCACTTTTGGTCTCTTTAGCGGGTAAAGTCTAGAGGCTGCCTTCCTCTCCCATAGGGTCGAGCCACTCTATTAAGCCTAACCCTCGTCTCGGGTAGATATCAAATTCTACTAACCCGGAAGTTGGATTATCTGAGCTAGCCAATATGAAGGATAAAGTGGTTTGTTGACTATGGGGGATTTTGCGATAATGAAAGTGGTCTCGCTCTCTCTACCGTCGATACCCTTTTGAATGGCCTGCCTTCGATTACTTATTTGAACAGAATTCGATTATAGCAAGTTGAGTTCTGTACTTAAGCTAGTCTTTGGCCATTGCTTTTGATAGTTATCGGATTCGAATATCAAGAGAAAGCCGAAGGAAGGTATCGAGGCAGTGCTAGCCAAGCGACTCCTTCTTCTCTATATAGAGCCTTATAGCCTTTTACCGACCTACTCCTTATTGTTACCATTCATTTAGAGCCTTATAGCCAGACTTACCGTTCGACCTACTTCTTATTGTTACCATTTAGATTCGCCCGCCAATACGAATGCTGTTCATTAGTTTTCGAAGCACCTTCTCCTTCAAGAAATCACAGAGGCAAAACCAACCCATTTTTGCACATTGTGTGACCGACTCTTATAATATAAGTGCTTATTCCCATTTCTCTCTATCCATTCATTCGGAAGAACATGAAAGAAGTACATATAGTAGATTGTAGTGAATGCCATATCATCATATATTAATTTCTTATGGGATGATAGTCTATGATTCTATTGTGTAATATAGTATTCTCAAAGTACAGAGATCTTTTTTGACTCTAAAGATCGATTTGGACTCTTTCTTCTTCCTCTTGACTCAACTATTCTACTTCTATTCAGTAATATTCCATTAATATAAGTTAGAGTATTTAGTCTGGAGTGGAGTCGGAATCACGTACGCTTTCTATCTTCAATGCTTTCTTGGTTGGACCAAGACAAAGGGGATCTGCTGGGGCAATAAAAAGGTCTTTCTTTCTTCGTTAAATACGGGGAATCTGTACAAATAGATGGATGGATAGATAGATAGATATAATAGCCCACTTTAGCATCCTTCTTTCCTAGGGCAGTGACTCTGGGAGCATACTATACAGGTCAAAGACAACCTTACGAGTCTGCCTTCTACCTATGGGTTGCTGAATCCAAAATCTAATCGATGGCCTTAAGCCGCTTCAATGTTATGATATCTATTGACTCACTTGAATGTGGGGATAAATCAAGCCTTAACGCTTTGATGCTCAGGTCCCCTACGAGCTCATTTCCTTTGAGTGGAGCTCATTTCCTTTTTTCAAACCTATAACTCATAGTGCGAACTATAGAATATAGGTAACCCAGTATGAATGTCTTCTGGTTAACATAATACATAAGATCTTAAAGCAACCATATTTCGAAACTCTGAGAAAAGCTATTCCCCCATTTCTTTCTGCACCGCTTCCGCTTGATGGCAATTAGGCCTCTTCCAGCTCTTTTTACTTCTTTGATTCTCGTTTTTTCATCTTCTCTTTATACATACGCTAGGCAGAGGTGCTCGTGCATATAATTTGATCGATGGAAAGGTAGGTCAAATCTCGTCTGCAATCAAAGTATCTATTTCTTCCCGGAGTTGCATGTCCACCGCTTATCTCTACAAGCAGGCTCTGGACGCTTTGAGGTCAAGGGCGCAAGGTCTACTGTCCGAGAATCCCTTTTCTTAGGAAAGACAAAAGTGCTTTTTCAGCGGAAAGAGAATAGTTGTTCTTCGTCCACTCCTCACGGTTTATCACTCACTTTGAAAAGTTAAGATGATATGGCCGTATTTCTAGATTAGTCGAATTCTTCAGAGCAGAGAAGTAACGTCTTGCTTTCACTCTTACTTCGCAGCGATAAGGGGAAAGGAATTGTTATAATAAGTATAACATACTAACGGCTAATGTTGCGCGGCCGGCAACGAAGAAAGCACTTGCGCTAACTGAGCTCAAAACAAAGCTAACGCAACGAACACTCCCCCTTCCCTCCTTAAAGCCAATAAGCGTAAGCGCGCACAACGGGTAGATCGCAAGAAAAGCAACCTGTGTTTAGTTAAGTAAGATACTATCTCTGTGTTTAGTGAAAATACTATATATTATTGGAGAGTGCTATTCCTTTATGCAAGTGATATTCAATGATTTCGCCCTTGCACTAACGCGAGTGTTTAGTTTTACGAAATAAGTTGTATTAGGTGGAAACAGGATTAGGTGGATAAGAGACAGCAAGGAAGCAGTAAGTTGGTAGAGCAAGGAAGCAGTAAGTTGGTAGAGCAGAGACAGCAGTAAGCAGTGCGGTATCAAGTCAAGTCTCAAGCGCAGAGATAGATGATTTTGATATTCCGTATTGGGCAAGGGCACAGATCGAGTGTAGTATTGAGTGGAAGCGGGTAATTCTCCATAAAGATTCATTTCATAACTTCCTGTCCTGTTTGATTACAGGTACTTGCTTTGATGCCCTAGCCCTAATATTTCTTCAAATGAGGATTATTAAATGAAAGTCTAGTTTGGGTGTATCTTGTTCGGTCAACAACTCCCGTCCCTGCAGCCGAGTAACCTGGAACTAGCAATTCTTATGCTTGAGATCCTTATCCTTATTTTGCTTTATATCCTGCTCCTGCAGAAACACCAGAAATTGACCCAACACGAAGCTCTTTTGTGGTAGGCTTGACCTTTGCTAAACCTATAATAGTATATAGATAGGGTAGAGGAATATTACCTGTTTCTATGCCCAACATCCTTATCGTTTGCTCCTTACCCAGTCGTTTGCTCCTAACCCTGTTGACTCGCTTGCTGCTTCTTATCGCTTATTCTGATTAGTATAAGTATAGGATTAGTGGGAATATCCGAGTATTAGACCGCTTCGCTTCTTATAGAAGTCTTAGTTCTCTGTCGCTTCTTCTACTTTTCTAGTAGTTACTTGGTCAATTTCATCTTTTTACCTTTTTTTGGCTTACTCTTTTCTTACCCGCGCATTAAGCTTCTATCTACTTTTACACAGCATCCCTTAATGAAATGGAGCTTCAAACACCTGTACTATTTGATTTCCCAGAACTCTACTTTCCTTCTTGAGCGGGGAGCTTCCGTAGACTTGCTACTTAAACAAGAAAGTCAGATTTTAGATAAGTAACACATGATATAGAGGCTTTAGATGTGATAGGAAAAAGGAATGAATCTATTAACAACATTGGTTTATAGAAAGGCGGAGCAGGGAAAGAGACACTTATTTGGATCTTGCTCCATATTCTGCCTCCTTCTTCTTCAGTTGGTGCTGTTGCTTCTTCGGTAACAAAACATATGACTCCTGATGCTGACTCAACAAGTCTAGGGTATAAAGTCAAGTGCTTACTCTAGTTAAGGGTTAGCGAGTTCTTTTTGACACTGCTTTGCTTCTTTGCTTCACTCAGATGGTAACCCCGGTCTTATAGTCTGTTAGCACCCGAACACAGTTAAGCTCCAACAGATGGGGTACTACTGGCCTACAATACAATGGTAAAGAATTGGTTAGACTATGTTAAACGCTGCAACATTTGTCAAATCAAAGCAAAGGAGACTATATGCCGAACACCTTGCGTCCTACCGTAGCATCCTGGCCTATCTTTCTGATGCGCTAGTACTAAACTGACCTGCCGAGCGTACGAAAAGGAGTCTATTTTCCCTATCTAAATCAACATAGCCTTCAAGTTGTTTGCCTACCCGCCGTTGGTGATAGGAAATCCCAAGTCTGAAGGGGCGAACCTTTGAAAACAGCTAAAGTCAAAAGAGCAAGTCCTGTTTTGTAGAGTATAGTAAACCTTCCTCGCACCCCAACATATGAGTAATCAGTACAAAGAGCTACTACAGGACAAGAAGTGGAGTTACCTGGGCAACAGGGAAATACTGAAGATATAATAAGAGACATACATACTTCATTTAGTAGAGAAATAGCCTGGGCCAGAGCTAAACAAATCCATCTTTTTTATCGGTCTATTAGCGAAAATTCCCTTGCCTCTCTCTTCTCTGGCGGATTCTAATAAGGGGTGCAATTCTGCCTTTCGGTCTGTTACTACTTAGTTCCATTCTTAGACCTCATAAGTAGTCTGCTCCTCTTCATTATATGTAATGGTTTATGTCCTTTGACCTATATCCTATACTAGAACTCTGGCTCAGTCAACTAAGAAAGTTAGGGCTCATCCACCGGAGTAAACTAATTACATTCGAAATCATTCCAACGAGTAGAATTCTGAGCCTTATACTGACTAGTGGAATTCCTCCTTTTTGGTTTCTTTCTGTGAAGCGAGGTATCTTCACTGGGTAGGGTTACGAGAGGGAGGTCTATTCTAATTTATGAGTTGAGAACACTAGGTAGACGCAAAATAGCACTACAGGGCTTGGCTCATTTCTATGTTTTTGTAGTCGTGACTTGCCCAGTAGCTTGGCCCTTCCCTATACACCCCTTTCGCCCCTTACTTTTATTAAAAAGCTGTCGGCTTGCCCATACTTATATGAGGGTTAACTCCTTCTCTTTATAGGCGAGTTCAATCTTTTCTCTTTATCATATAATATAGAATTCCAGTGGGGCCAAGTGCTTCCTCGCCTCGAACTTTCACTAGTGATTCTCTTTCTTATCGATTAGTGACAATTAGGCTCCTCTCCCTATTGTTCAAAAAACATAGCAAATGGAGAATGGAATGGCTCCTCTCACTCTGAACTCCTAACTCTGGTATTGGTATTAGAACTAATGAAACTAGAAAGCGGGTAAGTCATAATTGAACTCCAAGCAAAGAGCCAAGCAACATTAACAGCCCTTTTGACTTCAACAAGAACTGCCTCTCATCTACATCTAGAATACCTGGCTGGCACTCGACCTCTACATTCTTTCCCGCTTCAAAGCAAGGCAAGTACTTTCTTCTTCCTCGGACAGGTTCTTCTCTAGGCGCCATTCCGAACTCTACCTTTTACTACTTGCTTCATTTGATCATTGCTTAACACAAGTACTACTTTCCTAGACATCAAACTACTACTGCCCTGGCGCAACTCTAACATCAATTGTGGAACTGGATGTTCTATCAAATGGGAATGCACCACTCTGTTCCCGTTAGCGAACTACTTCCCGGGGTTCAAAACCAAACCAAGACTTGATACTGAACCAACACCCGCACCCGACCCAAAATCGACTGTATTCTTTCCCGCATTATAGTGAAGGCCATACTGGGCGAGATCGTATTTCTGAGGAAGTACTTTCCTCTTCAACTTACAATAAGGGCCTCAACTCTCAGTGAAGCTGACCTCTGACCTGGAGTAGGAGAAGGTGTATTGGTATTCAATTGTTACTACTGCTCCTGTTCGAGTGCTTCTCTTGTTAAATCCGGTTTCATATATAAAGATAAGATAGATATAAGAAAGGGGGTAAGCCAACGATAACAAACAGTTCAACTACGCCGAGCTACTATCTCAAAGAAAGGACATAATCAAGCGAGATATACTTTTTATCTAAACCTAAACTTGCCTTGAAACCGTATAGTGGGCTAAGCTTAGCTAAGCATTCTGTCTTCTCTCGTAAACAAAATGAGCACCCAAAGAATTCCACTCATATTTAGTACACCACGCATCAGTAAGCAAGCGGGAAAGCGGGAAAGAAAGGTAGTTAACTAAAGTAAGCAAGCGGTAAAGACATCAGTGTCAAAGCAGTTACAAGAATAAGTGGTGTTGTCTCAAAGAAGAGTAGCTAAGTTGCTGTCTAGTGGATCTCCGCCTAATAGAACCTTTTGAACTATCCCAATAGAACCTTTTGAACTAGAATATCTAGGTCGGTAACCAGGGTAGAAATGGAAATAGACGAAACCTGAAACTTATACTGCTATCGCAATGAAAACAAACCCTAAACTTATACTGTACTGCTATAACAATGAAACCTTCAATTCCACTTATAAAGCTATCGAAACTAAGTAGGGACATAGGGACGGACAGTGTTTAGTCACGCTATACCCTCTATCTTAAAAAACTCATCTAAACTTAACTTAACGCACTTAGACCTGCTGGCGCCCTATCTTATCATTCACGCTAGTAGAAAGCCATTGATTGCTTTTGTTTCTTTTTGCATCTAGTGCACATATGATATAAGTGCTTATTAATTTGTTTATCTCTTCTCTCGATATAAGTGCTGACTCTCTCTTGCATAATACATAATAATAATAATGATATCATAATATATAATAGCTTATTACTCCTCATAATATACTTATTATTCCTCATAACATAATAATAGCTTATTACTACTTACTCACTGTAGAATTGAGGCACTAAGCTTTCAGAACGAATGGAGGCAAATGGTGAACTCACTATAGCTGCAGAATAGAATTGAACGACAACTGCTCCAAGAGCATAACATTACTTATTACTTACTCTAAACTTCAGAAAAGAGAAAAAGAAGTGCACACATGATATGTGATGGATTAAGCTAGCTCTACTCCTTGCTTCAAAAGAAAACTCCTAATGCCTCTGAGAAGACCCCGGACTAACGCCCGCCTGGTTGCTTTTCTTGTTCCTAAGCTTGTTTTGTTCGGTACAATCAGAGTTTACCTCATTCTTGAGTATAGGACCGGAGTAGAACACTGGAGCACCCGATATAGAGTCCCTTTCCGAGTCTGTTCAACAAGTCGAGGTAGATGAGAAAGCTGCTCAGTTATAGCTGAGTGAGTTCTTATATACAATGGCAAAGCAAGTAGTGGCGGTCCAACTGTTGTTGCAAGAGGAGAGAGATTGGCTGTTGAAGACCTTTAGTACTGCTCCCTTTAGTACTGCTCCTGCTCCTGTGAGAGTGTGAGTTTCATCCCAGTTTCCAGCCCAAATTAGTATAATAGTAGTCTAGTGGTCATGTTCCTGTTCGAGTGATTGTTGAAGACCAAAATGAAGTCAGTCAGAATTGAACTACGTAGTCAAAGAATCAGAATAGAACTAATCAGAATTGCACCCCTTATTATCTAAATAACCTAGCTATTGATTCAAAACCAGGTAGTCCTGTTCGAGGGAGAGTTTCAGTTCTCCTATAAGAATCTGATAAAGAGCCAAGTCACTATTATAGATAGAAATGAGAAATTCCATGTTGCAAGCAGTTCAGCGTCAATTCAATTAACAGGTTTTCCTTTACTTGACACAGTCGCAACAAGACATTGTGCTTACGCGAGCTTTCTTTCAGAGGGAGTTTTTTCTTCGTCGGCTTACTCACTGTTAGTTCTCAAATTCCATGATTGGATTTTTCCCTTGACTTTGTTAGTGTTAGTGTGAATTCAATAAGTCTAAGAATAATGTCAGCTCAATTCAAAACAAGCGAGTTCTGATCTTGACCCGAAGGTAGCGTTCGTAAGGCAGAATAGACTCCGTAATAAGAGAGCTCACTTGAGTTAGTTTACTTGAATGAAAGCAGTTAGTTTAGGGGTTTACTTCGCCAGTGCAGCAGCAGTTAGAGTTGAGTTCGACAGAAAAGGGAAAGAATGTGAAGACATAATTAGAAACTGCGGAGGCTGAGGTGGAGTCTAAATTATAAGTATAAGCAGGAGCTGAATCTTAATCATCCGCGCGATCAGGATCAGGATCCGAAGCTAGATTATAAGCAAATGATGTTGAGTCTCGTATAGAAACAGTTCTTCTTGAAGAAGATTGGATTTCCACTGTGTCGGTAAAGCTGTTAAGGCGCAAGTCAGCAGCATAAAATAGTACTGTTCTAAAGTCATCTGTCTTTGTTGGCTCAACTTAAAGTGAACTTCTTGCTTGTTTGTCTGCAGGATCAGAAACCGATGTAAGTGAAAGTTCCATTCAAGGTTTTACTGGTTTCCTCAGTGCTTAGGGAGTTGGGGCAGAGTTGGAGGGTAAGTTTCCGTTGAAGTGAAGAGTTTCCAGCTGCCAGTTTCATACCGGCCAAGTACATAAGGTCATAATTCCCCGAAGTCAGTTACTAGGTGAGCATAGGAGTGATCGTTCTTGTGCTCTAGTTGAAGTTAGCCTACCTTTAAGGATTGCTAGTAGATGTTTTAGAGGCAAGTAGATGAGCTAGAGAGATCAAAGAAGTATCAGTTGCCAGAGGTAGATGAGCCGGGAGTGCTTGTTTCAAGTAAGAGCCAAGCTCCACAGGGGATGGGTAAAGTCAAGGGAAGAATCTATTCCATCAATGAAGACTTAAACATAAGGAGATAGATCTAGCGCATCTAGTATAAGACAAAGAAATGCACGGAAAACGCAAGAGGATCTGGTCTTGCTCATATACCTATGTCAACTGGCTACAATTCCATACTCCCCGCTTCTGCTCTACTTCCTACTCCTGGTAGTCCTGCTTACTTAACTGCATCAGAGGCTAGATCCGGAGCTGGCTTAGTCAACGGTGGGAAGAAGAGGAGGCTGTTTCAAAAGAGCATTAAGTGAAAGGTCGAGTGATAGTGGAATACTGAGTAGCCAGAGTAAGAGTGGAACAGTAGTTAGAGAAGAAGAGGTTAAGATATGATAGTTTAGGCCAGAAAGATGTTAGGAAGAAATTCACTCTAAGGACAGTTTCTTTGTTTCATGGGAAATCACATTCAAAACATCTCCTTATTTGAAATAATGCATTTGAAAGTAGTGTAGTTTAGCTCCTGCCGCGCTTTAGCTCACTTTAGCGTCACGTTAGTAGCTCAATAACTCCTGCCGCGCAACTCACGTAGTTGCTTGGCCCGTTGCTTGGCTGGTCTCAAGTCTCAGTAGTTCAATTGTTTAGGAAAGTGCATTCTTCTTTATTGCTCTAGTTGTTACTTGTATAGTAGTTGCCAGCTACCCTATTTGTACTAGTAGGTTGGCGAGTAGAATGTAGTACTGCTACTGTTCTGGTTCTAGTCTTCAGCCCGAGTAGTTGCTAGTTGGAATTGAAGAATGAACCTAATAAGGTAGAGTTACAGAATTGCACTAAGGTACGAGCAAGCTTGTGAGTGGCAGTAGGCAAGTAGGAAAGTCAGAATGGAATGGACCCTTGAATGGAAGAAACAGAAGAAGAGGCTAAAGTCAGGTCTAGGCCGGCAAGGGAAGCAGAAAGCTAAGTTCTCAAGTCAGCATCAAACAATTCTTCAAGCTACGTTCGGGCAATAAAATAGTCCAATCCAGAGTTCACCTGTGTCCGGCGCACAACTACATATGTATATGCTTGTCGGCTTGGCTGTTGGTGCTCTAGCTCCTTATGGTATAGAGTTCCAGCAAAAGAATTTCCAGTTCCCGAAACAGCACTTGCGCTAACTGTATATGATGAAAACTCTCTTCTATTCTTTTTTATTGATTTGATTGATTTCATAAGGAGTTGAGAATATTGTTACTTTATTAGGTGCATACTCTTTTATTACTCTACTGGGCCAACTGTGCGTGCCTATCTGAGTTCTTAAAACAAGCAAGGCAGCTAGGCGAGTACTTAATTAAAAGAAGCAATGCAATGAGTAGATGCCCTTACGCAACAGGTAGATCCTCGCTCCGTTAGTATTCTGTTCTCAAGTAAAGTTCAGGAAGGGCAGAAAGGGTTTCAATCAGTAAATAAAGGTGAAAGTGCTTGTGTATAAGGCTTACGCTCCTTATAGTTTCTAGTACGATTTCCAGTTAAGTTGCTTGTATCTAGATCTCAAAGTTCAGTCTATAGAGGGGATTGACTTGTCGGTACGAGGAAAGTGAGGAGACTTTACTGCCGCCTAACATTATATATAAAGTTCATAGGACTCCATAACAACTACTGTTTGTTTCATCTTATTCCCTTGTGGAATCTTATAAAGTCAAGAAGCAAGCAGGACCCTTACTATTCATTTTAGGTCTACGAGAAAAGAGGGCATTGTCAGAACTTCCAGAAGCTGCTAGTGCTGCAAGTGGGTGGGAAGTCTTCAAGAGAAGTTAGCGTCAGGAGAGACTTGTGTTGGTGCTCTAGCTCTAAGTCCGCAAGTAAAGTTCCAGAAGTCTCGGGGGAAAGAATCTTGATTAAGTTCAAGCAGGGTTGTGAAGTTGTCATTTAAGAATTTACCTCCCTCGGAGCCAATAAAGACAGATTAATAAGATCTTTCCGATGGTCCTAATTCCTCACCTGCAGATTCAATAGGAACAGCTTCTTTTCCAGCTTCAGAAGTAAGATATTCTGCCCGGAACCCTTATTTCTTTCCCACTGATTCCCTGCCGCTACAGACGAGGTGAGCTAGTAGGAAAGGAAGTGGAGAGGCCCTCTTATTGTAAGTTGAGGCAATTAATTCCGTAGGTCTTGCTTGTGTCTAAGCTAGGCTTTACCTTCCCTTTGCTTCAAAGCAAGTCTCGTTTTTGGGAACAGGTTCTTCTCATGCGTCTGATTGTTATCTAGCTTTTGCTTCTGTATGGGATTCTACTCTAACAGCTGATTCTACTGTTCCTTATTCTTCTCTGGTCGACAACACCCTTATTTTCTAGGGCTTTTGATCGCTAATAACTCGCGTTATAAACTGGCTCAAACTCTTATGGTGTATAAGATGAAACTCCAACTAGTCGGCGAACAGAAAGAACAAGTATACAAAACCAGACCTGAATCTTATGCTTACAGCTTCCAGACTCCTCACTCCTGGTATACAAAACCAGACCTGAATCTTATGCTTACAGCTTCCAGACTCCTCACTCCTGACTCACTTAGTGCTACCCTAACTATCAACTCTGCCCCTGTCTTAATGATAATAAGTAGAATTTATAGTAAACCTCACTCCTAAACGGACTAAGCTCACTTACGCGCTTTCCTTGCTTCTTTCTTATGCCCCAAATACTGTTCATTTCTTATGAATCCATCTCGCATCGCATATAATCTATTTGATCTTATAACAGGCAAACAGCTATTTGATCTTATAACAGGCAAACAGGAATCTTTCGTTCGCTTCGTATAATGTAAGGGCAGAGAGAGCGGATCTTTCAATATGAAGTCGTCAACTGGAACGGAAGGAGACTCAACTCAAGCTCACACCCAAGGAGAACTGTATGAAGTACCACCGTAAAGTCAAAGCCAGTAATAGCTGAAGATGAAGATCTATCTTCTGTACGATACTCCACTTGTTCTTTAGCGCAGCTAGCTTCTTTCTACATTACTTTCAACAGCTTACTTACTATTACTGTCAACAGCTTACTTACTTATTTACCTCACAGCTTACTTACTTACTTATTCCCTTACAGCTTACTCTGATCCTTATCTTTATTCTATTCCTGATCAAACTGAGGATCCAGCTTATGATGCATATGTAGCTTCTTTTTTGCACTTCTGATGATCTTGAAACAGAAACAGCGGATTCTTGGCTTCTATCTACAACAATACTTGCACCCTCCACTCAAGTTGAAGAACATCTTGCAGCTCACTTTGGCACAGCTTACTGACTTTTATACTTAATAGCTATGGCTTCTTCTCAAACAGCCGAATCTCTCTCTTATTATATAACCTTGATGAGAACGGGCCAAGCGTATACTACAGTGTGGCGGCGAGTTATGAGCAAGGCTTGAACACCATCTTGAGAGTTCAACGATGATAAATAATTGCTTGTCTCTTCTACTTAGCAGTTTCATTAGTACTTATTCTACTTAGCAGTTCAATTCTGAGTTTTTATATGACAGTGGTATACTCTAAAGAGCACTAGTTTTGGCCAATTCTATCATACGGGTGTATCGGGGAACAATCACATCCCTAGCGGGTAACAAGACGTATTCTGTTTCCTCATAGCCTTTCACTTTGCTTGGAGTTTAGTTGCGCTAACTTAGTTTCAATTTCATGTTTATGTTTCAATGCGAGATGAGCTACTTTATTCCATTCTCACTTTAGAGGATAGGCGGGTTAGATTCAATTAATTATGAGTTTTCCTAGGGTCAGGAGTTTACTATTTAAATGCATTAGTTGCGTTCGATAGATTCCATTCCTTATTAGTTGGTCCAGATTCCAGTGTAGTTCCAGTTACAGTTTCATAATTATTTGACTTCGGATCAAGACTAAGTTAAGAGTTTACAGTGACAAGTTCCATTGATATGCGCTAACGAAGCTCCATGAATAAAAGAAATAAGGGAACAAGTCTGCCCTCACAATATCAGAATTTGGGTAAGCCCTTGTAGTTGTAGTGCGATAGCGAGAAACAGTACAATATGCAAGCAGTTAGGTTGCTGGCGCTTTCGGGTTGGGTGCTTAAAAGGACGAGAAATAAGCCTTCTTGCCTTCACCGACCTTATCTTCTGAAGTCCACTCAAGTATAGTCTCTTTTGGTGGGGGGGGGTGTGTTGTCGATTCTTCAAGTTTAGAAGAAAGAGGAAGTTCCAAGCTAGATGGCAATGCTCTTAGTTCTGCGCTAAAATCTTTGACTGCTTGACTCTAAGCTAACGGAGTTAAAGGGACGGATTGCCTTCCTTGCATAATGGCCTTATTAAGTTAGGTATAAGATAGCGGTAGTATAGTCTCTTTCGTTATAGTAAAGTCTCCTTCCGTTCTATTTTCCTCTGTATCAACAGCAAGCGGGAAAGGAAAGGATAGTATAGTTATTGACCTGAAGTCGTACGAGATAGGTTCGAGTGTTGGCAACGAAATAAGATGCTGGGCTATTCCAGTCTACTTGTTCAGTTGCTGTAAGTGAATGTCCTGATTGTCTTTAAGAATTTCAAGTGAAAGTTTCATCGTATAAAGAAGCAGTCCGAGTTTAATCATACACAGATACGGAAGTAGAAGAGAATCTCGAGAAGCAAACACGTCCATATAAATACTTGAATCTCCGTTGGTAGGCGCAGTGAAAGGATATCATCTCATCTCTCTGAACTTAATTCCAGAAGCAAGGGCGTAAGTCAGGATACAAAGTCCATCCAAAGTAAGCAAGCGAAAGAGGAGTGGAGGAAGTTTTACAAGGCGGGTAAGGGAGCTGAATGACCTTTTGAATTCCATGATGACTTTCTAGTTGAGGGGTGCTCCGGAGTGAGTTTGAAAGAGCTAGAGTTCCAGAACCTATAAGTAAAGAATACGAATATCTTAAAGCAAGGGCTAGAAAGAAGAAAGCAACTTCAAGATCTTATTAATCTATTTCTTTAGCAAGACTCAGTTCGGATGGTGGGTATTATTTACTAATTTATCTATACGTTCCAGAGATTCCATTCAATTAGAACTTTCGAGTGCATTGCATTTTAAGGTCAAAAAACCCATACTTGAGACTTCTCTTGCATTAACCATAAGCGGGCTGGTAATACTTAATGCTTCAGTAAAACAGGAAAATCGTAGAGTGCGCGCACAGACAAGAGAGGATTTGAGGAGTCACGCCAACTCTTATGGAATCTTATGAATCTATTGCATCGAAGAAAAGAATGGAAATGGAAATCCCAGTGACTGCGTAAGGCTAAAAAAGGAGGGGCGAGATCGTATTAGTATATAAAGTATATAAGGAAGTCATATTGCCTAGATCTATACGTTGAAACGAAAACTGCGGATTCTTGATTAAGTGCGGCCCCACCCCAGCAATGGAATTCTGCATTCTGACTTGCTTCACTCTGGCTCTGGCAACGACTACTGATTCTACTACTCTACTACTAGTTCAACAACTCTACTACATAGTTTGGGATTCCACAACTAATGAAGGGGATTCAACTCGCCAACTACTGGCTCTGCTACTTAATATAAGGGCTTGAGGCTCCTCCGCGCAACCGAACACAGCACTCGTTAATAAATACTAACTCCAAACTACTAGTTAGGCAAAGGCAAAGAGAGGAAACACGCTAACCTTAGCAAGGAGAGGCGCCGACAACTACGAAAACAGCACTTTTTTACCACTACTTGTTTTGTTGGGGCTGGAAACCCCGTAATTGAACTGACAAAAAAGTAATCATGGAATTTCATGCACATCGCATGCATCTAAGTAATTCATCTGACCTACATCTCCATCTCTATCTATATTTCTACCTATATCCATATACAACACCCCCCGAAAAGCGAAACTAATGTATTTGTAGCCCCGGAAACTGGACGAGTTTATTGTTCCGAGTCAACAACGCCCTTATCGCTTGCAGATGACCTCTTGGCCCCTGTTCCTTGAGACTTCCCTCAGGCAGGAGTACCGAACAAGCCTGTACTAATGGATTGATTAGGTATAGTGGATACGGGTAACTAACCTAAAGAAGGAGCACTAGGTTAGCGAGATAGAGTTCAATTCGAACTTATTAGTGAAAGGAAGCAGTTAGAACAGAGCCTAAAAGAATGTAAGCTGATAGAGCAGTGCCGAGATCAGATAAATGCAGTACAAAATCCGGGTTGTTAGATGCCTCGGTCCTGTTAGCACTCGTTCCATTCTTTCACTCCTTAGCATCAGCCTGTAACTCCTTAGCTGCATTCTGAGGCATATGGGTTTGGTTCTTTAACTACCTCGTTTCATTCCGGTCAGCACTGCTTTAAGTCTCCTATTACCTCCTTCTTCCCTGGCTATTGGTATTACTGCCCTAACTTCCTGTTTGGTATTTGTCCCTGGCAGCCTTGCTTTTGGCCTGTAACTAACTTATACCATTAGTAAACTACATTGCTTTAAGTCTATAACTAACTAACTCAACCGTAACTACTACTTACTAGGACCGATTGCTAGCCTATCTTTGCTTTCTCCTAAACTTATACTGCTATCGATAAGAATTTGAACTAGCGCACTAAGAGTGGAGAGAGACGCGCCCAAACATATAAGCATTGATTGAGACAACAGGTGATCTAACAATTACTACTAGCGGAATGAAACAAAGAGGTAAGATTGACTACCTACCTTATAAGACTTAACTGCGCGTGTGAGGTCCGGAACTCCACTCCATTCTACTATAGAACCAACGTTAGCCGAAAACCGCAAGCATTATATAGCATCAACAGCTTTCAGGAACGAGCTCCTTTACCACACCCAGTAGACTCGGGATCATGTTGGGCACCTTCTCGGATGTCGCCCTTGGAACTTACAGAACCAAGATTTCTCAATTCTATCAATACCATCAACAAGCAAGTGATAGAGAGATGAGTTTAGAAGCCAAAGGGAAGCAGTGTGTTTCCTTTCTTATATGAGTGAGATGCCCATTAGTCCAAAATCAATTACTGAGTATGGGGGGCGCTAACATAGTTTTACGGAAGGGATACAGTGCAGAGTATAGAACAAGTCATTATGGAATCTTAGGAGTAACTCGTTAATGGGAGCTCTGCGCTCGCAAGTCCTGTTGCTTGTGTCCAAGGGTTTTCTATCAACCAGTTTAGCCTTAGCGAGTTTAGCATAATATAAGTCAGAGAAATTCATTATTGGAAGTATTTGTAGCTTCAGCGTTAGCGTTAAGTATTTCCAGTTTTCAGTGAGTTTACAACCGAGTCTAGTATCCTTGGCAAAGATGCATCTAAAGGACATAGGCATTAGGCACCCGCCCCGAACTCTATTACAAGGGAAAGGAAAGGCAGACAAGCAACTACGAATTGAGTAAAGACACAGTCGTTCTTTTTCCTCAGTTAGGTCTTCCCCTTGTTTCTATCCTTAATAATAGTGGAATCCATAACACTTACGCTGCTTCTTGTTGAAAGGTAGTCCAATTCCTATTCTTTAGAGGCAGACTCAGAACTCGGCCGTTAACACTTCTTGTTGTTGTTGCGGGATAAGGTTAGGCAGATAAGAATAAGAGGGAAGAGGCGGGGTGTAATAGAATAAGTCACTAACCACTCCTGGGACGGATGCGGATTCTAGACTTGTAATAACCATGTGCTTGTTGCTAACGCCATAAAGACAGGACTCGTGGAGCCTATAATACCGACAGACACATTATTTTTTTGTGCCTCTTCTTGCCTAGTAGACCCCTTACCCTCGCTGATCACTTAGTCTTGGTGGAGTCCCGAGTCAACCCTTGACTTATTAGTAGAATTCTGACGATCACCTAAATTCTTAAAGGAAAGGAAGGAGTCACTAACTTGTCTATAAGGGCAAGCCGACAAGCTACTCTGTTACTTACTTGTTCAATTCTGATATCTCTATCTCTATATGCCCTATTGCGGTAAGTAAACTATATGTATTATGACCCTAGTTGTTTTCTTATCGGCTTCGGCGGATTCTCTTGTGCCTTCTTCTTCTCCAGTCGATGTAGACTTTCTTCGAACTAAAACTCAGCATTGTGGAGTCGCGGTAAGTAAACCCCATTCTGATATTTTTGAACTGAAAGAAAGTAGTACTGTTAGCGTCTTTAGCTGGGGAAGAACCCTTGAGTAGGGGCAAAAACTGTATTTGTAGCCAGAGGAGAGAGAGGCAAGGGAAGAAACATAAGAATTAGCGGGATCGCCCTTGTATTATATTTCGAGTACCTATTGATATACCTTCTGTTTTTTGTATCTTTGTCCCAGTTTGCGGATACCAAATATCTCTTCTCTCGTCATAACCAGACAAGCGTATACTAATGTAGCACCCGGTTTCTCTTTTATGAAATGGAATCTGGCGTTACTAATCTAGATTCAATGAAACAATCAGAAGACTCGCACAACACCTTTACTTTTGAACCTTGCTAAGAATAGAAATGTAAACCTCTTCGTGACCACTCTATAAACGGAAAGGCTAATTCCCTTTCGTTCGGTACACTTCAATCCCACCACATGGCCTATTTGACTTCGTTGCTATTCTGTACTTCTTTTAATTAGCTCAGGGATCCTGAAGCTCTTTAGGTAGGATACGGGGAATGCGCCCTTTAGTGGCGAGGAAGTTGGGGGCAGTCGGGCTATACCTTCAATTGCCTACTCCCCTTCCTTTTTGGGACTAACTATAAAGATTCACATCCGGGACTACTAGTGGGAATTCCTTCGCTCAGTTAATCGCCTATCAGCCTGCAAGACTATAAGATATATAAAGAATGGAAAGCTATCCACTATAAGATATATAAAGAATGGAAAGCAATAGGAATCGCTAACAGGAGTCCTAAATAAGGACAGGAGGAGGCCTATAAGGAAGCCGAAGCGTAGAGAAAGCTATCTATCGTTTAGGCACTCGGCAGTAGCTCTAGAATAATGGCTATTTCCTGAAGCCCTATATCCTCTCTGCGCTCTTTGTTTACTGTAGTAGGCCTGGACTAGAATAAGCCCTGACCTTAACAGCTACGCCTGGGCAAGCAAGTGAAAGTACTGTTTTCGTTTCTTAACTGAAAGTAGAGCTCGGGGCAGAGGAAAAGTAAAGAGCATTCCCTACTAAATTCATTCTGTCTCTTATTATAGAGGCCCCTTTGTTACTTCAATGGTGGTTTTTTCCTTCTTACTCTTATTAGTGGTATTTTCATTCACTCAATTCTTAGTGTTTCCACTCCGCACCCCTACATAGCTAGTATACGCTTGTCTGCTTATCCGCTTTGCCAATAGTATTCTCTTATCTTGGCAAAAGCTTGCTTACTTGTGCTTGTTCCCCGAACTATACTCTACTGCTTACTCTCGTACTTTACTTCTTGCCTAAAGCTTGTTTTACATGATCTGCATTTGATATAAGTGCGGAATCTCACTCTTTACATATTACTTGAATCTATCAGATTGGCATAAAATCATAGAATGGAGCTAGTTTAGATACCTGATACTGGACTTTGTTCTCTTTCGAACTCCCAACTTAGTCTTTATGCTGAACTAAACTTCCATTAGCACGAAGTCTTTCTTAACTCCCTGGCTCTTGCTCTAAGAATTGAAATGATCGTGACCCATCTATTTGAACGTAAACTAACTGCATAGCTCTTCTTTTAATTACACTGCATTGCTTTTCCTTTAAGAAGGAATAGAGTAACCTCGAAGTAAGCGTTATCACCCGCCACTATAGTCAGAATTAGCACAACTCATAACTCTAAGCCCACTCCTCATTTGTTGAATGGAATCTTATCTGGCATATGACATAGGGAAGTAACAAAACACCGAAACTTCACTTAAGCTAACGTGAAACTAAGAACTCAGGCGATGAAAACCACTCATACTAACGCGCAACGAAACAAATAGAAATAAGGTTGATTCCACATATAGATAAAGGTAAACAAACAGGAGGGTTGATTCCACATATAGATAAAGGTAAACTGGCTTTGCTTCCTTTAAGACAGTACAACGCGCAGTTCTTGGTGTTATAGAAAGAGTGGTTGTTGGTGTTTGTTATATAGAAAGAGAAAGAGCAGCTCTTGGTGTTATAGAAAGAGTGGTCGTTTTTCGTACAGAGTGGGTAGCCCACAAGCCAGGGAAAGAGGGACGGACCGACTTGCTATTTCACTTTTCGAATGGAATCTAGACTCAACTCTTATTGCCTAAAGCCCTGCGCTTGTATACTATAATGAAAAGAATGTGAGTGCAAGTAAAACTCCTATTATAGAAAATATTGTAACAACACTCTAAACTCTAAACTAAGTAATTTATGAAGATTCCAATAAGCGTTAGCGCGCAAAGGGCTTGTTGAAAAGGATGGAGGCCTTGGTTCTACCAAACTCACGTAAGCAAAAGGGGCTATGATCCATGTTTCTGTCTTGACTTTAATAAGGGGTGAACTATGATCTCCGTTTCTGTCCTCAATTAAAGTAGGGGTATATACTATGATCTCCGTTTCTGTCCTTAATAAGGGGTGAACTATGATCTCTGGGAGTGATAGCGGTGCCCGAACAACAAGATGAAGTTTGCACAACTCCTTACTTGTTGAATATTAGATAGAATCTCTCTTGCAACTAAAAGATAGGAACAAAACAACTCTAAGCTATACAAAACTCTAAGCTATACCGCCGAATTGAGTTGAGGCACATTGAAGGCTAGACTAAAGTACTGACTTCTTTTATTGCCCTGTGCTTATAGGCTTATTGAATAGATTTGCTTGTTTACTTGAATTGAACTAAGACTAGAAAACACATATAGAAAGAAGATTGTAACCAACCAGAACATTGCTTCGTTTCCTTGCCAAAGCGTTAGCACAAACAAGCTATGGCTTTTGATCCACCCGGCATTAGGAGTTTAGTTCACCTAAGCTTGCTTCTATCCAGCATATGATACAATGGAGTAACAACCTTCTAAACAGGTTACTTAACTCTAAAACAAACCTGTTCCCTTGCTTGTTCAAATGTTTTGGCAAAAGAAAGAATGGAATTGAGTGTACCCTTAATGGTTTCATGTAACCTGAATGCTTCTTCCGGACTCTGAGGCATAGGCACCGTGTTAGATAAGTTTCTACGACTCCCTTGCCAATACGGAAAATCATATAGATAGCAGCGTTCTTACAATAGAATAAGGTAACCTCAAAACCTATTACTTTGATTGTTTACTTGTTCCAGTTTTCGGCTAAAGGGAGTTCTTTCGCACAACCTCTTGTTTCACTCAGCTAGGCACCGCTATCTCTAACTCTCTACTCTAAACTCACATGCTTTGCTTCAGTAACCCAACTCTAATCTCACTGCTTTGTTTCCTGACGGCAGAAGCCACTTGATACTTTGTCGAGCTGTATGGCATGGCGAGTAGGGCCGGGCCGGGCCTGTTGAATATGGAACTAACTACTGCGCTTAATCTCGCTAACACCCAACAACAAGTAACGACCAAAACAAAGAGATATGATCCACAACAAAGAGATATGGTCCACAACTAAACTAAGAGATATGATCCACAACTAAGAGAATATAGAGGTATGCCCCAAAACAATAAGCCTAACGCTATGGCATAAGTAAGCCTAACTATAGTTTAGCTAACGCGAGCTGAACGAAAGCTATTACTAGTTCCAATGGCGAACTCTCTAAGGTGAAAGGGCGAAAGAAAAGAGTGGATTGAGGCAGCCTCACCCTAGACTTTTGTGAAGAATTATTGCCTTGGCTCTTAGCACCTTGCTTGTTAGCTTGTTTTCATGTCATCTAGCTATAGGATATAGAAGAGAAAGTAAAAACACTGCATTGCTTCGTTCGAAACTCACTGTTCACTTTTAGCGGAGTTGAACATAGGCGCATATGGGTGAAACTATACTAAGCGCTACTTTCTATTTTCCGTTGCTTGTTGGGTATACAAGGAAAAAGATCTAGGTATGGCCTGCCTGCTTTACTGTCTTAAGCGCTAAGGGAAGAAAGTCGGAGATATCAGTCAGTGCTTGTGCTAACTAAGCATCCATTCGAAACTCACTTAAAACGACGAACTCACCCGCCCCCGATACAAATAGAAGTGAAGGCGCAAGAAACAAGCATTCGGATAGGAGTGATTTTCATTGAATACACTGATGAGCATATGATATAAGCTAGTAATTTGACTCTACCACGCTTGTATACTTGTCTACTAGTTTGGTTTACAGCCTGCTAATCTCTTCTGGTCGGTAACTACTAAATAATCCATGATTGATATGTTGTGCTAACGTGTCATTGGTTTAGGGTAGAGCATAATAATAATAATAATCAATTCTTTTCAGTATGGGCGGTAGGCTCCTATCTGATTCGAAATGAGTGGTTGAAATCGCAGCTCGAGTCCGACCCCCAAGTCTTAAGTATAGGCGGGTATGCCTGGCAAGGGGGAATCAATCAAATGTCCTTTTCTTTATGATCGGGAAAGTCGCTCCTGCGGATGATGCTTCTTCTTTACCTTCTTAAGATCCATTCTCTGTACTAGGTATTCTAGAAAGAAGTAACCAAGGATAGGATATAGCTTCAAGAGTTCGGATAGGATATAGCTTCAAGAGTTGTCCAAGCAGAATTAAGTACTTATGAAGCGAGGTGTCCTAATTAAGGTTTAGATTGAATCGGTAACTAACCCAACCATGAACTAGGTTTCATAGATGATATAAGTAACCAACTCTTAATACAGGACTCCCGAAGAAAGGACTTGGTTATAAGCATAAGTATGAGAGATGAGCCTCATTCAGTGAATAGTTGACATAGGGAAGAATTCCAGTTAGCCAGAGTGGTCTCATAGATGTTGGGTAACTTACTCAGTATTAGCAAGGGTGTAAAGTGAGTAGGCTAAAAGGATGTGGATGAAACAAGAACCAGAACAGTGGCTTCAACTTAGTGACCCTAATATACAGCTCTTTCAACTGACACTCTATTCTTCAAGTATACAGCACACGAAAGTATTTGTTACCAACCAGAGCTTCGTATATTAATTAGTTCCACACTGATGAAACTCGCCTTTCTGACTGACCCGACCCCTTACTTTAGTCCTAATTAATAGCTAAAGTCCGAATCCTTTCATACAGGGTTTTGGTGACTTTCTTGGCTTCTCTCCTTATATACAAGTGAACAGATTACTTAGAGGACTTGTCAGCTTGTCTCTGTTAGCGGTTTTCTAATTCTGGATTAGCTACTGGATACTTTCTATGACACCCATTGCCCTCTGCCCTATTCTTAAGTACACAGCTTCTCTTGTCTCTGTTACTACTGACTAAACTAATAGGGATTTTCTTCTTTCGAGCTTGTTTCTACTTTTTTCTATAAGTGAGTAATATTACCAACATCTATACACGACACCCCGCTATGCCAGGCCAGTACTTGATTCCGCATCAAAGCCGGTAAGATCATCTTTCTTCTCTTTCGCCAACAACAGTAATTTGAACTGGAATCTGCCCTTCCCAGTGCTCCACCAATACTTGTAAACAGGTGATTGCCCCACCCGGAGACAAAGAGAAAATAGATGTTGATTCCCGCTTCTAAACTGACTTGAGCCTATGATTCAATTAATGCTGAGCTCCCGAAAACAAGTAAAGTATTTGTTCCTGAGTGAACCTGTGCCCTTAATTAATGGGCTTAAGTGAAAGATTCAATGAATTCTTTAGTCCAGTTGGATCAGTGTTTGTTGTCGGGTCTGCCTTTCATTCCAAGAGACTAAGTTAGTGAGCCGCTCAATTCCTAAGAGCTCAAGGGTTGCAAGAAAGAGAGCCCAAGGGTTGCAAGAAAGAGAGCACTCGGTGGGTTACCCATCTCTATCTTACATGGCTACAAAGGCAAGACTCGCGCATAAATACATTCGAATTTCGTTATTCCATAGATAATCTCCCCCTCGCCTCAAACCCTGTACAAGTCCTTTCTTCGTCGAGTGGCGCGGCAGCAACAAATAGAGTGTCATCATTGAGATTGAGAGAAGAAACAGTTGCTTGTATGCTTGGTCGTTACATTACAGGCCAGGTTCTCTCAACTTACTATAAGAGCAGCTAAGGAATGCGCCTACCTCGGCTCAGTGCTAATAGTTATCGGAGTGTTGGCTCAGTGCTAATAGTTATCGGAGTGTTGGACCTATCCCTTATTCTGAAACTCTGTTGCTTAGAATAGTAGCGGGAAGCAGTTAGTTTACTTAGTTCTATCATATGTATGAGCAGTTAGTTTACTTAGTTCTATCATATGTATGAGGTGAATAAGGTACATATTTCTTTGATTCCATTCTTAAAGCAACGGAACCAGCAAGCGCTAAGTCTCCTTGATTAGATGCTTTATCAGCAGAGACTGTTGCGCTAAGGGAGTGAAAAGTGGACCTGACTGCGATAGATTCAATAAAGGCTTTGACTTGCGCCTACCCTACGGAGTTAACAATTTCAATAGAATTCTGCGATGTAGGAGAGTGAAATGCAAATTCATGAGTTGACTCGGAACAAGCAATAGGTAGATAACCCGGGATCTGGTGAGGAAACAGTTTCAACAGATCAAGTAGAAGCAAGTAGGAACAGGATCTTAAACAGGAAAGTTCACTCGAGAATCAGAGGTGCTTAGCGCAATAAAGTCAGCTTGTTTAGTCTTGCGGCTTTCCAAAAGCTTCTGGACTCAGTTATGACTTTCATCTATCTTCACATTAGCAGAACACCGTTACTAGTTCTTGCGTCCCATCAGATTCTTTCACGTAAGCACCCGATCCTGCAACAATAAACAAAGACTTCTTTGCTCGGAACTCAACAATGCGCGCTCAAAGAGTAAGCCTTAGCGAGTTAATGCCGGCTTAGCGAGTTAATGCCAGTAAGTGTAAACGGTACAGGTTCGGTACAGTGAAGAGCCGAGCTACTCTCTTTCTAGGCAAAAAGCATTTCAAGGAACAGAAACATTGTTTAAATAAGTAGATTTGCTATGAGCTCTGGTTAATATAGGTGAAAACCACTCAAAAGAAGCCGCCCCCTACTGTTTTGGTTCAAGTGGCATATCATAGATAGTGGTCCAAGTCGTCAATGTCCAGCTTACACTCCTTGTCCGTCCTTTCGTGGAGTTACAGATCCAGAAGCCAAAGATAGTTCTAATGTGAGTTTTCGGGGCGCTTACGGAAGACCAGAATCTCGTCCAATTATTCAAGGTTCGCTGAAGAAGGCTATTATTCAAGCGAAAGGAAAGGCACTTAAAGGGAGCTTAAGGATAAACAGATGTAGAGAGGCCAAGATACTACCATTTTCTTCAATTAGATTAGTGTAGTTGTGCGCATATTAAATGATTTCGCCCTTGTGCTAAGGGTTACTCTCGGTTTCAAGATGCTTACGTGAGTTGTTTGTGCCTAAATCCATTCTCTTTTCTTTCGTCTGAGTGCTATAACGCTTACTTTCCGGCTCACTATAGGTTCACACTTTCCTAGGTGCCTAAATTATAGTTCAGTTGATTCATAAAGTGTAGTTTCAGTTTCAAGATAAGAAGCTTTGGATAGAATTGATTCTCAAAGTGTTGTTCCAGATTCCAGTATTGTTCGGGGTCGGTAACACACCTCTGCTCTGGTTAGTAACTAATCCTTTACATCGGCGCTCAAGCATCTTCTGTTGTCGATGTATACTTTCTTGGAACTGAACCGAACCTTTATACTGCCTCCGCCTAGTCCTCTGCCTTACGTTAGTTCTCTGATTCTAGATACGAGAACACAAGAACGTAACTAGCATTTGCATACCCGGCCAAGTCACTAAAAAACGATCCTCTTGTGGCCCTCTTTGAGACTCCTATTACCCTGGATTTTATGCCTACCATTTCTCTCTTACAGCCTTTGCGTGCGGTGAAATAACTGTCCTTTCTTTTATGAACACTGACTCGATTCGAACAAGCTTTTCTTTACCTAATCGGAGAAGAGAAGAAGACCAAGGAGAAATGCCTCTCGCTACTCTTTGTCTTTACTGTCTTGACTTCGTTTGGTCTCCGACACGTGGTCTTCTTTTTTCCTTAGCCTTATGGAAGTCCCCCTCGCTCGGTTTTGTGGTTGCCGGAATCAAGGCTACTATAGAATGACTTTCGTTAGCTTATTTGAGGGTTCTCTCTCCTCGTTAAGTAAGGGAAAGGAATTATTCGTTGATAGGATAGCACAAGCTAGCCAGTCAATCCAACCTCGATTCAATGTCTTTCTTAACCTTAACACCCGAAAACTATCCAACGGAATGCTGCTATTTACTCCTCCTCGAGGTGATGGAATGTCAAAAGAGAATATAGAGGTGGCCGACCTTACCTTCCAAACCGCACCTTTAGTCACTATTCTCCCTTTCCCGAGTCACTCCTTAGCCATAACTATTCTCCCTTTCCCGAGTCACTCCTTAGCCGCTTCAAGATTCCCTGTGACCACCGGACCCAAAGACGTGGAATAAACCAATCCTTATGAAAGGTCTAGGCTCCACTCCAAGTCATCTCGCTACACCGCCTCTTTTCTTTAGCCTTCCACCAATAATGCAACTAGCAACAGTGGGACAATACTAATAGAAATAATACCCCAAGCTATATTGAAAAAGAGGAAAAAGCGACTCCAATTCCCATTGTATTATTTCCTGGCTCTAAGGGAAGATCTTATTTGCTTGTTTACTCGATTACACTTACTTCTTCTTTGGAAATCCACAAACAAACGGGAGAAAGAAAGGTGGGGTTTCCCTCTTATCGCTTAATCATCCCCTGTAGCAAAATAGCCTTCCAAGCCAGCCCCAACCTATCATCTCGGAATCGAATTCATTTGCTTTTGCAGGGTTCAAAACCAACCCTCGCTCGGGCTTATAAGCCTTCCCGGATCCAACCTTCTCTGAACTCTTATTAACCCTTAGGCCCTCTCGCCTGAGCCCTTTCTTTTCAATAGGATCAAGGTGCTCTATAAGATTGCAGTTTGCATGCACTAGTATAGTAATCGATTGCTCTTTCTTTAGGAAAAAGATTCGAACAAGACAAGGCGCTCTCATGGGTTTCCTTATCCGCCTTCTTATGGGAGGCATGCCAACAATCTTTCGTGAAGAGCTACCCGCATATTTCACGGTGGAGTTTCGCCAAGCTGGGCTCATTTATGATCCGCTGATCAAATAGCATTAGGGGAAGGATTTCTCTCCCAACAAAGTGGAAGTAGGCTTTGCTTGCTTGCTATAACAGGCTGAGCTAAATGTGATGACAACATATCCATGGGGGTTAGTCAATCCTCGACAACATATCCATGGGGGTTAGTCAATCCTCCGTAAATGGGGAAAGAAAGAATAGACTCCACTTTATGAGAAAGGGGCTCCGACCTAGCTATAGCTTAAAGCAGAAGTGTTCTTTTATGTTTATCAGCATGCACCTATGCTATGTATGATTTCATCGGATTATTCTTATGCAAATGTCGGTGGGTGATTTCACTTTTTAGGCGTCTGCAACAATGTACTCGAATGCTTACTTCTCCATTCCCATACACCACACTTCTCGGGGATTTTCTAAACTCTGACCTCTATTGGTTTATAGACCGACCTTACAACCAGGAAAGAAAGTTCCTGCTACGCTCTCCCTCCGCCATTAGTCAGGACCAACAATTCGTAGACTACCCTGACCCCTTGCCTTAGGCTTTCAGCACCTTTTCTTTTAGTCATCGACTACTTCTGTATATTTGAAAGAATAAGATTCCAAAGGCTTCCAAATGAACCGTCTAATCCTTTATCGCCGTAAGGTAATCGACCCAAAATCCTTTCACCTTTCTTTGGTAATCCAGTGAGAAAGTGCATAGAGAAACTGACTCATGGCTTCTCTAGAATGGGTAACGGTTGCAACAAGCCGGCTTCTTCCGCTCAATCTTGTCCTACGCAAGACAGGTTTTGACTTTACAAACTGTTCCCAAAATCCTCTTTCTTTCTTATAGGCCAATATCAACGGAAAGGAAAGCCAGGGTCCGTTGCTGACCCAGAGAACCCGCCCCTGGAGTATCATGATTCTCGCTCTTAAGTGGACTACCAAAAAACTAACAACTCGGTTGGAGACGTAAGGTCGTTGGTCCTCTATGCTAAGCCGGGAGTCAAATCAATGTTAGGGCACTCGCAGTTACAGTCTTTGTTTCATCCAAATAATAAGTGAGGTTTGGTTCAGTTGGCTTGAAGTTAATCGAATAATCATAATACTCAAAAGGTGTCCTTCACTCTGGGGCTCCGGTACCTATCTGTTCTAAATACTGGAATATTTGATTAGTATAAGTTGGAGTGTGTTTCAGTAAGTAAGGTGATGGCGAAGCCCAAACTAACTACCTTTGTTTTCAACAGTGTGTTAGCTGTCCCTCTTTCTTACTTCCTCTCTGATAGCCGTAGTGTTGTCCGTGAGGAGGCTCTCTGACGTGAGTCGGGAAGAGGTGTCAATTGAAGCACGAAGTAGTGAGCGCTGCCTGCCCGTTACGTTACATTAATACCAGACGTGAATAAGCCCCTGATTGGTAGTATCTTACAAAAGTCGGTGTGGGTTAAGTGCTAAATTAGCTTCCTTTGTCGCAGGGGAGCCCATTTCCTTTTTCTCGTTTCTAAGCTCATGTAGTAGTTCCCACCAGGTCCGACCGGGCCAGGTAAAGAGGCGAGCAAACGCTTCAATGGGAGCAAACGGCAGTCAAAGTGGAAGCATGAGGGTGTTCCAGGTAAAAGCTTTTCTCTATGGGGCTAGCGGAAGGCCCGCCAAACTCAAGTCACAGACAGACGTACTCGTAGGTCTCCTTGATGAGCGAACAAGCACAAGGCCTAATATGAACTTGGAGCTGCTAAATCCAAAACTCAAGTCGTTCTCCACTCGTCCTTTCTTCCACTTCTTCATTACCTTCCAAATAAGCTTATACTGCCACTTACTTGAGCTCTCCTCCTGGTCATAGTCGCTCGGGTCTAACAGAACGGTATTCATCTGAGAGAAAAGTTTCCTATATATCTTACTGGACGAAAACCGAGACCAATAACAGTATGATCTTACTCTGGACTAAACCAATACTTATAGGACTGCCTGCCATCTACCCCGAGCCGTATATGATATACGCCAAGGCAAATACGTAACGGCACAAAGTCAATCTGATTGGCAGCCCGTCACCCTATTGTAATGGGGTAGTTCATTTTGGTTCGAATGAATCCCAAACTCAAGTCAAGGCATCGAATATGAATTGATTTACATTTAACCCGGATAACTAGTAGAAACTCTAGAACTAAATCCTACCACAGTAGATCTCGCTTCTCCGGGCGGGGAACTTTCTATTGCTCTGTGTGAAGGGTTGCCACAAGCGCCTTTAGGGACCTAGTATGCACGCCGTTATTGAGTGAGAGCCCCCACCGTCGTTGCTTCTGATTGCCAACTTCACTTGAGCCCTTAGACACTCAAAATGCCCCACCGAGGCTTCGGATTCGACAGATTCAGATTGGGATTGCATTTCCACTTCCACTGTCCAAACTACTGGTCTAAATTGTCCAACCACTGACACAGGCTCATTAGAAGTAGATCTTCCTCATCGAGCCCCTCTTCAGCCCTTACCTTACTTGTTGGATGAACTTCTACCCTTTCATTCCTATTTCTCATTGGAAATCCTCTGTATTTCCTCTATACCTTTCATTGGATTAAACTAGAGCTAGAGCACTTACACTCTGACTTTTCTTTCTTATTTATAATCAAAAACCCATGTATCTTTCTATGCGTAACAAATCCCCCTATTGTATTGAAACATTGGCACTCAACACTAGGAATTGAAATACAAACAATAAGACGATAACTAATCTCATAAAGACATAACTCAACTAAAAAGCAAGAAATCCACGGATACCGGGCAAGACTCACATCTTATATTACTGGTCTCCAACTCGATAGAAGGAATTAAGCTGTAAAGTAAGGATCCAACTCGAAACTATGATTTAGCTTCAGGAAAGCAAGAATTCAATTCATAAGTTCCAGAATGAATCCAATAATGCTCTTCTTTCGCTGCGTACTCAAAGCTATACCTTAGAAATCACTCCTTCTTTAACTAAGAACTAAGGCAGTAGAGCTACTCATCTTATTCTCCCGCTACGGATCTCATATCTGTATTTGTCTATGACACTCCGAAGCCTACTTTCATTCTCTGTTATGCTTTAGAGTTTCCAGCTTTTACAGCTTACCCACATTCTTTAGCCCGACCTCTAGGATTGTACTCAAGATTGAAACCTTAGGCTTATAATTGCTCCTTGTATTCTGACTTATGAATGGCATTCTTTATGAACACTAGATTCTGTCGCTCCCGATCTCACTTCTGCCACTATAAACTCTAGGTCTACCTCTCCTACGGCTTCAAAGCCAGTCTCTCCTTACTTGAAATCTTACCTTTGAGCTAGGGCCTTACTAAACTATTTGCTCTTTCTTTACAACCCTTTCAAGACCTATAGCCGTCTTTACTGGCTGAGTTAGCAAAGGTAGAGAGGGTCCGATCTAGCCAGTAGTCAGATAGCTTACCATGGGAGAACCAACTACACTAAGAAAGACCCAGGGTTGGTTGAAGTTGCAGAAAGTCGATCCTATTTTCATTAGAAAGTCGGATGCCAGAAATCAGGTTATGGGATCTGACTCAAGGGAGTTCCATGAGTTCAAGCTATTCCATGTATAGGTAGGATTCAGCAAGTAGGTAGGATTCAGCAAGAGAGGGAGTATGGACTTACTAAGCGCTTTCAGTCAATAACTTCCCATTCTTTATTATTCTTATTTATTCTTATTTCAAACAAAGGAATTATGCGCGAATTACCTAGACGAGTTAGATGCGCAGCGCTCGCGAAGAGAAGATGGATTGATTTCTTTCTTATCTGCCTAGTTTCTGGTCTTATCTTGCACTATTCCCTTCAAGGCTATGAAATCTGTTCTTATAGGACACCGTAGTACAACATATTTCCTATAACCTTCTGCTCTCGCCTGGATTAGCAGGTCTTGGCTTCGCTTACTGCGAGAAGAAAAGGCTGTATAGGCAACTGCCCGTGAACTTATTCCAAGCTAGAAGAAAGAAGTCCATGTATAGCCGTGCGGGTATCACCATTCGTAAAGAATCATCGAACAGTGCTTTCCTTAAATAAAGCCGGTAGGGTCTATCTTGGGTATTGAGGGCGGGCGGTACTTAGCGTCCTTTTTGAAGAACTTCTATCGGGACTTCTTTGGTTCTCTAGAGTTCTATTCTATAGTTTTGACTTCTCTTTATTAGATGGAAGAAATAAGCGCTTTCGTTTCTTCTCCCTCCGGTTTCATCAAAGCCATGGGGCGAAATACTTTCATTTCACTATTCTAAGAAAAAAGTGCACGGACGGATAGATTGAAATAGGGCTTCTGGCCGCCTACTATGACTCTACTCCACTTAACCGACACAGAGCTTTATAGAAGCATATCAAAGGAACTTATTATAGACTCCCTCACCTTTTCCTCGAAATGAGAAAGAATCTGGTACACTCGAAAAATGTATAATTGGAGATTTCAGCGAAATGTCTTATTTAAGTACTTATTGCTTGCCAAAGATCCTCATTCTACAATTGTCTACAATTGAGTAGATATCAAGGTGTGCTACCTCGGCCGGCCTCTTCCACGACTCCATTTGGTTACTGCTTTGAACGATTCTCTTACTTGCTTTGAAACGAGGTGAACTTAAGTAGATAAAGCTGTTCCTGTTCTAAGATCATCTGCAGGAGAATTATACAGCCACAGATCTTTCAACTTCCACTCATTAACTTAGCGCTTCCGAAAATAAGGAATTGTAATAACTCGGATTCTGACCAACACCCAGCTTTCTTTCCCGCTTACCGAATCTACAGCTTGATCTGCTCGTCGCAAACCCAACAAAGACAGAAGAAACTAAAACAAGTCCTCTGTTTTCGGGAGTTATGTATCTGTATCAGCTGCAGAAACAAGATCGGGAGTTGGAGAAGAGGAAGGAGATAGATCTGGTTAGGAAGCATAAGAAGTCAAGTCCACTCGAATTGCCAGAAGGTAAAGTTCCACAAATCATTCTATCTCTCTTGTAGCGCATCTCAGATTTCATCTCTTGTCGCGCCGCATTAGTACTTAACAAGCACCGCGCTAGCTTAAGAAAGAATCTCTTCTGCCCCGACAACACAATCACTTCCCTAAAAGGAAACCCATCGACTAGCACAGCACCCCCGACCTGTAATCTACTGTTTTCTTGACTCGCTACGTGGACATGATCAAAGTTCTCCCTTCCCGCTTCGTCGTAAACACTTGTTGAACGTCTTGCTCTGGGACCTAGGTTTCACAATTCTTTCTTTCTATTGGAACTTATCTTTCTTTATATTTCACTTAACAGCTTGGTATGACCTTTTTACTTAGTTCAGTTTCCCTTTCCGTTGTGGTTACTTCTGTCATTGGCTCAGCTTCCACCCATTTTGTGAAGTAATCGGTAGCTACCAAAGGCTTTTTCTTTGTATGAAGGAGTATGGATCTCTCTGCTGCTCGCACTCGTTTCGGCTCTCGACTCGGGTCTCTTCTCTCTCTGATACGATCCTGAAGTAAGGATTTCATAAACCTAGCCGTGATGACTCCGCAATCTACAAGCCCATGGGTAATAAAAACAAAAGGAGGCCTACAAGCATCTATAAGCCAGCCTATAAATTGGGTGACTAGTATAGGATAGGCCAAGACACTGGGCAAGTAAGTGAGCTAATTGATCTCCCTCTTACCACATCTTCTCATTTTATAGCATTCTCTCGCTCTTCCAATGCAATTAGAGGTCGAGCTGAGCTTCCTATCTTCCTCCCTATTGGATTTATAGAAGCTAATCTTGTCTGTGTGGTTAAGGTCCCATAATGCGCTATGGAGTACCCACCTCTCCTGGTTTTCAAATGAAGGCCAGAGTTTTCGTAGGTGGGGGCGTATAATCGTTTTCATCGTCGGTAAGAGCGATTTTACATAAGGATCTCGGATCTCTTCCTCAAGCTTTCCTTTTAAAACGAGCTTAGCTTATAGTCAGTGGCAACATATTGGATTTGGAAAAAGGCAAGGAAGTCCACTAGGCAAGGCTAGGCAGCGCGTGGTAAAGGATCTCTCCACTTATTGAATCAAATAAGCGAATGGGTTATGGGCATAAAACAAAGAAAGAATGGGCGAACCTCTATTCTTTATAGAAAGTTACCTGGCCTTACAGATTACCCCTATGTCTCTCAATCAGTATGTCCAGTCAAGTGCTTGCTCTTCTCTTTGGCAGTCGGCGGTCTTGTCTCTTTGACTCAGTTTACAAATCGGCTGTTATCGAATAGGGTCTTCTCTTAGCAAGCTAATCTTACTGCCTAGCTCCTTCAATCAAGGAATTATTCCCCTTTTTTCCTGAGAGAGAGATCAAAGTTGCTGTACAAGGCAAGCAAGCAAGCCAGTCGGAAGCAAAGGAGCCAAAAGTGGTATTCTTTAGAATACTATCCTGCCTTTACTCCCATTTGAGGATTCTATTTGTCGTTCCAAGCGCTACCTTCTTGAAAATAAGAACGAACCTTACCACAGAGTGGGTCAGTGCTGTTTGTCTAAGATAGTTGCAAGCAAGGAAGCTAGCCAAGGCAGGGAAGCCCACGGAGCGGTCAAGGCTGTCAGTGCTTGCTAAACAATGAGCTTGCTAAACTATGAGGTAAAGGAAGTAAGTGCTTCCGTTAGCAGTTGCTGCCAAAAAGAAAGGCTTTTCATGGAAGGTTTGAAGGCAGAATCCTGGACTCAAAGCCTTAAACCAATTTACTGCTTTTTCTTGATACAATGACTTTTGCACTGCCTATAAAGATACAAATCTGGAAACTGTTTCTTTTCAGATCCATCTTCCTTCCCTTGCTGTTGCTGATCCACCTATTGCTTCCGCTGTTCCGTTGCTTGTTAGTTAAGGCTCATGTGAATATTCGTTTCTTTCTACATTAACGAGATACTCAACTTAATACTTGATACTTGACTTCTCCTCATGTCATAGCTGCTGACTTTAGGTTTGATTCTGCCATAACCTCTATAGGATGAAAGTAGACAAGAACAGAATCTCTCTATACGACAAACACAAGAACTGAAATATACTCATAAGATCTCTACTCCTAAACTAGAACAGAACCACTCAAAGATCTTAGCGCCGAAGAAGCAGACACAATAACTATACTTTGCGCTTCCGCTTAGTGAGCTCCGGTATAGAACTGACTTCGAAAACACACCGCAACATGAAACTGAAAACGACTCCCTTTCCGCTTGCATCAATACAGGGATACTTAACAAGCACGGCTTGGCTTCCTCACCCGATCCTGGGAGACAATTCCACGATTGTGAGTAGCAACGAGACCTTTCTTTATTAAAGGGTGCGCGAGCTGGGTGAATCCAATCATCTAGTACAGGTTCGAGGCGAGACGGACTGTAAACCCAACAAGTCCGCGAGTTTTACCAAGACAAGTAACTCGCGCGTTAGTTAGTTTGAGTTTAGTATATCATTGGGTAATATATCTTCTATCTATTAGTTATAGAGTAATTAACATTCTTATCTATGCTGAGAATCACTGCTTTGGTCATTAAGTAAGTAGGTCCGCTCACTTTCATTCTTCCCCTATTCCCTATATACACACAATTCTTAAAAAAAGCAAACACAACGATTGGTCCACTACTATACAACGGGGGAGAAAACTGGAATGTTGGAGGGTACCCTAAAAACCGATAGACTTCAAGCCGGTCTGAAAGATGAATCCAATCCATAATGATGCTTCGTTTTGATTGCATGAAGAGAGGGTCAGGCGATCTACGTATCTTAATGTTCTTCCTAACCTTATTTCTCCTGAACCGCTTCACGACGATGAAAGGTGAGAGAAGAGAATAATCTATTTCATATGAGAGAAGAGAATAATCTATTTCAGATGAAAGGTGGGATAAGAGAATTCTCGATTAAAGAAAGTTGCTGGCTCAGATGAAAGTACGAGAGATTCGAAAGCAAGAAGCTGAGTGAAACGAAGTTACTTCCTACAGGGCGCTCCCATTGGCTAAACCACGACTTATTGCTAAGCCTATTCACCAGCCGGGGCGGTCTCCCATCATGAGATAGTTGGGCTTCCAGAGCAGTAACTTAGCTTTTCTTTTATCTATCTAGGCGCACTCTCAGAGGTTTGCTCACTACCTTTTTCTTTCCAAGGGATGGGGTTGGGGTGTATAATAACCTATTTTTGACTTATAGGCCTATTGATTCGAAGTCACTACGAAAGGGTCGGTCACCTCTCCCTTCCATTTCCAAAACTAGTTGTCTTTGAAAGAACCAATGAAATAAGCTCGTCTGGATAACTTGAAACTGGAAAGCTGCATCTAATCGAAAAAAAAGAACTATTAACTAGGAGCCTTACCTGTTGCCGGGTCTTTGAACCCCTTTCCCATTCGAAACGTATCTCTGAGATCATAATCATACTTATTATACCTATTACATTACTCCAATGCTTCTCTCTCTGGACTCGGGTGTCAATAAGGCCATTCGAGCAGGAGAGGATGAAGTCAACAAGGTACCACTAGAAGCTTACAACTTTCCTTCTTCAATTTCAAACAATAGCTAAGAAGATGTTCTAAATAAGAAAAACATTCACTTTCGACTCGAATGATCAGTCTAAATAGTGTCATTATTTTATTATAGACTTTTGGATTATACCTCGAGTGCAAAGGCGGAAGGGAGCTTGACTTCACTACCCATGTTGCAGGGACGAAAGTAGGACTTAGTGATCCGACCGAGTTAAAGGGCCATCGTTCAACAGATACGGAGAAAGGTGACTCTAGGGAGAAAAGGCAGATCTTATCTTCTAAAAAAGTGCATATGGACGGGAAGGTTTGGCACCTCGATGTGGGCTCTTCGCCACCTGCTGCTGTAGTATGTTCAAAGGGTTTTGGGCTGTTCGAATGTCATTCTAGATAGAGGAAGCGGTTGAGTAGACATATGGTATGATATGCGTAACCAAACTAGAAACTGGAATCACTAATATAGGCACCGTGAAGAAGCGTACCCGGAAGGAAAGATAGCAGAGGAACTAGTATCGGACATATCCGGTTCCATTCGAGTTTGAGTCTTCATCCCGCCAAGCAACGACTGACGCCTTTCACTCCTACTACTCGGTTAAGCCGGTTCACTGCAACATTGAATTGAATCTCTGTTAGCGCACTATATCTTGTTGTTACAACTTACTGTTAGCCTAGTAGTGCGACTCATTCACTAGAACAGAATCACTTGCTTTATACCCTTACTTGAGATTTTCTTCTTCCCTGACCTACACTTCACTTTCCAACCACTTGCTTCTTATCGAGTCGAATATGCCACCCCAAGAGCGGATCTATACTCTTCACCTCGAACAGAAAGAAAGAAAGATACTATACTCGGGGAGCTACTACAGAGCATCAACACTTAAACCAGTACTAGATGATTTGATTCCCGCTGAGCTTTATGGTTACCCGCCGGAACACTAGAATCAGCTTACCAGTTGGAACTCCCGTTAGTGCCTCAAAGATAGAAGAGCTTGCTTGACCCACCCATGAGTTAATATTGAATAGTTGCCTTATTTGTACCTGTAAGATATTATGCTCCAGCTACAGCAGATGATCCTGATCTACCAGTAGCAAGTTCCGTTTCTAGTGGAATCGACAAACAAGGGAAGAGACTTTCTCGAGATATGAAGCATGAAGGTATCTAGGTGTTTCAGCTTGTTCTCCTGCTTTGACTTACTGATGGAATTTCGAGTCGTAAGACCTATGCCTCTGTTCAACTAAAAAGCTCTATCTCTACCCTAAAGAACAGAACCAACTTGCAGACACGCTTGCTGCCCGGCCAGTACCATATTTATCCCAGATACAGAATGCACTGTGAGCTCGGAACTCTCTAACACGCAACTCATCTCGTATTAGTAGTAGTAGCTTGCCGATGACAAGTCTCTTTCTGTTCTTGTTTAATCCCGAGTACCGAGTGGAATCAGTGAGTGTCTTGGCGATGCGAAATCATGCCCCTTTTGCCCTATTCTTTAAGTGGAGAGTCACGAGCAGAGGCATAAGATCCAAAGAGTCAAGTCAAGTAAAGGCTTTGCTAGAGAAGCTAGAGTCAGTAGCTACGGCTGCCAATGAGGTTGAATCAGTAGCTACGGCTGCCAATGAGGTTGAATCAGTAGCTACGGTTGCCAATAGTAGCTGGAGTGAAAAGAGATGAGATGAGCCTTTGTTCAAAGAGCCCGAGTTAGGTTAGTTGGTAAAGAGAAAAGAGGCTGTTCGAGTTAAGTCAGCTGCCCCTGTTACTGTTGGAGTTAGAGAAGAAGACCTTTCCCTTATGATTATTAGTAGGAATACCAGAGTGGAAGACCTGTTGGAGATGAACATGAACTAAGCACGGCTAACGCTTATTGAACAAGCAAGGAGTGGAATTGATTACCTTACTCTTTGATTAAAGCAAGTGGTGGAGTTGATGAAACAGGACTGCTACTTGGCCCGCATCTAGTAAACGCTTGCCTGGTGAACGGATTGTATGCCGATGCTTGCCCACTTGCTATGTGTTTTAAGAATGAAGTTAATAGTAGCAAGATATGGAGAAGGAGAGTTGGGGTCGACCTCTGCTCTGTGCTCTCACAAATACAGCACTCAAAAACAGGACTTGTAGTTTCATCTCTATCTTACCCGGATTACCCCATTCTATAAGAAACTCCCTATTTTGCTTTTTCCGACCGACCTCTCCTTTCAGTGCCGATCTCTGATCGACGTGTCCTTGCTAGTAGGGTTCGAGCAAACGGACATGTAGTCTTCTTTCTTTCTTCCGCAGCTTATGCTGTTGCTTCTTCACTTGCATGTTAACTTGCTGGATCCCTCGCCTTTTCGCTAGCTTATTGACTTGATTCTTTCTTTTTGACTTGCTTGTTCCCTTGTAATTGAGTTCGGGTCGGTTGTAGTGGTAGGTTCCGGAAAGAAATCAGATAGTGTAAAGAAATAAGATAGGTAGTCAAGCCCTGAGTAGTGATAGGTTCCGGAAGGAAATCCGGTAGTTAACTAAAGTCAAAAGACTCCAACTAACTCTAACAAGTGCTTGTTCTGCTGACTGCTTTCATTGCACCCGAAGCCGAATCCCCTCTCGAATCATAAGTTTCAAGATCTTCCGCCTCAGATGGGAATGTTTTATTTGTTGAGTGAAGCTCGTTGAGTGCGGGTCTGCTAATGAATGTTTAGGTCTTGGTTTTACCGAGTCGGGTGCTTGGCTTTACCTTAGTAGTCATAGAGAATGTCCTTCCTCAGCGCTAACGGGAGTTTTTGACCTGACAGCGATAGATTCAATTCACAGAGGAGAAAGGTACCGACCGATATTCCATTCATAACTGAAAGAGGAGGTTGGCAAGCAAAGGGGAAGCTGTTAGGTAACAGTAGTCTTCCATTGGTAGTGCTCGATACGATGGATTCAATTCTTAACTCCCTAGTAGGGCTAATCAAAACCCGTCTCAAGCAGGGAAACTAGGGATGGAAGGAAGGCGGTCTAAGGGAAGTCGTTCTTAGAGTTACGTTCTAGTTTTGAGAGTTCGAGCTCTGGTCTCTAGGGAGTTCGAATTCCAGTTTGAGGGTAGGGGTCTCGGTTCAATTGTCTGTCTTTTCTGTTCTTGTTGAATCAACGAGAGAATCTGAATCCACCGTTCACAAAGTAAGCAGCAATCCGATCTTAGGGTTTTGTTTCAGAGCAAGCTATGTTCAATGAATTCTTAAGCGTTAAGTCATGCCAGGCAGTCCAGTAAGAGACCAACTCATCAGGTAGAATTACAGAATTCCACTCAAAAGTCAGTATCAGCATCTAGGGCAACTAAGTAGTGAGAGTAAGGATTGACCCAGTGAGTATAAGCCTTAAAGTAAGGAAAGACAACCTCAGAAGTCGGAATTACAGAATTGACCTCAGGAGCCGGGTGTTGCAGAATTAGGGTCGGGTTTTTGGGTGCAGAGGTAGGTTCAGGCTTAAGTGCTTGTGTTCAGCAAGTAGTAAATAGAGAAGTCGTTCTGTTCTTTAAGTCAGAATACCAGAGCCAAGGAACTACTATATCTACTTTCACCAAGGAAAAGAGGTAGTCCAAGTAGTGCTTCAGAAGAATAAAGTGAAGTAAGCGCGGGGCCAAAGCTTAGTAGTTAGTAGCGCGGCAGCTGTTCAGGGATTCCCGCGGTGTTAAAAGAAACACCATTCTTATTGGCACTACAGGTAAGTATACCATCCTAACAAGTCTTTCGTACCTACCACAGTGAGGCACGGTTAGTTAGATAAGGTAGAAACTTCGCCTTTCTAGTGAGTTTCCAGGGAATTGACCTATCATAGGGGGTGTAATAGACATCTACCGGTAAAGTCAATAAGATGTATTCCTCTTAGAGTCAGATTGGCGAGAGGGAGGTTCAGAGGTGCTTGTATTGTCATATCAAGAAGATCATCTAGCTCTTTTTGAAAGCCGAGAAGAAGCGAAAGACTCATGAAGAATTCCGCAAGTAGGAATGAAGTTAGCAGAGAGGAGCACTGGGGGCAGTACTTATCCGTGTTGGTAGTATAAGTAGGGCGCTACTCTTTGAGTCTAGATTAAGTTAGTAGTTGCCAGCTGCAAAGCAAGTGGAATGATTTGTTGAAAGTGTAGTTTAGAGTTGATAGTAGAATTCTTTGTTTCATCCGTATTTGTAGTAGTAGTGGACAAGTAGTAGTCCAGAAACACATAGCAAGTAGGCAAGCATACTAATTGAATCCCCAGATGGACACCTTGCTTATCTTTCTCAAGGATTATCAAACTAGGAAATATCGAAGGAAGCTTTTCTCCCATAGGTTATACCATGGCCCCCGGTGCTTCATGACTGGTTCCACTTACCAATTCTTCGGAGATGAAGAGAGAAAGAAAGAAAGGTAGGCAGGCTCAACAAAAGAAGAAAACTAAGGCTAATAAAACTAGTGCAATCTTCAAGAAGAAAGAAAGAAAAGAGTCAAAAAGAAGATAAGGGATCGAATCTATTCGTGGAATTAGAGGAGGGGCTATCTAATTAAATAAAGTCATTCGTACCGGTACCGCACTCTTTCAATCAAAGACCGCTGGCAGATCCTTGTAATGATAACTGTAACATCTTATCTTCCTTAATAGGAACTTGACTCCGGACGACCTGAGACCTTAAACTGCCGGGCCCTTCAAAGGCTTGTGGCTTTAAACCAACTTCATGGGCTTCCGTGCTCGTGCTATCATTGGGGCCATATTATCCTATACTATCTTTATTACGAGCACTTACATTACTAGCTCCCTCAACGTAAAAGGGAAAGAAACAAGGACTTATTCCAATCTATTGACTCTACTTACTTCCCCTACAAGACAGGATTCTAAACGAAACTCACACTCGCTTGAGAGCGGAACTAAAGCTAGCTTACTACAATTTGAACACTTAGAAAACTCTCCTACAAACTCGCCCTTATACTCGTTCCATTTATTCCACTCGCTTACTTTTCTCTATGAAAACTTATTGACAAGAGGTGAGTTTTCTCCTCGATCCTTCCGTTAGCTTGCCAAAGCTATCACTGGCAACTATTTCATAGCCTCCTCTGGCAACTGGTTCTTCTTCTTTATGTAACCATACTTTATTTCTCTGGTCTCACTGGCTTGGCTTTCTCCTTTATAATAAGATCTTTCCTTTCCGTAGGTATGTTTACATGAATAACTATTATCTAAGTAGTCTGCTTTCTAGTTAAAGTTGCATAATACTTTCTACGGTCTCTGCTTCTTAGGATGAAAGAGTTCTCTTGAGTGGACACTGCCGAAAGTTCTCAACTTGGATTCATTGCGTAAGGGATTGCAAGTGAATATAACGTCTCATAATGGAAATAACGTCTCATAATGGAAGGGTCTTTCTTTTCTTTAGGCTTTCTTTCTTTCTTTTGAACTCTTTGGGGTAGCCGGTGTCTGCTAGCGCGGTAACACTGCAAGGCTTGCTTACCCATTGTGATCTGACCCTCCTGTATTTCTGTTCTGAATCTACAATTAGCAGACTCCGTTCTCTCAGGTAGTTAGGTTTTTTAGATAAGTAAGGTGAAAGAAATAACTTTGACAAAAGGCGCTTTCTACATATACTTGCGAAACTAGGCGTAAAGTCCAGTGTGATAAGCCGAGCGACTCAACCGACTTAGTGTTTAAGCGGGGAGTTCCTATACACTTCAGGTGCCTACGGGCGACAACAACGCACCAACCTTACCCTTATGGTCAAACTGCCAGCCAATAGTAATCTAGAGCGCGTATAAAGACGTAAAGAAAGCTTTCATAAGAAGTCCTTGGTTGGTTTGAGCTCTGATAAAGAATTGAGTACTTTAATAGTCTTTCACTCATGCATTTCTTTCATTTCAGGCGGGTGGCGCGAAGGCTACTTGTTCCTTGGCGAGGAAAGGAAAAAAGCACCCCTTTGATTTGGACTCAACACCTTCCAAAACCTGTAAATAAACAGTAGTTTCTTTCCTACCTTTTTGGATCTTTCCTAGGGACTTAACTACGGAACATTCTAGCTTGCACGAAACATGCACAAGACAAGCAATTAGTCAAATCAGTTTCAAGTCAAAGGTGGACGGCCACCTGAGCTCACCCCGTTTCTTTCATATATTGGTATTTTGCAGCTTCAATCATTTAATAAGAATAAGGGCGGACTCGAAATAAGTCCCCTCGAAATAAGTCTTCCAGCGTCCGCGAATCAGAAGATATTCGTAGTATATACCTTCTTCTCTTCCTTTTCCGGTATACTAAGCCAAACAGATTACGCTCTTGACAAATGAACACTAATAGAGGACTTGCCCTTCCCGTGCTACTTCGGATTCTTAGCTGGAACACTTTGGATTGTGAGATTGGTTGGTCCCCGTTGCCCTGTTTGCAAGCCTTTTCTCTCTAGTTGGACAGATAGCGTTGGTAAGTGGATAAGTCATTTCTACCAGAGAGGGGCTCCTATCTATAAATAAAGGGCAGACTTGCATAGAGGCCTTAGAAAGCACAGACTTGCATAGAGGCCTTAGAAAGCACAGACTGCCTTGACTCCCACTGCTTCTTTGCTTGCTAGCATAAGGGCACTGATAGGACAGCTAGCCTTCCTTCCTCCCGACAGCAGACCGGATTGCTACCAGAGAGAGGAATTACTATAGGCCCCAACGAACTCACTTTTGACCCTTTCTTTGTCCCTTGGTTCGCTAGCGTACTTGCCTGCGCCTTATTATTCCCTCGATCTCAGTAGAGCTAGCATAGTTCTTCTCATCATCTCTTGCACCATCTCATCTGCTACTATAACTTCTCTATTATCATCTGCTACTATAACTTATCGATTTCTTTCACCTCTATCTTATGTTGGGTACAGAAAGGGATCAATAATCGGGTGATTAACCAAAGGAAAGGGTATTGACACCCCAGGGCAAATCACACCTCGACCTGCCTTGGGCTCCAAAGTTTCTGTGCAGATCGGGCAACTCGTCCCGGCTTCACACAAGTCGAAGAAGCACTCTTTCCTTCAGTCAACCCATCTCCTTCGGTTTAGTAGAAATCAAACAAAACTAGGGGAGTTGATGTACCGATATGCAATCTCCTGCCCCTTTCAACCTAAGGAGTCCGGCAGTACCCGTCTCATCAAAAGCCAGCTGTACCTCTTTCATCAAAACCAAGCCTCTCTAAATCCAAGAATAAGAGAAGTCAACCGTGAGTGAAGCGTCCCTCGCGTTTACCGGGATAAGAGTTTCACTAACAACAACACCCTTATTTCTCGTCTAAGAACTTAGGTTATACGTAGCTAATGCCAAATCCATCATTGAAACTAAACAATAGCTTCGTAAGCGCTACTTCCAATTTGGATCGTTGCTTGCTTGTTGGGGTAAGGTAATAGTTAAGGGAGTTCACAGGAGTCAAAGGGCACATTCTCGCAATTGAGTTCGGTCTGCATTCAAAGGGGCAATGGAATCCGGGGGTATTTTCTAGAATCGGTTCTAGGAATTGAAGCGCTAGGTACTGAGAGAACAAGCAAACAACTTCAAGCTCTTATGCCCCTATTTCTTTTGCACTTAATTCATAATCCTAAAGTAACGGATTCTTTTGCACTCAATTAATTCCCTGCGCTCTTGACTATACGCTAGACTTAAGCTAGATCCCGGAAGTGGAAGAGATAAAGAAGCTTTGGGGAAGCCAGCCGTGTTAGCTTACTTGAATTCAAGCAGTCAGCAGTCTTTTGACGATCTTCTATTCCATATTGTGATGAGGTGCAGATTCCATGAAATAAGTCTTTTAAACAAGCAGGGTAACAATAAAGCTCTCATCTTATTACAATTTATGTGTTCGGCTCCGGCGCGACAAGCAACAGCGCTATTCTTTAGAGAACAAGAAGCAACGGCGGCCAAGCAACTACTAGACAAGTGGGCAAGCAGACAAGAGTGACTTCTAACTCGAACAGGATCGGTATTCCACTGAGAAACTACTGGCATCAAGATCAACCAACTACTGGCAAAGAATTCCACAACTATCCCGGAGGCTGACACAGCTACGAAACCCGGACTCGTGAAACCTAGTAGTGCTCCCAGCAGGACAATCCTCGGATACTTACTTCCTTGATCCAGCATCCAATGATCCATCTGAGGCTTCTGATCCGTCTCTTTAAACTGATGAAGATCTTGAAACTACTCTACTACAAGGTGCTGAAAGCCTACTCTACTAGTAGTTTAAGGGTCAACTGGGTCAACCTGGCTCCTAGTAGTTGAAGAGTCAACAGGGTCAACCAGGGTCAATGAGCACTACCCTAAAGATGTTAGGCTCAAATGCACTAGAACACAACTTATGTAGTTTTATGGGAAATATTACATGGAATACCTCCTTAGGGACCTATAAATTCATTTCTGCCTATAAGATTGAGGGTCGAAGAAAGGGTTTCTACCGGCTTTGAGGCTAGGGAGAGATTATCTATGGAATAACGAAATTCTAATGTATTTATGGGCGAGTCTTGCCTTTGTCGCCGGAGGTCTCTCATAGATATTATAAGTCACTCACCCACCTAGTGATCCTTCTTAAAGGTAAGATAAAAGCCACTCCTTCTCGCCTACCTAGTGAGGACTCGTTTATAACTTTTCTTTATGCCATCTATGTTGTTGCTGACTCCACTAATACTGAATTTCTTATTGATGAGCGCATATGGTAAGACTGTCCGAAGAAGTAAGCTTATGCTACACGGCTTACAGAACTCCCTTAGGCCACTGAGTCTTGCCCGAACTCTACTTTAAGTTCATATCCGGATCAAGCCTCTTATCAAGCTTCTGCTTAAGGACTTAGCGCTTCAACTGATGAGGGCTTACTTCTACGAGAAAACAATAACTTCTTCTTCTGTTGGATCTTAAAGCTACCTATCCCCTATCTTTATACCGTGAGGAATAAGCGCACTGCCCATTGACTTTTCTCTGTGAACCGTCTCATCAAACTCCATGAGCATACCTTTTCTACACATATGGATAGCTAATAAGTATGACATTTCCTGACTCTATGAAGAAGAAAGCAAGGTCCATTGAGAGAGCTTCGATCAAGAAGAAAATGTTGAAGACTAGATGAGATTGGATTCAAGAAGTCAAAGTAAGAAAATGATCTAAGAGAAGAAGATTCAATTGACAGCTTCGCGGATGAGAGTGGTCTTGTCTTGCTTGGTCTTCCTAAAATCTATCTGCTTATTTTATGCTTTCTTTCGGGAAGATAGTTCAATTCGTCTTTACATTGGGTAGTTCGGTGTTTTGATGATCTCTACCTTAGAAAAGTCATATTGCTAAGTGCACACATTCTCTAATTAATGTAAGTTAAGTAAGAAAAAAGATGATATGAACGACTCCATTACTAATTGAATATAAAGAAAGAGTAGTGCACACATGATAGAAACTAGTAACGGAACACTGCTTCCTTATAGCATATGATAGAAACTAGTAACTGAAGCTTAGCTTCCTTATAGCATATGATATCATCTAGTAACTGAACACAGCATTGCATTGCTTCAAACCAACCCTATCTCTCTAAGGCACCCGCTCATAAAGTAAGCGTTAGCGCGTTATTGAGCTCTATTCTTTAGTTACAGGAATGGAATGAACTCCTTCTTGAGCTTATGGAGTGCCTTTCATATGAGGGTTCTTAGTACTGCTATAAAGCCGGCGGATTCAATGCAGGAGAACTCCTCGTAAGTATCGGCCTTTGGTGCTAGAGTTAGGGATTCTATCTCTCTCTCTCTCTTTAGATAAGAGATATGTTAGGTCCGGTCCATCAGTAAAAGGAAGGGGTAGGTGTCTGGCTTGGCTTTTTTCATAAGATAGAGAGCTGGTCTACAATAACAACAAGAAAGAAGTGGATCGCCGCTTTCAGGAAGTCAGATCTGTGTTTTCAAATAATATGTGGGTGAAAGCTAGGGTCTGGTCTGCTTCTGATCGGTGCAAGGGTACCGATAAAATAACTGGGCACACACCCTTGAGAGTCCAATTGCTCATCTTTCAGCTACGCTAGATCATTGATGAGGGTCACTTTTTTGCCATATAAAGAAAGAAGAAATAATCTATATAGATCCACTTAGAAAGCGGTTGAAAGCCATCCAGCTTTCCGTGTAGCTATTAGCGCTGTCTTGTCTCCTTCTGGTAAATCGTTGGGTCTTGCGCCCTCTTGAGACTCGGGAATGCACTCCTAATGTTGTGACTGCTTCCCCTCAGACACTTGTAACCCTTAACCATGTGAGGCCAAGTTCAATCTTACACAGAGATAGGGTGAAGAGTCCGTTTGGGAGTCTCGACACTTAGACCTTTTCTTGACTAACTCCATCTATACATCCGACTTGATTATTCAATAGCACTGGTCAATCTCCTCTCCGACACCCTTTCTATTATGTTAGGAAGAAGAAAAGAAATATTACCTACTGTTGAGGTACTCTCGTGTTTCCACCCCACGTTACTTTGATATAGTTGTGGGCACTAGATACTACATCCGACCCGGAATCCAATGCACAAGTTGTTCCGCTCGCATTAGGAGAAATATATGAATTCCTTGACTTGTCCGTTGCTCGTTTGCTAGTTAGCCTGCCTGTTTGCTAGTTGACGAGTTCTATCGCTCTTGCCTGAACTCACGAGTTCTATCGCTCTTGCCTTAATTCGGATAAGAGTAAGCGAAGCTCGGCTCGTAATCTAGGAAGGGGCTGCATCTTCAGTGGGTAGAAGTCAAAGCCCGTGAGGTGAGGTCGCGTGTCAAAGCAGCACACTCAAATAGAAGAGAATATTAGTGCACCAAAAAATGCAATAAGCAGAATATAGTAAAGAAACATCCCATAATATAGTAAAGAAACATATTACTCTTGCTTGTGGAATTGAAGAAAAGAATATAAGTCAAAAAGGGTTCACTCTCCAACGCACGCACCCGCTATACTTGTGAAATCGATTGTGGAATCGAGAATGAGTAATTCGCATCATATAGTATATAGAATAGAAGTCACCTAACTAGTATATAGAATAGAAGTCACCTAACCACATAGCTTCCTTTAAGTTGAAGAAGGAATAGAGCCGGAAAGCTAACTAATGCACTTAGACTTGTTTGCTCCCCCCCCCGCCTTACTGGTGGAAAAAACCTTATGAGAAACTTGGAGACTCTTGTAAAACTAAACAAGCAAAAACAATAAGCTAACTTGCGCCCTAACTCTGAGGCAAAGGCACCGAATTCACTCTTGATACTTATTCAGGAAAACTAAACGAAATAAGCGGTATACTGAGAGTTGAAAAAGCGCTTGTGTGAGTTCCCCTACTATCTTTGCTTTTATTAGTTGCTTGTCTACTTGTGTGTTAGGAGTTAAGAAAGACGTTGTGCTTACATTCGGGGAGTTCCTGTCTTCAACGTTAGGAGTTATTCCTTGCTTGTGCCTTTGCTTTAATTGTTTCAAATCATCCATCCATCTTGCATATAAGAAGATATTCACAACACCTCTGCACTCCTCTAAAGCTCACTAACTATCCCTGCTCCGTCCGCTACAACAATAAGCCTTAGCACGTTACCCCTGATAGCTTATATTGGAACTCTGGTGTTAGCACCGCGAATAAGTATATATTATTGTTTGATCAAGAGCGCTATAGAATGGATTTGAAGCAGATGGATCCTATACAACTACTTGTCCTATACAACTACTTGAAAGAATGGAATCCACCCTCTTAAAGTGCAAACAGACTCTATAAATAAGTAAACAAACCTTTTAAGTGCAAACAGACTCTATAAATAAGTAAACAAACAGCATTTATTGCTTAAACATAATCTATTTTAGTGCAGTGCACACCTATCATATAATTGAGTAAAGAAAGAACTTTGAACTCACCATTCTATAATTATGTAATCTCTCTTTCTTGCACATGATATAAGAATTGTAAAGAATCCCTCTATACCACATATTATAGAATTCAGTAAAGAATCCCTCTATTACTAATTATTCCAGTAAAGAATCTATCTCTCTTATCTAACTAATTGTCTGCTTAAAATATCTCTTGCACCTGATATCATAATAGTCAAATAGAACCTCAAAACACACAGCATTGCTCAAAAAAAGACTCTAGTGGTTTTTGCACACATTCATTCTATAATTGAGTACTATAGTGGTGCACACATGAATTCTATGATTGAGTAACAAAACACAGCTTCTTAAAGGACAGAAGCACCTACCCCGGAAAGTGACATAATATTTGATAGGCATGTAAACCAATAGAATCCATTAGGAAGCTTACCTAACTGCTGACATCTTACATAGCGGGAACAAAACATCTTATTCTAAGCCTTTCCCTAACTGTTGACATCTTACGTATCGGTAACTTCACTCTTAACTCTAAGCCTTTCTCTAACAAAACACATTACTGCAACACTCGCACCCGTAAGCACTTAGTATTGTAGCTTGTTCCAGAAACTCACTTATTACTTTAGCGCCGAGCTGCTATTCCGTTATTTCTACTGACGCCATGAACACGAATGAACACAGCACTTGTCCTCGAAAGCTCACTGCTTCCGGCTTTTCAAGTCCTATTAGATTATTGCACCATAGCTTGTTGAATTGATGGAGCTTTACCCTTCACCTATTGTACGATACACCCGTAGCTTTCTACAGCAGTACAAGGAGCGTAAGTGAGCTAATCGGCACAAACCAAACGGGCCAAAAGAGTCGTTTAATGCCTGGAGATAGACAAAGCTATCGGCATCCCCGCATGTATTAGTTTCAGTAGCCCACCAGATAAGGGTCTCCGTTGTAGGCTAGACGAGAGAGGTGATTTCTGACTTACAATAAACACTTTGTTGTTTACGCATTATTCCTTAGAGTGAGAAGTGAAGCATATAATAACTGTTCTTTAGAGTAAGGAATTGATATATTACTCGATAGAGGAAGAGGTGGGTAGCGGGGGAGAAGTAGATCTTGGTCTATGCATGCCGCTTTCTTTAGAAATCAAAAGCCAGAAATTCCATCATATATGAAAGCAATAAATTCCATATATGATATATGAAAATAGTCTTAGTCTAGAGTGAGACGACAAAAGCTCAAATCCAAAACCCATTGATTGAAGGAATCGACCGATCTTCCTAGTGATGAGAAAGCATTCGCCATAGTTGTTCTTAACAAAGCGCCACCTCTCTAAGCGATCGAAAGCAAAATTGATGCTTGCTTGCAGGCTTCTACGATGGCAGGAAGAGGATTCCAACTCGTCCCTCTGTCGAATAAGAACCGTCTTGTCTTCAATAGCCTTACCATAGTGATGAACCAATGAACTTGATTGAGTTCAATTGAAGGAAAGAGAAGAGTTAGGGGCGGGATCCCATCTATCTCTAAGTGATCGAAGCATCGGTGAAAGAAATCGATGGATTTTATTGATTGATTGATTTCCTGCTAGTCCTGTAGCGGTTGACTCTCTTTGGCCTTTCTTTTAGGAATTCCATCTTATACCCCCAAAAAGCATGTTGCCAACAAGAGCATTTTGCCTTTGAAGTCGGGACCATCCCTATTCCTGACTCAACCTATTGTCGAAGGCCATCTTAGGGAAGGAAGCCCGCTAAACTGTGGCACAATTAGTACATCGTGGCAGCTTGCGAGTTAGTTTGAGGAAGAGTAGTTTCACCTTTTGAAAGCATATGTACTGAGAACGTCTTGGCGTTACTTGTACAATGGTAGAAAGCCCGATACAGCAATAGAAAATAGCACGTAAAACATACTTGGATCCCTTTTTCTCTTTTCTCCATTATGATAGATAAGCTTTGGCTCTTATCGACGGGTCTAGCTTTCTACTTTGGCTCTTCTCTTATCAACGGGTCCAGCTTGCCTCAGAAAGATCTTAGCTTAGGGGCGAAAGCAATATTCTATTTTGACTCATAAGGCTTTACACCGGTGTAAAGGGACGCATAGATTGAAATAGCGCACCTATTAACCCACAAAAGCTTCTAGATGTGGTGCATTCTACTCCCTTTATAGAATGGGTAGTTTAGTTTACTAGACCTACTTAATAAAGGTGGAATAGTTCAAGCTATACTTATATAGTATGGATGTTTTGAAGCTTACTCGAAAGGGTGTCTAATCTCTGCTTTTTACTCTGTGACAATCGGAACTATTTCATCTGTGGGGAAGAAGCTTCAACTCAGACATTTTTAGTAGAGTTAAGGAAATAAGTGTCCTTTCTTTTAGGAATAAGAAAAGGTGGTGCTCGATGATAGGAAATCCCAATGTCCTTTAGGAATAAGAAAAGGTGCTCGATGATAGGAAATCCCAAGACTCCTAGGGTGAGAAAGAATAGGAAAGAAAGGTGCTAAGAGCCTCTTTGGAAGTGGGGACAGTAGAAATCTTCTCCATATCTAAAAAGCCATCATTGCCTATAGACGCACCCACTAAAGGAAGGCTAGTAAGTCTTAGGGCTCGGATCCCCCTAGCATTTTCTTCCATTCTGAAGTCGATCGCCATTTGGACCTGCTTATCCTCTGGCTTTGATTACTATTCATATAAACCTATATTCCCAACGACCTTTGTACCTTGGTAAGTAAATGAACCTTCACCGCCTTAGCAGAATAGGGAGCAAATCCCCTGATTCTTTCTTGGTTATAACTAAGGGAACAGCGGGGTGTTAGAGATCTCTTATAAGCAAGGCGGGCACCTCTTGCCGGGGAAGAACATCTCTCATCTCTAGTCTTATGGAAATACAGAATGAAGCTACAGAAGATATAGTAGAGAAAGCCCCATTTATCCTTTGGATAAGCTACCCTGAGGGCTCTGACTTTCTTTCCGCTTCTTTTCTTCCTATATTCGAATCCAAAATCCAAACTCAGGACCCGTCCTCAATGGACTTGAGTCGTCGACTTTTACTTATAGGCTGCCTGCTTCGTGTCAGCTATCTTGTTATAGAACTATAGCCTCTAGTTACGAGTGAGGAGAGCAAACAAAGTGAATCTTTAAGTATGACTAACCCTTTATTCTGCTATTCGCTCTGCGTGGTCTTCCGTCTATCTCAGTACAAGATCGAGCAACGAATAAAGAAAGGGGAAAAAGAAAGCCCGGCAAGCTGACAAGACACTAGGCGCCAAGTCGACAAGCAACGTAGCTAGGCCAAGTCACTATGTAAAAGACAAAGAGAGAAAGACACTTTTCAGGTATACCGAAAACAGTTAATAGTTGCCTGCTGCTTGTTGAATTCCCCATCCCCAGACTGCCGCTACACACGAACAATTGGCTTATTGTCAGCCTTCACCCTTAGTTTTCCTCTGCCTTTGTCCTTCTAGTGTAGGGTTAACTCAATCCGTTCTTTCTTAAAGTCAATAAGTAATACCGCCCTTGTGATACCGCGAGCTACTTCAACGTTAGTTAGTTTGACGGAACAAGAAGAGAAGCATCGGTGCGCAAGGACAAATCAATAAATAATGATTTTTACTATTATTCTGTCTGGTCTAGGGGTAGCAGTTCCTCATATGATGATTTGTTGCGAGATAGAAGCTCTCCGTCGGTAAAGTTTCAAGTTAAGAGGAGTCAGCGGTTCAATGGAATTCATAACTTCCACTTCAAGGTTAAGAAAGGAGAGTGGTTTCAATTCAAACCGATATTCTATTCTAAAGAGAGATATTATTTGACGAGTTTGACAAGGTGAAAGTTCCAGTCCTGTTTTGGGGGTCGGGAAAGTCAGCAACTTGGAGCGTCACTCTTACTTTGGATACTTCACAGCTTAAGTTAACCTCTAACTTCTGAAGATATAGCTATCATCCTACAGAATTATGGAACCGAACCCATTACCGCTCCCTTCTTATTATTCTTTACTTATTTCAGTGAATAGTAGTTACACAGATTCTATAAGAGATGAAAGTGACCTCTTCTTTTAGCTTTAAGAAAGGAATAATAGTAGGTTCCATCTATAAGGAATAATAGTAGGTTCCATCTATAAGGAATAATTGTAGGTTCCATCTATAAATATAAGTTTCAGAAGTTCATCTTTCTATAAGTGAGTCACTTCACTGCTGTATCTTTAGTTATTGAATCTCATGATTATTGAATAGTCTTGGTTTGGTGCCTATATGCCGTATGAGATGTTGGTACCGTAGTCCTATTATGGAGTAAGGATTGTGATTCTGAAAGTCGGTGCTCTGCTCTCTCTCTTAAAGGGTGAAGTCAGATCCTGTCAATATACCGTCTGAAGGCCTGGCTTAAGCTACTGAATGAATGGAACAACTTCTTTTAGCGCTGACTTGAACCTCTTCTCCAGCTTATGCTTTAGTTATTGGTTTTTAGTACTTCTGCAAGTGCTGAGTCTGCCTCTGTATCTCAATTACTATCTTTATAGGCGATGTGCACTATCAAATAAGAAGTTTAGTTCAACAAGCAAGTCATAAGTTCTAATAACCAAGGGTGGTAGCTAGTCAAGTATAAATCGAAAGTAAAGTATAAGGTCTCTCAACGTCGAAAGCAAGGGGAAAAACGAAAGTACTTCTGTATAGGCTGAGGATGCCAAGAAATAGGAAATTCTTCAAGGCAGGGGCACAAGCCAATCTGTTTTTTTGGGGCACAAGCCCTATAGCGTAAGTGAGCAGAACTTTCACTTTTCTTCTGAATGACTTAGTTTGAGCTACATCGGATCGGTGACGACTTTTACCACTATTCGGGCAAGGGTCAAGGAATAGCAGCTCTGGGCTATAAAGTCAAGAGTGAGTTTCGGAGTAAGGAATGAGTTTTGAAGCAATGCTCTAGATTGAATCTCTTACATCTATATTCTTAGATGGGATGCTTTATTCTTTGATTGCACCGTTGGTTGTGCCCTATATTATCCGTTCTCCGTTCGCCCATGCTGCTTGTTTACATATTTGTTTACATGTTATTGTTCCTTTCTTTACTTGTTGAGTTCGAGCATTCAACTTATGGTTCTGTTGCTTGTTTACTCTAAACTATAGCAATACCACTTTACTCGTTGAGCACATCGAGGTTCATTGCCGGCAATTCTGGTAGTCGAATGAAGAAGTTGGGAGGGCCAGTATGAAGTCAAGTCAGAGAATCATATGCTAGTCAGGTACCAGTAACACTAAATGAGGCCGGAGGCGGAATGCTCTCGAAACCAATTCACTTGAGTGAGACATAGTAGAGTGGAGTTCGCCATGTATATTCTTATTGTTCCCTAGCTTATAGGTTCGCCATGTATATTCTTATTGTTCCCTAGCTTATAGATTGTTCATTGAAAGCACTACTTATATATAGATGATAGTAAAAACACTGCTTACAAGTATATTGCTGACAGCTTTTCCCTTACAAACTCATATCGGCGCTGCCCAAGATTTCATTTCCCTTACTGCTTTTATCTTGAAAACTCCCTTACTGCTTCTCTAAAAAACTAAGCTAGGAAACCGAACTCTATACTCAAACCTAAAGAGCATAGGTCTCCCTGACAACTACAGAATGGAATGGAGTGCACAACAAATGTCATATAGTAACTAAACTAAACAGGCGCTTACTCTCATCAATATATAAAAGAGTGCAACAAAGGGTTCAGAACTTGTTTCATTGAGTGCACTGTTGCTTGTTTTCTTTCGCACCCCGATAAGTAGCCTACTAAGGCGAAACTCCCTAACACACAAGGGAACGAAAAAGAAGAGAATATCAAACGAAACTCATGTAATATCGTGACCTAACAAAACTGCTTACTGCAGGCTCTATTCCGCCAAACCTAACCCGAGTTGACTTTCATACACTCCCTAGTCGACTTTCATAGTTCATAATTGCCGTTGAAAGAAAAGAATTGATTAAGAATGACCTACCCCGGAAAGTGACCTACCCTACCCCGAAAAGTGACCCAACCTTGAAAGTCTCCTAACACCGAAACTCGAAACTCACAACACTGCGAAACTCACAGTTTCCCGCTACGTGGGTCTATAATAGAAACCCGATATTCTTTCGTACTTTACTTATTGATTTGCCTTCTTGCCTTGTTTACTTTGTTTATTATGTCCTTATGAAGCGAACTTCCTGTATTTTGATGTGATAGTGGAATCTGTCGGCGACTCAATTGCCTCTTATACCGCTACGTAGGTGCTCCGTGGGCCACTAAGAACATAGGTATGGTCTGTAGACTAGACATGGTCTGATTGTCTTTAAATGAAACAAGCTTAGGTGAGTTCCAGTCTTCATGTACTCAGGAGAATGAAAAAGATGAGGTTATGGTGTATCTTTACTAAATCTATACCATGCCATGTGCTCGCTCCTTTGCTTTAATAAGACTATTTTCCACTGATGCGGGTGCTTACGTGAATTCAGAAGGTAGCGCCCAACAACTTTTCATAAAGTAAGCAAAGAACCCCTTTTTTGTGTAAGCGGTAAAGAACCTTCTCTATACTTAAGTACACGGTAAGGAACCGGAACCGTCTCTTCTACTTAAATCAGTGGGAAAGAACCTTCTCCCTAGTTAAGTAAGGAAGCCCCTGTGCACCCTTCCATTGCTTTCGCCCTTTCATCACCAATGTAGGCATCTGAATTGCCAGTTCTTCCAGTTCTAGGATCTAAAGCAGAAGAAAAGAAGGCAGAATCTTGATCTTCATCAGTATCATCAGCAGAATGGCAAGTTACTGTTCTTGTTGTTGTCGACTCGAATCCCAGTTCTGTAAATGGAATTGCCCTACTAGTTGTATAAGTGAAGCACCGAACCTTTCGTAACTTAACCTCGCTTCATAAGCAAGTCAAGTTTTCGTATTCATCGGCGTTTGTGAGTTGAGTTGACTCTCCAGTGACATTATGTTATACTCCACCACAAACAAAGAAGACAGAAACAATGGAAATAGAATCCCGAAAGGAAGAGAAAAGAAACCACTCTGGAGTTGGGGTCTAAGAAGAAAGAAAGGGGAGGAGTTATTGGCTCAAGTAAGAGGTCAGCAGTTAGAGCAGAGTAAGCAAGCAATAGTATATGATAAGTCCTGAAAGTATGCTCCTTATACGAGAGTAAGTAGTTAGTGTTCACTTTCTTCTATGCCAAGTGCTCCATAAAATCCATATTCCATTCTTTTTTGTAGAGGAGAAGAATAAGCCGAAGCAGCATAAGGTAAATAAGCTACATCCAGAGTAGCATAAGTATAAATACTTCGCACTGCAACATTTGATTGAACTGTAACTGAACTGCAACATTTCATTGAATCTATCTCGCATATAAGATATTCATGTTACTAAGTTTCTCTAGAAAAGCATCTAGTATCTTAAGATCACCGAGTTCCATACTCCACTCGATTCCCCTTTCCCTGAAACACTTTACTTCTTCTCCATTAGTAGTCGCTTGTGGGCTTGCCCTTACTTATATTCTTTCTTGGTTCATCGGGAGTTTCTATCTAGCGTTATAGATGATCCTTTGAATCTACTGCTGGATCTGGCTCTGCTCTAACAGTTTCCTTAGCGCTTGCTGCTTCCTTTCCTTAAGTATGCTATGAGACCATACCGAACTTAATAAGCACTTGAACTTTCAGCACACAAAGTAAGCTAATGTCACGGCTTGTTGAATAGAAAGAAAGTGCACCAATTGGTCATTGAGGTACCCTATTGGTTCTTAGAAATGCATATTTGCTTTTTCAAAGTGACCTGCTCCTACTCCTAATCCAAATCGAGTATTCCTGAAAAGATGATTCCTTACGCTTAGACCTGTTCCCTCATAATACTAATTCCAGATTGGATTCTTTGCTTCGAATAGAAACATCATTTCCAGCTCTAGCTTCCGATCTGTATTCCTAACCTACTCTTTCTGATGCTTCTTCTATCTACGACAAGAAAGGTCAATCAATCAGCCCTTTAGTCTCGTCGTCTGAGGTGAGGGGCTGGATCGGTATAAAGTGGAGTTCCTGTACTTCATTTCAGAATTGATATAGAAGCCTATAGTGCTATTTCTCGCCTACCATGTGTTCTTTCTCGAAATACAGAAATGCAGGATTGAAGTTTAGACTGAACTAGGAAAGTGTGAATTCCACTCAAAAGTGATAATCTCATTGAACTGAAGACTCACATAAGTATTACCAGGCCCAACTAGACTAAGTGCGCCAGCTAAAGTTCCATTATCAATAGCAAGCGGGTCTTTCACAGTGCAAGTAATGCCATGGCGAAAGAACTCCCTTATAGCTGTAGTGATCCGGTAACCGGGGAATTGATCGATACCTAACTTTCCATTTGATACTTGACTTTATACCTTTGCGAGAGCTGTTGCTTGTTGGGTTAACAGATACCATAAATAGTTCCTGCTCACTAGCTAGTAGTGGCTGAGCGGTGTGGAGCGTCCAGGAGCATTAGTGGGGAAGGTGGGATAGCAGAAATAGGACAATAAATAGAGGGGTTGTTCACGGATACCCACAATAGGACCGGAAGTCTGGGAGTCGTTCACGGATACCTACAATAGGACCGGAAGTCGGGGTTCTTATATAGTCTGGGTTACAGGAAAGTCTACTCAATATATTTAACTGGATCATAATCTTGATCTGAAGCGGAAGAAACAAGTGAACTAGATCAAGGCAAGAAAGATCTTCATCAGAAGCAAGCTGTTCAATCTCATTATGTGCTAACGGGTGCGCGAGCAGGAGCAGTGTTAGGCCGGCCGGACGAAACAAAAAGATAAGGGAGTCGAGTCGAGGTCACATTCCAATCTTATATGCGATGCAAGAGGTTGGGGTTCAATTAATCTGTTCTATGCGCAAGACAAGAGAGAGAGTCCCATTTCAATGAAACAAGGCGATCGATAGATGAAGCGTTAGTTGGGGCAAACAAGCTACTAAAAATTCCATGCACCCCTACCCTACTAGGTTATAAGAAGAAGTTTGAGTTCTGTCAACGAGAGAATCACCAGATAGACGGTAGGGAAGGAAATTCTTTTTCTGCTCGAAAGTAAGCAAGACAAGATAAGATACTGTGCCAGGAAAGGAGAAAGGAGTTAAGGAACAAGCTTTCTTAGGATTGTTTCGGTGTGCGCCTATTATATGAGTTTTGTAAGCAAAAGAGAGGGAACATTACTTATGGGCTTGGAGTAGCTGGGGATTCGCCTATTCTAACTTCAATCAAAGGTATGCCTCTAAACTAGCAAAGCAAGGGCAGCGTCAGCTGCTGAGAGTTATATTGAGCCTACAGTAAATGAAAAGTAGGGAAAGTCAGCTTAATCGACTCGAGAATCAGTAGAACATAGAGCTGGATTATAAGTTGCTGTTGGGTAATCTAAAAGTATAGTTTGAGTTGTCAACTTACTATTTCCAGAGAATAAGCTTTAGAAGATGCTAGATCAGAAACAGAATATGAATCCGGATCCGAAGCCCAATCAAAGTTCTCCATCGGAGTAAGTATAAAGTGAAGCTCCCCTACTTACTTAATGCAGATAAAACTAGTTGATCTCACCCTGCCCAGTATAGCTTGATTATGATGGATCTTATCGCTTAAATCTTGACTCGGTTTATATACCACGTGCTCCACTCAACAATTCCGAATTCTGCACTTCCAGAACGATCAGATGCAGGTACAGATTCAAGATATGGAAGGCTAGATTCATTTCCATAAAGATAAGATGTCGGAGCTGGAAGGCTAGATTCATTTATTAAAGCAAAGGAGCTCGCACCGCCCTCACTCCCAGATACCTTTGTATTTTGACTACTCCAGAACAAGAAGGAATTGAACTTATTTAGAGCGCACACAAGAATTCACTTACACCTTACCGCACTTTATGGGCCGAATCTACCAGAGGAATATTTCTTTCTTGGGCACCAAGTCAAAATCAAACATCACATTTGGTTGGGTCTTTCCATAGGATCACAAAGTATACTGGAATTGCTGCTCTGCTGGGCGCTTCAGAATCAACCACTAGGCACCCAACCCAGACTTACAACTAAACGCCGAACCCAGTAACTCGCAGAAATTGACACTCCCTTCCATAACCTAGCTGTCAATAGATGCTTCACCACAATACCACACTATAGCACCCCAAGAAAAGAGACTTCCGGACAGGACAGGTGCGCTTGCTGCTGAAGACTAAACCACAACACTTAGATACTTAACTGCTGAAGATCCCAAAAACAGGACTCGTAATAACTCGAAAAACAGGACGTTGCTTGTATACTAGCCTGCTTGGCCGTATTTATGACTTTCTTTTGACTTTCTTTTCCTTACTTCTATTACTTATTGCTTCCTTACTAGCTGGATTGTTTCCTGAAACTGGAATAAGATCCAAATGGATATATATGCTAAATGGATACTGGCATTTTTGGCCGGGTGGATTCTCTGGTGGATTCTCAGTGGGGTCCCCTTTCCCTACTTCCAATGGGAAGGCCAACATCCTTTTTTCGCCTGTTAGCAAGACCGAAACTAGATGCTAAGAGCTTCCTAAGGTCTTGACCACCACCTCTTATTTATTGAAAGACCACCTCCTCTTATTTATTGAAAGACCACCTCCTCTTATTTATTGAAAGACCACCTCTTCTTATTTATTGAAATGAAAAGGAATAAAAAAGGTTCTCTGTGCAAACGATACTCCGCATCTAGATCAAGTGACCTTTCAAAACTTCTTATTCTTTTACATCTATCAAAGAGCAGAGCTCCTTCTCGGTATCAATGCTACAATAATGTATGCTCATCCGAAAAGCTATCTCACTTCCTTCTGTCCATCAATCCCACCGGACTCAAATGCTAATGTAGGAATGAATTCTATTCCTATTCTTTGTCCCAACTCTCTCCTCTCTTGCAGCTCCCTTGAAATTAATGGAAATTCTTATTGACTCTAGAAATGCTTTTTTCTCTCCTCGCATCGAGCAAGGAAATAGAGTAGGTCTTCTCTCTTGTTAAATGAAGCAATAAGTATGAACTAAGCCAAAAGGTTTGGGCACCCCCGGATTCCATTCTTTCGTAGTTCCCCAGAAAAGAAAAGGTTTCCGTTTCATAATAAAAGCTCTTGCCGCTGGCGGCATATCCTATGTTGTCGGGTTAGAAGGAATAAGCTAAATTGCCATAGAGTAGTAAATACCCTTCCTTACCCGTAAGGTAATTTATTTCATTTAAGAAAGATCCCAAGTGCCAGCCGAGAGTATTCTTCGTCTTCTGCTTTCACTGTGGTGCTATTTCCTTGATAATAAGGAATAGAAGGAAAAAGGTAAAGAACTCAGGCTATTGGGATCGATCCCTTTAGTTCATACCCGGCTCCAGGCGAAAGAAGAAAAAGGCTATTACTGTCTGAGAACTCGGGTCGTATACTAAACTCGCTTATTCCGCTTGCTCCTATCGAACAAGCTTCTTCAATAAGAAATAGATATATAAGTCACTGAGTTCAGAAGCGAGGCGAACATCCACCTATTGCCTTTGCTCCCTGTATCGGTTTGCTAAGGAAGCCCAAGAGAGCGGGGCCTCTTTATCGGTGTCCTATACTCGCCCCCACACACAGACCCGCCCCTATGAAACCAAACCCCCTAATGCTTTACAGGGAGGGGCTCTCTCTTAACAACCAACGAAGCAGAAGGTGGGCCAAGCTTCAGAGCCGATTCTTAAGTACTAGTATTACCTGGTGGGTGCAGCTTGCTCTTGCGTCTATTACGATGCTTTTGGTCGCTTTCTTCTCTATAGCTGAACTAGCCTTAAGTAAGGGGGTAGATCCTAGCACCGAACTCTAAGCGAGTGGCTCGATACCTTCTTGGCATGCCTCGAATAAGGCGGATAAGAGGAAACCCACCCTACGAGACCGCGTTCTAACTCTCTTTGCTATCAATCTCTATTTAACGTCCATGAAATAGTTTCTTCGCGACTCCAACTCTCTTTGCTATCAATCTCTATTTAACGTCCATGAAATAGTTTCTTCACGACAAACAAGAAAAGACAAAAAGGAATAGAACAGCATGAAAGCAGCAGTCATCCTTTCTGGTCGATCTCTCTCTTGAACCCGTCGGGTCGTGGTACAAAAAGCTATGTAAACGTACGCACCAGCCTTTTCATCCGTCCATCCCCTTCGCCGAGAGGGGTTTGTTTTTCCTTACACCGCCGCCCCTACTGACCCGAGAGAGCGAACCAAGAAAACGAAGAGGGGCACACTAAAAGGCCGACAAAGCACAGAAGAAGCGAGAATGGCAGTGAGATAGCTATCCGATCGAAATGATAGACGTCGAGTAAGATCTTCCCCCTCCTTCCGATCGAGTTAGAGGGGAGGTTCAAGTACAGAGTGAATGGTTGAACAGACTTACAGCCACGCCCTCTTTCCGTTGGCAGCTTTTCTTTCTAGCTTCGAGTGGCTATCGCAGCTCTTAGGGCTTCCGTATTTGGCCTGCGCTACCCTCCCAGAAAGCAAGAGATGTCGCATGGATAGAAAGATGCTAGAGCAGTTAGTTTTGAACAGTTTCTCCTTTCCTTTCTATAAGATTTCCTTTCTATAAGAGTGGCTAGTCTTGCAAAGGCTTTCAGCACCTTTCTTTCTGATGGATGTGCTTCTTATCGCGGATCGTGTTCTGCAATCACTCGAAGAAGAGACTTTTCTCTTTTGACATTCTTGCGGCTCGATTGGCTGATGGCGAGAGTTAGCAACTTGGTTTTCGATCATCTATACATGGGATTGAGCGAACTCGTTACCTATTTTCTTATAAGGAACAAAATATAGGAGCCAGATGAGGAGTGCTATTTGGATATTGAAAGCGGATCAATGCCATGGCAAAAGATAAGTCCAAGTCGGTGATAAAAGGGTTGAAGTGGGAATCCATGGGAAGAAGACTCGGGCCATCGTAAACTGGGGTCCTACCCAAAACTTGATATCAGTGGAGGAGGCAAAGACACTAGGATGGAGATTGAAGCCCAATAAGCAAAGAGCAGGTTTCTCTGTGAATGAAGAAGGCTCGTCCACTCAAGGGAAAAGCCCGTACAAGGTCTGGCTAATGCGGTGGAGCTACACATAGTTGAGGCCAAGCAGAATAAAAGAGATGGCTAAGGCGCAGGAAACACATCCAAATCCACAATAACCCATTAATTACAGCACAATAACCCATTAATTACAATAGTTCCAAAGTGGAAGGAAATGGATGAGTGGTAACAGGTTTCTGATGATCCTGAACAGCGGGAGAACCTAGTAAATAACATCCATGCTCTATAAACCATTTTCGAGGAAACTCGGGAAATACTAATGAAGGAAAATAGCCAGCAAGCAAGGTTTGAAAAAGGAAAATAGCCAGCAAGCAAGGTTTGAAACGTACTTGAAGCAGAAGAACTACCCGAGTTAGTAGAAATTCGAGGATCTGGGTGAAAGATACCTGCTACTCGATTGGATAGCAACGAATCTTCTCTTTGAAAGACCACCCATGACCAAGCTGCTACTGCTCTATGGTATGCTACGCAAAAGACACTCTTGTGCCAAATGCTTAGCCGGGTACTTTACATTTATTCACCTAGTTGTTCTGGATTTCAAGATTCTAGTGGAGCACACGACTACTCCGATCTATGGGTTTTCGATGATTTCTACTTGGAAGAGGACCCGCGATAAGACACCAAAACCAACCTAAATCTCATGGCTGTAAAACCGGTAGCGCTACTCCAAATACTTGGGGGTAATAGTTTCAGACTTTCTATAAAGTCCCAAGCTCCCTTCCACAAAAAAAGGAATGTACCGATTATTGTAATCACTGATTTACCAAATAGATGTTTAGCTGCTCTGCTCATGAAAGCTTCCACTAAAGATTTCTTAGTTAGGTTCAAGTTGACTTCCAAAGTTGCGGAGCTGCAAGAGGAAAGAGTAATAGCCACATTATACGGGTGCATACTAAGGAGGCTACAGCAGAAAGGTTAGTATTGGCATGATGCTGCTGAACGCGTGAAAATCATGTATAACGAGGAGTTAGCACAGATTGTATTATTCGTCAATTGTGAGGAAAATAGGCTTGAGCGCTAAATCAAGCAAGAAAACCTCCATTCATTAATCCAGTAAGACGATAGAGCTTTGATAACCACAAAAAAGGGATCAATCGCTAAAATCCTAGTCCGACATAACATAAGAAAGAGGGCGAACCAGGAACAGAGGAATGGGGGCTTTTGGCATATATGCAGCCGAGGCAGTTCATTCAACAAACACAACCGATACCCTAACCGCTTTTGAATTCGCATACGTGCCACTGGGGGAGAAACTAGGGCTCGGGCTTATAGAATCAGAGGAGCAACAAATCGCGTGGGAAAGTTTGTTCCTCTTCAATAACACTTACTGACCCATAACTTTAGGATGTATCGAAAAGCAACAGCCCGAGCTACAACTAAATCCAAGCTCATCATGTGAATTACCCTTTGAGAGGAGCTTCCTTCGAAGGAAACTAAATAGGTTGAAGGTTGTCTTTGCTACGTGGCCGGTGCAAGCTCATATAGATAACTTTCCAAAATCCATGGCTATGAGCATCATCTTGGAAAACTCTAATTATTGGAAGCCAGGAAAGTGGCTACGCGGGAGGTTCCTATTGAAAAACCTATTTTACCAGCAAAGCTCAATAGGAAGAGTTTACTCTAAATAGGGGGATTAGGTTGAAGGTTGCGGGAGGAACTCTGGAGAGCCCTGTTAGAGGATTTATGGAGAAAACGCTATTAGAGAATTTATGGGATGTCCAGATGACAGGGAGAGCTGGGAAGAGGCAGCGAAGCATCCTTTTGGAGATCGAAGCAGGAATGACTGGGATGAGCAGTAAGCATCTATTGAACTTTATTTAACAGATCTTGAAACTTCTCTTTCTTCTGAGCCAGATCTGTCAACTGAAACAAACCATACTTTCTTCTCCTTTCCTTGCAGCTTCAATTAGACGACTTGGACTACTCTATCCACTACTGGGAAGTTTTGCAAGGTATATTTGTTCTAAGTTTAGCAAGGTATATTTGCTCAAATCGGATACCTCTTGTTTCGAAGTTTGGAAACCTAAGAGCTACTTCTTTGGATCTAAAAAGGTCTTGGTAATATAAATCTCCTTCAACCCTTTTCCCTTTTGATCTCTTAGGAGCCATTATCCAGACAAGATAGATGAAACTGTAAAGAGTAGGTAAAATAAAGAAAAGATTTCATATTTTACCTTATTGAGAATCTCTTGGAAGATGGAGAGCTTGGACCAACAAGAATTCCTCTCCAAGGCTTTTAAATGTTGGAATGAAGGTTTAGAGAGGTTGTGGGAGAGCTTGAGGCTGTTTCTCACGGGTTGGGGGTGGTGTCACCGCCGGCCCTAACCCCTCGGCTTATAAAGGGGCTCTCGGGCAGTGCCACCGCCAAAAAGAGCAGTGCCACCGCCTAGTGCCTGAGTGCTCAGGCGGTGCTACCGTTGATTCTAGCGGTGCCACCACTGGCTTGCCGCGGAAGAGAAGAAAAAATTCTTTCTTCCCCCCTTTTGTTTTTCAGAGGTGTTCGACTCGAGATAGGTTGAGATGTTGGGTTATACTTTAATATATCATTTAGAATCAAAAGAGAAAGATGAAAACAACTCCACAAAAGAACGGAACAAGGATGAGATATTTTTTGAAAAATACATTCAAACAAGCTTATTTTCAGGGACAATTTAACATGCCTAGTTCCCTTCTAATGAATTCAAATTGGTCTTCATTTAAGACTTTTATAAAAATGTCTGCTAATTGATGCTTTGTGTCAATAAATTCTAGAACGACATTATTGTTAAGGACATGATCGCATATGAAATGATGCCTAATATCGATATGCTTAGTTCTAGAGTGCTGAATTTGATTTTTGGTAAGACATATGACACTTGTATTATCACATTTTATGGGAATGTTTTTCAAGTGAATTCCATAGTCTTCTAATGTATTTTTCATCTAAACAACTTGTGCACAGCATGCATTTGCAGCAATGTATTCAACTTCCGTCGTAGATAGTACAACTGAATTTTGTTTCTTGGAAGTCCAAGAAACAAGTGCATGTCCTAAGAATTGGCATGTTTCAGATGTACTTTTTCTATCTATCCTGCATCTGCCAAAATCGGCATCTGCATAAGCTATTAAATCGAATTTATCAGATTTTGGATACCACAATCCTAAATTTGGAGTTCCTTTAAGATATCTAAATATTTTTTTAACACACTTAAGATGAGATAATTTATGATTGGATTGAAATCTAGCGTAAAGTCCTACACTAAACATGATATCCGGTCTAGTCGCGGTGAGGTAGAGTAGATTACCTATCAGTCCCCTATATATTTTTTTATCGAAATTTTCACTATTTTCATCCATATCTAATTTAGTCGAAGTACTTATAGGGGTGTTTATCGCTTTTGAATTATTCATGTTAAATCATTTTAACAATTCTAATGTATATTTAGATTGGTTAAGAAATATACTATCACTAAGTTGTTTGATTTGTAATCCTAGAAAGAAGGTTAATTCACCCATTAAACTCATTTCAAATTCATGACTCATACATTTGGCAAATGATTCACATAGCGATTCATCCGAAGAACCAAAAATAATATCGTCAACATAAATTTATACAATAAGAAAATTATTTTCAAAGTGTTTGATAAATAATGTAGTATCAACCTTGCCTTTGGTAAAATTATTTAAAATAAGAAAGGAACTAAGCCTTTCATACCAAGCTCTAGGAGCTTGTTTCAAGCCATAGAGAGCCTTAGTCAATTTGAATACATGATTAGGAAGACGAGAGTTTTCAAATCCGGGAGGTTGTTCAACATATACTTCTTCGGAAATAAAACCATTCAAGAAGGCACTTTTGACATCCATTTGAAATACTTTAAAATTATTACTACTAGCATAGACAAGGAGCATCCTAATGGCTTCTAATCTTGCCACAAGAGCGAAGGTTTCTTCGTAGTCGATACCTTCTTCTTGGTTGAAACCTTTGGCCACTAATCTAGCCTTGTTTCTAACCACGATACCGCATTCATCTTGCTTGTTTCTAAAGACCCATTTAGTACCAATGACTAAATGGTCACTAGGTCTAGGAACAAGTTTTCATACCTCATTCCTCTCAAATTGGTTCAATTCCTCTTGCATTGCTATGATCCAAAAATCATCTTTTAAGGCCTCGTCAATGCAATTAGGTTCGATTTGAGAAAGGAAGGCGGCGTTAGCACAAAAATTCTTGAAAGAAGAACGAGTTTGAACCCCTTTTAATGTATCTCTTATAATTAGCTCCTTTGGATGAGCATCTATATACTTCCATTCCTTGGGTAAGGAAATTTCGGAAGAAGATGCCTCCAAGTTGCCATTTTTAGGGGGGGTTCATTTAAATCCAAATTATCAAAACCAAAATCATCATCAAAATTATTTTTCTTTAAATCAAAAATTTCATTAAAAACTATATGAATAGTCTCTTCTATAACTAAGGTTCTCTTGTTGAAAACACGAAAAGCCTTAGAAACTAAGGTTCTCATAAGATCTTCTTGACTCTTATTCAAATGGTCCAATAATATGTGTATATTGGATCTTTTGAGACAATTATTGGTCTTAGAATGTAATTCTAATTGGTCAATAAAAATACATGTCAATATAATTTTTTTTATTTTTTTAGATTAGTTAATCTATCTTGGAAGGTAAAAATGGGTAGAGTAAACTTATTTTTATTTTATTTGAAATTAACATCCTCTTTATTTGAACGTAGGAAATGAATAAAATAAATCAATTAAATCACGAGAAGTGCTTCCATAGAAGTTAAACTTCCATTTATCTACATCTCTTGTTTTTTATTCCCATTCCCATAAGAATAAATACTATGATTTGCATTTCGAATAGGCATAGATATATCATCTTTAAGATAACTTCTATCTTGAGAGTTATTCACAATCTCCCCTAATGTATAATCTAATATATAAATCAATTGATTCTGTCAGGTTAGTTATATGTTGTGTTGTGTCAACTATATCCACATAAGGTGGTGAGATGATATCTGGAGCAGTTATATATTTAGGGCCCTTTATGCAAATGGATGCATCTCTAACTCTGTATATATTACTTCTCAATACAATTTCTTTCAAATTTAGTAAAATTTTATGTATCAATTTTTCAATACTTATTATCGTAGAATATTCATGCAAATACTTTTTCAGAGTTTGCACATGGGATACATGTTCCTTCTAATTCTCAAGTAAAGCCCTTTGCATTGCAATAGCTATGGTATTGGCTTGACCTTTCGTAAGCGAGGATAGAATAAAAGACTATTATAAAAATATTTATGTCTACTCTTGATTCAACATACCTCTACTGCAGTGTTCTAGTGGATCCTACTACTTCCTCTCAAATCATACTATACTAATACTATTATTTAATCATATCATTGAATCATTTATTTCTCATGAAATCATTTGTTATATCATGTACAAAACTTAATTATATACCACTTCTACAAATGGCTCATAATATGACTAGCAATTGCCACTAATCATTATATCATCACATTATAGTTCATGCCTTAATGGTATAAACTATAATGTCATGGTATAAGAAGTGGGGCAAATAATGTTAGTCAAGAAAGCCAGGTAAGAAAGAAAAATAAATTTAAACTAAAACATAAAAATGAACCATGTCATAACTTCTCAACGAAAGTGATATTGCCACAAAGAAAGAAGAAAAAATGCCTATCATGGAGCAAGAACTTGGGTGATCCAATCTAATCACAAGCTAAGTAAAAGGATCAACATGCAAGGCAGTCTCGCCATTAAAATATATCCTACATAAAACATTATAGAAGTCCAACAAAAAATGAAAGTGTTAAAAGGGTGCAATCTGATGTAAGACCTGTGAGTTATGGATAGACGCTATATTATACAAGGCTACTGTATCAGATGATGTGAGCACCAATGAAATTTTTTTTTTCACATTTAGATAAGAATTTAAATTGATAATATACATGAATAATTTATGCATCATAAATTAGAAAATAAAATATCTAAGGTATTTAATCTCAAGAACTTGGGTTCTGATATCAATTGTAAACATAAAATCTGTAATATGTTATATATAATATGAAAAAAAATTAATTCAGAATTAAAATTAAATAATAATATATCGGAACTACAATGCATATCTTTCGATGTCACCTGGAAAGAACTTTATGAAATCTATAGGGACACCATCTTCGAATCTAAAACCGACTATATATCAATCTAAAAAGAGAACTATTCTCTTTTTTCACTCTTTATATATTTTTTTTCATACGACGACTTAGATTCAGAAGTTCAATAAAAAAAAATAAGTATTAAAAAGGTATAATCTTGCAATTTACCCTCGTTGGATGTGATACTAGTTACAAGGCTACTATATCAGATAATGTAAGAATCAATTAAAAAAGAAATTCCCATGATATGGTTCAACGTATTGTTAGAATAACAATAATTTCAGAAAAAAAAATATGCCAAAGGGTTAAGCCAAAACATTATAATGATAACAAATAGGGCTGAAAATATCATAATGATAACAAATAGGTCTAGTGTCATGATTAAGAAAGTAGCATACAAGCCTATAAGGGCCAACTTGAAATAAATTAATCTTAATATGATGATAATCAATCCATTTAAGTTTATTAGAGCAGAGAGGCAGATTAATTTATGATAGCTTTTGTCAAGTACAAATGGTTAAGACTTTACGATTTTATTATTGTGGTAACAAAAGACTTATGTGTTGTTCAATAATATGTCAACTAAAATATATCATTGGAGTAGGACAAATCACATTTTAAAGGAGAGACCAGACCATACTGTCTCAACAAACATGTTATTTTCAACCAAGGATAATATAACTATCTAAAGTTATGAATACTCTAGTTTGCAGTATAAATAATCTATAATTAGCTCGAATCAACATACTGAAATTAACTAATTACGTAACATAATTTATAATTAGCCTTCCTCTCTCTCTCTCTCTCTCTCTATATATATATATATATAGAACAAGAGCCGAGCCGTGGAAGCATTCTGTTTCCGACACATCTCTCTGACAATGGAGCACTCGCAGCCAATATTCCGTGTAACACCTCTTCTCCTTTTCTTTTCTTTTTCCCAGTAATCCTATCTCAAAGCTTTAATCCTTCAAACTCCAACTTTTCTTGGTTACGTGCAGGTGTTGATGATTTTAGTGCTGTGGACGGTGGTAACAGCAGCGTTCATAGGGATCGCTGAGGGCCATCGCCACCACCGGCGGGCAGGTGGTGCAGCGGAGCTAGAAGCCTTCCACTACGCGGCGGCGGGGGCAGGAGGATGCCGGGCCCACGTGGCCAGCCTAACGGACTTCGGCGGGGTGGGCGACGGGGTGACCTCCAACACGGCGGCCTTTGCGGCGGCCGTGGCCAACCTCAGTAAGGTGGCGTACGACGGCGGCGCGATGCTAGTGGTGCCGGCCGGTCGGTGGCTCACCGGGCCCTTCAACCTTGCCGACCACTTCACCCTCTTCCTCGACCACGACGCCGTCATCCTCGCCACTCAGGTCCGCCTCCCTCCTCCGCCCCCTTCCCCCACCTTCTCCTCCATCTATTTCGATGTAGAGTGCATGTTCATAATCGTTCACGGCATGTTTGCCATTACCATCGCCTCTATTATCCACGTTGCCTTCATCCTCGGTGGTGATTATGGCTAGTAGCCCTTCCCATCGTGTCCGTTCATCTGACAGCTCTCGCCAGATGAACGGTGACGATGAAGAATAGATTCATCACTAGTGAGCCCCACCAGAACGTTACATAGCGAGTGTATACTATTCTAACGTTTCCTTCATCTCATCTCCAAGGAGAATTCACAAGTCTAATCCGACGTGCATAGTCACCGCTTTGGACTGATGAGGGAAAAGAAGTGAACTAAGCCACTACAAATCTAAATTTTTCTTGATAATATTAATTTATGAAATATTTGCAATTTGTATGGTAGATTTTTGACTATTTAGTATCTCTACTTTGATGTCTCAAAATAAAAAATTTCCTTTCAAATTTGAAGATCTTGAAGATAACACTCCAAAATTAATAAGTTTTAATTGAGAATGACATTCTTTCCGAGTGTAAGAACTTTAAGGTAGGAAAGGATGCGAGGAAACCAACATAAGAATGGAATGCAGTGTGGACCTTACCCTTACATTAATTTTAGGCTCCACCATCAGTCTAAAAGTTAGGTGGATGACTTTCTAACACAAAACTGCTCTCAAAACACAAACTCTCTCTTTGATATTTTGTAGGAAAGAGTACTGTCATCCAATCTCTCAGTGTTTTCTTTTTGACTAAACCTTGTAGATCTGTGTAGCTAATTGGGTTTCCTGAAGACAGCAAAACTCTATTAATGCTACAAACTTGGGAGAACAAGTTAGATTTCAACTGCAGCTTATATAACATAAATTTCTATTCTGCAATCCCATTTTATGGCTTCTCACACTGCAACTTGGACAGCATTGCTTATGAATTGCATGGATACTCTTTTTTTTTTTTGTTTATTGGTAGCTAATAGAAGCTTTAATACTATGTTCTTTTGTTCAATCTGCATCAACTAAGATAATTGGTGATATGCTTATGCAGGATATCAACGAGTGGCCGATCATTGACCCTTTGCCCTCCTATGGTAGAGGAAGAGATGCGGTTGGGGGTAGATACAGTAATCTCATCATGGGATATAACCTAACCGATGTGGTCATAACAGGTAGCATATACGTTGCATATTTCCAGTACTTCTATCACATTAATTCTAATTTCATAAAGCCTGTGTCGTGTTGTCATTCCATGATCCCCTAAAATTTAGATAAAAAAAATTATTTTTAATCAAAAACTATAACATTTAATTCAGTTTATGATGTTTTGGCGTGCTTTGATTGACAAGAAGACACATATATATCATCATCTAACTTGTTTGCATCATAGATGGGGAACAGAATATAATTTGATTGCAACATACCACGTCCTGATGCTAACAAGTTTTATTGTTATTTTTAGGGAATAATGGAACTATCGATGGACAAGGTGAAACCTGGTGGAAAATGTTCCGTAACAAAGAACTCAATTACACTCGTGGATACCTCATTGAATTGATGTACTGCAAACAAGTGCTGATTTCCAACATTACATTGGTTAACTCTCCATCGTGGAATGTCCATCCAGTGTACAGCAGGTTTATATTAATAATCTACTTTCAGAACACTTGAAGGCTTCTTTTGCTTTCCATTCTATTGTTACAATCTGATGTTAACGTGAATGAATGCACTGTGCAGCCACGTAATCGTCTCAGGCATCACAATTCTTGCACCGGTCAACTCTCCCAACACTGATGGGATCGATCCAGGTGGATATCGTACCTACATTTACTTGGGTTGTAGATTCTATGTTGCTGTTTCGATTGATTCTTTTTGGTGGTTTCTCTCTTCTTCGCAGACTCATCCTCCAATGTCCGCATTGAGGACTGCTACATAGTCTCAGGCGATGACTGCATCGCCATTAAAAGCGGTTGGGATGAGTACGGGATTGCATTCAACATGTCAAGCAAACACATAGTGATCAGACGGCTCACCTGCATCTCCCCCACGAGCGCTGTCATCGCCCTGGGAAGCGAGATGTCGGGAGGAATCCAAGATGTCCGGGCCGAAGACATCACGGCCATCCACTCCGAATCCGGCGTCAGGATCAAGACGACCATCGGAAGGGGAGCTTACGTGAAGGACATATTCGTGAGAAGAATGAATCTGCATACAATGAAGTGGGTCTTCTGGATGACGGGCACCTACGGGCAGCACCCGGACGACAAATTTGATCCGAAAGCCATTCCGGTGGTGCAGAATATCAGTTACAGCAACGTGGTGGCCGAGAACGTGACCATGGCCGCGAAGCTGGAGGGGATTCCCGGCGCGCCCTTCACCGGAATATGCATCTACAATGTGACGGCGGAGGTGGTGAAGTCGAAGAAGCCGATTTGGAACTGCACCGACGTCGAGGGCGTATCGAGTCACGTGACGCCCACTCCCTGTGCGCAGATTCCGAAATATCCAGATCGTATAACGCATTGCCCCTTCCCTGAAGATGATCTACCTGTGAATGGTGTTGGGCTAGAGGAGTGTGCTTATCAGAGAGCCAAACCATGAGTTGAGATGCTTTCTACAACTCATGGTTTAATGGCATAACCTATGATGTCCTGAAGCTTGGCAGATTAAAATGTTTGCCTTGAACAAAGGCAGATGTAATTGATCATATAATATCCAAAGGCAGATGAAATATCCAATAATATTTCATTGCTATAAATATGGATTATTGAAAAAATAAGACATGTTATTTATTTGAATACTTTTCTTCAACTTGGAAGTGTTATATTCTTTATTTGATACGAATAGTTAGAAATGAATTTTTCAAAGAGAGGATGACTTATGATTGTCACTAAAACGATTGATTTTATCCCTAACATTTGAATTCATAACCCAATGTATCTTCACTTTTAAATACCACGTAAGCACCCTATGTTGTAGAGGACAGGTCGATTTATTTGAGAACTTTTTCTATGATCATATCTGAATCATGTTATGCATGAACAAGCTTCGTTAGATCCTATAGAATAAAATAAGTGAGGTGCGATGATTCGATATTCTATTTATTCCACTTCCTTATTTACAGTATGGAAACATATTCATTTCCTCTTCATCGATCCAAATCTATAACACTATCAGAGTGAAATAAGAGGGCCATCTGAGCCCGAAATGCAGAGACATGCTCCGCGGGATCGGAGCCGCCGTCATATGTCTCCAATACCGACAGCCTGAGGTTGAGGGGTACCGACTTGTCCTATACTTCCTGTGTGAAATGGGACCTGCCTGAGCTGCCTTCGCTAGACTCGCTCGGTGATTTTTGGAACTCGTGCTAGAACTCGTCTAGGCGTTGGTTGACCCGGGACAACTGGGCCCTGAGTGAGTCGTCCAACAAGTCAAACGATATGAAGTCAGGCTTGAAGTGGGGTAGTGTGACTTAGCAGTGTGCGGGTATGCTCTGCTCGGGCGAACCTCTCGGGTCCGTTGCTTGCTCTCGGGCTTCCCCCATCCCGACTTGCTACCCACTCGGCCTTTATCGGGTCGAGTCAGTTGGGGGAGCCGCTAGCCACACGATCTGAGGAATGAGCAGAGCGAGCGTCTGCATCATGCCCACCATGGCTTGCACTTGTTTGGTTTGGCTGAGGAATGCCTTAGGTGTCACGATCGAGGGTCCCATGGTTAGTCCAATAATATGTGTATATTGGATCTTTTGAGACAATTATTAGTCTTAGAATGTAATTCTGATCGGTCTATACAAATACATTTAAATATAATTTTTTTTATTTTTTTTAGATTAGTTAATCTATCTTGGAAGGTAAAAATGGGTAGAGTAAACCTATTTTTATTTTATTTGAAATTAATGTCTTCTTCCTCTGCATGTAGGAAATGAATAAAATAAATCATTTAAATCACGAGAAGTGCTTCCATAGAAGTTAAACTTTCATTCATCTACATCTCCTATTTCTTATTCCCATTCCTCCTTCCTATTGCAAGGTTTCTAATCTTTTATATTACAAGTGTTCTAATCCTTTCTATTGCAAGTGTTCCGATCCTTCCTATTACAAGCTTTCTAATCTTTCCTATTACAAGTGTCCTAACCTTTTCTTACTGCAATTTTATCTCTATATTTGCTTTGAATATGAGGAACTTTAAATTGTTCTAGCCTTGTTTTTGATATATCTCCCGTTTAGATGTAACGATTTGAATCTGTGAAACTTCCGAGATTCTGACCTTTCTACCTTATTATGGTTATAACTTTATGCACTGACCTCTGATTTGGACAAAACTTATTTGATCTGAATATAGACTCATAATTCTTTTTTTTGATAGCTTATTTTAAGAATTTGGAGTAAGTTTGCCTATCCAAACTTCTATTTCAAATAAGCTTATGAATTCTACAAACCAGGAATTGAAATTTCTGACCTTTTGATAATGAACTGCCTATAAGTCCCTGTTGGAAACTTTGATTTATTCCAAACTTATTTTATTTTAAATTAGACACATAGATCTTTCATTTGATACTTCAATTGAAAGATATAGAGTCCAACTGTCCGCCCAGTTTTCTGTTGAAATTGACCCAGTGAATTCTATAAAATTGAGATTTGTTCTTTGATCTTGGGTAACTAAATCTATTGTAACTCTTTGTTGAAAACTTCGATTCATACGAAAATTATTTTATTTTAAATAAGATTGAAATATCTTTCACAATAGCTTTCTTGAGTATATTGGAGCACGATTGATAGTTTGAATCATTTGTTCAATGTGCCTCTCGAATTCTGTTAGAAATCGAGCTTTGGTCGATTTCATATATTCTGGTTTTATTCCTTTGGAAATTGATTTCATTTAGCTTTCTTGTCCAATTGAGCTTTATATTACTGCTTTGAATTCTTGTATGCTCTTGTCCTTAAAATTATTTGCATTCTTGAAAACTATTGTGTAACGTTTATACTATATCGTATTAACTCATATAGGCACATGTATATCCCATTGTTCCGCATTTGCTTTCGATATGTGCCTCCATTTTTATTCCTTTGGACATTAAATTCTATCTAACCTTCTTATTTGAATTGAGTTATATGTGATTGTTAGGAATTCTTGAATGCTCTTGCTTTCATTTTCTTTTAAATCTGAATACATTTGTGAAAGATTATACTTGCATCGTATTGACTCATAAAGACGCATGTACGTTTTATTGTTTTGTGTGTGCTTTCGATATGTGCTATTTATTGTTCATACTATCCTTTTGTACTTTGGTGTTTGTGGGATACTGTAAACCTTTGCCAGAAATGGTAAAGTGAGTTATGCATAGAGCCTGCGATGCTCTACCGGCCCCCTCCGACTTCACCTAGATGTGGGTGGATGGAGCTCCCAAACGTGGGAGACTTCTGTCTGGTGATCATTCAGAAATGAATGAATCACATTCTGTCTATGGTCCCACTACACTTTCTGTATGTTTGATATGATATTCAGAGCTTTGGTTATGTATTTATGTATGTGCTTTGGATAAGAAAGATATGAATTCAACGTCAAATACGACGTTTCAGCTTCTGTTTTGTATTCGTTCTTTGATATGCTCTGAAATGGTTTATATGTCGTTGATATATTCTGAAATATTTCCTATGCTATTGATATGTTCCGAAATGCTCCCTATGCCTCTGAAATGTTCCTACGCCATTGATATGCTTTGAAATATTCCATATGCCATTGATATGTTCCGAAATGTTTCATTTGTCATTGATATACTCTGAAACATTTCATACGCCGTTGATAAGCTCCGAAATATTTCATTCATTATTGATATGCTATGATGATTCAATATTGTATTTATTCCACTTCCTTATTTACAGTATGGAAACATATTCATTTCCTCTTCATCTATCCAAATCTATAACACTATCAGAGTGAAATAAGAGATCTAAGGAAGAACATAGGTTGGACTTTATTTGTAACAAGTAAATATTTTGTACATAAAAAAATTAAGATATTAGGGGGATAAACACCAATAAAAAAAATATGAGGCAATCTAAAAAACACTTGATTGTGATCAAATTTATAAGCCAACTTGGATATCGAGCATTTACCTATAAGAACTAAATTAGTAGCAATAAATAGTTGTAACCCTAGAAATTAGAATTTAGTAAATCTTTTCTTATATAGTCATTATATATGATATGTGAAGATATGTATGAGAAGTAGGTTTTATACGGATCTATTTTTGCCATTCATTTCATTCTTGCTCGAGCCGAATGATGAAAAATTATCATATTTGGTTCCTTCAGGGGGTGGATCCATAAGAATTCACCTATCCCAATAACAAAAAAACTTGACTAGAATGATACTATATTAAGAGGAAGTTCGCAGGGTGGCCATGGAAGGCCTAGGTCGCACAGTGGTGAGGAAGTTATGCTTAAACTCCCTGGTGAGCTGGTCAAAGGACAAGACCGAAGATTGGCGCAGTCGATTGAACCACGCTCATACCGGTCCCCTCAGGGTGGTCAGAAATGCCCGACACATCAATGCATCGGAGGTGCCATAGATAGCCATCTGAGCCCGAAATGCGGAGACATGCTCCGTGGGATCGGAGCTACCGTCATATGTCTCCAATAACGACAGCCTGAAGTTGAGGGGTACCGACTTGACCTGAACTTCCTGTGTGAAATGGGACCTACCTGAGCTGCCTTCGCTAGACTCGCTCGGTGATTTTTGAAACTCGTGCTAGAACTCGTCTAGGCGTTGGTTGACCCAGGACAACTGGGCCTTGAGCGAGTCGTCCACCAAGTCAAACGATACGGTGTCAGGCTTGAAGTGGGGTAGTGTGACTTAGCAGGGTGCGGGTATGCTCTGCTCGGGCGAACCTCTCGGGTCCGTCGCTTGCTCTCGGGCTTCCCCCATCCCGACTTGCTACCAACTCGGCCTCTATCGGGTCGAGTTAGTTGGGGGAGCTGCTAGCCACACGATCTAAGGAATGAGCGGAGCGAGCGTCTGCATCATGCCCACCATGGCTTGCACTTGTTTGGTCAGGCTGATGAATGCCTCAGGTGTCACGGCCGAGGGTCCCATGGTTAGTCCAATAATATGTGTATATTGGATCTTTTGAGAAAATTATTAGTCTTAGAATGTAATTCTGATTGGTCAATAAAAATACATTTCAATATAATTTTTTTATTTTTTTTAGATTAGTTAATCTATCTTGGAAGGTAAATATGGGTAGAGTAAACCTATTTTTATTTTATTTGAAATTAATGTCCTCTTCCTTTGCATGTAGGAAATGAATAAAATAAATTATTTAAATCACGAGAAGTGCTTCCATAGAAGTTAAACTTCCATTCATCTACATCTCTTGTTTCTTATTCCCATTCCTCCTTCCTATTGCAAAGTTTCTAATCTTTTATATTGCAAGTGTTCCAATCCTTTCTATTGCAAGTGTTCCGATCCTTCCTATTACAAGCTTTCTAATCTTTCCTATTACAAGTGTCCTAACCTTTCCTTACTGCCATTTTATCTCTACATTTGTTTTGAATATGAGGAACTTTAAATTGTTCTAGCCTTGTATTTGATATATCTCCTGTTTAGATGTCACGATTTGAATCTGTGAAACTTTCGAGATTCTGACCTTTCTACCTTGTTATGGTTATAACTTTATGCACCGACCTCTGGTTTGGACAAAACTTATTTGATCTGAATATAGATTTATATCCTTTCTTTTGATAGCTTATTTTAAGAATTCGGAGTAAGTTTGCCTATCCAAACTTCTATTTCAAATAAGCCTACGAATTCTACAAAACAGGGATCATAATTTCTAACCTTTTGATAATGAACTCTGCCTATAAGTCCCTGTTGGAAACTTTGATTTATTCCAAGCTTATTTTATTTTAAATTAGACACGTAGATCTCTCATTTGATACTTAGATTGAAAGATTTAGAGTCCAAATGCCCGCCCAGTTTTCTGTTGAAACTGACCCTGTGAATTCTACAAAATTGAGATTTGTTCTTTGATCTTGGGTAACTAAATCTATTGTAACTCTTTGTTGTAAACTTTGATTCATAAGAAAATTATTTTATTTGAAATAAGATTGAAATATCTTTCACAATAGCTTTCTTGAGTATATTGGATCACGATTGATAGTTTGAATCATTTGTTCCATGTGCCTCTCGAATTCTACTAGAAATCGAGCTTTGGTCGATTTCACATATTCTGGTTTCATTCCTTTGGAAATTGATTTCATTTAACTTTTTTGTCCAATTGAGCTTTATATTACTGCTTTGAATTCTTATAAGCTCTTGTCCTTAAAATTATTTGCATTCTTGAAAACTATTGTGTAACGTTTATGCTATATCATATTAACTCATATAGGCACATGTATATCCCATTGTCCCGCATTTGCTTTCGATATGTGCCTATTCCAGTTTCATTCCTTTGGACATTAAATTCTATCTAACCTTCTTATTTGAATTGAGTTATATGTGTTTGCTTGGAATTCTTGAATGCTCTTGCTTTCATTTCCTTTCAAATATGATACATTTGTGAAAGATTATACTTGCATCGTATTGACTCATAAAGGCGCATGTACGTTTTGTTGTTTTGCGTGTGGTTCCAATATGTGCTATTTATTGTTCATACTGTCATTTTGTACTTTGGTGTTTGTGGGATATTATGAACCTTTGCCAGAAATGGTAAAGGGAGTTATGATTAGAGCCTGCGATGCTCTACCGGCCCCCTCTGACTTCACCTAGATGTGGGTGGATGGAGCTCCCAAACGTGGGAGACTTTTATCTGGTGATCATTCAGATATGGATGAATCACATTCTGTCTATGGTCCCACTACACTTTCTGTATGTTTGATATTATATCCAGAGCTTTGGTTATGTATTTATGTATGCGTTTTGGATAAGAAAGATATGAATACAACGTAAATACGACGTTTCAGCTTCTGTTTTGTATTCATTCTTTGATATCATCTGAAATGGTTTCTATGCCGTTGATATGTTCTAAAATATTTCCTACGCTATTGATATGTTCCGAAATGCTCCCTATGCCTCTAAAATCTTCCTACGCCATTGATATGCTTTGAAATATTCTATATGCCATTGATATGTTCCGAAATGTTCCATTTGTCATTGATATGCTTTGAAACATTTCAAACGTCGTTGATAAGCTCTGAAATGTTTCATTCGTTATTGATATGCTCCGATGATTCAATATTGTATTTATTCCACTTCCTTATTTATAGTATGGAAACATATTCATTTCCTCTTCATCTATCCAAATCTATAACACTATCAAAGTGAAATAAGAGATCTAAGGAAGTGTTGGGTCCAACCCATATGTGGGCTTGGACAATTGGGCCTATTGAGCCCAAATCACTAATCGAAAGAAAGGGCAAAAGGTGAGGGTAGCAAACAAAAATGAGAGCGTGCAGCATGCGTGTGTGCAGATGAGCGTGCAGCGAGCAGCGGCGTAGAGAGAGAAAAGAGGAGAGAGAAGAAGAGAGAAAGATTTGGTTTCTGAGTTTTCTGCTTACCATCGGCTGCCAAACGTTGTCAGTTTTGACCCAAATTTTATATAAAGAATCCTTGCTGTAAACTCTACAATCCTAACGTGTTGATCTACAATTTACCCTCTCTAAGGTACTTTCCTGCTATATCCACTCCGTGAGACCTAGAATTCTCTTTTGAGGAGATCCATCCGATATGCTAGAGCCAAGATCTATGTTCTTGATATTATTGTGATCCTTTAATTATTCTAGAGAAGTCTTATTGTAAATATGTTATCATTATTATTGATAGTGGAAGTTTAAAATGGACTACGGTCCCGTGGTTTTTCCCACACTGGGTTTTCCACGTTAAAAGATTTGGTCTCACTGTGTGATTGATTATTTGCTCTATTGTTTATGCTGTGCTGGTTGATATTTTCATTTGGATATTAAGTTAGTATTTTGATGAGAAACCCATTTTGATACACAAAGAGGGAAAAGAATATTCCGCTTTAACATGTTTTTTCCCAACAAGTGGTATTCGAGCAACAGGTTGTTTGGTGCTAGTTTTTCTTGTGTGATTGAAATGGAGCAGTCAGATGGTATGATTAAATTAAACTCATCAAATTATTCCACTTGGAGGCGTCTGATGGAAGATTTGCTCTATTGCAAAGATTTATATAAGCCTATCAAGGTTAAAGATAAACCTTCTACTATGGACGATGAAGAATGAGAAGTTCAACATAGAAAAACTATTGCCTATATTAGAAGATGGATGGATATAAACTTGCATGAGCATATTTCTGATGAAACCAGAGCTGATGTTGTTTGGCAAAGGTTAGAAAACCTCTTTGCGAAAAAGACAGTGGGAAATAGAATTTCTCTCCTCAGAAGGCTTGTAAATTTAAAGTATAAAGATGGTGGTAACATTATTGAGCATATAAGCCTATTTTAGAGTCTTGCAAACAAGTTGGTTGCTATGAAAATGAATATAGATGATGAGATGCAAGGATTACTACTTCTTAGCTCTTTACCAGAAAGTTGGGAAACGTATGTGGTGACTATTTGTAACTCCACGTTAGAGGGAACTCTAACTATAGATATGGTTAAAGATAGTTTACTAAATGAAGATGCCAAAAGAAAAGAACAGGATGAATCTTCTTCTGGGGCATTTGTTACTAAAAAACAAGAAAAACGTGGAAGAAGTCATAGCAGAAACCCACATGGATATAGAGGAAGATCTAAGTCTAGAAGAGATATCAAATGTTTTCACTGTAATAAGTCAGGTCATATGAAGAAAGAGTGTAGGTTTTGGAAGCGAGAACAGAATGAAATGAAGAAAAATGAGAAAGAGACCAATACAGTTACTATTGAAGGTAATATCACTATTGTCTATGATGAAGGTTGTGTTAGTCTTGTAACTCAGGACAGTAATAGGATAATTGACTCTAGCACTTCATTTCATGTTATTTCTCATGGTGATTTCTTTAGATCTTACATTGCTGGTGATTTTGGTAATGTTAGAATGGGAAACAGTGGTACATCTAAGATTGTGGGTATTGGAGATATTTGCTTGGAGACCAGTATTGAGAGCAAATTGATACTCAAAGATGTAAGGCATGTTCTAGATATTCGTCTTAACTTGATATCTATAGGTAGACTTGATGATGAGGGCTTTGCACACTATTTTGGTGAAAGGAAAGAAACTTAACACTTTTTATGTTATGGAAGCTGAGCTACACAAAGGAGAGATTAATGCAATTCAAAAACGTGAAAGTATAGATCTTTGGCATAAGAGGCTTGGACATATCAGCGAGAAGGGACTTCAAACTCTTGCTAGAAAGCAGTTCTTACCAGAGTTGCAAGGTACATCTCTTAAATCTTGTGATCATTGCTTAGTTGGAAAAATACATAGAGTTGCATTTCAGACATATCCATCATCTAGAAGATCAGATGTTATTGATTTAGTTCATACTGATGTTTGTACTATGCAAACTAGAACTCTTCGAGGTGCTCTTTATTTTGTTACTTTAATTGATGACCATTCTAGAAAAGTGTGGGCTTTTGCTTTGAAATCTAAAGACCAGGTACTCGATGTTTTCAAGGAGTTTCATGTTAATGTTGAAAGTGAAACTGGTAGAAAACTAAAGTGTATTCGATCAGATAATGGTGGTGAGTATAGGGGTCCTTTTAAGAATTATTGTAGGTTTCATGGTATCAGGCTTAAGAAAACAATTCCTAAAACTCCTCAATAAAACGGTGTGGTAGAAAGAATGAACAGAACCATTGAAGAAAGGATTAGGTGTATGCTTTCCTATGCCAAGTTACTAAAGTCATTTTGGGGGGAGGCTATGAGAACTACAGTTGATCTGATAAATCTTTCTCCATCAGTTCCTTTGAAAGGTGATGTTTCAGAAAGAGTATCGAGAGGAAAAGATATATCTTATAATCACTTAAGAGTCTTTGGGTGTAAAGCATTTGTTCATATTCCCAAAGATGAGAGGTCCAAGCTTGATAGTAAAGCAAAAGCATGTATCTTCTTGGGATATGGTCATGAAGAGTTTGGGTACAGATTTTGGGATCCAGTGAACAAGAAGATTATTAGAAGCAGAGATGTTATATTTCTTGAAGACCAATTGTTTGATGATGGTGATAATATTGAGAAGCCAAAAACCTATGATTATATTCCTTGGAGTCTGGGTCCAATTCCTTCACCTGTAGTTCATGATGATCATGGGGGAGATGAACAAGAAGATTGTAGTGAGAATACCAGTGATAATACACCTACAGTTGATGATGCTGAACCAACTGAACAAGCACCTCCACCACCAATTGAGATTCCATTGAGAAGATCCACTAAAGAGCGACAACCATCTACTAGATATCCTCCACATTAGTATGTTATGCTTACTGACGAGGGAGAGCCAAAAACTTACCAAGAAGCTATTCTACATGAGAATAAGAATTTGTGGGTTAAAGCCATGCAAGAAGAGATGAGATCCTTGCTTGAGAACCACACCTATGACAAAGTTACCTAATGAGAAGAAAGCTCTTAAGAATAAGTGATTTACAAATTGAAGACTGAAAACAATAGCTCACAACAAAGATACAAGGCACGACTAGTGGTGAAAGGATTCAGTCAGAAGAAAAGTATTGACTTTGAAGAAATATTTTCTCTAATTGTGAAAATATCCTCTATCCGAGTTGTTCTTGGTTTGGCCGCTCGCTTGAATTTAGAAGTTGAGCAACTTGATGTAAAAACAGCATTTCTTCATGGTGACTTAGAAGAAGAAATTTATATGGAGCAACCAGAAGGTTTCAAAGTCAAGGGAAAAGAAAATATGGCGTGTAAGCTTAGGAAAAGCTTATATGGACTCAAACAGGCACCTATATAGTGGTATAAGAAGTTTGATTCCTTTATGATGAGCTAAGGGTATGATAGAACCACATCTAATCATTGTGTGTTTATGAAGAAATTTTCAGATAATGATTTTATTATTTTATTACTATATATTGATGATATGCTAATTATTGGCCATGATATTGGAAAAATCGGAAAGCTTAAAAGAGAGATAAGTCTTTTGCCATAAAAGACTTGGGATCGGTGAAACAAATACTTGAAATGAAGATTCTTTGTGATAGGAAGAAAAGGAAGATTTGGCTATTTCAAGAGACTTACATTGAAAAGGTTCTTGAAAGATTCAACATGAGTAAAGCCAAAGTAGTTTGTTCTCCACTTGCAGGTCATTTCAAACTTAGTTTGAAACAATATCCTACAAGTAAGAAAGAAAAAGAAGAAATGTCCAGAGTGCCTTACTTATCTGCAGTAGGCAGTTTGATGTATGTTATGGTTTGTACTAGGCTAGATATAGCTCATGCAATTGGAGTTGTCAGTCGATTTCTCTCTAATCCTGGAAAGAAATATTGGGCAGTAGTGAAATGGATATTAAGATATCTAAGAGGTACTTCCAGGTTATGTTTATGTTTTAGCAGTGATAAACTTGTGTTAGAATGTTACACAAATGCAGACATAGCAGGTGATACTGATTCCAGGAAGTCTACTTCGGGATTCTTGATGACATTTGTAGGAGGAGCAGTCTCTTGGCAGTCTAAGTTATAGAAGTGTGTTGCTCTATCAACCACAGAAGCAAAATACATAGCAATTACTAAAGTCTATAAGGAAGCTTTATGGATGAAAATGTTTCTACAGGAATTGGGCTTGAAATAGGAAGGATATAATATTTATTGTGACAGTCAGAGTGCCATTCACCTCTCCAAGAATTAAACATACCATTCTTGATCCAAGCATATTGATGTGAGATATCACTGGATTCGAGATGTGCTTGAGTTGAAAGAATTACAGTTGGAAAAAGTGCATATCAATGAGAATGGTTCAGATATGTTGACAAAGTCTTTACCTAAAGAGAAACTTGAAGCATGCAAGCAAAGAGCGGGCTTGGTACAGCCCATCATATGAGCTGGAGGGGGAGAATTGTTGGGTCCAGCCCATATGTGGGCTTGGACAATTAGGCCTATTGAGCCCAAATCACTAATTGAAAGAAAGGGCAAAAGGTGAGGGTAGCAAAAAAAAAGAGAGCGTACAGCGTGCGTGTGTGTAGATGAGCGTGCAGCGAGCGACGGCGTAGAGAGAGAAAAGAGGAGAGCGAAGAAGAGAGAAAGATTAGGTTTCTGAGTTTTCTGCTTGACGATCGGTAGCCAAATATTGTCAGTTTTGGCCCAAATTTTATGTGGAGAATCCTTGTAGCAAACTCTACAATCCTAACGGTGTTGATCTATAGTTTACCCTCTCTAAGGTACTTTCCTACTATATCCAATTTGTGAGACCTAAAATTCTCTTTTGAGGAGATCCATCCGATATGCTAGAGCCAAGATCTATGGTCTTGATGTTATTGTGATCCTCTGATTTGGTCTCACTGTGTGATTGATTATTTGCCCTATTGTTTATGATGTGTTGGTTGATATTTTAATTTGGATATCAAGTTGGTATTTTGATGAGGAACCCATTTTGATACACAAAGAGGGAAAAGAATATTCCGCTTTAACAGGTTTTTTTCCAACAAGAAGAACATAGGTTGAACTTAATTAGTAATAAGTAAATAATTTGAACGTAAAAAATTCAAGATATTAGGGGGATAAACACCAATCAAAAAATATGAGACAATCCAAAAAACACTTGATTATGATCAAATTTATAAGCCGACTTGGATATCGAGCACTTACCTATAAGAACTAAATTAGTTGCAACCCTGGAAAATAGAATTTAGTAAATCTTTTCTTACATAAAGTCATTATATATGATCTGTGGAGATATGTATGAAAAGTAGATTTTATACGGATCTATTTTTACCATTCATTTCATTTTTGCTCGAGTCAAATGATGAAAAATTATCATATTTGGTTCCTTCAGGGGGTGGATCCATAAGAATTCACCTATCCCAATAACAAAAAAACTTGTCTAGAACGATAATATATTAAGAGGAAGTTCGCAGGGTGGCCATGGAAGGCCTAGGTCGCACGCTGGTGCGGAAGTTCTGCTCAAACTCCCTGGTGAGCTGGTCAAAGGACAAGACCGAAGATTAGCGCAGTCGGCTGAACCACGCTCGTACCGATCCCCTCAGGGTGGTCGGAAATGCCCGGCACATCAATGCATCGGAGGTGCCATAGAGGGCCATTTGAGCCCGAAATGCGGAGACATGCTCCGCGGCATCGGAGTCACCGTCATATTTCTCCAATGCCAATAGCCTAAAGTTGAGAGGTACCGACTTGTCCTGTACTTCCTGTATGAAAGGGGACCTGCCTGAGCCACCTTCGCTAGACTTGCTCGGTGATTTTTGAACTTGCGCTAGAACTCGTCTAGGCATTAGTTGACCCGGGACAACTGGGCCCTAAGCAAGTCGTCCGCCAAGTCAAATGATACAGTGTCAAGCTCAAAGTGGGGTAGTGTGACTTAGAAGGGTGCGGGTATGCTCTACTCGGGCGGACCTCTCAGGTTTGTCGCTTGCTCTTGGGCTTCCCCCATCCCGACTTGCTACCCACTCTGCCTTTATCGGGTCGGGTCAGTTGGGGGAGCCGCTAGCCACATGATCTGAGGAATGAACGGAGCGAGCGTCTGCATCATGCCCACCATGGCTTGCACTTGTTTGGTTAGGCTGAGGAATGCCTCGGGTGTCACAACCGAGGGTCCCATGGTTAGTTCGAGGGGTGACAACCTCGGGTCATTAAAAAGGTGCCAGTAGCGATCTAGCGTCGAGGCCGGGATCCCCCCATCTCCAAGGGTGGGGAGGGACTGATTTCCGGGCTCGATGGAGGGGAGACCGGTCGGTGGTTCTCCCTCGGGGAGAGCTTCTAAGACATGCTTCTGCGACATGGCCCTCCTTCTAGCTCCAAAATATTAGTGAACAAGTATACCATGGCTGATGAGTTTGCACGGTTTGGTCCACGGGTCAATGTCGGGAGCCTTCTATCGAGTGAGCTGGATGACGAGGTGTCCGTGCTCTCAGGAAGGGATGCTTGTTGGCATTGGTCGGGCTCCGACCGATTGACGGCTCGTCCTTGCACATTGGATGGTGACCCCTGGGTTGAGACGCTCGCGGCTCGCGAGTGGTCTTTCGCCTATAGAAATGGCCCTCATCGGGTGATCCTCGACTTTGGCCCCTTCGATGAGCAAGTCAGTAGTGGGTGGATTATTTTCTATTTTTCTTCCCTCCTCTCCCATCTTGCCAGATGTTGGCCAAGGGCTTTATTGTTAGGAAATCTTGATGGGCTGACATCACATGTGCAGTGGAAGAACAAGAAAAATCAAAATCCCTGATTCCCAAAGAGATGTTCGTCGTCGTGCGAAGATTGGTGCGCAAAATCCGCGAAACTTAAAACTGCGTATAGAGTATATTGTGTTACCTAGGGAGATCGTATATCCCTATTTCCTTGCAGATTTTTAGGAGAGGGTGAAGGAGGTCAAGCGTCCTCCTCTCTAGCGGTAATCCACACATTAGGGCTACGACGACGCTTATCAATACTCCAGGCCTACTCTGAGGTGAAGAGGGGGAGGAGAATAGGAGAGGCAAGCAAAGGCTCTAGCCTATGAGACTCTGAATCCCTCCTATTTATAGAGGTCCCCTGTCAAACCCAAATGGATCCTCCCTTAGTGGGTATTGGATCTACATCCAATAACCCAAGCCTTTTAGATTAGTGGATCTCTATCCAATTATCTCTCAAGGGCTCTTATTGGATCTTGTCCATGGGATCCAATAATTCAGGGGCTTATTAGATATCCAATAAGACTAGGGCTCCGTCGGATATCTCATATCCGAACCTCTACTCATCGCAATGCCTACTATATGTGTGTGACCCTCTAGGCCCAATATCGAGCTGGCCGTGAGTCATACCTGTCAGAACTCCTTCTAACTCAGTGAATTATTATCTTTGTAATAATTCACTTAACTCATCGACTACGGACGTACTAGGCCACTACGCCGTAGTGTCCAAACGATACAGGGGAACCCAATCCATTGGATCTGTCTGTCCTCAGTTACCATGTAGCTATAGTCCCTCATCCATCTAATATCCCAAAGACCGTATATCGAGAATGGTGTTATCGGACCTATATGGTTTCTACTCGAGTCTCGCTCTAATCGGATTCTCCCAGAGAACTCTTTCTCTCTCAACACGAATGACCCTGGCTAGAGATTTATTTGAGCAAGAACACATAGGATATTCCTCTCATGACACCGAGAGTGGATAATCCTCTATCAACACTCAATAGCCCTCGTAAGGTCGACTACCACTCCCAATAACCAGGTGTACTAGATCTAGGACAGCCAAACCTATAAGTCTAGTATCAAAGAGTGGAGCATTCATACAGGACATCCTTAGTGACTCAAGTCTAAGGACCAGATACACCACTAGGACTATGGATTCACTGTCTGACAATAAGGCATCATTAACCATCCAACATTCCCTAAGCGGATCAATCAGTGAACTCAATCTCCAATGAGCACCTGTACTGTATCCCTAGTGTCCCTACACGAGTAGCTATGAGACCAGCTGCATCCATCATATGGACAGGTATATAGCACACCGGTCTGTCCGGTTATCACGATGTCCCTCTCGAGTAACCTATGATCGGGATTATTTAGGATTTGTGTTTAAAGGTGAATCGATCTCATTATTGTGATCTCATCACGTTCCGATTCCCATTGCACAAATCCAAGGACATCACAATATATATATGCATATATGGAATAGTTATAAAGTGATATATGCCAAAATATAATAAGCAAAAAGATTCTGTATCAAGTTACACGTACCATCACTCACGTGATTGGCTTGTTGGGCACCTATGACTAACAATCTCCCACTTGACCTAAAGCCAATCACCTATGTGTCTGAATCCCATCAGACCCCTGTGACGCTCAAAGACAATATGAGACAACGACTTTGTGAGTGGATCTACAATGTTATCTTCGGATGGAACTCTGTCCACTACTACATCTCCTCGGGTTACAATCTCTTTGATAAGCTGGAACCTCCTCAGAACACTTCTGATGAGACCCAGGTTCCCTTATTTGAGTAATCGCCCCATAGTTGTCGCAATATAAGGAAGTCGACTTCTCTCTATCCGGCACAACTCCCAAATCTGTGATGAACTTCTTCAACCAGACTCCCTCCTTTCCTGCATCTGATGCAGCAATGTACTCCGCCCCTATGGTTGAGTCAGCAGTAGTATCTTGCTTGGAACTCTTCCAGCACACTGGTCCTCCATTCAAGGTGTACACATACCCTGAATTCGACTTGCTATCATCGACATCAGACTGAAAACTTGAGTCTGTGTAGCCTTCAACCTTAAGGCTATTACCTCCATATACTTGTAAAAGATCCTTAGTCCTTCTTAAGTACTTAAGGATACACTTTACTGCATTCCAATGCTCCAAGTCTGGATCCGCCTGATACCTGCTCGTGACACTCAGAGCATGCGCTATATCAGGCCTAGTACATTGCATGGCATACATGACAGACCCTATTGCTAAGGCATAAGGTATCATATCCATGTCCGCCCTTTCTTTTGGGGACATACTCGTAGAAAGCGATATCCTATGTCTCATCGGTATGAGACCTCTCTTTTTCATGCCAAACTATTTTGACAATGGTTTCTATGTATTTGGACTTGGACAAGCCAAGCATCCTCTTGGATCTATCTCTATATATTCTAATCCCCAAGATATAGGATGCTTCCCCTAAGTCCTTCATGGAGAAGTGTCTAGATAACCAAGTCTTTACTATGGATAGCATTCCTACGTCATTCCCAATGATCAGGATGTCATCCATATATAACACCAAAAAGGTGATAGCGCTCCCACTTACCTTCCTGTACACACAAGGCTCATCTTCGTTCTTAACAAAGTCATAAGATCTGATTGCCTCATCAAATCTTATGTTCCAACTTTGGGAAGCTTACTTTAGTCCATAAATGGATCTAAGCAACCTACACACCTTATCTGGGTAGTTCTTGGACACGAATCCCTCAGGTTACATCATATACACCTCCTCCTCGAGGTTCCCATTGAGGAATGCAGTTTTCACATCCATCTGCCAGATCTCATAACCATAGTGTGCTACAATAGCCAATAGAATTCTAACAGAATTTAGCATTGCTATGGGTGAGAAGGTTTCGTCGTAGTCAACACCTTGCCTTTGACGATACCCCTTAGCCACTAGCCTTGCTTTATAGGCCTCTATCTTTCCATCTACTCCGATCTTTTTCTTAAAGATCCACTTGCAACCGATGGGTACTATACCTTTAGGCACATCAACTAGGTTTCAAACCTTGTTGGAGTACATAGAATCCATCTCAGAATTCATGACTTCTTGCCACTTCCCGGAGTCTATACTCATAATAGGCTCTTCGTAGGTCTGAGAATCAATATCCTCAACATCATCTCCTCTAATATGTCCCACATATCTCTCAGGAGGATGGGATACTCTATCAGACTTATGTAAAGTTGAAACTTGTGTATTAGGTACCTAAACAGACTCGGGCTGTAGAGTGGTGCTTGAGCTTGGTTCTCCAACCTCACTCAACTCTATCATTCTCCCACTATCTCCACCAAGAATATATTCCTTCTTAAGAAACACTGCTCTCTTAGCTACAAAGATGTTTTGGTCCTCGAGATGATAGAAATAATATCCATAAAGTTTCTTTGGGGTATCCTACAAATTTACATCGCTCTGTCCTTGATTCTAACTTATCGGGGTTGTGTCTTTTAACGTGGGCAGGGTAGCCCCAAATCTTAACAACCTTAAGATCAAGTTTATTTCCTTTCCATATCTCATATGGTGTAGACACTACCGACTTAGTTGGAACTCTGTTCAGAAGGTACTCTGCGATTTCTAGGGCATATCCCCAGAATGTGATGGGTAGGTCAGCGAAACTCATCATGGACCGTACCATATCTAACAGCGTACGATTCCTCCTTCCAGAGACACCATTGAGCTAAGGTGTATAAGGAGGTGTCCATTGGGATAATATCCCATGGTCCTTGAGGAACTGAGTAAACTCTGTACTTAAGTACTCACCTCCTCGATCTGATCGAAGAGTTTTGATACTCTTTCCAGTCTGGTTCTCCACCTCATTCTTATACTCTTTGAATTTCTCAAAAGCCTCGGACTTGTACTTCATTAAGTACACATATCCATACCTTGAGAAATCATCAATAAAGGTAATGAAGCAGGAGTAACCACCAATGGCATGAGTTGATATGGGTCCACATACATTCACTATGTATGAGTTCCAATAGCTCAGTGGCTCTCTCTCAAGTTCTACTAAATGGAGAGTTAGTCAGTTTTCCACGAAGGCAGGGCTCGCAAATTACATATGATACATAGTTAAATGGATCTAGATATCTATCATTTAGCAACTTTTGAATCATTCTCTCATGGATATGACCTAACCTACAATGCCATAGGTATGCACTGTTCACCTCATCTCGTTTCCTCTTAGACACACCTACATTCAGTGGAGTAGTGTCTAGCATAAACAAACCTTTATACAATATTCCTCTCACCAATCTCCCCTCGGCTTTGCTAGAATTTACAATAAATTATAGATGTGATAAGCAATACTGGTATCCAATACCAATGCACTATCACAAAAATCTGACAATTGGAGATAGATAATGAATGTACCTGAAGCTTCTCCAAGCTTATATTTCGCCCTTTCTATAAGGTACTCTTTATAGTTCCTCTTCCAATGCCTATCTTTACCATAGTGGAAGTGTTGGGAAATCTTGGGGGCGACATCACATGCGCAACGGAATAACAAGAAAACAAAATCCTCGATTCCCAAAAGGATGTTCGTCGTAGTGCGAAGATTGGTGCACAAAATCCGCGAAAGTTAAAACTATGTATAGAGTAGATTGTGTTACCTAGGGAGATCGTATATCCCTGTTTCCTTGCAGATCCTTAGGAGAGGGTGAAGGAGGTCAAGCGTCCTCCACTCTAGCGGTGATCCACACAGTAGGGTTGCGACGACGCTCCTCAAAACTCCAGGCCTGCTCTGAGGTGGAGAGGGAGAGGAGAATAGGAAAGGCAAGCAAAGGCTCTAGCCCATGAGGCTCTGAATCCCTCCTATTTATATAGGTCCCCTGTCAAACCCTAATGGGTCCTCCCCTAGTGGGTATTGGATCTGCATCCAATAAGACAATGGCTCTATCGGATATCTCATATCCGAACCTCTACTCATCGCAATGCCTACCATATGTGTGTGACCCTCTAGTCCCAATATCGAGCTGGCCGTGAGTCACACCTATCAGAACTCCTTCTAACTTAGTGAATTATTATCTCTGTAATAATTCACTCGACTCATCGACTACGGACGTACTAGGCCACTACGCCGTAGTCCCCAGACGATACAGGGGAATCCAATCCATTGGACCTGTCTGTCCTTAGTTACCATGTACCTATAGTCCCTCATCCATCTAATATCCCAGAGACCGTATATCGAGCATGGTGTTGTCAGACCTATACGGTTTCTACTCGAGTCTCGCTCTAATCGGATTCTCCCGGAGAACTCTTTCTCTCTCAACCCGAATGACCCTGGCCAGGGATTTGTCTGAGCAAGAACATATGGGATATTCCTCTCATGACGCCGAGAGTGGATGATCCTCTGTCGACACTCAATAGCCCTCGTAAGGTCGACTACCACTCCCATTGACCAGCTGTACTAGATCTGGGAACAGCCAAACCTACAAGTCTGGTATTAAAGAGTGAAGCACTCATACAGGACATCCTTGGTGTCTCAAGTCTAAGAACCAGATATACCACTAGGACTACGGAATCGCTGTCTGACAATAAGGCATCATCAACCATCCAGCATTCCGTAAGCGGATCAATCAGTGAACTCATTCCCCAATGAGCACCTGTACTGTATCCCTAGTGTCCCTACACAAGCAGCTATGAGACCAGCTGCATCCATCATATGGACGGGTATACAGAACACCAGTCTGTCCGGTTATCATGATGTCCCTCTCGAGTAATCTATGACCGGGATTATTTAGGATATGTGTTTAAAGGTGAATCGATCTCATTATCGTGATCTCATCACGATCCGATTCCCATTGCACAAATCCAAGGACATCACAATATATGTATGCATTTATGCAAAAGATATAAAATGATATGCGCCAAAATATAATAAGCAAAAAGATTCTGTATCAAGTCACACGTGCCATCACTCACGTGATTGGCTTGCTGGGCACCTATGACTAACAATCTCCCACTTGACCTAAAGCCAATCACCGATGTGTCTGATCCCCATCAGACCCCTATGACGCTCAAAGACAATCTGAGACAATGGCTTTGTTAGTGGATCTGCAATGTTATCTTCGGATGGAACTCTTTCCACTGCTACATCTCCTCGGGTTACGATCTCTCTGATAAGGTGGAACCTCCTCAGAACATGCTTAGATTTCTGATGAGACCTAGGTTCCTTTGCTTGAGCAATCGCCCCGTTGTTGTCGCAATATAGGGAGATCTGCACCTCGCTACCCGGCACGACTCCCAAATCCGTAATGAACTTCTTCAACCAGACTCCCTCCTTTGCTGCATCTGATGCAGCAATGTACTCCACCTCTATGGTCGAGTCAGCAGTGGTATCTTGCTTGGAACTCTTCCAACACACTGCTCCTCCATTCAAAGTGTACACATACCTTGAATTCGACTTGCTATCATCGATATCAGACTGAAAATTTGAGTCAGTGTAGCCTTCAACCTTAAGGCTATTACCTCCATATACTAGTAAAAGATCCTTAGTCCTTCTCAAGTACTTAAGGATACATTTTACTGCTTTCCAATGCCCCAAGCCTGGATCCGCCTGATACCTGCTCGTGACACTCAGAGCATGCGCTATATCAGGCCTAGTACATAGCACGGCATACATGATAGACCCTATTGCTGAGGCATAAGGTATCATATTCATGTTCGCCCTTTCTTCTGGAGTCTTTGGGGACATACTCGTAGAAAGCGATATCCCATGTCTCATCGGTATGAGACCTCTCTTGGAATTTTTCATGCCAAACCTTTTGACAAAGGTTTCTATGTACCTAGATTGGGACAAGCCAAGCATCCTCTTGGATCTATCTCTATAGATTCTAATCCCCAAGATATAGGATGCTTCCCCTAAGTCCTTCATGGAGAAGTGTCTAGATAACCAAGCCTTTACTGTAGATAGCATTCCTACGTCATTCCCAATGATCAGGATGTCATCCACATATAACACCAAAAAGGTGATAGCGCTCTCACTTACCTTTCTGTACACACAAGGCTCATCTTCGTTCTTAACGAAGTCATAAGATCTGATTGCCTCATCAAATCTTATGTTCTAACTTCGGGAAGCTTGCTTTAGTCCATAAATGGATCTAAGCAACCTACACACCTTATCTGGGCAGTTCTTGAATACGAATCCCTCAGGTTGCATCATATACACCTCCTCCTCGAGGTTTCCATTGAGGAATGCGGTTTTCACATCCATCTGCCAGATCTCATAATCATAGTGTGCTGCAATAGCCAATAGAATTATGATGGATTTTAGTATTGCTACGGGTGAGAAGGTTTCGTCGTAATCAACACCTTGCCTTTGATGATATCCCTTAGCCACTAGCCTTGCTTTATAGGTCTCTACCTTTCCATCTACTCTGATCTTTTTCTTAAAGATCCACTTGCAACCGATGGGTACAATACCTTCGGGCGCATCAACTAGGTTCTAAACCTTATTGGAGTACATAGAATCCATCTTAGAATTCATGGCTTCTTGTCACTTCCCGGAGTCTATACTCATAATAGCCTCCTCGTAGGTCTGAGGATCAATATCCTTAACATCCTCTCCTCTAATATGTCCCACATATCTCTCAGGAGGATGGGATACTCTATCAGACCTGCGTAAAGTTGAAACTTGTGTATTAGGTACCTGAACAGACTCGGGCTGTAGAGTGGTGCTTGAGCTTGGTTCTCCAACCTCGCTCAACTCTATAATTCTCCCACTGTCTCCGCCAAGAATGTGTTCCTTCTCAAGGAACATTGCTCTCTTAGCTACAAAGACCTTTTGGTCCTCGAGATGATAGAAATAATACCCACAAGTTTCCTTGGGGTATCCCACAAATTTGCATCGCTTTGTCCTTGATTCTAACTTATCGGGGTTGTGTCTTTTAACATGAGCAAGGCAGCCCCAAATCTTAACAACCTTAAGATCAAGCTTCTTCACTTTCCATATCTCATGTGGTGTAGACACTACCGACTTAGTTGGAACTCTATTCAGAAGGTAAGCTGCGGTTTCTAGGGCATATCCCTAGAATGAGATGGGTAGGTCAGTGAAACTCATCATGGACCGTACCATATCTAATAACGTATGATTTCTCCTTTCAGAGACACCATTAAGCTAAGGTGTATAAGGAGGTGTCCATTGGGATAATATACCATGGTCCTTGAGGAACTGAGTAAACTCTGTACTTAAGTACTCACCTCCTCGATCTGATCGAAGAGTTTTGATACTCTTTCCAGTCTGGTTCTCCACCTCATTCTTATACTCTCTAAATTTTTCAAAAGCCTCGAACTTGTACTTCATTAAGTACACATATCCATACCTTGAGAAATCATCAGTAAAGGTAATGAAGTAGGAGTAACCACCAAAGACGAGTTGACATGGGTCCACATACAACACTATGTATGAGTTCCAACAACTCAGTGGCTCTCTCTCCAGTTCCACTAAATAGAGAGTTGGTCAGTTTTCCACGAAGACAAGGCTCGCAAGTTACATATAACTCATAGTCGAATTGATCTAGATATCAATCATTTAGCAATTTTTGAATCATTCCTTCATTGATGTGACCTAGACTACAATGCCATAGGTATGCACTGTTCACCTCATCTCGTTTCCTTTTAGACACTTACATTCATAATATGTGGAGTAGTGTCTAGCATAAACAAACCTTTATGCAATATTCCTCTCGCCAATCTCCCTTCGGCTTTGCTAGAATTTACAATAAATTGTAGATGTGATAAGCAATACTGGTATCCAATACCAATGCACTATCATAAAAATCTAACAATTAGAGATTGATCATGAATGTACCTGAAGCTTCTCCAAGCTTCTATTTCGCCCTCTCTACAAGGTACTCTTTGTAGTTCCTCTTCCAGTGCCCATCTTTGCCATAGTGGAAGCACTGGCCTTTGTCCTTTGCTGGGTCTTTCTTAGCAACCTTTGCTTTACCTGGTCTGCCCTTGCCCTTTCCCTTCTTAAGGGACCTTTCTGCTTTCCTTTTCTTTTTAGTCTCACCAGTGTAGAGAACTGGCTTCTCTTTCTTAATAGTACTCTCTGCCTTCCTCAACATATTGAGGAGCTCTGGGAGAGTCACCTCAAGCTTGTTCATATTAAAATTCATTATGAATTATGAAAAGGAATCTGGTAGGGACTGAAGCACAATGTCCACATACAAGTTATCCTCAAGGACCATTCCTAGACCTGTGAGTTTCTCTATCCACTCAATCATCTTTAGGACATGGTTCTAAACCGGTGTCCCCTCAGTCATCCTAGCGCTGAAGAGGCTCTTGGATATCTCATTGCTAGTCATAGGTGCCTAGCAAGCCAATCACGTGAGTGATGGCACGTGTGACTTGATACATAATCTTTTTGCTTATTATATTTTGGCGTATATCACTTTATAACAATTGCATATGTGCATATATATATTGTGATGTCCTTAGATTTGTGCAATGGGAATCGGATCGTAATGAGATCACGATAATGAGATCGATTCACCTTTAAACACATATCCTAAATAATCCCGGTCATAGGTTACTCGAGAAGGACATCGTGATAACCGGATAGACTGGTGTGCTGTATACCCGTCCATATGATGGATGCAGCTGGTCTCATAGCTGCTCGTGTAGGGACACTAGGGATACAGTACAGGTGCTCATTGGAGAATGAGTTCATCGATTGATCCGCTTACGGAATGCTGGATGGTTGATGATGCCTTATTGTCAGACAGCGATTCCGTAGTCCTAGTGGTGTATCTGGTCCTTAGACTTGAGACACCAAGGATGTCCTGTATGAGTGCTTCACTCTTTAATACCAGACTTGTAGGTTTGGCTGTTCCCAGATCTAGTACAGCGGGTCAATGGGAGTGGTAGTCGACCTTACGAGGGCTATTGAGTGTCGACAGAGGATCATCCACTCTCGGCGTCATGAGAGGAATATCCCATATGTTCTTGCTCAGACAAATCCCTGGCCAGGGTCATTCGGGTTGAGAGAGAAAGAGTTCTCCGGGAGAATCCGATTAGAGCGAGACTCGAGTAGAAACCGTATAGGTCTGACAACACCATGCTCGATATACGGTCTCTGGGATATTAGATGGATGAGGGACTATAGGTACATGGTAACTAAGGACAGACAGGTCCAATGGATTGGATTCCCCTGTATCGTCTGGGGACTACGGCGTAGTGGCCTAGTACGTCCGTAGTCGATGAGTCGAGTGAATTATTATAGAGATAATAATTCACTGAGTTAGAAGGAGTTCTGACAGGTATGACTCACGGCCAGCTCGATATTGGGCCTAGATGGTAACACACATATGGTAGGCATTGTGATGAGTAGAGGTTCGGATATGAGATATCCGACGGAGCCCTTGTCTTATTGGATGCAGATCCAATACCCACTAGGGAAGGACCCATTAGGGTTTGACACGGGATCTCTATAAATAGGAGGGATTCACAGCCTCATAGGCTAGAGTCTTTGCTTGCCTTTCCTATTCTCCTCTCTCTCTCCACCTCAGAGTAGGCCGGAGTTTTGAGGAGCGTCGTCGCAACCCTGCTGTGTGGATCACCGCTAGAGAGGAGGACGCTTGACCTCCTTCACCCTCTCCTAAGGATCTGCAAGGAAACAGGGATATACGATCTCCCTATGTAACACAATCTCTATACGCAGTTTTGTGTTTTGCGGATTTTTGCGCACCAATCTTCGCACGACGACGAACATCTTTTTGGGAATCGGGGATTTTGTTTTTATTTTTCTTCGGCTACGTATATGATGTCGCCCCCAATGATTTCCCAACAGTGGTATCAGAGCCAGGTTGTTCGTGCGAATCATTGGTTTTGTACTGCGTGTATTGTGTTTAGGAAGAATTTTGACGTCAAAATTGTTGACGCAAAAGCGAGGAAGGGCAGCAACAGTTGCTGCCCTCGATCTGCATGCCTGCAGTCACCTGCAGCGGCAACCGCAGCCGCAGCCAGGCAGCACAGCGCCGGCGCATGCGCAAGCGCTGTGCCTGCAGCAGCCGGCCGGCGGCCTGCTTGTAGCAGGCTTGCTGCCGGCGGCGCTGGCAACCCACGGGCAGAGGCGCCGCAGGGCAGCGACGCGCGACGCCTGCCGCCGCTTCTCCCGCGGTCGAAACCCCCCCACAGGGGCGGCCGCCAGGCGGGACAGCACCGCCTGCGGAGGCAGCGGCGCCCGAAAGGGGAGCCCACCTGCAGCGGCATCGCCGCCAGCGGGCGTGCCGCCTGCAAGCGAGGGCAGTGCCCTCGCCCCGCCGCACAGGCCGCCGCCGGCAAGGTGGCGGCGGCGGCAGCAGCGAAAAGGGGAAAGGGGATTAGGGTTTTCTAGGCAAAAGACAGTTTTGCCCCTCGGAATTTGAGAAATTCCAGTTTCTGTCTTTTGTCCAAATTACGAAAATACCCTTAGGAATTGAGAAATTCCCTATATGTCCCTGATTTCAGAAAAATATTAATTAATTAAAAGGTTTAGTTGATTATTATTTTTATTATTATCTAGTAGTCCTACATGATGATGATTATTTATACATGTGATGTATGATGTGTGGACGGATGATCATGGACCGTGTGATGTGTGTATTTGTGATTATTATTATTGAGATCTGCGAACCTCCATTATATTTCTCGTTTATTATCGGGCCTGCGTGCCTATGATTAAGTTGTAATCACATGAGGAGGCGCAGCGGGAGCGTGGATGCGATAGCGGGACCCACGAGACGGACGATCATGATGCATGGAGATGCATCAAGATGTCGACGAAACTGACGAGGACGAGATGGACGATCACAGGGCATGGAGATGCACCGTTGCACACATAGATCTTGATGTGAGTGATTAGGCCTACTGGCTCGGGCCTAATCATATTAGGTTGTGGTCTATGATCATCTGGTGTGATTGCTTATACACATACTAGATATGTATATATATTTGCATGCGATGTAGATATATATTAAATATGTATATGTGTGACATGTCATATTAGGAGACCAAATTATAGAAACATCTCTCGATAATATTAAGTCGGTAAACGTGAGGCAATTAGATTGACCCACGTGGCCTTCCATCGTTATGAGTAGGAACCGAATCCCGATATAGGTTGAGTTGGTCGAGTCCCTCGAGACTCACCTATATCGCGATTCGCTATCTTGCTTACGATATAGAGATGTCACCGGTGACCTGAGGACATGGTATGCTTGGTCGAGTCCCTCGAGGGTATATCATCAAATCAGACTCATCTTGTAACGAAGGTGTTGACTTAACCGAGCATCATGGTTGGTCGAGTCCCTCGAGGCCATGGTGATTCGTAGGCCGAACAGGACGGGAATCACAAGGAGTTGTGATCGGCAAGAGTTGCCTACCTTTTAGGCTTAGTGTGATTGGTCGAGTCCCTCGAGGTTACACTAAGACGCTGATTGGATCCTGATCCCCACTAGAAGTCTGCCGGAGACTTTCGTTTTACGTGCTGAGGGTGTCGCGTAACTCGATAGTAAAATAGTGGGAGCATATTAAGATAGAAGTCCATATCTTGATAGTTTATTTCTTGCAAAATTTGCATGTTATTCATTTCTGCTACATCTTTATTTTCAGAAAATGTCGCTTTCAAATCCCTTACGTGGCATACTTGATGTCAACCGCCTCACTGGTCCAAATTATACGGATTGGCTCCGTAACTTGAGAATTGTTCTCACAGCGGAGAAAATCGTGTACGTCCTTGATACAGTGATGCCTACGCCCGAAGAAGGGGCAAGCGAGGATGAGATCGCTCGCTACGTGAAGTACATTGATGACTCCACTCTTGCTCAGTGCTATATGTTGGGCTCTATGACTCCAGAGTTACAAAGACAACATGAAAAGATGGATGCCAGATCCATTCTCCTACAAGTCCGCAAATTGTTTGAGGAATCGGGAAGGACTCAACGATATGAGATATCCAAGAGCCTTTTCCGTGCTAGGATAACTGAGGGGACACCGGTTCAGAACCATGTCCTAAAGATGATTGAGTGGATAGAGAAACTCACAGGTCTAGGAATGGTCCTAAAGGATAACTTGTGTGTGGACATTGTGCTTCAGTCCCTACCAGATTCCTTCTTACAGTTCATAATGAATTTTAATATGAACAAGCTTGAGGTGACTCTCCCAGAGCTCATCAATATGTTGAGGGAGGCAGAGAGTATTATTAAGAAAGAGAAGCCAGTTCTCTACACTGGTGAGACCAGAAAGAAAAAGAAAGCAGAAAGGTCCCTTAAGAAGGGAAAGGGCAAGGGCAAACAAGGTAGAGCAAATGTTGCTAAGAAAGACCCAACAAAGGACAAAGGCCAGTGCTTCCACTGTGGTAAAGATGGGCACTGGAAGAGAAACTGCAAAGAGTACCTTGCAGAAAGGGCGAAACAAAAGCTTGATGAAGCTTTAGGGACATTCATGATCAGTCTCCATTTGTCAGACTCTTATGATAACACATGGGTATTGGATACCGGTAGTGCTTATCATATATGCAATTCGTTGCAGGTTCTGGCAAGGCCTAGGAGACTAGAGAGAGGCAAGATGGACCTCAAGATGGGTAATGGAGCAAAAGTTGCTGTATTAGCTGTTGGCGAGGTCGCCCTACATCTGCCTAGTGGAGCTTTTATTGCATTAGATGCATGTTATTTTGTTCCTTCTATTATCAAAAACATTATCTCCATTTCATGTTTAACAGTTAGTGGATATAAATTTGTTTTTGAGAACAATGGTTGTTCGATATTATTAGATGATAAGATCATCACGAAAGGAACATTGCATAATGGTTTATTTATGTTAGACACCACTCCACATATCATGAATGTAAATGTGTCCAAAAGGAAACGAGACGAGTTGAACAGTGCATACCTGTGGCATTGTAGGCTAGGTCACATCCATGAAAGAAGGATTCAAAAGTTGTTAAATGATGGATATCTAAATCCATTCGACTATGTGTCATATGCAACTTGTGAGCCTTGCATTCGTGGAAAATTGACCAACTCTCCATTTAGTGGAACTGGAGAGAGAGCCACTGAGTTGTTGGAACTCATACATAGTGATGTATGTGGACCCATGTCAACTCATGCCATTGGAGGTTACTCCTACTTCATTACATTTACTGATGATTTCTCAAGGTATGGATATGTGTACTTAATGAAGTACAAGTCCGAGGCCTTTGAGAAATTCAGAGAGTATAAGAATGAGGTAGAGAACCAGACTGGAAAGAGTATCAAAACTCTTCGATCAGATCGAGGAGGTGAGTACTTAAGTACAGAGTTTACTCAGTTCCTCAAGGACCATGGGATATTATCCCAATGGACACCTCCTTACACACCTCAGCTCAATGGTGTCTCTGAAAGGAGAAATCGTACGTTATTAGATATGGTACGATCCATGATGAGTTTCGCTGACCTACCCATCTCATTCTGGGGATATGCCTTAGAAACCGCAGCTTACCTTCTGAACAGAGTTCCAACTAAGTCGGTAGTGTCTACACCATATGAGATATGGAAAGGGAAGAAGCCTGATCTTAAGGTTGTTAAGATTTGAGGCTGCCCTGCCCACGTTAAAAGACACAACCCCGATAAGTTAGAATCAAGGACAGAGCGATGTTCCTTGAGAAGGAACACATTCTTGGTGGAGACAGTGGGAGAATGATAGAGTTGAGCGAGGTTATAGAACCAAGCTCAAGCACCACTCTACAGCCCGAGTCTATTCAGGTACCTAATACACAAGTTTCAACTTTACGCAGGTCTGATAGAGTATCTCATCCTCCTGAGAGATATGTGGGACATATTAGAGGAGAGGATGCTGAGGATATTGATCCTCAGACCTACGAGGAGGCTATTATGAGTATAGACTCCGGGAAGTGGCAAGAAGCCATGAATTTTGAGATGGATTCTATGTACTCCAATAAGGTTTGGAACCTAGTTGATGCGCCTGAAGGTATTGTACCCATCGGTTGCAAGTGGATCTTTAAGAAAAAAAAGATCGGAGTAGATGGAAAGGTAGAGACCTATAAAGCAAGGCTAGTGGCTAAAGGGTATCGTCAAAGGCAAGGTGTTGACTACGACGAAACCTTCTCACCCGTAGCAATGCTAAAATCCATCAGAATTCTATTGGCTATTGCAGCACACTATGATTATGAGATCTGGCAGATGGATGTGAAAACCGCATTCCTCAATGGGAACCTCGAGGAGGAAGTGTATATGATGCAACCTGAGGGATTCGTGTCCAAGAACTGCCCAGATAAGGTGTGTAGGTTGCTTAGATCTATTTATGGACTAAAGCAAGCTTCCCGAAGTTGGAACATAAGATTTGATGAGTCAATCAGATCTTATGACTTCGTTAAGAACGAAGATGAGCCTTGTGTGTACAGGAAGGTAAGTGGGAGCGCTATCACCTTTTTGGTGTTATATGTGGATGATATCCTCATCATTGGGAATGACGTATGAATGCTATTCACTGTAAAGACTTGGTTATCTAGACACTTCTCCATAAAGGACTTAGGGGAAGCATCCTATATCTTGGGGATTAGAATCTATAGAGATAGATCCAAGAGGATGCTTGGCTTGTCCCAGTCCAGGTACATAGAAACTATTGTCAAAAGGTTTGGCATGGAAAATTTCAAGAGAGGTCTCATACCGATGAGACATGGGATATCGCTTTCTACGAGTATGTCCCCAAAGACTCCAGAAGAAAGGGCGAACATGGATATGATACCTTATGCCTCAGCAATAGGGTCTATCATGTATGCTATACTATGTACTAGGCCTGATATAGCGCATGCTCTGAGTGTCACGAGTAGGTATCAGGCGGATCCAGGCTTGGAGCACTAGAAAGCAGTAAAGTGTATCCTTAAGTACTTGAGAAGGACTAAGGATCTTTTACTAGTATATGGAGGTAATAGCCTTAAGGTTGAAGGCTTCACTGACTCAAGTTTTCAGTCTGATGTCGATGATAGCAAGTCGAATTCACGGTATGTGTACACCTTGAATGGAGGAGTAGTGTGCTGGAAGAGTTCCAAACAAAATACCACTGCTGACTCGATCACAGAGGCAGAGTACATTGCTGCATCAGATGCAGCAAAGGAGGGAGTCTGGGTGAAGAAGTTCATCACAGATTTGGGAGTCGATACAGATAGCGATAAGTCGACTTCCTTATATTGCGACAACTATGGGGTGATTACTCAAATAAGGGAACCCGGGTCTCATCAGAAGTGTTCTGAGGAGGTTCCAGCTTATAAGAGAGATCGTAACCCGTGGAGATGTAGCAATGGAAAGAGTTCCATCCAAAGATAACATTGCAGATCCACTGACAAAGCTGTTGTCTCAGATTGTCTTTGAGCATCACAGGAGTCTGATGGGGATCAGACACATAGGTGATTGGCTTTAGGTCAAGTGGGAGATTGCTAGTCATAGGTGCCCAGCAAGCCAATCACGTGAGTGATGGCACGTGTGACTTGATACATAATCTTTTTGCTTATTATATTTTGGCGTATATCACTTTATAACAATTGCATATGTGCATATATATATTGTGATGTCCTTGGATTTGTGCAATGGGAATCGGATCGTAATGAGATCACGATAATGAGATCGATTCACCTTTAAACACATATCCTAAATAATCCCGATCATAGGTTACTCAAGAAGGACATCGTGATAACCGGATAGACTGGTGTGCTGTATACCCGTCCATATGATGGATGCAGCTGGTCTCATAGCTACTCGTGTAGGGACACTAGGGATACAGTACAGGTGCTCATTGGAGAATGAGTTCACTGATTGATCCGCTTACGGAATGCTGGATGGTTGATGATGCCTTATTGTCAGACAGCAATTCCGTAGTCCTATTGGTGTATCTGGTCCTTAGACTTGAGACACCAAGGATGTCCTGTATGAGTGCTCCACTCTTTGATACCAGACTTATAGGTTTGGTTGTTCCCAGATCTAGTACAGCTGGTCAATGGGAGTGGTAGTCGACCTTACGAGGGCTATTGAGTGTCGACAGAGGATCATCCACTCTCGGAGTCATGAGAGGAATATCCCATGTGTTCTTGCTCAGACAAATCCCTAGCTAGGGTCATTCGGGTTGAGAGAGAAAGAGTTCTCCGGGAGAATCCGATTAGAGCGAGACTCGAGTAGAAACCGTATGGGTCTGACAACACCATGCTCGATATACGGTCTCTGGGATATTAGATGGATGAGGGACTATAGGTACATGGTAACTAAGGACAGACAGGTCCAATGGATTGGATTCCCCTGTATCGTTTGGGGACTACGGCGCAGTGGCCTAGTACGTCCGTAGTCGATGAGTCAAGTGAATTATTACAGAGATAATAATTCACTGAGTTAGAAGGAGTTCTGACAGGTATGACTCACGGCCAGCTCGATATTGGGCCTAGAGGGTCACACACATATGGTAGGCATTGCGATGAGTAGAGGTTCGGATATGAGATATCCGACGGAGCCCTTGTCTTATTGGATGCAGATCCAATACCCACTAGGGAAGGACCCATTAGGGTTTGACACGGGATCTCTATAAATAGGAGGGATTCACAGCCTCATAGGCTAGAGTCTTTGCTTGCCTTTCCTATTCTCCTCTCTCTCTCCACCTCAGAGTAGGCCGGAGTTTTGAGGAGCGTCGTCGCAACCCTGCTGTGTGGATCACCGCTAGAGAGGAGGACGCTTGACCTCCTTCACCCTCTCCTAAGGATCTGCAAGGAAACAGGGATATACGATCTCTCTAGGTAACACAATCTCTATACGCAGTTTTGTGTTTTGTGGATTTTTGCGCACCAATCTTCGCACGATGACGAATATCTTTTTGGGAATCGGGGATTTTGTTTTTCTTTTTCTTCCGCTGCGCATATGATGTCGCCCCCAATGATTTCCCAACACTCATATCGCTGAGTCCTTCCCTGTTCCTCAAACAATTTGCGGACATGTAGAAGAATGGATCTGGCATCCATCTTTTCATGTTGTCTCTATAACTCAGGAGTCATAGAGCCCAACATATAGCACTGAGCAAGAGTGGAGTCATCAATGTACTTCACGTAGTGAGCGATCTCATCCTCGTTTGCCCCTTCTTCCGGCGTAGGCATCACTGTATCAAGGACGTACACGATTTTCTCCGCTGTGAGAACAATTCTCAAGTTACGGAGCCAATCCGTATAATTTGGACCAATGAGGCGGTTGACATCAAGTATGCCACGTAAGGGATTTGAAAGTGACATTTTCTGAAAATAAAGATGCAACAGAAATGAATAACATGCAGATTTTGCAAGAAATAAATTATCAAGATATGGACTTCTATCTTAATATGCTCCCACTATTTTACTAATGAGTCACGCGACACCCTCAACACATGAAACGGAAGTCTTCGGCAGACTTCTAGTGGGGATCAAGATCCAATCAGCGTCTTAGTGTAACCTCGAGGGACTCGACCAATCACACTAAGCCTAAAAGGTAGGCAACTCTTGCCGATCACAACTCCTCGTGATTCCTGTCTTGTTCGGCCTCCGAATCACCATGGCATCGAGGGACTCGACCAACCATGATGCTCGGTTAAGTCAACACCTTCGTTACAAGATGAGTTTGATATGATGATATACCCTCGAGGGACTCGACCAAGCATACCATGCCCTCAGGTCACCGGTGACATCTCTATGTCGTAAGCAAGATAGCGAATCACGATATAGGTGAGTCTCGAGGGACTCGACCAACTCAACCTATACCGGGAATCGGTTCCTACTTATAACGATGGAAGGCCACGTGGGTCAATCTAATTGCCTCACGTTTACTGACTTAATATTATCGAGAGATGTTTCTATGATTTGGTCTCCTAATATGACATGTCACACATATACATATTTAATATATATCTACATCGCATGCAAATATATATACATATCTAGTATGTGTATAAGCAATCACACCAGATGATCATGGACCACAACCTAATATAATTAGGCCCGAGCCAGTAGGCCTAATCACTCACATCAAGATCTATGTGTGCAACAGTGCATCTCCATGCCTTGTGATCGTCCATCTCGTCCTCGTCGGTTCCGTCGACATTTTGATGCATCTTGATGCATCGCGATCGTCTGTCTCGTGGGTCCCGCTATCGCATCCACGCTCCCGCTGCGCCTCCTCATGTGATTACAACTTAATCATAGACACATAGACCCGACAATAAACGAGAAATATAATAGAGGCTCGCAGACCTCAATAATAATAATCACAAGTACACACATCACACGGTCCATGATCATCCGTCCACACATCATACATCACATGTATAAATAATCATCATCATGTAGGACTACTAGATAATAATAAAAATAATAATCAACTAAACCTTTTAATTAATTAATATTTTCTGAAATCAGGGATATGTAGGGAATTTCTCAATTCCTAAGGGTATTTTTATAATTTGGATAAAAGACAGAAACTGGAATTTCTTAAATTCACAGGGGCAAAACTATCCTTTTGCCCAAAACCCTAATTCCCTTTTACTGTTGCCGCCGCTGCCACCCTGCTGGCGGCGGGGCGAGGCCGATGCCCTCGCCTGCAGGCGGCACGCCCGCTGGCGGCGTTGCCGTTGCAGGTGGGCGCACCCCGCGGGCGGTTCTGACGGTGGGGCAACGCCCGTAGGCGGTGCTGTCCCGCGGGAGCAGTGGCGGCAAGCGGCGCTGCCCTGCGGCGCCTCACCCCGCGGGAGAAGCGACCGCAGGCGCCTCAGCCCGCGGGCTGCCAGCCCTGCCGGACGCAAGCTTGCTGCAAGCAGGCCGCCGGCCGACTGCTGCAGATGCAGCCCCTGTGCTGCCTACCTTCGGCTGTGCTGCATGCACGCAGATCGAGGGCAGCAACTGTTGCTGCCCTTCCTTGTTTTTGCGTCAACAATTTTGACGTCAAAATTCTTCCTAAACACAACACACACAGTTTAAAACCAATCATTCGCACGAACAACCTGGCTCTGATACCACTGTTGGGAAATCTTGGGGGCGACATCAAATGCACAGCAGAAGAACAAGAAAACAAAATCCTCAATTCCCAAAAGGATGTTCGTCGTCGTGCGAAAATTGGTGCGCAAAATCCGCGAAACTTAAAACTGCGTATAGAGTAGATTGTGTTACCTAGGGAGATCGTATATCCCTGTTTCCTTGCAGATCCTTAGGAGAGGGTGAAGGAGGTCAAGCGTCCTCCTCTCTAGCGGTGATCCACACAGCAGGGTTGCGACAACGCTCCTCAAAACTCCAGGCATGCTCTGAGGTGGAGAGGGAGAGGAGAATAGGAAAGGCAAGCAAAGGCTCTAGCCCATGAGGCTCTGAATCCCTCCTATTTATAGAGGTCCCCTGTCAAACCCTAATGGGTCCTCCCCTAGTGGGTATTGGATCTGCATCCAATAAGACAAGGGCTCCGTCAGATATCTCATATCCGAACCTCTACTCATCGCAATGCCTACCATATGTGTGTGACCCTCTAGGCCCAATATCGAGCTGGCTGTGAGTCATACATGTCAGAACTCCTTCTAACTCAGTGAATTATTATCTCTGTAATAATTCAGTCGACTCATCGACTACGGACATACTAGGCCACTACGCCGTAGTCCCCAAACAATACAGCGGAATCTAATCCATTGGACCTGTCTGTCCTTAGTTACCATGTACCTATAGTCCCTCATCCATCTAATATCCTAGAGACCGTATATCGAGCATGGTGCTTTCAGACCTATACGGTTTCTACTCGAGTCTCGCTCTAATCGGATTCTCCCGGAGAACTCTTTCTCTCTCAACCCGAATGACCTTGGCCAGGGATTTGTCTAAGCAAGAACACATGGTATATTCCTCTCATGACGCCGAGAGTGGATGATCCTCTATCGACACTCAATAGCCCTCGTAAGGTTGACTACCACTCCCAATGACCAGTTGTACTAGATCTTGGACAACCAAACCTATAAGTTTGGTATCAAAGAGTGGAGCACTCATACAGGACATCCTTGGTGTCTCAAGTCTAAGGACCAGATATACCACTAGGACTATGGAATCGCTGTCTGATAATAAGGCATCATCAACCATCTAGCATTCCGTAAGCGGATCAATCAGTGAACTCATTCTCCAATGAGCACCTGTACTGTATCCCTAGTGTCCCTACACGAGTAGCTATGAGACCAGCTGCATCCATCATATGGACGGGTATACAGCACACCAATCTGTCCGGTTATCACGATGTCCCTCTCGAGTAACCTATGATCGAGATTATTTAGGATATGTGTTTAAAGGTGAATCAATCTCATTATCGTGATCTCATCACGATCCGATTCCCATTGCACAAATCTAAGGACATCACAATATATGTATGCATTTATGCAATAGTTATAAAGTGATATGCGCCAAAATATAATACGCAAAAATATTCTGTATCAAGTCATAGGTGTCATCACTCACGTGATTGGCTTGCTGGACACCTATGACTAGTAGGAAGCACTAGCCTTTGTCCTTTTCTGGGTCTTTCTTAGCAACCTTTACTTTACCTGGTCTGCCCTTGCCCTTTCCCTTCTTAAGGGACCTTTTTGCTTTCCTTTTCTTTCTGGTCTCACCAGTGTAGAGAACTGGCTTCTCTTTCTTAATAGTACTCTTTGCCTTCCTCAACATATTGAGGAGCTTTGGGAGAGTCACCTCAAGCTTGACATAGACCTCAATAATAATAATCACAAGTACACACATCACACGGTCCATGATCATCCGTCCACACATCATACATCACATGTATAAATAATCATCATCATGTAGGACTACTAGATAATGATAAAAAATAATAATCAACTAAACCTTTTAATTAATTAGTATTTTATGAAATTAGGGATATATAGGAAATTTCTAAATTCATAGGGGTATTTTCATAATTTGGACAAAAGACAGAAACGAGAATTTCTCAAATTCCGAGGGGCAAAACTATCTTTTGCTCAGAAAACCCTAATGCCCTACTCCCCTTTGCTGCTGCCGCCGCCGCCACCCTGCTGACGGCGGCCTGTACGACGGGGCGGGGGCGCCGTCCCTGTAGGTGGGCGCCACCATGGGTTGGCGCCCCTGCGGGTGGCGCTGCCCCCGCGAACGCTGTGCCCGCAAGTGCAGTGCCTCGCCGGGCGGCCACCCCTGCGGGGGGGGGTTTGCCCGCAGGAGCAGCGATCGCAAGCGCCGTTGCCTTGTGGCACCTCAGCCCGCGGGCGCTGCGGCCGCAGGCACCTGGCCCCGCGATGCCTCTGCCCGCAGGTCCAGCACTCGCAGGTGTCACCCTTGTGCACGGTCACAGTGCCCGCATGCAGGTGGCCACCTTGCCCGTAGCCCTACCTACCGGCGTCGTGCGGCAATGACCGCGGGTGGGGCACCCACGGGTTGCCAGCCCCACCGATTGCAAGCAGGCCGCCGGCCGGCTGCTGTAGGGGCAGCCCCTGTGCTACCTGCCTTCGGCTGCACTGCATGCACACAGATCAAGGGCAGCAACTGTTGCTGCCCTTCCTTGTTTTTTGCGTCAAAATTCTTCCTTAACACAACACACGTAGTTCAAAACCAATCATTCGCACGAACAACCTAGCTCTGATACCACTGTTGGGAAATCTTGATGGGGCGATATCACATGCGCAACGAAAGAACAAGGAAAAACAAAATCCCTGATTCCCAAAGAGATGTTCATCGTCGTGTGAAGATTGGTGCGCAAAATCCGCGAAACTTAAAACTACATATAGAGTAGATTGTGTTACCTAGGGAGATCGTATATCCCTGTTTCCTGGCAGATCTGAAGGAGGTCAAGCGTCCTCCTCTCTAGCGGTGATCCACACAGCGGGGCTGCGATGATGCTCCTCAAAACTCTAGGCCTACTCTGAGGTGAAGAGGGGGAGGAGAATAGGAGAGGCAAGCAAAAGCTCTAGCCTATGAGACTCTGAATCCCTCCTATTTATAGAGGTCCCCTATCAAACCCTAATGGATCCTCCCTTAGTGGGTATTAGATCTGCATCCAATAACCCAAGCCTTTTAGATTAGTGGATCTCTATCCAATAATCTCTCAAGGGCTCTTATTGGATCTCGTCCATGGGATCTAATAATTCAAGGGTTTATTGGATATCCAATAAAATAAGGGCTCCGTCAGATATCTCATATCTGAACCTCTACTCATCGCAAAGCCTACCATATGTGTGTGACCCTCTAGGCCCAATATCGAGCTAGCTATGAGTCATACCTGTCAGAACTCCTTCTAACTCAGTGAATTATTATCTTTGTAATAATTCACTTAACTCATATACTACGGACGTACTAGGCCACTACGCCGTAGTCCCCAGACGATACAGGAGAATCCAATCCATTAGACCTATTTGTCCTTAGTTACCGTGTACTTTTAGTCCATCATCCATCTAATATCCCAGAGACTGTATATCGAGCATAGTGCTGTCAGACCCATACGGTTTCTACTCGAGTCTCGCTCTAATCGGATTCTCTTTGAGAACTCTTTCTCTCTCAACCAAAATGACCCTGGCCAAGGATTTGTTTGAGCAAGAACACATGGGATATTCCTCTCATAACGCTGAGAGTGGATGATCCTCTATTGACACTCAATAGCCCTCGTAAGGTCGACTACCACTCCCAATGACCAGCTGTACTAGATCTGGGACAGCCAAACCTATAAGTCTGGTATCAAACTATGGAGCACTCATACAGGACATCCTTGGTGACTCAAGTCTAAGGACCAGATACACCACTAGGACTATGGAATCGCTATCTGACAATAAGGCATCATCAACCATCCAGTATTCCGTAAGAGGATCAATCAGTGAACTCATTCTCCAATGAGCACCTGTACTGTATCCCTAGTGTCCCTACACGAGCAGCTTTGAGACTAGCTGCATCCATCATATGGACGGGTATATAGCACACCTGTCTGTCCGGTTATTACGATGTCCCTCTCGAGTAACCTATGACTGGGATTATTTAGGATCTGTGTTTAAAGGTGAATCGATCTCTTTATTGTGATCTCATCACAATCTGATTCCCATTGCACAAATCCAAGGACATCACAATATATATATATATATATATATATATATATATATATATATATATATATATATATATATATATATATATATATATGCAATAGTTATAAAGTGATATATGCTAAAATATAATAAGCAAAAAGATTCTGTATCAAATTGCACGTGCCATCACTTACGTGATTGGCTTGTTAGGCACCTATGGCTAGCATTTATACTATTGTACGAGGGTCGATAGCACGTCGGTTTGGTGTGGCCGCTGATTCTTGAGGGATAGGATGACACTTTTGATCGGTCGTTGTCTCGGGTGGCATGCGGAGCAATGTCAGACGACACCGCCCCGAGCTCTCGGGATGGGACATGTAGAACAACTTCTTGGTACACTTCTGACTTGACGTGTGGCGTCAGCTATGACGTGTCTTGGGCCCAAAATACGTTGTATCAAATAATACTATATTAAGAGCTAAAATAGCTAAAGAGATGGGGCATAATTATTATGGAGAACCCGCATGGCCCAATGATATTTTATATTTTATTCAGTAGTAATTCTTTGTACTATTACCTGTAATGTAGGCTTGGTAATTCTAGAACCATCATTAGTAATGTAGGCTTTGAAAATATTACCAAAATGGTACTTCGTTCCCGTATTATAAATACTCCATACAATGCCCAATAAGTTATTAGGTGTTCGTTTAATGGTTTCAATACCAGTGAGATTATTAACAGCACTTTTTTTAAAGAATATTAATAAATTTTAAAATCTATTTCATCATCCAATAGCTACAATAGTCTTTTTGATTAGTAGCTCTTTAGTTAGGTAGTGGGTGGATTAGCAGCTCTTTAGTCGGGTGATCCTCGACTTTGGCCCCTTCGATGAGCAAGTCAGTAGTGGGTGAATTGTTTTCTAGTGTAGTTTCTAGTGGATCCTACTACTTCCTCTCAAATCATACTATACTAATACTATTATTTAATTATATCATTGAATCATTTATTTTCCTTGAAATCATTTGTTACATCACGTACAAAACTTAATTATATACCACTTCTACGAATGGCTCGTAATATGACTAGCAATTGCCACTAATCATTATATCATCACATTATAGTTTATGCCTTAATGGTATAAACTATAATGTCATGATATAAGAAGTATTGTAGGGGCAAATAATGTTAGTAAAGAAAGCCAGGTAAGAATCATGATGTAGGCAAGAAAGAAAAATAAATTTAAACTAAAACATAAAAATGAACCATGTCATAACTTCTCAACGAAAGTGATATTGCCAAAAAGAAAGAAGAAAAGAATGCCTATCATGGAGTAAGAACTTGGGAGATCCAATCTAATCACAAGCTAAGTAAAAGGATCAACATGCAAGACAGTCTCGCCATTAAAATATATCCTACATAAAACATTATAGAAGTCCAACAAAAAATGAAAGTGTTAAAAGGGTGCAATCTGATGTAAGACCTGCGAGTTATGGAAAGACGCTATATTATACAAGGCTACTGTATCAGATGATGTGAGCACCAATAAAATTTTTTTTTTCACATTTAGATAAGAATTTAAATCGATAATATACATGAATAATTTATGCATCATAAATTAGAAAATAAAAGATCTAAGGTATTTAATCTCAAGAACTTAGGTTCGGATATCAATTTTAAACATAAAATCTGTAATATGCTATATGTAATATGAAAAAAATTTAATTAAGAATTAAAATTAAATAATAATATATCGGATCTACAATGCATATCTTTCGATGTCATCTGGAAAGAAGTTTCTGAAATCTACAGGGATACCATCTTCGGATCTAAAACCCACTATATATCAATCTAAAAAGAGAACTAGATTCTCTTTTTTCACTCTTTATATTTTTTTTTTCATACGACGACTTAGCTTTGGAAGTTCAATAAAACAAAATAAGTATTAAAAAGGTATAATCTTGCAATTTACCCTAGTTGGATGTGATACTAGTTACAAGGCTACTATATCAAATAATGTAAGAACCAATTAAAAAACAAATTCCTATGATATGGTTCAACGTATTGTTAGAGTAACAATAATTTCAGAAAAAAAATATGCCAAAGGGTCAAGCCAAAACATTATAATGATAACAAATAGGGCTGAAAATATTATAATGATAACAAATAGGTCTGGTGTCATGAGTAAGAACGTAGCAACCATTGTACAAGCCTATAAGGGCCAACTTGAAACAAATTAATCTTAATATGATGATAATCAATCCATTTAAGTTTATTAGAGCAGAGAGACATTAATTCATGATAGCTTTTGTCAAGTACAAATGGTTAAGACTTTACGATTTTATTATTGTGGTAACAAAAGACTTATGTGTTGCTCAATAATATGTCAACTAAAATATATCATTGGAGTAGGACAAATCACATTTGAAAGGAGAGACCAGCTCAACAAACATGTTATTTTCAACCAAGGACAATGCAACTATCTAAAGTTATGCATAGTATAAATAATCTATAATTAGCTCGAATCAACATACTGAAATTAACTAATTACATAACATAATTTATAATTAGCCTTCCTCTCTCTCTCTCTTCATCTCTCTCTATATATAGAACAAGAGCCGAGCCGTGGAAGCATTCTGTTTCCGACACATCTCTCTGACAATGGAGCACACATCTCTCTGACAATGGAGCACTCGCAGCCAATATTCCGTGTAACACCTCTTCCCCTTTTCTTTTCTTTTTCCCAGTAATCCTATCTCAAAGCTTTAATCCTTCAAACTCCAACTTTTCTCGGTTACGTGCAGGTGTTGATGATTTTAGTGCTATGGACGGTGGTAACAGCGGCGTTCATAGGGATAGCTGAGGGCCATCGCCACCACCGGCGGGCAGGTGGTGCGACGGAGCTAGAAGCCTTCCACTACGCGGCGGCGGGGGAAAGAGGATGCCGGGCCCACGTGGCCAGCCTGACGGACTTCGGCGGGGTGGGCGACGGGGTGACCTCCAACACGGCGGCCTTTGCAGCGGCCGTGGCCAACCTCAGTAAGGTGGCGTACGACGGCAGCGCAATGCTGGTGGTGCCGGCCGGTCGGTGGCTCACCGGGCCCTTCAACCTCGCCGACCACTTCACCCTCTTCCTCGACCACGATGCCGTCATCCTCGCCACTCAGGTCCGCCTCCCTCCTCCGCCCCCTTCCCCCACCTTCTCCTCCATCTATTTCGATGTAGAGTGCATGTTCATAATCGTTCACGGCTTGTTTGCCATTACCATCGCCTCTATCATCTGCGTTGCCTTCATCCTCGGTGGTGATTATGACTAGTAGCCCTTCCCATCAAGTCCGTTCATCTGATAGCTCTCGCCAGATGAACGGTGACGATGAAGAATAGATTCGTCACTGGTGAGCCCCACCAGAACTTTACATAGCGAGTGTATACTATTCTAACGTTTCCTTCATCTCATCTCCAAGGAGAATTCACAAGTCTAATCCGATGTGCATTGTCACTGCTTTGGACTGATGAGGGAAAAGAAGTGAACTAAGCCACTACAAATCTAAATTTGTCTTGATAATATTAATTTCTGAAATATTTACAATTTGTATGGTAGATTTTTGACTATTTAGTATCTCTACTTTGATCTCTCAAAATAAGAAAACAGTAATATTTGTTTTGTTTTATTATTATTATTATTATTATTTCTCTTGTATGTCATATCTGAACATCAATAATCTTGGATTAGAATCCACATAAAAAATTTCCTTTCAATGGAATGCAGTGTGGACCTTACCCTTAATAAGTTTTAATTGAGAACGGCATTCTTTCTGAGTGTAAGAACTTTAAGATAGGAAAGGATGCGAGGAAAAGCATAAGAATGGAATGCAGTGTGGACCTTACCCTTACATTAATTTTAGGCTCCACCATCAGTCTAAAAGTTAGGCGGATGACTTTCTAACACAAAACTGCTATTTAGACTCTCAAAACACAAACTCTCTCTTTGATATTTTGTAGGAAAGAGTACTGTCATCCAATCTCTCAGTGTTTTCTTTTTTACTAAACCTTGTAGATCTGTGTAGCTAATTGGGTTTCCTGAAGACAGCAAAACTCTATTAATGCTACAAACTTGGGAGAACAAGTTAGATTTCAGCTGCAGCTTATATAACATAAATTTCTATTCTGCAATCCCTTTTTATGGCTTCTCACACTGCAACTTGGACAGCATTGCTTATGAATTGCATGGATACTCTTTTTTTTTTTTGTTTATTGGTAGCTAATAGAAGCTTTAATACTATGTTCTTTTGTTCAATCTGCATCAACTAAGATAATTGGTGATATGCTTATGCAGGATATCAACGAGTGGTCGATCATTGACCCTTTGCCCTCCTACGGTAGAGGAAGAGATGCGGTTGGGGGTAGATACAGTAATCTCATCATGGGATATAACCTAACCGATGTGGTCATAACAGGTAGTATATACGTTGCATATTTCCAGTACTTCTATCACATTACTTCTAAATTCATAAAGCCTGCGTCGTGTTGTCATTCCATGATCCCCTAAAATTTAGATAAAAAAAATTATTTTTAGTCAAAAACTATAACATTTAATTCAGTTTATGATGTTTTGGCGCGCTTTGATTGACAAGAAGACACATATATATCATCATCTAACTTGTTTGCATCATAGATGGGGAACAGAATATAATTTGATTGCAACATACCACGTCCCGATGCTAACAAGTTTTATTGTTATTTTTAGGGAATAATGGAACTATCGATGGACACGGTGAAACCTGGTGGAAAATGTTCCGTAACAAAGAACTCAATTACACTCGTGGATACCTCATTGAATTGATGTACTGCAAACAAGTGCTGATTTCCAACATTACATTGGTTAACTCTCCATCGTGGAATGTCCATCCAGTGTACAGCAGGTTTATATTAATAATCTACTTTCAGAACACTTGAAGGCTTCTTTTGCTTTCCATTCTATTGTTACAATCTGATGTTAACGTGAATGAATGCACTGTGCAGCCACGTAATCGTCTCAGGCATCACAATTCTTGCACCGGTCAACTCTCCCAACACTGATGGGATCGATCCAGGTGGATATCGTACCTACATTTACTTGGGTTGTAGATTCTATGTTGCTGTTTCGATTGATTCTTTTTGGTGGTTTCTCTCTTCTTCGCAGACTCATCCTCCAATGTCCGCATTGAGGACTGCTACATAGTCTCAGGCGATGACTGCATCGCCATTAAAAGCGGTTGGGATGAGTACGGGATTGCATTCAACATGTCAAGCAAACACATAGTGATCAGACGGCTCACCTGCATCTCCCCCACGAGCGCTGTCATCGCCCTGGGAAGCGAGATGTCGGGAGGAATCCAAGATGTCCGGGCCGAAGACATCACGGCCATCCACTCCGAATCCGGCGTCAGGATCAAGACGACCATCGGAAGGGGAGCTTACGTGAAGGACATATTCGTGAGAAGAATGAATCTGCACACAATGAAGTGGGTCTTCTGGATGACGGGCACCTACGGGCAGCACCCGGACGACAAATTTGATCCGAAAGCCATTCCGGTGGTGCAGAATATCAGTTACAGCAACGTGGTGGCCGAGAACGTGACCATGGCCGCGAAGCTGGAGGGGATTCCCGGCGCGCCCTTCACCGGAATATGCATCTACAATGTGACGGCGGAGGTGGTGAAGTCGAAGAAGCCGATTTGGAACTGCACCGACGTCGAGGGCGTATCGAGTCACGTGACGCCCACTCCCTGTGCGCAGATTCCGGAATATCCAGATCGTATAACGCATTGCCCCTTCCCTGAAGATGATCTACCTGTGAATGGTGTTGGGCTAGAGGAGTGTGCTTATCAGAGAGCCAAACCATGAGTTGAGATGCTTTCTACAACTCATGGTTTAATGGCATAACCTATGATGTCCTGAAGCTTGGCAGATTAAAATGTTTGCCTTGAACAAAGGCAGATGTAATTGATCATATATCATACTTGGGAGGAACAATATCCAATAATATTTCATTGCTATAAATATGGATTATTGAAAAAATAAGACATGTTATTTATTTGAATACTTTTCTTCAACTTGGAAGTGTTATATTCTTTATTTGATACCAATAGTTGAAATGAATTTTTCAAAGAGAGGATGACTTATGATTGTCACTAAAACGATTGATTTTATCCCTAACATTTGAATTCATAACCAAATGTATCTTCACTTTTAAATACCACGTAAGCACCCTATGTTGTAGAGAACAGGTCGATTTATTTGAGAACTTTTTCTATGATCATATCTGAATCATGTTATGCATGAACAGGCTTCGTTAGATCCTATAGAATAAAATAAGTGAGGTGGGATGATTCAATTTTCTATTTATTCCACTTCCTTATTTCCTCTTTATCGATCCAAATCTATAACACTATCAAAGTGAAATAAGAGATCTAAGGAAGAACATTGGTTGGACTTTATTAGTAACAAATAAATATTTTGTACGTAAAAAAATTAAGATATTAGGGGGATAAACACCAATAAAAAAATATGTGGCAATCCAAAAAACACTTGATTATGATCAAATTTATAAGCTGACTTGGATATCGAGCATTTACCTATAAGAACTAAATTAGTTGCAATAAATAGTCACAACCCTAGAAAATAGAATTTAGTAAATCTTTTCTTATATAGAGTCATTATATATGATATGTGAAGATATGTATGAAAAGTAGATTTTATACGGATCTATTTTTTCCATTCATTTCATTCTTGCTCGAGCCGAATGATGAAAACTTATCATATTTGGTTCCTTCAGGGGGTGGATCCATAAGAATTCACCTATCCCAATAACAAAAACACTTGACTAGAATAATGTTAGTGAATAAGTATACCATGGCTGATGAGTCAGTACGGTTTGATCCATGGGTCAATGTCGGGAGCCTTTTGTCAAGTGAGCTGGATGACGAAGTGGTCGTGCCCTCGGGAAGGGATGCTTATTGGCGTTGGTCGGGCTCCGGTCGATTGACAGCTCATCCTTGCACGTTGGATGGTGACCCCGGAGTTAAGATGCTTGTGTCTTACGGGTGGTTATTCGCTTGCAAAAATGGCCCTCATCGGATGATCCCCGACTTTGGCCCCTTCGACGAGCAAGTCAGTAGTGAGTGGATTATTTTCTATTTTTCTTCCCTCCTCTCCCCTCTAGCCAGATGCCGGCCAGGGGCTTTATACTATTGTATGAGGGTCGGTAGCACATCGGTTCCGCATGGCTACTGATCCTCGAGGGATGGGATGACACTTCTGACCGACCACCATCTCGGGTGGCATGCGTGTTGGGAAATCATGGGGGTGACATCACATGTGCAGCGGAAGAACAAGAAAACAAAATCCCTGATTCCCAAAGAGATGTTCGTCGTCGTGCGAAGATTGGTGCGCAAAATCCACGAAACTTAAAACTGCGTATAGAGTAGGTTGTGTTACCTATGGAGATCGTATATCCCTGCTTCCTTGCAGATCCTTAGGAGAGGGTGAAGGAGGTCAAGCGTCCTCCTCTCTAACGGTGATCCACACAGCAGGGTTGTGACGACGCTCCTCAAAACTCCAGGCCTGCTCTGAGGTGGAGAGGAACAGGAGAAGAGGTGGAGAGGAAGAAGAGAATAGGAAAGGCAAGCAAAGGCTCTAGCCTCTGAGGCTTTGAATCCTTCCTATTTATAGAGATCCCCTGTCAAACCCTAATGGGTCCTTCCCTAGTGGGTATTGGATCTGCATCCAATAAGACAAGGGCTCCGTCGGATATCTCATATCTGAACCTCTACTCATCGCAATGCCTACCATATGTGTGTGACCCTCTAGGCCCAATATCGAGCTGGCCGTGAGTCATACCCATCAGAACTCCTTCTAACTCAGTGAATTATTATCTCTGTAATAATTCACTTGACTCATCGACTACGGAAGTACTAGGCCACTACGCCGTAGTCCCCAGACGATACAGGGGAATCCAATCCATTGGACCTATCTGTCCTTAGTTACCGTGTACCTATAATCCCTCATCCATCTAATATCCTAGAGACCGTATATGGAGCATGGTGTTGTCAGACCCATACAGTTTCTACTCGAGTCTCGCTCAAATCGGATTCTCCCGGAGAACTCTTTCTCTCTCAACCCGAATGACCCTGGCCAGGGATTTGTCTGAGCAAGAACACATGGGATATTCCTCTCATGATGCCGAGAGTGGATGATCCTCTATCGACACTCAATAGCCCTCGTAAGGTCGACTACCACTCCCAATGACCAGCTGTACTAGATCTGGGACAGCCAAACCTATAAATCTGGTATCAAAGAGTGGAGCACTCATACAGGACATCTTTGGTATCTCAAGTCTAAGGACCAGATACACCACTAGGACTACGGAATCACTATCTGACAATAAGGCATCATCAACCATCCAACATTCCATAAGCGGATCAATCAGTGAACTCATTCTCCAATGAGCACCAGTACTGTATCCCTAGTGTCCCTACACGAGCAGCTATGAGACCAGCTGCATCCATCATATGGACGAGTATACAGCACACCAGTCTATCTGGTTATCACGATATCCCTCTCGAGTAACCTATGACCGGGATTATTTAGGATATGTGTTTAAAGGTGAATCGATCTCATTATCGTGATCTCATCACGATCCGATTCCCATTGCATAAATCCAAGGACATCACAATATATGTATGCATTTATGCAATAGTTATAAAGTGATATACGCCAAAATATAATAAGCAAAAATATTTTGTATTAAGTCACACGTGTCATCACTCACGTGATTGGCTTGCTGGGCACCTATGACTAGCAATCTCCCACTTGACCTAAAGTCAATCTCCTACTTGACCTAAAGTCAATCACCTATGTGTCTGATCCCCATCAGACCCCTGTGACGCTCAAAGACAAAATGAGACAACGGCTTTGTCAATGGATCTGCAATGTTATCTTCGGATGGAACTCTTTCCCTTGCTACATCTCCTCGGGTTACGATCTCTCTGATAAGTTGGAACAACCTCAGAACACTTCTGATGAGACCCGAGTTCCCTTATTTGAGTAATCGTCGCATAGTTGTCACAATATAAGGAAGTCGACTTCTTGCTATCCGGAACGACTCCCAAATCTGTGATGAATATATTCAACCAGACTCCCTCCTTTGCTGCATCTGATGCAGCAATGTACTCCGCCTCTGTGGTCGGGTCAGTAGTAGTATCTTGCTTGGAACTCTTCCAGCACACTACTCCTCCATTCAAGGTGTACACTTACCCTGAATTCGACTTGCTATCATCGACATCAGACTGAAAACTTGAGTCTGTGTAGCTTTCAACCTTAAGGCTATTGCCTCCATAGTAAAAGATCCTTAGTCCTTCTCAAGTACTTAAGGATACACTTTACTGCTTTCCAGTGCTCTAAGTTTGGATCCGCTTGATACCTGCTCGTGACACTCAGAGCATGCGCTATATCAGGCCTAGTACATAGCATGACATACATGATAGACCCTATTGTTGAGGCATAAGGTATTATATCCATGTTCGCCCTTTCTTCTGGAGTCTTTGGGGACATACTCGTAGAAAGCGATATCCCATGTCTCATCGGTATGAGACCTCTCTTGGAATTTTCCATGCCAAACTTTTTGACAATGGTTTCTATGTACTTGGACTGGGATAAGCCATGCATCCTCTTGGATCTATCTCTATAGATTCTAATCCCCAAGATATAGGATGCTTCCCCTAAGTCCTTCATGGAGAAGTGTCTAGATAACCAAGCCTTTACTGTGGATAGCATTCCTACGTCATTCCCAATGATGAGGATGTCATCCACATATAACACCAAAAAAGGTGATAGCGCTCCCACTTACCTTCCTGTACATACAAGGCTCATCTTCGTTCTTAACGAAGTCATAAGATCTGATTGCCTCATCAAATCTTATGTTCCAACTTCGGGAAGTTTGCTTTAGTCCATAAATGGATCTAAGCAACCTACATACCTTATCTGGGCAGTTCTTGGACATGAATCCCTCAGGTTGCATCATATACACCTCCTCCTCGAGGTTCCCATTGAGGAATGCGGTTTTCACATCCATCTGCCAGATCTCATAATCATAGTGTGCTGCAATAGCCAATAGAATTATGATGGATTTTCGCATTGCTACGGGTGAGAAGGTTTCGTCGTAGTCAACACCTTGCCTTTGACGATACCCCTTAGCCACTAGTCTTGCTTTATAGGTCTCTACCTTTCCATCTACTCTGATCTTTTTCTTAAAGATCTACTTGCAACCAATGGGTACAATACCTTCGGGCTCATCAACCAGGTTCCAAACCTTATTGGAGTACATAGAATCTATCTCAAAATTTATGGCTTCTTGCCACTTCCCGGAGTCTATACTCATAATAGCCTCCTCGTAGGTCTGAGGATCAATATCCTTAACATCCTCTCCTCTAATATGTCCCACATATCTCTCAGGAGGATGGGATACTCTATCAGACCTGCGTAAAGTTGAAACTTGTGTATTAGGTACCTGAACAGACTCGGGCTGTAGAGTGGTGCTTGAACTTGGTTCTCCAACCTCGCTCAACTTTATCATTCTCCCACTGTCTCCGCCAAGAATGTGTTCCTTCTCAAGGAACACTACTCTCTTAGCTACAAAGACCTTTTGGTCATCGAGATGATAGAAATAATACCCACAAGTTTCCTTGGGGTATCCCACAAATTTACATCGCTCTATCCTTGATTCTAACTTATCGGGGTTGTGTCTCTTAACATGGGCAGGGCAGCCCCAAATCTTAACAACCTTAAGATCAGGCTTCTTTCCTTTCCATATCTCATATGGTGTAGACACTACTGACTTAGTTGGAACTCTGTTCAGAAGGTAAGCTGCGGTTTCTCGTGCATATCCCCAGAATGAGATGGGTAGGTCAGCGAAACTCATCATGGACCGTACCATATCTAATAACGTACGATTTCTTCTTTCAGAGACACCATTGAGCTGAGGTGTATAAGGAGGTGTCCATTGTGATAATATCCCATGGTCCTTGAGGAAATGAGTAAACTCTGTACTTAAGTACTCACCTCCTCGATTTGATTGAAGAGTTTTGATACTCTTTCCAGTCTGGTTCTCCACCTCATTCTTATACTCTCTGAATTTCTCAAAGGCCTCGGACTTGTACTTCATTAAATACATATATCCATACCTTGAAAAATCATCAGTAAATGTAATGAAGTAGAGTAACCTCCAATGGCATGAGTTGATATGGGTCCACATACATCACTATATATGAGTTCCAACAGCTCAGTGGCTCTCTCTCGAGTTCCACTAAATTGAGAGTTAGTCAGTTTTTCATGAAGGCAAGGCTCACAAGTTGTATATGACATATAGTCGAATGGATCTAGATATTCATCATTTAGCAACTTTTGAATCCTTCTTTCATGGATATGACCTAGTCTACAATGCCATAGGTATGCACTGTTCATCTCATCTCGTTTCCTCTTGAACACATTTATATTCATGATATGTGGAGTAGTGTCTAGCATAAACAAACCTTTATGCAATATTCCTCTCGTCAATCTCCCCTCGGCTTTGCTAGAATTTACAATAAATTGTAGATGTGATAAGCAATACTGGTATCCAATACTAATGCACTATCACAAAAATCTGACAATTAAAGATTGATCATGAATGTACCTGAAGCTTCTCCAAGCTTCTATTTCGCCATTTCTGCAAGGTACTCTTTTTAGTTCCTCTTCCAGTGCCCATCTTTACCATAGTGGAAGCACTGGACTTTGTCCTTTGTTGGGTCTTTCTTAGCAACCTTTGCTTTACCTGGTTTGCCCTTGCCCTTTCCTTTCTTAAGGGACCTTTCTACTTTCATTTTCTTTTTGGTCTCAACAGTGTACAGAACTGGCTTCTCTTTCTTAATAGTACTCTCTGCCTCCCTCAACATATTGAGGAGCTTTGGGAGAGTCACCTCAAGCTTGTTCATATTAAAATTCATTATGAACTGTGAAAGAAGAATCTGGTAGGGACTGAAGCACAATGTCCACACACAAGTTATCCTCTAGGACCATTCCTAGATTTGTGAGTTTCTCTATCCACTCAACCATCTTTAGGACATAGTTCTGAACCGGTGTCCCCTCAGTCATCCTAGCGCAAAAGAGGCTCTTGGATATCTCATATCGTTTAGTCCTTTCCTGTTCCTCAAACAATTTACGGACATGTAGGAGAATGGATCTGGTATCCATCTTTTCATGTTGTCTCTGTAACTCAGGAGTCATAGAACCCAACATATAGCACTGAGCAAGAGTGGAGTCATCAATGTACTTCACGTAACGAGTGATCTCATCCTCGCTTGCCCCTTCTTCGGGCGTAGGCATCACTGTATCAAGGACATATACGATTTTCTCCGCTGTGAGAACAATTCTCAAGTTACGGAGCCAATCCGTATAATTTGGACCAGTGAGGCGGTTGACATCAAGTATGCCACGTAAGGGATTTGAAAGTGACATTTTCTGAAAATAAAGATGCAGCAGAAATGAATAACATGCAAATTTTGCAAGAAATAAGCTATCAAGATATGAACTTCTATCTTAATATGCTCCCACTATTTTACTAACGAGTCACGCGACACCCTCAGCACGTGAAACGGAAGTCTCCGGCAGACTTCTAGTGGGGATCAGGATCCAATCAGCGTCTTAGTGTAACCTCGAGGGACTCGACCAATCACACTAAGCCTAAAAGGTAGGCAACTCTTGCCGATCACAACTCCTTGTGATTCCCGTCCTGTTTGGCCTCCGAATCACCATGGCCTCGAGGGACTCGACCAACCATGATGCTCGGTTAAGTCAACACCTTCGTTACAAGATGAGTCTGATTTGATGATATACCCTCGAGGGACTCGACCAAGTATACCATGCCCTCAGGTCACCTGTGACATCTCTATGTCGTAAGCAAGATAGCGAATCGCGCTATAGGTGAGTCTCGAGGGACTCGACCAACTCAACCTACACCGGGAATCGGTTCCTACTTATAACGATGGAAGGCCACGTGGGTCAATCTAATTGCCTCATGTTTACCGACTTAATATTATCGAGAGATGTTTCTATGATTTGGTTTCCTAATATGACATGTCACACATATACATATTTAATATATATCTACATCGCATGCAAATATATATACATATCTAGTATGTGTATAAGCAATCACACCAGATGATCATGGACCACAACCTAATATGATTAGGCCCGAGCCAGTAGGCCTAATCACTTACATCAAGATCTATGTGTGCAACGGTGCATCTTCATGCCCTGTGATCGTCCATCTCGTCCTCGTCGGTTCCGTCCATATCTTGATGCATCTTCATGCATCACGATCGTCCGTCTCGTGGGTCTCGCTATCGCATCCACGCTCCCGCTGCGCCTCCTCATGTGATTCCAACTTAATCATAGGCACGCAGGCCTGTTAATAAACGAGAAATATAATGGAGGCTTGCATACCTCAATAATAATAATCACAAATATACACATCATACGGTCCATGATCATCCGTCCACACATCATACATCACATGTATAAATAATCATCATCATGTAAGACTACTAGATAATAATAAAAATAATAATCAACTAAACCTTTTAATTAATTAATATTTTCTGAAATCAGGGACATGTAAGAAATTTTTGAATTTATAGGGGTATTTTCGTAATTTGGACAAAAGACAGAAATTGGAATTTCCCAAATTTCGAGGGGTAAAACTATCTTTTGCCCAGAAAACCCTAATGCCCTACTACCCTTTGCTGCTGCCGCCACCGCCGCCACCCTGCTGGCGGCGGCCTGTGCGGCAAGGGGCGGGGCGCTACACTCGCCTGCGGGCGGCACGCCCGCTGGTGGCGCTGCCGTTGCAGGTGGGCACCACCGCGGGCGTCGCCGCCTCCGCGGGCAGTTCTCCCGGCGGGGCAACGTCCGCAGGCGGTGCTGGCCCTGCAGGTTGGCGCCCCTGCGGGCGCCGCCGCCTCCGCGGGCGGTTCTGCCCGCGAGGCAGCGCCCGCAGGCGGTGCTGCCTCGCTGGCGGCCGCCCCTGCGGGGTTTTTGCCCATGGGAGCAGCGGCCACAGGTGCCGCTGCCCTACGGTGCCTCAGCCCGCGCTGATGCCCCGCGGCGCCTCTGCCCGCGGGCTGCCAGCCCCGCCGGCCGCAAGCCTGCTGCAATCAGACCGCCGGCGGGCTGTTGCAGGCACAGCGCTTGCGCATGCGCCGGCGCTGTGCCGCCTGGCTGTGGCTGCCGCTGCAGGTGGCTGCAGGCATGCAGATCGAGGGCAGCAACTGTTGCTGCCCTTCCTCGCTTTTGTGTCAACGATTTTGATGTCAAAATTCTTCCTAAACACAACACACGTAGTTCAAAATCAATCATTCGGACGAACAATCTGGCTTTGATACCACTGTTGGGAAATCATGGGGGCGACATCACATGCGCAGTGGAAGAACAAGAAAACAAAATCCCCGATTCCCAAAAAGATGTTCGTTGTCATGCGAAGATTGGTGCGCAAAATCCGCGAAACTTAAAACTGCGTATAGAGTAGGTTTTGTTACATAGGGAGATCGTATATCCCTGTTTCCTTGCAGATTCTTAGGAGAGGGTGAAGGAGGTCAAGCGTCCTCCTCTTTAGCGGTGATCCACACAGCAGGGTTGCGACGACGCTCCTCAAAACTACAGGCCTGCTCTTAGGTGGAGAAGAAGAGGAGAAGAGGTGGAGAGGAAGAGGAGAATAAGAAAGGCAAGCAAAGGCTCTAGCCTATGAGGCTCTGAATCCTTCCTATTTATAGAGATCCCCTGTCAAACCCTAATGGGTCCTCCCCTAATGGGTATTGGATCTGCATCCAATAAGACAAGGGCTCCATCGGATATCTCATATTTGAACCTCTACTCATCGCAATGCCTACCATATGTGTGTGACCCTCTAGGCCTAATATCGAGCTGGTCGTGAGTCATACCCGTCAGAACTCCTTCTAACTCAGTGAATTATTATCTCTGTAATAATTCACTTGACTCATCGACTACGGAAGTACTAGGCCACTACGTCGTAGTCCCCAGACGATACAGGGGAATCCAATCCATTGGACCTGTTTGTCCTCAGTTACCGTATACCTATAATCCCTCATCCATCTAATATCCCAAAGACCGTATATGGAGCATGGTGTTGTCAGACCCATATGGTTTCTACTCGAGTCTCGCTCTAATCGGATTCTCCCGGAGAACTCTTTCTCTCTCAACCCGAATGACCCTGGCTAGGGATTTGTCTGAGCAAGAACACATGGGATATTCCTCTCGTGACGCCGAGAGTGGATGATCCTCTATCGACACTCAATAGCCCTCGTAAGGTCGACTACCACTCCCAATGACCAACTGTACTAGATCTGGGACAGCCAAACCTATAAGTCTGGTATCAAAGAGTGGAGCACTTATACAGGACATCCTTGGTGTCTCAAGTCTAAGGACCAGATACACCACTAGGACTACGGAATCGCTGTCTGACAATAAGGCATCATCAACCATCCAGCATTCCGTAAGCGGATCAATCAGTGAACTCATTCTCCAATGAGCACCAGTACTGTATCCCTAGTGTCCCTACATGAGCAGCTATGAGACCAGCTGCATCCATCATATGGACGGGTATACAGCACACCAGTCTATCCGGTTATCACGATATCCCTCTCGAGTAACCTATGACCGGGATTATTTAGGATATGTGTTTAAAGGTGAATCGATCTCATTATCATGATCTCATCACGATCCGATTCCCATTGCACAAATCCAAGGACATCACAATATATGTATGCATTTATGCAATAGTTATAAAGTGATATACGCCAAAATATAATAAGCAAAAAGATTCTGTATTAAGTCACACGTGTCATCACTCACTTGATTGGCTTGCTGGGCACCTATGACTAGCAGTGCGGAGTAGCATCAGACAGCATCACCCTGAGCTCTCGGGACCGGACATATGGAACAACTTCTTGGTACAGTTCTGACTTGGTGTGTGATGTTAGCTGTGACGTGTCTTGGGCCCAAAATATGGTGTATCACTTCTCCCCTCCCCTCCAAGGCATGTCGTCGGGTCCTTAAAGGGTCGGGTAGCATGCTTGGGTCGGAGTGAGGCTGATCGCTTACAAGGGGAAGCTGGATTAACTCGTCGTGGGGCGATTTAGAGGGGCGATGCCCTTTACTTCAGGCAGGATTGACTCTGCTGATCGGGAGGTTGGGGCCTGACGAGGCGAGACCGACATGTCGTAGGTCAGATAACCGGTTTGGCGTGGCTCGGAGTTACGGCCACCGAGTTTGCAAGTCGGTGAGTGAGCTAGAGCGGCTCGGTTAGAGACTTGACAAGTTGTGAGTCGGGGTCGACGTGGAGCGATTTGGACAATGGACTAGGTTGGCGAGGTGTGGCTCGAACGTTGGACTAACCGAGAGGCGATTGGCCGTGAGGCGGGGTTCGGGCGTTGGATCGACAGAGATGCGACTTGGGCATTAGATTGGCCGCGAGGCATGGCTCAGGCGTTGGATCAGCCAAGATGCAACTCGGGCATTAGATTGGCCGCGAGGCATGATTCGGGAGCTTGGACTTGTGGGCCGAGTGACTAAACTCGGGCTCAAGTTTTGGTGCTGGCGGTTTGCAAGTCGGGAGTGACCTGGAGCGACTCGGGCAAGAGCAAAACCTATGAGCTGAGTGACTATACTCATGCTTAGGTTTTGGGGCCAACGGGTCGCAAGTCGGGAGCGAGCTAGAGCAACTTGGGTAGGACCCGAACCTATGAGCCGAGTGACTATACTCGGGCTCAGGTTTTGGGGCCGGCGGGTAACAAGTTGGGAGCAAGCTGGAGCGACCCGAGCAGGAGCCGAACCTGTGAGCCGAGTGACTATACTCGGGCTCAGGTTTTAGTGTAGAGCGACATGCCGATTTTTGCCCGAACACTATCGTGCCACATGGCGAGCCAGGCGAAGCGACACGGGACTTGGCGGGAAACTTTTGCTTTGAATGGCCTTTGGAGGGCGCTTTTGGGTGATGGGATGCCTCTGGTGGGAGCTTCGAGGTGGGCGAATTTGGCGGATTCGAGTGGTTGTGATGGGTCTTAAATGCTGTGACTGTTTCTCTCCTCAGGATGCCCCAATCACCGCCTTGCAGTGGGGCAACCCAACTTTTATAAACCCCTTTTGGAGCGGTTGTCGTCGCCTTTGCCATTTTGCTTTAGTCCTTCGTCCCACGCCTCGGCTTCTTTCTTGCAACTTTGAGGTCAGGATGTCTCCGTCTTCATCCTTGTCTTCCTCTTCCTCTTCGTCTTCATCTCCATCTCCTTCACCTTCTTCCTTTGGGAGTCCACGGGATGAGGTAGTCAGTGTGTCATTGGGTAGTGCCTCCTCAGAGGCCTCCGAGAGTTCTGCCGTGCTTGAGGCTCTCAAGTCGTGGCATGATGTGGACTTGATGGTGACCGAGGACCTTTTGAGTGTGCTCTGGGATCGCTATCGTATCCCTGAGTGTTACGGCTTCCACGCCCCTCGGACTGGGCAGTGGCCGTATAATCGATTTCCCGATGGGTTTGGGTTGACTGTGGGGGCACTTAAGATGGGGCAGCGGCTCCCAGTGCACCCTGTCATTGGGGACTGCCTTCGTTTCTAGGGGATCTCACCATCTCAGGTGTCGCCAAACTCATGGTGCTATCTGGTGGCCTTCATATGGGAGTGTTAGGAGGCTAGGATCAAGCCATCCCGAGCCCTCTTTCTGGCCTGCTTTCACTTATGCAGGGGGCAAGGCAGGTATTACTTGACCACCTGTAATGGTTTCAAGATCAGCCATGCACCTTCCAACAACAAAGGTTAGAAGAAGTATTTCTTCTTTGTTAGTTGTAGTAAAGAGTGGGGCTTTAGCACTGGGTGGGCCTTCCAGACCATCGATAATGCCTCCCCGTTGCTCTTTGACAGAGAAACAGTGGTCGTGGATCGAGTGAGGGGTATCCTGTCCTCTTCTCAAGCAATTAAGGAGATGATCGAGGAGTGGATGGTCGAAGCAAAGCTGAGCCCCGCCATCGGGGGTATAGCCATTCGCATATGATGGCTCATCCTCTCGTCCCGAACTATTGCTTTCTTGTATGCCAAGGTGTGTAGATGTGCTTTAGCTCTCCTTTCCTCGAGGAGATCTAAGTTTGCTCGGAGGCCCTTCTCGGAGTCTCCTTGTTCGTAATTGGAGGTGCGTAGGGTCGAGAACATCCTCTCGGGTAGAAGGACCACTTTGGTCCCGAACGCTAGGCTGAACGGAGACTCCCCTGAGGCGGTTTTGGGAGTCGTTCGCATTGCCCACAAGATGCTGGGAAGCTCGTCCACCCAGGATTCATGCGCACTTGAGATCCTCCTTTTGAGGCCTTTCAGAATCACCTGATTCATCACTTCAGTCTGGCCATTGGTTTGCGGGTGCGCGACCGAGCTGAACTTCAGCTGGATCCCGTATAACTAGCAATAGACTTTGAATTTAGCATTGTTGAATTGAGCTCTATTGTCAACAATAAGAGCTGTCGGGATCTCGAACCAGGTGATGATGTTCTTCCATGTGTAGCTTTGGACTTGCTTCTCGATAATGGAGGCCAAGGGTTTGGCTTCAACCCATTTCGTGAAGTAGTCGACCCCAACTATAAGAAAGCGCTGTTGTTCCGATGCTGGAGGGAAAGGTCCAAGGAAATCAAGCCCCTATTGGGCGAAGGGCTAGGCCGCGTCTATTGGGGTAAGAGGAATCGCCGACTAGTGTGGCAGTCTTGCATGCCTTTGTCATTGAGGGCACTGATGCATGTATGACATGGTGTCCCGATGCATAGTTGGCCAGTAGTACCCTTGTCAGAGAGTCTTGAAGGCCAACGTTTGCCCCCCGATGTGCTCCCCACAGATCCCCTCATGGAGCTCGGTGAGGACCATCTCAGCTTCTGATGGCGCGAGGCAGCGTAAGAGAGGTTGAGAGAAGGCCCTTCAATACAGCCTTCCACTGTTGACACAGTACCAGGCTTAGGTTCACCTCAACCATCTCGTAGCCTTCGGGTCATTGAGCTCCTTTCCGCCCGTTTTGAAGTGGAGGATCTCCTCCATCTAGCTTGGTGGTACATTCATTTCGGCGACCTCGTATGGCATCACTGTCGATGTTGTTACAGACTTAATCGCTGGAGCCAACACCGAGCTGTGGGCGGAGGTTGATCTGGCCAGCGCATCGGCCCGCATGTTTTGTGCCCTAGGTATTCTAGCGATTAAGAGGCGGCTGAAGCGGTGAGCGAGCCGCTTTGCCTCCATCAGGTACAACGCCATTGTCAGGTCTCAAGTTTCGTAGCTCCCATTGACATGTCCCGTCACCAGCTAGGAGTCGCTAAAGACTTCGAGGTTGTCTACATGCATCTCTAAAGTGAGGCACAGGCCATGAAGTAGTGCCTCATACTCGGCCACATTGTTGGTGGCTCGGAATTGCAACTGGAGCAACCTCTCGTAGGTTTCTCCTAACGGGCCTTTGAGGATAAGCCCAACCCTGGCCACTCCGGTAGTGGACGAGCCATCCACATACTGGGTCCACGTGTTCTTGCTATTCTCCTGCTCCATAGCATGGTCTTTAGGAGTTAGCTCAGAAATAAAGTCAGCCTGTACCTGAGCTTTGATGGCGGTCATGGGGGAGTACTGAATATCGAATTCGCTAAGCTCGACTGACTACCACAACATGCGACTTGATGCATTAAAGTTGGAAAGAATCTATTGTAGTGGCTAGTTAGTGATTATTTTGATCGTGTGGGCTTGGAAGTAGGCCGCAGCTTTCGGGCCATCTTCATTAGAGCAAGGGTTAGCTTCTCGATTGGGGAGTACCACGCCTTGGGCCCGACGAGGATATGACTGACATAATATACGGGTTGCTACATTGGTGGTATCTCCCGAACTAACACCAAGCTAACTACTTGTGCCGAGACCGCCAAGTAGTTACCAAGGGTTTCGCCCGGCTCGGGCGAGGCGAGTTGGGGCAAGCGGGCAAGGCACGGCTTCAACTTTTCAAAGGCTTCCTCGCACTCTGAGGTAAATGTAAAGTTGTCGGCTCATCGTAGAGCCTGGAAAAAAGGGAGGCACTTGTCGCCTAAATTTAACATGAACCTACTGAGCACTGCCAACTTCTCGACGAGTCGCTGCACCTCCTTGACCGAGCGAGGGGAGTCCATCTCGGTTACGACCCGCACAATTTCTAGGTTGGCATCTATCCCCCTTTAGTGAATGATAAAGCCAAGGAACCTCCCAGAGCTAACCCTGAAGACACACTTCGCGGGATTCAGACGCATGTTGAACCGTCTGAGCGTTTGGAACATTTTCGCCAGATCGGTCAGATGTGCACTCGTGGCCTTGCTCTTTACGATCATGTCATCCATGTATACTTCCATATTCCTCTCAAGTTGGTGCTTGAAAAATTTATCGACCATCCTTTGGTAAGTTGTCCCATCGTTTTTCAAGCCGAAGGGCATCACTTTGTAACAATACGCCCCTCTGTTAGTAACAAAGGCAGTGTTCTCTTGATCCTGAGTTACCATTCGGATTTAGTTGTAGCTCGAGAATACGTCCATGAACATAAGAAGTTCATGGCCCGCGGTGGCGTCGACTAATTGGTCTATCCTGGGGAGCAAATAGCAGTCCTTGGGGCATGCCCGATTGAGATTGGTGTAATCAACACACATTCTCCAGCTTCCATTAGATTTCTTAATGAGGACTACATTCAACAGCCACCGAGGATATTAAACCTTAGTAATGAATCCGGCCCTTTTAAGGTGGTCGACCTCGTCGTTGATTGCCTTTTGTCGGTCGGGGGTGAACTTCCTTGGTCTTTGTCTCACCGGCCGAGCCTCGGGGTCGATGTTAATCCGATGTTGGGCCACTTCTGGGTTGATCCCGGGCATCTGTTAGAACCCTTGCCGATTCTAAACTTGGGGTTGATCTCTTTAAGGGATCGGCCTCCTTAGAACTCTATAGGGGTTCCTCCCTCTAAGTTGCTACTCAAAGGCTGCAAAAAAGATTCATCTATTGCTTATCAAAAGAGGAGGAATACATGGCTATTTATAGGGTTTCTAAACCCTAACTCCTAATAGGACTCATACTCTAGACTCCTGCTTCTAACCAACTCCTAATAGGACTTCTACTCAAGACTCCTATTCCTTTACAACTCCTAATTCTTCTCTAAGAAATAACCTCCTAACCCTAGCCGGCCTCTTCACCTCTTTAATAGGGGTCGGCTTAGGTAGGTTTTACATGAATGTCCCTCTCAATTAGGACTCTCCTAGCTAGAGTCCTAACAGACCTGCCCTCTTCAAATCAGCCTTGTCCTCGAGGCTGATGATTCATGAATTTTGGGAATTTGATCTTCAAGTCGTCATAGTTCTCCCAAGTGGCATCTTCTGTTAGTAGGTTCACCCACTGTTTTAGCACTTTAGTAGTGGGTCGTCATCGTCGAGTCACGATCTGTTGATCAATAATGGTACTTGGCTGGGTCTAGAGTTCTCCTTGGATAGTCATATTTGGCGGGTGGCTTTGGGCTGTCTCTAAGCACCTATTTATAACTTTTGTCTGGCCGTCGATTTGTGGGTGATATACCGTACTCCTTTTCAATTTAGTACCCTGCATATAGAATAACTTTGTTTAAAATCTGCTCGTGAAGATGCAAGTAGAATTTATCATAAGCACAATGCGTCCCTTATAGTGTAATTTTTTTGAGTCCTAATTGTAATGAGCCACGGAGCTTGGTGCTTCCTCTAAATTTTTTATAATCTTACTAGTCTCTGAATCTTCTTGCCATTCTATCTTAATATCCTTAAGGAAGTCACTGGTCGGAAGTGAAACGGTCGAAACTGCAGCTTGCTCGGGTAGCTGCGAAAGCGCATCTGCAAGAATATTCTCTTTCCCCTTTTTGTAAGTTATTTCATAATCAAATCCAAGAAGTTTTGTTACCCATTTTTGCTGCTCAGAGGATGATATCTTTCGCTCCAAAAAGTACTTGAAGCTTTTATGGTCAATTTTAATTTAAAATCGTCGACCAATCAAGTAGGGTCTCCACCTCATTGTTGCGCGCACAATGGCGAGCATCTCCTTATCATATATTGACTTATTTTGATGGGAGGGAGATAATGTCTTGCTAGTGTATGTGAGTGGTCGACCATCTTGCATGAGAATGGCTCCAATTCCGACTCCAAATGCGTCGGCCTCAATAATGAAGGGTCGGTTGAAATCTGGTAATGTTAGCACCGGCGTCGTCGTCATGGCTACCTTAAGTTTGTCGAAGGAAGCGAAGGCTCTATCCAACCATTGGAAGACATCTTTTTCTAGTAAGGAAGTAAGTGGTGCATTGATCTTTCCATAGTTTTTCATGAATTTGTGGTAGTAGCCTGTTAAACCCAGAAAGCCATGTAGCAATTTTATGTTTCTCGGGGTCGGCCAGTTTTTAATTGCTCCAATTTAGAAGGGGTCCACTGCCACACCTTCCTCTGATATGATATGCCTAAGATATTTCACTTTCTGTTAAAGAAAGCAAAAATTCGTAGTGGTTGTTGTGTATTCAAAAGGTGGTTTTCGGTATGTCTTCTTCGCACGCTCGTATTTAATGATACCCGGATCAAAGGTCCAGTTTTGTAAAGATTTGTGCTCCCTTTCATCTAGCAATTCATCTACTATTGGAATAAGGTATTTGTCCTTGATGATTATGCCATTGAGAGCTCGGTAATCAACACATATTCGCCTTGTTCCGTCCTTCTTGCGTACAAGTAGCACCGGTGAAGAATAAAGGTTGCAACTTGGCCGAATAACTCCTATTTTGAGCATCTCTTTTACAATCCTTTCTATTTCATCCTTCTAGAGATGTGGATACTGATATGGCTGAGCATTTGCTACAGATTTGCTTAGAAGAATCGTTATACAATAATCATGCCAACGGGTAAGAGGTAGGTTACGCGGTTCGTCTTAGTTTGCTACTCCCTTAGTTTGCTACGCGGTTCGTCTTAGTTTGCTACTCCCTTAGTTTGAAACTTCAGCAAGCAAAGGAAGTAGATTTGGATCTTCAAATTCTGTTGGCTCTCCCTTAGTTTGCTACTCAAGTTGTACCAAAAAGCCGCTGCATGCTTTATGCAAAACCTTCTCTATTTATTATGTGCAAATCGTTGTTATGTCGCCCCCACATTTCCCGTGCAATGTCACTTGTTTCTCCTTATTGTAAAATTTCATAATTAGTTTCATAAAATTCTAGGAAACATCACCTAATGTCATCAACCATTTAATTCTGAGCATGGCCTCATGAATGCAAGATTATTAGTAGAAAATATAAATTGCTAAAAAAGGAGCATGATAGTCTTACTTGTAATTTCGATAAGTTAAAAGCTGAATATCATGATAGTTTAGGTTCATGCATAAAATGCCATGATCTAGAAACTCTCCAAAAGGAAAACTTGCTACTTAAGGACACCTTGAAGAAATTCGAGGTTGGTAGCAAGTCCTTGAACATGATCCTTGCAAACAAGGGTCACGTTCCCAAAAGAAGTGGAATCGGATTTGTGAGAAGTCCTCACCAAAATCCAACCATCTTCATAAAAGGCCCCATCTTACATGTTCGACACTAAGACAAATGCAACTTTTGTTGCAAACTTGGACACAAAACGCATTATTGTTCATTCAAGAAAATTAGTCCAAACAAATTAATTTGGGTTCCTAAAGGAACCATGATAAATTCTATGCAACATGATAAACAATGTAGATCTATTTTTGAGGCATCCAAAAGCAAATTGGTACCTAAAAATCATCCTTTCTTATAGAAACCTATACCATCGCAAGCTAGGAGCAAGAGATGGTACCTTGATAGTGGATGCTCAAGGCATATGACCGGGGATCCATCTCAATTCTCTAAGCTTACTAGCATAGACGTGTTGAATCTCGGATTTTGATTATGAAACTAATTAATTATGTTTAGATGTTTAAAAGCATTTTGAATGATGCAGGTCTACTCGATCAGGATTAGACAGTTGACACAGGAGGAATTGACGTTGTGCCGGAGGAGATCACGTTAGGATATTGGATGGCAGAAGACTTCGGACGTCGGGCATCGAGCCAAGAGCGGAATTGCGCCAAGGATATCGGGGTTGCGGAGGTCAACCGCCGATTGGGCAACAAGCCGCAAGAGAGGACGATGCGCTGAAGAATCAGACGAAGCGCTAACCAATAACGTGCCGGGCAACAGAATGTCAATTCGCGTTGTAATAATTGTCTAGATCGGAGTAGAGTTTTGGCTTATGTGTGTAGGATTAACTACGATAATGACGAAGACATAAAGCGAAACAAAGTGTTGGAGTCAAGCGCAAAGGATTTGTTGCGAGTTCGAGAGTTCGACGAAAGTCCGAAGGTTCGTCGGGAATGCTGCCGGAACTAGCCGAGAATGAGTAGGGAGCTTGCCGAAGGGTTTTTTGGAAGCTCGCCAGAAGGTTCGTTGGAAGTTCACGGAGCTCATCGAGAAAGATCAGAGCTTGCCGAAGAAGCTCATTGGAACTCGCCAAGATCAAATCGTGAAGTCTAGGAGCTTGCCGGGAGTCCGTAGAATGGTTTCCGAGAGTTTATCAGAAGACCGTCGGAAGTTCGTCGGAAGATCGCCGGAAGAAGTCTTGACTTACGGACTTTGTAATAGCTTAGAAAATGTCTTTAAATTCATAGTTAGCACGTTAATTAGGGTTAGGATTAGGTGTTAATCCTATAACCCAAGTAGGGGCCAATTGGGCCCGAGTTCGGACTGGTTTGGGCCAAGTTTGGAGCCCAACCAGTGAGCTGAATTGGCCTAGGCGGTGGCACCACCAGTCCACTATCAGTGTCAGATACTGACAGGCGGTGGCACCGCCGGCCTCGAAAACCCAAGATAATTCAAAATTTGGAGCCCAAATTTGAATCCTCTCGAGGCCTATAAATACCCCTCATTTCTCAACAGAGAACACAACCTTTTGAAAAGCAATAGTTTAAGTTAAGAGCCTTATAATAGTCTTTGCAAGCTTTGTTTTTCATATTGCCTAAGTGTTCACCTCCTTCCATCTTGTTGAAAAGAATTGTAAGAGTGTGAACCACTTGTAAAGGTTGTAAGAGGGGTATTAGTCCTTCCCCTACAAGAAATTTGCTAGTGGAAGTTGGAAGCTTCTTCGAAGAAGGCTTCGCAAGTGGATGTAGGTCATTTTGACCGAACCACTTTAAAAGCTGCTACGTTATCTGGTTTGCATCATACTCTTGCCATTTACATACTGTAAACTTCTCTACTTAGTTACTATGCTTCCATATGTTTCTAAGTTATCAAGCTTCTAAAATCGGTTTCCATTGATATTGCTTTTCATCGTACGAAAGATTTGTCCAAAATCGAAGTTTTAATCCGCTGCACTAATTCACCCCCCCTCTTAGTGCCGCTCCGATCCTAACAATTGGTATCAGAGCCCGGTATTTCTCATTTCGGATTTACACCCGAGAGAAATGACTCTTCATGGCTTTCAAGAGGGCTTTTCGGTTTTTCGTCCACCGTTGTTTAACGGATTGGACTATACTTATTGGAAAACTCGAATAAGAGTTTTCTTGATTTCTATGAATTTGGATTTATGGAATATCATTGAAAACGATTTTCAACTTCCCTCTAAACCGATGAACGAATGGTCGGATTTGGAGAAGAAGTATTTTTATTTAAACGCAAAGGCTATGAATGCCTTATTTTGCGCTTTGGACAAAAATGAGTTTAATCGGATTTCAATGTGCGAAACGGCTTTTGATATTTGGCGAACACTTGAAATCACACACGAAGGAACTAGTAGAGTCAAAGACTCAAAAGTTAACATTTTATTGCATGATTTTGAGCTTTTTCAAATGCAACCAAGCGAGACTATATGGGACATGTATACCCATTTCACGGATGTCGTCAATAATCTAAGAGTTCTTGGTAAATCTTTTTCGAATTTTGATCTCATAAGTAAGATCTTAAGATCCCTTCCAAAAAGGTGGGATCCTAAAATAACCGCAATACAAGAAACAAAAGATTTAAATATTTTTCCACTTGAAGAACTAATTGGTTCGTTGATGACATATGAAATGGTGTACAAAACATATGATGAACATGATGAACAAAATCACCTTCCAAAGAATAGGAAGGATTTGGAACACTGGACAAATGAATACCACTTGAGTGATGACTCAAGTGATGAGGACAATGATGAACTTGAACTTCGAACACTAAATCTTAATAAGTTTATTAAACAAAAATCTAAAATAAACAATGAACTTGAATGGAGGAAGAGGCCAAAGAAGAGGAAGACAACCAAGGATGAATCAAGAACTTCCAAAAGTGAAACGACGAATTGGGCTTTGATAGGCTTCGACTACAAGGTAAGTAACTCAACTCTCTTGAATTATTTTGAAATTACTTGAAGTTTTTCATGAAGTGCTTAATTTAGATAATAGAATAGAAAATAAAAAATTGTTTTTCAAAAATCATATTATGTTTTTCTTTGTAGCATCTTTGAAAAATTAAAAATTTGATCATAAAAAGTATATTGTAAAAGTTTCATGCATGTTATGTTTTGAAATGTTGAATGATGCAATATTAGGGATGATAATATGATATGTGATAATGCTTAGGATTAATCCATACATATGTATGTTGATGATTTTATATCATGCATGAGTTTTTGAAGTAAATGTTGATTTGAAACTCTCATTTTGGATTAACATGTTTTTGGTTGAATCATTTTTATGACGAATTAAGATGACATTCTCATGACATATTAAGATGACATAGTGCATGTACATCTATGTATGAATTTCTTGATAGTCTTTTGATGATAGATGTGATATCATGATGTTTTATTTTTGATGTGTTTGGTCTTGACGGTTTTATGACGAAACTTATGTTTTGATTTTAAATGATGATACATGTTTTCACAAAAAAACTTGAACACCCTCACATGAAATCAATTGTATGAAATGGAAATAAATTTTATATCCTATTGAGATTAATGAATTTATTTTACCATTCTTGTGAATCTCATGAAAATAAACATGATGAATATTTTGAAAATAAATGAGTGTCATGCATATTGATCATGCTTAATAAATTTCAAAATTATGCATGATGAATCTTGTGATTTATGGATTATTGATTTTTACCATAATGAAAGTGCCTTTTTAATCTTTGTTGTAATAAATCTTACACTTTCGGTTTTAAACATGATACATGTTTTTATTTGGTATAAGTGAAATAAAATCATATGAATTGAAACAACTAAAAAGAGGAAAATATTTTTTCCTTGAAAAATTATTTTTCTCTATCCTATTGATCTTGATGTTTATTATGATAAATCTATGTATACCATTTTGAATCTCTTGAAAGTAATGTTGAGATTTTGATGAATTTGACGATTTGAATTTAAATGAGATTGTATTCAAATTATGATCTTGATTTCTTGGATTTACTACTTGAGATTTTTTTTAATCACAATCTCTTCTTTGTACACCTACAATTTTTGTTATTTATAAAAAGAAGTGATTTGATAAAATGAATCATGTCTTTTGTAATTCAAGAGGTCTTATCTTTCATGACATGATGCCATTGGATTTATGGCTTGTATGCCTTGAAATAATTGAAATATTATGCACTATTTTGTTCTTTCCTTATTCTTTCTTGTTTATAATGATAAAATGGGAAAAAGTTATGATCATGCATGACAAGATGCAATTTGATAGATTAATACCATGATGATTTGAAATGTTTATGATTTGCAATGATGCATACAATACTTGTGCTTTCTAATTATGATGTGATGTATTACATATGATGTAAATCATGATTTAAAATACTATGAGTTGTTGCTAAAATGATGTATTATAAATATTGATTTAATGTTTTGTATCATGAATACTCTAAATGATGAATGTTTGGTATCATGATCAAAATATTGATAAATAGTTAAAAATTTTAGTATCATGTATCATATCCTCATAATGTTGATCGATTTATTCAATATTGTGCATGATGAGTTATAGTGATGATTGAAACAATGATTGAAATGATATGAATGATGATTTGGAATCATGTATATAATGATGAGTTTATATGTTTTGAAAATATATATGATGATTTGGTATTATGCATGCAATAATGATGCACACAATGATGAAATATTCATGATAAAATTATTATTTTGATATTCATGACTTGAATCTTCCTTTCTTTTTGCCAATGACAAAGAGAGAGAAAGAGTTGCTAATGTGCTATCTTGAATTGATGTAAAGGGTAATCTCAAAGATAAATTAGCTACCTTGCACAAGTCAAGAAAATGCAAAAATTTGCTTACTTTCTTGCACATCTAAAGAAAAGATACAAATGTAACACTTGCCAAATTGTTTGCTTGCCTCATGTAAAACATGGTCCCTTGCTAGTTTGGTATTTTGCTAAGGAAGCAAAAATGACACTTCTCAAAAGAGAAGAAAGAGCTTACTTTCTTGAACATCTTTAATATGCTAGCTAGCATGATGTACAATTTGCTATCTTGAACATTACAAAGAAATACTATCATGCACATTGTAAAGAAAAGCAAATATGCCAACTTGCACATCTTTAAATTTGCTAGCTTGTATGTAGTAAAACTTGCATATCGTAAAAGTTGCTAGCTTATAGAGAAGCAAAGAATTGCTATCTCGAAAGAAGCAAAAAATGCAAAACTTAGAAAAGTTGCAATATAATTGCTCTTGCCATGCTTTGTATCAAAAATAGGTTGATATCCTTAAAAGCATTGCATTAAATTTTTTAGTATTGCAATGTATCACATGTATTGCAAATTAAAATTTTTGAGACTATTATCATATCATGTTTAACAATTGATGTCTTTTATGACATGATTTCTTTGCATTTTTGTCTTGTATGTATTATTTGATGATTGAAATATTGATTGATGCAAATTCATAATTTATGTAAAAGTCTAAATCATTGGTTCCTCTCCTTTTCGGCAATGACATAGGAGGAGAAAGATTGCTAGCTCAAGGCAAATGTTGGCTAGCTTGTACTCTTCCCTTCTTTTCGACAAAAACAAAGGGGAGAAAGCTTTTGCTAGTGAGAACATGCAAAGAAAAACAAAGTGCAATCTTGCACAAGAAGCAAGTGTTGAATTGCCATGATTGAACTTAAGAATCTTGCTATGCTTTTGTGCTTATATATTGTGATGAAAATCTAGTTTTATGTTGCAAAAACTTGCATATCTTTTAAAATAGCTAGAGCTACTTCTCCTTTTTGTTGATAACATAGGGGGAGAAGTATATTGATGACTTTATGCATTGAATTGAATATTTTATATATATTTGCATGATGGTTTAAATATTTTTCATAACATGTGATGAATGTTACTTGGATTTGGGATAATCCAAGTGTTCTATCAATAGCATATTGATAGGGGGAGTTTAGTTAAACTCCGGGGAGTTAAGGTTAACTCTGTTAGTCATCAATTAGTTGTCATCATCAAAAAGGGGGAGATTGTTGAATCTCGGATTTTGATTATGAAACTAATTGATTGTGTTTAGATGTTTAAAAGCATTTTGAGTGATGCAGGTCTACTCGATCAGGATTAGACAGTTGACGCAGGAGGAATTGACATTGCGCCGGAGGAGATCACATTAGGATATTGGATGGCAGAAGACTTCGGACGTCGGGCATCAGGCCAAGAGCGAAATTATGCCAAGGATATCGGGGTTGTGGAGGTCAACTGCCAATTGGGCAACAAGCCGCAAGAGAGGACGATGCGTTGAAGAATCGGACGAAGCGCTAACCAATAATGTGCCGGGCAACAGAATGTCAATTTGCGTTGTAATAATTGTCTAGATCAGAGTAGAGTTTTGGCTTATGTGTGTAGGATTAACTACGATAACGACGAAGACATAAAGCGAAACAAAGTGTCGGAGTCAAGCGCAAAGGATTTATTGCGAGTTCGAGAGTTCGACGGAAGTCCGAAGGTTCGTCGGGAATGCTGCCGGAACTAGCCGAGAATGAGTAGGGAGCTTGCCGAAGGGTTTTTTGGAAGCTCACCAGAAGGTTCGTTGGAAGTTCGCGGAGCTCATCGAGAAAGATCGGAGCTTGCCGAAGAAGCTCATTGGAACTTGCCAAGATCAAATCGTGAAGTCTAGGAGCTTGCCGGGAGTCCGTAGAATGATTTCCGAGAGTTTATCGAAAGACTGTCGGAAGTTCGTCGGAAGATCGCCGGAAGAAGTCTTGACTTATGGACTTTGTAATAGCTTAGAAAATGTCTTTAAATTCATAGTTAGCATGTTAATTAGGGTTAGGATTAGGTGTTAATCCTATAACCCAAGTAGGGGCCAATTGGGCCCGAGTTCGGACTGGTTTGGGCCAAGTTTGGAGCCTAACTAGTGAGCTGAATTGACCTAGGCGGTGGCACCGCCTAGCACCCGAGAGCTGGGCGGTGGCACCGCTTGACTGGGTGGTGGCACCGCCAGTCCACTGTCAGTGTTAGACACTGACAGGTGGCACCGCCACTAACAAGCGACGGCACCGCCGGCCTCGGAAATGTTGGGAAATCATTGTGGGGCGACATCATATGCGCAGCGGAAGAACAAGAAAAACAAAATCCCCGATTCCCAAAAAGATGTTCGTCGTCGTGCGAAGATTGGTGCGCAAAAATCCGCAAAACACAAAACTGCGTATAGAGATTGTGTTACCTAGGGAGATCGTATATCCCTGTTTCCTTGCAGATCCTTAGGAGAGGGTGAAGGAGGTCAAGCGTCCTCCTCTCTAGCGGTGATCCACACAGCAGGGTTGCGACGACGCTCCTCAAAACTCCAGGCCTACTCTGAGGTGGAGAGGGAGAGGAGAATAGGAAAGGCAAGCAAAGACTCTAGCCTATGAGGCTGTGAATCCCTCCTATTTATAGAGATCCCGTGTCAAACCCTAATGGGTCCTTCCCTAGTGGGTATTGGATCTGCATCCAATAAGACAAGGGCTCCGTCGGATATCTCATATCCGAACCTCTACTCATCGTAATGCCTACCATATGTGTGTGACCCTCTAGGCCCAATATCGAGCTGGCCGTGAGTCATACCTGTCAAAACTCCTTCTGACCGAGTGAATTATTATCTCTGTAATAATTCACTTGACTCATCGACTATGGACGTACTAGGCCACTACGCCGTAGTCCCCAGATGATACAGGGGAATCCAATCCATTGGACTTGTCTGTCCTCAGTTACCATATACCTATATTCCCTCATCCATCTAATATCCCAGAGACCGTATATTGAGCATGGTGTTGTCAGACCCATACGGTTTCTACTCGAGTCTCGCTCTAATCGGATTCTCCCGGAGAACTCTTTCTCTCTCAACCTGAATGACCCTGGCCAGGGATTTGTCTGAGCAAGAACACATGGGATATTCCTCTCATGACGCCGAGAGTGGATGATCCTCTGTCGACACTCAATAGCCCTCGTAAGGTCGACTACCACTCCCAATGACCAGCTGTACTAGATCTGGGGACAGCCAAACCTATAAGTCTGTTATCAAAGAGTGGAGCACTCATATAGGACATCCTTGGTGTCTCAAGTCTAAGGACCAGATACACCACTAGGACTACGGAATCGCTGTCTGACAATAAGGCATCATCAACTATCCAGCATTCCGTAAGCGGATCAATCAGTGAACTCATTCTCCAATGAGCACCTGTACTGTATCCCTAGTGTCCCTACACGAGCAGCTATGAGACCAGTTGCATCCATCATATGGACGGGTATACAACACACCAGTCTATCCGATTATCACGATGTCCCTCTCGAGTAACCTATGACCGGGATTATTTAGGATATGTGTTTAAAGGTGAATCGATCTCATTATCGTGATCTCATCACGATCTGATTCCCATTGCACAAATCCAAGGACATCACAATATATATATGCATTTATGCAATAGTTATAAAGTGATATACGCCAAAATATAATAAGCAAAAAGATTCTGTATCAAGTCACACGTGCCATCACTCACGTGATTGGCTTGCTGGGCACCTTTGACTAGCAATCTCCCACTTGACCTAAAGCCAATCAACTATGTGTCTGATCCCCATCAGACTCCTGTGACGCTCAAAGACAATCTGAGACAACGGCTTTGTCAGTGGATCTGCAATGTTATCTTCGGATGGAACTCTTTCCACTATTACATCTCCTCGGGTTACGATCTCTCTTATAAGCTGGAACCTCCTTAGAACACTTCTGATGAGACCCGGGTTCCCTTATTTGAGTAATCACCCCATAGTTGTCGCAATATAAGGAAGTCGACTTGTCGCTATCTGTATCGACTCCCAAATCTGTGATGAACTTCTTCATCCAGACTCCCTCCTTTGCTGCATCTAATGCAGCAATGTACTCCACCTCTGTGGTCAAGTCAGCAGTGGTATTTTGTTTGGAACTCTTCCAGCACACTGCTCCTCCATTCAAGGTGTACACATACCCTGAATTCGACTTGCTATCATCGATATCAGACTTAAAACTTGAGTCAGTGAAGCCTTTAACCTTAAGGCTATTACCTCCATATACTAGCAAAAGATCCTTAGTCCTTCTCAAGTACATAAGGATACACTTTACTGCTTTCCAGTGCTCCAAGCCTGGATCCGCTTGATACCTGCTCGTGACACTCAGAGCATGCGCTATATCAGGCCTAGTACATAGCATGGCATACATGATAGACCCTATTGCTGAGGCATAAGGTATTATATCCATGTTCGCCCTTTCTTGGAATTTTCAATGCCAAACATTTTGACAATGGTTTCTATGTACCTGGACTGGGACAAGCCAAGCATCCTCTTAGATCTATCTCTATAGATTCTAATCCCCAAGATATAGGATGCTTCCCCTAAGTCCTTCATGGAGAAATGTCTAGATAACTAAGCCTTTACTGTGGATAGCATTCCTACGTCATTCCCAATGATCAGGATGTCATCCTCATATAACACCAAAAAGGTGATAGCACTCCCACTTACCTTTTTGTATACACAAGGCTCATCTTCGTTCTTAACGAAGTCATAAGATCTGATTGCCTCATCAAATCTTATGTTCCAACTTTAGGAAGCTTACTTTAGTCCATAAATGGATCTAAGCAACCTACACACCTTATCTGGGCAGTTCTTGGACACGAATCCCTCAGGTTGCATCATATACACTTCCTCCTCGAGGTTCCCATTGAGGAATGCGGTTTTCACATCCATCTGCCAGATCTCATAATCATAGTGTGCTGCAATAGCCAATAGAATTCTGATGGATTTTAGCATTGCTACGGGTGAGAAGGTTTCGTCGTAGTCAACACCTTGCCTTTGACGATACCCCTTAGCCACTAGCCTTGCTTTATAGGTCTCTACCTTTCCATCTACTCTGATCTTTTTCTTAAAGATCCACTTGCAACCGATGAGTACAATACCTTCGGGCGCATCAACTAGGTTCCAAACCTTATTGGAGTATATAGAATCCATCTCAGAATTCATGGCTTCTTGCCACTTCTCGGAGTCTATACTCATAATAGCCTCCTCGTAGGTCTGAGGATCAATATCCTTTACATCCTCTCCTCTAATATGTTCCACATATCTCTCAGGAGGATGTGATATCAGACCTGCGTAAAGTTGAAACTTGTGTATTAGGTACCTGAACAGACTCGAACTGTAGAGTGGTGCTTGAGCTTGGTTCTCTAACCTCGCTCAACTCTATCATTCTCCCACTGTCTCCGCCAAGAATGTGTTCCTTCTCAAGAAACACTGCTCTCTTAGCTACAAAGACCTTTTGGTCCTCGAGATGATAGAAGTAATACCCACAAGTTTCCTTGGGGTATCCCACAAATATGCATCGCTCTGTCCTTGATTCTAACTTATCGGGGTTGTGTCTTTTAACGTGGGCTAGGCAGCCCCAAATCTTAACAACCTTAAGATCAGGCTTCTTCCCTTTCCATATCTCATATGGTGTAGACACTACCGACTTAGTTGGAACTCTGTTCAGAAGGTAAGCTGCTGTTTCTAGGGCATATCCCTAGAATAAGATGGGTAGGTCAGCGAAACTCATCATGGACCGTACCATATCTAATAGCGTACGATTCCTCCTTCCAAAGACACCATTGAGCTGAGGTGTATAAGGAGGTGTCCATTGGGATAATATCCCATGGTCCTTGAGGAACTGAGTAAACTCTGTACTTAAGTACTCACATCCTCGATCTGATCGAAGAGTTTTGATACTCTTTCCAGTCTGGTTCTCCACCTCATTCTTATACTTTCTGAATTTCTCAAAGGTCTCGGACTTGTACTTCATTAAGTACATATATCCATACCTTGAGAAATCATCAGTAAATGTAATGAAGTAGGAGTAACCTCCAATGGCATGAGTTGACATGGGTCCACATACATCACTATGTATGAGTTCCAATAACTCAGTGGCTCTCTCTCCAGTTCTACTAAATGGAGATTTGGTCAGTTTTCCACGAAGGCAAGACTCGCAAGTTGCATATGACACAGTCGAATGGATCTAGATATCCATCATTTAGCAACTTTTGAATCATTCCCTTATGGATATGACCTAGCCTACAATGCCACAGGTATGCATTGTTTACTTCATCTTGTTTCCTCTTAGACACATTTACATTCATGATATGTGGAATAGTGTCTAACATAAATAAACCATTATGCAATGTTCCTTTCGTCAATCTCCCCTTAGCTTTGCTAGAATTTACAATAAATTGTAGATGTGATAAGCAATATTGGTATCCAATACCAATGCACTATCACAAAAATCTAACAATTGGAGATTGATCATGAATGTATCTGAAGCTTCATCAAGCTTTTGTTTCGCCTTTTCTGCAAGGTACTCTTTGCAGTTTCTCTTCCAGTGCCCATCTTTACCACAGTGGAAGCACTGGCCTTTGTCCTTTGTTGGGTATTTCTTAGCAACCTTTGCTTTACCTGGTTTGCCCTTGCCCTTTCCCTTCTTAAGGGACCTTTCTGCTTTCCTTTTCTTTTTGGTCTCACTAGTGTAGAGAACTGGCTTCTCTTTCTTAATAGTACTCTCTGCCTCCCTCAACATATTGAGGAGCTCTGGGAGAGTCACCTCAAGCTTGTTCATATTAAAATTCATTATGAACTATGAAAAGGAATCTGGTAGGGACTGAAGCACAATGTTCACACACAAGTTATCCTCTAGGACCATTCCTAGACCTGTGAGTTTCTCTATCCACTCAATCATCTTTAGGACATGGTTCTGAACCGGTGTCCCCTCAGTCATCCTAGCGCGGAAAAGGCTCTTGGATATCTCATATCGTTGAGTCCTTCCCTGTTCCTCAAACAATTTGCGGACATGTAGGAGAATGGATCTGGCATCCATCTTTTCATGTTGTCTCTATAACTCTGGAGTCATAGAGCCCAACATATAGCACTGAGCAAGAGTGGAGTCATCAATGTACTTCATGTAGCGAGCGATCTCATCCTCGCTTGCCCCTTCTTCGGGCGTAGGCATCACTGTATCAAGGACGTACACGATTTTCTCCGCTGTGAGAACAATTCTCAAGTTACGGAGCCAATCCGTATAATTTGGACCAGTGAGGCGGTTGACATCAAGTATGCCACGTAAGGGATTTGAAAGCGACATTTTCTGAAAATAAAGATGTAGCAGAAATGAATAACATGCAGATTTTGCAAGAAATAAACTATCAAGATATGGACTTCTATCTTAATATGCTCCCACTATTTTACTATCGAGTCACGCGACACCCTTAGCACGTAAAACGGAAGTCTCCGGCAGACTTCTAGTGGGGATCAGGATCCAATCAGCGTCTTAGTGTAACCTCGAGGGACTCGACCAATCACACTAAGCCGTGGGTTGCCCTGCGGCGCCTCTGCCCGTGGGTTGCCAGCCCCGTCGGCAGCAAGCCTCCTACAAGCAGGCCGCCGGCCGGCTGCTGCAGACGCAGCCCCTGCGCTGCCCGCCTTCGACTGCGTTGCACGCACGCAGATCGAGGGCAGCAACTGTTGCTGCCCTTTCTCGCTTTTGCGTCAACGATTTTGACGTCAATATTCTTCCTAAACACAACACACGCAGTTCAAAACCAATCATTCGCACGAACAACCTGGCTCTGATACCACTGTTGGGAAATCATTGTGGGGCGACATCATATGCGCAGCGGAAGAACAAGAAAAACAAAATCCTCGATTCCCAAAAAGATGTTCGTCGTCGTACGAAGATTGGTGCGCAAAAATCCGCAAAACACAAAACTGCGTATAGAGATTGTGTTACCTAGGGAGATCGTATATCCCTATTTCCTTGCAGATCCTTAGGAGAGGGTGAAGGAGGTCAAGCGTCCTCCTCTCTAGCGGTGATCCACACAGTAGGGTTGCGACGACGCTCCTCAAAACTCCAGGCCTACTCTGAGGTGGAGAGGGAGAGGAGAATAGGAAAGGCAAGCAAAGACTCTAGCCTATGAGGCTGTGAATCCCTCCTATTTATAGAGATCCCGTGTCAAACCCTAATGGGTCCTTCCTTAGTGGGTATTGGATCTGCATCCAATAAGACAAGGGCTCCGTCGGATATCTCATATCCGAACCTCTACTCATCGCAATGCCTACCATATGTGTGTGACCCTCTAGGCCCAATATCGAGCTGGCCGTGAGTCATACCTGTCAAAACTCCTTCTGACTGAGTGAATTATTATCTCTGTAATAATTCACTTGACTCATCGACTACGGACGTACTAGGCCACTACGCCGTAGTCCCCAGACGATACAGGGGAATCCAATCCATTGGACCTGTCTGTCCTCAGTTACCATGTACCTATAATCCCTCATCCATCTAATATCCCAGAGACCGTATATCAAGCATGGTGTTGTCAGACCCATGCGGTTTCTACTCGAGTCTCGCTCTAATCGGATTCTCCCGGAGAACTCTTTCTCTCTCAACCCGAATGACCCTGGCCAGGGATTTGTCTGAGCAAGAACACATGGGATATTCCTCTCATGACGCCGAGAGTGGATGATCCTCTGTCGACACTCAATAGCCCTCGTAAGGTTGACTACCACTCCCAATGACCAGCTGTACTAGATCTGGGGACAGCCAAACCTATAAGTCTGGTATCAAAGAGTGGAGCACTCATACAGGACATCCTTGGTGTCTCAAGTCTAAGGACCAGATACACCACTAGGACTACGGAATCGCTGTTTGACAATAAGGCATCATCAACCATCCAGCATTCCGTAAGCGGATCAATCAGTGAACTCATTCTCCAATGAGCACCTGTACTGTATCCCTAGTGTCCCTACACGAGCAGCTATGAGACCAACTGCATCCATCATATGGACGGGTATACAGCACACCAGTCTATCCAGTTATCACGATGTCCCTCTCGAGTAACCTATGACCGGGATTATTTAGGATATGTGTTTAAAGGTGAATCGATCTCATTATCGTGATCTCATCACGATCCGATTCCCATTGCACAAATCCAAGGACATCACAATATATATATGCATTTATGCAATAGTTATAAAGTGATATACGCCAAAATATAATAAGCAAAAAGATTCTGTATCAAGTCACACGTGCCATCACTCACGTGATTGGCTTGCTGGGCACCTTTGACTAGCAGGAAACCCAAGAGAATTCAAAATTTGGAGCCCAAATTTGAATCCTCTCGAGGCCTATAAATACCCCTCATTTCTCAGCAGAGAACACAACCTTTTGAAAAGCAATAGTTTGAGTTAAGAGCCTTAGAATAGTCTTTGCAAGCTTTGTTTTTCATATTGCCTAAGTGTTCACCTCCTTCCATCTTGTTGAAAAGAATTGTAAGAGTGTGAACCACTTGTAAAGGTTGTAAGAGGGGTATTAGTCCTTCCCCTACAAGAAATTTGCTAGTGGAAGTTGGAAGCCTCTTCGAAGAATGCTTCGCAAGTGGATGTAGGTCATTTTGACAGAACCACTTTAAAAGCTACTGTGTTATCTGGTTTGCATCCTACTCTTGCCATTTACATACTGCAAACTTCTGTACTTAGTTACTACGTTTCCATACGTTTCTAAGTTATCAAGCTTCTAAAATCGGTTTCCATTGATATTGCTTTTCATCGTACGAAAGATTTCTCCAAAATCGAAGTTTTAATCCGCTGCACTAATTCACCCCCCCCTCTTAGTGCCACTCCGATCCTAACAAGACGAAGGCTATGTCACCTTCGGAGACAACAACAAGGGTAAAATCATTGGCAAAGGAACCATAGGTAACAAATCCAACTTCTTTATCAAAGATGTTTTGTTAGTTGATGGTTTAAAACATAACCTCTTGAGCATTAGTCAATTATGTGATAAAGGATATATTGTCAGATTCGAATCTAATGCTTGCATCATTGAAAAACCACACAAAAACACGTCTATGATTGCATTAAAACAAAATAACGTATACACTATTGACATCAATGATTTGTGTAATGAAATGTGTTTTTCGGTTTTGAATGAGGATGCTTGGCTATGGCATAAAAGATTAGGTAATGCTAGCATGAAACTAATCACTCAAATATCATCTAAAGAACTTGTAAGAGGAATTCCTCATATCAAGTTCATCAAAGATAATGTATGTGATGCTTGCCAATTAGATAAACAAATTAAGGGTAGTTTCAAATCTAAGAATTAAATAAGCACCTCTAGGCCCGTACAATTGATCCATATGGACTTGTTCGGACCAATCTCTATATCAAGCCTAGGAGGTAGCAAATACGCCTTCGTCATTGTGGATGACTATAGCAGATACACATGGACTTATTTCTTAAAACAGAAAAATGAATGTTTTAGATATTTTACCAAGTTTTGTAAACTTGTTCAGAATGAGAAGGGTTCTATGATTTCGTCAATTAGAAGTGATCACGGTGGTGAATTTCAAAACTATGATTTCCAAGAATTTTGTGAACTCAATGGATACAACCATAATTTCTCTACTCCTAGAAATCCTCAACAAAATGGAGTAGTAGAAAGAAAAAATCAAAATTTACAAGAAATGGCAAGAACCATATTGAATGAACATAGCCTACCCAAATATTTTTGGGCCGAAGCCGTAAATACTGCATGCTATATTTTGAATAGAGTTCTAGTAAGACCCTTACTCATCAAAACTCCCTATGAGTTATGGAACAACAAAAAACCTAATGTTTCATATTTTAAAGTCTTTAGGTGTAAGTGTTTTATCTTGAATGAAAAGGATAACTTAGGAAAATTTGATGCTAAATCCGATGAAGGAATCTTTCTTGGTTATTCTTCGGTTTCTAAAGTCTTTCATATCTTCAATAAAATAACTTTAATTATTGAAGAATCCATTTATGTTGTTTTCAATGAGATTTCCGAAATCAGGAAAAATGATTTTGATGATGATGTTAATTTTGATTCCTTGAATTTAAATGAAACCCCGTCTCCAACTAGCAACTTGGATGCATCCACTTCCGAAACATCCTTACCTAAGGATTGGAAGTATGTAGATGCTCATCCTAAGGAGCTAATCTTAGGAGACACATCAAAGGGGGTTCAAACACGTTCTTCTCTTAAAAATTTTTGTTCCAACGCCGCTTTTCTTTCCCAAATTGAACCTAAATGTATTGACGAAGCCATGAAAGATGATTCATGGATTATCGCAATGCAAGATGAATTAAATCAATTTGAGAGAAATGAGGTGTGGAAGCTTGTTCCTAGGCCAAATGACCATTTAGTTATTGGTACTAAATGAGTTTTTAGAAACAAGCAAGATGAATATGGTATCGTGGTTAGAAACAAGGCTAGATTAGTGGCCAAAGGTTTCAACCAAGAAGAAGGTATCGATTACGAAGAAACCTTCGCTCCTGTGGCTCGATTAGAAGCTATAAGGATGCTCCTTGCCTACGCTAGTAGTAATAATTTTAAGTTGTTTCAAATGTATGTTAAAAGCGCTTTTCTTAATGGCTTTATTTTCGAAGAAGTCTATGTTGAACAACCTCCTGGATTTGAAAATAATAGCCACCCTAATCATGTGTTTAGATTAACTAAAGCTCTCTATGGTTTAAAACAAGCTCTGAGGGCTTGGTATGAGAGACTTAGTTCTTTTCTTATCGAAAATAATTTTTCAAAAGGCAAGGTTGATTCGACATTGTTCATCAAGAATTTTGAAAATGATTTTCTTATTGTTCAGATTTATGTTGATGATATTATCTTTGGTTCTACGAATGAATCTCTTTGTGAATCTTTTGCTAAAACTATGAGTCTTGAATTCAAAATGAGTTTAATGGGAGAATTAACATTCTTCTTAGGCTTACAAATCAAACAACTAAGCAATGACATCTTTATTAGTCAAACTAAATATGCTATGAATTTATGAAAAAAGTTTAATATGAATAACTCAAAAGCTATTAACACTCCTATGAGCACCTCCACTAAGTTAGAAATCGATAAAAGTGGAGAAAGCTTCGATCAAAAAACTTATAGGGGCATGATAGGAAGTTTACTTTACCTCACTGCAACTAGACCAGATATCATGTTCAGTGTAGGACTTTATGCAAGATTTCAATCAAACCCTAAGATATCTCATCTCAAAGCAGTTAAAAGAATACTTAGATATCTTAATGGTACCACAAATCTAGGATTATGGTACCCAAAATCAAAGAATCTTGAGTTAATTGCTTGTGCTGATGCGGACTTTGCTGGCTGTAAACTAGATAGAAAAAGCAAATCAGGAACATGTCAATTTTTAGGACATGCCCTTGTTTCCTGGTCATCTAAGAAACAAAACTCGGTTGCACTATCAACAACCGAAGCTGAATATATTGTAGCAAGTTCATGCTGTGCACAAGTTGTATGGATGAAAAACACCTTAGAAGATTATAAAATTCATCTTAAAAATATTCCCATTAAATGTGATAACACTGTTAGGATCGGAGCGGCACTAAGAGGGGGGGGGGTGAATTAGTGCAGCGGATTAAAACGTCGGTTTTGATAAATCTTTCGTACGATAAAAATCAGAATTGGAAGTGCTTAACTTGAAAGCATATTCGCAAAGTTGTGCAGCAAAGGTAATGAGGAAATAAAGCAAGTAAGAAAGTTTACAGTAATGTAAATAGCAGTAATGAAATGCAAACCAGAGATTGCGCCGATTTTAAAGTGGTTCGGTCAAGTGACCTACATCCACTTGCGAGGCCCCTCTTCGATGAGTCTCCCACCTTCCACTAGCTAATCTCTTGAAAGGGAAGGGTGAATACCCCTCTTACAATTTTTTACAAGCGGTTCACTCTCTTACAGATTTTCAGCAAGAAAGAAGGAGGTGAACACTAGCAAATTGAAAACAAGACTAGCTAAGACTTTTCTAAGGCCTTTCTCTCAAACAATTGCTGCTCAAAAAGTTGTAATCTCAGTTGAGATTTGAGGGGTATTTATAGGTCTCAAGAGGATTCAATTTTGGGCTCCAAAATTTGAATTCTCTTTGGGTTCCCGATGCTGGCGGTGCCATCGCCTGTCAGTGTCAGACACTGACAGTGCTGGGCGGTGCCACTGCCCAGCCCTGGTGGTGCCACCGCCAGACCCTTCGGTTCACTTGTTGGGCTTCAAATTTAGCCCAAACCAAGTCTAATTTTCGGCCTAGTTGGCCCCTAACCAAGATATAGGATTATATCTTAATCCTAATCCTAATTACAAGTGAACTACATAACAAAACACATCCTAAGCAAGTTTTCAACCATGAACGTCGAGTCTTGTTCCGATGAGCTTTCCGACGAACTTCTTCCGACGGACTCCCAGCAAGCTCCCGAACTTGTGATGACTTTAACGAGTAGTCGAGCCTTCTCGGTGATCTCCGTGAACCTCCGACGATCTCTTCGACGAACTTCCAAAAATTCCGACAGGTTCCCGATTTCTTCTCGGTTGGTTCCGGCAACATCTCCGACGATTCTTCGGACTCTTAAACATCCATCGAACTTGACTCCGGTATTCTTGCTTTGTGTTTTCTAGTTATCATAGTTACTCCTGCACACTTAACTCAATAATATGGATTAGATCAATTAACCCATCAATTGATTTTATCATCAAAATCCGAGATTCAACAATCTCCCCCTTTTTGATGATGACAATCAATTGATGACGGAGTTAAACATAACTCCCCCTATCTATATGTCATATTATGAGAAGATGAAAATACTTGAATTTTATCCATTGAATTCAAGCATAAACTGATAAGTTCTAACCGTAGAACTTATCGTTATTCTCATTAAGCAATAGTAAATACAAAACTTCGATGAAAATCATTTTCAAGTCGAATGATAAGAGACAATTTTTACTACGACAGGAGATAAAGATTTTCAACATGAATTTCATGATATAAATGTAAGGCATGCTTTCAATATGATAATCAATCTTGTGATATTCTCAAAGATAAAACATGCTTTTGCAAGGCATATAAGACATTCATATCACACAAGCTTTTGCAATTCATATAAGTCATGCTATTAAAATGGTACAAGTCATCACTTTTCTCCCCCTTTGTCATCAACAAAAAGGGAATGAGACTTGAAGCACATAATTTGTGATTATAACTTCAGGAATTCTGCATTGATCATAAAAATTTTATCATTCAAAATTAAGTATGCTAAAATATTTATGCAGAGTTCATCTTAAAGGAAAATTCAGCATTCATCCATTTTATCAAATCTCTTCTTTCTATAAATAAAAAATTGTAGATGTACAAGGAAGAGATAGTGATAAAAATTCCAAGTAGTAACTCCAATAAGTCATGATCATAATTCGAATACAAATCCATTCAAATTCAATTTGTCAACTTGAAACTCATAATCAAGTCATCAAAATCAATTTCGAGATTCACAGAATATCATAAAATCATTAATCTTGATCAGATGGGAGCGGAGTTTGACTCAAGATAGGATGAGATAATTTAACATATCATTTAGAATTGAAAGAGAATGATCAGATTCATCGAGGAACGAAGAGAGGATGAAAAACTTTACGAAAAATCCATTCAAACAAGTTTATTCTTAGGGACAATTTAACATACCTAATTCCCTTCTAATGAATTCAAATTGGTCTTCATTCAAAGCTTTTGTAAATATATCTGCTAATTGATGCTTTGTGTCAATGAATTCTAGAACAACATCATTGTTAAGGACATGATCGCATATGAAATGATGCCTAACGTCGATGTGCTTAGTTCTAGAGTGCTGAATTGGATTTTTAGTAAGACATATGACACTAGTATTATCACATTTTATGGGAATGTTTTTAAAGTGAATTCCATAGTTTTCTAATGTATTTTTCATCTAAACAACTTGTGCACAGCATGCACTTGCAGCAATGTACTCGGCTTCCGCCGTAGATAGTGCAACTGAATTTTGTTTCTTGGAAGTCCAAGAAACAAGTGCATGTCCTAAAAATTGGCATGTTCCGGATGTACTTTTTCTATCTATCCTGCATCCGCCAAAATCGGCATCTGCATAAGCTATTAAATCAAAATTTTCAGATTTTGGATACCATAGTCCTAGATTCGGAGTTCCTTTAAGATACCTAAATATTCTTTTAACGCTTTTAAGATGAGATAATTTAGGATTTGATTGAAACCTAGCGCAAAGTCCTATACTAAACATAATATCCGGTCTAGTCGCGGTGAGGTAGAGTAGACTGCCTATCATTCCCCTATATGTTTTTTGATCGAAATTTTCACTATTTTCATCCATATCTAACTTAGTCGAAGTACTCATAAGGGTGTTTATTGCTTTTGAATTATCCATGTTAAATCGTTTTAACAATTCTAATGTATATTTAGATTGGTTAAGAAATATACCATCACTAAGTTGTTTGATTTGTAATCCTAAAAAGAAAGTTAATTCACCCATTAAACTCATTTCAAATTCATGACTCATACATTTGGCAAATGATTCACATAGTGATTCATCCGAAGAGCCAAAAATAATATCGTCAACATAAATTTATACAATAAGAAAATTATTTTCAAAATGTTTAATAAACAATGTAGTATCAACCTTGCCTTTAGTAAAATTATTTAAAATAAGAAAGGAACTAAGCCTTTCATACCAAACTCTAGGAGCTTGTTTCAAGCCATAGAGAGCCTTAGTCAATTTGAATACATGATTAGGAAGAAGAGAATTTTCAAATCCGGGAGGTTGTTCGACATATACTTCTTCGGAAATAAAACCATTCAAGAAGGCACTTTTGACATCCATTTGAAATAGTTTAAAATTATTACTACTAGCATAGGTAAGGAGCATCCTTATGGCTTCTAATCGAGCCACGGGAGCGAAGGTTTCTTCATAATCGATACATTCTTCTTGGTTGAAACCTTTGGCCACTAATCTAGCCTTGTTTCTAACCACGATACCATTTTCGTCTTGCTTGTTTCTAAAGACCCATTTAGTACCAATGACTAAATGGTCACTAGGTCTAGGAACAAGCTTCCATACCTTATTCCTCTCAAATTGATTCAATTCCTCTTGCATTGCGATAACCCAAAAATCATCTTTTATGGCCTCATCAATGCATTTAGGTTCGATTTGAGAAAGGAAGGCGACATTAGCACAAAAATTCTTGAAAGAGGAACGAGTTTGAACCCCTTTTGATGTATCTCCTATAATTAGCTCCTTTGGATGAGCATCTATATACTTCCATTCCTTAGGTAAGGAAATTTCTGAAGAAGGTGCATCCAAGTTGCTATTTTGAGGAGGGGGTTCATTTAAATTCAAATTATCAAAACCAAGATCATCATCAAAATCATTTTTCTTTAAATTAGAAATTTCATTAAAAACTACATGAATAGACTCTTCTATTACTAAGGTTCTTTTGTTAAAAACCCGAAAAGCCTTAGAAACGGAAGAGTAACCAAGAAAGATGCCTTCATCGGATTTAGCATCAAATTTTCCTAAGGCATCCCTTTCATTCAAAATAAAGCATTTACAACCGAAAACTTTAAAATAGGAAATATTTGGTTTTTTGTTATTCCATAATTCATAGGGAGTTTTTGATAAAGATGGTCTTATTAGGACTCTATTCATGATGTAGCAAGCCATATTTACGACTTTGGCCCAAAAATACTTAGGTAAACTATGTTCATTTAACATAGTTCTTGCCATTTCTTGTAGGTTTCTATTTTTTCTTTCAACTACTCCATTTTGTTAGGGATTCCTCGGAGTGGAGAAGTTGTGATTGTATCCATTAACTTCACAAAAATTTTGAACGTCACGGTTTTGAAATTCGCCACCGTGATCACTCCGAATTGATGAAATCATGAAACCTTTTTTGTTTTGAGTAAGTTTACAAAATTTAGAGAAACATTTGAAGCAATCACTTTTGTGAGCTAAGAAATAGGTCCAAGTGTATCTAGTATAGTCATCCACAATTACAAATGCATATTTGCTTCCCCCTAGACTTGTCGTGTCAATTGGTCCAAATAAGTCCAAATGAATCAATTGTAATGGTCTAGTGGTGCTAATTTGAGTTTTTGGTTTGAAACTAGTTTTTATTTATTTACCTAGTTGACATGCATCGCATACTTTGTCCTTAATAAACTTTATATTTGGAATTCCTTGTACTAATTCTCTAGATGAGATCTTAGATATTAGTTTCATGCTTGCATGGCCTAGTCTCCTATGCCAAAGCCAAGCATCATCATTTAAAGCGGAGAAGCACATTTCATTACTTAGTTCATCAAGGTTGATGGTGTAGATATTATTTTGTTTTAATGCAATCATAGTTATGTTATGGTTTGGTTTTTCAATAATACACACATTTGATTCAAATCTAACCATATAACCTTTATCGCATAATTGACTAACACTCAAGAGATTATGTTTCAATCCATCAACTAGTAAGACATCATCAATAGAAAATTTTAATTTGTTACCTATGGTTCCCTTGCCAATGATTTTGCCTTGGTTGTTGTCTCCGAAGGTGACGTACCCTTCTTCTTTGCTAGTGAGCATAGAGAAATGAGATGGATCTCCAGTCATATGTCTTGAGCATCTACTATCTAGATACCATCTCTTGCTCCTAGCTTGTGATGGTGTATGTTTCTACAAGAAGGGATTATTTTTAGGTACCCATTTTCTTTTAGTGCCTTAAAAACTTGTTCATCATATTGCATAGAATTGATCATGGTTCCTTTAGGAACCCAAATTAGTTTGTTCGGACTAATTTTCTTGAATGGACATTTATAAGTTTTATGTCTATATTTGCAATAAAAGTTGCAATTGCTTTGGTGTCGAACATGTAGGACGGGGCCTTTAATGAAGGTGGTTGGATTTTGGTGATGACTTCTCACAAATCCGATTTCACTTCTTTTAGGAACGTGACCCTTATTTGTAAGGATCATATTCAAAGATTTGCTACCAACCTCGAATTTCTTCAAGGTGTCCTTAAGTAGCAAGTTCTCCTTTTGGAGAGATTCTAGATCATGGCATTTTATACATGGAGCTAAACTATCATGATATTCAATTTTTAATTTATCGATATCATAAGTGAGACTATCATGCTCCTTTTTTAGCAATTTATATTTTCTACTAATTGTCTTACATTCATCAAATAACTCATGGAAAGCATTTAATAATTCATGATAAGGTAAATCTGCATCAATTAAATCCGTTACCTCTTCTCCGATGGCCATTAGGGCGTAATGAGCAACTTGCTCAGTGTTGGACTCCTCTTCTTCGGACACGCTTGAATCATCCCACATTGCTTTGAGCGCCTTTTTCTTTGATGTTCTCTTTTTGGCTTGAGGACAATTGTTCTTGTAGTGTCCTAGTTTTTTGTATTCATAGCAAATCACTTGGTCCTTCTTTTGTTCGAATTTATTTTTTATATTATTTTTAAATTTGTTTTTTCTTAAATATTTTTTAAATTTTTGAGTCAAAAGTGCAATGTCATTGTCACTGTCCTCATCACTTAATGTTCTTTTCAAGTGGTCTTCTTGTGATTTGAGTGCCATATCCTTCCTGTTCTTTGGAAGGGGGTTCTCGAGCTCGTCATGAGCTTGACATGTCATTTCATAGGTCATTAGAGACCCAATGAGTTCTTCAAGAGGGAATGTTTTAAGGTCTTTGGCATCTTGAATGGCCGTAACTTTTGGATCCCAACTTTTAGGGAGGGATCTTAAGATTTTAGTTACTAGTTCAAAGTTAGTAAAATCTTTACCAAGAGCTTTGAGTCCATTGATGACATCCGTAAACCGGGTGTACATGTCTCCAATGGACTCACTTGGTTTCATTCGGAAAAGTTCATAAGAGTGCACAAGGATGTTGATTTTGGACTCTTTCACTCGGCTAGTGCCTTCATGAGTGACCTCAAGAGTTCTCCAAATATCAAAAGCCGAATCACAAATTGAAACACGATTAAATTCATTTTTGTCTAGTGCACAAAACAAGGCATTCATAGCCTTTGCATTTAAAGCAAAAACCTTCTTCTCCGATTCATTCCATTCGCTCATCGGAAGAGAAGAGTTTTGAAATCCGTTTTCAATAATAGTCCAAAGCTCGAAATCCATAGAAATGAGGAAGATCCTCATACGAGTCTTCCAATAAGTATAATCCGACCCATTAAACAAGGGTGGACGTGTGATAGAATGACCCTCATGTATGCCGGAGTAAGCCATCTCTCTTGGGTATCAAACTAAATATGAGAGTGAGCCTAGCTCTGATACCAATTGTTAGGATCGGAGCGGCACTAAAAGGGGGGGGTGAATTAGTGCAGTGGATTAAAACGTCAGTTTTGATAAATCTTTCGTACGATAAAAATCGGAATTGGAAGTGCTTAACTTGAAAGTGTATTCGCAAAGTTGTGCAGCAAAGGTAATGAGGAAATAAAGCAAGTAAGAAAGTTTGCAGTAATGTAAATAGCAGTAATGAAATGCAAACCAGAGATTGCACCGATTTTAAAGTGGTTCGGTCAAGTGACCTACATCCACTTGCGAGGCCCCTCTTCGATGAGGCTCCCACCTTCCACTAGCAAATCTCTTGAAAGGGAAGGGTGAATACCCCCCTTACAACTTTTTACAAGTGGTTCACTCTCTTACAGATTTTCAGCAAGAAAGAAGGAGGTGAACACTAGCAAATTGAAAACAAAACTAGCTAAGACTTTTCTAAGGCCTTTCTCTCAAACAATTGCTGCTCAAAAAGTTGTAATCTCAGTCGAGATTTGAGGGGTATTTATAGGCCTAAGAGGATTCAAATTTGGGCTCCAAAATTTGAATTCTCTTTGGGTTCCTGATGCTGGAGGTGCCACCGCCTGTCAGTGTCAGACACTGACAGTGCTGGGCGGTGCAACCGCCCGGTCTAGCGGTGTCACCGCCAGACCCTTCGGTTCACTTGTTGGACTTCAAATTTAGCCCAAACCAAGTCTAATTTTGGGCCCAGTTGGCCCCTAACCAGGATATAGGATTATCTCTTAATCCTAATCCTAATTACAAGTGAACTACATAACAAAACACATCCTAAGCAAGTTTTCATCCGTGAACGTCGAGTCTTGTTCCGGCGAGCTTTCCGACGAACTTCTTCCGACGGAGTCCCAACAAGCTCCCGAACTTGTGATGACTTTAACGAGTAGCCGAGCCTTCTCGGTGATCTCCGTGAACCTCCGACGATCTCTTCGGCGAACTTCCGAAAATTCTGACAGGTTCCCGATTTCTTCTCGGTTGGTTCCGGCAACATCTCCGACGATTCTTCGGACTCTTAAACATCCATCAAACTTGACTCCGGTATTCTTGCTTTGTGTTTTCTGGTTATCGTAGTTACTCCTGCACACTTAACTCAATAATATGGATTAGATCAATTAACCCATCAATTGATTTTATCATCAAAATCCGAGATTCAACAAACACAAATGCAATATGCTTAACGAAGAATCCTATACAACACTCAAGAACAAAACATATTGATATTAGACATCACTTTATACGAGATCATAGTACTAATCATAATGTAATCATAGAGTTCATTGATATTAAACATTAACTAGCTGATATTTTTACAAAACCTCTAAATGAAGAACAATTTGATTTCATAAGAAGAGAATTAGGAATGTTGATGTGTCCGAATATATAAACTAGTTAAAATTATCTTTCAGACTTTATTGAATGATTAAATCACTTGATTGCCATTACATACCTAAATAACATGTTGGAAATTATGTGCATGTTTTGTCTTCATGATTGTATTTGAAAATCAATAGCATAGTCTTGTCCGAATGCATGAAAGTATTAATTTCATTTTCGGATTCGCTTAACAATTGGTATCCTAACAATCGGATTTTCTCATACACTTATAAAAAATATTTTTTTGAAATGGATTTGATGAAATGATTCCTGCTTATAAATTCCATCTTGAAATATGGATGATAGTGTTTTTACTTGCAAAGACTTGTTCCTTGTAAAAATGAAGCATGATTTAATCTCTCATCGATTTTAACTTCACTCAAAGTAAAATCACAAATAGCCTTCCTCCTTCATGCAAAAAGATTATAAAAAATAAAAAGGAAGAAGTATTCAAAGCAATCTATGTATCATGCTTTCCTTTATATGCTTGGAAAATAACATGTAAAGGCATGAACAACTATAACACTTATGCTCAAAATTCGCTTATTGTTCTCCTGCTATCACAATTACCATGCTTTTTGTTGATGACAAAGGGGGAGAAATATATGTGTATTAATGCCATGCTTGCATCACCGAGAAATATATGAGTATTAATGCCATGCTTGCATCACCAAGAGATATATGAATTGATGCTATGATCGCTATAATTTGCATTATGCCTTGTTTGTATCATGTAATGATATCAAAATCTTACTTCGCAATTTTACATGTTGATATCTTACAATATGATGAATTACTACTATTACCATCATTCAAACCTGTTATGTAAAATTTGAAAATGAATGTCAAGCCTTGACATCATCTTCAGAGAGAAACATCATGATGGGAATCATGATGGGAGTATTGATAAGTTTAAATGATTTTAACTTATCAATATGTCTCTTGAATTCAAAGGTTTTGAATTCAAGAATGACTTATCTCAAGTATGGCATATAGACAGGGGGAGTTAAGGTTAACTCCATTATCAATTGATTGTTATGATCAAAAAGAGGGAGATTGTTGAATCTCGGATTTTGATGATGAAGTCAATTGTCATTTGTTATCTAATCTATATGTTGAGATAAGTGTGCAGGATTAACTACGATGAAAATAAGATATGCAACAGGAGTTGCGCCGGAGTCAAGACAATGATCACGTTGGGAGTTCGAGAGTTCGACGAAAGTTCGGACAGTCGTCGGAGGTTCTGCGGGAACAAATCCGAGAAGTCCATGAGCTTGCCAAAGAAGCTCGTCGGAACTCGCCAAGTGGATCGTCGCAAGTCCAGGAGTTTTCCGGAAGTCCGCAGGAGCATCACCGAGGGTTCATCGGATGATCGACGGAAGTTCGCCTGAAGGAGTGATTGACGCACCGGAGCAAGTTGCAGTAAATATCTTAGGAAAAATCGTAGTTAGCACAATGATTAAGTTGGAAATGGGAGGTGATCCCATTAACTTAATCTTGGGGCAATTGGGCCCCTGAAAAACCCAAATTGGGCCGAATGGATCAACCCATTCGGACCCTGATTTCTGCCAGGCGGTTGAACCGCCCAAGCCAGGAGGTGGCACCGCTTGGGCTAAGTCTCCGAGCGAGACTGGGCGGTGCAACCGCCGCAGCCAGGAGGTGGCACAGCCTAGGCTCAGTCTCCGAGCGAGATTGGGCGGTGCAACCGCCCTTGACAGAGGTGGCACCGCTTGGGCTCGATCTCTGAGCTCTGGCTGAGCGGTGCAACCGCCTCAGTCAGGAGGTGGCACCGCCTGAGCTCGGTCTTCGAGCTTTAGTAGGAGGTGTAACCGACCCTGATAGGAGGTGGCACTGCCTAGAGGCTCAGTCTTCGAGCTATGCCAGGCGGTGCAACCGCTCCAGTCAGGCGGTGCAACCGCCAGATCCCGGAATTCCGGGAATTGACAGTTTTGAGCTCCAAATTCAAACTGGGTTGGGGCCTATAAATACCCCACCCATTCAGCACTGAAAGGGCACAGCATATACACTGAAATCCTGATCTTGTTCTGTGATTTTTAGAGCTCAAAATTGTTGTGAAGGCCAAAAGTTCTCCCTCTTTTCTTCCAAGTTCTTAGCTTTAAAGAGAGGAGAGAAAATTCTGTAAGGGTTGTCTCCTAAGCCCGTCAAAAAGAGTGAAACTGTAAAAGGGTGGTTGGCCTTCGCCTATTGAAGGAAGGCCTCTAGTTGACATCAGTGACCTCGTCGGTGGAGGAAGCCAAATTTGGAGTAGGTCAAGATTGACCGAACCACTCTAAATCTCAGTTTGCATTTACTTTGAGCATCTTATCCTTACTGCAAACCTCCTCAATAGCTTACTGCCTTCTGCGCATATACGATCGTGTTTCAAGCTCTGCATTTTTTGAATCAGCGTTTAGACGTAAATCATTTTTATCGTACGAATATCATATTTCAGTTTGCATTTTACGTTCTGATTTCTATCTTAAACTGCAAACTGCCTTTATATCTTTGCTTTAACTGCATCTTGCTTGGTTATAAGTTAAAGTGATTTATGAATCGGATTTTCTACCGAAATCGCTCTTATCGTACGAACGCGATTTTAATCGTCGAAAGTTTTCTGCTGCACTAATTTACCCCCCCTCTTAGTGCTCTTGATCCTAACAGGTTATTGTTTGAGAAGGCCTCCAACTTTTATCGTTTGCGGGTTTGAGTAGCCGGCTAGTGCATGTACTGTAACGTCAGTCGGTTGTGGCTCTTCTTTCATTTCTTCTTTATGTTTAAGGTTCTCTTCTGAATATTCAATGACCTCTTCTTCTATTGGTTCAATTATAAGAAGTCTCCCTTTTATCGTTTGCGGGTTTGAGTAGCCAGCTAGTGTGTGTACTGTAACGTCGGTCGGTTGTGGCTCTTCTTCCGCATCTTCTTCGTTATGTTTAAGGCTCTCTTTTGAATGCTCAATGACCTCTTCTTCTACTTGTTCAATCAAAAGAAGTCCCCCTTTTCTATAGCAATGCTTGTAACTCCACGGCTCATCGCAATGCCAACATAACCGCTTTACAGATTGCTCCCGAAGCTCTTCTCTTGTCAACCTCTTTGGTGCAGGGACTCGATCGACAGTAGGGGGGGCTGAGGACTTCAGTATTTCTAGTTGAGGAGCAACTCTAGCCCTTCAAGCTTCATGATTCAATCACTCCTCTTGATGTCGTGCGAAAGAGATGGCTGCCATAAGCGTGTACGGTTGTCACGCTTTAACTTCTCCCCGGATCTCCGACTTCAAGCCCTCAATGAAGGTCCTCAATAGCTGTTTTTGAGACCAATCATGAGTTTGATTAGATAACCTTTCAAACCTGGTTTGGTACTCCTGAATGGTGGAGGTTTGTCGGATCTTTGCTAATTGTCCGTCAATATTCTCGTAATCAGTTGGTCTGAAGTGGATCAACAATCCTTCTTTGAATTATCGCCATGAAAGGACTCCATAAGTGTGTTCAAACCAGTCAAACCACTGTATGGCATCCCCTTTAAGATGTATAGCTGCAATTTTTACCATAGATGCATCTGCGGTTTTGTGGTACCAAAAATATCGCTCCGCACGCGAAATCCAACCAATCGGGTCTCCTTCTTCCCATCTAGGGAAGTTCACCCTCATGCGTGGATAGTTGGGATCGATCATAGAACCTCTCCTCTTTTGGAAGTCATCTCTTTGGGCTTGGTGTGATTGAGCAGAGCTCTCTCCTTGATGTGATTTCTACGGGCTTAGTGGTCGGCCCAATATGAGTTCAGTAAAGAGTGTCCGAATCGTATCCTCCATTCGTGCCTCAAAGGCTTCGAATTTAGCATTGATTGCCTCCTCAGATGCCCTAGTATATGCCTCCAAATCTGTGATGTTATGATCTCTCTTTTGTTGTCGGGTTATAAGCGTGTATAGGTTGAGAGAGGTGATGGTCGAAAGGGTTGGTGGATTGGTAGATATAGGTTACGGTTTAGGCTTGTTTTGTGGCTGTTTTGGGTGCAGTTTAAGGGAATGGTTTAGTGGAGTTTTAGGACTGTGGATGAAAGTTTTGGATCTATGGTAGATGGCAGCAAAGGTTTGATAGAAATCAGTGGAAGTTGCTGCAAGTATGTGCTGTCTTGTAAGAACAGAATTGTCGTCGAAGAAATAGTAGTTTCTCGATGAAATTTCCATCAAAAACTTGAGAGATTTGAGGAGGGAATTGACAGCAAAATCATAATTTATATGACAGCAAGGATCTCTAATTTAATCAAGAAAATTTTGGCAGTATAACAGCAAGGAAATTGGTGCAACCTGCGATAGCAGAATTCTTATCGGAAAATTTCAGCGGATTGGGACAAAAATTTACAGAAATACAAAATCATTTTTAGAGATGAATTCCTCTATAGATCAATTTTAGATGGAAGCAAAGATGATTTATGAAGTGTATAAGAAATTTCATTCAAAAAAGATTGTAAATAGATGAGTTAAGGCAATAATATGCGACTGAAATTTTTTACAGCACAGATTTTCAAGTGTAGCATATTGGACATAAAAGATTAGTAGTTTATATTGAAATTTTTTTAATGAAACTAAAGGAAAATCCATTGTTAGGAAGTGTTAAATCTATCATAAAAATTTTATAGAGATTTGGATAGTAAAAATATTGTATCAAGATCAAACAAACAGTGCTATGCGGCTGAATTTTACAGTGCAGATTTTCAAGTATAGCAGATTAGATGTAAAAGATCAATGGTTTATATTGAGAATTTTTTGAAAAAACTAAAGGAAAATCTGCTGTTAGGAAGTGTCAAAGATGTCATAAAAATTTCATAGAAATTTGAATAGAAAAAGCACAGTAGCAACTCCTAATTCTAACCAACTCCTAATAGGACTTCTACTCAAGACTCCATTCCTTTACAACTCCTAATTCTTCTCTAAGAAACAACCTCCTAACCCTAGCTAGCCTCTTCACCTCTTTAATAGGGGTCAACTTAGGTAGGTTTTACATGAATGTCCCTCTCAATTAGGACTCTCATAGGTAGAGTCCTAACAGCATCTCCTCGGAGGACCATGCGAACATATCGGCATTTTTCGTTAGGAAGTCAATGAGGTGGAGCTGATCTATTTCGAGGAGTGTGGTTCCGACCTTGATGGTCAGATTGGGTTGGCTCCCTTTTTGGGGTACCTCGGTGAGTCGCTCGGGAGACTCTAGCGGCATCGGTGCTATGGGTCCTTCACGGGGGTTGGGGACTTGAGTCAGGCATGATTTCCCCGAGAGAGTAACCGACGTGAGATAGCATCACCTTGAATCTCCCGAGTCACTTCGGGCCTCCTCGATCCCCATCGAGGTCGAAAACTTAATGGCCTTGTGGTAGGTGGAAACCACCGCCTTTAACTTTTTAGACATCGATCGGTCGAGGATGACGTTATAGGCCAAGGGTAGATCAACTACCATGAAGGTGGTCATTTTTGTCTTTGCTCTCGGCTCTTCCCCAATGGTGATAGGGAGGACCGTGGTCCTGAGCGGGGAGATGGAATCTCCCATGAATCCTGTAAGTACTAACGCCATGGGGGTGAGGTCTCCCTCGGTCAAGCCGAGCCTCTTGAAGGTGTCAAAGTAAAGGACATCGGCAGAACTCTCGGTGTCAACCATCACCCTTTTGACTCGGGCGTTTGCAATCTGGATGGAGATCACCAGAGCATCATCATGATGGGAGCGCTTGACTTCTCTAGCCCCGAAGGTGATTTCAAGCTCGAGCTCAGGCCAGGGACATTTCTCGAATGCGCTACGGTCATAGGCCTTCCTCGCTGCAAAGCTATTGCAGCCGGCTGCTGGTCCCCCAGAGATGACGTCGATTTATCTTTCAACGGGTCCCTTGGGGCGTGGAGTCGCTTCCCAGGGTTCCTTGTTATAGCGTTCGAGGTGACCTCTCCGGATCAATCCCTCTATTTGATTTTGGAGGTCGCGACAGTCCTTTGTGTCATGGACGTAGTCCCAGTGGAACCTGTAATATTTGGACCGATCTTTGTGACTGGCCCTCATGGGATGAGGTTGTCGCAATAGACTCTTTTCCCTAATTTGGAGAAAGATCTTAGTGCGAGACATATTCATGGGAAGAGGCGAGGGCCTCGGGAGTAGTAGCTCTTGTCGGTTGGGCCCTCGGCGGGGTGGCGCCAAGGCTACTGAGGTTGTTCCCCGGGATTATTCCGCCCTTGGCCTCTTGTCGTCCATGCGCTTCCCCGCCACCAATGCTTCAGCGGTGACATACTAGTTGGCGTGCTAGAGCATTTCGGAGATGGTTATTGGCGGCTTCTTGATCAATGACGAGAAGAATCTCAAAGGCTTTAAACCCATCATAAATGCCTACATGATTAAAGAGGGGTGAGCGTCCGGGAATCCCTGGATCTCAGTGGCTAAATGTGCCACAAACTGGGAGAGCGACCCACCTTCGCACTGAAATAACATGAGCAAGGTGGCCATGGAAGGCCTAGGTCGCACGCTGGTGAGGAAGTTCTGCTCAAACTCCCTAGTGAGCTGGTCAAAGGACGAGACTGAGGATTGGCGCAGTCGGTTGAACCACGCTCGTACCGGACCCCTCAGGGTGGTCAGAAATGCCCGGCACATCAATGTATTGGAGGTGCCATAGAGGGCCATCTGAGCTCGAAATGCAAAGACATGCTCTGCGAGATCGGAGCCGCCATCATACGTCTCCAATACGGGCAACCTAAAGTTGAGGGGTACCGGCTTGTCCTGTACTTCCTGAGTGAAAGGGGACCTGCTTGAGCCGCCTTCATAGGACTCGCTCTACGATTTTTGGAACTCGCGTTGGAACTCGTCTAGGCATTGGTTGACCCGGGACAGCTAGGCCCTGAGTGAGTCGTCCACCAAGTCAAACGATATGGTGTCAGGCTTGAAGTGGGGTAGTGTGACTTAGCAGGGTGCAGGTATGCTATGCTCGGGCGGACCTCTCGGGTCCGTCGCTTGCTCTTGAGCTTCCCCCATCCCGACTTGCTCCCCACTCGACCTTTGTTGGGTCGGGTCAGTTGGGGGAGCCGCTAGCCACACGATATGAGGAATGAGCAGAGTGAGCGTCAGCATCATGCCCGCCATGGCTTGCATTTGCTTGGTCAGGCTGAGGAACGCCTCAGGTGTCACGACCGAGGGTCCCATGGTTAGTCCGAGGGGCGACAACCCCGAGTCATTGAAAAGGTGCCAATAGCGATCTGGCGTCGAGGCCGGGATCCCCCCATATCCGAGGGGGGGGAGGGGCTGATTTCTGGGCTCGACGGAGGGGAGACTGGTCGATGGTTCTCCCTTGGAGAGAGCTTCTACGACATGCTCTTGCGACATGGCCCTCCTTCTAGCGCCAAAATATTAGTGAATAAGTATACCGTGGCTGATGAGTCAGCACGGTTTGGTCTACGGGTCAATGTCGGGAGCCTTCGGTCGAGTGAGTTGGATGACGAGGTGGCCGTGGCCTCGGGAAGGGATGCTTGTTGGCATTGGTCAAGCTCTGGCCGATTGATAGCTCGTCCTTGCATGTTGGATGGCGACCCCTGGGTTGAGATGCTCGCGGCTCGCAAGTGGTCATTCGCCTGCAAAAATGGCCCTCCTCGGGTGATCCTTGACTTTGGCCCCTTCGATGAGCAAGTCAGTAGTGGGTGGATTGTTTTCTATTTTTCTTCCCTCCTCTCCCCTCTGGCCGGATGCTGGCCAAGGGCTTTATACTATTGTACGAGGGTTAATAGCACGTCGGTTCGACATGGCCGCTGACTCTCGAGGGATGGGACGACACTTATGACCGAGCTTTTGGGATGAGACATGTGGAACAGCTTCTTGGTATGGTTTTGACTTGACGTGTGGCTTCAGCCGTGACGTATTTTGGGCCCAAAATACACCGTATCAAATAATACTATATTAAGAGCTAAAATGGCTAAAGAGATACGGCATAATTATTATGGAGAACCCGCATGGCCCAATGATATTTTATATTTTTTTCAGTAGTAATTCTAGGTACTATTGCATGTAATGTAGGCTTGGTAATTCTAGAACCATCATTAGTAATGTAGGCTTTGAAAATATTACCCAAATGGTACTTCGTTGCCGTATTATAAATACTCCATACAATGCCCAATAAGTAATTAGGTGTTTTTTTTAATGGTTTCAATACCAATGAGATTATTGACAGCACTTTTTTTTAAGAATATTAATAAATTTTAAAAAAATTTAAGAAGTACTGTAGAGGCCAATAATGTTAGTCAAGAAAGCCAGGTAAGAATCATGATGTAGGCAAGAAAGAAAAATAAATTTAAACTAAAACATAAAAATGAATCATGTCATAACTTCTCGACGAAAGTGATATTGCCACAAAGAAAGAAGAAAAGAATGCCTATCATGGAGGAAGAACTTGGGAGATCCAATCTAATCACAAGCTAAGTAAAAGGATCAACATGCAAGGCAGTCTCGCCAATAAAATATATCCTACATAAAACATTATAGAAGTCCAACAAAAAATGAAAGTGTTAAAATGGTGCAATCTGATGTAAGACCTATGGAAAGATGCTATATTATACAAGGCTACTGTATCAGATGATGTGAGCACCAATGAAATTTTTTTTTTCACATTTAGATAAGAATTTAAATCGATAATATACATGAATAATTTATGCATCATAAATTAGAAAATAAAAGATCTAAGGTATTTAATCTTAAGAACTTAGGTTCTGATATCAATTGTAAACATAAAATCTGTAATATGCTATATGTAATATGAAAATAATATAATTCAGAAATAAAATTAAATAATAATAATATATCGGATCCACAATGCATATCTTTCGATATCATCCGGAAAGAACTTTATGAAATCTATATGGACACCATCTTCGAATCTAAAACCCACTATATATCAATATAAAAAGAGAACTAGATTCTCTTTTTTCACTCTTTATATTCTTTTTTCATATGATGACTTAGATTCGGAAGTTCAATAAAACAAAATAAGTATTACAAAGGTATAATCTTACAATTTACCCTAGTTGGATGTGATACTAGTTACAAGGCTACTATATCATATATGTAAGAACCAATTAAAAAAGAAATTCCCATGATATGGTTCAATGTATTGTTAGAGTAACAATAATTTCAGAAAAAAAATATGCCAAAGGGTCAAGCCAAAACATTATAATGATAACAAATAGGGCTGAAAATATTATAATGATAACAAATAGGTCTGGTGTCATGAGTAAGAACATAGCAACCATTGTACAAGCCTATAAGGGCCAACTTGAAACAAATTAATCTTAATATGATGATAATCAATCCATTTAAGTTTATTAGAGCAGAGAGACAGATTAATTCATGATAGCTTTTGTCAAGTACAAATGGTTAAGACTTTATGATTTTATTATTGTGGTAACAAAAGACTTATGTGTTGCTCAATAATATGTCAACTAAAATATATCATTGGAGTAGGACAAATCACATTTTAAAGGAAAGATCAGACTGTCTCAACAAACATGTTATTTTCAATCAAGGACAATATAACTATCTAAAGTTATGCATACTCTAGTTTGTAGTATAAATAATCTATAATTAGCTCGAATCAACATACTGAAATTAACTAATTACATAACATAATTTATAATTAGCCTTCCTCTCTCTCTCTCTCTCTCCATCTCTCTCTATATATAGAACAAGAGCCGAGCCGTGGAAGCATTCTATTTCCGACACATCTCTCTGACAATGGAGCACTCGCAGCCAATATTCTGTGTAACACCTCTTCTCCTTTTCTTTTCTTTTTCCTAGTAATCCTATCTTAAAGCTTTAATCCTTCAAACTCCAACTTTTCTCGGTTACGTGCAGGTGTTGATTATTTTAGTGCTGTGGACGGTGGTAACAGCGGCGTTCATAGGGATCGCTGAGGGCCATCGCCACCACCGGCAGGCAGGTGGTGCGACGGAGCTAGAAGCCTTCCACTATGCAGCGACGGGGGCAAGAGGATGCCGGGCCCACGTGGCCAGCCTGACGGACTTCGGCGGGGTGGGCGACGGGGTGACCTCCAACACGGTGGCCTTTGCGGCGGCCGTGGCCAACCTCAGTAAGGTGGCGTACGACGGCGGCGCGATGCTGGTGGTGCCGGCCGGCCGGTGGCTCACCGGGCCCTTCAACCTCGCCGACCACTTCACCCTCTTCCTCGACCACGACGCCGTCATCCTCGCCACTCAGGTCCGCCTCCCTCCTCCGCCCCCTTCCCCCACCTTCTCCTCTATCTATTTCGATGTAGAGTGCATGTTCATAATCGTTCATGGCTTGTTTGCCATTACCATCGCCTCTATCATCCTCGGTGGTGATTATGGCTAGTAGCCCTTCCCATCGAGTCCGTTCTTCTGACAGCTCTCGCCAGATGAACGGTGAGGATGAAGAATAGATTCGTCACAGGTGAGCCCCACCAGAACGTTACATAGCGAGTGTATACTATTCTAACGTTTCCTTCATCTCATCTCCAAGGAGAATTCACAAGTCTAATACGATGTGCATTGTCACCGCTTTGGACTGATGAGGGAAAAGAAGTGAACTAAGCCACTACAAATCTAAATTTGTCTTGATAATATTAATTTCTGAAATATTTACAATTTGTATGGTAGATTTTTGACTATTTAGTATCTCTACTTTGATCTCTCAAAATAAGAAAACAGTAATGTTTGTTTTGTTTTATTATTATTATTATTATTATTATTATTATTATTATTATTATTATTATTTCTCTTGTATGTCATATCTGAACATCAATAATCTTGGATTAGAATCCACATAAATGGCATTCTTTTCGTGTAAGAACTTTAAGGTAGGAAAGGATGCGAGGAAACCAGCATAAGAATGGAATGCAGTGTGGACCTTATCCTTACATGAATTTTAGGCTCCACCATCAGTCTAAAAGTTAGGCGGATGACTTTCTAACACAAAACTGCTATTTAGACTCTCAAAACGGGAGAACCACAAACTCTCTCTTTGATATTTTGTAGGAAAGAGTACTGTCATCCAATCTCTCAGTGTTTTCTTTTTGACTAAACCTTGTAGATCTGTGTAGCTAATTGGGTTTCCTGAAGACAGCAAAACTCTATTAATGCTACAAACTTGGGAGAACAAGTTAGATTTCAACTGCAGCTTATATAACATAAATTTCTATTCTGCAATCCCATTTTATGGCTTCTCACACTGCAACTTGGACAGCATTGCTTATGAATTGCATGGATACTCTTTTTTTTTTTTTGTTTATTGGTAGCTAATAGAGGCTTTAATGCTATGTTCTTTTGTTCAATCTGCATCAACTAAGATAATTCATATCATGGTGATATGCTTGTGCAGGATATCAACGAGTGGCCGATCATTGACCCTTTGCCCTCCTACGGTAGAGGAAGAGATGCGGCTGGGGGTAGATACAGTAATCTCATCATGGGATATAACCTAACCGATGTGGTCATAATAGGTAGTATATACGTTGCATATTTCCAGTACTTCTATCACATTACTTCTAAATTCATAAAGCTTGCATCGTGTTGTCATTCCATGATCCCCTAAAATTTAGATTAAAAAAATTATTTTTAGTCAAAAACTATAACATTTAATTCAGTTTATAGTTTATGATGTTTTGGCGTGCTTTGATTGACAAGAAGACACATATATATCATCATCTAACTTGTTTGCATCATAGATGGGGAACAGAATATAATTTGATTGCAACATACCACGTCCTGATGCTAACAAGTTTTATTGTTATTTTTAGGGAATAATGGAACTATCGATGGACAAGGTGAAACCTGGTGGAAAATGTTCCGTAACAAAGAACTCAATTACACTCGTGGATACCTCATTGAATTGATGTACTGCAAACAAGTGCTGATTTCCAACATTACATTGGTTAACTCTCCATCGTGGAATGTCCATCCAGTGTACAGCAGGTTTATATTAATAATCTACTTTCAGAACACTTGAAGGCTTCTTTTGCTTTCCATTCTTTTGTTACAATCTGATGTTAACGTGAATGAATGCACTGTGCAGCCACGTAATCGTCTCAGGCATCACAATTCTTGCACCGGTCAACTCTCCCAACACTGATGGGATCGATCCAGGTGGATATCGTACCTACATTTACTTGGGTTGTAGATTCTATGTTGCTATTTCGATTGATTCTTTTTGGTGGTTTCTCTCTTCTTCGCAGACTCATCCTCCAATGTCCGCATTGAGGACTGCTACATAGTCTCAGGCGATGACTGCATCGCCATTAAAAGCGGTTGGGATGAGTACGGGATTGCATTCAACATGTCAAGCAAACACATAGTGATCAGACGGCTCACCTGCATCTCCCCCACGAGCGCTGTCATCGCCCTGGGAAGCGAGATGTCGGGAGGAATCCAAGATGTCCGGGCCGAAGACATCACGGCCATCCACTCCGAATCCGGCGTCAGGATCAAGACGACCATCGGAAGGGGAGCTTACGTGAAGGACATATTCGTGAGAAGAATGAATCTGCACACAATGAAGTGGGTCTTCTGGATGACGGGCACCTACGGGCAGCACCCGGACGACAAATTTGATCCGAAAGCCATTCCGGTGGTGCAGAATATCAGTTACAGCAACGTGGTGGCCGAGAACGTGACCATGGCCGCGAAGCTGGAGGGGATTCCCGGCGCGCCCTTCACCGGAATATGCATCTACAATGTGACGGCGGAGGTGGTGAAGTCGAAGAAGCCGATTTGGAACTGCACCGACGTGGAGGGCGTATCGAGTCACGTGACGCCCACTCCCTGTGCGCAGATTCCGGAATATCCAGATCGTATAACGCATTGCCCCTTCCCTGAAGATGATCTACCTGTGAATGGTGTTGGGCTAGAGGAGTGTGCTTATCAGAGAGCCAAACCATGAGTTGAGATGCTTTCTACAACTCATGGTTTAATGGCATAACCTATGATGTCCTGAAGCTTGGCAGATTAAAATGTTTGCCTTGAACAAAGGCAGATGTAATTGATCATATAATATCCAAAGGCAGATGAAATATCCAATAATATTTCATTGCTATAAATATGGATTATTGAAAAATAAGACATGTTATTTATTTGAATACTTTTCTTCAACTTGGAAGTGTTATATTCTTTATTTGATACGAATAGTTAGAAATGAATTTTTCAAAGAGAGGATGACTTATGATTGTCACTAAAACGATTGATTTTATCCCTAACATTTGAATTCATAACTCAATGTATCTTCACTTTTAAATACCACGTAAGCACCCTATGTTGTAGAGGACAGGTCGATTTATTTGAGAACTTTTTCTATGATCATATCTGAATCATGTTATGCATGAACAGGCTTCGTTAGATCCTATAGAATAAAATAAGTGAGGTGGGATGATTCGATATTCTATTTATTCCACTTCCTTATTTACAGTATGGAAACATATTCATTTCCTCTTCATCGATCCAAATCTATAACACTATCAGAGTGAAATAAGAGATCTAAGGAAGAACATAGGTTGGACTTTATTAGTAACAAGTAAATATTTTGTACGTAAAAAAATAAAGATATTAAGGGGATAAACACCAATCAAAAAAATGAGGCAATCCAAAATACACTTGATTATGATCAAATTTATAAGCCGACTTGGATATCGAGCATTTACCTATAAGAACTAAATTAGTTGCAATAAATAGTTGCAACCCTAGAAAATAGAATTTAGTAAATCATTCTTTGCATAGAGTCATTATATATGATACGTGAAGATATGTATGAAAAGTAGATTTTATATGAATCAATTTTTGCCATTCATTTCGTTCTTGCTCGAGCCGAATGATAAAAAATTATCATATTTGGTTCCTTCAGGGGGTGGATCCATAAGAATTCACCTATCCCAATAACAAAAAAACTAGACTAGAATGATACTATATTAAGAGGAAGTTCGCAGGGTGGCCATGAAAGGCCTAGGTCGCACGTTGGTGAGGAAGTTCTGCTCGAACTCCCTGGTGAGCTGGTCGAAGGACAAGACCGAAGATTGGCATAGTCGGTTGAACCACGCTCTTACCGATCCCCTCAGGGTGGTCGGAAATGCCCGGCACATCAATGCATCGGAGGTGCCATAGAGGGCCATCTAAGCCCGAAATGCGGAGACATGCTCCGCGGGATCGAAGCCGCCGTCATATGTCTCCAATACCGACAGCCTGAAGTTGAGGGGTACCGACTTGTCCAGTACTTCCTGTGTGAAATGGGACCTACCTGAGCTGCCTTCGCTAGACTCGCTCGGTGATTTTTGGAACTCATGCTAGAACTCGTATAGGCGTTGGTTGACCCGGGACAACTGGGCCCTGAGCGAGTCGTCCACCAAGTCAAACGATACGGAGTCAGGTTTGAAGTGGGGTACCGTGACTTAGCAGAGTGCGGGTATGCTTTGCTCGGGCGAATCTCTCAGGTCCGTCGCTTGCTCTCGGGCTTCCCCCATCCCGACTTGCTACCCACTAGGCCTTTATCGGGTCGAGTCAATTGGGGGAGCCGCTAGCCACACGATCTGAGGAATGAGCAGAGCGAGCGTCTGCATCATGCCCACCATGGCTTGCACTTGTTTGGTCAGGCTGAGGAATGCCTCAGGTGTCACGGCCGAGGGTCCCATGGTTAGTCCAAAAATATGTGTATATTGGATCTTTTGAGACAATTATTAGTCTTAGAATGTAATTCTGATCGGTCAATACAAATACATTTAAATATAATATTTTTTTTTTTAGATTAGTTAATCTATCTTGGAAGGTAAAAATGGGTAGAGTAAACCTATTTTTATTTTATTTGAAATTAATGTCCTCTTCCTCTGCATGTAGGAAATGAATTAAATAAATCATTTAAATCATGAGAAGTGCTTCCATAGAAGTTAAACTTTCATTCATCTACATCTCTTGTTTCTTATTCCCATTCCTCCTTCCTATTGCAAGGTTTCTAATCTTTTATATTGCAAGTGTTACGATCCTTTCTATTGTAAGTGTTCCGATTCTTCCTATTACAAGCTTTCTAATCTTTCCTATTACAAGTGTCCTAACCTTTTCTTACTGCAATTTTATCTCTACATTTGCTTTGAATATTAGGAACTTTAAATTGTTCTAGCCTTGTATTTGATATATCTCCTGTTTAGATGTAACGATTTGAATCTGTGAAACTTGTGAGATTCTGACCTTTCTACCTTGTTATGGTTATAATTTTATGCACTGACCTCTGATTTGGACAAAACTTATTTGATCTGAATATAGACTCATAATTCTTTCTTTTGATAGCTTAATTTAAGAATTCGGAGTAAGTTTGTCTATCCAAACTTCTATTTCAAATAAGCCTATGAATTCTGCAAAATAGGGATCGTAATTTCTGACCTTTTGATAATGAACTGCTTATAAGTCCTGTTGGAAACTTTGATTTATTCCAAACTTATTTTATTTTAAATTAGACATGTAGATCTTTCATTTGATACTTAGATTGAAAGATTTAGAGCCCAAATGCCCGCCTAGTTTTCTGTTGAAACTGACCCTGTGAATTCTATAAAATTGAGATTTGTTCTTTGATCTTGGGTAACTAAATCTATTGTAACTCTTTATTGAAAACTTCGATTCATACAAAAATTATTTTATTTGAAATAAGATTGAAATATCTTCCACAATAGCTTTCTTGAGTATATTGGAGCACGATTGATAGTTTGAATCATTTGTTCAATGTGCCTCTTGAATTCTGCTAGAAATCGAGCTTTGGTCGATTTCACATATTCTGGTTTTATTCCTTTGTAAATTGATTTCATTTAGCTTTCTTGTCCAATTGAGCTTTATATTACTGCTTTGAATTCTTGTATGCTCTTGTCCTTAAAATTATTTGTATTCTTGAAAACTATTGTGTAACGTTTATACTATATCGTATTAACTCATATAGGCACATGTATATCCCATTGTTCCGCATTTGCTTTCGATATGTGCCTCCATTTTCATTCCTTTGGACGTTAAATTCTATATAACCTTCTTATTTGAATTGAGTTATATGTGATTGCTAGGAATTCTTGAATGCTCTTGCTTTCATTTCCTTTCAAATATGAATACTTTTGTGAAAGATTATACTTGCATCGTATTGACTCGTAAAGACGCATGTACATTTTGTTGTTTTGCATGTGCTTCCGATATGTGCTATTTATTATTCATACTGTCCTTTTGTACTTTGGTGTTTGTGGGATACTATAAACCTTTGCCAGAAATGGTAAAAGGAGTTATGCATAGAGCCTGCGATGCTCTACCGGCCCCCTCTGACTTCACCTAGATGTGGGTGGATGGAGCTCCAAAATGTGGGAGACTTCTGTTTGGTGATCATTTAGAAATGAATGAATCACATTCTGTTTGTGGTCCCACTATACTTTCTGTATGTTTGATATGATATTCAAAGCTTTGGTTATGTATTTATGTATGTGCTTTGGATAAGAAAGATTTGAATGCAACGTCAAATACGACGTTTCAGCTTCTATTTTGTATTTGTTCATTGATATGCTATGAAATGGTTTATATGCTGTTGATATGTTCTGAAATATTTCCTACACTATTGATATGTTCCGAAATGCTCCCTATGCCTCTAAAATGTTCCTACGCCATTGATATACTTTGAAATATTCCATATGCCATTGATATGTTCCAAAATGTTCCATTTGTCATTGATATGCTCTGAAACATTTCATACGCCGTTGATAAGCTCCGAAATGTTTCATTCATTATTGATATGCTCCGATGATTCAATATTGTATTTATTCCACTTCCTTATTTACAGTATGGAAACATATTCATTTCCTCTTCATCTATCCAAATCTATAACACTATTAGAGTGAAATAAGAGATCTAAGGAAGAACATAGGTTGGACTTTATTAGTAACAAGTAAATATTTTGTACGTAAAAAAATTAAGATATTAGGGGGATAAACACCAATAAAAAAATGAGGCAATCCAAAAAACACTTGATTGTGATCAAATTTATAAGCCGACTTGGATATCGAGCATTTACCTATAAGAACTAAATTAGTTGCAATAAATAGTTGCAACCCTAGAAATTAGAATTTAGTAAATCTTTTCTTACATAGAGTCATTATATATGATATGTGAAGATATGTATGAAAAGTAGATTTTATACGGATCTATTTTTGCCATTCATTTCATTCTTGCTCGAGCCGAATGATGAAAAATTATCATATTTGGTTCCTTCAGGGGGTGGATCCATAAGAATTCACCTATCCCAATAACAAAAAAACTTGACTAGAATGATACTATATTAAGAGGAAGTTCGCAGGGTGGCCATGGAAGGCCTAGGTCGCACGTTGGTGAGGAAGTTCTGCTCAAACTCCCTAGTGAGCTGGTCAAAGGACAAGACCGAAGATTGGCACAGTCGGTTGAACCACGCTCGTGCCGGTCCCCTCAGGGTGGTCAGAAATGCCTGGCACATCAATGCATCGGAGGTGCCATAGAGGGCCATCTGAGCCCGAAATGCGGAGACATGCTCTGTGGGATCGGAGCCGCCGTCATATGTCTCCAATACCGACAGCCTGAAGTTGAGGGGTACTGACTTGTCCTGTACTTCCTGTGTGAAATGGGACCTGCCTGAGCTGCCTTCGCTAAACTCGCTCGGTGATTTTTGGAACTCGTGCTAGAACTCGTCTAGGCGTTGGTTGACCCAGGACAACTGGGCCCTGAGCGAGTCGTCCACCAAGTCAAACGATACGGTGTCAAGCTTGAAGTGGGGTAGTGTGACTTAGCAGGGTGCGGGTATGCTCTGCTCGGGCGAACAGCTCGGGTCCATCGCTTGCTCTCGGGCTTCCCCTATCCCGACTTGCTACCCACTCGGCCTCTATCGGGTCGAGTCAGTTGGGGGAGCCGCTAACCACACGATCCGAGGAATGAGCGGAGTGAGCATCTGCATCATGCCCACCATGGCTTGCACTTGTTTGGTCAGGCTGAGGAATGCCTCAGGTGTCACGACCGAGGGTCCCATGGTTAGTCCAATAATGTGTGTATATTGGATCTTTTGAGACAATTATTAGTCTTAGAATGTAATTCTAATTGGTCAATAAAAATACATTTTAATATAATTTTTTTTATTTTTTTGAGATTGGTTAATCTATCTTGGAAGGTAAAAATGGGTAGAGTAAACCTATTTTTATTTTATTTGAAATTAATGTCCTCTTCCTCTACATGTAGGAAATGAATAAAATAAATCATTTAAATCACCAGAAGTGCTTCCATAGAAGTTAAACTTTCATTCATCTACATCTCTTGTTTCTTATTCCCATTCCTCCTTCCTATTGCATGATTTCTAATCTTTTATATTGCAAGTGTTCCAATCCTTTCTATTGCAAGTGTTCCAATCCTTCCTATTATAAGCTTTCTAATCTTTCCTATTACAAGTGTCCTAACCTTTCCTTACTGCAATTTTATCTCTACATTGTTTTGAATATGAGAAACTTTAAATTATTCTAGCCTTGTATTTGATATATCTCCTGTTTAGATGTAACGATTTGAATATGTGAAACTTTCGAGATTTTGACCTTTCTACCTTGTTATGGTTATAACTTTATGCACTGACCTCTGATTTGGATAAAACTTATTTCATCTGAATATAGACTTATATCCTTTCTTTTGATAGCTTATTTTAATAATTCAGAGTATGTTTGCCTATCCAAACTTCTATTTTAAATAAGCCTACGAATTCTGCAAAACAGGGATCGTAATTTCTGACCTTTTGACAATGAACAGCCTATAAGTCCCTGTTGAAAACCTTGATTTATTCCAAGCTTATTTTATTTTAAATTAGACACGTAGATCTTTCATTTGATACTTAGATTGAAAGATTTAGAGTCCAAATGCCCGCCCAGTTTTCTGTTGAAACTGACCCTATGAATTCTATAAAATTGAGATTTGTTCTTTGATCTTGGGTAACTAAATCTATTGTAACTCTTTGTTGAAAACTTCGATTCATATGAAAATTATTTTATTTGAAATAAGATTGAAATATCTTTCACAATAGCTTTCTTGAGTATATTGGAGCACGATTGATAGTTTGAATCATTTGTTCAATGTGCCTCTTGAATTCTGCTAGAAATCGAGTTTTGGTCGATTTCACATATTCTGGTTTCATTCCTTTGGAAATTGATTTCATTTAGCTTTCTTGTCCAATTGATCCTAACCCTAATTACATGTGAACTACATACCTAAAAACATAATCCTAAGCAAGTTTTTAACCGGCCAACATCGAGTTTTGTTTTGGCGAGCTTTCCTACGATCTTCCAGTGGACTTCCGATACGCCCTCGGGTTTTTTCCGGTGGACTCCCAGCAGGCTCCCGATCTTGTGACGAATTCAACAAGTAGCCAAGCCTTCTCGGTGATCTCTACGAATCTCTGACGATCTCTTCGGAAGACTTCCAAAAGTTCTAACAAGTCTTCGATCTTTCTTGGTTGGTTCCGACAGCATCTCTGACGAATCTTCAGACTCTCAAACGTCCATCGAACTTGACTCTGGTATCCTTGCTTTATATTTTTTAGGCTATCGTAGTTAATCCTACACACTTAACTTTAATAATTTGGATTAGATCAATTAACCCATCAATTGATTTCATAATCAAAATTTGAGATTCAACAATCTCCCCCTTTTTTATGATGACAATCAATTAATGATAGAGTTAAACATAGCTCCCCCTATCTATATGTCATATTGTGAGAAGATAAAACCACTTGAATTCCATCCCTTTGAATTCAAGCATAAATCAATAAGTTCTAACCGTTGAACTTATCGTTGTCTTATTAAGCATGAGCAAATACGAAACTTCGTATTTCTCATAATTTTCAGCTATTGAAAATCATTTTCAAGTTAAATGATAAGAGACAATTTTCACTTCGACGAGAGATAAAAAATTTTCAACATGATAAAGATTTTCAACATGAATTTCATGATATAAATGTGAGGAATGATTTCATATGATCAACCAATCTTGCGATATATTCAAAGATTTTGCAAGGTATATAAGACAAGCTTTTGCAATTCATATAAGTCATGCTATCGATACGCATAAGTCGTACAAGTCATCACTTCTCCCCCTTTGTCATCAACAAAAAATAAGGAGATGAGACTTGAAACACAGTTTGTGATCATATCATACAAAATTCGAATTCATCATACAAAGTTAATCTCGCAAGAAATATTTATCCAGATTACAAAACAAATCAGCAATTATCTAGAATTTAACAATACATCTCAAACAAAGGTTTAGTTTTTGTTCAAAAGAAGACAACAAACTTCTAACTTGACATTAAGAGTAATCAAAACAGAATAAGAAACTACATCGATTAATCTTAGGAGGTAATCCATAGTGCTGATATATGACATCCATTTTTTGATTCATTTGTCGTAGTTCCTTCAAAATTTCAATTTGCTGGATTTGAATTTGTTCTTGCTGCGATTTGATCTGATACAATTCTGCCATAATGAGTTCTTCAGAGGATGAAACAGGAGCCGAAGGTGTTGCGCCAAAGGGACTAGGAGGAGGAGATTCATTTCCCCTAAGAATTGGTGTTTCGGGGTGTTCTACTGGTGGGAGAATTGGATCAATCCTTCTAGGTTGCCTAACCCATATACCCTTGCTAAATATGCACCTAAGTCTATGAGAGATGCATTTGCTAGTTGATTCCATATGTCAAAAATAAATGATATTTTTGGATTTTCAATTGTTTGGATCAAGAAAAATAAAATTTAACACTTTCATGCATTCAGACATGGTTTTGCTATAGATTTTCAAACACAATCATGAAGATAAAACATGCTCATGATCATGGAAATTTTTGTATCCAAAACATATAATTTCCAACATATTATTAAGGCATGTAATAGTGTAAAGTTCTCATTATAGCAATTTAGTGAGTGAATTAAGGACGCCCGAAAAATGATTTTAATAAGTTCATGCATTCGGACACATTTTTGCCATATGTTTTTTAAATACACTCATGAAAATAATACATGCTTATCATCATGTATAAATTAAAATTTCATGCATAAAATTATCAATCATAGTATCAAAATATTTAATATTACATCATTATGCATTTCTTCAAGCATGATTTTATTTAATCAAAATCGAGAAATAACAATGGAAATCAACATGATACACATTATTTTTTCTTAACCACATATAGCATGATATTAAACTTCTTAATATTTTCATTAAGACATTAAGCATGGTTTTAATCAAAATCAGAAATAATCAAAATACACATTTTTTCTTCTTAAGAAAAACATACATAGGATCATTAGATTTAAATCTAACATTTTATTTCATTAACATGAAACATGTAATTTTTATTATTATTTTCAAATTACGGGAATGATCATATTCTTGCATTTTCAAATATTTTTTAATATGCGATTTTCAAGAAAAATAATTATTCTAAAAAAAGAAAATGCATCATGAAAAACATCAAGTAATTTCAAAACAAATTAAGGGGGTTTCGATTACCTCATCGTTCAATGCCGTTAAGGTGTAGTTTGCCACCTCGCCTTTCTTGATTTTCTCCTCGTCTTCGGAGGAGCTCGATTCATCCCACTTTGTGTTTTTCTTCTTGCGTTCAAAGTAAGTAGTTCCGTTCTTTTTGCTTTTTAATTTTTGTTTCATTTGTAGTTTAAGTTCACCATCACTTGAGCTTATGCTCGAGTGGTCTTTAAATGTTCTATGTCCAAAATCCTTCCTGTTCTTTGGAAGGTTGTTTTGTTCATTTTGTTCATCACGTGCATTGTGCACCATTTCATATGTCATCAATGAACCGATAAGTTTTTCAAGTGAAAAAATATTTAAATCTTTTGTTTCTTGTATTACCGTTATTTTAGGATCCCACCTTTTGGAAAGCGATCATAAGATCTTGCTTACGAGATCAAAAGTCGAAAAAGATTTACCAAGAACTCTTGATTATTGACGACATCCGTGAAACGGGTGTACATGTCGCCTATAGTCTCGCTTGGTTGCATTCGAAAAAGCTCAAAATCATGCAATAAAATGTTAACTTTCGTGTCTTTGACTCTACTAATTCCCTCGTGCGTGATTTCAAGTGTTTGCCACATATCAAAAGCCGTTTCACACATAGAAATCTGATTGAACTCATTTTTGTCCAAAGCGCAAAATAAGGCATTCATAGCCTTTGCGTTTAAAGAAAAATACTTCTCCAAATTCGACTATTTGTTCATCAATTTAGAGGGAAGTTCAAAATTGTTTTCAATAATATTCCATAAATCCAAATTCATAGAAATCAAGAAAACTCTCATTCGAGTTTTCCAGTAAGTGTAGTCCAATCCGTTAAACAACGATGGACGAACAACCGATAAGCCCTCTTGAAAGCAATGAAGAGCCATTTCTCTCGGGTGTAAATCTGAAATGAGAAATACCGGGCTCTGATACCAATTGTTAGGATCAAGAGCACTAAGAGGGGGGGGGGGGGGGGTGAATTAGTGTAGCGTAAAACTTTCGACGATTAAAACTACGTTCATACGATAAGAGCGATTTTGGTTGAAAAGTCGATTCGTAAATCACTTTAACTTGTGATCAAGCAAGATGCAGTTAAAGCAAGTCTATGAAGGTAGTTTGCAGTTATGATAGCAATTAGAATGTAAGCGTAAACTGAAATATGATGTTCGTATGATAAAACTGATTTATGTCTAAACACCAATTCGGAAAATACTGACCTTTGAAACACGATTGTTTATGCGCAGAAGGCAGTAAGCTATTGCGGAGGTTTGCAGTAAAGATAATATGCTCAAAGTAAATGCAAACTGAGATTTAGAGTGGTTCGGTCAATCTTGACCTACATCCACTTTTGGCTTCCTCCATCGACAAGATCACAGACATCCACTAGAGGCCTTCTTTCAATAGGCGAAGGCCAACCACCCTTTTACAATTTTACTCCTTTTGACGGGCTTATGAGACAACCCTTACAAACTTTTCCCTCTTCTCTAGAAAGATCAAAACATGGAAGAAAAGAGGGAGGAGAAATTCTAGTCTTTACAACACTTTTGAGCTCTAAAATCACATAGTAAGATCAAGCTTTTGGTGCCTTTGGGTTACCCTTTCATTGCTGAAAGGGTGGGGTATTTATAGGCCCCAACCCAATTTGAATTTCGAGCTCAAAACTGTCAATTCCCGGAACTCCGGGGTCTGACGGTTGCACCGCCTGGCAGAGCTCGAAGACTTAGCCTCTGGGCGGTATCACCTCTTGTCAGGGGTGGTTGCACCTCTTGACAGAGCTCGGAGACTAAGCTTAGGCGGTGCCACCGCCTGACTGGGGCAGTTGCACCGCCCAGCCAGAACTCGGAGACCGAGATCAATTGGTTGCATCTCTCTTAGAGGTGGTTGCACCGCCCAGCCAGAGCTCAGAGACTAAGCCCTAGGCGATGCCACCGCAGACCTAGGCGGTGCCACCTCTGGCCAAGTAATCTGGGTCCGAATGGGCTGATCAATTTGGCCCAATTTGGGTCTATCAAGGGCCCAATTGCTCCAAGATTAAGTTAATGGGATCACCTCCGATTTTTAATTTAATCATCGTGCTAACTACGAATTTCTTAAGACATTTACTACAACTTCTTCGGTGCATCAATCGCTTCTTCCGACGAGCTTCCGGCGAGCTTCCGTCGATCATCCGATGAACCCTCGGTGATGCTCCTTTGGCAAGCTCTTGGACTTCTCGGATTTGTTCCCGCAAAACCTCCGACGACCGTCCGAACTTCCGTCGAATTCTCGAACTCCCAACGTGATCATAGTCTTGACTCTGGCGCAACTCCTACTGCATGTCTTACTTTCATCGTAGTTAATCCTGCACATGTAAAACAAAACTTTGATCGAGACAATTAATCCTAAGCAATTAACCAAGTTGTCCGGCATGTCATTGGTCCCTCGACGCTTCGTCCGATTCTTCCGCACATCGTCCTCTCCTGCGGCCTATTGCCCAATCGACCAGTTGACTCCGCAACTCCGATATCCTTGGCACAATACCCACTCTTCTTGGCCCAATACCCGAGTCCACGACCCGAAGTCTTCTGTCGATACGTCGATCGATCCACCGGCCCGACGTCCAATCTTCTGACATGTTCCTTCAGTACAACATGATTTTTCCTACTTTAATTGTCTCATTCTGATCGGAGCATCCTACATCACTCAAAACGCAGATTAAAACATAAACACATATCAAGTGGTTTCATCATCAAAATACAAGATTCAACAATCTCCCCCTTTTTGATGATGACAACTACTTGATGACGGAGTTATCCTTAACTCCCGGAGTTTAAACAAACTCCCCCTATCAATATGCCATATTGATAGAACCTTGAATTCAAACTGAATTCAAGTCATTGTAATGTTCATCATGAATACTTGCAACACTCATCATTAACTTATGCAGAGACTTACGCATAACATCATACTTCTCTCCCTTTGTCATCAACAAAAAGGAGAATTCCAACTATTCTTGTGTTTAGAATATAAGTTTAACTCATTGCATGAAAAACATAATATTAAGTTTTATCATCATGCAGTTTTGAAGCTAGAAAATTTAGCAAGTGTTACATCATGCTTAGAACATTCAAGCTATTAAGTTGGCATATTTGCTTTTCTTTGCGATAGGTAAGATAGCACTTTTGCTTCTAGAAATATGCAAGTTAGCAATCTTTGCTTCTCTTTTGAGATAAGCAATTTCTTGCTTCCTTTGCAAAGTTTAAGCTAGCAATTTTGCTTCCAGTGCAAAGTGCAAGTTAGCATGTTTTGCATCTTAATATAGGCCATATAGCACATTTTTGTATTTTCTTGAGATTTCAATCTAGCAATTCTTGGTGATGTTCAAGATAGCAATTTCTTCTCTTTTGAGATATGTGTGTGAATCAAATCTTTGCACGTAAAACTATTTCTCTAAAGATATAAGAAGGAATCATTAAATCTATTTCTCGAAAGATATTTTTCACAAGATAAGTCTATGAGAGATGCATTTGCTAGTTGATTCCATATGTCAAAAATCAATGATATTTTTGGATTTTCAATTGTTAGGATCAAGAAAAATAAAATTTGATACTTTCATGCATTCGGACGTGGTTTTGCTATAGATTTTCAAATACAATCATGAAGATAAAACATGCTCATGATCATGGAAATTTTTGTATCCAAAACACATAATTTCCAACATATTATTAAGGCATGTAATAGTGTAAGTTTCTCATTATAGTAATTTAGTGAGTGAATTAAGGACGTCCGAAAAATGATTTTAATAAGTTCATGCATTCGGACACATTTTTGCCTTATGTTTTTCAAATACACTCATGAAAATAACACATGCTTATCATCATGTATAACTTAAAATTTCATGCGTAAAATTATCAATCATAGTATCAAAATATTTAATATTACATCATTATGCATTTCTTCAAGCATGATTTTATTTAATCAAAATCGAGATATAAAAATGGAAATCAACATGATACACATTATTACTTCTTAACCACATATAGCATGATATTAAACTTCTTAATATTTTCATTAAGACATTAAGCATGGTTTTAATCAAAATCAGAAATAATCGAAATACACATTTTTTTTTCTTAAGAAAAACATACATATGATCATTAGATTTAAATCTAACATTTTATTTCATTAACATGAAACAGGTAATTTTCATTATTATTTTCAAATTACGAGCATGATCATATTCTTGCATTTTCAAATATTTTTTTTAATATGTAATTTTCAAGAAAAATAATTATTCTAAAAAAAGAAAATGCATCATGAAAAACATCAAGTAATTTCAAAACAAATTAAGGGGGTTTCGATTACCTCATCGTTGAATGCTGTTAAGGAGTAGTTTGCCACCTCGCCTTTCTTGATTTTCTCCTCGTCTTCGGAGGACCTCGATTCATCCCACTTTGTGCTCTTTTTCTTGCGTTCAAAGTAAGTAGTTCCATTCTTTTTGCTTTTTAATTTTTGTTTCATTTGTAGTTTAAGTTCACCGTCACTTGAGCTTATGCTCGAGTGGTCTTCAAATGTTCTATGTCCAAAATCCTTCCTATTCTTTGGAAGGTTGTTTTGTTCATTATGTTCATCATGTGCATTGTGCACCATTTCATTTGTCATCAATGAACCGATAAATTCTTCAAGTGGAAAAATATTTAAATCTTTTGTTTCTTGTATTGCCGTTATTTTAGGATCCCACCTTTTTGAAAGAGATCTTAAGATCTTGCTTACGAGATCAAAAGTCGAAAAAGATTTACCAAGAACTCTTAGATTATTGATGACATCCGTGAAACGGGTGTACATGTCGCCTATAGTCTCGCTTGGTTGCATTCGAAAAAGCTCAAAATTATGCAATAAAATGTTAACTTTCGAGTCTTTGACTCTACTAGTTCCCTCGTGCATGATTTCAAGTGTTCGCCAAATATCAAAAGCCGTTTCGCACATAGAAATCTGATTGAACTCATTTTTGTCCAAAGCGCAAAATAAGGCATTCATAGCCTTTGCGTTTAAAAAAAAATACTTCTTCTCCAAATCCGACCATTCGTTCATCAGTTTAGAGGGAAGTTGAAAACTGTTTTCAATAATATTCCATAAATCCAAATTCATAGAAATCAAGAAAACTCTCATTCGAGTTTTCCAGTAAGTGTAGTCCAATCCGTTAAACAATGATGGACGAACAACCGATAAGCCCTCTTGAAATCCATGAAGAGCCATTTCTCGCAGGTGTAAATCCGAAATGAGAAATACCGGGCTCTGATACCAATTGTTAGGATCAAGAACACTAAGAGGGGGGGGGGGTGAATTAGTGCAGCGGAAAACTTTCGACGATTAAAACTGCGTTCGTACGATAAGAGCGATTTCAGTAGAAAAGCTGATTTGTAAATCACTTTAACTTGTGATCAAGCAAGATTCAGTTAAAGCAAGTCTATGAAGGCAATTTGCAGTATGATGGAAATTAGAATGTAAGCGTAAACTGAAATATGATGTTCGTACGATAAAACCGATTTACGTCTAAACACCAATTCAGAAAATACTGAACATTGAAACACGATCATAAATGCACAGAAGGCAGTAAGCTATTGAGGAGGTTTGCAGTAAAGATAATATGCTCAAAGTAAATGCAAACTGAGATTTAGAGTGGTTCGGTCAATCTTGACCTACATCCACTTTTGGCTTCCTCCACCGACGAGATCACCGATGTCCACTAGAGGCCTTCCTTCAATAGGCGAAGGCCAACCACACTTTTACAGTTTCACTCCTTTTGACGGGCTTAGGAGACAACCCTTACAAACTTTTCACTCCTCTCTTGAAAGATCAAAACTTGAAAGAAAAGATGGAGGAGAACTTCTAGACTTTACAACACTTTTGAGCTCTAAAATCACAGAGTAAGATCAAGCTTTCGGTGCCTTTGGGTTACCCTTTCATTGCTGAAAGGGTGGGGTATTTATAGGCCCCAACCCAATTTGAATTTTGAGCTCAAAACTATCAATTCCCGGAATTCTGGGGTCTAGCGGTTGCACCGCCTGGCAGAGCTCGAAGACTGAGCCTCTAGGCGGTATCACCTCTTGTCAGGGGTGGTTGCACCTCCTACCAGAGCTCGGAGACTGAGCTCAAGCGGTGCCACCGCCTGACTGGGGCAGTTGCACTGCCCAGCCAGAGCTCGGAGACCGAGATCAATTGGTTGCATCACTGTCAAAGGTGGTTGCATAACCCAGCCAAAGCTCAGAGACTGAGCCCTGGGCGATGCCACCACCGACCCAAGCGGTGCCACCTTTGGCCCAGTAATTTGGGTCTGAATGGGCTGATCCATTCGGCCCAATTTGGGTCTGTCAAGGGCCCAATTGCCCCAATATTAAGTTAATGGGATCACCTCCCATTTCTAACTTAATCATCGTGCTAACTACGAATTTCTTAAGATATTTACTGCAACTTGCTTCGGTGCGTCAATCGCTTCTTCTGACGAGCTTCCGTCGATCATCCGATGAACCCTCGGTGATGCTCCTGCGGACTTCCGGCAAACTCCTGGACTTACGACGATACACTTGGCAAGTTCCGAAGAGCTTCTTTGGCAAGCTCCTGGACTTCTCGGATTTGTTCCCGTAGAACCTCCGATGACCGTCCGAACTTCCGTCGAATTCTCGAACTCCCAACGTGATCATAGTCTTGACTTCGGCGCAACTCCTGCTACATGTCTTACTTTCATCGTAGTTAATCCTGCACATGTAAAACAAAACTTCGATCGAGATAATTAATCCTAAGCAATTAACCAAGTTGTCTGGCATGTCATTGGTCCATCGACGCTTCGTCCGATTCTTCGGCGCATTGTCCTCTCCTGCGGCCTATTGCCCAATCGGCCAGTTGACTCCACAACTCCGATATCCTTGGCACAATACCCGCTCTTCTTGGCCCGATGCCCGAGTCCACGACCCGAAGCCTTCTGTCGATACGTCGACCGATCCACCGGCCCGACGTCCAATCTTCTGACATGTTCCTCCAGCACAACATGATTTTTTCTGCTTTAATTGTCTCATCTTGATCGGAGCATCCTGCATCTCTCAAAATGCAGATTAAAACATAAACACACATCAAGTGGTTTCATCATCAAAATATGAGATTCAACATTAATATATAAATCAATTGATTCCGTCAAGTTAGTGAGATGATATCTGGAGCAATTATGTATTTAGGGCCCTTTATGCAAATGGATGCATCTCTAACTCTATATATATTACTTCTTAATACAATTTCTATCAAATTTAGTAAAATTTTATGTATCGATTCTTCAATACTTATTATCGTAGAATATCCATGCAACACTTTCTCAGAGTTTGCACATGGGATACATGTTCCTTCTAATTCTCAATCTCATGTTCCTTCTAATTCTCAAGTAAAGCCCTTTGCATTACAATAGCTATGGTATTGGCTTGACCTTTCATAAGGGATGATAGAACGAAAAGACTATTATAAAAATATTTATGTCTACTCTTGATTCAACATACCTCAACTGTAGTGTTCTAGTGGATCCTACTACTTCCTCTTAAATCATACTATACTAATACTATTATTTAATCATATCATTGAATCATTTATTTCTCTTGAAATCATTTGTTACATCACGTACAAAACTTAATTATATACCACTTCTACGAATGGCTCATAATATGACTAACAATTGCCACTAATCATTATATCATCACATTATAGTTTATGCCTTAATGGTATAAACTATATTGTCATGATATAAGAAGTACTGTAGGGGCAAATAATGTTAGTCAAGAAAGCCAGATGAGAATCATGACATATGTAAGAAAGAAAAATAAATTTGAACTAAAACATAAAAATGAACCATGTCTTAACTTCTCAACGAAAGTGATATTGCCACAAAGAAAGAAGAAAAAAATGCCTATTAAGGAGCACGAACTTGGTAGATCAAATCTAATCACAAGCTAAGTAAAAGGATCAACATGCAAGGTAGTCTCGCCAATAAAATATATCCTACATAAAACATTATAGAAGTCCAACAAAAAATGAAAGTGTTAAAAGGGTGCAATCTGATGTAAGACCTGTGGAAAGATGCTATATTATACAAGGCTACTGTATCAGATGATGTGAGCACCAATGAAATTTTGTTTTTCACATTTAGATAAGAATTTAAATCGATAATATACATGAATAATTTATGCATCATAAATCAGAAAAGAAAAGATCTAAGGTATTTAATCTCAAGAACTTAGGTCTGATATCAATTGTAAACATAAAATCTGTAATATGCTATATGTAATATGAAAAAAATTTAATTTAAAATTAAAATCAAATAATAATATATCGGATTTACAATGCATATCTTTCGGTGTCATCTTAGAAAAAACTTTATGAAATCTATAGGGACACCATCTTCGGATCTAAAATCCACTATATGTCAATCTAAAAAGAGAACTAGATTATCTTTTTTTCACTCTTTATATTTTTTTTCATATGACGACTTAGATTCGAAAGTTCAATAAAACAAAAAAAGTATTAAAAAGGTGTCATCCCGCAATTTACCCTAGTTGGATGTGATACTAGTTACAAGGCTACTATATCAGATAATGTGAGAGATAATTAAAAAAGAAATTCTCATGATATGGTTCAACGTATTGTTAGAGTAACAATTATTTCAGAAAAAAATATGCCAAAGGGTCAAGCCAAAACATTATAATGATAACAAATAGGGCTGAAAATATTATAATGATAACAAATAGGTCTGGTGTCATGATTAAGAAAGTAGCAACTATTGTACAAGCCTATAAGGGCCAACTTGAAACAAATTAATCTTAATATGATGATAATCAATCCATCTAAGTTTATTATAGCAGAGAGACAAATTAATTCATGATAGCTTTTGTCAAGTACAAATGGTTAAGACTTTACGATTTTATTATTGTGGTAACAAAAGACTTATGTGTTGCTCAATAATATGTCAACTAAAATATATCATTGGAGTAGGACAAATCACATTTTAAAGGAGAGATCAGACTGTCTCAACAAACATGTTATTTTCAACCAAGGACAATATAACTATCTAAAGTTATGCATACTCTAGTTTGCAGTATAAATAATCTATAATTAGCTCGAATCAACATACTGAAATTAACTAATTACATAACATAATTTATAATTAGCCTTCCTCTCTCTCTCTCTCTCTCTCTCTCTCTCTCTCTCTCTCTCTCTATATATATATATATATAGAACAAGAGCCGAGCCATGGAAGCATTCTGTTTCCGACACATCTCTCTGACAATGGAGCACTCGCAGCCAATATTCCGTGTAACACCTCTTCTCCTTTTCTTTTCTTTTATCTAGTAATCCTATCTTAAAGCTTTAATCCTTCAAACTCCAACTTTTCTCGGTTATGTGCAGGTGTTGATGATTTTAGTGCTGTGGACGGTAACAGCGGCGTTCATAGGGATCGCTGAGGGCCATCGCCACCACCGGCAGGCAGGTGGTGCGACGGAGCTAGAAGCCTTCCACTACGCAGCGGCGGGGGCAAGAGGATGCCGGGCCCACGTGGCCAGCCTGACGGACTTCGGCGGGGTGGGCGACGGGGTGACCTCCAACACGGCGGCCTTTGCGGCGGCCGTGGCCAACCTCAGTAAGGTGGCGTACGACGGCAGCGCGATGCTGGTGGTGCCGGGCGGCCGGTGGCTCACCGGGCCCTTCAACCTCACCGACCACTTCACCCTCTTCCTCGACCACGACGCCGTCATCCTCACCACTCAGGTCCGCCTCCCTCCTCCGCCCCCTTCCCCCACCTTCTCCTCCATCTATTTCGATGTAGAGTGCATGTTCATAATCGTTCACGGCTTGTTTGCCATTATCATCGCCTCTATCATCCTCGATGGTGATTATGGCTAGTAGCCCTTCCCATCGAGTCCGTTCATCTGACAGCTCTCGCCAGATGAACGGTGACGATGAAGAATAGATTCGTCACTGGTGAGCCCCACCAGAACGTTACATAGCGAGTGTATACTATTCTAACGTTTCCTTCATCTCATCTCCAAGGAGAATTCACAAGTCTAATCCGATGTGCATAGTCACCGTTTGGACTGATGAGGGAACAGAAGTGAACTAAGCCACTACAAATCTAAATTTGTCTTGATAATATTAATTTCTGAAATATTTGCAATTTGTATGGTAGATTTTTGACTATTTAGTATCTCTACTTTGATGTCTCAAAATAAGAAAACAGTAATATTTGTTTTGTTTTATTATTATTATTATTATCATTATTATTATTATTATTATTATTATTATTATTATTATTATTATTATTATTTCTCTTGTATGTCATATCCTTGTATGTGAACATCAATAATCTTGGATTAGAATCCACATAAAAAATTTCCTTTCAAATTTCAAGATTTTGAAGATAACGCTCCAAAATTAATAAGTTTTAATTGAGAATGACATTCTTTCCGAGTGTAAGAACTTTAAGGTAGGAAAGGATGCGAGGAAACCAACATAAGAATGAAATGCAGTGTGGACCTTACCCTTACATTAATTTTAGGCTCCACCATCAGTCTAAAAGTTAGGTGGATGACTTTCTAACACAAAACTGCTCTCAAAACACAAACTCTCTCTTTGATATTTTGTAGGAAAGAGTACTGTCATCCAATCTCTCAGTGTTTTCTTTTTGACTAAACCTTGTAGATCTGTGTAGCTAATTGGGTTTCCTGAAGACATCAAAACTCTATTAATGCTACAAACTTGGGAGAACAAGTTAGATTTCAACTGCAACTTTTATAACATAAATTTCTATTCTGCAATCCCATTTTATGGCTTCTCACACTGCAACTTGGATAACATTGCTTATGAATTGCATGGATACTCTTTTTTTTTTTTTGTTTATTGGTAGCTAATAGAAGCTTTAATACTATGTTCTTTTGTTCAATCTGCATCAACTAAGACAATTAGTGATATGCTTACACAAGATATCAATGAGTGGTCGATCATTGACCCTTTGCCCTCCTACGGTCGAGGAAGAGATGCGGCTGGTGTTGAGATTTGATTTATAGTTATCTATCTAGATTGTTATCATGATCTAGTGGTTACATGATGATTTCAATAACCACTTGGTTTCATTAACCACCTCATGATCTAATAGTTATAGGGTGGTTGTCATTAGGTCATATAAATAGGACCATAGTTCATGTAGCAAGAGATAGAGATTGAGATATTGAGATAGCAAGCAGAGAAAGATAGAGAGTCTGTTTGCCTTTGGTATCTTGTAAGTGTCTTATCAATTCTCCTGTTTTTAATACTACATCAGTTTTCTTGAGTCGAAAGGATTCTTTTTACTCGTATCGTAGTATTCTGTTTCTCCTTGCTCCTCCATCCCCAACATTAGTGGTATTAGAGCCTAGTTTCAATCTGAACTGGGCATTATGGCTTTCAATGGAAATTCCATGTCTCAACCCCTTATCCCCATCTTCTCGGGCAAAAGCTATGAATTTTGGAGTATCAAGATGAAAACTCTATTCAAGTCTCAAGATCTTTGGGACCTAATAGAGAATGGATATGCAGATCCAGATGATGAAATCAGGCTGAGGGAGAATAGAAAGAAGGACTCAAAGGCATTGTTCTTCATTCAACAAGCTATACATGAGACGATCTTCTCAAGAATTGCAGCAGCGACAACCTCAAAGCAAGCTTGGTTGATACTTCAAAATGAATTTCAAGGCTCATCAAGGGTGATTACGGTAAAACTTCAAACCTTCCATCGTGAGTTTGAAATTTTGTTCATGTAAAGCAATGAATCGGTGCAAGATTTTCTTTCTCGAGTGACTGAAATTGTTAGTCAAATGAAATCTTATGGTGAACATCTTCCTGATCATATAATTGTTGCAAAAGTTTTGAGAAGTTTAACTCCGAAATTTGATCATGTTGTTGCTGCAATTGAGGAATCAAAAGATTTATCTACTTATTCATTTGATGAACTAATGGGTTCCTTGCAAGCACATGAAGTAAGGTTGAACATGTCACTTGAAAAAAGTGAAGAAAAAGCATTTCAGGCTAAGGGGGAGTCTTCTATTTCAAAAGAAGACAAAAAATCAATAGGAAGAGAACGTGGCAGAGGAGGATTTCGTGGTAGAGGAAATGGAAGAGGAAGAGGACACTTTGATGAACAAGGGCAATCAAATTATGATCAAAATTACAAAAGTGGAATTCAATGTCACTATTGTAAAAAGTTTGGTCACATGAAGGCAGATTGCTGGAAAAGAGAAAAGCAAGCAAGCTATGTGGAGAAAAATGAAGAAAATAGTAAGTTGTTTATGACTCATTCAAAAATTCATAACATCTCAAATGATATTTGGTTTTTGGATAGTGGATGTTCTAATCATATGACAAGCATAAAATCAATATTTAGAGATATTGATGAGACTCACAAGTTGAATGTTAGACTTGGAGATAACAAGCAAATCCAAGTGGAAGGGAAAGGAACAATTGAGGTGAAGACAAATCAAGGGAAGGTAAAATACCTTGATAATGTTTTCTTTGTTCCTACTTTATCACATAATTTGTTGAGTGTTGGACAATTAGTAAATGATGGATATTCAGTAATATTTGATGATGGTTCATGCACTATTAGAAATAAGAAATCTAGTTTGATTATAGTAAATGTTTGCATGACACAAAACAAGATGTTTCCACTTGATGTGTCAAATATTGAAAGACATGCGCTTATCACAACTCAAAAGAATGAGTCTAGTTTATGGCATTTAAGATATGGACACCTTAACATTAAAGGTTTAAGGTTGTTAAGTCAAAAAGGAATGGTTTTTGGATTGCCTAATATTAATACACTTGATGTATGTTAAGGATGTATTTATGGCAAACAAAGTAGAAAATCATTTCCTATTGGAAAAGCATGGAGAGCATCTAATTGTCTTGAATTAGTTCATGCTGACTTATGTGGACCTATGAATACAAAATCATTTGGTGGAAGTCAATATTTTTTATTGTTTACGGATGATTATAGTCGCATGAGTTGGGTATATTTTTTGAAATTGAAATCTGAAACATTTGATAATTTTCGAAAATTCAAGGCACTTGTAGAAAGACAAAGTGGTAGATATATAAAGACACTTCGGACAGATAGAGGTGGTGAATTTTTATCTAATGAGTTTAGTTCTTTTTGTGAAGAAAATGGTATCCATAGAGAATTGACAGCACCATATACACCGGAGCAAAATGGTGTAGCAGAGCATAAGAATCGGACTGTCGTTGAAATGGCAAGAAGTTTGCTTAAAGGAAAACATCTTCCAAATCAGTTTTGGGCAGAAGCAGTTGCAACAACAATTTATTTGTTGAATATTTCACCAACAAAGGCTGTTATGAATCGAACACCTTTTGAGGCTTGGTATGGTATGAAACCAAGTATTAGACATCTAAGAATTTTTTGTTGTATTGCTTATGCTTTAGTGAATTCACAAAATCATCACAAGCTTGATGAAAAATCAGAGAAATACATTTTAATTGGTTATTCTTTACAATAGAAAGCATATCGATTATATAACCCTGTTAGTGGCAAAGTTATTATTAACAGAAATGTTATGTTTGATGAAAGGGCAAGTTGGAATTGAGAGACCAATAAAGGTGAAACACAAATGCAGATTCCAGCAGAACTAGACACTCCGCAGAATCAAGTGACAGATCCTGCTCCAACAAATTCATCGTCAACCTCACCCAATAACAGTTCAAACTCGGATTCCTCAGATGAAACCCCTCCAAGAAATTTCAGATCACTGACAGAAATTTATAACTCAACATTTGCTTTATTTATTTCAGATCCTACAACTTTTGAGGAAGCAGTTAAAAAAGAGGAATGGAGAAAAGCAATGAAGAAGGAAATCAAGTCAATTAAGAAGAATGAAACTTGGGAGCTAATGGATCTATCGAAAGAAAAGAAAGCGATTGGGTTAAAATGGGTGTTCAAAACAAAATTTAAATGCAAATTATTTGGTTTCACTAATAGTGATTGTGCAGGAGCTTTAGATGATCGGAAGAGTACTTCAGGCAAGTGGAGCCATAACAAGGAAGTATTGTGGAACGGATGAACAAGTTGCGGATATTCGGATACCCTCACTAAATCATTTCCAGTTCGAAAGCATTGGTGTATGCAACTATGAATCAAGGGGGAGTGTTGAGATTTGATTCATAGTTATCTATCTAGATTGTTATCATCATCTAGTGGTGATCTAGTAGTTATAAGGTGGTTTCATTAACCACCTCATGATCTAGTAGTTATAGGGTGGTTGTCATTAGGTCCTATAAATAGGACCATAGTTCATGTAGCAAGAGATAGAGATTGAGATATTGAGATAGCAAGCAGAGAAAGATAGAGCGTCTGTGTGCATTTGGTATCTTGTAAGTGTCTTATCAATTCTCCTGTTTTTAATACTACATCAGTTTTTTTGAGTCGAAAGGATTCTTTTTACTCGTATCGTAGTATTCTGTTTCTCCTTGCTCCTCCATCCCCAACAGCTGGGGGTAGATACAGTAATCTCATCATGGGATATAACCGAACCGATGTGGTCATAACAGGTAGTATATACGTTGCATATTTCCAGTACTTCTATCACATTACTTCTAAATTCATAAAGCCTGCATCGTGTTGTCATTCCATGATCCCCTAAAATTTAGATTAAAAAAATTATTTTTAGTCAAAAACTATAACATTTAATTCAGTTTATGATGTTTTGGCGTGCTTTGATTGACAAGAAGACACATATATATCATCATCTAACTTGTTTGCATCATAGATGGGGAACAGAATATAATTTGATTGCAACATACCACGTCCTGATGCTAACAAGTTTTATTGTTATTTTTAGGGAATAATGGAACTATCGATGGACAAGGTGAAACCTGGTGGAAAATGTTCCGTAACAAAGAACTCAATTACACTCGTGGATACCTCATTGAATTGATGTACTGCAAACAAGTGCTGATTTCCAACATTACATTGGTTAACTCTCCATCGTGGAATGTCCATCCAGTGTACAGCAGGTTTATATTAATAATCTACTTTCAGAACACTTGTAGGCTTCTTTTGCTTTCCATTCTATTGTTACAATCTGATGTTAACGTGAATGAATGCACTGTGCAGCCACGTAATCGTCTCAGGCATCACAATTCTTGCACCGGTCAACTCTCCCAACACTGATGGGATCGATCCAGGTGGATATCGTACCTACATTTACTTGGGTTGTAGATTCTATGTTGCTGTTTCGATTGATTCTTTTTGGTGGTTTCTCTCTTCTTCGCAGACTCATCCTCCAATGTCCGCATTGAGGACTGCTACATAGTCTCAGGCGATGACTGCATCGCCATTAAAAGCGGTTGGGATGAGTACGAGATTGCATTCAACATGTCAAGCAAACACATAGTGATCAGACGGCTCACCTGCATCTCCCCCACGAGCGCTGTCATCGCCCTGGGAAGCGAGATGTCGGGAGGAATCCAAGATGTCCGGGCCGAAGACATCACGGCCATCCACTCCGAATCCGGCGTCAGGATCAAGACGACCATCGGAAGGGGAGCTTACGTGAAGGACATATTCGTGAGAAGAATGAATCTGCACACAATGAAGTGGGTCTTCTGGATGACGGGCACCTACGGGCAGCACCCGGACGACAAATTTGATCCGAAAGCCATTCCGGTGGTGCAGAATATCAGTTACAGCAACGTGGTGGCCGAGAACGTGACCATGGCCGCGAAGCTGGAGGGGATTCCCGGCGCGCCCTTCACCGGAATATGCATCTACAATGTGACGGCGGAGGTGGTGAAGTCGAAGAAGCCGATTTGGAACTGCACCGACGTGGAGGGCGTATCGAGTCACGTGACGCCCACTCCTTGTGCGCAGATTCCGGAATATCCAGATCGTATAACGCATTGCCCCTTCCCTGAAGATGATCTACCTGTGAATGGTGTTGGGCTAGAGGAGTGTGCTTATCAGAGAGCCAAACCATGAGTTGAGATGCTTTCTACAACTCATGGTTTAATGGCATAACCTATGATGTCCTGAAGCTTGGCAGATTAAAATGTTTGCCTTGAACAAAGGCAGATGTAATTGATCATATAATATCCAAAGGCAGATGAAATATCCAATAATATTTCATTGCTATAAATATGGATTATTGAAAAAATAAGACATGTTATTTATTTGAATACTTTTCTTCAACTTGGAAGTGTTATATTCTTTATTTGATACGAATAGTTAGAAATGAATTTTTCAAAGAGAGGATGACTTATGATTGTCACTAAAACGATTGATTTTATCCCTAACATTTGAATTCATAACCCAATGTATCTTCACTTTTAAATACCACGTAAGCACCCTATGTTGTAGAGGACAGGTCGATTTATTTGAGGAGAACTTTTTCTATGATCATATCTGAATCATGTTATACATGAACAGGCTTCGTTAGATCCTAGAGAATAAAATAAGTGAGGTGGGATGATTCGATATTCTATTTATTCCACTTCCTTATTTACAATATGGAAACATATTCATTTCCTCTTCATCGATCCAAATCTATAACACTATCAGAGTGAAATAAGAGATCTAAGGAAGAACATAGGTTGGACTTTATTAGTAACAAGTAAATATTTTGTACGTAAAAAAATAAAGATATTAAGGGGATAAACACCAATCAAAAAATATGAGGCAATCCAAAATACACTTGATTATGATCAAATTTATAAGCCGACTTGGATATCGAGCATTTACCTATAAGAACTAAATTAGTTGCAATAAATAGTTGCAACCCTAGAAAATAGAATTTAGTAAATCATTTCTTGCATAGAGTCATTATATATGATACGTGAAGATATGTATGAAAAGTAGATATTATACGAATCTATTTTTGCCATTCATTTCGTTCTTGCTCGAGCCGAATGATAAAAAATTATCATATTTGGTTCCTTCAGGGGGTGGATCCATAAGAATTCACCTATCCCAATAACAAAAAAACTTGACTAGAATGATACTATATTACGAGGAAGTTCGCAGGGTGGCCATGGAAGGCCTAGGTGAAGTTCTGCTCGAACTCCCTGGTGAGCTACAAGACCGAAGATTGGCACAGTCGGTTGAACCACGCTCGTACCGATCCCCTCAGGGTGGTCGAAAATGCCCGGCACATCAATGCATCGGAGGTGCCATAGAGGGCCATCTGAGCCCGAAATGCGGAGACATGCTCCGCGGGATCGGAGCAACCGTCATATGTCTCCAATACCGACAGCCTGAAGTTGAGGGGTACCGACTTGTCCTGTACTTCCTGTGTGAAATGGGACCGGCCTGAGCTGCCTTCGCTAGACTCGCTCGGTGATTTTTGGAACTCGTGCTAGAACTCGTCTAGGCGTTGGTTGACCCGGGACAACTGGGCCCTGAGCGAGTTGTCCACCAAGTCAAACAATACAGAGTCAGGTTTGTAGTTGGGTACCGTGACTTAGCAGAGTGCGGGTATGCTCTGCTCGGGCGAACTTCTCAGGTCCGTCGCTTGCTCTCGGGCTTCCCCCATCCCGACTTGCTACCCACTCGGCCTTTATCGGGTCGAGTCAATTGGGGGAGTCGCTAGCTACACGATCTGAGGAATGAGCAGAGCGAGCGTATGCATCATGCCCACCATGGCTTGCACTTGTTTGGTCAGGCTGAGGAATGCCTCAGGTGTCACGGCCGAGGGTCCCATGGTTAGTCCAAAAATATGTGTATATTGGATCTTTTGAGACAATTATTAGTCTTAGAATGTAATTCTGATCGGTCAATACAAATACATTTAAATTTAATATATATATTTTTTAGATTAGTTAATCTATCTTGGAAGGTAAAAATGGGTAGAGTAAACCTATTTTTGAAATTAATGTCCTCTTCCTCTGCATGTAGGAAATGAATTAAATAAATCATTTAAATAATGAGAAGTGCTCCCATAGAAGTTAAACTTTCATTCATCTACATCTCTTGTTTCTTATTCCCATTCCTCCTTCCTATTGCAAGGTTTCTAATCTTTTATATTGCAAGTGTTACGATCCTTTCTATTGCAAGTGTTCCGATTCTTCCTATTACAAGCTTTCTAATCATTCCTATTACAAGTGTCCTAACCTTTTCTTACTGCAATTTTATCTCTACATTTGCTTTGAATATTAGGAACTTTAAATTGTTCTAGCCTTGTATTTGATATATCTCTTGTTTAGATGTAACGATTTGAATAAGTGAAACTTCCGAGATTCTGACCTTTCTACCTTGTTATGGTTATAATTTTATGCACTGACCTCTGATTTGGACAAAACTTATTTGATCTGAATATAGACTCATAATTCTTTCTTTTGATAGCTTAATTTAAGAATTTGGAGTAAGTTTGTCTATCCAAACTTCTATTTCAAATAAGCCTATGAATTCTGCAAAACAGGGATCGTAATTTCTAACCTTTTGATAATGAACTGCCTATAAATCCTGTTGAAAACTTTGATTTATTCCAAACTTATTTTATTTTAAATTAGACACGTAGATCTTTCATTTGATACTTAGATTGAAAGATTTAGAGTCCAAATGCCCGCCCAGTTTTCTGTTGAAACTGACCTTGTGAATTCTATAAAATTGAGATTTGTTCTTTGATCTTGGGTAGCTAAATCTATTGTAACTCTTTATTGAAAACTTCGATTCATACAAAAATTATTTTATTTGAAATAAGATTGAAATATCTTTCACAATAGCTTTCTTGAGTATATTGGAGCATGATTGATAGTTTGAATCATTTGTTTAATGTGCCTCTTGAATTCTGCTAGAAATCGAGCTTTGGTCAATTTCACATATTCTGGTTTTATTCCTTTGGAAATTGATTTCATTTAGCTTTCTTGTCCAATTGAGCTTTATATTACTGCTTTGAATTCTTGTATGCTCTTGTCCTTAAAATTATTTGCATTCTTGAAAACTATTGTGTAACGTTTATTCTATATCGTATTAACTCATATAGGCACATGTATATCCCATTGTTCCACATTTGCTTTCGATATGTGCCTCCATTTTCATTCCTTTGGACACTAAATTCTATCTAGCCTTCTTATTTGAATTGAGTTATATGTGATTGCTAGGAATTCTTGAATGCTCTTGCTTTCATTTCCTTTCAAATATGAATACTTTTGTGAAAGATTATACTTGCATCGTATTGACTCGTAAAGGCGCATGTACATTTTGTTGTTTTGCATGTGCTTCCGATATGTGCTATTTATTGTTCATACTGTCCTTTTGTACTTTGGTGTTTGTGGGATACTGTAAACCTTTACCAAAAATGGTAAAGGGAGTTATGCATAGAGCCTGCGATGCTCTACCGGAACCCCTCTGACTTCACCTAGATGTGGGTGGATGGAGCTCCAAAATGTGGGAGACTTCTGTTTGGTGATCATTTAGAAATGAATGAATCACATTCTGTCTGTGGTCCCACTACACTTTCTGTATGTATGATATGATATTCAGAGCTTTGGTTATGTATTTATGTATGTGCTTTGGATAAGAAAGATATGAATGCAACGTCAAATACGACGTTTTAGCTTCTATTTTGTATTCGTTCATTGATATGCTCTGAAATGGTTTATATGCCGTTGATATGTTCTGAAATATTTCCTACACTATTGATATGTTCCGAAATGCTCCCTATGCCTCTGAAATGTTCCTACGCCATTGATATGCTTTGAAATATTCTATATGCCATTGATATGTTCCGAAATGTTCCATTTGTCATTGATATGCTCTGAAACATTTCATACGCCGTTGATAAGCTCCGAAATGTTTCATTCATTATTGATATGCTCCGATGATTCAATATTGTATTTATTCCACTTCCTTATTTACAGTATGGAAACATATTCATTTCCTCTTCATCTATCCAAATCTATAACACTATCAGAATGAAATAAGAGATCTAAGGAAGAACATAGGTTGGACTTTATTAGTAACAAGTAAATATTTTGTACGTAAAAAAATTAAGATATTAGGGGGATAAACACCAATAAAAAAATGAGGCAATCCAAAAAACACTTGATTGTGATCAAATTTATAAGCCGACTTGGATATCGAGCATTTACCTATAAGAACTAAATTAGTTGCAATAAATAGTTGCAACCCTAGAAATTAGAATTTAGTAAATCTTTTCTTACATAGAGTCATTATATATGATATGTGAAGATATGTATGAAAAGTAGATTTTATACGGATCTATTTTTGCCATTCATTTCATTCTTGCTCGAGCCGAATGATGAAAATTTATCATATTTGGTTCCTTCAGGGGGTGGATCCATAAGAATTCACCTATCCCAATAACAAAAAAACTTGACTAGAATGATACTATATTAAGAGGAAGTTCGCAGGGTGGCCATGGAAGGCCTAGGTCGCACGTTGGTGAGGAAGTTCTGCTCAAACTCCCTAGTGAGCTGGTCAAAGGACAAGACCGAAGATTGGCACAGTCAGTTGAACCACGCTCGTACCGGTCCCCTCAGGGTGGTCAGAAATGCCCGGCACATCAATGCATCGGAGGTGCCATAGAGGGCCATCTGAGCCCGAAATGCGGAGACATGCTCTATGGGATCGGAGCCGCCGTCATATGTCTCCAATACCGACAGCCTGAAGTTGAGGGGTACCAACTTGTCCTGTACTTCCTGTGTGAAATGGGGCCTGCCTGAGCTGCCTGAGCTGCCTTCGCTAGACTCGCTCGGTGATTTTTGGAACTCGTGCTAGAACTCGTCTAGGCGTTGGTTGACACGGGACAACTGGGTCCTGAGTGAGTCGTCCACCAAGTCAAACGATACGGTGTCAAGCTTGAAGTGGGGTAGTGTGACTTAGCAGGGTGCGGGTATGCTCTGCTCGGGCGAACCGCTCGGGTCCGTCGCTTGCTCTCGGGCTTCCCCCATCTCGACTTGCTACCCACTCGGCCTCTATCGGCTCGAGTCAGTTGGGGGAGCCGCTAACCACACGATCCGAGGAATGAGCGGAGCGAGCGTCTGTATCATGCCCACCATGGCTTGCACTTGTTTGGTCAGGCTGAGGAATGCCTCAGGTGTCACGACCGAGGGTCCCATGGTTAGTCCAATAATATGTGTATATTGGATCTTTTGAGACAATTATTAGTCTTAGAATGTAATTCTGATTGGTCAATAAAAATACATTTTAATATAATTTTTTTATTTTTTTGAGATTGGTTAATCTATCTTGGAAGGTAAAAATGGGTAGAGTAAACCTATTTTTATTTTATTTGAAATTAATGTCCTCTTCCTCTACATGTAGGAAATGAATAAAATAAATCATTTAAATCACCAGAAGTGCTTCCATAGAAGTTAAACTTTCATTCATCTACATCTCTTGTTTCTTATTCCCATTCCTCCTTCCTATTGCACGGTTTCTAATCTTTTATATTGCAAGTGTTCCAATCCTTTCTATTGCAAGTGTTCCAATCCTTCCTATTATAAGCTTTCTAATCTTTCCTATTACAAGTGTCCTAACCTTTCCTTACTGCAATTTTATCTCTATATTGTTTTGAATATGAGAAACTTTAAATTATTCTAGCCTTGTATTTGATATATCTCCTGTTTAGATGTAACGATTTGAATCTGTGAAACTTTCGAGATTTTGACCTTTCTACCTTGTTATGGTTATAACTTTATGCACTGACCTCTGATTTGGACAAAATTTATTTCATCTAAATATAGACTTATATCCTTTCTTTTGATAGCTTATTTTAAGAATTCATAGTAAGTTTGCCTATCCAAACTTCTATTTTAAATAAGCCTACGAATTCTGCAAAACAGGGATCGTAATTTCTGACCTTTTGATAATGAACAGCCTATAAGTCCCTGTTAGAAACTTTGATTTATTCCAAGCTTATTTTATTTTAAATTAGACACATAGATCTTTCATTTGATACTTAGATTGAAAGATTTAGAGTCCAAATGCCCGCCCAGTTTTCTATTAAAGCTGACCCTATAAATTCTATAAAATTGAGATTTGTTCTTTGATCTTGGGTAACTAAATCTATTGTAACTCTTTGTTGAAATCTTCGATTCATACGAAAATTATTTTATTTGAAATAAGATTGAAATATCTTTCACAATAGCTTTCTTGAGTATATTGGAGCACGATTGATTGTTTGAATCATTTGTTCAATGTGCCTCTTGAATTCTGATAGAAATCGAGTTTTGGTCGATTTCACATATTCTGGTTTCATTCCTTTGGAAATTGATTTCATTTAGCTTTCTTGTCCAATTGATCCTAACCCTAATTACATGTGAACTACATACCTAAAAACATAATCCTAAGCAAGTTTTTAACCGGCCAACGTCGAGTTTTGTTTTGGCGAGCTTTCCTATGATCTTCCGGTGGACTTCCGATACGCCCTCGGGTTTCTTCCGGCGGACTCCCAGTAGGCTCCCGATCTTGTGACGAATTCAACGAGTAGCCAAGCCTTCTCGGTGATCTCTACGAATCTCTGACGATCTCTTCGGCAGACTTCCGAAAGTTCTGACAAGTCTTCGATCTTTCTTGGTTAGTTCCGACAGCATCTCTGACGAATCTTCAGACTCTCAAACGTCCATCGAACTTGACTCTGGTATCCTTGCTTTATGCTTTTTATGCTATCGTAGTTAATCCTACACACTTAACTTCAATAATTTGGATTAGATCAATTAACCCATCAATTGATTTCATAATCAAAATTCGAGATTCAACAATCTCCCCCTTTTTTATGATGACAATCAATTAATGATAGAGTTAAACATAGCTCCCCCTATCTATATGTCATATTGTGAGAAGATAAAACCACTTGAATTCCATCCCTTTGAATTCAAGCATAAATCAATAAGTTCTAACCATTGAACTTATCGTTGTCTTATTAAGCATGAGCAAATACGAAACTTCGTATTTCTCATAATTTTCAGCTATTGAAAATCATTTTCAAGTTAAATGATAAGAGACAATTTTCACTTCGACGAGAGATCAAAAATTTTCAACATGATAAAGATTTTCAACATGAATTTCATGATATAAATGTGAGGAATGATTTCATATGATCAACCAATCTTGCGATATATTTAAAGATTTTGCAAGGTATATAAGACAAGCTTTTGCAATTCATATAAGTCATACTATCGATACGCATAAGTCGTACAAGTCATCACTTCTCCCCCTTTGTCATCAACAAAAAATAAGGAGATGAGACTTGAAACACAGTTTGTGATCATATCATACAAAATTCGAATTCATCATACAAAGTTAATCTCGCAAGAAATATTTATCCAGATTCCAAAACAAATCAGCAATTATCTAGAATTTAACAATACATCTCAAACAAAGGTTTAGTTTTTGTTCAAAAGAAGACGACAAACTTCTAACTTGACATTAAGAGTAATCAAAACAGAATAAGAAACTACATCGATTAATCTTAGGAGGTAATCCATAGTGCTGATATATGACATCCATTTTTTGATTCATTTGTCGTAGTTCCTTCAAAATTTCAATTTGCTGGATTTGAATTTGTTCTTGCTGCGATTTGATCTGATACAATTCTGCCATAATGAGTTCTTCGGAGGATGAAACAGGAGCCGAAGGTGTTGCGCCAAAGGGACTAGGAGGAGGAGATTCATTTCCCCTAAGAATTGGTGTTTCGGGGTGTTCTACTGGTGGGAGAATTGGATCAATCCTTCTAGGTTGCCTAACCCATATACCCTTGCTAAATATGCACCTAAGTCTTTTTAGCAGATTTCTATTGATGATGTTATACCGATCACTTTGAATTATTTCTTCATCGGGTGGGATACAAATATCATGGGCAAGTAGGAATCGAGTGATTAACCCTCCATATGGCAACATAGTGTCTTTAGCTATAATATCCTTCATGTGTTGCCGGATTGAGTATCCAAAACAGTTATGTTGACCGGTTATAATCTAATACATGGTGCTTATTTTTATTTGACTCATTTCATCAAGATGAAATTGCTTAGGGAATAGTATGCTTGTTATGATATGATGAAGGATTTTAAAGTTAAAGGGCAGTAAGTGCTCGCAACTCTTGGGTATTATGCCGAGGTCTGGATTTGTAAAAATAGTTTCGACGGCTTCGGAGTAAGTTGCTCCGATTATATTGACATCCCATTTACCTCTAAAATAATAGCCCCTATCTTTTTTAGTGATTCCAATTAGTTCACAAATAGTATGATAAAAAATTCTAATTTGTGTTCCTAGTAGGTAAGTACTTAGGCTGTCATTATCTACATATAAGTTTGCATAAAATAGCCTAACTAACTTAGGATAAATTGGTTCATTTATTTGTAGTAGAGGTAGGACATCTAGATGTGCAAACCACCTAATAGGTTCTAGGTTTCCTAGTTCATTGAGATCAACGTGTTTACCCTTATGGATACCTCTTGTTTCGAAGTTTGGAAACCTGAGAGCTACTTCTTTGGATCTAAAAAGGTCTTGGTAATATAAATCTCCTTCAACCCTTTTCCCTTTTGATCTCTTAGGAGCCATTATCTAGACAAGATAGATGAAACTGTAAAGAGTAGGTAAAATAATGAGAAGAGAGGAAAGATTTCAGATTTTACCTTATTGAGAATCTCTTGGAAGATGGAGAGCTTGGACCAACAAGAATCCCTCTCCAAGGCTTTTAAATGTTGGAATGAAGGTTTAGAGAGGTTGTGGGAGAGCTTGAGGCAGTTTCTCATGGGTTGGGGGTGGTGTCACCGCCGGCCCTAACCCCTCGGCTTATAAAGGGGTTCTCGGGCGGTGCCACGTCCAAAAAGAGCAGTGCCACCGCCTAGTGCCTGAGCGCTCAGGCGGTGCTACCGTTGATTCTGGCGGTGCCACCACTGGCTTGCCGCGGAAGAGAAGAAAAAATTCTTTCTTCCCCCCTTTTGTTTTTCAGAGGTGTTCGACTCAAGATAGGTTGAGATGTTGGGTTGTACTTTAATATATCATTTGGAATCAAAAGAGAAGGATGAAATCAACTCCACAAAAGAACAGAACAAGGATGAGACATTTTTCAAAAAATACATTCAAACAAGCTTATTTTCAGGGACAATTTAACATGCCTAGTTCCCTTCTAATGAATTCAAATTGGTCTTTATTTAAGACTTTTATAAAAATATCTGCTAATTGATGCTTTGTGTCAATAAATTCTAGAACGACATTATTGTTAAGGACATGATCGCATATGAAATGATGCCTAATATCGATATGCTTAGTTCTAGAGTGCTGAATTTGATTTTTGGTAAGACATATGACACTTGTATTATCACATTTTATGGGAATGTTTTTCAAGTGAATTCCATAGTCTTCTAATGTATTTTTCATCTAAACAACTTGTGCATAGCATGCATTTGCAGCAATGTATTCAACTTCCGTCGTAGATAGTACAACTGAATTTTGTTTCTTGGAAGTCCAAGAAACAAGTGCATGTCCTAAGAATTGGCATGTTTCAGATGTACTTTTTCTATCTATCCTGCATCTGCCAAAATCGGCATCTGCATAAGCTATTAAATCGAATTTATCAGATTTTGGATACCACAATCCTAAATTTGGAGTTCCTTTAAGATATCTAAATATTCTTTTAACACTCTTAAGATGAGATAATTTAGGATTGGATTGAAATCTAGCGCAAAGTCCTACACTAAACATGATATCCGGTCTAGTCGCGGTGAGATAGAGTAGACTACCTATCATTCCCCTATATATTTTTTTATCGAAATTTTCACTATTTTCATCCATATCTAATTTAGTCGAAGTACTTATAGGGGTGTTTATCGCTTTTGAATTATTCATGTTAAATCGTTTTAACAATTCTAATGTATATTTAGATTGGTTAAGAAATATACTATCACTGAGTTGTTTGATTTGTTATCCTAGAAAGAAGGTTAATTCACCCATTAAACTCATTTCAAATTCATGACTCATACATTTGGCAAATGATTCACATAGTGATTAATCCGAAGAACCAAAAATAATATCGTCAACATAAATTTATACAATAAGAAAATTATTTTCAAAGTGTTTGATAAATAATGTAGTATCAACCTTGCCTTTGGTAAAATTATTTAAAATAAGAAAGGAACTAAGCCTTTCATACCAAGCTCTAGGAGCTTGTTTCAAGCCATAGAGAGCCTTAGTCAATTTGAATACATGATTAGGAAGAAGAGAGTTTTCAAATCCGGGAGGTTGTTCAACATATACTTCTTCGGAAATAAAACCATTCAAGAAGGCACTTTTGACATCCATTTGAAATACTTTAAAATTATTACTACTAGCATAGGCAAGGAGCATCCTAATGGCTTCTAATCTTGCCACAGGAGCGAAGGTTTCTTCGTAGTCGATACCTTCTTCTTGGTTGAAACCTTTGGCCACTAATCAAGCCTTGTTTCTAACCACGATACCGCATTCATCTTGCTTGTTTCTAAAGACCCATTTAGTACCAATGACTAAATGGTCACTAGGTCTAGGAACAAGTTTCCATACCTCATTCCTCTCAAATTGATTCAATTCCTCTTGCATTGCTATAATCCAAAAATCATCTTTTAAGGCCTCGTCAATGCAATTAGGTTCAATTTGAGAAAGGAAGGCAGCGTTAGTACAAAAATTCTTGAAAGAAGAATGAGTTTGAAGCCCTTTTAATGTATCTCTTATAATTAGCTCCTTTGGATGAGCATCTATATACTTCCATTCCTTGGGTAAGGAAATTTCGGAAGAAGATACCTCCAAGTTACCATTTTTAGGGGGGGTTCATTAAATCCAAATTATCAAAACCAAAATCATCATCAAAATTATTTTTCTTTAAATCAAAAATTTCATTAAAAACTACATGAATAGTCTCTTCTATAACTAAGGTTCTCTTGTTGAAAACACGAAAAGCCTTAGAAACTATGGTTCTCATAAGATCTTCTTGACTCTTATTCAAATGGTCCAACAATATGTGTATATTGGATCTTTTGAGACAATTATTGGTCTTAGAATGTAATTCTAATTGGTCAATAAAAATACATGTCAATATAATTTTTTTTATTTTTTTAGATTAGTTAATCTATCTTGGAAGGTAAAAATGGGTAGAGTAAACCTATTTTTATTTTATTTGAAATTAACGTCCTCTTCATTTGCACGTAGGAAATGAATAAAATAAATCAATTAAATCATGAGAAGTGCTTCCATAGAAGTTAAAACTTCCATTTATCTACATCTCTTGTTTTTTATTCCCATTCCCATAAGAATAAATACTATGATTTGCATTTCGAATAGGCATAGATATATCATCTTTAAGATAACTTCTATCTTGAGAGTTATTCACAATCTCCCCTAATGTATAATCTAATATATAAATCAATTGATTCTGTCAGGTTAGTTATATGTTGTGTTGTGTCAACTATATCCACATAAGGTGGTGAGATGATATCTGGAGCAGTTATATATTTAGGGCCCTTTATGCAAATGGATGCATCTCTAACTCTATATATATTACTTCTCAATACAATTTCTTTCAAATTTAGTAAAATTTTATGTATCAATTTTTCAATACTTATTATCGTAGAATATTCATGCAATACTTTTTGAGAGTTTGCACATGGGATACATGTTCCTTCTAATTCTCAAGTAAAGCCCTTTGCATTGCAATAGCTATGGTATTGGCTTGACCTTTCGTAAGCGAGGATAGAATGAAAGACTATTATAAAAATATTTATGTCTACTCTTGATTCAACATACCTCTATGTAGTGTTCTAGTGGATCCTGCTACTTCCTCTCAAATCATACTATACTAATACTATTATTTAATCATATCATTGAATCATTTATTTCTCATGAAATCAGTTGTTATATCATGTACAAAACTTAATTATATACCACTTCTACAAATGGCTCATAATATGACTAGCAATTGCCACTAATCATTATATCATCACATTATAGTTCATGCCTTAATGGTATAAACTATAATGTCATGATATAAGAAGTGGGGCAAATAATGTTAGTCAAGAAAGCCAGGTAAGAAAGAAAAATAAATTTAAACTAAAACATAAAAATGAACCATGTCATAACTTCTCAACGAAAGTGATATTGCCACAAAGAAAGAAGAAAAAATGCCTATCATGGAGCAAGAACTTGGGTGATCCAATCTAATCACAAGCTAAGTAAAAGGATCAACATGCAAGGCAGTCTCGCCATTAAAATATATCCTACATAAAACATTATAGAAGTCCAACAAAAAATGAAAGTGTTAAAAGGGTGCAATCTGATGTAAGACCTGCAAGTTATGGAAAGACGCTATATTATACAAGGCTACTGTATCAGATGATGTGAGCACCAATGAAATTTTTTTTTCACATTTAGACAAGAATTTAAATTGATAATATACATGAATAATTTATGCATCATAAATTAGAAAATAAAATATCTAAGGTATTTAATCTCAAGAACTTGGGTTCTGATATCAATTGTAAACATAAAATCTGTAATATGCTATATATAATATGAAAAAAAATTAATTCAGAATTAAAATTAAATAATTATATATCGGAACTACAATGCATATCTTTCGATGTCACCTGGAAAGAACTTTATGAAATCTATAATGACACCATCTTCGAATCTAAAACCGACTATATGTCAATCTAAAAAGAGAACTAGATTCTCTTTTTTCACTCTTTATATATATTTTTTCATACGACGACTTAGATTCAGAAGTTCAATAAAAAAAAATAAGTATTAAAAAGGTATAATCTTGCAATTTACCCTCGTTGGATGTGATATTAGTTACAAGGCTACTATATCAGATAATGTAATAATCAATTAAAAAAGAATTTCCCATGATATGGTTCAACGTATTGTTAGAATAACAATAATTTCAGAAAAAAAAATATGCCAAAGGGTTAAGCCAAAACATTATAATGATAACAAATAGGGCTGAAGATATTATAATGATAACAAATAGGTCTAGTGTCATGATTAAGAAAGTAACATACAAGCCTATAAGGGCCAACTTGAAACAAATTAATCTTAATATGATGATAATCAATCCATTTAAGTTTATTAGAGCAGAGAGACAGATTAATTTATGATAGCTTTTGTCAAGTACAAATGATTAAGACTTTACGATTTTATTATTGTGGTAACAAAAGACTTATGTGTTGCTCAATAATATGTCAACTAAAATATATCATTGGAGTAGGACAAATCACATTTTAAAGGAGAGACCAGACCATACTGTCTCAACAAACATGTTATTTTCAACCAAGGATAATATAACTATCTAAAGTTATGAATACTCTAGTTTGCAGTATAAATAATCTATAATTAGCTCGAATCAACATACTGAAATTAACTAATTACATAACATAATTTATAATTAGCCTTCCTCTCTCTCTCTCTCTCTCTCTCTCTCTCTCTCTCTCTCTCCATCTCTCTCTATATATAGAACAAGAGCCGAGCCGTGGAAGCATTCTGTCTCCAACACATCTCTCTGACAATGGAGCACTCGCAGCCAATATTCCGTGTAACACCTCTTCTCCTTTTATTTTCTTTTTCCCAGTAATCCTATCTCAAAGCTTTAATCCTTCAAACTCCAACTTTTCTTGGTTACGTGCAGGTGTTGATGATTTTAGTGCTGTGGACGGTGGTAACAGCGGCGTTCATAGGGATCGCTGAGGGCCATCGCCACCACCGGCGGGCAGGTGGTGCGGCGGAGCTAGAAGCCTTCCACTACGCGACGGCGGGGGCAGGAGGATGCCGGGCCCACGTGGCCAGCCTAACGGACTTCGGCGGGGTGGGCGACGGGGTGACCTCCAACACGGCGGCCTTTGCGGCGGCCGTGGCCAACCTCAGTAAGGTGGCGTACGATGGCGGCGCGATGCTAGTGGTGCCGGCCGGTCGGTGGCTCACCGGGCCCTTCAACCTCGCCGACCACTTCACCCTCTTCCTCGACCACGACGTCGTCATCCTCGCCACTCAGGTCCGCCTCCCTCCTCCGCCCCCTTCCCCCACCTTCTCCTCCATCTATTTCGATGTAGAGTGCATGTTCATAATCGTTCACGGCATGTTTGCCATTACCATCGCCTCTATCATTCACGTTGCCTTCATCCTCGGTGGTGATTATGGCTAGTAGCCCTTCCCATCGAGTCCGTTCATCTGACAGCTCTCGCCAGATGAACGGTGACAATGAAGAATAGATTCATCACTAGTGAGCCCCACCAGAACGTTACATAGCGAGTGTATACTATTCTAACGTTTCCTTCATCTCATCTCCAAGGAGAATTCACAAGTCTAATCCGATGTGCATAGTCACCGCTTTGGACTGATGAGGGAAAAGAAGTGAACTAAGCCACTACAAATCTAAATTTGTCTTGATAATATTAATTTCTGAAATATTTGCAATTTGTATGGTAGAATTTTGACTATTTAGTATCTCTACTTTGATGTCTCAAAATAAGAAAACAGTAATATTTGTTTTGTTTTATTATTATTATTATTATTATTATTATTATTATTATTATTATTTCTCTTGTATGTCATATCCTTGTATGTGAACATCAATAATCTTGGATTAGAATCCACATAAAAAATTTCCTTTCAAATTTGAAGATCTTGAAGATAACGCTCCAAAATTAATAAGTTTTAATTGAGAATGACATTCTTTCCGAGTGTAAGAACTTTAAGGTAGGAAAGGATGTGAGGAAACCAACATAAGAATGGAATGCAGTGTGAACCTTACCCTTACATTAATTTTAGGCTCCACCATCAGTCTAAAAGTTAGGTGGATGACTTTCTAACACAAAACTGCTCTCAAAACACAAACTCTCTCTTTGATATTTTGTAGGAAAGAGTACTGTCATCCAATCTCTCAGTGTTTTCTTTTTGACTAAACCTTGTAGATCTGTGTAGCTAATTGGGTTTCCTGAAGACAGCAAAACTCTATTAATGCTACAAACTTGGGAGAACAAGTTAGATTTCAACTGCAGCTTATATAACATAAATTTCTATTCTGCAATCCCATTTTATGGCTTCTCACACTGCAACTCGGATAACATTGCTTATGAATTGCTTATGAATTGCTGATGTTAACGTGAATGAATGCACTGTGCAGCCACGTAATCGTCTCAGGCATCACAATTCTTGCACCGGTCAACTCTCCCAACACTTATGGGATCGATCCAGGTGGATATCGTACCTACATTTACTTGGGTTGTAGATTCTATGTTGCTGTTTCGATTGATTCTTTTTGGTGGTTTCTCTCTTCTTCGCAGACTCATCCTCCAATGTCCGCATTGAGGACTGCTACATAGTCTCAGGCGATGACTGCATCGCCATTAAAAGCGGTTGGGATGAGTACGGGATTGCATTCAACATGTCAAGCAAACACATAGTGATCAGACGGCTCACCTGCATCTCCCCCACGAGCGCTGTCATCGCCCTGGGAAGCGAGATGTCGGGAGGAATCCAAGATGTCCGGGCCGAAGACATCACGGCCATCCACTCCGAATCCGGCGTCAGGATCAAGACGACCATCGGAAGGGGAGCTTACGTGAAGGACATATTCGTGAGAAGAATGAATCTGCACACAATGAAGTGGGTCTTCTGGATGACGGGCACCTACGGGCAGCACCCGGACGACAAATTTGATCCGAAAGCCATTCCGGTGGTGCAGAATATCAGTTACAGCAACGTGGTGGCCGAGAACGTGACCATGGCCGCGAAGCTGGAGGGGATTCCCGGCGCGCCCTTCACCGGAATATGCATCTACAATGTGACGGCGGAGGTGGTGAAGTCGAAGAAGCCGATTTGGAACTGCACCGACGTGGAGGGCGTATCGAGTCACGTGACGCCCACTCCCTGTGCGCAGATTCCGGAATATCCAGATCGTATAACGCATTGCCCCTTCCCTGAAGATGATCTACCTGTGAATGGTGTTGGGCTAGAGGAGTGTGCTTATCAGAGAGCCAAACCATGAGTTGAGATGCTTTCTACAACTCATGGTTTAATGGCATAACCTATGATGTCCTGAAGCTTGGCAGATTAAAATGTTTGCCTTGAACAAAGGCAGATGTAATTGATCATATATCATACTTGGGAGGAACAAAGGCAGATGAAATATCCAATAATATTTCATTGCTATAAATATGGATTATTGAAAAAATAAGACATGTTATTTATTTGAATACTTTTCTTCAACTTGGAAGTGTTATATTCTTTATTTGATACGAATAGTTAGAAATGAATTTTTCAAAGAGAGGATGACTTATGATTGTCACTAAAACGATTGATTTTATCCCTAACATTTGAATTCATAACCCAATGTATCTTCACTTTTAAATACCACGTAAGCAACCTATGTTGTAGAGGACAGGTCGATTTATTTGAGGAGAACTTTTTCTATGATCATATCTGAATCATGTTATGCATGAACAGGCTTCGTTAGATCCTATAGAATAAAATAAGTGAGGTGGGATGATTCGATATTCCATTTATTCCACTTCCTTATTTACAGTATGGAAACATATTCATTTCCTCTTCATCGATCCAAATCTATAACACTATCAGAGTGAAATAAGAGATCTAAGGAAGAACATAGGTTGGACTTTATTAGTAACAAGTAAATATTTTGTACGTAAAAAAATAAAGATATTAAGGGGATAAACACCAATCAAAAAATATGAGGCAATCCAAAATACACTTGATTATGATCAAATTTATAAGCCGACTTGGATATCGAGCATTTACCTATAAGAACTAAATTAGTTGCAATAAATAGTTGCAACACTAGAAAATAGAATTTAGTAAATCATTTCTTGCATAGAGTCTTTATATATGATACGTGAAGATATGTATGAAAAGTAGATTTTATACGAATCTATTTTTGCCATTCATTTCGTTCTTGCTCGAGCCGAATGATAAAAAATTATCATATTTGGTTCCTTCAGGGGGTGGATCCATAAGAATTCACATATCCCAATAACAAAAAAACTTGACTAGAACGATACTATATTAAGAGGAAGTTCGCAGGGTGGCCATGAAAGGCCTAGGTTGCACGTTGGTGAGGAAATTCTGCTCGAACTCCTTGGTGAGCTGGTGAAAGGACAAGACCGAAGATTGGCGTAGTCGGCTGAATCACGCTCGTACCGGTCCCCTCAGGGTGGTCGGAAATGCCCAACATATCAATGCATCAAAGGTGCCATAGAGGGCCATCTGAGCCCGAAATGCGGAGACATGCTCCGCAGGATCGGAACCGTCGTCATATGTCTCCTATACCGACAGCCTGAAGTTGAGGGGTACCGACTTGTCCTGTACTTCCTGTGTGAAATGGGACCTGCCTGAGCCGCCTTCGCTAGACTCGCTCGGTGATTTTTGGAACTCGCGCTAGAACTCGTCCAGGCGTTGGTTGACCCGGGACAACTGGGCCCTGAGCAAGTCGTCCACCAAGTCAAACGATACGGTGTCAGGCTCGAAGTGGGGTAGTGTGACTTAGTAGAGTGCGGGTATGCTCTGCTCGGGTGAACCTCTCGGGTTCGTTGCTTGCTCTCGGGCTTCCCCCATCCCGACATGCTACCCACTCGGCCTATGTCTGGTCGAGTCAGTTGGGGGAGCCGCTAGCCCACACGATATGAGGAATGAGCGGAGCGAGCATCTGCATCATGCCCACCATGGCTTGCACTTGTTTGGTCAGGTTGACGAATGCCTCGGGTGTCACGGCCGAGGGTCCCATGGTTAGTCCAATAAGATGTGTATATTGGATCTTTTGAGACAATTATTGGTCTTAGAATGTAATTCTGATCGGTCAATAAAAATACATGTCAATATATATATATTTTTAATTAGTTAATCTATCTTGGAAGACAAAAATGGGTAGAGTAAATCTATTTTTATTTTATTTGAAATTAATGTCCTCTTCCTCTGCATGTAGGAAATGAATAAAATAAATCAATTAAATCATGAGAAGTGCTTCATTAGAAGTTAAACTTCCATTCATCTACATCTCTTGTTTCTTGTTCCCATTCCTCCTTCCTTTTGCAAGCTTTCTAATATTTTTTATTGCAAGTGTTCCGATCCTTTCTATTGCAAGTGTTTCGATCCTTCCTATTGCACGCTTTCTAATCTTTCCTATTGTAAGTGTCCTAGCCTTTCCTTACTACAATTTTATCTCTACATTTGCTTTAAATATGAGGAACTTTGAATTGTTCTAGCCTTGTATTTGATATATCTCCTGTTTAGACATAACGATTTGAATCTATGAAACTTCTGAGATTCTGACCTTTCTACCTTGTTATGGTTATAAATTTATGCACTAACCTCTGATTTGGACAAAACTTATTTGATTTGAATATAGACTCATAAACCTTTCTTTCGTTAGCTTATTTTAAGAATTCGGAGTAAGTTTGTCTTTCCAAACTTCTGTTTCAAATAAGCCTACGAATTCTGTAAAATAGGGATCGTAATTTCTGACCTTTTGATACTGAACTGCCTATAAGTCCCTATTGGATACATTGATTTATTCCAAACTTATTTCATTTTAAACTAGAGACATAGATCTTTCATTTAATACCTAGATTGAAAGATTTAGAGTCCAAATGCCTGCCTAGTTTTCTGTTGAACTGACCCTGTGAATTCTATAAAATTAAGATTTGTTCTTTGATCATGGGTTACTAAATCTATTGTAACTCTTTGTTGAAAACTTCGATTCATATGAAAATTATTTTATTTAAAATAAAATTGAAATAACTTTTATAATAGCTTTCTTGAGTATATTGGAGCATGATTGATAGTTTGAATCATTTGTTCAATGTGCCTCTCAAATTCTGTTAGAAATCGAGCTTTGGTCGATTTCACATATTCTAGTTTCATTCCATTGAAAATTGATTTCATTTAGCTTTCTTATCCAATTGAGCTTTATATTACTGCTTTGAATTCTTGTATGCTCTTGTCCTTAAAATTATTTGCATTCTTGAAATCTATTGTGTAACGTTTATGCTATATCGTATTAACTCATATAGGCACATGTATATCCCATTGTTCCGCATTTGCTTTCGATATGTACCTATTCCAGTTTCATTCCTTTGGACATTGAATTTTATCTAACCTTCTTATTTGAATTCAGTTATATGTGATTGCATGAAATCCTTGAATGCTCTTGCTTTCATTTCCTTTCAAATATGAATATATTTGTGAAAGATTATGCTTACATCGTATTGACTTGTAAAGGCGCATGTATGTTTTGTTTTTCCGCGTGTGCTTCCGATATGTGCTATTTATTATTTATACTGTCCTTTTGTACTTTGGTGTTTATGAGATATTGTGAACCTTTGCCAGAAATGGTAAAGAGAGTTATGCATAGAGCCTGCGATGTTTTACCAGCCCCCTCTGACTTCACTTAGACGTGGGTGGATGGAGCTCCCAAACGTGAGAGACTTTTGTCTGGTGGTCATTCAGAAATGGATGAATCACATTCTGTCTGTGGTCCCACTACACTTTCTGTATGTTTGATATGATATCCAGAGCTTTGGTTATGTATTTATGTATGCGCTTTGGATAAGAAAGATAAGAATGCAACGTCAAATACGACGTTTCAGCTTTTGTTTCATATTCATTCTTTGATATATTCTGAAATATTTCCTATGCTATTAATATGTTCTGAGATGCTCCCTATGCCTCTGAAATGTTCCTACGCCATTGATATGCTTTGAAATATTCCATATGCCATTGATATGTTCCAAAATGTTTTATTTATCATTAATATGCTCCGAAACATTTCATACACCGTTAATAAGCTCCGAAATGTTTCATTCATTATTGATATGCTCTGATGATTCAATATTGTATTTATTCCACTTCCTTATTTACAGTATGGAAACATATTCATTTCCTCTTCATCTATCTAAATCTATAACACTATGAGAGTGAAATAAGAGATATAAGGAAGAACATAGGTTGGACTTTATTAGTAATAAGTAAATATTTTGTACGTAAAAAAATCAAGATATTAGGGGGATAAACACCAATCAAAAAATATGAGACAATCCAAAAAACACTTTATTATGATCAAATTTATAAGCCGACTTGGATATCGAGCATTTACCTATAAGAACTAAATTAGTTGCAACCCTGGAAAATAGAATTTAGTAAATCTTTTCTTACATAGAGTCATTATATATGATATGTGGAGATATGTATGAAAAGTAGATTTTATACGGATCTATTTTTACCATTCATTTCATTCTTGCTCGAGTCGAATGATGAAAAATTATCATATTTGGTTCCTTCAGGGGGTTGATCAATAAGAATTCACCTATCCCAATAACAAAAAAACTTGACTAGAACGATACTATATTAAGAGGAAGTTCGCAGGGTGGCCGTTAAAGGCCTAGGTCGCACGCTGGTGAGGAAGTTCTACTCGAACTCCCTGGTGAGCTGGTCAAAGGACAAGACCGAAGATTGGCGCAATCGGTTGAACCACATTCGTACCGGTCCCCTCAGGGTGGTCGAAAATGCCCGGCACATCAATGCATCGGAGGTGCCATAGAGGGCCATCTGAGCCTGAAATGTGGCGACATGCTCCGCAGCATCGGAGCCACCGTAATATGTCTCCAATGCCGACAGCCTAAAGTTGAGGGGTACCGACTTGTCCTGTACTTCCTTTGTGAAAGGGGACTTGCCTGAGCCGCCTTTACTAGACTCGCTCGGTGATTTTTGGAACTCGCGCTTGAACTCGTCCAGGCATTGGTTGACTCGGGATAGTTGGGCCCTGAGCGAGTCATCCGCCAAGTCAAACGATATGGTGCCAAACTCGAAGTGGGGTAGTGTGACTTAGCATGGTGCGGGTATGCTCTGCTCGGGCGGACCTCTCGGGTCCGTCGCTTGCTTTCGGGCTTCCCCCATCTCGACTTGCTACCCACTCGGCCTTAGTCGGGTCGGGTCAGTTGGGGGAGCCGCTACCCACATGATCTGAGGAATGAACGGAGCGAGCATCTGCATCATGCCCACCATGGCTTGAACTTGTTTGGTCAGGCTGAGGAATGCCTCGGGTGTCACAGCCGAGGGTCCCGTGGTTAGTTCGAGGGGTGACAACCGCGGGTCATTGAAAAGGTGCCAGTAGCGATCTGGCGTCGAGGCCGGGATCCCCCCATCTCCGAGGGTGGGGAGGGACTGATTTCCGGGCTCGATGGAGGGGAGAAAGGTCGGTGGTGTTGGGCTGATAGCCCATATTCAGCCCATGTGGGCTAGGGCAGCCCACAGCCCACACCTCCTCTTAACCTAACCATAATTAAGATTAGGGGGGTGTGGTAGCTACGTTTTAGAAGTAGAAAAAGGCTATAAAGGCATAAAAGGAAGAGAAAGAAAGGGAAGAAGACAAGGACAACGCAGAGAGACTATTCTCAATCATCTAGCAGTGTTCTCATCTCAGGTTAGATCAAATCTACAGTAGACTCTTGCTGTGATTACTTGGGGAGGTTTTAGATATTGTGGGCAGTGACGTGATCCTTGTATCCCAGTTATTCTCTTGTGGTTGTTGCTAGGGTTTTGGGCAAGAGATTGAGATTTGTATATTCATTATTCTCATAGTGGATTATCTCTAGTTTGCCCCGTGGTTTTTACCCTTCACATTGAAGGGGTTTTCCATGTATATCTTGGTGTTCTGTTTGATTGTGTTTCCATTTTATTCCGCTGTGTATTATGGTCTTCTAGTATTTATTCATATACAAAGGTTATTCCTCTTTATATCCCCATCAACTGGTATCGGAGCGGGGTTTTGGTGATTTAATTTTTGTATATTGAACATGGAGGCCAGTAATGTTTCTCGCATGATTAGTTTGAATGGAAATAATTGGATGATATGGAAACCAAGAATGGAAGATCTCTTGTATTGCAAAGATTTGTATGGACCTTTGCAAGGGGATAGTGCAAAACCTACAACTATGACAGATGATAAGTGAAAGAGGTTAGATCGAAAAACAATTGGGTTTATTAGACAATGGCTTGATGATAGTGTCTTTCACCATGTTTCTACTGAAATTTCTACATATTCTCTTTGGAAAAAATTGGAAAGTCTCTATGAAAGAAAAACAGCTGACAATAAAGCTTTTTTTATCAGAAAACTTGTGAACCTAAAATATAGAGAGGGTGCTTCTATTGCTGAGCATTTGAATGAAATGCAGAGTATTACTAACCAGTTATCCTCTATGAAAATGTCTCTTGATGATGAGTTGCAGGCATTGTTACTTCTCAGTTCATTACCTGAAAGTTGGGAGACACTGGTGGTTTCCCTTAGTAATTCTACGCCAGATGGTATTGTCACTATGAGTCAAGTAACAAGCAGTTTGTTGAATGAGGAGTTGAGAAGAAAGAGTTCGGCAACATCTCAGAATGATTCACAAGCACTTATCTCAGAGAACAGAGGAAGGTCAAAGTCTAGAAGCAGTTCACGTATGGGTAGGAGCAAGTCAAGATCAAGAAAAGATATTGTTTGCTATAACTGTGGTGAGAAAGGACATTACAAGAACCAATGTAAGCAACCTAAGAAGAACAAGAAAAAGGGAAAAGAAGTGGAGTCTACAAAGTCAAAGGATAATACTACAGCTACAGTGCAGGGTGGTGATTATTTGATTTTGTCTCCTTCTGATGATATTTTTTCTTGTGTGTGTCAGGATCTTGAGTGGGTGATTGACACAGGTGCTTCTTATCATGCTACACCTCGGAGAGAGTTTTTTGCTACATATAAGTCTAGAAACTTTGGTGTTGTCAAGATGGGCAACTATGGCACATCAGACATCATTGGCATGGGTGATATCCATTTAAAGACCAACCTTGGCTGCAAGTTGGTACTTAAGGATGTGAGGCATGTGGTTGACTTGAGGCTGAATTTAATTTCAGTTGGAAGACTAGATGATGAAGAGTATGAAAGCAAATTTCATAGAGGGCAATGGAAGCTCAGTAAGGGTTCTCTTGTTATAGCTAGTGAAAAGAAATGCCATACTTTGTACAAGTTGCAGGCTAAAGCTTATGGTGAGCAGTTAAATGCTACAGAGAAAGACTTTAGTATGGAGTTGTGGTATAGGCGATTGGGACACTTGAGCGAGAAGGGGCTGCAAGCTCTTTCCAAGAGAGAGGTATTACCAGATCTCAGAGGTATACATCTGAACCCTTGTATTGATTGTTTGGCTGGTAAACAACATAGAGTTTCATTTGCTAGTGTTGCTTTGTCTAGAAAAATGCATGTCTTAGACCGTGTTTATACAGATGTATGTGGTTCTTTGAGGACAAAAACTCTTTGTGGGTCTGTTGATGTTCTTGGTATAAGTGGTACACTTTATTTTGTCACTTTTATAGATGATTTTTCCAGGAAAGTTTGGGCTTATGCTTTGAAGACCAAAGATCAGGTTATTAATGTCTTCAAAGAGTTTCATGCCAAGGTTGAAAGGGAGACAGAAAGGAAATTGAAATGCATAAAATCAGATAATGGTGGTGAGTATACGGGATTGATTAATGACTATTGCAGGTCACATCGGATCCAACATGAGATGACAGTTCCTGGTACACCTCAGCATAATGCAATTGCAGAGAGGATGAACCGCACCATCATGGAAAAGATCAGATGTATGCTTTCACAGGCCAAGCTACCCAAAAGCTTTTGGGATGAGGCTTTGAGAACTGCAGTTGATGTGATCAACTTATCACCATGTACAGCCCTAGATGGTGATGTTGCAGAGCATGTATGGTCAGGGAAAGATGTTTCCTACAGGCATTTGAGAGTGTTTGGTTGTCGTGCATTTGCACATGTTCCAGATAATGAGAGGTCCAAGCTGGATGGTAAGTCTAAAGAATGTATTTTTCTTGGTTACTCACATGATCAGTTTGGTTATAAGCTTTGGGATCCAGAAAAGCAGAAGGTGTTCAGGAGCAGAGATGTGGTCTTCTTTGAGGATCAAACCTTTAAGGATTTGAAGAAGAAGGTACCAGCCAAGACTTCTGCAGAAGGATTAGCAGATTGTGACCTAGTTATTCCTCCAGTATATCAGGGTGATGGGGGAGATGTGTAGGAAAATAGTGTAGAGCCTGATGTTGATTTACCTGCAGGACATGTTGAGCAAGAAGAAGTAGGAGAGCAAGTTCCCGCAGAACCTCAGTTGAGAAGATCTTCTAGACAATGTCAACCTTCCAGAAGATACTCTACAGATGAGTATGTGATGCTTACTGATGCAGGTGAACCAGAGAGTTACTAGGAAGCAGTTGAGAGTGAGCAGAAAGAGAAGTGGTTAGTTGCTATGTAGGAAGAGATAGATGCTCTTCAGAAGAACCACACTTATGATTTGGTGCTGCTACCAAATGGAATGAAGGCCTTGAAGAACAAGTGGGCTTTTAGGTTGAAGACTCAAGAATATTGTTCTCAACCAAAGTACAAAGCTAGATTGGTTGTGAAAGGCTTTGGTCAAAAGAAAGGTATTGACTTTGAAGAGATATTTTCTCCTGTTGTTAAAATATCTTCTATTCGTGTTGCTCTTGGTATTGCTGCTAGCCAGGACTTGGAGGTTGAGTAGTTAGATGTGAAGACAGCTTTCCTTCATAGTGATTTGGAGGAGGAAATTTATATGGAGCAACCAGAAGGCTTCAAAGTCAAAGGTAAAGATAATTTTGTCTGCAAGTTGAAGAAGAGCTTGTATGGGCTAAAGCAAGCTCCAAGACAATGGTACAGAAAGTTTGATTCATTTATGACAGAAAATGGATACAAAAGAACGGCTTCAGATCATTGTGTGTACATCAAATGGTTTAGTGAGGATTTTATTATTCTCTTACTTTATGTTGATGACATGCTTATTCTTGGGAAAGATATGTCTAAAATTGACAGGTTGAAGAAGGAACTGAGTGAGTCTTTTGCAATAAAGGACATGGGGCCAGCAAAGCAAATACTAGGCATGCAGATTTCCCGTGACAGGAAAAACAAGAAGATTTGGTTGTCATAGGAGAAATACATTGAGAAGGTATTGGAAAGATTCAGTATGAGCAACGCAAAACCAGTTGGTTCTCCTCTTGCAGGTCACTTCAAGTTGTGCTCAGAACAGAGTCCGTCAAGTGATGAGGAGAAGGAGAAAATGCAAAAGGTTTCTTATGCTTCAGCAGTTGGAAGTTTAATGTATGCAATGGTATGTACAAGGCCGGACATCGCATATGCAGTGGGTGTTACTAGCAGATTTCTTGCAAATCCAGGCAAAGAGCACTGGGCAGCAGTGAAGTGGATTTTTAGATATCTCAGAGGGAGCTCTAAGGTTTGTTTAAGCTTTGGAGGTGGATCACCTATGTTGACAGGTTACACAGATGCAGATATGACAAGAGATATAGATACGAGAAAATCTACTTCAGGTTATGTACTTACTTTTGCAGGGGGAGCTGTGTCATGGCAATCCAGGTTACAAAGGTGTATTGCTCTCTCCACCACAGAAGCAGAATATATTGCTACTACAGAGATATGCAAAGAAATGTTATGGATGAAAAAATTCTTACAAGAATTAGGGCTGAAACAGAAAAATTATGTGGTGCATTGTGACAGCCAGAGTGCCATCCATTTGTGTAAGAACCCAATGTTTCATTCCAAGTCAAAGCATATAGATGTCAGATACCACTGGATTCGAAATGTATTTGAAGAGAAGCAGTTGCAGCTTCAGAAAATTCATACAGATGACAACGGAGTAGACATGTTGACGAAGACCTTACCAAAAGAAAGACGAGATATGCCGACAGTTGGTCGGCATGGCTTCACATTGAGGAGTCATGGGACAGCCTCCTTTATGGGCTGAAGGGGGAGGTTGTTGGGCTGATAGCCCATATTCAGCCCATGTGGGCTAGGGCAGCCCACAACCCACACCCCCTCTTAACCTAACCCTAATTAAGATTAGGGGGGTGTGGTGGCTACGTTTTAGAAGCAGAAAAAGGCTATAAAAAGGCAGCAACGAGGCAGATCTTGAGGGCCACGGGATTCCAAAGAGAAGAAGGAGAACAAGGCAGAAAAGGAAGAGAAAGAAAGGGAAGAAGACAAGGACAACGCAGAGAGACTATTCTCAATCATCTAGCAGTGTTCTCATCTCAGGTTAGATCAAATCTTCAGTTGACTCTTGCTGTGATTACTTGGGGAGGTTTTAGATATTGTGGGCAGTGACGTGATCCTTGTATCCTAGTTATTCTCTTGTGATTGTTGCTAGGGTTTTGGGCAAGAGATTGAGATTTGTATATTCATTATTCTCATAGTGGATTATCTCTAGTTTGCCCCGTGGTTTTTACCCTTCACATTGAAGGGGTTTTCCATGTATATCTTGGTGTTCTGTTTGATTGTTTTTCCATTTTATTCCGCTGCGTATTATGGTCTTCTAGTATTTATTCATATACAAAGGTTATTCCTCTTTATATCCCTATCAGGTGGTTCTCCCTCAGGGAGAGCTTCTACTACATGCTTCTACGACATGGCCCTTCTTCTAGCGCCAAAATATTAGTGAACAAGTATACCATGGCTGATGAGTTAGCACGGTTTGGTCCACGGGTCAATGTCGGGAGCCTTCGATCGAGTGAACTAGATGACGAGGTGGTCGTGCCCTCGGGAAGGGATGCTTGTTAGCGTTGGTCGGGCTCCGACCGATTGACGGCTCGTCCTTGCGCGTTGGATGGCGACCCCTAGGTTGAGACTCTCGCAGCTCGTGAGTGGTCATTCGCCTGCAGAAATGGCCCTCGTCGGGTGATCCTCGACTTTGGCCCCTTCGATGAGCAAGTCAGTAGTGGGTGGATTGTTTTCTATTTTTCTTCCCTCCTCTCACCTCTGGCCGAATGTTGACCAAGGGCTTTATACTATTGTACGAGGGTTAATAGCATGTCGGTTCGGCATGGCCGCTGACTCTCGAGGGATGGGACGACACTTATGACCGAGCTCTCGGGATGGGACACGTGGAACAGCTTCTTGGTACGATTCTGAATTCACGTGTGGCTTCAGTTGTGACGTATCTTGGGCCCAAAATACGTCGTATCAAATAAAACTATATTAAGACGTAAAAAGGCTAAAGAGATAGGGCATAATTATTATGGAGAACCCGCATGGCCCAATGATATTTCAGTAGCAATTCTAGGTACTATTGCATAGACTTGGTAATTCTAGAACCATTAATGTAGGCTTTGAAAATATTACCAAAATGGTACTTCGTTCCATATTATAAATACTCCATACAATGCCCAATAAGTTATTAGGTGTTTTTTTTAATGGTTTCAATACCAATGAGATTATTGACAGCACTTTTTTTTAAGAATATTAATAAATTTTAAAATCTATTTCATCATCCAATAGCTACAATAGACTTTTTGATTAGCAGCTCTTTGGTTAGGTATTGGGGCAACATTATCTATTGATAAATCGCTAACTTTAAGTATTTTTTAACTTAATTCAACTGTGAAATACCTAGATATAAGTATCTAAGAATAGTGACTTCAAAGTTACTATTCTTTGATACATTAATTTGATTATGATTATTTCATGAAAATACATATTGTGCCAAAAAGATTAAAAATAAATTTCTTCTTTCTTTACAAATTTTTCTTTCTATTTTTCTTAGAAAAAGAAGATGAAATAATTGTAATGGATTTAAAATGAAAACTTATTCTTAGGTAAATCAATTGTGAAATGCTTTTGTAGAGTGTCCAATATCTCTTTTACATCTTCTATGTGAACATATTCAATTCTCATAGGATCTTCTTGACTCTTATTTAAAGGGTCCAATAATATATGTATATTGGATCTTTTGAGACAATTATTGGTCTTAGAATGTAATTCTGATTGGCCAATAAAAATACATGTCAATATATATATATATATATATATTTTTAGATTAGTTAATCTATCTTGGAAGGTAAAAATGGGTAGAGTAAACCTATTTTTATTTTATTTGAAATTAATGTCCTCTTCCTCTGCATGTAGGAAATGAATAAAATAAATCAATAAAATCATGAGAAGTGCTTCCATAGAAGTTAAACTTCCATTCATCTACATCTATTGTTTTTTATTCCCATTCCCATAGGAATAAATACTAATATTCACATTTCGAATAGGCATAGATATATCATCATTAAGATAACTTCTATCTTGAGAGTTATTCACAATCTCCCCTAATGTATAATCTAATTGTTAGGATCAAGAGCACTAAGAGGGGGGAGTGAATTAGTGCAGTGGAAAACCTTCGACGATTAAAACTACGTTCGTACGATAAGAGCGATTTCGGTGGAAAAGCCGATTCGTAAATCACTTTAACTTGTGATTAAGCAAGATGCAGTTAAAGCAAGTCTATGAAGGCAGTTAGCAGTTATGATAGAAATTAGAATGTAAGCGTAAACTTAAAATATGATGTTCGTACGATAAAACTGATTTACGTCTAAACGTCGATTCGAAAAATACTAAACTTTGAAACACGGTCGTAAATGCACAGAAGGCAGTAAGCTATTGAGGAGGTTTGCAGTAAAGAAAATATGCTCAAAGTAAATGCAAATCGAGATTTAGAGTGGTTCGGTCAATCTTTACCTACATCCACTTTTGGCTTCCTCCACCGACGAGATCACTGACGTCTGTTGGGAAATCATTGGGGGGGCGACATCATATGCGCAGCGGAAGAACAAGAAAACAAAAATCCCCGATTCCCAAAAAGATGTTCATCGTCGTGCGAAGATTGGTGCGCAAAATCCGCAAAAACACAAAACTGCGTATAGAGATTGTGTTACCTAGGGAGATCGTATATCCCTGTTTCCTTGCAGATCCTTAGGAGAGGGTGAAGGAGGTCAAGCGTCCTCCTCTCTAGCGGTGATCCACACAGCAGGGTTGCGACGACGCTCCTCAAAACTCCAGGCCTACTCTGAGGTGGAGAGGGAGAGGAGAATAGGAAGGGCTGTTGAATCTCGGATTTTGATGATGAAGTCAATTGTCATTTGTTGTCTAATCTATGTGTTGAGATAAGTGTGCAGGATTAACTACGATAAGAGTAAGACAAGCAGCAGGTGTTGCGCCGGAGTCAAGATCATGATCACGTTGGGAGTTCGAGAGTTCGACGGAAGTTCGGACGGTCGTCGGAGGTTCAGCGAGGACAGATCCGAGAAGTCCAGAAGCTTGCCAAGCGAAGCTCGTCAGAACTCGCCAAGTGGATCGTCGCAAAGTCCAGGAGTATGCCGGATGTCCGCAGAAGGATCACCGAGGGTTATCGGTTGATCGACGGAAGTTGGCCGGAAACTCGCCGGAAGAAGCGATTGACGCATCGGAGCAAAGCTGCAGAAGTTGTCTTAGAGTTAATCGTAGTTAGCATGATGATTAAGCATGAAAATGGGAGGTGATCCCATTAGCTTAATCTTGGGGCAATTGGGCCCCTGAAAAGATTCAAAGTGGGCCGAATGGAGTGAACCATTCAGACCCTGATTGCACCAGGAGGTGCAACCGCCCCAGCCAGGAGGTGCAACCGCCTGGGCTGTGGGGTTGGGAGGTGCAACCGCCCCAGCCAGGAGGTGCAACCGCCAGGGCTGCGAGGCTGGGAGGTGCAACCGCCCCAGCCGAGAGGTGCAACCGCCCAGAGCTCAGTCTACGAGCTAGACTGGGCGGTGCAACCTCCTCTGCCAAGAGGTAGCACCGCCAGAGCTCAAGTTTCGAGCTCTGCCAGGCGATGCAACCACCAAGCTCAGTCTTCGAGCTCTGGCAGAGAGGTGCATCAGCCTGAGCTCAGTCTCGAGCTCTGCCAGGTGATACAATCACCGAGCTCAGTCTTCGAGCTCTGGCAGAGAGGTGCATCAGCCTGAGCTCAGTTTGAAGCTCTGCCAGGTGATGCAACCACCGAGCTCAGTTTCGAGCTCTGCCAGGTGATGCAATCACCAAGCTCAGTCTTCGAGCTCTGCCAGGTGATGCAACCATCGAGCTCAGTCTTCGAGCTCTGGCAGAGAGAAGCAATCGCCTGAGCTCAGTCTTCGAGCTCTGCCAGGCGGTGCCACCTCTCCAGTCAAGAGGTGCAACCGCCTGATCCCAGAATTCTGGGATTTGATCGATTTGATCGTTTTGAGCTCCAAATTTGAACTGGGTTGGGGCCTATAAATACCCCACCCATTCAGCACTGAAGAGATACAGATCCACACCGAATTCTTGATCTTTTCAGTGATTCTAAGAGCTCAAATTTGTGTAAAGTCCTAAAGTTCTCCTCCTTCTGTTCTTCAAGTCTTGAGTTGTAAAGAGAGGAGAGAAAGGATCTGTAAAGGTTGTCTCCTGAGCCTGTCAAAAGGAGAGAAACTGTAAAAGGGCAGTTAGCCTTCGCCCATTGAAGGAAGGCAGCTAGTTGACGTCGGCAACCTCGTCGGTGGAGGAAGCCAAAAGTGGAGTAGGTCAAGGCTGACCGAACCACTCTAAATCTCTGGTTTGCGTTTATTTTTGAGCACTTTATCATTACTGCAAACCTCCTCCATTACTACTGCTCTCTGCGCTTTCACGAACAAGTTCTAAGCTCTGATCTTTCAGAATCTGCATTCAAACGTAAATCGTGTTTTCGTACGATCTTCACACTGCAGTTTACGCTTACATTCGGATTCCATTTATAACTGCAAATTGCTTTCTACGTAAAACGCTTTTCAAGGTTCAAAACTGCTTTTAGACGCAAAACTACATTTAGACGTAAAACTGCGTTTAGACGCAAAACTGCGTTTAGACGTAAAACTGCGTTTTGACGTAAAACTGCGTTTGGACGTAAAACTGAGTTTAGACGCAAACTGCGCTTAGACGCAAACTGTGCTTAGACGCAAACTGCGCTTAGACGCAAACTGTGTTTAGACGCAAACTGCGCTTAGACGCAAAACTGCGCTTAGACGCAAACTGCACTGTGATTCTGCTTTTATATCGAAATCAATTTTTTATCGGACGAACGCAGCTTTAGCTTTTAAATTGCTGTAAGATTTCCGCTGCACTAATTCACCCCCCCCCCCCTCTTAGTGCTCTCGATCCTAACAATTGGTATCAGAGCCCGGTTAACTCTCAAAAGGATTAAAACCCAAGAGAGATGGCTTACGCCGGAAACCAAGAGGGCCATTCTATTACACGTCCACCCATGTTTAATGGGACGGACTACACCTACTGGAAAACCCGAATGAGGATCTTTCTTATTTCTATGGATTTTGAATTATGGAATCTTGTCGAGAATGGTTTTTCAAAGTCTTCTCTTCCAATGATCGATTGGAATGATTTGGAGAAGAAGGCTTTCGCTCTAAATGCAAAGGCTATGAATGCCTTATTTTGTGCACTCGATAAAAACGAGTTTAACCGTGTTTCAACTTGTGAAACTGCATTTGATATTTGGCACACACTCGAAGTGACCCATGAGGGCACAAGTAGAGTAAAAGAGTCAAAAATCAATTTGCTGTTACACTCTTTCGAACTCTTTCGGATGAAACCGAGTGAAACCATTGGCGACATGTTTACCCGTTTCACGGATGTCGTCAACGGTTTAAAAGGACTCGGAAAGAGCTTTTCGGATTTTGAGCTTGTTAATAAGATACTAAGATCCCTTCCTAAGAGTTGGGATCCTAAAGTCACCGCTATTCAAGAGGCAAAAGATCTGCGAAATTTCCCTCTTGAAGAACTAATCGGGTCACTAATGACCTATGAAATGACTTGTAAAGCTCATGAAGAGCAAGAAGACATCCTTCCAAAGAACAGGAAGGATATGGCACTCAAAACGTCAGAATGCCACTTGAGAGAAAACTCAAGTGATGAGGACTGTGATGATGACTTGGCACTACTAACAAGAAAGTTTAAAAAGTTCTTTAAAAGAAACAAATTTAAAAATGATGCAAAAAATAAACTTGAACCCAAAAAGGACCAGGTGATCTGCTATGAATGCAAAAAGCCGGGACACTACAAAAGTGATTGTCCCCAAGTCAAGAAAAGAACAACAAAGAAGAAGGCGCTCCAAGCAACATGGGATGATTCGAGCGCATCTGAGGAAGAGAAGTCCAACACCGAGCAAGTTGCTCATTACGCCTTAATGGCCATCGAAGACGAGGTAACAAATTCAATAGATGCTGATTTATCTTTCGATGAATTATTAAATGCTTTCAATGATTTATTTGACGAATGCAAGAGTATAAGTAGAAAATATAAATTGCTGAAAAAGATGCATGATAGTCTTACCTGTGAGTTTGATAAGTTAAAAGTCGAACATCATGATAGTTTAAATTCATGTATCAAATGTCATGATTTAGAAACTATGCAAAAAGAAAACCTGCTACTCAAGGACACCTTGAAGAAATTCGAGGTTGGTAGCAAGTCATTAAACATGATCCTTGCAAACAAGGGTCACATTCCCAAAAGAAGTGGGATTGGATTTGTGAGGAGTCCTCACCGAAATCCAACTACCTTTGTAAAAGGCCCCATCTTACATGTTCAACACCAAACCAAGTGCAACTTTTGTTGCAAATCTGGACACAAGACACATTGTTGTCCATTCAAGAAAATAAGTCCAAACAAATTAATTTGGGTTCCTAAGGGAACCATGATAAACTCTATGCAACATGATAGAAAATGTAGATCTATTTATGAGGCACCCAAAAGCAAATGGGTTCCTAAAGATCATCCCTTCCTATAAAAACATTAAAAGTCTAGGCCGGAGCAAGAAATAATATTCTGCTCCTTGACTCTCAATGGTCATAAACCAACAATCAAAAAGGAACTCGCAACGCTTAAGTAACAAGTGGAAGTTATCACAAATACGATACAATCAGAAACATATGATACCCCCCTGATTTTCAAAACTCGTTCATCTACGAATCAATTCTTGTAGAAACTAAATATGTCATGATCTTAAAAGGGATACCAAACAAACATACGTATGCACGTTAAAAGATCTATCTTACAAAGAGCTTCTTCCTTAAATAAAAACTCATACGAAATCATTAATTGCTTTGAAACTCTCCTCAAGGCAAAGGCTCCCTAATCAAATCATCTTAAGTGCTCACCTGCTGCAGGCGGTGGCACCTCTCCAGCTGGCGGTGGCACCTCCAGCTATCACAGGTTGCCAGAGGTTGCACCGCTCCAGCCAGAGGTGCAACCGCCAGCAGCTCTGCCCTTTAAAATCACGCTAGGGCCGGCTAAGGAACCGACCACAACTCACCCCCATTTTCTCCTCTACTCTTCCAAGTCTCCTCCATTCCCATTTCACTCCTCTAAGCCTTCCAAACACCTCCCATTTCGGAGCAAAACATCAAGAATCCTTCCTTCCCTTGAAGATTTCACAAAGGTACTCTCTAAGAAGCTCTTAAAATTCTGTTTTGTTCTTCATTTACTTTAGCTCATCATCATCCCTCTAAACAGCAGTAGTAATGGGATCTAGAAGATCCTCAAGGGACAAGGGAAAGAGGAGAGTAGTAGAAGAGTTTGATCTCACTCTTTTTGATTCCAAAAACCATGCTGAAAAATTTCTCTCCTTCGAACTAAGAAGCATCAATAAGGGAAAATACGTAGATCTGAATGAACTAAGAGATGTAGAGACTATCCATTGGTTTGCAAACCTAAATCTACTTCCCATTTTGCAGATCAACGAACCCATTTATCCTAGACTAGTTAGATTGTTTTACAACAACATGCAAATAGATGATGAAGAAAGGATATCAACCTATCTCTTAGGACAACACATCTCAATCACTGATAGATTCATTTGTGATATGATAGGTATTCCCATGAAAAGCATAGGACTTTACTTTAAAGGATCATGGGATGAACAAACTATTGAAACATCCTACGTTGAAGCCTTAGGAACAATCCTTGCCAATCCTAACATAGAATCTATTCCTAAAAGTTGTGAACATCTATTGCCCTTTAACACTAAGATACTTCATCATATCATGACTAGTATAATTCTTCCTAAACAATACCATCATGATGAAGTGAGTCAATTGGAATTAGGAATTATGTACCTAATCATGAAAGGACGTGACATTTGTCTTGGCTATCTGATCCAACAAAACATGTTGGAATTATCTACGAAAGATATGATGCTCCCATATGGTGGAATAATTACTAGAATAATGAAAGCTTACGACATTCAAATACCACTAGAAGAAGAAGTAATGAAATCAGATAGATTCAGCATAATAAACAAAAATCTACTTCACCGACTAAGATGTCACTATAAAAACGGTAACTGGGTTAGAATGCCTAGAAGAACTGATCCCCCTCAGCCTGAACCTGAACCTGAACCAGAGTCGGAAACCCCAGTCTTTAGGAGTACCCACTCTCCTCCGATCTGTCCCTTTGAGGAAACATATCCGGTTGAGCAAACTCACACATCATCCATCGAAGATATCGGGATTCGGATGGACCGATTTGAACAAAGACAAGAACGGCTTGAACTTCAACAAGATCAAATCCTAACCGAGCTGCAGCAAATCCATCGACAATTTGACTCTTTACTTAGGCACTTTAATCTTCCACTTCATGAATAAGCTTGTATAAACATCTGATGAAGGACTTTGTCTTTATGGTTACCTGATATGCTGTACATATAGTTATCTTTGTTTGTGTAAGCATATTTGCAAACATCTCTTGTTGTTTATCTCGGTTTTTACACTGAAACTAAAAAGGTTTAAAAGCCTATGCCTTGAAAAATATGAAGCAACATACCAATGTAAGTTGATAAGTCAGCAGTATGACATTGATATGGTTGCTAATATGATTGCTATCTTACCATGTGATGCAATGCTACACTTGCTGAAATAAAAATCTTGCTATGCAATATGATAGAATGCTGCACTTGAAATAATTGTGTTACTACATCAAAAGATTCAAACACATTGATATTAGACATCACTTTATACGAGATCATGTCTCTAATCAAGATGTAACCATAGAGTTCATTGATACTAAACATCAACTAGCTGACATTTTTACAAAACCCCTATGTGAAGAACAATTTGATTACATAAGAAGAGAATTAGGAATGTTGAATTGTCCGAATACTTTAACTAGTTAAAATTATTTTTCGGATGTTATTACTATTACATGCCTTGACAAATGCTTGATCAAATAACATGTTGCAAATTATGTGACAAACATTTTTAACCAGATGCATGTAAGAAGTTCATTTTTCGGTTTGTATACTAAAAATGGGATGTTCTTGTACACTCTTATGAAAACTCTTTGAAAAATGACTTTCCTCCGTCAAGCAAAAATAATAAAAAGATATATGTGTCATGACTTCCTTTATATGCTTGATAATGCTATCATGCTTTTTGTTGATGACAAAGGGGGAGAAACATATGAATTGATAAACACTATGTCATAGCTGAACTGCCATCATCATATCTATGTTATAGTTGCAAATACTTGAATGATGCTATAAACAATGTTATGCCATCCTTGCATCACCAAGAGATATGTGAACATGTGCTATAGTTTGCATCATATCTTGATTTGATATCCTATTTTGTGAAGTAAATGCAAACTTGCTAGAAAATCTCAAATGTGTGCATCATGTAAAAAGTCCTTCGTAGCTTTATATGTTTACATGATGAACAGTTACAAACACCATAATACAAACGTGATGATGAATGTCAAGCTTTGACATCATCCTTGAAGAGATACATCATGATAGGTATCATGATGGGAGTATTGATAAGTTTAACTGATCTAACTTATCAATACGTCACTTGAATTCTTAGTCTTGAATTCAAGGTTGACTTATCTCAACTATGGCATATAGACAGGGGGAGTTAAGGATAACTCCATTATCAATTGATTGTCATCATCAAAAAGGGGGAGATTGTTGAATCTCGGATTTTGATGATGAAGTCAATTGTCATTTGTTGTCTAATCTATGTGTTGAGATAAGTGTGCAGGATTAACTACGATAAGAGTAAGACAAGCAGCAGGTGTTGCGCCGGAGTCAAGATCATGATCACGTTGGGAGTTCGAGAGTTCGACGGAAGTTCGGACGGTCGTCGGAGGTTCAGCGAGGACAGATCCGAGAAGTCCAGAAGCTTGCCAAGCGAAGCTCGTCAGAACTCGCCAAGTGGATCGTCGCAAAGTCCAGGAGTATGCCGGATGTCCGCAGAAGGATCACCGAGGGTTATCGGTTGATCGACGGAAGTTGGCCGGAAACTCGCCGGAAGAAGCGATTGACGCATCGGAGCAAAGCTGCAGAAGTTGTCTTAGAGTTAATCGTAGTTAGCATGATGATTAAGCATGAAAATGGGAGGTGATCCCATTAGCTTAATCTTGGGGCAATTGGGCCCCTGAAAAGATTCAAAGTGGGCCGAATGGAGTGAACCATTCAGACCCTGATTGCACCAGGAGGTGCAACCGCCCCAGCCAGGAGGTGCAACCGCCTGGGCTGTGGGGTTGGGAGGTGCAACCGCCCCAGCCAGGAGGTGCAACCGCCAGGGCTGCGAGGCTGGGAGGTGCAACCGCCCCAGCCGAGAGGTGCAACCGCCCAGAGCTCAGTCTACGAGCTAGACTGGGCGGTGCAACCTCCTCTGCCAAGAGGTAGCACCGCCAGAGCTCAAGTTTCGAGCTCTGCCAGGCGATGCAACCACCAAGCTCAGTCTTCGAGCTCTGGCAGAGAGGTGCATCAGCCTGAGCTCAGTCTCGAGCTCTGCCAGGTGATACAATCACCGAGCTCAGTCTTCGAGCTCTGGCAGAGAGGTGCATCAGCCTGAGCTCAGTTTGAAGCTCTGCCAGGTGATGCAACCACCGAGCTCAGTTTCGAGCTCTGCCAGGTGATGCAATCACCAAGCTCAGTCTTCGAGCTCTGCCAGGTGATGCAACCATCGAGCTCAGTCTTCGAGCTCTGGCAGAGAGAAGCAATCGCCTGAGCTCAGTCTTCGAGCTCTGCCAGGCGGTGCCACCTCTCCAGTCAAGAGGTGCAACCGCCTGATCCCAGAATTCTGGGATTTGATCGATTTGATCGTTTTGAGCTCCAAATTTGAACTGGGTTGGGGCCTATAAATACCCCACCCATTCAGCACTGAAGAGATACAGATCCACACCAAATTCTTGATCTTTTCAGTGATTCTAAGAGCTCAAATTTGTGTAAAGTCCTAAAGTTCTCCTCCTTCTGTTCTTCAAGTCTTGAGTTGTAAAGAGAGGAGAGAAAGGATCTGTAAAGGTTGTCTCCTGAGCCTGTCAAAAGGAGAGAAACTGTAAAAGGGCAGTTAGCCTTCGCCCATTGAAGGAAGGCAGCTAGTTGACGTCGGCAACCTCGTCGGTGGAGGAAGCCAAAAGTGGAGTAGGTCAAGGCTGACCGAACCACTCTAAATCTCTGGTTTGCGTTTATTTTTGAGCACTTTATCATTACTGCAAACCTCCTCCATTACTACTGCTCTCTGCGCTTTCACGAACAAGTTCTAAGCTCTGATCTTTCAGAATCTGCATTCAAACGTAAATCGTGTTTTCGTACGATCTTCACACTGCAGTTTACGCTTACATTCGGATTCCATTTATAACTGCAAATTGCTTTCTACGTAAAACGCTTTTCAAGGTTCAAAACTGCTTTTAGACGCAAAACTACATTTAGACGTAAAACTGCGTTTAGACGCAAAACTGCGTTTAGACGTAAAACTGCGTTTTGACGTAAAACTGCGTTTGGACGTAAAACTGAGTTTAGACGCAAACTGCGCTTAGACGCAAACTGTGCTTAGACGCAAACTGCGCTTAGACGCAAACTGTGTTTAGACGCAAACTGCGCTTAGACGCAAAACTGCGCTTAGACGCAAACTGCACTGTGATTCTGCTTTTATATCGAAATCAATTTTTTATCGGACGAACGCAGCTTTAGCTTTTAAATTGCTGTAAGATTTCCGCTGCACTAATTCACCCCCCCCCCCCTCTTAGTGCTCTCGATCCTAACAAGGGCAAGCAAAGACTCTAGCCTATGAGGCTGTGAATCCCTCCTATTTATAGAGATCCCGTGTCAAAACCCTAATGGGTCCTTTCCCTAGTGGGTATTGGATCTGCATCCAATAAGACAAGGGCTCCGTCGGATATCTCATATCCGAACCTCTACTCATCGCAATGCCTACCATATGTGTGTGACCCTCTAGGCCCAATATCGAGCTGGCCGTGAGTCATACCTGTCAGAACTCCTTCTAACTCAGTGAATTATTATCTCTGTAATAATTCACTCGACTCATCGACTACGGAAGTACTAGGCCACTACGCCGTAGTCCCCAGACGATACAGGGGAATCCAATCCATTGGACCTGTCTGTCCTCAGTTACCATGTACCTATAGTCCCTCATCCATCTAATATCCCAGAGACCGTATATCGAGCATGGTGCTGTCAGACCCATACGGTTTCTACTCGAGTCTCGCTCTAATCGGATTCTCCCGGAGAACTCTTTCTCTCTCAACCCGAATGACCCTGGCCAGGGATTTGTCTGAGCAAGAACACATGGGATATTCCTCTCATGATACCGAGAGTGGATGATCCTCTATCGACACTCAATAGCCCTCGTAAGGTCGACTACCACTCCCAATGACCAGCTGTACTAGATCTGGGAACAGCCAAACCTATAAGTCTGGTATCAAAGAGTGGAGCACTCATACAGGACATCCTTGGTGTCTCAAGTCTAAGAACCAGATACACCACTAGGACTACGGAATCGTTGTCTGACAATAAGGCATCATCAACCATCCAGCATTCCGTAAGCGGATCAATCAGTGAACTCATTCTCCAATGAGCACCTGTACTGTATCCCTAGTGTCCCTACACGAGCAGCTATGAGACCAGCTGCATCCATCATATGGACGGGTATACAGCACACCAGTCTATCCGGTTATCACGATGTCCCTCTCGAGTAACCTATGACCGGGATTATTTAGGATATGTGTTTAAAGGTGAATCGATCTCATTATCGTGATCTCATCACGATCCGATTCCCATTGCACAAATCCAAGGACATCACAATATATATGCATTTATGCAATAGTTATAAAGTGATATACGCCAAAATATAATAAGCAAAAAGATTCTGTATCAAGTCACACGTGCCATCACTCACGTGATTGGCTTGCTGGGCACTTATGACTAGCAATCTCCCACTTGACCTAAAGCCAATCACCTATGTGTCTGATCCCCATCAGACCCTTGTGACGCTCAAAGACAATCTGAGATAATGGCTTTGTTAGTGGATCTGCAATGTTATCTTCGGATGGAACTCTTTCCACTGCTACATCTCCTCGGGTCACGATCTCTCTGATAAGGTGGAACCTCCTCAGAACATGCTTAGATTTCTGATGAGACCTAGGTTCCATCGCTTGAGCAATTGCCCCATTGTTGTCGCAATATAGGGAAATCGGCTCCTCACTATCCGGCACGACTCCCAAATCTGTGATGAACTTCTTCAACCAGACTCCCTCCTTTGCTGCATCCGATGCAACAATGTACTTCGCCTCTGTGGTCGAGTCAGCAGTGGTATCTTGCTTGGAACTCTTCCAGCACACTGCTCCTCCATTCAAGGTGTACACATACCCTGAATTCGACTTGCTATCATTGACATCAGACTGAAAACTTGAGTCAGTGAAGCCTTCAACCTTAAGGCTATTACCTCCATATACTAGTAAAAGATCCTTAGTCCTTCTCAAGTACTTAAGGATACACTTTACTGCTTTCCAGTGCTCCAAGCCTGGATCCGCCTGATACCTGCATAAGGTATCATATTCATGTTTGCCCTTTGAAATTTTCCATGCCAAACCTTTTGACAATAGTTTCTATGTACCTGGACTGGGACAAGCCAAGCATCCTTTTGGATCTATCTCTATAGATTCTAATCCCCAAGATATAGGATGCTTCCCCTAAGTCCTTTATGGAGAAGTGTCTAGATAACCAAGTCTTTACTATGGATAGCATTCCTATGTCATTCCCAATGATGAGGATGTCATCCACATATAACACCAAAAAGCTAATAGCGCTCCCACTTACCTTTCTGTATACACAAGGCTCATCTTCGTTCTTAACGAAGTCATAAGATCTGATTGCCTCATCAAATCTTATGTTCCAACTTTGGGAAGCTTGCTTTAGTCCATAAATGGATCTAAGCAACCTACACACCTTATCTGGGCAGTTCTTGGACACGAATCCCTCAGGTTGCATCATATACACCTCCTCCTCCAGGTTCCCGTTGAGGAATGCGGTTTTCACATCCATCTGCCAGATCTCATAATCATAGTGTGCTGCAATAGCCAATAGAATTCTGATGGATTTTAGCATTGCTACGGGTGAGAAAGTTTCGTCGTAGTCAACACCTTGCCTTTGACGATACCCCTTAGCCACTAGCCTTGCTTTATAGGTCTCTACCTTTCCATCTACTCCGATCTTTTTCTTAAAGATCCACTTGCAACCGATGGGTACAATACCTTCGGGTGCATCAATTAGGTTCCAAACCTTATTGGAGTACATAGAATCCATCTCAGAATTCATGGCTTCTTTCCACTTCCCGGAGTCTATACTCATAATAGCCTCCTCGTAGGTCTGAGGATCAATATCCTCTACATCCTCTGCTCTAATATGTCCCACATATCTCTCAGGAGGATGGGATACTCTATCAGACCTGCGTAAAGTTGAAACTTGTGTATTAGATACCTGAACAGACTCGGGCTGTAGAGTGGTGCTTGAGCTTGGTTCTCCAACCTCGCTCAACTCTATCATTCTCCCACTGTCTCCGCCAAGAATGTGTTCCTTCTCAAGGAACACTGCTCTCTTAGCTACAAAGACCTTTTGGTCCTCGAGATGATAGAAATAATACCCACAAGTTTCCTTGGGGTATCCCACAAATTTGCATCGCTCTGTCCTTGATTCTAACTTATCGGGGTTGTGTCTTTTAATGTGGGTAGGGCAGCCTCAAATCTTAACAACCTTAAGATCAGGCTTCTTCCCTTTCCATATCTCATATGGTGTAGACACTACCGACTTAGTTAGAACTCTGTTCAGAAGGTAAGCTGCGGTTTCTAGGTCATATCCCTAGAATAAGATGGGTAGGTCAGCGAAACTCATCATGGACCGTACCATATCTAATAATGTACGATTTCTCCTTTCAGAGACACCATTGAGCTGAGGTGTATAAGGAGGTGTCCATTGGGATAATATCCCATGGTCCTTGAGGAAGTGAGTAAACTCTGTACTTAAGTACTCACCTCCTCGATCTGATCGAAGAGTTTTGATACTCTTTCCAGTCTGGTTCTCCACCTCATTCTTATACTCTCTGAATTTCTCAAAGGCCTCGGACTTGTACTTCATTAAGTACACATATCCATACCTTGAGAAATCATCAGTAAATGTAATGAAGTAGGAGTAACCTCCAATGGCATGAGTTGACATGGGTCCACATACATCACTATGTATGAGTTCCAACAACTCAGTGGCTCTCTCTCCAGTTCCACTAAATGGAGAGTTGGTCAGTTTTCCACGAATGCAAGGCTCACAAGTTGCATATGACACATAGTCGAATGGATCTAGATATCCATCATTTAGCAACTTTTGAATCCTTCTTTCATGGATGTGACCTAGCCTACAATGCCACAGGTATGCACTGTTCAACTCATCTCGTTTCCTTTTGGACACATTTATATTCATGATATGTGGAGTGGTGTCTAACATAAATAAACCATTATGCAATGTTCCTTTCGTGATGATCTTATCATCTAATAATATCGAACAACCATTGTTCTCAAAAACAAATTTATATCCACTAACTGTTAAACATGAAATGGAGATAATGTTTTTGATAATAGAAGGAACAAAATAACATGCATCTAATGCAATAAAAGCTCCACTAGGCAGATGTAGGGCGACCTCGCTAACAGCTAATACAGCAACTTTTGCTCTATTACCCATCTTGAGGTCCATCTCGCCTCTCTCTAGTCTCCTAGGCCTTGCCAGAACCTGCAACGAATTACATATATGATAAGCACTACCGGTATCTAATACCCATGTGTTATCATAAGAGTCTGACAAATGGAGACTGATCATGAATGTACCTGAAGCTTCATCAAGCTTTTGTTTCGCCCTTTCTGCAAGGTACTCTTTGCAGTTTCTCTTCCAGTGCCCATCTTTACCACAGTGGAAGCACTGGCCTTTGTCCTTTGTTGGGTCTTTCTTAGCAACCTTTGCTTTACCTTGTTTGCCCTTGCCCTTTCCCTTCTTAAGGGACCTTTCTGCTTTCCTTTTCTTTCTGGTCTCACCAGTGTAGAGAACTGGCTTCTCTTTCTTAATAGTACTCTCTGCCTCCCTCAACATATTGAGGAGCTCTGGGAGAGTCACCTCAAGCTTGTTCATATTAAAGTTCATTATGAACTGTGAAAAGGAATCTGGTAGGGACTGAAGCACAATGTCCACACACAAGTTATCCTCTAGGACCATTCCTAGACCTGTGAGTTTCTCTATCCACTCAATCATCTTTAGGACATGGTTCTGAACCGGTGTCCCCTCAGTCATCCTAGCGCGGAAAAGGCTCTTGGATATCTCATATCGTTGAGTCCTTCCCTGTTCCTCAAACAATTTACGGACATGTAGGAGAATGGATCTGGCATCCATCTTTTCATGTTGTCTCTGTAACTCTGGAGTCATAGAGCCCAACATATAGCACTGAGCAAGAGTGGAGTCATCAATGTACTTCACGTAGCGAGCGATCTCATCCTCGCTTGCCCCTTCTTCGGGTGTAGGCATCACTGTATCAAGGACGTACACGATTTTCTCCGCTGTGAGAACAATTCTCAAGTTACGGAGCCAATCCGTATAATTTGGACCAGTGAGGCGGTTGACATCAAGTATGCCACGTAAGGGATTTGAAAGCGACATTTTCTGAAAATAAAGATGTAGCAAAAATGAATAACATGCAGATTTTGCAAGAAATAAACTATCAAGATATGGACTTCTATCTTAATATGCTCCCACTATTTTACTAACGAGTCACGCGACACCCTCAGCACATGAAACGGAAGTCTCCGGCAGACTTCTAGTGGGGATCAGGATCCAATCAGCGTCTTAGTGTAACCTCGAGGGACTCGACCAATCACACTAAGCCTAAAAGGTAGACAACTCTTGCCGATCACAACTCCTTGTGATTCCCGTCCTGTTCGGCCTCCGAATCACCATGGCCTCGAGGGACTCGACCAACCATGATGCTCGGTTAAGTCAACACCTTCGTTACAAGATGAGTCTGATTTGATGATATACCCTCGAGGGACTCGACCAAGCATATCATGCCCTCAGGTCACCGGTGACATCTCTATGTCGTAAGCAAGATAGCGAATCGCGATATAGGTGAGTCTCGAGGGACTCGACCAACTCAACCTACACCGGGATTCGGTTCCTACTCATAACGATGGAAGGCCACGTGGGTCAATCTAATTGCCTCACGTTTACCGACTTAATATTATCGAGAGATGTTTCTATGATTTGGTCTCCTAATATGACATGTCACACATATACATATTTAATATATATCTACATCGCATGCAAATATATATACATATCTAGTATGTGTATAAGCAATCACACCAGATGATCATGGACCACAACCTAATATGATTAGGCCCGAGCCAGTAGGCCTAATCACTCACATCAAGATCTATGTGTGCAACGGTGCATCTCCATGCCTTGTGATCGTCCATCTCGTCCTCGTCGGTTCCGTCGACATCTTGATGCATCTCCATGCATCACGATCGTCCGTCTCGTGGGTCCCGCTATGGCTTCCACGCTCCCGCTGCGCCTCCTCATGTGATTACAACTTAATCATAGGCACGCAGGCCCGACAATAAACGAGAAATATAATGGAGGTTCGCAGACCTCAATAATAATAATCACAAGTACACACATCACACGGTCCATGATCATCCGTCCACTCATCATATATCACATGTATAAATAATCATCATCATGTAGGACTACTAGATAATAATAAAAATAATAATCAACTAAACCTTTTAATTAATTAATATTTTCTGAAATCAGGGATATATAGGGAATTTCTCAATTCCTAAGGGTATTTTCGTAATTTGGACAAAAGACAGAAACTGGAATTTCTCAAATTCCGAGGGGCAAAACTGTCTTTTGCGCAGAAAACCCTAATACCCTTTCCCCTTTTCGCTGCTGTCGCCGCCGCCACCCTGCCGGCGGCGGCCTGTGCGGCGGGGCGAGGGCACTGCCCTCGCCTGCAGGCGGCACGCCCGCTGGCGGCGATGCCGCTGCGGGTGGGCGCCCTCTTCGGGCGCCGCTGCCTCCGCAGGCGGTGCTGTCCCGCCGGGCGGCCGCCCCTGTGGGGGGGGGTTTCGCCCGCGGGAGCAGCGGCGGCAGGCGTCGCGCGTCGCTGCCCTGCGGCGGCAGGCGTCGCGCGTCGCTGCCCTGCGGCGGCAGGCGCCGCTTCCTTTCGGCGGTAGGCGCCGCTGCCCTGCGGCGCCTCTGCCCGTGGGTTGCCAGCCCCGCCGGCAGCAAGCCTGCTGCAAGCAGGCCGCCGGCCGGCTGCTGCAGGCACAGCGCTTGCGCATGCGCCGGCGCTGTGCTGCCTGGCTGCGGCTGCGGCTGCCGCTGCAGGTGGCTGCAGGCATCCAGATCGAGGGCAGCAACTGTTGTTGCCCTTCCTTGCTTTTGCGTCAACGATTTTGACGTCAAAATTCTTCCTAAACATAATACACGCAGTTCAAAACCAATCATTCGCACGAACAACCTGGCTCTGATACCACTGTTGGGAAATCATAGGGGGGGCGACATCATATGCGCAGCGGAAGAACAAGAAAACAAAAATCCCCGATTCCCAAAAAGATGTTCATCGTCGTGCGAAGATTGGTGCGCAAAATCCGCAAAAACACAAAACTGCGTATAGAGATTGTGTTACCTAGGGAGATCGTATATCCCTGTTTCCTTGCAGATCCTTAGGAGAGGGTGAAGGAGGTCAAGCGTCCTCCTCTCTAGCGGTGATCCACACAGCAGGGTTGCGACGACGCTCCTCAAAACTCCAGGCCTACTCTGAGGTGGAGAGGGAGAGGAGAATAGGAAGGGCAAGCAAAGACTCTAGCCTATGAGGCTGTGAATCCCTCCTATTTATAGAGATCCCGTGTCAAAACCCTAATGGGTCCTTTCCCTAGTGGGTATTGGATCTGCATCCAATAAGACAAGGGCTCCGTCGGATATCTCATATCCGAACCTCTACTCATCGCAATGCCTACCATATGTGTGTGACCCTCTAGGCCCAATATCGAGCTGGCCGTGAGTCATACCTGTCAGAACTCCTTCTAACTCAGTGAATTATTATCTCTGTAATAATTCACTCGACTCATCGACTACGGAAGTACTAGGCCACTACGCCGTAGTCCCCAGACGATACAGGGGAATCCAATCCATTGGACCTGTCTGTCCTCAGTTACCATGTACCTATAGTCCCTCATCCATCTAATATCCCAGAGACCGTATATCGAGCATGGTGCTGTCAGACCCATACGGTTTCTACTCGAGTCTCGCTCTAATCGGATTCTCCCGGAGAACTCTTTCTCTCTCAACCCGAATGACCCTGGCCAGGGATTTGTCTGAGCAAGAACACATGGGATATTCCTCTCATGATACCGAGAGTGGATGATCCTCTATCGACACTCAATAGCCCTCGTAAGGTCGACTACCACTCCCAATGACCAGCTGTACTAGATCTGGGAACAGCCAAACCTATAAGTCTGGTATCAAAGAGTGGAGCACTCATACAGGACATCCTTGGTGTCTCAAGTCTAAGAACCAGATACACCACTAGGACTACGGAATCGTTGTTTGACAATAAGGCATCATCAACCATCCAGCATTCCGTAAGCGGATCAATCAGTGAACTCATTCTCCAATGAGCACCTGTACTGTATCCCTAGTGTCCCTACACGAGCAGCTATGAGACCAGCTGCATCCATCATATGGACGGGTATACAGCACACCAGTCTATCCGGTTATCACGATGTCCCTCTCGAGTAACCTATGACCGGGATTATTTAGGATATGTGTTTAAAGGTGAATCGATCTCATTATCGTGATCTCATCACGATCCGATTCCCATTGCACAAATCCACGGACATCACAATATATATGCATTTATGCAATAGTTATAAAGTGATATACGCCAAAATATAATAAGCAAAAAGATTCTGTATCAAGTCACACGTGCCATCACTCACGTGATTGGCTTGCTGGGCACTTATGACTAGCAACGTCCACTAGAGGCCTTCCTTCAATAGGTGAAGGCCAACCACCCTTTTACAGTTTCACTCCTTTTGACGGGCTTAGGAGACAACCCTTACAAACTTTTCTCTCCTCTCTTGAAAGATCAAAACTTGGAAGAAAAGAGGGAAGAGAACTTCTAGAATTTACAACACTATTGAGCTCTAAAATCACAGAGTAAGATCAAGCTTTTGGTGCCTTTAGGTTACCCTTTCATTGCTGAAAGGGTGGGGTATTTATAGGCCCCAACCCAATTTGAATTTCGAGCTCAAAACTGTCAATTCCCAGAATTCCGGGGTCTAGCGGTTGCACCGCCTGGCAGAGCTCGAAGACTGAGCCTCTGGGCGGTATCACCTCTTGTCAGGGGTGGTTGCACCTCCTGCCAGAGCTCGGAGATCGAGCTCAGGCGGTGCCACCGCTTGACTGGGGCGGTTGCACCGCCCAACCAGAGCTCGGAGACTGAGCCCTGGGCGGTGCCACCGCCGACCCAGGCAGTGCCACCTCTGGCCAAGTAATTTGGGTCCGAATGGGCTGATCCATTTAGACCAAATAATCTTAAGACATTTACTGCAACTTGCTTCGGTGCGTCAATCGCTTCTTCCGGCGAGCTTCCGTCGATCATCCGATGAACCCTCGGTGATGCTTCTGCGGACTTCCGGCAAACTTCTGGACTTGCGATGATCCACTTGGCAAGTTCCAACGAGCTTCTTTGGCAAGCTCCTGGACTTCTCGGATTTGTTCCCATAGAACCTCTGATGACCGTCCGAACTTCCGTCGAATTCTCGAACTCCCAACGTGATCATAGTGTTGACTCCGGCGCAACTCCTACAGCATGTCTTACTTTCATCGTAGTTAATCCTGCACGTGTAAAACAAAACTTCGATGGAGACAATTAATCCTAAGCAATTAACCAAGTTGTCCGGCACGTCATTGGTCCCTCGATGCTTCGTCCGATTCTTCGGCGCATCGTCCTCTCCTGCGGCGTATTGCCCAATCGGCCAGTTGACTCTACAACTCCGATATCCTTGGCACAATACCCGCTCTTCTTGGCGCGATGCCCGAGTCCACGACCCGAAGCCTTTTGTCGATACAACAACCAATCCACCGGCCCGACGTCCAATCTTCTGACATGTTCCTCCAGCACAACATGATTTTTTCTGATTTAATTGTCTCATCTTGATCGGAGCATCCTGCATCTCTCAAAATTAGATTAAAACATAAACACATATCAAGTGGTTTCATCATCAAAATATGATATTCAACACTAATATATAAATCAATTGATTCCGTCAAGTTAGTGAGATGATATCTGGAGCAATTATGTATTTAGGGCCCTTTATGCAAATGGATGCATCTCTAACTCTATATATATTACTTCTTAATACAATTTCTATCAAATTTAGTAAAATTTTATGTATCGATTCTCCAATACTTATTATCGTAGAATATCCATGCAACACTTTCTCAGAGTTTGCACATGGGATACATGTTCCTTCTAATTCTCAATCTCATGTTCCTTCTAATTCTCAAGTAAAGCCCCTTGCATTGTAATAGCTATGGTATTGGCTTGACCTTTCATAAGGGGATGATAGAACGAAAAGACTATTATAAAAATATTTATGTCTACTCTTGATTCAACATACCTCTACTGTAGTGTTCTAGTGGATCCTACTACTTCCTCTTAAATCATACTATACTAATACTATTATTTAATCATATCATTGAATCATTTATTTCTCTTGAAATCATTTGTTACATCACGTACAAAACTTAATTATATACCACTTCTACGAATGGCTCATAATATGACTAACAATTGCCACTAATCATTATATCATCACATTATAGTTTATGCCTTAATGGTATAAACTATATTGTCATGATATAAGAAGTACTGTAGGGGCAAATAATGTTAGTCAAGAAAGCCAGATGAGAATCATGACATATGTAAGAAAGAAAAATAAATTTAAACTAAAACATAAAAATGAACCATGTCTTAACTTCTCAACGAAAGTGATATTGCCACAAAGAAAGAAGAAAAAAATGCCTATTAAGGAGCACGAACTTGGTAGATCAAATCTAATCACAAGCTAAGTAAAAGGATCAACATGCAAGGCAGTCTCGCCAATAAAATATATCCTACATAAAACATTATAGAAGTCCAACAAAAAATGAAAGTGTTAAAAGGGTGCAATCTGATGTAAGACTTGTGGAAAGATGCTATATTATACAAGGCTACTGTATCAGATGATGTGAGCACCAATGAAATTTTTTTTTTCACATTTAGATAAGAATTTAAATCGATAATATACATGAATAATTTATGCATCATAAATCAGAAAAGATCTAAGGTATTTAATCTCAAGAACTTAGGTCTGATATCAATTGTAAATATAAAATCTGTAATATGCTATATGTAATATGAAAAAATTTTAATTCAAAATTAAAATCAAATAATAATATATCGGATCTACAATGCATATCTTTCGGTGTCATCTTAGAAAAAACTTTATGAAATCTATAGGACACCATCTTCGGATCTAAAATCCACTATATGTCAATCTAAAAAGAGAACTAGATTATTCTTTTTTCACTCTTTATATTTTTTTTCATATGACGACTTAGATTCGAAAGTTCAATAAAACAAAAAAAGTATTAAAAAGGTGTCATCCCGCAATTTACCCTAGTTGGATGTGATACTAGTTACAAGGCTACTGCATCAGATAATGTGTGAGACAATTAAAAAAGAAATTCTCATGATATGGTTCAACGTATTGTTAGAGTAACAATTATTTCAGAAAAAAATATGCCAAAGGGTCAAGCCAAAACATTATAATGATAACAAATAGGGCTGAAAATATTATAATGATAACAAATACGTCTGGTGTCATGATTAAGAAAGTAGCAACTATTGTACAAGCCTATAAGGGCCAACTTGAAACAAATTAATCTTAATATGATGATAATCAATCCATTTAAGTTTATTATAGCAGAGAGACAAATTAATTCATGATAGCTTTTGTCAAGTATAAATGGTTAAGACTTTACGATTTTATTATTGTGGTAACAAAAGACTTATGTGTTGCTCAATAATATGTCAACTAAAATATATCATTGGAGTAGGACAAATCACATTTTAAAGGAGAGATCAGACTGTCTCAACAAACATGTTATTTTCAACCAAGGACAATATAACTATCTAAAGTTATGCATACTCTAGTTTGCAGTATAAATAATCTATAATTAGCTTGAATCAACATACTGAAATTAACTAATTACATAACATAATTTATAATTAGCCTTCCTCTCTCTCTCTCTCTCTCTCTCTCTCTCTCTCTCTCTCTCTCCATCTCTCTCTATATATAAAACAAGAGCCGAGCCGTGGAAGCATTCTGTTTCCGACACATCTCTCTGACAATGGAGCACTCGCAGCCAATATTCCGTGTAACACCTCTTCTCCTTTTCTTTTCTTTTTCCTAGTAATCCTATCTTAAAGCTTTAATCCTTCAAACTCCAACTTTTCTCGATTACGTGCAGGTGTTGATGATTTTAGTGCTGTGGACGGTGGTAACAGCGGCGTTCATAGGGATCGCTGAGGGCCATCGCCACCACCGGCAGGCAGGTGGTGCGACGGAGCTAGAAGCCTTCCACTACGCAGCGGCGGGGGCAAGAGGATGCCGGGCCCATGTGGCCAGCCTGACGGACTTCGGCGGGGTGGGCGACGGGGTGACCTCCAACACGGCGGCCTTTGCGGCGGCCGTGGCCAACCTTAGTAAGGTGGCGTACGACGGCGGCGCGATGCTGGTGGTGCCGGCCGGCCGGTGGCTCACCGGGCCCTTCAACCTCGCCGACCACTTCACCCTCTTCCTCGACCACGATGCCGTCATCCTCGCCACTCAGGTCCGCCTCCCTCCTCCGCCCCCTTCCCCCACCTTCTCCTCCATCTATTTCGATGTAGAGTGCATGTTCATAATCGTTCACGGCTTGTTTGCCATTACCATCGCCTCTATCATCCTCGGTGGTGATTATGGCTAGTAGCCCTTCCCATCGAGTCCGTTCATCTAACAGCTCTCGCCAAATGAACGGTGACGATGAAGAATAGATTCGTCACTGGTGAGTCCCACCAGAACGTTACATAGCGAGTGTATACTATTCTAACGTTTCCTTCATCTCATCTCCAAGGAGAATTCACAAGTCTAATCCGATGTGCATAGTCACCGCTTTGGACTGATGAGGGAAAAGAAGTGAACTAAGCCACTACAAATCTAAATTTGTCTTGATAATATTAATTTCTGAAATATTTGCAATTTGTATGGTAGATTTTTGACTATTTAGTATCTCTACTTTGATGTCTCAAAATAAGAAAACAGTAATATTTGTTTTGTTTTATTATTATTATTATTATTATTATTATTATTATTATTATTATTATTATTATTATTATTATTATTATTATTTCTCTTGTATGTCATATCCTTGTATGTGAACATCAATAATCTTGGATTAGAATCCACATAAAAAATTTCCTTTCAAATTTCAAGATCTTGAAGATAACGCTCCAAAATTAATAAGTTTTAATTGAGAATAACATTCTTTCCGAGTGTAAGAACTTTAAGGTAGGAAAGGATGCGAGGAAACCAACATAAGAATGGAATGCAGTGTGGACCTTACCCTTACATTAATTTTAGGCTCCACCATCAGTCTAAAAGTTAGGTGGATGACTTTCTAACACAAAACTGCTCTCAAAACACAAACTCTCTCTTTGATATTTTGTAGGAAAGAGTACTGTCATCCAATCTCTCAGTGTTTTCTTTTTGACTAAACCTTGTAGATCTGTGTAGCTAATTGGGTTTCGTGAAGGCAGCAAAACTCTATTAATGCTACAAACTTGGGAGAACAAGTTAGATTTCAACTGCAGCTTATATAACATAAATTTCTATTCTGCAATCCCATTTTATGGCTTCTCACACTGCAACTTGGATAACATTGCTTATGAATTGCATGGATACTCTTTTTTTTTTTTTGTTTATTGGTAGCTAATAGAAGCTTTAATACTATGTTCTTTTGTTCAATCTGCATCAACTAAGTCAATTAGTGATATGCTTATGCAGGATATCAATGAGTGGCCGATCATTGACCCTTTGCCCTCCTACAGTAGAGGAAGAGATGCGGCTGGGGGTAGATACAGTAATCTCATCATGCGATATAACCTAACCGATGTGGTCATAACAGGTAGTATATACGTTGCATATTTCCAGTACTTCTATCACATTACTTCTAAATTCATAAAGCCTGCGTCGTGTTGTCATTCCATGATCCCCTAAAATTTAGATAAAAAAATTTATTTTTAGTCAAAAACTATAATATTTAATTCAGTTTATGATGTTTTGGCGTGCTTTGATTGACAAGAAGACACATATATATCATCATCTAACTTGTTTGCATCGTAGATGGGGAACAGAATATAATTTGATTGCAACATACCACGTCCTGATGCTAACAAGTTTTATTGTTATTTTTAGGGAATAATGGAACTATCGATGGACAAGGTGAAACCTGGTGGAAAATGTTCCGTAACAAAGAACTCAATTACACTCGTGGATACCTCATTGAATTGATGTACTGCAAACAAGTGCTGATTTCCAACATTACATTGGTTAACTCTCCATCGTGGAATGTCCATCCAGTGTACAGCAGGTTTATATTAATAATCTACTTTCAGAACACTTGAAGGCTTCTTTTGCTTTCCATTCTATTGTTACAATCTGATGTTAACGTGAATGAATGCACTGTGCAGCCACGTAATCGTCTCAGGCATCACAATTCTTGCACCGGTCAACTCTCCCAACACTGATGGGATCGATCCAGGTGGATATCGTACCTACATTTACTTGGGTTGTAGATTCTATGTTGCTATTTCGATTGATTCTTTTTGGTGGTTTCTCTCTTCTTCGCAGACTCATCCTCCAATGTCCGCATTGAGGACTGCTACATAGTCTCAGGCGATGACTGCATCGCCATTAAAAGCGGTTGGGATGAGTACGGGATTGCATTCAACATGTCAAGCAAACACATAGTGATCAGACGGCTCACCTGCATCTCCCCCACGAGCGCTGTCATCGCCCTGGGAAGCGAGATGTCGGGAGGAATCCAAGATGTCCGGGCCGAAGACATCACGGCCATCCACTCCGAATCCGGCGTCAGGATCAAGACGACCATCGGAAGGGGAGCTTACGTGAAGGACATATTCGTGAGAAGAATGAATCTGCACACAATGAAGTGGGTCTTCTGGATGACGGGCACCTACGGGCAGCACCCGGACGACAAATTTGATCCGAAAGCCATTCCGGTGGTGCAGAATATCAGTTACAGCAACGTGGTGGCCGAGAACGTGACCATGGCCGCGAAGCTGGAGGGGATTCCCGGCGCGCCCTTCACCGGAATATGCATCTACAATGTGACGGCGGAGGTGGTGAAGTCGAAGAAGCCGATTTGGAACTGCACCGACGTGGAGGGCGTATCGAGTCACGTGACGCCCACTCCCTGTGCGCAGATTCCGGAATATCCAGATCGTATAACGCATTGCCCCTTCCCTGAAGATGATCTACCTGTGAATGGTGTTGGGCTAGAGGAGTGTGCTTATCAGAGAGCCAAACCATGAGTTGAGATGCTTTCTACAACTCATGGTTTAATGGCATAACCTATGATGTCCTGAAGCTTGGCAGATTAAAATGTTTGCCTTGAACAAAGGCAGATGTAATTGATCATATATCATACTTGGGAGGAACAAAGGCAGATGAAATATCCAATAATATTTCATTGCTATAAATATGGATTATTGAAAAAATAAGACATGTTATTTATTTGAATACTTTTCTTCAACTTGGAAGTGTTATATTCTTTATTTGATACGAATAGTTGAAATGAATTTTTCAAAGAGAGGATGACTTATGATTGTCACTAAAACGATTGATTTTATCCCTAACATTTGAATTCATAACCCAATGTATCTTCACTTTTAAATACGACGTTAGCACCCTATGTTGTAGAGGACAGGTCGATTTATTTGAGGAGAACTTTTTCTATGATCATATCTGAATCATGTTATGCATGAACAGGCTTCGTTAGATCCTATAGAATAAAATAAGTGAGGTGGGATGATTCGATATTCTATTTATTCCACTTCCTTATTTACAGTATGGAAACATATTCATTTCCTCTTCATCGATCCAAATCTATAACACTATCAGAGTGAAATAAGAGATCTAAGGAAGAACATAGGTTGGACTTTATTAGTAACAAGTAAATATTTTGTACGTAAAAAAATAAAGATATTAAGGGGATAAACACCAATCAAAAAATATGAGGCAATCCAAAATACACTTGATTATGATCAAATTTATAAGCCGACTTGGATATCGAGCATTTACCTATAAGAACTAAATTAGTTGCAATAAATAGTTGCAACCCTAGAAAATAGAATTTAGTAAATCATTTCTTGCATAGAGTCATTATATATGATACGTGAAGATATGTATGAAAAGTAGATTTTATATGAATCTATTTTTGCCATTCATTTCGTTCTTGCTCGAGCCGAATGATAAAAAATTATCATATTTGGTTCCTTCAGGGGGTGGATCCATAAGAATTCACCTATCCCAATAACAAAAAAACTTGACTAGAACGATACTATATTAAGAGGAAGTTCGCAGGGTGGCCATGAAAGGCCTAGGTCGCACGTTGGTGAGGAAGTTCTGCTCGAACTCCCTAGTGAGCTGGTCAAAGGACAAGACCGAAGATTGGCACAGTCGGTTGAACCACGCTCGTACCGATCCCCTCAGGGTGGTCGAAAATGCTTGGCACATCAATGCATCGGAGGTGCCATAGAGGGCCATCTGAGCCCGAAATGCGGAGACATGCTCTGCGGGATCGGAGCCGCCATCATATGTCTCCAATACCGACAGCCTGAAGTTGAGGGGTACCGACTTGTCCTGTACTTCCTGTGTGAAATGGGACCTGCCTGAGCTGCCTTCGCTAGACTCGCTCGGTGATTTTTGGAACTCGTGCTAGAACTCGTCTAAGCGTTGGTTGACCCGGGAAAACTGGGCCCTGAGCGAGTCGTCCACCAAGTCAAACGATACGGAGTCTGGTTTGTAGTGGGGTACCGTGACTTAGCAGAGTGTCGGTATGCTCTGCTCGGGCGAACCTCTCAGGTCCGTCGCTTGCTCTCGGGCTTCCCCCATCCCGACTTGTTACCCACTCGGCCTTTATCGGGTCGAGTCAATTGGGGGAGCCGCTAGCCACACGATCTGAGGAATGAGCAGAGCGAGCATCTGCATCATGCCCACCATGGCTTGCACTTGTTTGGTCAGGCTGAGGAATGCCTCAGGTGTCACGACCGAGGGTCCCATGGTTAGTCCAATAATATGTGTATATTGGATCTTTTAAGACAATTATTAGTCTTAGAATGTAATTCTGATCGGTCAATACAAATACATTTCAATATAATTTTTTTCTTTTTTTTAGATTAGTTAATCTATCATGGAAGGTAAAATGGGTAGAGTAAACCTATTTTTATTTTATTTGAAATTAATGTCCTCTTCCTCTGCATGTAGGAAATGAATAAAATAAATCATTTAAAACACAAGAAGTGCTTCCATAGAAGTTAAACTTTCATTCATCTACATCTCTTATTTCTTATTCTCATTCCTCCTTCCTATTGTAAGGTTTCTAATCTTTTATATTGCAAGTGTTCCGATCCTTTCTATTGCAAGTGTTCCGATCCTTCCTATTACAAGCTTTCTAATCTTTCCTATTACAAGTATCCTAACCTTTTCTTACTGCAATTTTATCTCTACATTTGCTTTGAATATGAGGAACTTTAAATTGTTCTAGTCTTGTATTTGATATATCTCCTGTTTAGATATAACGATTTGAATCTGTGAAACTTCCAAGATTCTGACCTTTCTACCTTGTTATGGTTATAACTTTATGCACTGACCTCTGATTTGGACAAACTTATTTGATCTTAATATAGACTCATAATTCTTTCTTTTGATAGCTTATTTTAAGAATTCGGAGTAAGTTTGCCTATCCAAACTTCTATTTCAAATAAGCCTACAAATTCTACAAAATAGGGATCGTAATTTCTGATCTTTTGATAATGAACTGCCTATAAGTCCCTGTTGGGAACTTTGATTTATTCCAAAATTATTTTATTTTAAATTAGACACGTATGTCTTTCATTTGATACTTAGATTGAAAGATTTAGAGTCCAAATGCTTGCCCAGTTTTCTGTTGAAACTGACCCTGTGAATTCTATAAAATTGAGATTTGTTCTTTGATCTTGGGTAACTAAATCTATTGTAACTCTTTGTTGAAAACTTCGATTCATACGAAAATTATTTTATTTGAAATAAGATTGAAATATCTTTCACAATAGCTTTCTTGAGTATATTGGAGCATGATTGATAGTTTGAATCATTTGTTCAATGTGCCTCTCGAATTCTGCTAGAAATCGAGCTTTGATCGATTTCACATATTCTGGTTTTATTCCTTTGGAAATTGATTTCATTTAGCTTTCTTGTCCAATTGAACTTTATATTACTGCTTTGAATTCTTGTATGCTCTTGTCCTTAAAATTATTTGTATTCTTGAAAACTATTGTGTAACGTTTATACTATATTGTATTAACTCATATAGGCACATGTATATCCCATTGTTCCGCATTTGCTTTCGATATGTGCCTCCATTTTCATTCCTTTGGACATTAAATTCTATCTAACCTTCTTATTTGAATTGAGTTATATGTGATTGCTAGGAATTCTTGAATGCTCTTGTTTTCATTTCCTTTCAAATCCGAATACATTTGTGAAAGATTATACTTGCATCGTATTGACTCGTAAAGGCGCATGTACGTTTTGTTATTTTGCGTGTGCTTCCGATATGTGCTATTTGTTGTTCATATTGTCCTTTTGTACTTTGGTGTTTGTGGGATACTGTAAACCTTTGCCAGAAATGGTAAAGGGAGTAATGCATAGAGCCTGCGATGCTCTACTAGCCCCCTCTGACTTCACCTAGATGTGGGTGGATGGAGCTCCCAAACGTGGGAGACTTCTGTCTGGTGATCATTCAGAAATAAATGAATCACATTCTGTCTGTGGTCCCACTACACTTTCTGTATGTTTGATATGATATTCAGAGCTTTGGTTATGTATTTATGTATGTGCTTTGGATAAGAAAGATATGAATGCAACGTCAAATACGACGTTTCAGCTTCTATTTTGTATTCGTTCTTTGATATGCTCTGAAATGGTTTATATGCCGTTGATATGTTCTGAACTATTTCCTACGCTATTGATATGTTCCGAAATGCTCCCTATGCCTCTGAAATGTTCCTACGCCATTGATATGCTTTAAAATATTCCATATGCCATTGATATGTTCCGAAATGTTTCATTTGTCATTGATATGCTCCGAAACATTTCATACGCCGTTGATAAGCTCCGAAATGTTTCATTCATTATTGATATGCTCCGATGATTCAATATTGTATTTATTCCACTTCTTTATTTACAGTATGAAAACATATTCATTTCCTCTTCATCTATCCAAATCTATAACACTATCAGAGTGAAATAAGAGATCTAAGGAAGAACATAGGTTGGACTTTATTAGTAACAAGTAAATATTTTGTACGTAAAAAAATTAAGATAATAGGGGGATAAACACCAATAAAAAAATATGAGGCAATCCAAAAAACACTTGATTGTGATCAAATTTATAAGTCGACTTGGATATCGAGCATTTACCTATAAGAACTAAATTAGTTGCAATAAATAGTTGCAACCCTAGAAATTAGAATTTAGTAAATCTTTTCTTATACAGAGTCATTATATATGATATGTGAAGATATGTATGAAAAGTAAATTTTATACGGATCTATTTTTTCCATTCATTTCATTCTTGCTCGAGCCGAATGATGAAAAATTATCATATTTGGTTCCTTCATGGGGTGGATCCATAAGAATTCACCTATCCCAATAACAAAAAAACTTGACTAGAACGATACTATATTAAGAGGAAGTTCGCAGGGTGGCCATGGAAGGCCTAGGTCGCACGTTGGTGAGGAAGTTCTGCTCAAACTCCCTGGTGAGCTGGTCAAAGGACAAGACCGAAGATTGGCACAGTCGGATGAACCACGCTCGTACCGGTCCCCTCAGGGTGGTCAGAAGTGCCCGGCACATCAATGCATCGGAGGTGCCATAGAGGGCCATCTGAGCCCGAAATGCGGAGACATGCTCCGTGGGATCGGAGCCGCCGTTATATGTCTCCGATTCCGACAGCCTGAAGTTGAGGGGTACCGACTTGTCCTGTACTTCCAGTGTGAAATGGGACCTGCCTGAGCTGCCTTCGCTAGACTCGCTCGGTGATTTTTGGAACTCGTGCTAGAACTCGTCTAGGCGTTGGTTGACCCGGGACAACTAGGCCCTAAGCGAGTCGTCCACCAAGTCAAATGATACAGTGTCAGGCTTGAAGTGGGGTAGTGTGACTTAGCAGGGTGCGGGTATGCTCTGCTCGGGTGAACCTCTCGGGTCCGTCGCTTGCTCTCGGGCTTCCCCCATCCCGACTTGCTACCCACTTGGCCTCTATCGGGTTGAGTCAGTTAGGGGAGCCGCTAGCCACACGATCTGAGGAATGAGCGAAGCGAGCGTCTGCATCATGCCCACCATGGCTTGCACTTGTTTGGTCAGGGTGACGAATGCCTCGGGTGTCACGGCCGAGGGTCCCATGGTTAGTCCAATAATATGTGTATATTGGATCTTTTGAGACAATTATTGGTCTTAGAATGTAATTTTGATCGGTCAAGAAAAATACATGTCAATATAATATTTTTTTTAGATTAGTTAATCTATCTTGGAAGGTAAAAATGGGTAGAGTAAACCTATTTTTATTTTATTTAAAATTAATGTCCTCTTCCCCTACATGTAGGAAATGAATAAAATAAATCGATTAAATCACGAGAAGTGCTTCCATAGAAGTTAAACTTCCATTCATCTACATCTCTTGTTTCTTATTCCCATTCCTCCTTCCTATTGCAAAGTTTCTAATCTTTTATATTGCAAGTGTTCCAATCCTTTCTATTGCAAGTGTTCCGATCCTTCCTATTACAAGCTTTCTAATCTTTCCTATTACAAGTGTCCTAACCTTTCCTTACTGCCATTTTATCTCTACATTTGTTTTGAATATGAGGAACTTTAAATTGTTCTAGCCTTGTATTTGATATATCTCCTGTTTAGATGTCACGATTTGAATCTGTGAAACTTTCGAGATTCTGACCTTTCTACCTTGTTATGGTTATAACTTTATGCACCGACCTCTGGTTTGGACAAAACTTATTTAATCTTAATATAAACTCATAATCCTTTCTTTCGATAGCTTATTTTAAGAATTCGGAGTAAGTTTGCATGTCCAAACTTATATTTCAAATAAGCCTACGAATTCTGCAAAACGAGGATCGTAATTTCTGACCTTTTGATACTGAACTGCCTATAAGTCCTTGTTGGAAACTTTGATTTATTCTAAACATATTTCATTTTAAACTAGACCAGTAGATATTTCATTTGATACTTAGATTGAAAGATTTAGAGTCCAAATGCTTGCCCAGTTTTCTGTTGAAACTGACCCTGTGAATTCTATAAAATTGAGATTTGTTCTTTGATCTTGGGTTACTAAATCTATTGTAACTCTTTGTTAAAAACTTCGATTCATATGAAAATTATTTTATTTGAAATAAGATTGAAATATCTTTCACAATAGCTTTCTTGAGTATATTGGAGCACGATTGATAGTTTGAATCATTTGTTCAATGTGCCTCTCGAATTCTGCTAGAAATTGAGCTTTGGTCGATTTCACATATTCTGGTTTCATTCGTTTGGAAATTGATTTCATTTAGCTTTCTTGTCCAATTGAGCTTTATATTACTGCTTTGAATTCTTATATGCTCTTGTCCTTAAAATTATTTGCATTCTTGAAAACTATTGTGTAACATTTATGCTATATCGTATTAACTCATATAGGCACATGTATATCCCATTGTTCCGCATTTGCTTTCGATATGTGCCTATTCCAGTTTCATTCCTTTGGACATTAAATTCTATCTAACCTTCTTATTTGAATTGAGTTATATGTGATTGCTTGGAATTCTTGAATGTTCTTGCCTTCATTTCCTTTCAAATCTGAATACATTTGTGAAAGATTATACTTGCATCGTATTGACTCGTAAAGGCGCATGTACGTTTTGTTGTTTTGCGTGTGCTTCCAATATGTGCTATTTATTGTATATACTATTAGGATCCAGAGCACTAAGAGGGTGGGGTGAATTAGTGCAGTAGAAAACTTTCGACGATTAAAATCGCGTTCGTACGATAAGAGCGATTTCGGTAGAAAATCCGATTCGTGAATCACTTTAACTTGTAACCAAGCAAGATGCATTTAAAGCAAAGATATAATGGCAGTTTGTAGTTAAGATAGAAATCAGAACGTAAACGTAAACTGAAATACGATGTTCGTACGATACAAACGATTTACGTCTAAACGCCGATTCGAAAAATACAGAGCTTGAAACACGATCGTATATGTGCAGAAGGCAGTAAGCTATTGAGGAGGTTTGCAGTAAGGATAAGATGCTCAAAGTAAATGCAAACCGAGATTTAGAGTGGTTCGGTCAATCTTGACCTACTCCACTTTTGGCTTCCTCCACCGACGAGGTCACCGACGTCAACTAGAGGCCTTCCTTCAATAGGCGAAGGCCAACCACCCTTTTATAGTCTCACTCCTTTTGACGGGCTTAGGAGACAACCCTTACAGAATTTTCTCTCCTCTCTTTAAAGCTCAGAACTTGGAAGAAAAGAGGGAGAAGAACTTTTGGCCTTCACAACAATTTTGAGCTCTAAAAATCACAAAACATGATCAGGATTTCGGTGTTTATGCTGTGCCCTTTCAATGCTAAATGGGTGGGGTATTTATAGGCCCCAACCCAGTTTGAATTTGGAGCTCAAAATTATCAATTCCTGAAATTCCGGGATCTAGCGGTTGCACCGCCTGACGGGAACGGTTGCACTGCATGGCAGAGCTCGAAGACTGAGCCTCTGGGCGGTGCCACCTCCTGTCAGGGGCGGTTGCACCTCCTGCCAGAGCTTGAAGACCAAGCTCATGTGGTGCCACCTCCTGACTGAGGCGGTTGCACCGCTCAGCTAGAGCTCGGAGACCGAGCCCAGGCGGTGCCACCTCTATCAAGGGCGGTTGCACCGCCCAGTCTCGCTCGGAGACTGAGCCCAAGCGGTGCCACCTCCTGGCTAGGGCGGTTGCACCACCTAGTCTCGCTTGAGACTTAGCCCAAGTGGTGCCACCTCCTGGCTTGGGCGGTTCAACCGCCTGGCAGAAATCAGGGTCCGAATGGGTTGATCCATTCGGCCCAATTTGGGTTTTTCAGGGGCCTAATTGCCCCAAGATTAAGTTAATGGGATCACCTCCCATTTCTAACTTAATCATTGTGCTAACTACGATTTTTCCTAAGATATTTACTGCAACTTGCTTCGGTGCGTCAATCGCTTCTTCCGGCGAGCTTCCGACGAACTTCTATCGATCATACGATGAACCCTCGGTGATGCTCCTACGGACTTCGGGAAAACTCCTGGACTTGCGACGATCCACTTGGCGAGTTCCAATGAGCTTCTTTGGCAAGCTCATGGACTTCTCAGATTTGTTCCCACAGAACCTCCGACGACTATCCGAACTTCCGTCGAACTCTCAAACTCCCAACGTGATCATTGTCTTGACTCCGGCGCAACTCCTATTGCATATCTTATTTTCATTGTAGTTAATCCTGCACACTTATCTCAACATATAGATTAGATAACAAATGACAATTGACTTCATCATCAAAATCCGAGATTCAACAATCTCCCCCTTTTTGATGATGACAATCAATTGATAATGGAGTTAACCTTAACTCCCCCTATCTATATGCCATACTTGGAATAAGTCATTCTTGAATTCAAAACCTTTGAATTCAAGAGACATATTGATAAGTTAAAATCATTTAAACTTATCAATACTCCCATCATGATTCCCATCATGATGTTTCTCTCTGAAGATGATGTCAAGGCTTGACATTCATTTTCAAATTTTACATAATAGGTTTGAATGATGGTAATAGTAGCAATTCATCATATTGTAAGATATTAACATGTAAAACTGCGAAGTAAGATTTTGATATCATTACATGATATAAACAAGGCATAATGCAAATTATAGCAATCATAGCATCAATTCATATATCTCTTGGTGATGCAAGCATGGTATTAATACTCATATATTTCTCGGTGATGCAAGCATGGCATTAATACTCATATATTTCTCGGTGATGCAAGCATGACATTAATACTCATATATTTCTCCCCCTTTGTCATCAACAAAAAGCATGGTAATTGTGATAGTAGGAGAACAATAAGCGAATTTTGAGCATAAGTGTTATAGTTGTTCATGCCTTTACATGTTATTTTCCAAGCATATAAAGGAAAGCATGATACATAGATTACTTTGAATACTTCTTCCTTTTTATTTGTTATAATCTTTTTACATGAAGGAGGAAGGCTATTTGTGATTTTACTTTGAGTGAAGTTAAAATCGATGAGAGATTAAATCATGCTTCATTTTTACAAGGAACAAGTCTTTGCAAGTAAAAACACTATCATCCATATTTCAAGATAGAATTTATAAGCAGGAATCATTTCATCAAATCCATTTCAGAAAAATATTTTTCATAAGTGTATGAGAAAATCCGATTTTTAGGATACCAATTGTTAAGCAGATCCGAAAATGAAATTAACACTTTCATGCATTCGGACAAGACTATGCTATTGATTTTCAAATACAATCATGAAGACAAAACATGCATATAATTTCCAACATGTTATTTAGGCATGTAATGGCAATCAAGTGATTTAATCATTCAATAAAGTCCGAAAGATAATTTTAACTAGTTTATGTATTCAGACACATCAACATTCCTAATTCTCTTCTTATAAAATCAAATTGTTCTTCACTTAGAGGTTTTGTAGAAATATCAGCTAGTTGATGTTTGGTAATATGACGCATCAACTGCATTGGTATATCATTTTCTCAAATCATATTTATCATGGAAACCAAAACATTTAATTTCAATGTAAAATCCGACAGTGAGTAACGAGATTAAACAATGAGTGATGTTCGTAACTCTGCTCACAAACAAATACATCAGGTAACCATATCAAAGATCAAGGCACAGGGCATTGTGATGAGTAATATAAAGAGTTTACAATAACAATAGGTGATTGTGTTCACATACAAGCTCATTCAGGGGGTGGAAAATTAAAGTGCCTAAATAAAGAGTCAAATTGTCGATGAATTTGCTGCAGCTCAGATAGGATTTGATCTTGTCGATGTTCAAGCCGTTCTTGTCTATGTTCAAATCGGTCCACCCGAATCCCAACATCTTCGACAGATGATTCAGTAGCTTACTCAAATGAATGTGTTTCCTCAAAGGGACAGATCGGAGGAGATTGAGTACCCCTAAAGACTGGTGTTTCCGATTCTGGTTCAGGTTGAGGGGGGTTAGTTCTTCTAGGCATTCTAACCCAGTTACCGTTTCTATAAACGCATCTTAATCGGTGAAGTAGATTTTTGTTTATTATGCTAAACCTATCTACTTTTATTACTTCTTCTTCCGGTGGTATTGGAATATCGTAGGCTTTCAGTATTCTAGTGATTATACCACCATATGGAAGCATCATGTCTTTCTTAGATAGTTCTAACATGTTTTGCTGGATAAGATAACCAAGACAGATGTCATGTCCTTTCATGATCCAATACATAGTTCCTAATTCTAATTGGCTTACTTCATCATGATGGTATTGTTTAGGGAGAATAATGCTAGTTAGGATATGATGAAGTACCTTAGTGTTTAGTGGCAGTAGATGTTCACAACTTTTAGAAACGAATGCTAAGTTGGGATTAGCGAAAATTGTTCCTAAGGCTTCAACATATGTTGTCCCAACAGTTTCATCATCCCATGATCCTCTAAAGTAAAGTCCTCTATTTTTTATGGGAATGCCTATTATGTTGCAAATGAATTTATCCGTAATGGAGATGTGTTGTCCTAAGAGATAGGTAGACATTCTTTCTTTTTCATCTACTTGTATATTGTTGTAAAACAATCTAACAAATCTTGGATAGATGGGTTCACTAATTTGTAAAATAGAGAGTAGATCTAAGTTTGCAAACCATTGGATTGTCTCTAAGTCTCTTAGTTCATTTAAATCTACATGTTTTCCCTTATTGACACTCCTAAGTTCGAAAGAGGAAAATTTTTCAGCATGATATTTTGAATCGAAAAGGGTAAGATCAAAATCTTCCACTAATCTCCTCTTCCCTTTGTCCCTTGAGGATCTTCTAGACCCCATAACTACTGCTATTTAAGAGGATAGTAATGAGCAAGAGTAAATGAATCAAAAACAGAATTTAAGGGGTTCTTAGAGAATACCTTAGTGAGATCTTCAGTAGAAGGAGAGATTATTGATCTTTTGCTTCAAAATGAGGAGTATTTGGGATGCTATGAGGGGTGAAATGGAGGTGGCGAAGCTTTGGTTCCACCGCCGGCCCTAGCTTGGGTTAAAAATAGGCAGAATTACGAGCGGTTGCATCGCTGGCTGGGGCGGTGCAACCGCTTGCAGCACGTGACAGCCGGAGGTGCTACCTCCAGCTGGGGCGGTGCCACCGCCTGCAGGCGGTGAGCACTTGTTCTGACCGCAGTGTGATCTGATTTGAATGTTTTTGACTTGAGAAGAATTTTCATTCAGAGTAATCAACTTTACTTACATAATTACGTAAGAATTTTCATTGTAAGATAAGAAATTTTGCATGATTAAGATAGATCTTGTGACGTGCATACTCTAAATGTCGTGTACATGTTTGTGACAGATTGTTCAGGTTGGCAAGACTTGCAAGTTTATGACAAACTTCATGATATAGTTGGATTTGAAAGTAATGAACAGATGAAATCAATGAGTTTGAAAATCTAGAGGATATATGAAGTGAGAATCATGGGTTTCCAATTCTAAGAGATCAAATAGGATTGTATCTATATCACATTTGTAATTTTAACCTTCTAATCCTCTTCTGTTATTTAGGCCAGAGAGCAACGCGAGTTCTTTTTGGATCTCGGGTCATGAATATCGAGAATCCAAAGAGCAGGATATTATTTCTTGCTCCCAGCTTAAGATGTTTTATGTCTTTATAAGAAAGGATGATATTTAGGTACCCATTTGCTTTTGGGTGCCTAAAAAATAGATCTACATTGTTTACCATGTTGCATAGAATTTATCATGGTTCCTTTAGGAACCCAAATTAATTTGTTTGGACTAATTTTCTTGAATGGACAATAATACGTTTTGTGTCCAAGTTTGCAACAAAAGTTGATTTGTCTTGGTGTCGAACATGTAAGATGGGGCCTTTTATGAAGATGGTTGGATTTTGGTGAGGACTTCTCACAAATTCGATTCCACTTCTTTTGGGAACGTGACCCTTGTTTGCAAGGATAATGTTCAAGGACTTGCTACCAACCTCGAATTTCTTCAAGGTGTCCTTAAGTAGCAAGTTTTCCTTTTGGAGAGTTTCTAGATCACGGCATTTTATGCATGAACCTAAACTATCATGATATTCAGCTTTTAACTTATCGAAATTACAAGTAAGACTATCATACTCCTTTTTTAGCAATTTGTATTTTCTACTAACAATCTTGCATTCATCAAATAAGTCATGGAAGGCATTTAATAATTCATCAAATGATAAATCTTCATTTATTAAATTCGTTACCTCCTCTCCGATGGCCATTAAGGCGTAATGAGTAACTTGCTAGGTGTTGGACTCCTCTTCTTCGGACGCGCTCGAGTCATCCCACGTTGCTTTGAGCGCCTTCTTCTTTGATGTTCTCTTTTTGGCTTGGGGACAATCACTTTTGTAGTGTCCCAGCTTTTTGCACTCGTAGCAAATAACTTGGTCCTTCTTGGGTTCAAGTTTATTTTTTGTATCATTCTTAAACTTGTTTCTTTTAATGAATTTTTTAAATTTTCTTGTTAGAAGTGCTAAGTCATCGTCACAGTCCTCATCACTTGAGTTTTCTCTCAAGTGGTCTTCTAAAGTTCTGAGTGTCATATCCTTCCTGTTCTTTGGAAGGATGTCTTCTTGCTCTTCATGAGCTTTGCAAGTCATCTCGTAGGTCATTAATGACCCGATTAGTTCTTCAAGAGGGAAGTTGTTTAGATCTTTCGCCTCTTGAATAGCAGTGACTTTAGGATCCCAACTTTTAGGAAGGGATCTTAGAATCTTATTTATGAGCTCAAAATCTGAAAAACTTTTTTCGAGTCCTTTTAGACCGTTGACGATATCCGTGAAACGGGTAAACATGTCGCCAATAGTCTCACTCGGTTTCATTCGGAAAAGTTCGAAAGAATGTAATAAAAGATTGAATTTTGACTCTTTCACTCTACTTGTGCCTTCGTGAGTCGCTTCGAGTGTGTGCCAAATATCAAATGCGGTTTCATAAACTGAAACACGGTTGAACTAGTTTTTATCAAGCGCACAAAATAAGGCATTCATAGCCTTTGCATTAAGAGCGAAAGCCTTCTTCTCCAATTCATTCCAATCGATCATTGGAAGAGAAGACTTCGAAAATCCATTTTCGATAAGATTCCAAAGTTCAAAATCCATAGAAATAAGAAAGATCCTCATTCGGGTCTTCCAATAGGTGTAGTCCGTCCCATTGAACATGGGTGGACGTGTAATAGAATGGCCCTCTTGGTTTCCGGCGTATGCCATCTCTCTTGGGTTTTAATCCGTTAGAGAGTTAACCCCGCTCTGATACCAATTGTTAGGATCAAGAGCACTAAGAGGGGGGGGTGAATTAGTGCAGCAGAAAACTTTCGACGATTAAAATCGCATTCGTACGATTAGAGCGATTTCGGTAGAAAATCCGATTCGTGAATCACTTTAACTTGTAACCAAGCAAGATGCAGTTAAAGCAAAGATATAAAGGCAGTTTGCAGTTAAGATAGAAATCAGAATGTAAACGCAAACTGAAATATGATGTTCGTACGATAAAAACGATTTACGTCTAAACACCGATTCGGAAAATGCAGAGCTTGAAACACGATCGTATATGCACAGAAGGCAGTAAGCTATTGAGGAGGTTTGCAGTAAGGATAAGATGCTTAAAGTAAATGCAAATCGAGATTTAGAGTGGTTCGGTCAATCTTGACCTACTCCACTTTTGGCTTCCTCCACCGACGAGGTCACCGACGTCAACTAGAGGCCTTCCTTCAATAGGCGAAGGCCAACCACCCTTTTACAGTTTCACTCTTTTTGACGGGCTTAGGAGACAACCCTTACAGAATTTTCTCTCCTCTCTTTAAAGCTCAAAACTTGGAAGAAAAGAGGGAGAAGAACTTTTAGCCTTCACAACAATTTTGAGCACTAAAAATCACAAAACAAGATCAGGATTTCGGTGTTTATGCTGTGCCCTTTCAGTGCTGAATGGGTGGGGTATTTATAGGCCCCAACCCAGTTTGAATTTGGAGCTCAAAATTATCAATTCCTGGAATTTCGGGATCTGGCGGTTGCACCGCCTGACTGGAGCGATTGCACCGCCTGGCAGAGCTCGAAGACTGAGCCTCTGGGCAGTGCCACCTCCTGCCAGAGCTCGAAGACCGAGCTCAGGTGGTGCCACCTCCTGACTGAGGCGGTTGCACCGCTTAGCCAGAGCTCGGAGATCGAGCCAAGGCGGTGCCACCTCTTTTAGGGGCGGTTGCACCGCCCAGTCTCGCTCGGAGACTGATCCTAGGCGGTGCCACCTCCTGGCTGGGGCGGTTGCACCACCTAGTCTCACTCGGAGACTTAGCCCAAGCGGTGCCACCTCCTGGCTTGGGCGGTTCAACCGCTTGGCAGAAATCAGGGTCCGAATGGGTTGATCCATTCGGCCCAATTTGGGTTTTTCAGGGGCCCAATTGCCCCAAGATAAAGTTAATGGGATCACCTCCCATTTTCAACTTAATCATTGTGCTAACTACGATTTTTCCTAAGATATTTACTGCAACTTGCTTTGGTGCGTCAATCGCTTCTTCCGACGAGCTTCCGGCGAACTTCCGTCGATCATCCGATGAACCCTCGGTGATGCTCCTGCGGACTTTCGAAAAACTCCTGGACTTGCAACGATCCACTTGGCGAGTTTCGACGAGCTTCTTTGGCAAGCTCATGGACTTCTTGGATTTGTTCCCGCAGAACCTCCGACGACTGTCCGAACTTCCGTCGAACTCTCGAACTCCCAACGTGATCATTGTCTTGACTCCGGCGCAACTCCTACTGCATATCTTACTTTCATCGTAGTTAATCCTGCACACTTATCTCAACATATAGATTAGATTACAAATGACAATTGACTTCATCATCAAAATCTGAGATTCAACACATACTTTCCTTTTGTACTTTGGTGTTTGTGGGATATTGTAAACCTTTGTCAAAAATGGTAAAGGGAGTTATGATTAGAGCCTGCGACGCTCTACCGGCCTCCTCTGACTTCACCTAGATGTGGGTGGATGGAGCTCCCAAACGTGGGAGACTTCTGTCTGGTGATCATTCAGAAATGGATGAATCACATTTTGTCTGTGGTCCCACTACACTTTCTGTATGTTTGATATGATATCCAGAGCTTTGGTTATGTATTTATGTATGCGCTTTGGATAAGAAAGATATGAATGCAACGTCAAATACGACGTTTCAGCTTCTGTTTTGTATTTGTTCTTTGATATCATCTGAAATGGTTTCTATGTCGTTGATATATTCTGAAATATTTCCTACGCTATTGATATGTTCTGAAATGCTCCCTATGCCTCTAAAAAATTCCTACGCCATTGATATGCTTTGAAATATTCTATATGCCATTAATATGTTCCGAAATGTTCCATTTGTCATTGATATGCTCTGAAACATTTCATACGCTGTTGATAAGCTCCGAAATATTTCATTCGTTATTGATATGCTTCGATGATTCAATATTGTATTTATTCCACTTCCTTATTTACAGTATGGAAACATATTCATTTCCTCTTCATCTATCCAAATCTATAACACTATCAGAGTGAAATAAGAGATCTAAGGAAGTGTTGGGTCCAGCCCATATGTGGGCTTGGACAATTGGGCCTATTGAGCCCAAATCTCTTATTGAAAGAAAGGGCAAAAGGTGAGGGTAGCAAAAAAAAATGAGAGTGTACAGCGTGCGTGTGTGCAGATGAGCGTGCAGCGAGAGAGAGAAAAGAGGAGAGAGAAGAAGCGAGAAAGATTAGGTTTCTGAGTTTTCTGCTTGACGATCGGCAGCCAAACGTTGTCTGTTTTGGTCCAAATTTTATATGAAGAATCCTTGCTGCATACTCTACAATCCTAATGTGTTGATCTACAATTTACCCTCTCTAAGGTACTTTCCTGCTACATCCACTCTGTGAGACCTAGAATTCTGTTTTGAGGAGATCCATCCGATATGCTAGAGTCAAGATCTATGTTCTTGATGTTATTGTGATCCTTTGATTATTCTAGAGAAGTCCTATTGTAAATATGTTATCATTATTATTGATAGTGGAAGTTTAAAATGGACTACGGTCTCGTGGTTTTTCCCACACTATGTGATTGATTTTTTGCTCTATTGTTTATGCTGTGCTGGTTGATATTTTCATTTGGATATCAAGTTAGTATTTTGATGAGAAACCCATTTTGATACATAAAGAGGGAAAAGAATATTCCGCTTTAACAGGTTTTTTCCCAACAAGTGGTATTAGAGCAATAGGTTGTTTGGTGCTAGTTTTTCTTGTGTGATTGAAATGGAGCAGTCGGATGGTATGATTAAATTGAACTCATCAAATTATTCCACTTGGAGGCATCTGATGGAAGATTTGCTCTATTGGAAAGATTTATATAAGCCTATCAAGGTTAAACATAAACCTTCTACTATGGACGATGAAGATTGGGAAGTTCAACATAGAAAAACTATTGCCTATATTAGAAGATGGATGAATATAAACTTGCATGAGCATATTTCTGATGAAACCAGAGCTGATGTTGTTTGGCAAAGGTTAGAAAACCTCTTTGCGAAAAAGATAGTGGGAAATAGAATTTCTCTCCTCAAAAGGCTTGTAAATTTAAAGTATAAAGATGGTGGTAACATTATCAAGCATATAAGCCTATTTCAGAGTCTTGCAAACAAGTTGGTTGCTATGAAAATAAATATAGATGATGAGATGCAAGGATTACTACTTCTCAGCTCTTTACTAGAAAGTTGGGAAACGTATGTGGTGACTATTTGCAACTCCACGCTAGAGGGAACTCTAATTATAGATATGGTTAAAGATAGTTTACTAAATGAAGATGCCAGAAGGAAAGAATAGGATGAATCTTCTTCTGGGGCATTTGTTACTGAAATACAAGAAAAACGTGAAAGAAGTCATAGTAGAAACCCACATGGATATAGAGGAAGATCTAAGTCTAGAAGAGATATCAAATGTTTTCACTGTAATAAGCTAAGTCATATGAATAAAGAGTGTAGGTTTTAGAAGCGAGAACAGAATGAAATGAAGAAAAATGAGAAAGAGACCAATACAGTTGCTGCTGAAGGTAATATCACTATTGTCTGTGATGAAGGTTGTGTTAGTCTTGTAGCTTAGGACAGTAATTGGATAATTGACTCTGGTGCTTCATTTCATGTTATTTCTCATGGTGATTTCTTTAGATCTTACACTGCTAGTGATTTTGGTAATGTTAGAATGAGAAACAGTGGTACATCTAAGATTGTGGGTATTGGAGATATTTGCTTGGAGACCAGTATTGAGAGCAAATTGATACTCAAAGATGTAAGGCATGTTCTAGATATTTGTCTTAACTTGATATCTATAGGTAGACTTGATGATGAGGGCTTTGCACACTATTTTGGTGAAAGCAAATGGAAACTCACTAAAGGTTCTCTGATTATGGCAAGAGGAAAGAAACTTAACTCTTTTTATGTCATGGAAGCTGAGCTACACAAAGGAGAGATTAATGCAATTCATAAACGTGAAAGTATAGATCTTTGGCATAAGAGGCTTGGACATATCAGCGAGAAGGGACTTCAAACTCTTGCTACAAAGCAGTTCTTACCAGAGTTGCAAGGTACATCTCTTAAATCTTGTGATCATTGCTTAGTTGGAAAAATACATAGAGTTGTATTTCAGACATATCCATCATCTAGAAGATCAGATGTTATTGATTTAGTTCATACTGATGTTTGTGTTAGGATCGAGAGCACTAAGAGGGGGGGGGGTGAATTAGTGCAGCGGAAATCTTACAGCGATTAAAAACCAAAAGCTGCGTTCGTTCAATAAAAGCTATTATGATGCAAAAGCTAATTCTCAGTTTGTATCTAAGTGCAGTTTGCGTTTAAGCGCAGATTGCGTCTAAGCGCAGTTTGCGTCTAAACACAGTTTGCGTCTAAGCGCAGTTTGCGTCTAAGCGCAGTTTGTGTCTAAACACAGTTTGTGTCTAAGCGCAGTTTTGCGTCTAAGCGCAGTTTACGTCTAAACTCAGATTTACGTCTAAACGCAGTTTTACGTCTAAACGCAGATTTACGTCTAAACGCAGATTTACGTCTAAACTTTGAAACTCGTTTGTATACTCGCAGAAGGCAGTATGCAGTTGAAATCAAGACGTAAACGTGAACTGAGAACTGATGATTGTGAGAGGAAAGCCGATTTACGTCTAAATGCAGTTTTACGTCTAAATGTTGAAACTCGTTCGTAAAATTGTAGAGGACAGTTTGCAGTTATCAATAGGATCAAAATGTAAGTGTAAACTGCAAAGAAACTCTTTCGTAAAAGCACGGAAGACAGTTCTGCAGAATCAAACGTAAACGTAAACTGTAATGTACGAAAATACGAATTTACGTCTGAATGCAGATTCGGAAGAACAGCACTTAGAACTTGTTCGTGAGAGCGCAGAGAGCAGTAGTAATGGAGGAGGTTTGCAGTAATGATAAAGTGCTCAAAAATAAACGCAAACCAGAGATTTAGAGTGGTTCGGTCAGCCTTGACCTACTCCACTTTTGGCTTCCTCCACCGACGAGGTTGCCGACGTCAACTAGGGGCCTTCCTTCAATAGGCGAAGGCCAAACTTCCCTTTTACAGTTTCTCTCCTTTTGACAGGCTCAGGAGACAACCTTTACAGACCTTTCTCTCCTCACTTTACAACTGAAAACTTGAAGAACAGAAGGAGGAGACTTAAAGGCTTTACAACACTTTTGAGCTCTTAGAATCACAGAAAAGATCAAGATTTCGGTGTAGGTCTGTATCTTTTCAGTGCTGAATGGGTGGGGTATTTATAGGCCCCAACCCAATTCAAATTTCGAGCTCAAAACGATCAAATCCCGGAATTCCGGGATCAGGCGGTTGCACCTCTTGACTAGAGAGGTGGCATCGCCTGGCAGAACTCGAAGTCTGAGCTCAGGCGGTTGCACCTCTCGACTGGAGAGGTGGCACCGCCTGGCAGAGCTCGAAGACTGAGCTCGGACGGTTCCACCTTCTTTGTCAGGGGTGGTTGCACCTTCCTGCCAGAGCTCGAAGACCGAGCTCAGGCGGTGCATCTCCTGACCAGAGAAGTTTCTCTTCTCTGCTAGAGGTGGTTGCACCTCTCTGCCAGAGGTGGTTGCACCTCTCTGCCAGAGGTGGTTGCACCACTCTGCCAGAGCTCGAAGACCGAGCTCAGGCGGTGCATCTCCTGTCCAGAGAGGTTGCAGCTCTCTGCTAGAGCTCGAAGACCGAGCTCGGTGGTTGCATCGCCTGCCAGAGCTCGGAACTTGAGCTCTGGCGGTGCTACCTCTCGACAGAGGAGGTTGCACCGCCCAGTCTCGCTTGGAGACTGAGCCCTGGGCGGTTGCACCTCTTGGCTGGGGCGGTTGCACCGCCCAGTCTCGCTGGGAGACTTAGCCTGGGCGGTGGCACCTCCCTGCCTGGGCGGTTGCACCTCCCACAGCTACTTGGGTTCGAATGGGTTGAACCATTCGACCCAACTTGAGTTCTTCAGGGGCCCAATTGCCCCAGGATTAAGCTAATGGGATCACCTCCCATTTCTAACTTAATCACCGTGCTAACTACGATTAAATCTAAGACAATTTCTGCAGCTTTGCTTCGGTACGTCAATCGCTTCTTCCGGCGAGTTTCCGGCGAACTTCCGTCGATCATCCGATGAACCCTCGGTGATGCTTCTACGGACTTCCGGCAAACTCCTGGACTTTGCGATGATCCACTTGGCGAGTTTCGACGAGCTTCGCTTGGCAAGCTTCTGGACTTCTCGGATCTGTTCTCGCAGAACCTCCGACGACCGTCCGTACTTCCGTCGAACTCTCGAACTCCCAACGTGATCATGAACTTGACTCCGGCGCAACTCCTGCTGCTTGTCTATCTTTCATCGTAGTTAATCCTGCACACTTAAAACAAAACTTCGATCGAGACAATTAATCCTAAGCAATTAACCAAGTTGTCCGGCATGTCATTGGTCCCTCGACGCTTCGTCTGATTCTTCGGCGCATCGTCCTCTCCTGCGGCCTATTGCCCAATCGGCCAGTTGACTCCGCAACTCCGATATCCTTGGCACAATACCCGCTCTACTTGGCCCGATGCCCGAGTCCACTGCCCGAAGCCTTCTGTCGATACGTCGACCGATCCACCGGCCCGACGTCCAATCTTCTGACATGTTCCTCCGGCACAACATGATTTTCCTGCTTTAATTGTCTCATCCTGATCAAAGCATCCTGCGTCACTCAAAACGCAGATTAAATCATAAACATATATCAAGTAGTTTCATCATCAAAATACGAGATTCAACAATCTCCCCCTTTTTGATGATGACAACCACTTGATGACGGAGTTAAACTTAACTCCCGGAGTTTAAACAAACTCCCCCTATCAATATGCCATATTGATAGAACCTTGAATTCAACCTGAATTCAAGTCATTGCAATATTCATCATGAATACTTGCAACACGTCAACATGAACATATGCATAAACTTATGCATCACATGTCATGTCATCAACATACTTCTCCCCCTTTGTCATCAACAAAAAGGAGAAGTACCACAATCAAGTGTTTGTGATATTGGTTCAATTCATTGCATGAAAAACATAGTATCAAGTTTTATCATAATGCAATCTTTGGAGCTAGAAGATTTAGCAAGTATTTCATCATGCTTAGAACATTCATGCTATCAAGTTTTAGATATGCAAATTTTATAGCATATAAGATAGCAAGTTCTACATCATGTAAGCTAGCAAATTAGAGATGTTCAAGAAGGCAACTCTTGCTTCTTGAAAATTTTGCTCACTTTGCTAGATGCGCAAGTTAGCATTTTTGCCTCTTTTGAGATAGCAACTTTTTGCTTCTCTTTAGACCAACAAGCTAGCAATTTTTACGATATACAAGTTTCACAATATATAAGCTAGCAAAAATTTCGAAAGCAAATACAAGATAGCTTTCTTGTGTAAGCTCATGATTCTTGCTTCCTATTGCAATGTGCAAATTGCAAGTTTTGCTTCAACTAAGATATTCAAGATAGTGATGTTCAAGAAGACAATTTTTCTTCTTGAAATGAGCAAGTTAGCAATCTTTGCTACTTAAGATAGGCAAGCAAGCAGTCAAGTTTTTGCATCTTCTTGACTTGTACAAGCTAGCTATCTCCCCCTTTGTCATTGTAAAAAAGGAAGAGAGAATACAGTTTTGTACTTCTTTTTTCCTTTTACAACGATTTCAAAATCATGACAAAGGATGAATAATCAAGTTATGAATGTCAAGACAATTTTTCATCATGAATATTTTATCATTGCATGCATCATTATCATAAGTTGAAGTATTACATGCATGATATCATATCACCATTCATAATTACATTAATGTTTCAATATAGCAATTTCTTCTCAAAATGTGTAACTTGGCACTCATAGCATTTTAGATCATGATTTACATCATATGCAATACATCACATCATAATTAGAAAGCAAGTATTGCATGCATAATTGTACATCATAAATGTTTCATATCATGATGGTATCAATTTTGTCAAATTATATCCTACCATGCATGATCAAAACTTCTCCCCATTTTATCATTGAAAACAAGAAGAAAGTAGGGGGTAGAGCATAAAAGTATTAAATATTTTAATCATTTCAAGGCATCATAGATCAAGTTATGATTCATGATTCATCATAAAGCAAGTTAGTTTTCAATCATCACATAAGGCATTTAAGGAATTTTTGAAACATAGGAGAATGATTAATTTAAGCATACAATGTTTCAATCCAATTCAAGTCATGAATATCAATGCTTTCATATTGTGAGTATCAATTCATGAATACCACATGATATTATTTGTGACTTCAATTTTGCAAGATCAAGATTATGATTCAAATCAAATCATTAACTTGAAATTCATAATCAAGTCATTAAAATTAATTTCGAGATTCACAAAATATCATGAAATCATTAATCTCGATCAGATGGGAAAAGCATTTTCTTTTTAAGTGATTCTTTTAACGCATCATAAAAAAAACTCATTCATAATTCAAGTGATTTACAAGATATCATAAATGAATTTATCACTTGTATTTCATCAAAATCGAGAACTCTAGAGATAGAAAATGATTGAAGCATTTAACATGATTGATGCATGATTCATATTTAAAGTGTATCTTATATCGTAAATACGAATCAAGCATTTGTCAAATCTGAAATCATCCTCAAAATTACATTCAATAAATTCATGTATGACAAGCATAGATTTATTGAAAAATCAATAAGATAGAGGATTACATTTCAAGTGTTCATCAATTGTAGCATTTCATCATGTGGTAAGATATCAATGCGTAAAACTGTGAAGCAAGATTTTGTTTGATATCTTGATACAGGGCATATAGCAATGATAGCAATCATATATTTCTTGGTGATGCAAGCATGGGATAATCATAGCATAGTGTTTATAGCATCAATTCATATATTTCTCCCCTTTTTTAAGTGTTTCATCTTAAGTGATCGATTTCATGTTAGCATGCCTTTTCATTTATATCAAATGAAAACATGCATCAACGTTTAGGATCGTAAAATGAATTTCATCATAAAACCATCAATCACAAAAATCATCATGTATATCTCATGCATGAAATTGTCAATCGAAATATTTAATTTCATCATTATGCATTTCTTCAAATCAAACATGATCTTTAATCAAAATCGAGAAATAACAATGGAAATTAACGTAATGCACATTATTACTTCTTAACCATGATTTCATATTTTCAATCAAGATCATTTTATTTGTTTATCATAAAATATGCAATATTATCATTTTTGAAATTACTTAGTATGATCATAATAATTTTTTTTTTTTTTTTAACATGTAATTTTTAAGAAAATTAATTCTAAACTAAAAGAGAAAGATACATCATGAAAGCATCAAGTAATTTCAAAATAAATTAGGGGGATTTCGATTACCTCATCATTGTAGGCTGTTAAGGCGTAGTTTGCCGCCTTGCTTTTGTTGACTTTCTCTTCTTCGGAGGAGCTCGATTCATCCCAGTTTTTGTTCTTCTTCTTGCGTTTAAAGCAAGTAGTTTGATTCTTTTTGCTTTTTAATTTTCGTTTCATTTGTAGTTTAAGTTCACCATCACTTGAGCTTATGCTCGAGTGGTCTTCAAATGTTCTATGTCCCAAATCCTTCCTGTTCTTTGGAAGGTGGTTCTCAAGTTCTTCACGTGCATTGCACGTCATTTCATATGTGATCAATGAACCAATTAGTTCTTCAAGTGGAAATTGGTTCAAGTTTTTCGATTCTTGAATAGCAGTTACTTTTGAATCCCAAGTTTTAGAAAGTGAGCGCAAAACTTTGTTAACAAGTTCAAAATCATAAAAGCTTTTACCAAGTGAATTTAAACCATTGACGACATCCGTAAAACGGGTGTACATGTCAACAATGGTTTCGCTTGGTTTCATATGAAAAAGCTCGAAATCATGCAGTAAAATATTAACTTTCGAGTCTTTGACTCTACTAGTTCCCTCATGCGTGATTTCAAGAGTGCGCCAAATATCGAAAGCCGTTTCGCACAAAGAAACCCGATTGAACTCATTTTTGTCCAAAGCGCAAAATAAGGCATTCATAGCCTTTGCGTTTAAAGAAAAATACTTCTTCTCTAAATCCGACCATTCGTTCGTCGGTTTAGAGGGAAGTTGAAAACCATTTTCAACGATATTCCATAAATCCAGATTTAGAGAAATCAAGAAAACTCTCATTCGAGTTTTCCAGTAAGTGTAGTCCAATCCGTTAAAGAACGGTGGATGAAAGACCGAAAAGCCCTCTTGAAGAGCCATTTCTCTCGGGTGTAAATCCGAAATGAGAGATACCCTGCTCTGATACCAATTGTTAGGATCGAGAGCACTAAGAGGGGGGGGGGGGTGAATTAGTGCAGCGGAAATCTTACAGCGATTAAAAACCAAAAGCTGCGTTCGTTCAATAAAAGCTATTATGATGCAAAAGCTAATTCTCAGTTTGTATCTAAGTGCAGTTTGCGTCTAAGCGCAGATTGCGTCTAAGCGCAGTTTGCGTCTAAACACAGTTTGCGTCTAAGCACAGTTTGCGTCTAAGCGCAGTTTGCGTCTAAACACAGTTTGCGTCTAAGCGCAGTTTTGCGTCTAAGCGCAGTTTACATCTAAACTCAGATTTACGTCTAAACGCAGTTTTACGTCTAAACGCAGATTTACGTCTAAACGCAGATTTACGTCTAAACTTTGAAACTCGTTTGTATACTCGCAGAAGGCAGTATGCAGTTGAAATCAAGACGTAAACGTGAACTGAGAACTGATGATTGTGAGAGGAAAGCCGATTTACGTCTAAATGCAGTTTTACGTCTAAATGTTGAAACTCGTTCGTAAAATTGTAGAGGACAGTTTGCAGTTATCAATAGGATCAAAATGTAAGTGTAAACTGCAAAGAAACTCTTTCGTAAAAGCACGGAAGACAGTTCTGCAGAATCAAACGTAAACGTAAACTGTAATGTACGAAAATACGAATTTACGTCTGAATGCAGATTCGGAAGAACAGCACTTAGAACTTGTTCGTGAGAGCGCAGAGAGCAGTAGTAATGGAGGAGGTTTGCAGTAATGATAAAGTGCTCAAAAATAAACGCAAACCAGAGATTTAGAGTGGTTCGGTCAGCCTTGACCTACTCCACTTTTGGCTTCCTCCACCGACGAGGTTGCCGACGTCAACTAGGGGCCTTCCTTCAATAGGCGAAGGCCAAACTTCCCTTTTACAGTTTCTCTCCTTTTGACAGGCTCAGGAGACAACCTTTACAGACCTTTCTCTCCTCACTTTACAACTGAAAACTTGAAGAACAGAAGGAGGAGACTTAAAGGCTTTACAACACTTTTGAGCTCTTAGAATCACAGAAAAGATCAAGATTTCGGTGTAGGTCTGTATCTTTTCAGTGCTGAATGGGTGGGGTATTTATAGGCCCCAACCCAATTCAAATTTCGAGCTCAAAACGATCAAATCCCGGAATTCCGGGATCAGGCGGTTGCACCTCTTGACTGGAGAGGTGGCACCGCCTGGCAGAGCTCGAAGTCTGAGCTCAGGCGGTTGCACCTCTCGACTGGAGAGGTGGCACCGCCTGGCAGAGCTCGAAGACTGAGCTCGGACGGTTCCACCTTCTCTTTCAGGGGTGGTTGCACCTTCCTGCCAGAGCTCGAAGACCGAGCTCAGGCGGTGCATCTCCTGACCAGAGAAGTTTCTCTTCTCTGCCAGAGGTGGTTGCACCTCTCTGCCAGAGGTGGTTGCACCTCTCTGCCAGAGGTGGTTGCACCACTCTGCCAGAGCTCGAAGACCGAGCTCAGGCGGTGCATCTCCTGTCCAGAGAGGTTGCAGCTCTCTGCTAGAGCTCGAAGACCGAGCTCGGTGGTTGCATCGCCTGCCAGAGCTCGGAACTTGAGCTCTGGCGGTGCTACCTCTCGACAGAGGAGGTTGCACCGCCCAGTCTCGCTTGGAGACTGAGCCCTGGGCGGTTGCACCTCTTGGCTGGGGCGGTTGCACCACCCAGTCTCGCTGGGAGACTTAGCCTGGGCGGTGGCACCTCCCTGCCTGGGCGGTTGCACCTCCCACAGCTACTTGGGTTCGAATGGGTTGAACCATTCGACCCAACTTGAGTTCTTCAGGGGCCCAATTGCCCCAGGATTAAGCTAATGGGATCACCTCCCATTTCTAACTTAATCACCATGCTAACTACGATTAAATCTAAGATAATTTCTGCAGCTTTGCTTCGGTACGTCAATCGCTTCTTCCGGCGAGTTTCCGGCGAACTTCCGTCGATCATCCGATGAACCCTCGGTGATGCTTCTGCGGACTTCCGGCAAACTCCTGGACTTTGCGACGATCCACTTGGCGAGTTCCGACGAGCTTCGCTTGGCAAGCTTCTGGACTTCTCGGATCTGTTCTCGCAGAACCTCCGACGACCGTCCGTACTTCCGTCGAACTCTCGAACTCCCAACGTGATCATGAACTTGACTCCGGCGCAACTCCTGCTGCTTGTCTATCTTTCATCGTAGTTAATCCTGCACACTTAAAACAAAACTTCGATCGAGACAATTAATCCTAAGCAATTAACCAAGTTGTCCGGCATGTCATTGGTCCCTCGACGCTTCGTCTGATTCTTCGGCGCATCGTCCTCTCCTGCGGCCTATTGCCCAATCGGCCAGTTGACTCCGCAACTCCGATATCCTTGGCACAATACCCGCTCTACTTGGCCCGATGCCCGAGTCCACGGCCCGAAGCCTTCTGTCGATACGTCGACCGATCCACCGGCCCGACGTCCAATCTTCTGACATGTTCCTCCGGCACAACATGATTTTCCTGCTTTAATTGTCTCATCCTGATCAAAGCATCCTGCGTCACTCAAAACACAGATTAAATCATAAACATATATCAAGTAGTTTCATCATCAAAATACGAGATTCAACAATTTGTACTATGCAAACTAGAACTCTTGGAGGTGCTCTTTATTTTGTTACTTTTATTGATGACCATTCTAGAAAAGCGTGGACTTTTGCTTTGAAATCTAAAGACCAGGTACTCGATGTTTTCAAGGAGTTTCATGTCAGTGTTGAAAGTGAAACTAGCAGAGAAATAAAGTGTATTTGATTAGATAATGGTGGCGAGTACAGGGGTCCTTTTGAGAATTATTACAGGTTTCGTGGTATCAGGCTTGAGAAAACAATTCCTAAAACTCCTCAATAAAATAGTGTGGTAGAAAGGATGAACAGAACCATTGAAGAAAGGATTAGGTGTATGCTTTCCTATGCCAAGTTACTAAAGTCATTTTGGGGGGAGGCTCTGAGAACTACAGTTGATCTGATAAATCTTTCTCCATCAGTTCCTTTGAAAGGTGATGTTTCAAAGAGAGTATCGAGAGGAAAAGATATATCTTATAATCACTTAAGAGTCTTTGGGTGTAAAGCATTTGTTCATATTCCCAAAGATGAGAGGTCCAAGCTTGATAGTAAAGCAAAAGCATGTATCTTCTGTTAGGATCGAGAGTACTAAGAGGGGGGGGGGGGGTGAATTAGTGCATCGGAAATCTTTCAGCGATTAAAAACGAAAGCTGCGTTCGTTTGATAAAAACTATTTTGATGCAAAAGCCGATTCTAAGAATACTTATGATTAAGTGCAGTTTATGTCTAAACACAGTTTGCGTCTAAGCACAGTTTACGCAGTTTGTGTCTAAATGCAGTTTGCGTCTAAATGCAGATTACGTCTAAGCGCAGTTTGCATCTAAGCGCAGTTTGCGTCTAAGATCAGATTGCGTCTAAGCGCAGTGCAGTTTGCGTCTAAACGCAGTTTTACGTCTAAACACAGTTTTACGTCTAAACGTAGTTTTACATCTAAACGCAGTTTGCGTCTAAATGCAGTTTTACGTCTAAACGTAGTTTTACGTCTAAACGCAGTTTGCGTCTAAACGCAGTTTTATGTCTAAACGTAGTTTTACGTTTAAAAGTAGTTTACGTCTAAAACATAGTTTTACAGGGATCTGAACTTAGAAACTTCGTTCGTAAAAGCGCAGAAGACAATTTTGCAGAATCAAAACGTAAACGTAAACTGTAATGTATGAAAACACCGATTTACGTCTGAATGCAGATTCGGAAAGATCAGCACTTAGAAACTTGTTCGTAAAGGCGCAGAGAGCAGTAGCTATGTAGGAGGTTTGCAGTAATGATAAAGTGCTCAAAATAAACCCAAACCAGAGATTTAGAGTGGTTCGGTCAGTCTTGACCTACTCCACTTTTGGCTTCCTCCACCGACGAGGTCACCGACGTCAACTAGAAGCCTTCCTTCAATAGGCGAAGGCCAACTACCCTCTTACATATTCACTCCTTTTGATGGGCTTAGGAGACAACCCTTACAGAAGTTTTCTCTCCTCTCTTTACAACTCAAACTTGAAGAATAGAAAGAGGAGAACTAGCAGTTTTGAGCTCTAAGAAACACAGAAAGATAGCAAGATTTCGAGTGTGTGTTCTGTGCTTTCAGTGCTGAATGGGTGGGGTATTTATAGGCCCCAACCCAGTTTAAATTTGGAGCTCAAAACGATCAAATCCCGGAATTCCGGGATCAGGCGGTTGCACCTCCTGACTGGAGAGGTTGCACCGCCTGGTAGAGCTCGAGGACTGAGCCCAGGCGGTTGCACCTCTCTGTCAGGGGCGGTTGCACCGCCTGAGTCTGGCTCGGAGACTGAGCCCCAGGCGGTGCCACCTCTTGACTGAGGCGGTTGCACCTCTCTGCCAGAGCTCGAAGATCGAGCTCAGGCGGTGCCACCTCTCTGTCAGGGAGGTTGCACCGCCCAGTCTAGCTCGAAGACTGAGCTCAGGTGGTGCCACCTCCTGGCTGGAGTGGTTGCACTGCCCAGTCTCGCTGGGAGGCTTAGCCCAAGCGGTGCCACCTCCTGGCCTAGGCGGTTGCACCTCCTGGTGCAATCAGGGTCCGAATGGTTAGCTCCATTCGGCCCAATTTCAGTCTTTCAGGGGCCCAATTGCCCCAAGATTAAGCTAATGGGATCACCTCCCATTTTCCAACTTAATCAATGTGCTAACTACGATTAGATCTAAGACAATTTCTGCAGCTTTGCTTCGGTGCGTCAATCGCTTCTTCCGGCGAGTTTCCGGCGAACTTCCGTCGATCATCCGATGAACCCTCGGTGATGCTCCTGCGGACTTCCGGCAAACTCCTGGACTTTGCGACGATCCACTTGGCGAGTTCCGACGAGATCATAGTCTTACTTTCATAACGTGATCATAGTCTTGACTCCGACGTAACTCCTACTGCATGTCTTACTTTCATCGTAGTTAATCCTGCACATGTAAAACAAAACTTCGATCGAGACAATTAATCCTAAGCAATTAACCAAGTTGTCCGGCATGTCATTGGTCCCTCGACGCTTCGTCCGATTCTTCGGCGCATCGTCCTTTCCTGCAGCCTATTGCCCAATCGGCCAGTTGACTCCGCAACTCCGATATCCTTGGCACAATACCCGCTCTTCTTGGCCCGATGCCCGAGTCCACTGCCCGAAGCCTTCTGTCGATACGTCGACCGATCCACCTGCCCGACGTCCAATCTTCTGACATGTTTCTCCGGCACAACATGATTTTCCTGCTCTAATTGTCTCATCCTGATCGAAGTATCCTGCGTTACTCCAAACGCAGATTAAATCATAAACATATATCAAGTGGTTTCATCATCAAAATACGAGATTCACAATCTCCCCCTTTTTGATGATGACAACCACTTGATGACGGAGTTAAACTTAACTCCCGGAGTTTAAACAAACTCCCCCTATCAATATGCCATATTGATAAAACCTTGAATTCAAACTGAATTCAAGTAATTGCAATATTCATCATGAATACTTGCAACACGTCATCATGAACTTATGCATAAACTTATGCATAACATCATACTTCTCCCCTTTTGTCATCAACAAAAAGGAGAAGTATCACAATCAAGTGTTTGTGATGTAAGTTTAACTCATTGCATGAAAAACATAATATCTATTGTTATCATCATGCAAGTTTGAAGCCAGAAAATTTAGCAAATGTTACATCATGCTTAGAACATTCAACTATTAAGTTTTAGATATGCAAGTTTTACGGCATACAAGATAGCACATGTAAGCTAGCAATGTTACAACATTTTAGAACTTGCAAGCTAGCAGTTTAGAGATATTCGAGAAGACAACTCTAGCTTCTTGAAATATGCAAGTTGCAAGCTAGGAAATTTTTGCTTCCTTTGCAGTGTTAGCTTTTGATATCGTAACGCAACTATTTCAAGTGTTTATCAATTGTAGCATTTCATCATATGGCATGATATCGACATGTAAAGCTTATGAAGCAAGATTTTGATATCATTTCATGATGTACACATTTCGAATATTTTAGCAAGTGTAGCATTGCATCACATGGTAAGATATCAGCTCGTACGATGCAAATTTTTGTTTGATATCTTGATACAGGGCATATAGCAATGATAGCAATCATATATTACATGGTGATGCAAGTATGGCCTAATCATAGCAATGATAGCAATCATATATTTCTTAGTGATGCAAGTATGGCCTAATCATAGCATCAGTGATAGCAACCATATCAACATCAGTGATAGCAAACATATCAACATCAGTAATAGCAACCATATCATCATTAGTGATAGCAAACATATCAGCATTAGTGATAGCAACCATTAGTGATAGCAAACATATCAATTCATATATTTCTCTCCCTTTGTCATCAACAACAAGGAGAACGATACAAGCAAATTTTAAATATAAGTGCGATGCCATAAGTTGGTTCATGTCATTTTCCAACAATGAGTGATAGGATACCAGTAATGCAAACATTTCGAGGAAAACATGACATGGAGATAGCTTTTATTGCTTCTTCCTTTTTATTTGTTATCTTTTTACATGAAGGAGGAAAGCCATCTGCGAAGTTCAAATCGATAAGATATTAAAGTACACTTCATTTTTGCAAGGATTAAGATATGTAAGTGAGTCAAATCCTTGTATGTAAAAATATCTTCCTTTTATAAGAGGGAATCATCAAATATGTTTCTCGAAAAATATTTTTCATATGATAAGTGCATTTGCTAGATGATTCCATATGTCAAAAATCAATGATGTGAATTAAACTTGATATGACATATGCTTGTTAAGTTTGGAAGAGGATAATGTATCAAGAAAATCCAATTGTTAGGATCAAGAAAATCCGAAAATGAAATTTGACACTTTCATACATCCGGACAGGGTTTTACTAGAGATATTCAATGACAATCATGAAGGTAAAACATGCTTATTATCATGGAAATTTTTGTATTCAAGCACATAATTTCCAACATGTAATCATGGTAAGTAATTGTGTAAAATTATTATGGCAATCAAGTGATTTGATCATTCAATCAAAAAGTCCGAAAAATAATTTTAACACGTTTAATCATTCGGACATATTTTTGCCATAGTTTTTCAAATATAATCATGAAGATAAGGTATGCTCATCATCATGGTAGTATGATAGCAAGTTTACCATATTCAAGCTAGCAAAAAAAATTTCTACATTTTAAGGCCCGCAAGCTAGCAATTTTGAGATGTTCAAGAAAGCAACTCTTGCTTCTTGAAATATAAGTTGCTAGATGTGCAAGTTAACTTTTTGCTTCTTGAGATAGGCAAGATAGCATTCCTTGGTGATGTTCAATATCGCTAAGTTCTGCATAATCACCAAAGCATCATAAATTTTAATGATGTGCAAAATTACAAATTTTGCATGATTGCATTTGTGTGTCTTGAGATTTGCAAGATAGCACTTCTTGGTGATGTTCAAGATAGCAATTTCTTCTCTTTTGAGAAGTGCAATTTTTGTTTTCTTCTTGAATTGTGCAAGCTAGCTATCTCCCCTTTTGTCATTGTCAAAAAGAAGGGAAAAACCCTTTACATTAATTTTTAAATCATGACAAAGGTTAGTATCAATCTCATTTGTGCATCATTATATTTTCAAATTAAAACATGCAAATTTTCAAAACATATAAACTCATTAATCATAACTTCAAATTAAACATGATTTCATATACTCAAAATCGAGAAATAACAATGGAAATCAACATGATACACATTATTACTTATCAACCACATATAGCATGATTTCATAAGGTATTTTTAATCAAAATCATTTTGTTTATCATAAACATGCAATTTTCATGATTATTTTCAAAATTACTAGAATGATAAGCATGATTCCTAATTGTTTGTATTTTCATTATAAAATTATTAAACATGTAATTTTCAAGAAAATTAAAAAAAGGAGAAATGCTTTACGAAAAGCATCATGTAATTTCAAAGTAAATTAAAGGCATTTTGATTACCTCAGCGTCGAAAGGTGTAAAGGCGTAGTTTGCCACCTCGCCTTTGTTGATTTTCTCCTCGTCTTCGGAGGAGCTCGATTCATCCCAGTTTTTGTTCTTCTTCTTGCGTTCAAAGCAAGTAGTTCCGTTCTTTTTACTTTTTAATTTTTGTTTCATTTGTAGTTTAAGTTCACCATCACTTGAGCTTAAGCTCAAGTGGTCTTCAAATGTTCTATGTCCCAAATCCTTCCTGTTCTTTGGAAGGTGGTTCTCAAGTTCTTCACGTGCATTGCACGTCATTTCATATGTGATCAATGAACCAATTAGTTCTTCAAGTGGAAATTGGTTCAAGTTTTTTGATTCTTGAATAGCAGTTACTTTTGAATCCCAAGTTTTAGAAAGTGAGCGCAAAACTTTGTTAACGAGTTCAAAATCCGAAAAGCTTTTACCAAGTGATTTTAAACCATTGACGACATCCGTAAAACGGGTGTACATGTCAACAACGGTTTCGCTTGGTTTCATATGAAAAGGCTCGAAATCATGCAGTAAAATATTAACTTTCGAGTCTTTGACTCTACTAGTTCCCTCGTGCGTGATTTCAAGAGTGCGCCAAATATCGAAAGCCGTTTCGCACAAAGAAACCCGATTGAACTCATTTTTGTCCAAAGCGCAAAATAAGGCATTCATAGCCTTTGCGTTTAAAGAAAAATACTTCTTCTCTAAATCCAACCATTCGTTCATCGGTTTAGAGGGAAGTTGAAAACCGTTTTCAACGATATTCCATAAATCCAGATATAGAGAAATCAAGAAAACTCTCATTCGAGTTTTCCAATAAGTGTAGTCCAATCCGTTAAAGAACGGTGGACGAAAGACCGAAAAGCCCTCTTGAAGAGCCATTTCTCTCGGGTGTAAATCCGAAATGAGAAATACCCCGCTCTGATACCAATTGTTAGGATCGAGAGCACTAAGAGGGGGGGGGGGGTGAATTAGTGCAGCGGAAATCTTTCAGCGATTATCAAACGAACGCAGCTTTTGTTTTTAATCGTTGAAAGATTTTCGCTGCACTAATTCACCCCCCCCCCTCTTAGTGCTCTCGATCCTAACATCTTCTTGGGATATGGTCATGAAGAGTTTGGGTACAAATTATGGGATCCAGTGAACAAGAAGATTATTAGAAGAAGAGATGTTGTGTTTCTTGAAGACCAATTGTTTGATGATGGTGATAATATTGAGAAGCCAAAAACCTCTGTTTATATTCCTTGGAGTCTGGGTCCAGTTCCTTCACCTGTAGTTCATGATGATCATGGGGGAGATGAACAAGAAGATTGTAGTGAGAATACCAGTGATGATACACCTACAGTTGATGATGCTGAACCAACTGAACAAGCACCTCCACCACCAGTTGAGATTCCATTGAGAAGATCCACTAAAGAGCGACAACCATCTACCAGATATCCTCCACATGAGTATGTTATGCTTACTGACGAGGGAGAGCCAAAAACTTACCAAGAAGCTATTCTACATGAGAATAAGAATGAGTGGGTTAAAGCCATGCAAGAAGAGATGAGATCCTTGCTTGAGAACCACACCTATGACTTGGTAAAGTTGCCTAAAGAGAAGAAAGCTCTTAAGAATAAGTGGGTTTACAAATTGAAGACTGAAAACAATAGCTCACAACAAAGATACAAGGCACGACTTGTAATATCCCATTAGTCCCACATCGGAAGTGGGCAATGTGTATGATTAGCTTATAAGGGCCTGATGAGTATACTACGTTAACTCCCGCTTAAGTATTTTGGTCTGCGGTTGAAGGACCAAAATGGAGTTATTGGCCAATTGGCTCATCAGACTTGGGTCGTGATATTTGGTATCAAAGTCGACCTAGCATTTGGGCAGCACTATGCTAGGGTTCGATCTGGGATATGTTGGACCTTGACGAGGACATCAAGCTAATCGAGTTGGGGATAATATAACATCCCATTAGTCCCACATCGGAAGTGGGCAATGTGTATGATTAGGACATTTTATAACATCCCATTAGTCCCACATCGGAAGTGGGCAATGTGTATGATTAGCTTATAAGGGCCTGATGAGTGTACTACGTTAACTCCCGCTTAATCAGTTTGGTCCATGGTTGAAGGAACAAAATTGAGTTTTTGGCTAGTTAACTCATCAGACTCGGGTCATGACATTTGGTATCAGAGCTGACCTAGCATTTGGGCAGGGTGAGAAGGCTCTAGTAGGAAAGGGCTACCCGTGGATGGAGTTAGAGAACTCATCAGAGCCACCGTATCTAGGCTATGTTGGGCCTTGACGTCCTTAGTTAGGGATAATGTAATGTCCCATTAGAACCACATCGGAAGTGGGCAATGTATATGATTAGCTTATAAGAGCCTGATGAGTGTACTACGTTAACTCCCGCTTAAGCATTTTGGTCTGCGGTTGAAGGACCAAAATAGAGTTATTGGCCAGTTGGCTCATCAGACTCGGGTCGTGACACGACTAGTTGTGAAAGGATTCAGTCAGAAGAAAGGTATTGACTTTGAAGAAATATTTTCTCCAATTGTGAAAATGTCCTCTATCCGAATTATTCTTGGTTTGGCTGCTCGCTTGAACTTGATGTAAAAACAACATTTCTTTATGGTGACTTAGAAGAAGAAATTTATATGGAGCAACCAGAAGGTTTCAAAGTCAAGGGAAAAGAAAATATGGTGTGTAAGCTTAGGAAAAGCTTATATGGACTCAAACAGGCACCTAGATAGTGGTATAAGAAGTTTGATTCCTTTATGATGAGCTAAGGGTATGATAGAACCACATTTGATCATTGTGTGTTTATGAAGAAATTTTCAAATGATGATTTTATTATTTTATTACTATATATTGAAGATATGCTGATTGTTGGCCATGATATTGGAAAAATCGGAAAGCTTAAAAGAGAGCTAAGTAAGTCTTTTTCCATAAAAGACTTGGGATCGGTGAAACAAATACTTGAAATGAAGATTCTTCATGATAGGAAGAAAAGGAAGATTTGGCTAACTTAGGAGACTTACATTGAAAAGGTTCTTGAAAAATTCAACATGAGTAAAGCCAAAGTAGTTTGTTCTCCACTTGCAGGTCATTTCAAGCTTAGTTTGAAACAATGTCCTACAAGTAAGAAAGAAAAAGAAGAAATGTCCAAAGTGCCTTACTAATATGCAGTAGGCAGTTTGATGTATGTTATGGTTTGTATTAGGCTAGATATAGCTCATGCAGTTGGAGTTGTCAGTCGATTTCTCTCTAATCCTGGAAAGGAATATTGGGCAGTAGTGAAATAGATATTAAGATATTTAAGAGGTACTTCCAGGTTATGTTTATGTTTTGGCAGTGATAAACCTGTGTTAGAATGTTACACAAATGCAGACATGGCAGGTGATACTGATTCTAGGAAGTCTACTTCAGGATTCTTGATGACATTTGCAGGAGGAGCAGTCTCTTGGCAGTCTAAGTTATAGAAGTGTGTTGCTCTATCAACCACAGAAGCAAAATACATAGCAATTACTAAAGCCTATAAGGAAGCTTTATGGATGAAAAAGTTTCTACAGGAATTGGGCTTGAAACAGGAAGGATATACTGTTTATTGTGACAGTCAGAGTGTCATTCACCTCTCCAAGAATTAAACATACCATTCTTGATCCAAGCATATTGATGTGAGATATCACTGGATTCGTGATGTGCTTGAGTTGAAAGAATTACAGTTGGAAAAAGTGTATATCAATAAGAATGGTTCAGATATGTTGATAAAGTCTTTACCTAAAGAGAAGCTTGAAGCATGTAAGCAAAGAGCGGGCTTGGTACAGCCCATCATATGAGCTGGAGGGGGAGGATTGTTGGGTCCAGCCCATATGTGGGCATGGATAATTAGGCCTATTGAGCCCAAATCACTAATTGAAAGAAAGGGCAAAAGGTGAGGGTAGCAAAAAAAATGAGAGCGTGTAGTGTGCGTGTGTGCAGATGAGCATGCAGCGAGCGGCGGCGCAGAGAGAGAAAAGAGGAGAGAGAAGAAGAGAGAAAGATTAGGTTTCTGAGTTTTCTGCTTGACGATCGGCAGCCAAACGTTGTCAGTTTTGGCCCAAATTTTATATGGAGAATCCTTGCAGCAAACTCTACAATCCTAATGTGTTGATCTATAGTTTACCCTCTCTAAGGTACTTTCCTACTATATCCAGTTTGTGAGACCTAGAATTCTCTTTTGAGAAGATCCATCTGATATGCTAGAGCCAAGATCTATGGTCTTGATGTTATTGTGATCCTCTAATTATTCTAGAGAAGACCTATTGTAAACCTGTTATCATTATTATTGATAGTGGAAGTTTAAAATGGACTATGGTCCCGTGGTTTTTCCCACACTGGGTTTTCCACGTTAAAAGATTTGGTCTCATTGTGCGATTGATTATTTGCTCTATTGTTAATGCTGTGCTGGTTGATATTTTCATTTGGATATCAAGTTGGTATTTTGATGAGGAACCCATTTTGATACATAAAGAGGGAAAAGAATATTCTGCTTTAATAGGTTTTTTCCCAACAGGAAGAATATAGGTTGAACTTTATTAGTAATAAGTAAATATTTTGTACGTAAAAAAATCAAGATATTAGGGGGATAAACACCAATCAAAAAATATGAGACAATCCAAAAAACACTTGATTATGATCAAATTTATAAGCCGACTTGGATATTGAGCATTTACCTATAAGAACTAAATTAGTTGCAACCCTAGAAAATAGAATTTAGTAAATCTTTTCTTACATAGAGTCATTATATATGATATGTGGAGATATGTACGAAAAGTAGATTTTATACGGATCTATTTTTACCATTCATTTCATTCTTGCTTGAGTCAAATGATGAAAAATTATCATATTTGGTTCCTTCAGGGGGTGGATCCATAAGAATTCACCTATCCCAATAACAAAAAAACTTGATTAGAATGATACTATATTAAGAGGAAGTTCGCAGGGTGGCCATGGAAGGCCTAGGTCACACGCTGGTGAGGAAGTTCTGCTCAAACTCCCTGGTGAGCTGGTCAAAGGACAAGACTGAAGATTGGCGCAGTCGGCTGAACCACGCTCGTACCGATCCCCTTAGGGTGGTCAGAAATGCCCGGCACATTAATGCATCGGTGGTGCCATAGAGGGCCATCTGAGCCCGAAATGCGGAGACATGCTTCACGGCATCGGAGCCGCCGTCATATTTCCCCAATGCCAACAGCCTAAAGTTGAGAGGTATCGACTTGTCTTGTACTTCCTGTATGAAAGGGGACCTGCCTGAGCCGCCTTCGCTAGACTTGCTCGGTGATTTTTGGAACTCGCGCTAGAACTCGTCCAAGCATTAGTTGACTCGAGATAACTGGGCCCTGAGCGAGTCGTCCGCCAAGTCAAATGATACGGTGTCAAGCTCAAAGTGGGGTAGTGTGACTTAGCAGGGTGCGGGTATGCTCTACTCGGGCGGACCTCTCAGGTTTGTCGCTTGCTCTTGGGCTTCCCCCATCCCGACTTGCTACCCACTCAGCCTCTATCGGGTCGGGTAAGTTGGGGGAGCCGCTAGCCACATGATCTGAGGAATGAACGGAGCGAGCGTCTGCATCATGCCCACCATGGCTTGCACTTGTTTGGTTAGGCTGAGGAATGCCACGGGTGTCACAGCCGAGGGTCCCATGGTTAGTTCGAGGGGTGACAACCCCGGGTCATTGAAAAGGTGCTTGTAGCGATCTAGCGTCGAGGCCGGGATCCCCCCATCTTCGAGGGTGGGAAGGGACTGATTTCCGGGCTCGATGGAGGGGCGACCAGTCGGTGGTTCTCCCTCGGGGAGAGCTTCTAAGACATGCTTCTGCGACATGGACCTCCTTCTAGCGCCAAAATATTAGTGAACAAGTATACCATGGCTGATGAGTTTGCACGGTTTGGTCCACGGGTCAATGTCGGGAGCCTTTTGTTGAGTGAGCTGAATGACGAGGTGGCCATGCCCTCAGGAAGGGATGCTTGTTGGCATTGGTCGGGCTCCGGTTGATTGACGACTTGTCCTTGCGCATTGGATGGCGACCCCTAGGTTGAGACGCTCGCGGCTCGCGAGTGGTCTTTCGCTTGCAGAAATGGCCCTCATCGGGTGATCCTCGACTTTGGCCCCTTCGATCAGCAAGTCAGTAGTGGGTGGATTATTTTCTATTTTTCTTCCCTCCTCTCCCATCTTGCCGGATGTTGGCCAGGGGCTTTATTGTTGGGAAATCTTGATGGGCCGACATCACATGCGCAGTAGAAGAATAAGAAAAAATAAAATCCCCGATTCCCAAAGAGATGTTCGTCGTCGTGCGAAGATTGGTGCGCAAAATCCACGAAAATTAAAACTGTGTATAGAGTAGATTGTGTTACCTAGGGAGATCTTATATCCCTATTTCTTTACAGATTTTTAGGAGAGGGTGAAGGAGGTCAAGCATCCTCCTCTCTAGCGGTGATCCACACATTAGGGCTGCGACGACGCTCATCAAAACTCCAGGTCTACTCTGAGGTGAAGAGGGGGAGAAGAATAGGAGAAGCAAGCAAAGGCTCTAGCCTATGAGACTTTGAATCCCTCCTATTTATAGAGGTCCCCTGTCAAACCCTAATGGATCCTCCCTTAGTGGGTATTGGATCTACATCCAATAACCCAAGCCTTTTAGATTAGTGGATCTCTATCCAATTATCTCTCAAGGGCTCTTATTGGATATCATCCATGGGATCCAATAATTCAGGGGCTTATTGGATATCCAATAAGACAAGGGCTCCGTCAGATATCTCATATCCGAACCTCTACTCATCGCAATGCCTACCATGTGTGTGACCCTCTAGGCCCAATATCGAGCTGGCCATGAGTCATACCTGTCAGAACTCCTTCTAACTCAGTGAATTATTATCTTTGTAATAATTCACTTAACTCATCGACTACAAACATACTAGGCCACTACGCCGTAGTCCCTAGACGATACAGGGGAATCCAATCCATTGGACCTATCTGTCCTTAGTTACCGTGTACCTATAGTCCCTCATCCTTAGTTACAAGGTGGCGGCGTCAGCATTAAGAGGGAATTAGGGTTTTGGGCAAAAGGACATTTTTGCCCCTGTGAATTTGAAAATTTCTCGTTTCTATCTTTTATCCAAATTACGAAAATACCCTTAGGAATTGAGAAATTCCCTACGTGTCCCTGATTTCAAAAAATATTAATTAATTAAAAGGTTTACTTGATTATTATTTTTATTATTATCTAGTAGTCCTACATGATGATGATTTTTTATACATGTGATGTATGATGTGTGGAACGGATGATCATGGACCGTGTGATATGTGTACTTGTGATTATTATTATTGAGGTATGCGAGCCTTCATTATATTTCTCGTTTATTGTCGGGCCTACGTGCCTATGATTAAGTTGTAATCACATGAGGAGGCGCAGCGGGAGCGTGGATGCGATAGCGGGACCCACGAGACGGACGATCACGATGCATCAAGATGCATCAAAATGTTGACGGAACCGACGAGGACGAGATGGACGATCACAGGGCATGGAGATGCACCGTTGCACACATAGATCTTGATGTGAGCGATTAGGCCTATTGGCTCGTGCCTATTCATATTAGGTTGTAGTCCAAGATCATCTGGTGTGATTGCTTATACACATACTAGATATGTATATATATTTGCATGCGATGTAGATATATATTAAATATGTATATGTGTGACATGTCATATTAGGAGACCAATCATAGAAACATCTCTCGATAATATTAAGTCAGTAAACGTGAGGCAATTATATTGACCCACGTGGCCTTCCATCGTTATAAGTAGGAACCGATTCCCGGTATAGGTTGAGTTGGTCGAGTCCCTCGAGACTCACCTATATTGCGATTCGCTATCTTGCTTACGACATAGAGATGTCACCGATGACCTGAGGGCATGGTATGCTTGGTTGAGTCCCTCGAGGGTATATCATCAAATCAGATTCATCTTGTAACGAAGGTGTTGACTTAACCGAGCATCATGGTTGGTTGAGTCCCTCGAGGCCATGGTGATTCGGAGGCCGAACAGGACGGGAATCACAAGGAGTTGTGATCGGCAAGAGTTGCCTACCTTTTAGGCTTAGTGTGATTGGTCGAGTCCCTCAAGGTTATACTAAGACGCTGATTGGATCCTGATCCCCACTAGAAGTCTGCCGGAGACTTCCATTTCACATGTTGAGGGTGTCACGTGACTCGTTAGTAAAATAGTGGGAGCATATTAAGATAGAAGTCCATATCTTGATAGTTTATTTCTTGCAGAATCTGCATGTTATTCATTTCTACTGCATCTTTATTTTCAGAAAATGTCGCTTTCAAATCCCTTACGTGGCATACTTGATGCCAACCACCTCACTGGTCCAAATTATACGGATTGGCTCCGTAACTTGAGAATTATTCTCATGGTGGAGAAAATCGTGTACGTCCTTGATACAATGATGCCTACGCCCGAAGAAGGGGCAAACGAGGATGAGATCGCTCGTTACGTAAAGTACATTGATGACTCCACTCTTGCTCAGTGCTATATGTTAGGCTCTATGACTCCTGAGTTACAGAGACAACATGAAAAGATGGATGCCAGATCCATTCTCCTACATGTCCGCAAATTGTTTGAGGAACAGGGAAGGACTCAGCGATATAAGATATCCAAGAGCCTCTTCCGTGGTAGGATGACTGAGGGGACACCGGTTCAGAACCATGTCCTAAAGATGATTGAGTGGATAGAGAAACTCACAGGTTTAGGAATGGTCCTAAAGGATAACTTGTGTGTGGACATTATGCTTCAGTCCCTACCAGATTCCTTTTCACAGTTCATAATGAATTTTAATATGAACAAGCTTGAGGTGACTCTCCTAGAGCTCCTCAATATGTTGAGGGAGGCAGAGAGTACTATTAAGAAAGAGAAGCCAGTTCTCTACACTGGTGAGACCAAAAAGAAAAGGAAAGCAGAAAGGTCCCTTAAGAAGGGAAAGGGCAAGGGCAAACCAGGTAAAGCAAAGGTTGCTAAGAAAGACTCAGCAAAGGACAAAGGCTAGTGCTTCCACTATGGTAAAGATGGGCACTGAAAGAGAAACTGCAAAGAGTACCTTGCAGAAAGGGCGAAACAAAAGCTTGATGAAGCTTCAGGTACATTCATGATCGGTCTTCATTTGTCAGACTCTTATGATAACACATAGGTATTGGATACCGATAGTGCTTATCATATATGCAATTTGTTGCAGGTTCTGGCAAGGCCTAGGAGACTAGAGAGAGGCGAGATGGACCTCAAGATGGGTAATGGAGCAAAAGTTGCTGTAGTAGTTGTTGGCGAGGTCGCCCTACATCTGCCTAGTGGAGCTTTTATTGCATTAGATGCATGTTATTTTGTTCCTTTTATTATCAAAAACATTATCTCCATTTCATGTTTAACAGTTAGTAGATATAAATTTGATTTTGAGAACAATGGTTGTTCGATATTATTAGATGATAAGATCATCACGAAAGGAACATTGCATAATGGTTTATTTATGTTAGACACTACTCCACATATCATGAATGTAAATGTGTCCAAAAGGAAACGAGATGAGTTGAACAGTACATACCTGTGGCATTGTAGGCTAGGTCATATCCATGAAAGAAGGATTCAAAAGTTACTAAATGAAGGATATCTAGATCCATTCGACTATGTGTCATATGCAACTTGTGAGCCTTGCATTCGTAGAAAACCGACCAACTCTCTATTTAGTGGAATTGGAGAGAGAGCCACTGAGTTGTTGGAACTCATACATAGTGATGTATGTAGACCCATGTCAACTCATGCCATTGGAGGTTACTCCTATTTCATTACATTTACAGATGATTTCTCAAGGTATGGATATGTGTACTTAATGAAGTACAAGTCCGAGGCTTTTGAGAAATTCAAAGAGTATAAGAATAAGATGGAGAACCAGACTGGAAAGAGTATCAAAACTCTTCGATCAGATCGAGGAGGTGAGTACTTAAGTACAGAGTTTACTCAGTTCCTCAAGGACCATGAGATATTATCCCAATGGACACCTCCTTATACACCTCAGCTCAATGGTGTCTCTGAAAGGAGAAATTGTACGTTATTAGATATGGTACGGTCCATGATGAGTTTCGCTGACCTACCCATCTCATTCTGGGGATATGCCCTAGAAACCGCAGCTTACCTTCTGAACAGAGTTCCAACTAAGTCGGTAGTGTCTACACCATATGAGATATGGAAAGGGAAGAAGCCTGATCTTAAGATTGTTAAGATTTGGGGCTGCCCTGCCCATGTTAAAAGACACAACCCCGATAAGTTAGAATCAAGGACAAAGCGATGCAAATTTGTGGGATACCCCAAGGAAACTTGTGGGTATTATTTCTATCATCTCGAGGACCAAAAGGTCTTTGTAGCTAAGAGAGCAGTATTCCTTGAGAAGGAACACATTCTTGGCGGAGATAGTGGGAGAATGATAGAGTTGAGCGAGGTTGGAGAACCAAGCTCAAGCACCACTCTACAGCCCGAGTCTGTTCAGGTACCTAATACACAAGTTTCAACTTTACGCAGGTCTGATAGAGTATCCCATCCTCCTAAGAGATATCTGAGACATATTAGAGGACAGGATATTGAGGATATTGATCCTCAGACCTACGAGGAGGCTATTATGAGTATAGACTCCGGGAAGTGGCAAGAAGCCATGAATTCTGAGATGGATTCTATGTACTCTAATAAGGTTTGGAACCTAGTTGATGCGCCCGAAGGTATTGTACCCATCGGTTGCAAGTGGATCTTTAAGAAAAAAGATCGGAGTAGATCGAAAGGTAGAGACCTATAAAGCAAGGCTAGTGGCTAAGGGGTATCGTCAAAGGCAAGGTGTTGACTACGATGAAACCTTCTCACCCGTAGCAATGCTAAAATCCATCAGAATTCTATTGGCTATTGCAACACACTATGATTATGAGATCTGGCAGCTAGATGTGAAAACCACATTCCTCAATGGGAACCTCGAGGAGGAGGTGTATATGATGCAACCTGAGGGATTCGTGTCCAAGAACTGCCCAGATAAGGTGTGTAGGTTGCTTAGATCCATTTATGGACTAAAGCAAGCTTCCCGAAGTTGGAACATAAGATTTGATGAGGCAATCAGATCTTATAACTTCGTTAAGAACGAAGATGAGCCTTGTGTGTACAGAAAGGTAAGTGGGAGTGCTATCACCTTTTTGGTGTTATATATGGATGACATCCTGATAATTGGGAATGACGTAGGAATGCTATCCACAGTAAAGGCTTGGTTATCTAGACACTTCTCCATGAAGGATTTAGGGGAAGCATCCTATATCTTGGGGATTAGAATCTATAGAGATAGATCTAAGAGGATTCTTGGCTTGTCCTAGTCCAGGCACATAGAAACTATTGTCAAATGGTTTGGCATGGAAAATTCCAAGAGAGGTCTCATACCGATGAGACATGGGATATCGCTTTCTACGAGTATATCCTCAAAGACTCCAGAAGAAAGGGCGAACATGGATATGATACCTTATGCCTCAGTAATAGGGTCTATCATGTATGCCATGCTATATACTAGGCCTGATATAGCGCATGCTCTGAGTGTCACGAGCAGGTATCAGGCGGATCCAGGCCTGGAGCACTGGAAAGCAGTAAAGTGTATCCTTAAGTACTTGAGAAAGACTAAGGATCTTTTACTAGTATATGGAGGTAATAGCCTTAAGGTTGAAGGCTACACTGACTCAAGTTTTCAGTCTGATGTCGATGATAGCAAGTCGAATTCAGGGTATGTGTACACCTTGAATGGAGGAGCAGTGTGCTGGAAGAGTTCCAAGCAAGATATCACTGTTGACTCGATCACAGAGGCGGAGTACATTGCTACATTAGATGCAGCAAAGGAGGGAGTCTGGTTGAAGATGTTTATCACAGATTTGGGAGTCGTTCCGGATAGTGAGAAGTCGACTTCCTTATATTGCGACAACTATGGGGCGATTACTCAAATAAGGGAACCCGGGTCTCATCAGAAGTGTTCTGAGGAGGTTCCAGCTTATCAGAGAGATCGTAACCCAAGGAGATGTAGTAGTGGAAAGAGTTCTATCCGAAGATAACATTGTAGATCCATTGACAAAGCCGTTGTCTCATTTTGTCTTTGAGCGTCACAGGGGTCTGATGGGGATCAGACACATAAGTGATTGGCTTTAGGTCAAGTGGGAGATTGCTAGTCATAGGTGCCCAGCAAGCCAATCACGTGAGTGATGGCACATGTGACTTGATACAGAATCTTTTTACTTATTATATTTTGGCGTATATCACTTTATAACTATTGCATAAATGCATACATATATTATGATATCCTTGGATTTGTGCAATGGGAATCGGATCGTGATGAGATCACGATAATGAGATCGATTCACCTTTAAACACATATCTTAAATAATCCCGGTCATAGGTTACTCGAGAGGGACATCGTGATAACCGGACACACTAGTGTGCTGTATACCCATCCATATGATGGATGCAGCTGGGCTCATAGCTGCTCGTGTAGGGACACTAGGGATACAGTACAAGTGCTCATTGGAGAATGAGTTCACTGATTGATCCGCTTACGGAATGTTGGATGGTTGATGATGCCTTATTATCATACAGCGATTCCGTAGTCCTAGTGGTATATCTGGTCCTTAGACTTGAGACACCAAGGATGTCTTGTATGAGTGCTCCACTCTTTGATACCAGACTTATAGGTTTGGCTATCCCAAATCTAGTACAGCTGGTAATTGGGAGTGGTAGTCAACCTTACGAGAGCTATTGAGTGTCGATAGAGAATCATCCACTCTCGGCGTCATGAGAGGAATATCCCATGTGTTCTTGCTCAGACAAATCCCTAGCCAGGGTCATTCGGGTTGAGAGAGAAAGAGTTCTCCGAGAGAATCCGATTAGAGCGAGACTCAAGTAGAAACCGTATGGGTCTTACAGCACCATGCTCGATATACGGTCTCTAGGATATTAGATGGATGAGGGACAATAGGTACAAGGTAACTAAGGACAGACAGGTCCAATGGATTGGATTCCCCTGTATCGTCTAGGGACTACGGCGTAGTGGCCTAGTACGTCCATAGTCGATGAGTCGAGTGAATTATTACAGAGATAATAATTCACTGAGTTAGAAGGAGTTCTGACAGGTATGACTCATGACTAGCTCGATATTGGGCCTAGAGAGTCACACACATATGGTAGGCATTGCGATGAGTAGAGGTTCGGATATGAGATATCCGACGGAGCCCTTGTCTTATTGGATGCAGATCCACTACGGGAGGACCCATTAGGGTTTAACAGGGGACCTCTATAAATAGGAGGGATTCAGAGCCTCATGGGCTAGAGCCTTTGCTTGCCTTTCCTATTCTTCTCTCCCTCTCCACCTCAGAGCAGGCCTGGAGTTTTGAGGAGCGTCGTCGCAACCCTGCTGTGTGGATCACCGCTAGAGAGGAGGATGCTTGACCTCCTTCACTCTCTCCTAAGGATCTGCAAGGAAACAGGGATATACGATCTCCCTAGGTAACACAATCGACTCTATACGAGTTTTAAGTTTCGCGGATTTTGCGCACCAATCTTCTCACGACGACGAACATCTTTTTGGGAATCGGGGATTTTATTTTCTTGTAATTCCGTTGCGCATGTGATGTCGCCCCCAAGATTTTCCAACAGTGGTATCAGAGCCAGGTTGTTCATGCGAATGATTGTTTTTGAATTGCGTGTGTTGTGTTTAGGAAGAATTTTGACGTCAAAATCGTTGATGCAAAAACTAGGAAGGGTAGCAATAGTTGCTTCCCTCGATCTGCGTGTGTGCAGCGCAGCCGAAGGCGGGCAGCACAGGGGCTGCGTCTGCAGTAGCCGGCCGGGTTCCCTTATTTTTAGTAATCGCCCCATAGTTGTCGCAATATAAGGAAGTCGACTTCTCTCTATCCAACACGATTTCCAAATCTGTGATGAACTTCTTTAACCAGACTCCCTCCTTTGCTGCATCTGATGCAGCAATGTACTCCGCCCCTGTGGTCCAGTCAGTAGTAGTATCTTGCTTGGAACTCTTCCAACACACTGCTCCTCCATTTAAGGTGTACACATACCCTGAATTCGACTTACTATCATCGACATCAGACTGAAAACTTGAGTCCGTGTAGCCATCAACCTTAAGGCTATTACCTCCATATACATGTAAAAGATCATTAGTCCTTCTCAAGTACTTAAGGATACACTTTACTGCTTTCCAGTGCTCCAAATCTGGATCCGCCTGATACTTGCTCGTGACACTCAGAGCATACGCTATATCAGGCCTAGTACATAGCATGGCATACATGATAGACCCTATTGCTGAAGCATAAGGTATCATACCCATGTTCGTCCTTCCTTCTGGAGTCTTTGGGGACATACTCGTAGAAAGCGATATCCTATGTCTCATCGGTATGAGACCTCTCTTGGAATTTTTCATGCCAAACTATTTTGACAATGGTTTCTATGTATTTGGACTGGGACAAGCCAAGCATCCTCTTGGATCTATCTCTATATATTCTAATCCCCAAGATATAGGATGCTTCCCCTAAGTCCTTCATGGAGAAGTGTCTAGATAACCAAGTCTTTACTATGGATAGCATTCCTACATCATTCCCAATGATCAGGATGTCATCCACATATAACACCAAAAAGGTGATAGCGCTCCCACTTACCTTCCTGTACACACAAGGCTCATCTTCATTCTTAATGAAGTCATAAGATTTGATTGCCTCATCAAATCTTATGTTCCAACTTTGGGAAGCTTGTTTTAGTCCATAAACGGATCTAAGCAACCTACATACCTTATCTGGGCAGTTCTTGGATACGAATCCCTCAGGTTGCATCATATACACCTCCTCCTCGAGGTTCTCATTGAGGAATGCAGTTTTCACATCCATCTGCCAGATCTCATAATCATAGTGTACTACAATAGCCAATAGAATTCTGATGGAATTTAGCATTGCTATGGGTGAGAAGGTTTCGTCGTAGTCAAACACCCTGCCTTTGACGATACCCCTTAGCCACTAGCCTTGCTTTATAGGTCTCTATTTTTCCATCTACTCCGATCTTTTTCTTAAAGATCCACTTGCAACCGATGGGTACAATACCTTCGGGCGCATCAACTAGGTTTCAAACCTTGTTGGAGTATATAGAATCCATCTCAGAATTTATGGCTTCTTGCCACTTCCCGGAGTCTATACTCATAATAGGCTCCTCGTAGGTCTGAGGATCAATATCCTCAACATCCTCTCCTCTAATATGTCCCACATATCTCTCAGGAGGATGGGATACTCTATCAGACCTATGTAAAGTTAAAACTTGTGTATTAGCTACCTAAACAGACTCAGGCTGTAGAGTGGTGCTTGAGCTTGGTTCTCCAACCCCACTCAACTCTATCATTCTCCCACTATCTCCGCCAAGAATATGTTCCTTCTCAAGAAACACTGCTCTCTTAGCTACAAAGATCTTTTGGTCCTCGAGTTGATATAAATAATACCCACAAGTTTCTTTGGGGTATCCCACAAATTTGCATCGCTCTGTCCTTGATTCTAACTTATCGGGGTTGTGTCTTTTAACGTGGGCAGGGCAACCCCAAATCTTAACAACCTTAAGATCAGGCTTCTTTCATTTTCATATCTCATATGGTGTAGACACTACTGACTTAGTTGGAACTCTGTTCAGAAGGTAAGCTACGATTTCTAGGGCATATCCCCAGAATGAGATGGGTAGGTCAGCGAAACTCGTCATGGACCGTACCATATCTAACAGCGTACGATTCCTCCTTCTAGAGACACCATTGAGTTGAGGTGTATAAGGAGGTGTCCATTGGGATAATATCCCATGGTCCTTGAGGAACTGAGTAAACTCTGTACTTAAGTACTCACCTCCTCGATCTGATCGAAGAGTTTTGATACTCTTTCCAGTCTAGTTCTCCACCTCATTCTTATACTCTTTGAATTTCTCAAAAGCCTCGGACTTGTACTTCATTAAGTACACATATCCATACCTTGAGAAATCATCAATAAAGGTAATGAAGTAGGAGTAACCACTAATGGCATGAGTTGACATGGGTCCACATACATCACTATGTATGAGTTCCAACAGCTCAGTGGCTCTCTCTCCAGTTCTACTAAATGGAGAGTTTTCCACGAAGGCAGGGCTCGCAAGTTATATATGATACATAGTCGAATGGATCTAGATATCTATCATTTAGCAACTTTTGAATCATTCTCTCATGGATGTGACCTAACCTACAATGCCATAGGTATGCACTGTTCACCTCATCTCGTTTCCTCTTAGACACACTTATATTCATGATATATGGAGTAGTGTCTAGCATAAACAAACCTTTATGCAATATTCCTCTCACCAATCTCCCCTCGGCTTTGCTAGAATTTACAATAAATTATAGATGTGATTTGCAATACTGGTATCCAATACCAATGCACTATCACAAAAATCTGACAATTGGAGATTGATCATGAATGTACCTGAAGCTTCTCCAAGCTTCTATTTCGCCCTTTCTACAAGGTACTTTTTGCAGTTCCTCTTCCAGTGCCCATCTTTACCATAGTAGAAGCACTAGCCTTTGTCCTTTGCTGGGTCTTTCTTAGCAACCTTTGCTTTACCTGGTCTGCCCTTGCCCTTTCCCTTCTTAAGGGACCTTTCTGCTTTCCTTTTCTTTCTGGTCTCACTAGTGTAGAGAACTGGCTTCTCTTTCTTAATAGTACTCTCTGCCTCCCTCAACATATTGAGGAGCTCTGGGAGAGTCACCTTAAGCTTATTCATATTAAAATTCATTATGAACTGTGAAAAGGAATCTGGTAGGGACTGAAGCACAATGTCCACACACAAGTTATCCTCTAGGACCATTTCTAGACCTGTGAGTTTCTCTATCCAATCAATCATCTTTAGGATATGGTTCTGAACCGGTGACCCCTTAGTCATCCTAGCGCGGAAGAGGCTCTTGGATATCTCATATCGCTGAGTCCTTCCCTATTCCTTAAACAATTTATGGACATATAGGAGAATGGATCTGGCATCCATCTTTTCATGTTGTCTCTGTAACTCAGGAGTCATAGAGCCCAACATATAGCATTGAGAAAGAGTGGAGTCATCAATGTACTTTACGTAGCGAGCGATCTCATCCTCACTTGCCCCTTCTTCGGGCATAGGCATCACTGTATCAAGGACGTACAAGATTTTCTCCGTCGTGAGAAAAATTCTCAAGTTACGGAGCCAATCTGTATAATTTGGACCAGTGAGGCTATTGACATCAAGTATGCCATGTAAGGGATTTGAAAGCGACACTTTCTAAAAATAAAGATGCGGTAGAAATGAATAATATGCAGATTTTGCATGAAGTAAACTATCAAGATATGAACTTCTATCTTAATATGCTCCCACTATTTTACTAACGAGTCACGCGACACCCTCAACACGTGAAACGGAAGTCTCCGATAGACTTCTAGTGGGGATCAGGATCCAATCAGCGTCTTAGTATAACCTCGAGGGACTCGACCAATCACACTAAGCCTAAAAGGTAGGCAACTCTTGCCGATCACAACTCCTTGTGATTCCCGTCCTGTTCGGCCTCCGAATCACCATGGCCTCGAGGGACTCAACCAACCATGATGCTCGGTTAAGTCAACACCTTCGTTACAAGATGAGTCTGATTTGATGATATACCCTCGAGGGACCCGACCAAGCATACCATGTCCTCAGGTCACCGGTGACATCTCTATGTCGTAAGAAAGATAGCGAATCACGATATAGGTGAGTCTCGAGGGACTCGACCAACTCAACCTACACCGGGAATCGGTTCCTACTTATAACGATGGAAGGCCACGTGGGTCAATCTAATTGCCTCACGTTTACCGACTTAATATTATCGAGAGAGATGTTTCTATGATTTGGTCTCCTAATATGACATGTCACACATATGCATATTTAATATATATCTACATTGCATGCAAATGTATATACATATCTAGTATGTGTATAAGCAATCACACCAGATGATCATGGACCACAACCTAATGTGATTAGGCCCGAGCTAGTAGGCCTAATCACTCACATCAAGTTCTATGTGTGCAACGGTACATCTCCATGCCCTGTGATCGTCCATCTCGTCCTCGTTGGTTCCGTCGACATCTTGATGCATCTTCATGCATAGCGATTGTCCGTCTCGTGGGTCCCGCTATCGCATCCATGCTCCCGCTGCGCCTCCTCATGTGATTATAACTTAATCATAGGCACGCAGGCCCGACAATAAACGAGAAATATAATGGAGGCTCATAGACCTCAATAATAATAATCACAAGTACACACATCACATGGTCCATGATCATCCGTCCACACATCATACATCACATGTATAAATAATCATCATCATGTAGGACTACTAGATAATGATAAAAAATGATAATCAATTAAACCTTTTAATTAATTAGTATTTTATGAAATTAGGGACATATAGGAAATTTCTGAATTCATAGGGGTATTTTCATAATTTGGACAAAAGACAGAAAAGTGAATTTATCAAATTCCGAGGGGCAAAACTATCTTTTGTCCAGAAAACCCTAATGCCCTACTCCCCTTTGCTGCTGCCGCCGCCGCCACCCTGCTGGCGACGGGCTGTACGACGGGGCGGGGGCGCCGCCCTTGTAGGTGGGCGCCACCGTGGGTTGGCGCCCCTACGGGTGGCGCTACCCCCGCGAGCGCTGTGCCCGCGGGTGTAGTGCCCCACCGGGCGGCCACCCTTGTGGGGGGGTTTGTGTTAGGATCGAGAGCACTAAGAGGGGGGGGGGGTGAATTAGTGCAGCGGAAATCTTTATGCGATTAAAAACAAAAGCTGCGTTCGATAAAAATCAGTTTTGAAGCAAAAGCCGACTCTAAGATAACTTATGATTAAGTGCAGTTTACGTCTAAACGTAGTTTACATCTAAACACAATTTACGTTTAAATGCAATTTGCGTCTAAACGTAGTTTTACGTCTAAACGCAGATTTACGTCTAAACGCAGATTTACGTCTAAACGCAGATTTACGTCCAAACTCAGTTTACGTCTAAAACGCAGTTTTATGTCTAAACGCAGATTTACGTCTAAACGCAGATTTACGTCTAAACTCAGATTTACGTCTAAACTCAGTTTACGTCTAAAACGTCTAAACACAGTTTGGACAGTTTTACGTCTAAACGCAATTTTACGTCTAGACGCAGTTTCAATGGGATCTAAACTTAGAAACTCGTTTGTAAAAGCGCAGAAGACAGTTTTGCAGAATCAAGGCGTAAACGTAAAGTGCAATGTAAATATCGCACGAAAACACTGGTTTACGTCTGAAAACAGATTTGGAAGGATCAGCACTTAGAAACTTGTTCGTGAAGATGCAGAAGACAGTTTTGCAGAATCAAAACGTAAACGTAAACTGTAATGTACGAAAACACCGATTTACGTCTGAATGCAGATTCTGAAAGAACAGCACTTAGAACTTGTTCGTAAAAGCGCAGAAAGCAGTAGTTATGAAGGAGGTTTGCTGTAATGATAAAGTGCTCAAAATAAATGCAAACCAGAGATTTAGAGTGGTTCGGTCAGTCTTGACCTACTCCACTTTTGGCTTCCTCCACCGACGAGGTCACCGATGTCAACTAGAGGCCTTCCTTCAATAGGCGAAGGCCAACTGCCCTTTTACAGTTTCTCTCCTTTTGACAGGCTCAGGAGACAACCTTTACAGACCTTTCTCTCCTCACTTTACAACTCAAGAACTTGAAGAACAGAAGGAGGAGACTTAAAGGCTTTACAACACTTTTGAGCTCTTAGAATCACAGAAAAGATCAAGATTTCGGTGTAGGTCTGTATCTTTTCAGTACTGAATGGGTGGGGTATTTATAGGCCCCAACCCAATTCAAATTTCGAGCTCAAAACGATCAAATCCCGGAATTCCGGGATCAGGCGGTTGCACCTCTTGACTGGAGAGGTTGCACCGCCTGGCAGAGCTCGAAGACCGAGCACAGGCGGTGCCACCTCTCTGTCAGGGAGGTTGCACCGCCTAGTCTTGCTCGAAGACTGAGCTCAGGCGGTGCCACCTCTCTATCAGGGAGGTTGCACCGCCCAGTCTTGCTCGAAGATTGAGCTCAGGCGGTGCCACCTCCCGACTGGAGAGGTTGCACCGCCTAGTCTCGCTTGGAGGCTTAGCCCAGGCGGTGCCACCTCCTGGCCTAGGCGGTTGCACCTCCTGGTGCAATCAGGGTCCGAATGGTTAGTTCCATTCGGCCCAATTTCAGTCTTTCAGGGGCCCAATTGCCCCAAGATTAAGCCAAAGGGATCACCTCCCATTTTCCAACTTAATCAATGTGCTAACTACGATTAAATCTAAGACAATTTCTGCAGCTTTGCTTCGGTGCGTCAATCGCTTCTTCCGGCGAGTTTCCGGCGAACTTCCGTTGATCATCCGATGAACCCTCGGTGATGCTCCTGCGGACTTCCGGCAAACTCCTGGACTTTGCGACGATCCACTTGGCAAGTTCCGACGAGCTTCGCTTGGCAAGCTTCTGGACTTCTCGGATCTGTTCTCGCAGAACCTCCGACGACCGTCCGAACTTCCGTCGAACTCTCGAACTTCCAATGTGATCATGAACTTGACTCCGGCGCAACTCCTGCTGCTTGTCTAACTTTCATCGTAGATAATCCTGCACACTTATCTCAACACATAGATTAGACAACAAATGACAATTGACTTCATCATCAAAATCCGAGATTCAACAATCTCCCCCTTTTTGATGATGACAATCAATTGATAATTGAGTTATCCTTAACTCCCCCTATCTATATGTCATAGTTGAGATAAGTCAATCTTGAATTCAAGACCTAAGAATTCAAGTGACGTATTGATAAGTTAGATCAGTTAAACTTATCAATACTCCCATCATGATACTCATCATGATGTATCTCTTCAAAGATGATGTCAAGGCTTGACATACATCAACAAGTTTGTATGATTGTGTTTGTAACTATTCATCATGTAGTTTAAACATTATCATATAAAGCTGTGAAACACTATTACATGATGCACACATTTGAAGTATTCTAGCAAGTTTTGCATTTTCTTCACATGATCAATTTAGGGCATAATGCAAACTTCAGCACATGTTCATATGTTCATATATTTCTTGATGATGCAAGGATGGCATAATTATAGCAGTGTTTATCAATTCATATATTTCTCCCCCTTTGTCATCAACAAAAGGCATAGTAATTATGATACCAGAAAAATAAATATTAGCAAGCTTATAGAGGAATTTTACGTAGATTGCTTTAAAAACTTCTTCCCCCTTTATAAAGATTTTGCAGGATGGAGTACATACATATCACTTCATCAAATTTATTCATGAAAGTGTACGAGAAAATCTGTTTTTATAGCATTCGAATAAATAAGATGCATTCGGACAAGATTTTGTTGCAGATTTTCACATAGAAACATGGCAATCAAGTGATGCAATATAGTCCGAAAAATAATTTTAGCAAGTTTATCTATTCGGACATATCAACATTCCTAATTCTCTTCTTATGAAATAAAAGCACAAGGTTTTCAAAACTTTTTAGTTTCAAAGCACAACATTCTTAATTTGGATACATCACATACCAAACAGTAATGATACCATAAAAATCTGAGATAACTTTTACCACAAGGCGCAAGATATAAGTTTATCACAATAGATGCTTATATCAGAAGTTTACAACAACAACAGGTGTTCAACAAGTTCATTGATGAGGTGGAAAATTAAAGTGCCTAAACAAGGAGTCAAATTGACTATGAATTTGCTGGAGCTCAGATAGGATTTGATCTTGTCGTTGTTCCATCCGTTCTTGTCTCTGTTCAAATCGATCCATACGAATCCCAATTTCTTCGATGGATGTATGAGTTTGCTCAACTGGATGTGTTTCCTCAAAGGGAAGGATCGGAGGAGATTGGGTACCCCTAAATACTGGTGTTTCCGGTTCTGGTTCAGGTTGAGGGTGATCAGTCCTTCTAGGGATTCTAACCCAGTTACCATTTCTATAGTAACATCTTAGTTGGTGAAGTAGATTTTTGTTTATTATGCTGAATCGATCTACTTTCATTACTTCTTCTTCTGGTGGTATTAGAATGTCGTAAGCTTTTATTATTCTAGTGATTATACCACCATATGGGAGCATCATATCTTTCTTAGATAATTCTAACATGTTTTGTTGAATAAGATAACCAAGACAGATGTCATGTCCCTTCATGATTAAGTACATAGTTCCTAATTCTAATTGACTTATTTCATCATGATGGTATTGTTTAGGAAGAATTATACTAGTCATGATATGATGGAGTATCTTAGTGTTCAAAGACAATAGATGTTCACAACTTTTAGGAACTAATGCTATGTTAGGATTGGCAAAGATTGTTCCTAAGGCTTCAACATAGGATGTTCCAATACTTTCATCATCCCATGATCCTCTAGAGTAAAGTCCTATGCTTTTTATGGGTATGCCTATCATATCACAAATGAATCTATCAGTGATTGAGATGTGTTGTCCTAAAAGATAGGTGGACATCCGTTCTTCATCATCTATTTGTATGTTATTGTAAAATAATCTAACTAGCCTAGGATAGATGGGTTCGTTAATCTGCAAGATCGGAAGTAGATCTAGGTTTGCAAACCATTGGATAGTCTCTAAGTCTCTTAGTTCATTTAGATCTACGTATTTTCCCTTATTGATACATCTAAGTTCGAAAGAGGGAAATTTTTCAGCATGGTATTTTGAATCGAAAAGAGTGAAATCAAACTCTTCTACTAATCTCCTCTTTCCCTTGTCCCTTGAGGATCTTCTAGATCCCATAACAACTGCTGTTTTGAGGGATGATGATGAGCAAGAGTAAATGAAGAACAAAACAGAATTTAAGGGCTTCTTAGAGAGTACCTTGGTGAAATCTTCAAGAGAAGGAAGGACTCTTGATGTTTTGCTCCGAAATGGGAGGTATTTGGAAAGCTTAGAGGAGTGAAATGAGGATGGAGGAGACTTGGAGGAGTAGAGGAGGGAATGGGAGTGAGTTGGGGTCGGTTTCACCGCCGGCCCTAGCGTGGGTTAAAAAGGCAGAGTTGCGGGCGGTTGCACCTCTGGCTGGAGCGGTGCAACCGCTGGCAACCCGTGGTAGCTGGAGGTGCCACCTCTGGCTGGAGAGGTGCCACCGCCTGCAGCCAGTGAGTACCTAACGTGTTTTAAAACAATTTTAATTTAATTTAATTTTTTTTTGTCTTGAGAAGAGTTTTCATTCAGAGCAATTAACTTTTCTACGTATTTTTATTTTAAGGCAAAGATTCTTGTACAATCAAGATGCATACTTCCAATGTCGTACACATGTTTGTGATAGTTTGTTCAAGTTGGTAACCCTTTCAAGTTCATGACGTGCTCAGTTTCTTCATAATACAAGGATGGATCCAAAGATGATGAATGAATGAAATCGATAGGTTCGAAGATCAAGGGGATATGTGAATTTGGGAATTATACGTTTCTAATTCTGAAAAGTTAAATAAGGTTGTAACCAAATCGCATTTGTGATTTCATGATTTTCACTTGTTATTTAAGCATAGCAAGTTCCTTTATGAATTAAGGAGCAGAATATTATTTCTTGCTCCAGTCTAAAATTTTAATGTTTTTACAGGAAGGGATGATTTTTAGGTACCCATTTGTTTTTGGGTGCCTCACAAATAGATCTATATTTTCTATCATGTTGCATAGAATTTGTCATGGTTCCTTTAGGAACCCAAATCAATTTGTTTGGACTTATATTCTTGAATGGACAACAATGTGTCTTGTGTCCAAATTTGCAACAAAAGTTGCATTTGTTTTGATGTTGAACGTGTAAGATGGAGCCTTTTATGAAGGTGGTTAGATTTTGGTGAGAACTTCTCACGAATCCAATTCCACTTCTTTTGGGAACGTGACCCTTATTTGTAAGGATCATGTTCAATGACTTGCTACCAACCTCGAATTTTTTCAAGGTATCCTTGAGTAGCAGGTTTTTTTTTTGGAAAGTTTCTAAATCATGACATTTGGTACATGAATTTAAACTATCATGACTTTCAACTTTTAACTTGTCAAACTCACAAGTAAGACTATCTATCATGCACCTTTTTCAGCAATTTATATTTTCTACTAATACTCTTGCATTCGTCAAATAAGTCATTGAAAGCATTTAATAATTCATCAAAAGATAAATCAGCATTTAATGAATTCGTTACCTCCTCTCCGATAGCCATTAAGGCGTAATGAGCAACTTGCTCGGTGTTGGACTCCTCTTCCTCAAATGCGCTCGAATCTTCCCATGTTGCTTTGAGTGCTTTCTTCTTTGTTGTTCTCTTTTTGGCTTGGGGACAATCACTCTTGTAGTGTCCCGGCTTTTTGCACTCATAGCAAATAATTTGATCCTTCTTGGGTTCAAGTTTATTTTTAGTATCATTCTTAAACTTGTTTCTTTTAATGAATTTTTAAAATTTTCTAGTTAGAAGTGCCAAGTCGTCGTCACAATCCTCATCACTTGAGTTTTCTCTCAAGTGATCTTCAGAAGTTTTGAGTGCCATATCCTTCCTGTTCTTTGGAAGGATGCCTTCTTGCTCTTCATGAGCTTTACAAGTCATTTCGTAGGTCATTAATGACCCGATTAATTCTTCAAGAGGGAAATTTCGCAGATCTTTTGCCTCTTGAATAGCCGTGACTTTAGGATCCCAACTCTTAGGAAGGGATCTTAGTATCTTATTAACAAGCTCAAAATCCGAAAAGCTCTTTCTGAGTCCTTTTAGACCGTTAACGACATCCGTGAAACGGGTAAACATGTCGCCAATGGTTTCACTCGGTTTCATCCGAAAAAGTTCGAAAGAATGTAACAACAAATTGATTTTTGACTCTTTTACTCTACTTGTGCCCTCATGGGTCACTTTGAGTGTGTGCCAAATATCAAATGCAGTTTCACAAATTGAAACACGGTTGAACTCGTTTTTGTCAAGTGCACAAAATAAGGCATTCATAGCCTTTGCATTAAGAGCGAAAGCCTTCTTCTCCAATTCATTCCAATCGATCATTGGAAGAGAAGACTTTGAAAAACCGTTTTCGACAAGGTTCCACAGTTCAAAATCCATAGAAATAAGAAAGATCCTCATTCGGGTCTTCCAGTAGGTGTAGTCCGTCCCACTGAACATGGGTGGATGAGTAATAGAATGCCCCTCTTGGTTTCCGGCATATGCCATTTCTCTTTGGGTTTTAATCCGTTAGAGAGTTAACCTTGCTCTGATACCAATTGTTAGGATCGAGAGCACTAAGAGGGGGGGGGGTGAATTAGTGCAGCGGAAATCTTTTTGCGATTAAAAACAAAAGCTGCGTTCGATAAAAATCAGTTTTGAAGCAAAAGCCGACTCTAAGATAACTTATGATTAAGTGCAGTTTACGTCTAAATGTAGTTTACGTCTAAACACAATTTACGTTTAAATGCAGTTTGCGTCTAAACGTAGTTTTACGTCTAAACGCAGATTTACGTCTAAACGCAGATTTACGTCCAAACTCAGTTTACGTCTAAAACGCAGTTTTACATCTAAACGTAGATTTACGTCTAAACGCAGATTTACGTCTAAACGCAGATTTACGTCTAAACTCAGATTTACGTCTAAACTCAGTTTACGTCTAAAACGTCTAAACACAGTTTGGACAGTTTTACGTCTAAACGCAATTTTACGTCTAGACGCAGTTTCAATGGGATCTAAACTTAGAAACTCGTTCGTAAAAGCGCAGAAGACAGTTTTGCAGAATCAAGGCGTAAACGTAAACTGTAATGTAAATATCGCACGAAAACACTGGTTTACGTCTGAAAACAGATTTGGAAGGATCAGCACTTAGAAACTTGTTCGTGAAGACGCAGAAGACAGTTTTGCAGAATCAAAACGTAAACGTAAACTGTAATGTACGAAAACACCGATTTACGTCTGAATGCAGATTCTGAAAGAACAGCACTTAGAACTTGTTCGTAAAAGCGCAGAAAGCAGTAGTTATGAAGGAGGTTTGCTGTAATGATAAAGTGCTCAAAATAAATGCAAACCAGAGATTTAGAGTGGTTCGGTCAGTCTTGACCTACTCCACTTTTGGCTTCCTCCACCGACGAGGTCACCGACATCAACTAGAGGCCTTCCTTCAATAGGCAAAGGCCAACTGCCCTTTTACAGTTTCTCTCCTTTTGACAGGCTCAGGAGACAACCTTTACAGACCTTTCTCTCCTCACTTTACAACTCAAGAACTTGAAGAACAGAAGGAGGAGACTTAAAGGCTTTACAACACTTTTTATCTCTTAGAATCACAGAAAAGATCAAGATTTCGGTGTAGGTCTGTATCTTTTCAGTGCTGAATGGGTGGGGTATTTATAGGCCCCAACCCAATTCAAATTTCAAGCTCAAAACGATCAAATCCCGGAATTCCGAGATCAGGCGGTTGCACCTCTTGACTGGAGAGGTTGCACCGCTTGGCAGAGCTCGAAGACCGAGCACAGGCGGTGCCACCTCTCTGTCAAGGAGGTTGCACCGCCCAGTCTTGCTCGAAGATTGAGTTCAGGCGGTGCCACCTCCCGGCTGGAGAGGTTGCACCGCCCAGTCTCGCTGGGAGGCTTAGCCCAGGCGGTGCCACCTCCTGGCCTAGGCGGTTGCACCTCCTAGTGCAATCAGGGTCCGAATGGTTAGTTCCATTCAGCCCAATTTCAGTCTTTCAGGGGCCCAATTGCCCCAAGATTAAGCCAAAGGGATCACCTCCCATTTTCCAACTTAATCAACGTGTTAACTACGCTTAAATCTAAGACAATTTCTGCAGCTTTGCTTCGGTGCGTCAATCGCTTCTTCCGGCGAGTTTCCGGCGAACTTCCGTCGATCATCCGATGAACCCTTGGTGATGCTCCTGCGGACTTCCGGCAAACTCCTGGACTTTGCAACGATCCACTTGGCAAGTTCCGACGAGCTTCGCTTGGCAAGCTTCTGGACTTCTTGGATCTGTTCTCGCAGAACCTCCGATGACCATCCGAACTTCCGTCGAACTCTCAAACTTCCAATGTGATCATGAACTTGACTCCGGCGCAACTCTTGCTGCTTGTCTAACTTTCATCGTAGATAATCCTGCACACTTATCTCAACACATAGATTAGACAACAAATGACAATTGACTTCATCATCAAAATCCGAGATTCAACAGTTTGCCCACAGGAGTAGCGGTCGCAAGCTCCGTTGCCCTGTGGCGCCTCAGCCCGCGGGCGCTGTGGCCACAGGCACCTCGCCCCGCGGTGCCTCTGCCCGCGGGTCCAGCACTCGCAGGTGTCGCCCTTGCGCGCGGGCACAGTGCCCGCATGCAGGTGGCCTCCTTGCCCGTAGCCCTGCCTACCGGTGACGTGTGGCAACGACCGCGGGTGGGGCACCCGCAGGCTGCCAGCCCCACCGGCTGCAAACAGGCCGCCGACCGGCTACTATAGGGGCAGCCCCTGTGCTACCTGCCTTCGACTGCGCTGTATGCATGCAGATCGAGGGCAGCAACTGTTGCTCCCCTTCCTTGTTTTTGCGTTAAAATTCTTCCTTAACACAACACACGCAGTTCAAAACCAATCATTCACACGAACAACCTAGCTCTGATACCACTGTTGGGAAATCTTGATGGGGCGACATCACATGCGTAGCGAAAGAACAAGGAAAAACAAAATCCCCGATTCCCAAAGAGATGTTCGTCATCGTGCGAAGATTGGTGCACAAAATCTGCGAAACTTAAAACTGCGTATAGAGTAGATTGTGTTACCTAGGGAGATCGTATATCCCTGTTTCCTTGCAGATCTGAAGGAGGTCAAGCATCCTCCTCTCTAGCGGTGATCCACACAGTAGGGCTGCGAAGATGCTCCTCAAAACTCTAGGCCTACTTTGAGGTGAAGAGGGGGAGGAGAATAGGAGAGGCAAGCAAAGGCTCTAGCCTATGAGACTCTGAATCCCTCCTATTTATAGAGGTCCCCTGTCAAACCCTAATGGATCCTCCCTTAGTGGGTATTGGATCTGCATCCAATAACCCAAGCCTTTTAGATTAGTGGATCTCTATCCAATAATCTCTCAAGGGCTCTTATTGGATCTCGTCCATAGGATCTAATAATTCAGGGGTTTATTGGATATACAATAAGACAAGGGCTCCATCGGATATCTCATATCTGAACCTCTACTCATCGCAATGCCTACCACATGTGTGTGACCCTCTAGGCCCAATATCGAGCTGGCTATGAGTCATACCTATCAGAACTCCTTCTAACTCGGTGAATTATTATCTTTATAATAATTCACTTAACTCATCGACTACGGACATACTAGGCCACTACGCCGTAGTCCCCAAATGATACAGGGGAATCCAATCTATTGGACTTGTCTGTCCTCAGTTACCATGTACTTATAGTCCATCATCCATCTAATATCCCAGAGACTGTATATCGAGCATGGTGCTGTCAGACCCATACGGTTTCTACTCGAGTCTCGCTCTAATCGGATTCTCCTGGAGAACTCTTTCTCTCCCAACCAAAATGACCCTAGCTAGGGATTTGTTTGAGCAAGAACACATGGGATATTCCTCTCATGACACTGAGAGTGGATGATCCTCTATTGACACTCAATAGCCCTCGTAAGGTCGACTACCACTCCCAATGTCCAACTGTACTAGATTTGGGACAGCCAAACCTATAAGTCTGGTATCAAACTGTGGAGCACTCATACAGGACATCCTTGGTGACTCAAGTCTAAGGACCAGATATACCACTAGGACTATGGAATCGTTGTCTGACAATCAGGCATCATCAACCATCCAGCATTCCGTAAGCGGATCAATCGGTGAACTCATTCTCCAATGAGCACCTGTACTGTATCCCTAGTGTCCCTACATGAGCAGCTATGAGACCAGCTGCATCCATCATATGGACGGGTATACAGCACACTAGTCTGTCCGGTTATTACGATGTCCCTTTCGAGTAACCTATACCGGGATTATTTAGGATCTGTGTTTAAAGGTGAATCGATCTCATTATCGTGATCTCATCACGATCCGATTCCCATTGCACAAATCCAAGGACATCACAATATATATATATATATATATATATATATATATATATATATATATATATATATATATATATATATATATATATATATATATATATATATATATATATATATATATATATATATATATATATATATATATATATATACAATAGTTATAAAGTGATATATGCTAAAATATAATAAGCAAAAAGATTCTGTATCAAATCGCACGTGCCATCACTCACGTGATTGGCTTGTTGGGCACCTATGGCTAGCATTTATACTATTGTACGAGGGTCGATAGCATGTCGGTTTGGTGTGGCTGCTGATTCTTGATGGATGGGACGACACTTTTGATCGGTCGTCGTTTCCGGTGGCATGCGGAGCAATGTCAGACGGCACCGCCCCGAGCTCTCGGGATGGGACATGTGGAACAACTTCTTAGTACACTTCTGACTTGACGTGTGGCGTCAGCTATGACATGTCTTGGGCCCAAAATACGTCGTATCAAATAATACTATATTAAGAGCTAAAATAGCTAAAGAGATGGGGCATAATTATTATGGAGAACCCGCATGGCCCAATGATATTTTATATTTTATTCAATAGTAATTCTAGGTACTATTGCATGTAATGTAGGCTTGGTAATTCTAGAACCATCATTAGTAATGTAGGCTTTGAAAATATTACCAAAATGGTACTTCGTTCCCGTATTATAAATACTCCATACAATACTCAATAAGTTATTAGGTGTTCTTTTAATGGTTTCAATACCAATGAGATTATTAACAGCACTTTTTTTAAAGAATATTAATAAATTTTAAAATCTATTTCATCATCCAATAGCTACAATAGTCTTTTTGATTAGCAGCTCTTTAGTCGGGTGATCCTCGACTTTGGCCCCTTCGATGAGCAAGTCAGTAGTGGGTGGATTGTTTTCTAGTGTAGTTTCTAGTGGATCCTGCTACTTCCTCTCAAATCATATTATACTAATACTATTATTTAATTATATCATTGAATCATTTATTTCTCTTGAAATCATTTGTTACATCACGTACAAAACTTAATTATATACCACTTCTACGAATGGCTCGTAATATGACTAGCAATTGCCGCTAATCATTATATCATCACATTATAGTTTATGCCTTAATGGTATAAACTATAATGTCATGATATAAGAAGTACTGCAGGGGCAAATAATGTTAGTTAAGAAAGCCAGATAAGAATCATGATGTAGGCAAGAAAGAAAAATAAATTTAAACTAAAACATAAAAATGAACCATGTCATAACTTCTCAACGAAAGTGATATTGCCAAAAAGAAAGAAGAAAAGAATGCCTATCATGGAGTAAGAACTTGGGAGATCCAATCTAATCACAAGCTAAGTAAAAGGATCAACATGCAAGACAGTCTCGCCATTAAAATATATCCTACATAAAACATTATAGAAGTCCAACAAAAAATGAAAGTCTTAAAAGGGTGCAATCTGATGTAAGACCTGCGAGTTATGGAAAGACGCTATATTATACAAGGCTACTGTATCAGATGATGTGAGCACCAATGAAATTTTTTTTTTTCACATTTAGATAAGAATTTAAATCGATAATATACATGAATAATTTATGCATCATAAATTAGAAAATAAAAGTCTAAGGTATTTAATCTCAAGAACTTAGGTTCATATATCAATTTTAAACATAAAATCTGTAATATGCTATATGTAATATGAAAAAAATTTAATTAAGAATTAAAATTAAATAATAATATATTGGATCTACAATGCATATCTTTCGATGTCATCTAGAAAGAAGTTTATGAAATCTACAGGGATACCATCTTCGGATCTAAAACCCACTATATATCAATCTAAAAAGAGAACTAGATTCTCTTTTTTCACTCTTTATATATTTTTTTTCATATGATGACTTAGATTTGGAAGTTCAATAAAACAAAATAAGTATTAAAAAGGTATAATCTTGCAATTTACCCTAGTTGGATGTGATACTAGTTACAAGGCTACTATATCAAATAATGTAAGAACCAATTAAAAAAGAAATTCCCATGATATGGTTCAATGTATTGTTAGAATAACAATAATTTCAAAAAAAAAAATATGCCAAAGGGTTAAGCCAAAACATTATAATGATAACAAATAGGGCTGAAAATATTATAATGATAACAAATAGGTCTGATGTCATGAGTAAGAACGTAGCAACCATTGTATAAGCCTATAAGGGCCAACTTGAAACAAATTAATCTTAATATGATGATAATCAATCCATTTAAGTTTATTAGAGCAGAGAGACATTAATTCATGATAGCTTTTGTCAAGTACAAATGGTTAAGACTTTACGATTTTATTATTGTAGTAACAAAAGACTTATGTGTTGCTCAATAATATGTCAACTAAAATATATCATTGGAGTAGGACAAATCACATTTGAAAGGAGAGATCAGCTCAACAAACATGTTAACGTGAATGAATGCACTGTGCAGCCACGTAATCGTCTCAGGCATCACAATTCTTGCACCGGTCAACTCTCCCAACACTGATGGGATCGATCCAGGTGGATATCGTACCTACATTTACTTGGGTTGTAGATTCTATGTTGCTGTTTCGATTGATTCTTTTTGGTGGTTTCTCTCTTCTTCGCAGACTCATCCTCCAATGTCCGCATTGAGGACTGCTACATAGTCTCAGGCGATGACTGCATCGCCATTAAAAGCGGTTGGGATGAGTACGGGATTGCATTCAACATGTCAAGCAAACACATAGTGATCAGACGGCTCACCTGCATCTCCCCCACGAGCGCTGTCATCGCCCTGGGAAGCGAGATGTCGGGAGGAATCCAAGATGTCCGGGCCGAAGACATCACGGCCATCCACTCCGAATCCGGCGTCAGGATCAAGACGACCATCGGAAGGGGAGCTTACGTGAAGGACATATTCGTGAGAAGAATGAATCTGCACACAATGAAGTGGGTCTTCTGGATGACGGGCACCTACGGGCAGCACCCGGACGACAAATTTGATCCGAAAGCCATTCCGGTGGTGCAGAATATCAGTTACAGCAACGTGGTGGCCGAGAACGTGACCATGGCCGCGAAGCTGGAGGGGATTCCCGGCGCGCCCTTCACCGGAATATGCATCTACAATGTGACGGCGGAGGTGGTGAAGTCGAAGAAGCCGATTTGGAACTGCACCGACGTGGAGGGCGTATCGAGTCACGTGACGCCCACTCCCTGTGCGCAGATTCCGGAATATCCAGATCGTATAACGCATTGCCCCTTCCCTGAAGATGATCTACCTGTGAATGGTGTTGGGCTAGAGGAGTGTGCTTATCAGAGAGCCAAACCATGAGTTGAGATGCTTTCTACAACTCATGGTTTAATGGCATAACCTATGATGTCCTGAAGCTTGGCAGATTAAAATGTTTGCCTTGAACAAAGGCAGATGTAATTGATCATATAATATCCAAAGGCAGATGAAATATCCAATAATATTTCATTGCTATAAATATGGATTATTGAAAAAATAAGACATGTTATTTATTTGAATACTTTTCTTCAACTTGGAAGTGTTATATTCTTTATTTGATACGAATAGTTAGAAATGAATTTTTCAAAGAGAGGATGACTTATGATTGTCACTAAAACGATTGATTTTATCCCTAACATTTGAATTCATAACCCAATGTATCTTCACTTTTAAATACCACGTAAGCATCCTATGTTGTAGAGGACAGGTCGATTTATTTGAGGAGAACTTTTTCTATGATCATATCTGAATCATGTTATGCATGAACATGCTTCGTTAGATCCTATAGAATAAAATAAGTGAGGTGGGATGATTCGATATTCCATTTATTCCACTTCCTTATTTACAGTATGGAAACATATTCATTTCCTCTTCATCGATCCAAATCTATAACACTATCAGAGTGAAATAAGAGATCTGAGGAATGAGCGGAGCGAGCATCTGCATCATGCCCACCATGGCTTGCACTTGTTTGGTCAGGTTAACGAATGCCTCGGGTGTCACGGCCGAGGGTCCCATGGTTAGTCCAATAAGATGTGTATATTGGATCTTTTGAGACAATTATTGGTCTTAGAATGTAATTCTGATCGGTCAATAAAAATACATGTCAATATATATATTTTTTAATTAGTTAATCTATCTTGGAAGGCAAAAATGGGTAGAGTAAATCTATTTTTATTTTATTTGAAATTAATGTCCTCTTCCTCTGCATGTAGGAAATGAATAAAATAAATCAATTAAATCATGAGAAGTGCTTCAATAGAAGTTAAACTTCCATTCATCTACATCTCTTGTTTCTTATTCCCATTCCTCCTTCCTTTTGCAAGCTTTCTAATATTTTTTATTGCAAGTGTTCCGATCATTTCTATTGCAAGTGTTTCGATCCTTCCTATTGCACGCTTTCTAATCTTTCCTATTGTAAGTGTCCTAGCCTTTCCTTACTGTAATTTTATCTCTACATTTGCTTTAAATATGAGGAACTTTGAATTGTTCTAGCCTTGCATTTGATATATCTCCTGTTTAGACATAACGATTTGAATCTATGAAACTTCTGAGATTCTAACCTTTCTACCTTGTTATGGTTATAAATTTATGCACTAACCTCTGATTTGGACAAAACTTATTTGATCTGAATATAGACTCATAAACCTTTTTTTCGTTAGTTTATTTTAAGAATTCGGAGTAAGTTTGCCTTTCCAAACTTCTATTTCAAATAAGCCTACGAATTCTGTAAAATAGGGATCGTAATTTATGACCTTTTGATACTGAACTGCCTATAAGTCTTCGTTGGATACTTTGATTTATTCCAAACTTATTTCATTATAAACTAGACACGTAGATCTTTCATTTAATACCTAGATTGAAAGATTTAGAGTCCAAATGCCTGCCCAGTTTTCTATTGAAACTGACCCTGTGAATTCTATAAAATTGAGATTTGTTCTTTGATCTTGGGTTACTAAATCTATTGTAACTCTTTGTTGAAAACTTTGATTCAATGAAAATTATTTTATTTGAAATAAAATTGAAATATCTTTCATAATAGCTTTCTTGAGTATATTGGAGCATGATTGATAGTTTGAATCATTTGTTCAATGTGCATCTCGAATTCTGTTAGAAATCGAGCTTTGGTCGATTTCACATATTCTAGTTTCATTCCTTTGAAAATTGATTTCATTTAGCTTTCTTATCCAATTGAGCTTTATATTACTGCTTTGAATTCTTGTATGCTCTTGTCCTTAAAATTATTTACATTCTTGAAAACTATTGTGTAACGTTTATGCTATATCGTATTAACTCATATAGGCACATGTATATCCCATTGTTCCGCATTTGCTTTCGATATGTACCTATTCCAGTTTCATTCCTTTGGACATTGAATTTTATCTAACCTTCTTATTTGAATTCAGTTATATCTTGGAATCCTTGAATGCTCTTGCTTTCATTTTCTTTCAAATCTGAATATATTTATGAAAGATTATGCTTACATCGTATTAACTCGTAAAGGCGCATGTATGTTTTGTTGTTCCGCGTGTGCTTCCGATATGTGCTATTTATTGTTCATACTGTTCTTTTGTACTTTGGTGTTTATGGGATACTGTGAACCTTTGCCAGAAATGGTAAAAAGAGTTATGCATAGAGCCTGCAATGTTTTACCGGCCCCCTCTGACTTCACCTAGACGTGGGTGGATGGAGCTCCCAAACGTGGGAGACTTCTGTCTGGTGGTCATTCAGAAATGGATGAATCACATTCTGTCTATGGTCCCACTACACTTTCTGTATGTTTGATATGATATCCAGAGCTTTGGTTATGTATTTATGTATGCGCTTTGGATAACAAAGATATGAATGCAACGTCAAATACGACGTTTCAGCTTTTGTTTCATATTCATTCTTTGATATGCTCTGAAATGGTTCATATGTCGTTGATATGTTCTGAAATATTTCCTATGCTATTGATATGTTCTGAGATGCTCCCTATGCCTCTGAAATGTTTCTACGCCATTGATATGCTTTGAAATATTCCATATGCCATTGATATGTTCCGAAATGTTCCATTTGTCATTGATATACTCCGAAACATTTCATACACCGTTAATAAGCTCCGAAATGTTTCATTCGTTATTGATATGCTCCGATGATTCAATATTATATTTATTCCACTTCCTAATTTACAGTATGGAAACATATTCATTTCCTCTTTATCTATCCAAATCTATAACACTATGAGAGTGAAATAAGAGATCTAAGGAAGAATATAGGTTGGACTTTATTAGTAATAAGTAAATATTTTGTACGTAAAAAAATCAAGATATTAGGGGGATAAACACCAATCAAAAAATATGAGACAATCCAAAAAAACACTTTATTATGATCAAATTTATAAGCCGACTTGGATATCGAGCATTTACCTATAAGAACTAAATTAGTTGCAACCCGGGAAAATAGAATTTAGTAAATCTTTTCTTACATAGAGTCATTATATATGATATGTGGAGATATGTATGAAAAGTAGATTTTATACAGATCTATTTTTACCATTCATTTCATTCTTGCTCGAGTCGAATGATGAAAAATTATCATATTTGGTTCCTTCAGGGGGTGGATCAATAAGAATTCACCTATCCCAGTAACAAAAAAACTTGACTAGAACGATAATATATTAGGAGGAAGGTCACAGGGTGGCCGTTAAAAGCCTAGGTCGCACGTTGGTGAGGAAGTTATGCTCGAACTCCCTGGTGAGCTGGTCAAAGGACAAGACCAAAGATTGGCGCAGTCGGCTGAACCACGTTCGTACCGGTCCCCTTAGGGTAGTCGGAAATGCCCAGCACATCAATGCATCGGAGGTGCCATAGAGGGCCATCTGAGCCTTAAATGTGGCAACATGCTCCGCGGCATCAAAGCCGTCGTCATATGTCTCCAATGCCGACAACCTAAAGTTGAGGGGTACCGACTTGTCCTGTACTTCCTGTGTGAATGGGGACCTGCCTGAGCCGCCTTTGCTAGACTCGCTCAGTGATTTTTGGAACTCGTGCTAGAACTCGTCCAGGCATTGGTTGACTCGGGACAACTGGGCCCTGAGCGAGTCGTCCGCCAAGTCAAACGATATGGTGTCAAGCTCGAAGTGGGGTAGTGTGACTTAGCAGGGTGCGGGTATGCTTTGCTCGGGCGGACCTCTCGGGTCCGTCGCTTGCTCTCGGGCTTCCCCCATCTCAACTTGCTACCCACTCGGCCTCTGTCGGGTCGGGTCAGTTGGGGGAGCTGCTACCCATATGATCTGAGGAATGAATGGAGCGAGCGTCTGCATCATGCCCACCATGGCTTGCACTTGTTTGGTCAGGCCGAGGAATGCCTCGGGTGTCACAGCCCAGGGTCCTGTGGTTAGTTCGAGGGGTGACAACCATGGGTCATTGAAAAGGTGCCAGTAGCGATCTGGCGTCGAGGCCGGGATACCCCCATCTCCGAGGGTGGGGAGGGATTGATTTCCGGGCTCGATGGAGGGGAGAACGGTCGGTGGTTCTCCCTCGAGGAGAGCTTCTACTACATGCTTCTACGACATGGCCCTTCTTCTAGCGCCAAAATGTTAGTGAACAAGTATACCATGGTTGATGAGTTAGCACGGTTTGGTCCACGGGTCAATGTCGGGAGCCTTCTATCGAGTGAGCTGGATGACGAGGTGGTCATGCCCTCGGGAAGGGATGCTTGTTAGCGTTGGTCGGGCTCCGGTCGATTGACGACTCGTCCTTGCGCGTTGGATGGCGACCCCTGGGTTGAGACGCTCGCAGCTCGTGAGTGGTCATTCGCTTACAGAAATGGCCCTCGTCGGGTGATCCCCGACTTTGACCCTTTCGTTGAGCAAGTCAGTAGTGGGTGGATTGTTTTCTATTTTTCTTCCCTCCTCTCACCTCTGGCCGGATGCTGGCCAAGGGCTTTATACTATTGTACTAGGGTTAATAGCACGTCGGTTCGGCGTGGCACTCTCGAGGGATGGGACGACACTTATGACCGAGCTCTCGGGATGGGACATGTGGAACAGCTTCTTGGTACGATTCTGACTTGACGTGTGGCTTCAGCTATGACGTATCTTGAGCCCAAAATACATCGTATCAAATAATACTATATTAAGATGTAAAATGGCTATAGAGATAGGGCATAATTATTATGGAGAAACCGCATGGCCCAATGATATTTCAGTAGCAATTCTAGGTACTATTGCATAGGCTTGGTAATTCTAGAACCATTAATGTAGGCTTTGAAAATATTACCCAAATGATACTTCGTTCCGTATTATAAATACTCCATACAATGCCCAATAAGTTATTAGGTGTTTTTTTTAATGGTTTCAATACCAATGAGATTATTGACAACACTTTTTTTTAAGAATATTAATAAATATTAAAATCTATTTCATCATCCAATAGCTACAATAGACTTTTTGATTAGCAGCTCTTTGGTTAGGTATAGGGGCAACATTATCTATTGTTTTTTATTCCCATTCCCATAGGAATGAATACTATGATTCACATTTCGAATAGGCATAGACATATCATCTTTAAGATAACTTCTATCTTGAGAGTTATTCACAATCTCCCCTAATATATAATCTAATTGTTAGGATCAAGAGCACTAAGAGGGGGGGGTGAATTAGTGCAGCGGAAAACTTTCGACGATTAAAAGTGCGTTCGTACGATAAGAGCGATTTCGGTGGAAAAGCCGATTTGTAAATCACTTTAACTTGTGATCAAGCAAGATGCAATTAAAGCAAGTCTATGAAGGCAGTTTGCAGTTATGATGGAAATTAAAATGTAAAAGTAAACTTAAAATATGATGTTCGTACGATAAAACTGATTTACATCTAAAAGTCGATTCGGAAAATACTGAACTTTGAAACACGATCGTAAATGCGCAGAAGGCAGTAAGCTATTGAGGAGGTTTGTAGTAAAGATAATATGCTCAAAGTAAATGCAAACCGAGATTTAGAGTGGTTCGGTCAATCTTGACCTATATCCACTTTTGGCTTCCTCCACCGACGAGATCACCGATGTCCACTAGAGGCCTTCCTTCAATAGGTGAAGGCCAACTACCCTTTTACAGTTTCACTCCTTTTGACGGGCTTAGGAGACAACTCTTATAAACTTTTCTCTCATCTTTTGAAAGATCAAAACTTGGAAGAAAAGAGGGAAGAGAACTTCTAGAATTTACAACACTTTTGAGCTCTAAAATCATAGAGTAAGTTCAAGCTTTTGGTGCCTTTGGGTTACCCTTTCATTGCTGAAAGGGTGGGGTATTTATAGGCCCCAACCCAATTTGAATTTCGAGCTCAAAACTGTCAATTCCCGGAATTCCGGGGTCTAGCGGTTGCACCGCCTGGCAGAGCTCGAAGATTGAGCCTCTGGGCGGTATCACCTCTTGTAAGGGGTGGTTGCACCTCCTGCCAGAGCTCGGAGACCGAGCTCAAGCGGTTGCACCTCGGTTAGAGGTGGTTGCACCGCCCAGCCAGAGCTCGGAGATTGAGCCCTGGGCGGTGCCACCGCCGAACCAGGCAGTGCCACCTCTGGCCAAGTAATCTGGGTCCGAATGGGCTAATCCATTCGGCCCAAGTAATCTTAAGACATTTACTGCAACTTGCTTTGGTGCGTCAATCGCTTCTTCCAGCGAGCTTTCGTCGATCATCCGATGAACCCTCGGTGATGCTTCTGCGGACTTCCGGCAAACTCCTGGACTTGCGACGATCCACTTGGCAAGTTCCGACGAGCTTCTTTGGCAAGCTCCTGGACTTTCTCGGATTTGTTCCCGCAGAACCTCCGACGACCGTCCGAACTTCCGTCAAATTCTCGAACTCCCAACGTGATCATAGTCTTGACTCCGGCGCAACTCCTGCTGCATGTCTTAATTTCATCGTAGTTAATCCTGCACATGTAAAACAAAACTTTGATGGAGATAATTAATCCTAAGCAATTAACCAAGTTGTCCAGCATGTCATTGGTCCCTCGACGTTTCGTCCGATTCTTCCGCGCATCGTCCTCTCCTGCGGCCTATTGCCCAATAGGCCAGTTGACTCTGCAACTCCGATATCCTTGGCATAATACCCGCTCTTCTTGGCCCGATGCCCGAGTCCACGACCCGAAGCCTTTTGTCGATACGTCGACCGATCCACCGGCCCGACATCCAATCTTCTAACATGTTCCTCCAGCACAACATGATTTTTACTACTTTAATTGTCTCATCCTGATCGGAGCATCCTGCGTCACTCAAAACACAAATTAAAACATAAACACATATCAAGTGGTTTCATCATCAAAATACGAGATTCAACAATCTCCCCCTTTTTGATTATGACAACTACTTGATGACGAAGTTATCCTTTACTCCTGGAGTTTAAACAAGCTCCCTCTATCAATATGTCATATTGATAGAACCTTGAATTCAAACTGAATTCAAGTCATTGCAATGTTCATCATGAATACTTGCAACACGTCATCATGAACTTATGCATAGACTTATGCATAACATCATACTTCTCCCCCTTTGTCATCAACAAAAAGGAGAAGTCCAACTATTCTTGTGTTTGAAATATAAGTTTAACTCATTGCATGAAAAATAGAATATCAAGTTTTATCATCATGCAGTTTTGAAGCTAAAAAATTTAGCAAATGTTACATCATGCTTAGAACATTTAAGCTATCATGTTTTAGATATACAAGTTTTACAACATACAAGATAGCAAATTCAAAAATATGCAAGTTGACATATTTGCTTTTCTTTGCGATAGGTAAGATAGCACTTTTGCTTCTAGAAATATGCAAGTTAGCAATCTTTGCTTCTTTTTTTAGATGAGCAATTTCTTGCTTCCCTTACAAACTTTGAGCTAGCAATTTTGCTTCCATTGCAAAGTGCAAGTTAGCATGTTTTGTATCTTGAGATAGGCAAGATAGCATATTTTTGCATTTTCTTGAGATTTTAATCTAGCAATTCTCGGTGATGTTCAAGATAGCAATTTCTTCTCTTTTGAGAAGTGCAATTTTTGCTTTCTTCTTGAATTGTGCAAGCCAGCTATCTCCCCCTTTGTCATTGTCAAAAAGAAGGGAAGACCCTTTATGTCAATTTCTAAATCATGACAAAGGTGAGTAATCATTCTTATTTCAAAATTCCATAATTAAGATAAACCTTGAATTCAAATTAAGGCAATTTTAATCATCATTTACACCATATGCAATACATCACATACATCATAATAAAAAGCATAAGTATTACATGCATCATTTTAGCAACAAATCATAGCATTTCATCACATGGCAAGATATCAGCAAATAAAATTACGATGCAAGTTATTGATATCTTAACATGATTCAAACATTTCAAGTATGTAGCAATCATAGCATTTCATTTATTTCTCATTCAAATATAGTACTCATAGTATCAATTTATATTTTTCTCCCCCTTTGTCATCAACAAAAAGGAGAACGATATAAACAAGTTTTAAATGTAAGTGCGGTAATGATTCATGCCACAACTAGGTTTATGTCATTTTTCAACAATAAGTGATAGGATATCAATTTTACAAACAACTTAAGGAAAACATGACTTAGAGATAGCTTTCATTACTTCTTCCTCTTTATTTGTTATTATCTTTTTTGCATGAAGGAGGAAAGTCACTAGTGAGCTTACTTGAATGAAGTTAAAATTGATAGGATATTAAAGCACACTTCATTTTTACAAGGATCAAGATATGTGTGTGAATCAAATCCTTGCACGTAAAACTATTTCTCTAAAGATATAAGAAGGAATCATCAAATCCATTTCTCGAAAGATATTTTTCATAAGATAAGTCTATGAGAGATGCAATTGCTAGTTGATTCCATATGTCAAAAATCAATGATATTTTTGGATTTTCAATTGTTAGGATCAAGAAAAATGAAATTTAACACTTTCATGCATTCGGACATGGTTTTGCTAAAGATTTTCAAACACAATCATGAAGATAAAACATGCTCATGATCATGGAAATTTTTGTATCCAAAACACATAATTTTCAACATATTATTAAGGCATATAATAGTGTAAAGTTCTCATTATAGCAATTTAGTGAGTGAATTAAGGACGTCCGAAAAATGATTTTAATAAGTTCATGCATTCGGACACATTTTTGCCATATGTTTTTCAAATACACTCATGAAAATAATACATGCTTATCATCATGTATAACTTAAAATTTCATGCATAAAATTATCAATCATAGTATCAAAATATTTAATATTACATCATTATGCTTTTCTTCAAGCATGATTTTATTTAATCAAAATCGAGAAATAACAATGGAAATCAACATGATAAACATTATTACTTCTTAACCACATATAGCATGATATTAAACTTCTTAATATTTTCATTAAGACATTAAGCATGGTTTTAATCAAAATCAGAAATAATCAAAATACACATTTTTTCTTCTTAAGAAAAACATACATAGGATCATTAGATTTAATTCTAACATTTTATTTTATTAACATGAAACATGTAATTTTTATTATTATTTTCAAATTACGAGAATGATCATATTCTTGCATTTTCAAATATTTTTTTAATATGCGATTTTTAAGAAAAATAAATATTCTAAAAAAAGAAAATGCATCATGAAAACATTAAGTAATTTCAAAACAAATTAAGGCGGTTTCAATTACCTCATCGTTGAATGCCGTTAAGGCGTAGTTTGCCACCTCGCCTTTCTTGATTTTCTCCTTGTCTTCGGAGGAGCTCGATTCATCCCACTTTGTGTTCTTCTTCTTGTATTCAAAGTAAGTAGTTCCGTTCTTTTTACTTTTTAATCTTTGTTTCATTTGTAGTTTAAGTTCACCATCACTTGAGCTTATGCTCGAGTGGTGTTCAAATGTTCTATGTCCAAAATCCTTCCTATTCTTTGGAAGGTTGTTTTATTCATTATGTTCATCATGTGCATTGTGCATCATTTCATATGTCATCAATGAACCGATAAGTTCTTCAAGTGGAAAAATATTTAAATTTTTTGTTTCTTGTATTACCATTATTTTAGGATCCCACCTTTTTAAAAGAGATCTTAAGATCTTGCTTACGAGATCAAAAGTCAAAAAATATTTACCAAGAACTCTTTGATTAGTGACGACATCCGTGAAACGGGTGTACATGTCGCCTATAGTCTCGCTTGGTTGTATTCGAAAAAGCTCAAAATCATGCAATAAAATGTTAACTTTTGAGTCTTTGACTCTACTAGTTCCCTCGTGCGTGATTTCAAGTGTTCGCCAAATATCAAAAGTTGTTTCGCACATAGAAATCCAATTGAACTCATTTTTGTCCAAAGCGCAAAATAAGGCATTAATAGCCTTTGCGTTTAAAGAAAAATACTTCTACTCCAAATCCGACCATTCGTTCATCAGTTTAGAGGGAAGTTGAAAACTGTTTTCAATAATATTCCATAAATCCAAATTAATAGAAATCAAGAAAACTCTCATTTGAGTTTTCTAGTAAGTGTAGTCCAATCCGTTAAACAACGATGGACGAACAATCGATAAGCCCTCTTGAAAGCAATGAAGAGCCATTTCTCTCGGGTGTAAATCTGAAATGAGAAATATTGGGCTCTGATACCAATTGTTAGGATCAAGAGCACTAAGAGGGGGGGGTGAATTAGTGCAGCGGAAAACTTTCGACGATTAAAACTGCGTTCGTACGATAAGAGCGATTTTGGTAGAAAAGCCGATTCGTAAATCACTTTAACTTATGATCAAGCAAGATGCAGTTAAAGCAAGTCTATGAAGGTAGTTTGCAGTTATGATAGAAATTAGAATGTAAGCGTAAACTAAAATATGATGTTCGTACGATAAAACTGATTTATGTCTAAACACCAATTCGGAAAATACTGAACTTTGAAACATGATCGTAAATGCACAGAAGGCAGTAAGCTATTGAGGAGGTTTGCAGTAAAGATAATACGCTTAAAGTAAATGCAAACTGAGATTTAGAGTGGTTCGGTCAATCTTGACCTACATCCACTTTTGGCTTCCTCCACCTACGAGATCACCGACATCCACTAGAGGCTTTCTTTCAATAGGCGAAGGCCAACACCCTTTTACAATTTCACTCCTTTTGACGGGTTTAGGAGACAACCCTTACAAACTTTTCTCTCTTCTCTGGAAAGATCAAAACTTGGAAGAAAAGAGGGAGGAGAACTTCTAGTCTTTACAACACTTTTGAGCTCTAAAATCACAAAGTAAGACCAAGATTTCGGTGCCTTTGGGTTACCCTTTCATTGCTGAAAGGGTGGGGTATTTATAGGCCCCAACCCAATTTGAATTTCGAGCTCAAAATTATCAATTCCCGAAATTCTGGGGTCTAGCGGTTGCACCGCCTGGCAGAGCTCGAAGACTGAGCCTCTGGGCGGTATCACCTCTTGTCAGGGGTGGTTGCACCTCCTACCAGAGCTCGGAGACTAAGCTCAGGCGGTGCCACCGCCTGACTAGGGCAGTTGCACCGCCCAACTAGAGTTCGGAGACCGAGATCAATTGGTTGCATCTCTCTCAGAGGCGATTGCACCGCCCAGCCAGAGCTCAGAGACTGAGCCCTGGGCGATGCCACCACTGACCTAGGCGGTGCCACCTTTGGCCAAGTAATCTGGGTCCGAATGGGCTGATCCATTTGGCCCAATTTGGTTCTGTTAAGGGCCCAATTGCTCCAAGATTAAGTTAATGGGATCACCTCCCATTTCTAACTTAATCATCGTACTAACTACGAATTTCTTAAGACATTTACTACAACTTGCTTTGGTGCATCAATCGCTTCTTCCGACGAGCTTTCGGCAAGCTTCCGTCGATCATCCGATGAACCCTCGGTGATGCTCCTGCGGACTTCTGGCAAACTCCTGGACTTGCGACGATCCACTTGGCAAGTTCCGACGAGCTTCTTTGGCAAGCTCCTTATAATCACATCAAATATTTAAGTTAGGAATTGATTTTCTTTCCTTACTTGTTATTACAATTTAAGGAAATCTTAATCTACTTCCTTGTTTGTTGATATGAATTAAGGAAATAACTAGTAAGTATTCCAAATATGATGATATTATATTTGTTAGTATATTAAATGAAAATAATTTATATTAAATAAATATAAAAATTAAAAATTATTTCCCTTAATAGAGGCTCACCTCCTCCTATTTAAAGGGAGGGATTTCTCTCCTTCATTCCTCACCTAGTCCTAGCAGCGGGAGGAACGAGGAGTTATACCATGTTGACAAGAGAACGAGGAGTTACACCCTGTTGACAAGAGGTAGGTTTCCCTGCCTTTCTTAAATTTAAAAGTTTTAGTTTTTATTTTGATACTTTGAATGTTGAAAGCTTGTAGTTTGAAAAATGTTTATCAATTCTTTAAATGTTAAATTTTTTATTATTACATTAAAGTAATCACTTGTATAATGTTGACCCATGATTAAGTTTTTATTGTAGATTTAAAGATGTTAAAAATTTATATATTTTATCTAATATTTCCTGATATTACTATTTATCTTTAATCTTATCTGGATTAAAATATTATTAGATTAAAATATGTTATCTAAAATCTTTTATGATATTCATTAATTTGAAGTTTAAAATGTGCTATTCTGAATGATTTAGAATTTGACTAGAATATGTTGAAATTTTATATGTATTGAAAGCATGATTTTTATGTGAATTTAGAAGGTTATTTTATTATATTAAAGTTTATATCTTTTAATGTATTATGATTTCCATTTAAATTAGAATGTTATTTCCTTGTTTTAAAGCTTATCTCCTTATCTATCATTCAATGCGTTATTATATTTTTTGTTTATATTGCTAATGAATATATGTTGCGGTATGAAATTATATATTATTTGGATTGAAATTGCTCACAGGCTAGGCCCAACCCATAGGTCAGGCCACAGCCTATTGGCTAGGCCTAATCAGTAGACTAGGCCCAGCCCGTAGGCTAGGCCCGACCCACGGATCAGGCCCTGGGCCCGTAGGCTAACCCAGCCTAACCATCATGGGCGGTCACATGCGATGCACATGACCAGTCCATGGGCCAAGGCTGGGCCAGCTTTGTGTGATGCATGCCCAGTCATGTATAATGCACATGACTAGGAGATGAGCTGGCTTAATCTAGCTCAATATTATTGTTGGATTTGAGCCCAAGTATTGATTGAACTAAACTAGGCTTGATTAGTCTAGATCAATTCAGGGTGATTCCAAATTGATTGACTTATTCAAGTTAGTTTAACCTAAATTGAACCTAATCTAATACAAATTATACTAGTCTAGGGTGGTTCCAGACCAGTTAAATAAGGATTAGAGATCGGTTCAGTTAGGTCCTAGTAAATTGAGTTCAATTGGATCAATTGAACTAGAGTTCATGTCAATTGAGGGCTAATTTGTATTATTTGGTATTGATGATATTTGAAAGAAATGTTTAAATGTGTTATTTCATCCCTATATGGACATGACTAGTGTGAGATTATGTTATTTCCCTACCAAGGGCAGGTAGGGCGATTCCCTTCGGGGATTAGCGGGCCGTCAGACGTGGCGGCTGGACGGTTCCTCCATCCGCTGTTGGGAGGAACGTGTCCCCACTTTGGCGGGTGTGGGACACCACTCCATCCGCTGTTGGGAGTGTGATATGAATTTGCCTCCATCCGCTGTTGGGAGAACACAAACTCATCCCGTAGGATAAAGCCTCTCCATCCGTTGTTGGGGGAGTGCTCCTTCTGGTATTTGATATACGCCAATGGGATGATTGATTGAATTTTGATCATGTATTCATCTTGATTTGACTTTTGGGGTTCCTACTTAGCGTTGCTGAATTTTCTTTATTTTTGATTTTCAGAGCAACCTCCCTCTAGTACTAAATCGGATTCCAGTGGAGAGCGAACCTTCCTCTACCGCTAGGTAGAGCCACTTGGATGACTCTTGAAGTTAACATCACTATGTTTACTTTTCTATTTGTAATTTGATGAATAAATGAATTGTAATAAATGGTTATAGATGATGAATAAAGTGATGTTTATCTATTTGGCCTGTGTGGAAATTAAAAAAAAAAAATTCAGGATGTGACATCTTTTTATGGTATTAGAGCATGTTCTAGGGCCTGTAGTTGTATTAGGTCCCTTGATTGATTCTAACCAATGATTGTCTTTAACCTATTATAGGAGTAATGGAGCCAATTCCAGAGATTAGTGGTCCTATCACTCGGGGTGCTTATGGTCGCAATGCTATTGGTCTACGCACTCGGAGAGGTGTTCAAACAAATAATAACTTGGAAGCTCCATGCATCGTAGAGCAAACCCAATCCTCACGTACACCTGTCACTGATTATAGACCAGCTTCTCCGACTTCGCAGAATGCCCCTCATGCCCCAGCACCCGTCAATGCTCAAGATAATGTACACGGAGTCCTCAATGCTATTAGAGGATATTTTGAGCGTCAAGAGGAACGAGATGAAATTCCACGGGGCAGGAATAATACTTTAGATCACTTTAAGAGATTGGGACCACCAGTTTTTGAAGGCAAGCCAGATCCAATCTTTGCTGAACGTTGGATTCATCAAGTGGAAAAGACATTCGAAGCTATCGAATGTAGGGAAAATCAGAAAGTGCCTTTTGCTTCTTTCATTTTGGAAGGGAAGGCAGACACTTGGTAGACCTAAAAAAGGAGGATGTTAGAGGCTGGAGGTAATGTGGTAACTTGGGAGCAGTTTAAAGATTCATTTTATGAGCAGTTCTTTCCTGATTCAGTTCGCTTTGAGAAACAACAAGAGTTCCTTAGCATCCACCAAGGAAATAGAACTGTAATAGAATATGATCATCATTTCACTGAGTTGGCTCAGTTCTCTCCACATATTGCTTTTAATGAAAGTCAAAGAGCTCGTCATTTTGAGAGGGGACTTCGATCATCAATTAGAAAGTCTGTTGCAGTACTGATTTTACCAACATATGCTGAAGTGTTAAATCGAGCTTTGGTGGTAGAGAAATTGGATAATGAATTACAACAAACAAAGGATCGAAAGCGACCTTTTAGTGCTGCACCATTTACGTATGGGGGATCACATTCTGGACCCTCAAAGAAAGGAAAAGGCAAACAGTTCGGGCATTAACAAGCTGGAGCTCCTAGCAATCAAGTTGTTATAAGATGTTATTTCTGTGGGAAGACAAATCATGTTTCCACCTCATGCCCCATGGGACAACGCGTATGTTTTTATTGTCAACAACCCGGGCACATGTCGAAGGATTGCCCACGGAAGCAACATTAACGCCGAGCTCCACCCCAAACAACTGGACAACAACAGCTACGACCCAGAGAGGAAGGACAGGCAAGAGTCTATGTACTAACTCATCAAGATGCTGAAGCCTCGGGATCTATTATTAAAGGTATCATCACACTCTGTGGTATGCCAGCATCTGTGCTTATTGATTCTGGTTCTACACATTCTTTTATATCACCCTATTTTGCTATGAAATTACATAAGAATCGTGAGACAATGAATAATGCATTAATGGTAGTAACACCGGTTGGAAACTCTTTGATAGTTGATCAGATATATAGAAACTGTGTTATTACTATTGAAAGTCACGATTTGCTAGTAGATCTTATTCTACTAGAATTTCAAGATTTCGACGCTATCTTGGGTATGGACTGGCTTTCCGCATACCATGCAAGTGTCGATTGTTTTCAGAAGACTATTACTTTCTCACCTCTAGATCAACCACCTTTCAAGTTCATTGGGATTCAAGAAAAGTTCCCTTCTATTATTTCATCCTTGAGTGCTACCCAACTATTACTGAAGGGATGTCAGGGATACTTGGCCTTTATTTCTGGAGAAGAATCTAAGAAGCCAGTATTAAAGGACATCCCCATTATACAGGATTTTCCAGATGTTTTTCCTGAAGATCTACTTGCACTGCCACCAAATAGACAAATTGAATTTACAATTGATCTTCTACCTGGTACTGCACCTATTTCTAAACCTCAATATAGAATGACACCAATTGAGTTGGAGGAGTTAAAGAAACAGATCCAAGAGCTTTTGGACAAGGGTTTTATTCGACCTAGTGTATCACCTTGGGGTGCCCTTGTCCTATTTGTGAAGAAGAAAGATGGATCTATGAGACTATGCATCGATTATAGACAACTCAACCAAGTGACCATAAAGAATAAATATCCTCTTCCTCGAATAGATGACTTGTTTGATCAACTTCAAGGTACTCAGGTATACTCAAAGATTGATTTGAGATCCGGGTATCATCAACTAAAGATAAGAGAAGGAGACATACAGAAAATTGCCTTTAGAACAAGATATGGTCATTATGAATTCTTAGTAATGCCTTTTGGACTCACAAATGCACCAGCTGCCTTCATGGATCTCATGAATAGAGTATTCCACCCTTATCTCGATAAATTTGTAATTGTATTTATTGATGATATCTTGATCTACTCCAAAAGAATAGTAGAGCATGAACACCATCTTAAGATAGTTCTGGAAGTCCTAAGGCGAGAGAAACTATATGCCAAGTTAAGTAAGTGTAACTTTTGGCTCAATGAAATTATGTTTCTCGGTCATGTAATTTCGAGTGCTGGTATATATGTTGACCCTCACAAGATTGAAGCTGTGATAAAATGGAAGCAGCCTTCTAATGTTTCAGAGATTAGAAGCTTCTTGGGTTTGGCTGGATACTATAGAAGATTCGTAAAAGGCTTTTCAAAAATAGCAGCACCATTGACCAATTTGACACAAAAGAACATAAAATTCATGTGGGATGATAAATGTCAACAAAGTTTTCAAGAATTGAAGAAGAAATTAACCAGTGCTCCTATCTTGGTGATTCCTTCAGGGGGCGAAGGTTTTGTAGTGTATAGTGATGCCTCACTACAAGGGCTTGGTTGCGTTCTAATGCAAAACGAGAGGGTAGTTACTTATGCATCGAGGCAATTAAAGCCTCATGAAAAGAACTATCCTACTCATGACTTAGAGCTAGCAGCTATCATTTTTGCACTGAAAATTTGGAGGCATTATCTATATAGACAGACTTTTGAAATCTTCACAGATCATAAGAGTCTCAAATATATTTTCACACAGAAAGATTTAAATATGAGACAAAGAAGGTGGTTGGACTTTCTAAAGGATTATGATTTTAATATCAACTACCATCCTGGGAAAGCTAATGTAGTTGTTGATGCCTTAAGCAGAAATACCTACAGTCTTGTAGCGTATATGAATATTCAAAGGAATTCTATGATAACGGAGTTAGCAGACTTAAAACTTAAACTTTTATCGGAGACAAATAAAGGTTTTCTTGTGTGTTTGATGGCAGAATCATTTTTGGTGGAAAAGGTTAAAGAAGGTCAAAAGGAAGATACATATCTTCAAATGATAGTTAAGGAAATAGCTCAAGGATCTAGACCTGAATTTCTCCAAGCCGAAGATGGTTCTATTACATTCCACAATCGACTTTGTGTTCCCGAAAGCCATCCAATAAAGATGCAATTATTAGAGGAGGCACATAGATCAAAATTTAATATCCATCCCGGGACTACTAAGATGTATCGAGATTTACGTCAAAACTATTGGTGGCGTGGTATGAAGAGAGATATAGCAGAGTTGGTTTCTAAATGTCTGATATGTCAACAGGTGAAGATAGAACATCGAGTACCTGCGGGAAAGTTGCAAAGGATTTCGATTCCTGAATGGAAGTGGGAGCAAGTCACTATGGATTTTGTGACAGGATTACCCAAGACTGTGAAAGGATATGACGGAATTTGGGTAATAGTAGACAGACTTACTAAATCTGCTCACTTCCTTCCTATTAACAAGAAGTATTCATTGGATAAACTAGCAAGCTTATATATTAAGGAAATCATTCGATATCATGGGGTGCCAGTTAGCATTATCTCAGATAGAGATCCAAGATTCACCTCTAAATTTTGGGAAAGTTTACAAAAATCTTTGGGCACGCAGTTAAAATTTAGTACAGCTTTTCACCCCCAAACTGATGGCCAATCTGAAAGGACAATACAAACTCTTGAAGATCTCTTAAGAGCATGTGCTTTAGACTTTGGTGGGAGTTGGGATATGTACTTGCATCTAATTGAGTTTTCTTATAATAATAGTTACCACTCTAGCATGCAGATGGCTCCATTTGAAGCTCTTTATGGAAGAAAGTACAGATTACCTGTATATTGGGATGAGGTGGGAGAACGAAAGCTTTTGGGGCCTCAGTTAATTCAAAAAGATGCTGATAATATTCGAATTATACGCCAAAGATTATTAATAGCTCAAAGTCGTCAGAAAAGTTATGCAGATCGAAGGCGAAGAGATCTAGAGTTCGAAGTTGGTGAGCATGTCTTCTTAAAGGTGTCGCCAACCAAGGGAGTTATGAGGTTTGGTCAAAGGGGAAAGTTAGCCCCAAGATTTATTGGCCCATTTGAGATCTTACAAAAGGTTGGGCCTGTAGCATACAGATTGGCATTGCCCCCGGCTTTGGCTAGCATCCATGATGTATTCCACGTGTCAATGCTTCGAAGATATATCAGGGATCCATCACATGTCATATCTTACCAACCTCTACAATTGTGAGATGATGCCACTTTTAGAGAACAACCAACCCAGATCATGGAAAGAAAAGAACATGTTCTAAGGAACAAAATTATACCTTTGGTAAAGATTTGTTGGCAACACCATTCAGACCAAGAGGCAACATGGGAAAGAGAAGAAGAAATGCGAGAGTAGTATCCTCATCTATTCTATTAAGGTAAGCTAAATTTGGGGACCAAATTTCCTATAGGAGGGGAGAAATGTAATCACATCAAATATTGAAGTTAGGAATTGATTTTCTTTCCTTCCTTGTTATTATAATTTAAGGAAATCTTAATCTACTTCCTTGTTTGTTGATATGAATTACGGAAATAACTAGTAAGTATTCCAAATATGATGATATCATATTTGTTAGTATATTAAATGGAAATAATTTATATTAAATAAATATGAAAATTAAAATTTATTTCCCTTAATAGAGGCTCACCTCCTCCAATTTAAAGGAGGGATTTCTCTCCTTCGTTCCTCACCTAATCGAGCCTGGCAGCGGGAGGAACGAGGAGTTACACCCTATTGACAAGAGAACGAGGAGTTACACCCTGTTGACAAGAGGTAGGTTTCCCTGCCTTTCTTAAATTTAAAAGTTTTAGTTTTTATTTTGATTCTTTGAATGTTGAAAGCTTGTAGTTTGAAAAATGTTTATCAATTCTTTAAATGTTAAATTTTTTATTATTACATTAAAGTAATCACTTGTATAATGTTGACCCATGATTAAGTTTTTATTGTAGATTTAAAGATGTTAAAAATTTATATGTTTTATCTGATATTTCCTGATATTACTGTTTATCTTTAATCTTATCTGGATTAAAATATTATTAGATTAAAATATGTTATCTAAAATCTTTTGTGATATTCATTAATTTGAAATTTAAAATATGCTATTCTAAATGATTTAGAATTTGACTAGAATATGTTGAAATTTTATATGTATTGAAAGCATGATTTTTATGTGAATTTAAAAGGTTATTTCATTATATTAAAGTTTATGTCTTTTAATGTATTATGATTTCCATTTAAATTAGAATGTTATTTCCTTGTTTTAAAGCTTATCTCCTTGTCTATCATTCAATGCGTTATTATGTTTTTTGTTTATATTGCTAATGAATATATGTTGCGGTATGAAATTATATATTATTTGGATTGAAATTGCTCACAGGCCAGGCTCAGCCCAAAGGTCAGGCCACAGCCTATTGGCTAAGCCTAATCAGTAAACCAGGCCCAGCCCGTAGGCCAGGCCCAGCCCGTAGGCCAGGCCCAACCCACGGATCAGGCCCTGGGCCCGTAGGCTGACCCAGCCTAACCATCATGGGCGGTCACATGCGATGCACATGACCAGTCCATGGGCCAAGGCATGTATGCCTTGTGTGATGCATGCCCAGTCATGTATAATGCACATGACTAGTAGATGAGCTGGCTTAATCTAGCTCAATATTATTGTTGGATTTGAGCCCAAGTATTGATTGAACTAAACTAGGCTTGATTAGTCTAGATCAATTCAGGGTGATTCCAAATTGATTGACTTATTCAAGTTAGTTTAACCTAAATTGAACCTAATCTAATACAAATTATACTAGTCTAGGGTGGTTCCAGACCAGTTAAATAAGGATTAGAGATCGGTTCAGTTAGGTCCTAGTAAATTGAGTTCAATTGTATCAATTGAACTAGAGTTCAAGTCAATTGAGGGCTAATTTGTATTATTTGGTATTGATGATACTTGAAAGAAATATTTAAATGTGTTATTTCATCCCTATATGGACATGACTAGTGTGAGATTATGTTATTTCCCTACCAAGGGCAGGTAGGGCGATTCCCTTCGGGGATTAGCGGGCCGTCAGACGTGGCGGCTGGACGGTTCCTCCATCCACTGTTGGGAGAACACAAACTCATCCCGTAGGATAAAGCCTCTCCATCCGTTGTTGGGGGAGTGCTCCTTCGGGTATTTGATATACGCCAATGGGATGATTGATTGAATTTTGATCATGTATTCATCTTGATTTGACTTTTGGGGTTCCTACTCAGCGTTGCTGAATTTTCTTTGTTTTTGATTTTCAAAGCAACCTCCCTCTAGTACTAAATCGGATTCTAGTAGAGAGCGGACCTTCTTGTACCGCTAGGTAGAGCCACTTGGATGACTCTTGAAGTTAACATCACTATGTTTACTTTTCTATTTGTAGTTTGATGAATAAATGAATTGTAATAAATGGTTATAGATGATGAATAAAGTGATGTTTATCTATTTGGCCTGTGTGGAAATAAAAAAAAATAAAATTCAGGATGTGACACTCTTGGACTTCTCGGATTTGTTCCCGCAGAACCTCCGACGACCGTCCGAACTTTCGTCGAATTCTCGAACTCCCAACGTGATCATAGTCTTGACTCCGACGCAACTCCTACTGCATGTCTTACTTTCATCGTAGTTAATCCTGCACATGTAAAATGAAACTTCGATCGAGACAATTAATCCTAAGCAATTAACCAAGTTATCCGGCATGTCATTGGTCCCTCGACGCTTCGTCCGATTCTTCCGCGCATCGTCCTCTCCTGCGGCCTATTGCCCAATTGGCCAGTTGACTCCACAACTCCGATATCCTTGGCACAATACCCGCTCTTCTTGGCCCGATGCCCGAGTCCACGACCCGAAGCCTTCTGTCGATACGTCGATAGATCCACCGACCCGACGTCCAATCTTCTGACATGTTCCTCCAACACAACATTATTTTTCCTGCTTTAATTGTCTCATCCTGATTGGAGCATCCTGCGTCACGCAAAACGTAGATTAAAAACATAAATACATATCAAGTGGTTTCATCATCAAAATACGAGATTCAACAATCTCCCCCTTTTTGATGATGACAACTACTTGATGACGGAGTTATCCTTAACTCCCGGAGTTTAAACAAACTCCCCCTATCAATATGCCATATTGATAGAACCTTGAATTCAAACTGAATTCAAGTCATTGCAATGTTCATCATGAATACTTGCAACACGTCATCATGAACTTAAGCATAGACTTATGCATAACATCATACTTCTCCTCCTTTGTCATCAACAAAAAGGAGAAGTCCAATTATTCTTGTATTTGGAATATAAGTTTAACTCATTGCATGAAAAATAGAATATCAAGTTTTATCATCATGCAGTTTTGAAGCTAGAAAATTTAGCAAGTGTTACATCATGCTTAGAACATTCAAGCTATCAAGTTTTAGATAGGCAAGTTTTACAACGTACAAGATAGCAAATTCAAATATATGCAAGTTGGCATATTTGCTTTTCTTTGCGATAGGTAAGATAGCACTTTTGCTTCTAGAAATATGCAAGTTAGCAATCTTTGCTTCTCTTTTGAGATGAGCAATTTCTTGCTTCCTTTGTAAAGTTTGTGCTAGCAATTTTGCTTCCATTGCAAAGTGCAAGTTAGCATGTTTTGCATCTTGAGATAGGCAAGATAGCACATTTTTGCATTTCTTGAGATTTCAATCTAGCATTTCTCGGTGATGTTCAAGATAGCAATTTCTTCTCTTTTGATAAGTGCAATTTTTGCTTTCTTCTTGAATTGTGCAAGCCAGCTATCTCCCCCTTTGTCATTGTCAAAAAGAAGGGAAGACCCTTTATGTCAATTTCTAAATCATGACAAAGGTGAGTAATTCATTCTTATTTCAAAATTCCATAATTGAGATAAACCTTGAATTCAAATTAAGGCAATTTTAATAATCATTTACATCATATACAATACATCACATACATCATAATAAAAAGCATAAGTATTGCATGCATCATTTTAGCAACAAATCATAGCATTTCATCACATGGCAAGATATCAGCAAGTAAAATTACGATGCAAGTTATTGATATCTTAACATGATTCAAACATTTCAAGTATTTAGCAATCATAGCATTTCATCTATTTCTCATTCAAATATAGTACTCATAGTATCAATTCATATTTTTCTCTCCCTTTGTCATCAACAAAAAGGAGAACGATATAAGCAAGTTTTAAACGTAAGTGCGGTAATGATTCATGCCATAACTAGGTTTATGTCATTTTTCAACAATGAGTGATAGGATATCAATTATACAAATACCTTAAGGAAAACATGACATGGAGATAGCTTTCATTACTTCTTCCTCTTTATTTGTTATTATCTTTTTTGCATGAAGGAGGAAAGTCACTAGTGAGCTTACTTGAATAAAGTTAAAATTGATAGGATATTAAAGCACACTTCATTTTTACAGGGATCAAGATATGTGTGTGAATCAAATCCTTGCACGTAAAACTATTTCTCTAAAGATATAAGAAGGAATCATCAAATCCATTTCTCGAAAGATATTTTTCACAAGATAAGTCTATGAGAGATGCATTTGCTAGTTGATTCCATATGTCAAAAATCAATGATATTTTTGGATTTTCAATTGTTAGGATCAAGAAAAATGAAATTTAACACTTTCATGCATTTGGACATGGTTTTGCTATAGATTTTCAAACACAATCATGAAGATAAAACATGCTCATGATCATGAAAATTTTTGTATCCAAAACACATAATTTCCAACATATTATTAAGGCATGTAATAATGTAAAGTTCTCATTATAGTAATTTAGTGAGTGAATTAAGGACGTCTGAAAAATGATTTTAATAAATTCATGCATTCGGACACATTTTTGCCTTATGTTTTTCAAATACACTCATGAAAATAACACATGCTAATCATCATGTATAACTTAAAATTTCATGCATAAAATTATCAATCATAGTATCAAAATATTTAATATTACATCATTATGCATTTCTTCAAGCATGATTTTATTTAATCAAAATCGAGAAATAACAATGGAAATCAACATGATACACATTATTACTTCTTAACCACATATAGCATGATATTAAACTACTTAATATTTTCATTAAGACATTAAGCATGGTTTTAATCAAAATAAAAAATAATCAAAATACACATTTTTTCTTCTTAAGAAAAATAGACATATGTTCATTAGATTTAAATCTAACATTTTATTTCATTAACATGAAACATGTAATTTTCATTATTATTTTCAAATTACGAGCATGATCATATTCTTGCATTTTCAAATATTTTTTTTAATATGTAATTTTCAAGAAAAATAATTATTCTAAAAAAAGAAAATGCATCATGAAAAACATCAAGTAATTTCAAAACAAATTAAGGGGGTTTCGATTACCTCATCGTTGAATGCCGTTAAGGCATAGTTTGCCACCTCGTATTTCTTGATTTTCTCCTCGTCTTCAGAGGACCTCGATTCATCCCACTTTGTGCTTTTCTTCTTGTGTTTAAAGTAAGTAGTTCCATTCTTTTTTATTTTTAATTTTTGTTTCATTTGTAGTTTAAGTTCACCATCACTTGAGCTTATGCTCGAGTGGTCTTCAAATTTTCTATGTCCAAAATCCTTCCTGTTCTTTGGAAGGTTGTTTTGTTCATTATGTTAATCATGTGCATTGTGCACCATTTCATATGTCATCAATGAACCGATAAGTTCTTCAAGTGGAAAAATATTTAAATCTTTTGTTTCTTGTATTACTGTTATTTTAGGATCCCACCTTTTTGAAAGGGATCTTAAGATCTTGCTTACAAGATCAAAAGTCGAAAAAGATTTACCTAGAACTCTTAGATTATTGACGACATCCGTAAAACGGGTGTACATGTTGCCTATAGTCTCGCTTGGTTGCATTCGAAAAAGTTCAAAATCATGCAATAAAATGTTAACTTTCGAATATTTGACTCTACTAGTTCCCTCGTGCATGATTTCGAGTGTTCGCCAAATATCAAAAGCCGTTTCGCACATAAAAATCCGATTGAACTCATTTTTGTCCAAAGCGCAAAATAAGACATTCATAGCCTTTGCGTTTAAAAAAAAATACTTCTTATCCAAATCCGACCATTCGTTCATCAGTTTAGAGGGAAGTTGAAAGCTGTTTTCAATAATATTCCATAAATCCAAATTCATAGAAATCAAGAAAACTCTCATTCGAGTTTTCCAGTAAGTGTAGTCCAATCTGTTAAACAACAATGGACGAACAACCGATAAGCCCTCTTGAAAGCCATGAAGAGCCATTTCTCTCGGGTGTAAATCCGAAATGAGAAATACCGGGCTTTGATACCAATTGTTAGGATCAAGAGCACTAAGAGGGGGGGGTGAATTAGTGCAGCGGAAAACTTTCGACGATTAAAACTACGTTCGTACGATAAGAGCGATTTCGGTAGAAAAGCCGATTCGTAAATCACTTTAACTTGTGATCAAGCAAATTATAGTTAAAGCAAGTCTATGAAGGCAGTTTGCAGTTATGATGGAAATTAGAATGTAAGCGTAAACTGAAATATGATGTTCGTATAATAAAACTAATTTACGTCTAAACACCAATTCGGAAAATACTGAACTTTGAAACACGATCATAAATGCGCAGAAGGCAGTAAGCTATTGAGGAGGTTTGCAGTAAAGATAATATGCTCAAAGTAAATGCAAACTGAGATTTAGAGTGGTTCGGTCAATCTTGACCTACATCCAATTTTGGCTTCCTCCACCGACGAGATCACCGATGTCCACTAGAGGCCTTCCTTCAATATGCAAAGGCCAACCACCCTTTTATAGTTTCACTCCTTTTGACGGGCTTAGGAGACAACCCTTACAAACTTTTCTCTCCTCTCTTGAAAGATCAAAATTTGGAAGAAAAGAGGGAGGAGAACTTCTAGACTTTACAACACTTTTGAGCTCTAAAATCATAGAGTAAGATCAAGCTTTCGGTGCCTTTGGGTTACCCTTTCATTGCTGAAATGGTGGGGTATTTATAGGCCCCAACCCAATTTGAATTTTGAGCTCAAAACTATCAATTCTCGAAATTCTGGGGTCTGGCGGTTGCACCGCCTGGCAGAGCTTGAAGACTGAGCCTCTGGGCGGTATCACCTCTTATCAAGGGTGGTTGCACCTCCTACCAGAGCTCGGAGACTGAGCTCAGGCGGTGCCACCGCCTGACTAGGGCAGTTGCATCGCCTAGCCAGAGCTCGGAGACCGAGATCAATTGGTTGCATCTTTGTCAAAGGCGGTTGCACTGCCCAGCCAGAGCTCAGAGACTGAGCCCTGGGTGATGCCACCGCCGACCCAGGCGGTGCCACCTCTGGCCAAGTAATCTGGGTCCGAATGGGCTGATCCATTCGGCCCAATTTGGGTCTGTCAAGGGCCCAATTGCCCCAAGATTAAGTTAATGGGATCACCTCCCATTTCTAACTTAATCATCGTGCTAACTACGAATTTCTTAAGACATTTACAGCAACTTACTTCGGTGCGTCAATCGCTTCTTCCGACGAGCTTCCAGCGAGCTTCCGTCGATCATCCGATGAACCCTCAATGATGCACCTGCGGACTTCCGGCAAACTCCTGGACTTGCGACAAACTCCTGGACTTGCGACGATCCACTTGGCAAGTTCCGACGAGCTTCTTTGGCAATCTCCTGGACTTCTCGGATTTGTTCCCGTAGAACCTCCGACGACCGTCCGAACTTCCATCGAATTCTCGAACTCCCAACGTGATCATAGTCTTGACTCTGGCGCAACTCCTGCTACATGTCTTACTTTCATCGTATTTAATCCTGCACATGTAAAACAAAACTTCGATCGAGACAATTAATCCTAAGCAATTAACCAAGTTGTCCGGCATGTCATTGGTCCCTCGACGCTTCGTCCGATTCTTCCGTGCATCGTCCTCTCCTACGGCCTATTGCCCAATCGGCCAGTTGACTCCGCAACTCCGATATCCTTGGCACAATACCCGCTCTTCTTGGCCCGATGCTCGAGTCCACGACCCGAAGCCTTCTGTCGATAAGTCGACCGATCCACCGGCCCGACGTCCAATCTTCTGACATGTTCCTCTAGCACAACATGATTTTTTCTGCTTTAATTGTCTCATCCTGATCGGAGCATCTTGTGTCTCTCAAAACGCAGATTAAAACATAAATACATATCAAGTGGTTTCATCATCAAAATATGAGATTCAACACTAATATATAAATCAATTGATTCCGTCAGATTAGTGAGATGATATCTGGAGCAATTATGTATTTAGGGCCCTTTATGCAAATGGATGCATCTCTAACTCTATATATATTACTTCTTATTACAATTTCTATCAAATTTAGTAAAATTTTATGTATCGATTCTTCAATACTTATTATCGTAGAATATCCATGCAACACTTTCTCAGAGTTTGCACATGGGATACATGTTCCTTCTAATTCTCAATCCCATGTTCCTTCTAATTCTCAAGTAAAGCCCTTTGCATTGTAATAGCTATGGTATTGGCTTGACCTTTCATAAGGGATGATAGAACGAAAAGACTATTATAAAAATATTTATGTCTATTCTTGATTCAACATACCTCTACTGTAGTGTTCTAGTGGATCCTACTACTTCCTCTTAAATCATACTATACTAATACTATTATTTAATCATATCATTGAATCATTTATTTCTCTTGAAATCATTTGTTACATCATGTACAAAACTTAATTATATACCACTTCTACGAATGGCTCATAATATGACTAACAATTGCCACTAATCATTATATCATCACATTATAGTTTATGCCTTAATGGTATAAACTATATTGTCATGATATAAGAAGTATTGTAGGGGCAAATAATGTTAGTCAAGAAAGCCAGATAAGAATCATGACATATGTAAGAAAGAAAAATAAATTTAAACTAAAACATAAAAATGAACCATGTCATAACTTCTCAACAAAAGTGATATTGCCACAAAGAAAGAAGAAAAAAATGCCTATTAAGGAGCACGAACTTGGTAGATCAAATCTAATCACAAGCTAAGTAAAAGGATCAACATGCAAGGCAGTCTCGCCAATAAAATATATCCTACATAAAACATTATAGAAGTCCAACAAAAAATGAAAGTGTTAAAAGGGTGCAATCTGATGTAAGACCTGTGGAAAGATGCTATATTATACAAGGCTACTGTGTCAGATGATGTGAGCACCAATGAATTTTTTTTTTTCACATTTAGATAAGAATTTAAATCGATAATATACATGAATAATTTATGCATCATAAATCAGAAAAGAAAAGATCTAAGGTATTTAATCTCAAGAACTTAGGTCTGATATCAATTGTAAACATAAAATCTGTAATATGCTATATGTAATATGAAAAAAATTTAATTCAAAATTAAAATCAAATAATAATATATCGGATCTACAATGCATATCTTTCGGTGTCATCTTAGAAAAAACTTTATGAAATCTATAGGGACACCATCTTCGGATCTAAAATCCACTATATGTCAATCTAAAAAGAGAACTAGATTCTCTTTTTTTCACTCTTTATATTTTTTTTCATATGACGACTTAGATTCAAAAGTTCAATAAAACAAAAAAAGTATTAAAAAGGTGTAATCCCACAATTTACCCTAGTTGGATGTGATACTAGTTACAAGGCTACTGTACCAGATAATGTGAGAGCCAATTAAAAAAGAAATTCTCATGATATGGTTCAACGTATTGTTAGAGTAACAATAATTTCAGAAAAAAATATGCCAAAGGGTCAAGCCAAAACATTATAATGATAACAAATAGGGCTGAAAATATTATAATGATAACAAATAGGTCTGGTGTCATGATTAAGAAAGTAGCAACTATTGTACAAGCCTATAAGGGCCAACTTGAAACAAATTAATCTTAATATGATGATAATCAATCCATTTAAGTTTATTAGAGTAGAGAGACAGATTAATTCATGATAGCTTTTGTCAAGTAAAAATGGTTAAGACTTTACGATTTTATTATTGTGATAACAAAAGACTTATGTGTTGCTCAATAATATATCAACTAAAATATATCATTGGAATAGGACAAATCACATTTTAAAGGAGAGACCAGACTGTCTCAACAAACATGTTATTTTCAACCAAGGATAATATAACTATCTAAAGTTATGCATACTCTAGTTTGCAGAATAAATAATCTATAATTAGCTCGAATCAACATACTGAAATTAACTAATTACATAACATAATTTATAATTAGCCTTCCTCTCTCTCTCTCTCTCTCTCTCTCTCTCTCTCCATCTCTCTCTATATATAGAACAAGAGCCGAGCCGTGGAAGCATTCTGTTTCCGACACATCTCTCTGACAATGGAGCACTCGCAGCCAATATTCCGTGTAACACCTCTTCTCCTTTTCTTTTCTTTTTCCCAGTAATCCTATCTCAAAGCTTTAATCCTTCAAACTCCAACTTTTCTCGGTTACGTGCAGGTGTTGATGATTTTAGTGCTGTTGACGGTGGTAACAGCGGCGTATATAGGGATCGTTGAGGGCCATCGCCACCACCGGCGGGCAGGTGGTGTGACGGAGGATGCCGGGCCCACGTGGCCAGCCTGACGGACTTCGGCGGGGTGGGCGACTAGGTGACCTCCAACACGGCGGCCTTTGCGGCGGCCATGGCCAACCTCAGTAAGGTGGCGTACGACGGCGGCGCGATGCTGGTGGTGCCAGCCGGTCGGTGGCTCACCGGGCCCTTCAACCTCACCGACCACTTCACCCTCTTCCTCGACCACGACGCCGTCATCCTCGCCACTCAGGTCCGCCTCCCTCCTCCGCCCCCTTCCCCCACCTTCTCCTCCATCTATTTCGATGGAGAGTGCATGTTCATAATCGTTCACGGCATGTTTGCCATTACCATCGCCTCTATCATCCGCATTGCTTTCATCCTCGGTGGTGATTATGGCTAGTAGCCCTTCCCATAGAGTCCGTTCATCTGACAGCTCTCGCCAGATGAACGATGAGGATGAAGAATAGATTCGTCACTGGTGAGCCCCAGCAGAACGTTACATAGCGAGTGTATACTATTCTAACGTTTCCTTCATCTCGTCTCCAAGGAGAATTCACAAGTCTAATCCGATGTGCATAGTCACCGCTTTGGACTGATGAGGGAAAAGAAGTGAAGTAAGCCACTACAAATCTAAATTTGTCTTGATAATATTAATTTCTGAAATATTTACAATTTGTATGGTAGATTTTTGACTATTTAGTATCTCTACTTTGATCTCTCAAAATAAGAAAACAGTAATATTTGTTTTGTTTTATTATTATTATTATTATTATTATTATTTCTCTTGTATGTCATATCTGAACATCAATAATCTTGGATTAGAATCCACATAAAAAATTTCCTTTCAAATTTCAAGATCTTGAAGATAACGCTCCAAAATTAATAAGTTTTAATTGAGAATGACATTCTTTCCGAGTGTAAGAACTTTAAGGTAGGAAAGGATGCGAGGAAACTAACATAAGAATGGAATGCAGTGTGGACCTTACCCTTACATGAATTTTAGGCTCCACCATCAGTCTAAAAGTTAGGTGGATGACTTTCTAACACAAAACTGCTCTCAAAACACAAACTCTCTCTTTGATATTTTGTAGGAAAGAGTACTGTCATCCAATCTCTCAGTGTTTTCTTTTTGACTAAACCTTATAGATCTGTGTAGCTAATTGGGTTGACTAAACCTTATAGATCTGTGTAGCTACTTGGATAACATTGCTTATGAATTGCATGGATACTCTTTTTTTTTTTTTTTATTGGTAGCTAATAGAGGCTTTAATACTATGTTCTTTTGTTCAATCTGCATCAACTAAGACAATTCATATCATGGTGATATGCTTGTGCAGGATATCAACGAGTGGCCGATCATTGACCCTTTGCCCTCCTACGGTAGAGGAAGAGATGCGGCTGGGGGTAGATACAGTAATCTCATCATGGGATATAACCTAACCGATGTGGTCATAACAGGTAGTATATACGTTGCATATTTTCGGTACTTCTATCACATTACTTCTAAATTCATAAAGCCTGCGTCGTGTTGTCATTCTATGATCCCCTAAAATTTAGATAAAAAAAATTATTTTTAGTCAAAAACTATAACATTTAATTCAGTTTATGATGTTTTGGCGTGCTTTGATTGACAAGAAGACACATATATATCATCATCTAACTTGTTTGCATCATAGATGGGGAACAGAATATAATTTGATTGCAACATACCACGTCCTGATGCTAACAAGTTTTATTGTTATTTTTAGGGAATAATGGAACTATCGATGGACAAGGTGAAACCTGGTGGAAAATGTTCCGTAACAAAGAACTCAATTACACTCGTGGATACCTCATTGAATTGATGTACTGCAAACAAGTGCTGATTTCCAACATTACATTGGTTAACTCTCCATCGTGGAATGTCCATCCAGTGTACAGCAGGTTTATATTAATAATCTACTTTCAGAACACTTGAAGGCTTCTTTTGCTTTCCATTCTATTGTTACAATCTGATGTTAACGTGAATGAATGCACTGTGCAGCCACGTAATCGTCTCAGGCATCACAATTCTTGCACCGGTCAACTCTCCCAACACTGATGGGATCGATCCAGGTGGATATCGTACCTACATTTACTTGGGTTGTAGATTCTATGTTGCTGTTTCGATTGATTCTTTTTGGTGGTTTCTCTCTTCTTCGCAGACTCATCCTCCAATGTCCGCATTGAGGACTGCTACATAGTCTCAGGCGATGACTGCATCGCCATTAAAAGCGGTTGGGATGAGTACGGGATTGCATTCAACATGTCAAGCAAACACATAGTGATCAGACGGCTCACCTGCATCTCCCCCACGAGCGCTGTCATCGCCCTGGGAAGCGAGATGTCGGGAGGAATCCAAGATGTCCGGGCCGAAGACATCACGGCCATCCACTCCGAATCCGGCGTCAGGATCAAGACGACCATCGGAAGGGGAGCTTACGTGAAGGACATATTCGTGAGAAGAATGAATCTGCATACAATGAAGTGGGTCTTCTGGATGACGGGCACCTACGGGCAGCACCCGGACGACAAATTTGATCCGAAAGCCATTCCGGTGGTGCAGAATATCAGTTACAGCAACGTGGTGGCCGAGAACGTGACCATGGCCGCGAAGCTGGAGGGGATTCCCGGCGCGCCCTTCACCGGAATATGCATCTACAATGTGACGGCGGAGGTGGTGAAGTCGAAGAAGCCGATTTGGAACTGCACCGACGTGGAGGGCGTATCGAGTCACGTGACGCCCACTCCCTGTGCGCAGATTCCGGAATATCCAGTTCGTATAACGCATTGCCCCTTCCCTGAAGATGATCTACCTGTGAATGGTGTTGGGCTAGAGGAGTGTGCTTATCAGAGAGCCAAACCATGAGTTGAGATGCTTTCTACAACTCATGGTTTAATGGCATAACCTATGATGTCCTGAAGCTTGGCAGATTAAAATGTTTGCCTTGAACAAAGGCAGATGTAATTGATCATATATCATACTTGGGAGGAACAAAGGCAGATGAAATATCCAATAATATTTCATTTCTATAAATATGGATTATTGAAAAAATAAGACATGTTATTTATTTGAATACTTTTCTTCAACTTGGAAGTGTTATATTCTTTATTTGATACCAATAGTTGAAATGAATTTTTCAAAGAGAGGTGACTTATGATTGTCACTAAAACGATTGATTTTATCCCTAACATTTGAATTCATAACCAAATGTATCTTCACTTTCAAATACCACGTAAGCACCCTATGTTGTAGAGGACAGGTCGATTTATTTAAGGAGAACTTTTTCTATGATCATATCTGAATCATGTCATGCATGAACAGGCTTCGTTAGATCCTATAGAATAAAATAAGTGAGGTGGGATGATTCAATATTCTATTTATTCCTCTTCCTTATTTACAGTATGGAAACATATTCATTTCCTCTTCATCGATCCAAATCTATAACACTATCAGAGTGAAATAAGAGATCTAAGGAAGAACATAGGTTGGACTTTATTAGTAACAAGTAAATATTTTGTACGTAAAAAATTTAAGATATTAGGGGGATAAATACCAATAAAAAAATATGAGGTAATCCAAAAAACACTTGATTATGATCAAATTTATAAGCCTACTTGGATATCGAGCATTTACCTATAAGAACTAAATTAGTTGCAATAAATAGTTGCAACCCTAGAAAATAGAATTTAGTAAATCTTTTCTTACATAGAGTCATTATATATGATACATGAAGATATGTATGAAAAGTAGATTTTATACGGATCTATTTTTGCCATTCATTTCATTCTTGCTCGAGCCTAATGATGAAAAATTATCATATTTGGTTCCTTCAGGCAGTGGATCCATAAGAATTCACCTATCCCAATAACAAAAAAACTTGACTAGAACGATACTAAATTAAGAGGAAGTTCGCAGGGTGGCCATGGAAGGCCTAGGTCACACGTTGGTGAGGAAGTTCTGCTCAAACTTACGGGTGAGCTGGTCAAAGGACAAGACCGAAGATTGGCACAGTCGGTTGAATCACGCTCGTACCGATCCCCTCAGCATGGTCGGAAATGCCCAGCACATCAATGCATCGGAGGTGCCATAGAGGGCCATCTGAGCCCGAAATGCGGAGACATGCTCTGCGGGATCGGAGCCGCCGTCATATGTCTCCAATACCGACAGCCTGAAGTTGAGGGGTACCGACTTGTCCTGTACTTCCTGTGTGAAATGGGACCTGCTTGAGCTGCCTTCGCTAGACTCGCTCGGTGATTTTTGGAACTCGTGCTAGAACTCGTCTAGGCGTTGGTTGACCTGGGACAACTGGGCCCTGAGCGAGTCATCCACCAAGTCAACTGATACGGTGTCAGGCTTGAAGTGGGGTAGTGTGACTTAGTAGGGTGCGGGTATGCTCTGCTCGGGCGAACCTCTCGGGTCCGTCGCTTGCTCTCGGGCTTCCCCCATCCCGACTTGCTACGCACTCGGCCTTTATCGAGTCGAGTCAGTTGGGGGAGCCGCTAGCCACACGATCTGAGGAATGAGAGGAGCGAGCGTCTACATCATGCCCACCATGGCTTGCACTTGTTTGGTCAGGCTGAGGAATGCCTCAGGTGTCACGGCCGAGGGTCCCATGGTTAGTCCAATAATATGTGTATATTGGATCTTTTGAGACAATTATTAGTCTTAGAATGTAATTCTGATCGATCAATACAAATACATTTCAATAAAATATTTTTATTTTTTTTAGATTAGTTAATCTATCTTGGAAGGTAAAAATGGGTAGAGTAAACCTATTTTTATTTTATTTGAAATTAATGTCATCTTCCTCTACATGTAGGAAATGAATAAAATAAATCATTTAAATCATGAGAAGTGCTTCCATAGAAGTTAAACTTTCATTCATCTACATCTCTTATTTCTTATTCCCATTCCTCCTTCCTATTGCAAGGTTTCTAATCTTTTATATTGCAAGTGTTCCGATCCTTTCTACTGCAAGTGTTCCGATCCTTCCTATTACAAGCTTTCTAATCTTTCCTATTACAAGTGTCCTAACCTTTTCTTACTGCAATTTTATCTCTACATTTGTTTTGAATATGAGGAACTTTAAATTATTCTAGCCTTGTATTTGATATATCTCCTGTTTAGATATAACGATTTGAATCTGTGAAACTTCCGAGATTCTGACCTTGTTATGGTTATAACTTTATGCACTGACCTCTGATTTGGACAAACTTATTTGATCTGAATATAGACTCATAATTCTTTCTTTTGATAGCTTATTTTAAGAATTCGGAGTAAGTTTGCCTATCCAAACTTCTATTTCAAATAAGCCTACGAATTCTACAAAATAGGGATCGTAATTTCTGACCTTTTGATAATGAACTGCCTATAAGTCCCTATTGGAAACTTTGATTTATTCCAAACTTATTTTATTTTAAATTAGACACGTATATCTTTCATTTGATACTTAGATTGAAGGATTTAGAGTCCAAATGCCCTCCTAGTTTTCTGTTGAAGTTGACCCTGTGAATTCTTTAAAATTGAGATTTGTTCTTTGATCTTGGGTAACTAAATCTATTGTAACTCTTTGTTGAAAACTTCGATTCATACGAAAATTATTTTATTTGAAATAAGATTGAAATATCTTTCACAATAGCTTTCTTGAGTATATTGGAGCACGATTGATAGTTTGAATCATTTGTTCAATGTGCCTCTCGAATTCTGCTAGAAATCGAGCTTTGGTCGATTTCACATATTCTGGTTTTATTCCTTTGGAAATTGATTTCAGTTAGCTTTCTTGTCCAATTGAGCTTTATATTACTGTTTTGAATTCTTGTATGATCTTGTCCTTAAAATTATTTGTATTCTTGAAAACTATTGTGTAACGTTTATACTATATCGTATTAACTCATATAGGCACATGTATATCCCATTGTTCCGCATTTGCTTTCGATATGTGATTGCTAGGAATTTTTGAATGCTCTTGCTTTCATTTCCTTTCAAATCTGAATACATTTGTGAAAGATTATACTTGCATCGTATTGACTCGTAAAGGTGCATATACGTTTTGTTGTTTTGCGTATGCTTCCGATATGTGCTATGCATTATTCATACTGTCCTTTTGTACTTTAGTGTTTGTGGGATACTGTAAACCTTTGCCAGAAATGGTAAAGAGAGTTATGCATAGAGCCTGCGATGCTCTACCGGCCCCCTCTGACTTCACCTAGATGTGGGTGGATGGAGCTCCCAAACGTGGGAGACTTATGTCTGGTGATCATTCAGAAATAAATGAATCACATTCTGTCTGTGGTCCCACTACACTTTCTGTATGTTTGATATGATATTCAGAGCTTTGGTTATGTATTTATGTATGTGCTTTGGATAAGAAAGATATGAATGCAACGTCAAATACGACGTTTCAGCTTCTGTTTTGTATTCGTTCTTTAATATGCTCTAAAATGATTTATATGTCGTTGATATGTTCTGAAATATTTCCTACGCTATTGATATGTTCCGAAATGCTCCCTATGCCTCTGAAATGTTCCTACGCCATTGATATGCTTTGAAATATTCCATATGCCATTGATATGTTCCGAAATGTTCCATTTGTCATTGATATGCTCTGAAATATTTCATACGCCGTTGATAAGCTCCGAAATGTTTCATTCATTATTGATATGCTCCGATGATTCAATATTGTATTTATTCCACTTCTTTATTTACAGTATGAAAACATATTCATTTCCTCTTCATCTATCCAAATCTATAACACTATTAGAGTGAAATAAGAGATCTAAGGAAGAACATAGGTTGGACTTTATTAGTAACAAGTAAATATTTTTTACGTAAAAAAAATTAAGATAATAGGGGGATAAACACCAATAAAAAAATATGAGGCAATCCAAAAAACACTTGATTGCGATCAAATTTATAAGCCGACTTGGATATCGAGCATTTACCTATAAGAACTAAATTAGTTGCAATAAATAGTTGCAACCCTAGAAATTAGAATTTAGTAAATCTTTTCTTATACAGAGTCATTATATATGACATGTGAAAATATGTATGAAAAGTAGATTTTATACAGATCTATTTTTTCCATTCATTTCATTCTTGCTCGAGCCGAATGATGAAAAATTATCATATTTGGTTCCTTTAGGGGGTGGATCCATAAGAATTCACCTATCCCAATAACAAAAAAACTTGACTAGAATGATACTATATTAAGAGGAAGTTCGCAGGGTGGCCATGGAAGGCCTAGGTCGCACGTTGGTGAGGAAGTTCTGCTCAAACTCCCTGGTGAGCTGGTCAAAGGACAAGACCGAAGATTGGCGCAGTTGGATGAACCACGCTCGTACCGGTCCCCTCAGGGTGGTCAGAAATGCCCGGCACATCAATGCATCAAAGGTGCCATAGAGGGCCATCTGAGCCCAAAATGCGGAGACATGCTCCGTGGGATCGGAGCCGCCGTCATATGTCTCCAATACCGACAGCCTGAAGTTGAGGGGTACCGACTTGTCCTGTACTTCCTGTGTGAAATGGGACCTGCCTGAGCTGCCTTCGCTAGACTCACTCGGTGATTTTTGGAACTCGTGCTAGAACTCGTCTGGGCGTTGGTTGACCCAGGACAACTAGGCCCTAAGCGAGTCGTCCACCAAGTCAAACGATACAGTGTCAGGCTTGAAGTGGGGTAGTGTGACTTAGCAGGGTGCGGGTATGCTCTGCTCGGGTGAACCTCTCGGGTCCGTCGCTTGCTCTTGGGCTTCCCCCATCCCAACTTGCTACCCACTCGGCCTCTATCGGGTCGAGTCAGTTAGGGGAGCCGCTAGCTACACAATCTGAGGAATGAGCAGAGCGAGCGTCTGCATCATGCCCACCATGGCTTGCACTTGTTTGGTCAGGGTGACGAATGCCTCGGGTGTCACGGCCGAGGGTCCCATGGTTAGTCCAATAATATGTGTATATTGGATCTTTTGAGACAATTATTGGTCTTAGAATGTAATTCTGATCGGTCAAGAAAAATACATGTCAATATAATTTTTTTTTAGATTAGTTAATCTATCTTGGAAGGTAAAAATGGGTAGAGTAAACCTATTTTTATTTTATTTAAAATTAATGTCCTCTTCCTCAGCATGTAGGAAATGAATAAAATAAATCGATTAAATCATGAGAAGTGCTTCCATAGAAGTTAAACTTCCATTCATCTACATCTCTTGTTTCTTATTCCCATTCCTCCTTCCTATTGTAATCTTTCTAATCTTTTCTATTGCAAGTGCTCCGATCCGTTCTATTGTAAGTGTTCCGATCCTTCTTATTGCAAGCTTTCTAATCTTTCCTATTGCAAGTGTCCTAACCTTTCCTTACTGTAATTTTATCTCTACATTTGCTTTGAATATGAAAAACTTTGAATTGTTCTAGTCTTGCATTTGATATATCTCCTGTTTAGACGTAACGATTTGAATCTATGAAACTTCCGAGATTCTAACCTTTCTACCTTGTTATGGTTATAACTTTATGCATTGACCTATGATTTGGACAAAACTTATTTAATCTGAATATAGACTCATAATCCTTTCTTTCGATAGCTTATTTTAAGAATTCGGAGTAAGTTTGCCTGTCCAAACTTCTATTTCAAATAAGCCTACAAATTCTGCAAAACGAGGATCGTAATTTCTGACCTATTGATATTGAACTGCCTATAAGTCCTTGTTGGAAACTTTGATTTATTCTAAACATATTTCTTTTAAACTAGACAAGTAGATATTTCATTTGATACTTAGATTGAAAGATTTAGAGTCCAAATGCTTGCCCAGTTTTCTGTTGAAACTGACCCTGTGAATTCTATAAAATTGAGATTTGTTCTTTGATCTTGGGTTACTAAATCTATTGTAACTCTTTGTTGAAAACTTCGATTCATACGAAAATTATTTTATTTGAAATAAGATTGAAATATCTTTCACAATAGCTTTCTTGAGTATATTGGAGCACGATTGATAGTTTGAATCATTTGTTCAATGTGCCTCTCGAATTCTGCTAGAAATCGAGCTCTGGTCGATTTCACATATTCTGGTTTCATTCCTTTGGAAATTGATTTCATTTAGCTTTCTTGTCCAATTGAGCTTTATATTACTGCTTTGAATTCTTATATGCTCTTGTCCTTAAAATTATTTGCATTCTTGAAAACTATTGTGTAACGTTTATGCTATATCGTATTAACTCATATAGGCACATGTATATCCCATTGTTCCGCATTTGCTTTCGATATGTGCCTATTCCAGTTTCATTCCTTTGGACATTAAATTCTATCTAACCTTCTTATTTGAATTGAGTTATATATGATTGCTTGGAATTCTTGAATGTTCTTGCCTTCATTTCCTTTCAAATCAGAATACATTTGTGAAAGATTATACTTGCATTGTATTGACTCGTAAAGGCGCATGTATGTTTTGTTGTTTTGCGTGTGCTTCCGATATGTGCTATTTATTGTACATATTATTAGGATCCAGAGCACTAAGAGGGGGGGGTGAATTAGTGCAGCAGAAAACTTTCGACGATTAAAATCGCGTTCGTACGATAAGAGCGATTTCGGTAGAAAATCTGATTCGTGAATCACTTTAACTTGTAACCAAGCAAGATGCATTTAAAGCAAAGATATAATGGCAGTTTGCAGTTAAGATAGAAATCAGAACGTAAACACGAATTGAAATATGATGTTCGTACGATAAAAATGATTTACGTCTAAACGTCGATTCGGAAAATGCAGAGCTTGAAACACGATCGTATATGCGCAAAAGGCAGTAAGCTATTGAGGAGGTTTGCAGTAAGGATAAGATGCTCAAAGTAAATGCAAACCGAGATTTAGAGTGGTTCGGTCAATCTTGAGCTACTCCACTTTTGGTTTCCTTTACCGACGAGGTCACCGACGTCAACTAGAGGCCTTCCTTCAATAGCGAAGGCCAACCACCCTTTTACAGTTTCACTCCTTTTGACGGGCTTAGGAGACAAGCCTTACAGAATTTTCTCTCCTCTCTTTAAAGCTCAGAACTTGGAAGAAAAGAGGGAGAAGAACTTTTGGCCTTTACAACAATTTTGAGCTCTAAAAATCACAGAACAAGATCAGGATTTCGGTATATATGCTGTGCCCTTTCAGTGCTGAATGGGTGGGGTATTTATAGGCCCCAACCCAGTTTGAATTTGGAGCTCAAAACTATCAATTCCCAGAATTCTAGGATCTGGCGGTTGCACCGCCTAGCAGAGCTCGAAGACTGAGCCTCTGGGCGGTGCCACCTCCTGTCAGGGGCAGTTGCACCTCCTGTCAGAGCTCGAAGACCGAGCTCAGGTGGTGCCACCTCCTGACTGAGGCGGTTGCACCGCTCAGCTAGAGCTCGGAGACTGAGCCCAGGCGGTGCCACCTTTGTCAAGGGCGGTTGCACCGCCCAGTCTCGCTCGGAGACTGAGCCCAAGCGGTGCCACCTCCTGGCTAGGGCGGTTGCACCACCTAGTCTCGCTTGAAGACTTAGCCCAAGCGGTGCCACCTCCTAGCTTGGGCGGTTCAACCGCTTGGCAGAAATCAGGGTCCGAATGGGTTAATCCATTTGGCCCAATTTGGGTTTTTCAGGGGCCCAATTGCCCCAAGATTAAGTTAATGGGATCACCTCCCATTTCCAACTTAATCATTGTGCTAACTACGATTTTTCCTAAGATATTTACTGCAACTTGCTTCGGTGCATCAATCGCTTCTTCCGGCGATCTTCCGACGAACTTCCGTCGATCATCCGATGAACCCTCGGTGATGCTCCTGCGGACTTCCGGAAAACTCCTGGACTTGCGACGATCCACTTGGCGAGTTCCGACGAGCTTCTTTGGCAAGCTCATGGACTTCTCGGATTTGTTCCCACAGAACCTCCGACGACTGTCCGAACTTCCGTCGAACTCTCGAACTCCCAACGTGATCATTGTCTTGACTCCGGCGCAACTCCTGTTGCATATCTTATTTCCATTGTAGTTAATCCTACACACTTATCTCAACATATAGATTTGATAACAAATGACAATTGACTTCATCATCAAAATCCGAGATTCAACAATCTCCCCCTTTTTGATGATGACAATCAATTGATAATGGAGTTAACCTTAACTCCCCCTGTCTATATGCCATACTTGAGATAAGTCATTCTTGAATTCAAAACCTTTGAATTCAAGAGACATATTGATAAGTTAAAATCATTTAAACTTATCAATACTCCCATCATGATTCCCATCATGATGTTTCTCTCTGAAGATGATGTCAAGGCTTGACATTCATTTTCAAATTTTACATAATAGGTTTGAATGATGGTAATAGTAGCAATTCATCATATTGTAAGATATCAACATGTAAAACTGCGAAGTAAGATTTTGATATCATTACATGATACAAACAAGGCATAATGCAAATTATAGCAATCATAGCATCAATTCATATATCTCTTACTGATGCAAGCATAGCATTAATACTCATATATTTCTCTGTGATGCAAGCATGGCATTAATACTCATATATTTCTCGGTGATGCAAGCATGACATTAATACTCATATATTTCTCCCCCTTTGTCATCAACAAAAAGCATGGTAATTGTGATAGCAGGAGAACAATAAGCAAATTTTGAGCATAAGTGTTATAGTTGCTCATGCCTTTACATATTATTTTCCAAGCATATAAAGGAAAGCATGATACATAGATTGCTTTGAATACTTCTTCCTTTTTATTTGTTATAATCTTTTTGCATGAAGGAGGAAGGCTATTTGTGATTTTACTTTGAGTGAAGTTAAAATCGATGAGAGATTAAATCATGCTTCATTTTTACAAGGAACAAGTCTTTGCAAGTAAAAACACTATCATCCATATTTCAAGATGGAATTTATAAGCAGGAATCATTTCATCAAATCCATTTCAGAAAAATATTTTTCATAAGTGTATAAGAAAATCCGATTTTTAGGATACCAATTGTTAAGCAAATCCAAAAATGAAATTAACACTTTCATGCATTCGGACAAGACTATGCTATTGATTTTCAAATACAATCATGAAGACAAAACATGCACATAATTTCCAACATGTTATTTAGGCATGTAATGACAATCAAGTGATTTGATCATTCAATAAAGTCCGAAAGATAATTTTAACTAGTTTATGTATTCGGACACATCAACATTCCTTATTCTCTTCTTATGAAATCAAATTGTTCTTCACTTAGAGGTTTTGTAGAAATATCAGCTAGTTGATGTTTGGTAATATGACGCATCAACTGCATTGGTATATCATTTTCTCAAATTATATTTATCATGGAAACCAAAACATTTAATTTCAATATAAAATCCGACAGTGAGTAACGAGATTAAACAATGAGTGATGTTCGTAACTCTGCTCACAAACAAATACATCAGGTAACCATATCAAAGATCAAGGCACAGGGCATTGTGATGAGTAACATAAAGAGTTTACAATAACAATAGGTGATTGTGTTTACATACAAGCTCATTCAGGGGGTGGAAAATTAAAGTGCCTAAATAAAGAGTTAAATTGTCGATGAATTTGCTGCAGCTCAGATAGGATTTGATCTTATCGATGTTCAAGCCGTTCTTGTCTTTGTTCAAATCGGTCCATCCGAATCCCAACATCTTCGACAGATGATGCAGTAGCTTGCTCAAATGAATGTGTTTCCTCAAAGGGACAGATCGGAGGAGATTGAGTACCCCTAAAGACTGGTGTTTCCGGTTCTAGTTCAGGTTGAGGGGGGTCGGTTCTTCTAGGCATTCTAACCCAGTTACCGTTTCTATAAACGCATCTTAATCGGTGAAGTAGATTTTTGTTTATTATGCTAAACCTATCTACTTTTATTACTTCTTCTTCCGGTGGTATTGGAATATCGTAGGTTTTCAGTATTCTAGTAATTATACTACCATATGGAAGCATCATGTCTTTCTTAGATAGTTCTAACATGTTTTGCTGGATAAGATAACCAAGACAGATGTCATGTCCTTTCATGATCCAATACATAGTTCCTAATTCTAATTGGCTTACTTCATCATGATGGTATTGTTTAGGGAGAATAATGCTAGTTAGGATATGATGAAGTACCTTAGTGTTTAGTGGTAGTAGATGTTCACAACTTTTAGGAACAAATGCGAAGTTGGGATTGGCGAAAATTGTTCCTAAGGCTTCAACATATGTTGTCCCAACAGTTTCATCATCCCATGATCCTCTAAAGTAAAGTCCTCTATTTTTTATGGGAATGCCTAGTATGTTGCAAATGAATTTATTCATAATGGAGATGTGTTGTCCTAGGAGATAGGTAGACATTCTTTCTTCTTCATCTACTTGTATATTGTTGTAAAACAATCTAACAAGTCTTGGATAGATGGGTTCACTAATTTGTAAAATAGGGAGTAGATCTAAGTTTGCAAACTATTGGATTGTCTCTAAGTCTTTTAGTTCATTTAAATCTACATGTTTTCCCTTATTGACACTCCTAAGTTCGAAAGAGGAAAATTTTTCAGCATGATATTTTGAATCAAAAAGGGTAAGATCAAAATCTTCCACTAATCTCCTCTTCCCTTTGTCCCTTGAGGATCTTCTAGACCCCATAACTACTGCTATTTAAGAGGATAGTAATGAGCAAGAGTAAATGAATCAAAAACAGAATTTAAGGGGTTCTTAGAGAATACCTTAGTGAGATCTTCAATAGAAGGAGAGATTGTTGATCTTTTGCTTCAAAATGAGGAGTATTTGGGATGCTATGAGGGATGAAATGGAGGTGGCGAAGCTTTGGAAGAGTAAAGAGGGGAAGGGAGTGAGTTGGGGTCGGTTCCACCACCGGCCCTAGCTCGGGTTAAAAAGAGGAAGAATTGCGGGCGATTGCACCGCTGGCTGGGGCGATGCAACCGCTTGCAACACGTGACAGTCGGAGGTGCTACCTCCAGCTGGGGCGGTGCCACCGCCTGCAGGCGGTGAGCACTTGTTCTGACCGTAGTGTGATCTGATTTGAATGTTTTTGACTTGAGAAGAATTTTCATTCAGAGCAATCAACTTTACTTACGTAATTACGTAAGAATTTTCATTGTAAGATAAGAAATTTTGCATGATCAAGATAGATCTTGTGACGTGCATACTCTAAATGTCGTGTACATGTTTGTGACAGATTGTTCAGGTTGGTAAGCCTTGCAAGTTTATGACAAACTTCATGATATAGTTGGATTTGAAAGTAACGAACGGATGAAATCAATGAGTTTGAAAATCTAGAGGATATGTGAAGTTTGAATCATGGGTTTCCAATTATGAGAGATCAAATAGGATTGTATCTATATCACATTTGTAATTTTAACCTTCTAATCCTCTTCTGTTATTTAGGCTAGAGAGCAACGCGAGTTCTTTTTGGATCTCGGGTCATGAATATCGAGAATCCAAAGAGCAAGATATTATTTCGTGCTCCCAGCTTAAGATGTTTTATGTCTTTACAAGAAAGGATGTTCTTTAGGTACCCATTTGCTTTTGGGTGCCTCAAAAATAGATCTACATTGTTTACCATATTGCATAGAATTTATCATGGTTCCTTTAGGAACCCAAATTAATTTGTTTGGACTAATTTTCTTGAATGGACAATAATGCGTTTTGTGTCCAAGTTTGCAACAAAAGTTGCATTTGTCTTGGTGTCGAACATGTAAGATGGGGTCTTTTATGAAGATGGTTGGATTTTGGTGAGGACTTCTCACAAATCCGATTCCACTTCTTTTGGGAACGTGACCCTTGTTTGCAAGGATCATGTTCAAGGACTTGCTACCAACCTCGAATTTCTTCAAGGTGTCCTTAAGTAGCAAGTTTTCCTTTTGGAGAGTTTCTAGATCACGGCATTTTATGCATGAACCTAAACTATCATGATATTCAGCTTTTAACTTATCAAAATTACAAGTAAGACTATCATGCTCCTTTTTTAGCAATTTATATTTTCTACTAATAATCTTGCATTCATCAAATAAGTCATGGAAGGCACTTAATAATTCATCAAATGATAAATCTGCATTTATTAAATTCGTTACCTCCTCTCCGATGGCCATTAAGGTGTAATGAGCAACTTGCTCGGTGTTGGACTCCTCTTCTTCGGACGCGCTTGAGTCATCCCACGTTGCTTTGAGCGCCTTCTTCTTTGATGTTCTCTTTTTGGCTTGGGGACAATCACTTTTGTAGTATCCCAGCTTTTTGCACTCGTAGCAAATAACTTGGTCCTTCTTGGGTTCAAGTTTATTTTTTGTGTCATTCTTAAACTTGTTTCTTTTAATGAATTTTTTAAAATTTCTTGTTAGAAGTGCCAAGTCATCGTCACAGTCCTCATCACTTGAGTTTTCTCTCAAGTGGTCTTCTAAAGTTCTGAGTGTCATATCCTTCCTGTTCTTTGGAAGGATGTCTTCTTGCTCTTCATGAGCTTTGCAAGTCATCTCGTAGGTCATTAATGACCCGATTAGTTCTTCAAGAGGGAAGTTATTTAGATCTTTCGCCTCTTGAATAGCAGTGACTTTAGGATCCCAACTTTTAGGATGGGATCTTAGAATCTTATTTATGAGCTCAAAATCCATTTTCGACAAGATTCCAAAGTTCAAAATCCATAGAAATAAGAAAGATCCTTATTCGGGTCTTCCAATAGGTGTAGTCCGTCCCATTGAACATGGGTGAACATGTAATAGAATGGCCCTTTTGGTTTCCAGCGTATGCCATCTCTCTTGGGTTTTAATCTGTTTAAGAATTAACCCCGCTTTGATACCAATTGTTAGGATCAAGAGTACTAAGAGGGGGGGGGTGAATTAGTGCAGCAGAAAACTTTCGACGATTAAAATCACGTTCGTACGATAAGAGCGATTTCGGTAGAAAATCCGATTCGTGAATCACTTTAACTTGTAACCGAGTAAGATGTAGTTAAAGCAAAGATATAAAGGCAGTTTGCAGTTAAGATAGAAATCAGAACGTAAACGCAAACTGAAATATGATGTTCGTACGATAAAAATGATTTACGTTTAAACGCCGATTCGGAAAATACAGAGCTTGAAACACGATCGTATATGCGTAGAAGGCAGTAAGCTATTGAGGAAGTTTGCAGTAAGGATAAGATGCTCAAAGTAAATGCAAACCGAGATTTAGAGTGGTTCGGTCAATCTTGACCTACTCCACTTTTGGCTTCCTCCACCGACGAGGTCACCGACGTCAACTAGAGGCCTTCCTTCAATAGGCGAAGGCCAAACACCCTTTTACAGTTTCACTCTTTTTGACGGGCTTAGGAGACAACCCTTACAAAATTTTCTCTCCTCTCTTTAAAGCTCAGAACTTGGAAGAAAAGAGGGAGAATAACTTTTGGCCTTCACAACAATTTTGAGCTCTAAAAATCACATAACAAGATCAGGATTTCGGTGTTTATGCTATGCCCTTTCAGTGCTGAATGGGTGGGGTATTTATAGGCCCCAACCCAGTTTGAATTTGGAGCTCAAAATTGTCAATTCCTGAAATTCCGGGATCTAGTGGTTGCAACGCCTGACTGGAGCGGTTGCACCGCCTGGCAGAGCTCGAAGACTGAGCCTCTGGGCGGTGCCACCTCCTGTCAGGGGCGGTTGCACCTCCTGCCAGAGCTCGAAGACCGAGCTCAGGCGGTGCCACCTCCTGACTGAGGCAGTTGCACCTCTCAGCCAGAGCTCGGAGACCGAGCCCAAGCGGTGCCACCTCTTTCAGGGGTGGTTGCACCGCCCAGTCTCGCTCGGAGACTGAGCCCAGGTGGTTCCACCTCCTGGCTGGGGCGGTTGCACCGCCCAGTCTCGCTCGGAGACTTAGCCCAAGCGGTGCCACCTCCTGGCTTGGGCGGTTCAACCGCCTAGCAGAAATCAGGGTCCGAATGGGTTGATCCATTCGGCCCAATTTGGGTTTTTCAGGGGCCCAATTGCCCCAAGATTAAGTTAATGGGATCACCTCCCATTTTCAACTTAATCATTGTGCTAACTATGATTTTTTCTAAGATATTTACTGCAACTTGCTCCGGTGCGTCAATCGCTTCTTCCGGCGAGCTTTCGGCGAACTTCCGTCGATCATCCGATGAACCCTCGGTGATGCTCTTGTGGACTTCCGAAAAACTCCTGGACTTGTGACGATCCACTTGGCGAGTTCCGACGAGCTTCTTTGGCAAGCTCATGGACTTCTCGGATTTGTTCCCGCAGAACCTCCGACGACTGTCCGAACTTCCGTTGAACTCTCGAACTCCCAACGTGATCATTGTCTTGACTCCGGAGCAACTCCTGCTGCATATCTTACTTTCATCGTAGTTAATCATGCACACTTATCTCAACATATGGATTAGATAACAAATGACAATTGACTTCATCATCAAAATCCAAGATTCAACACATACTTTCTTTTTGTACTTTGGTGTTTGTGGGATACTGTGAACCTTTGCTAGAAATGGTAAAGGGAGTTATGATTAGAGCCTGCGACGCTCTACCAGCCCCCTCTGACTTCACCTAGATGTGGGTGGATGGAGCTCCCAGACGTGGGAGACTTCTGTCTGGTGATCATTCAGAAATGGATGAATCACATTCTGTCTGTGGTCCCACTACACTTTCTGTATGTTTGATATGATATCCAGAGCTTTGGTTATGTATTTATGTATGCGCTTTGGATAAGAAAGATATGAATGCAATGTTAAATACGACGTTTCAGCTTCTGTTTTGTATTCGTTCTTTGATATCATCTGAAATGGTTTCTATGTCGTTGATATGTTCTGAAATATTTCCTACGCTATTGATATGTTCCAAAATGCTCCCTATGCCTCTAAAATGTTCCTACGCCATTGATATGCTTTGAAATATTCTATATGCCATTGATATGTTCCGAAATGTTCCATTTCTCATTGATATGCTCTGAAACATTTCATACACCGTTGATAAGCTCCGAAATGTTTCATTCGTTATTGATATGCTCCGATGATTCAATATTATATTTATTTCACTTCCTTATTTATAGTATGGAAACATATTCATTTCCTCTTCATCTATCCAAATCTATAACACTATCAGAGTGAAATAAGAGATCTAAGGAAGTGTTGGGTCCAGCCCATATGTGGGCTTGGACAATTGGGCCTACTGAGCCCAAATCACTAATTGAAAGAAAGGGCAAAAGGTGAGGGTAGCAAAAAAAAATGAGAGTGTACAGCGTGCGTGTGTGCAGATGAGCATGCAGCGAGAGAGAGAAAAGAGGAGAGAGAAGAAGAGAGAAAGATTAGGTTTCTGAGTTTTTTGCTTGACGATCGGCAGCCAAATGTTGTCAGTTTTGGTCCAAATTTTATATGAAGAATCCTTGCTACAAACTCTATAATCCTAACGTGTTGATCTATAATTTACCCTCTCTAAGGTACTTTCCTACTATATCTACTCTGTGAGACCTAGAATTCTCTTTTGAGGAGATCCATCCGATATGCTAGAGCCAAGATCTATGTTCTTGATGTTATTGTGATCCTTTGATTATTCTAGAGAAGTCCTATTGTAAATATGTTATCATTATTATTGATAGTGGAAGTTTAAAATGGACTACGGTCCCGTGGTTTTTCCTACACTAGGTTTTCCACGTTAAAAGATTTGGTCTCACTATGTGATTGATTTTTTGCTCTATTGTTTATGCTGTGCTGGTTGATATTTTCATTTGGATATCAAGTTAGTATTTTGATGAGAAACCCATTTTGATACATATAGAGGGAAAAGAATATTCCGCTTTAACAGGTTTTTTCCCAACAAGTGGTATTAGAGCAACAGGTTGTTTGGTGCTAGTTTTTCTTGTGTGATTGAAATGGAGCAGTCAGATGGTATGATTAAATTGAACTCATCAAATTATTCCACTTGGAGGCATCTAATGGAAGATTTGCTCTATTGGAAAGATTTATATAAGCCTATCAAGGTTAAAGATAAACCTTCTACTATGGACGATGAAGAATGGGAAGTTCAACATAGAAAAACTATTGCCTATATTAGAAGATGGATGGATATAAACTTGCATGAGCATATTTCTGATGAAACCAGAGCTGATGTTATTTGGCAAAGGTTAGAAAACCTCTTTGCGAAAAAGACAGTGGGAAATAGAATTTCTCTCCTCAGAAGGCTTGTAAATTTAAAGTATAAAGATGGTGGTAACATTATTGAGCATATAAGCCTATTTCAGAGTCTTGCAAACAAGTTGGTTGCTATGAAAATGAATATAGATGATGAGATGTAAGGATTACTACTTCTCAGCTCTTTACTAGAAAGTTGGGAAACGTATGTGGTGACTATTTACAACTCCACGCTAGAGGGAACTCTAACTATAGATATGGTTAAAGATAGTTTACTAAATGAAGATGCCAGAAGGAAAGAATAGGATGAATCTTCTTCTGGGGCATTTGTTACTGAAAAACAAGAAAAACGTGGAAGAAGTCATAGCAGAAACCCACATGGATATAGAGGAAAATCTAAGTCTAGAAGAGATATCAAATGTTTTCACTGTAACAGGCTAGGTCATATGAAGAAAGAGTGTAGGTTTTAGAAGCGAGAACAGAATGAAATGAAGAAAAATGATAAAGAGACCAATACAGTTGCTGCTGAAGGTAATATCACTATTGTTTGTGATGAAGGTTGTGTTAGTCTTGTAGCTTAGGACAGTAATTGGATAATTGACTCTGGTGCTTCATTTCATGTTATTTCTCATAGTGATTTCTTTAGATCTTACACTGTTGGTAATTTTGGTAATGTTAGAATGAGAAACAGTGGTACATCTAAGATTGTGGGTATTGGAGATATTTGCTTAGAGACCAGTATTGAGAGCAAATTGATACTCAAAGATGTAAGGCATGTTCTAGATATTTGTCTTAACTTGATATCTACAAGTAGACTTGATGATGATGGCTTTGCACACTATTTTGGTGAAAGCAAATAGAAACTCACTAAAGGTTCTCTGATTGTGGCAAAAGGAAAGAAACTTAACTCTTTTTATGTCATGGAAGCTGAGCTACACAAAGGAGAGATTAATGCAATTCAAAAATGTGAAAGTATAGATTTTTGGCATAAGAGGCTTGGACATATCAGCGAGAAGGGACTTCAAACTCTTGCTAGAAAGCAGTCCTTACCAGAGTTGCAAGGTACATCTCTTAAATCTTGTGATCATTGCTTAGTTGGAAAAATACATAGAGTTGCATTTCAGACATATCCATCATCTAGAAGATCAGATGTTATTGATTTAGTTCATACTGATGTTTGTACTATGCAAACTAGAACTCTTGGAGGTGCTCTTTATTTTGTTACTTTTATTGATGACCATTCTAGAAAAGCGTGGGCTTTTGCTTTGAAATCTAAAGACCATGTACTCGATGTTTTCAAGGAGTTTCATGTCAGTGTTGAAAGTGAAACTGGCAGAAAACTAAAGTGTATTCGATCAGATAATGGTGGCGAGTATAGGGGTCCTTTTGAGAATTATTGTAGGTTTCGTGGTATCAGGCTTGAGAAAACAATTCCTAAAACTCCTCAATAAAATGGTGTGGTAGAAAGGATGAACAAAACCATTGAAGAAAGGATTAGGTGTATGCTTTCCCATGCCAAGTTACTAAAGTCATTTTGGGGGGAGGCTATGAGAACTACAATTGATCTGATAAATCTTTCTCCATCAGTTCCTCTGAAAGGTGATGTTTCAGAGAGAGTATCGAGAGGAAAAGATATATCTTATAATCACTTAAGAGTCTTTGGGTGTAAAGCATTTGTTCATATTCCCAAAGATGAGAGGTCCAAGCTTGATAGTAAAGCAAAAGCATGTATCTTCTTGGGATATGGTCATGAAGAGTTTGGGTACAGATTATGGGATCCAGTGAACAAGAAGATTATTAGAAGAAGAGATGTTGTGTTTCTTAAAGACCAATTGTTTGATGATGGTGATAATATTGAGAAGCCAAAAACCTCTGTTTATATTCCTTGGAGTCTGGGTCCAGTTCCTTCACCTATAGTTCATGATGATCATTGGGGAGATGAACAAGAAGATTGTAGTGAGAATACTAGTGATGATACACCTACAGTTGATGATGCTGAACCAACTGAACAAGCACCTCCACTACCAGTTGAGATTCCATTGAGAAGATCCACTAGAGAGCGACAACCATCTACCAGTTATCCTCCACATGAGTATGTTATGCTTACTGACGAGGGAGAGCCAAAAACTTACCAAGAAGCTATTCTACATGAGAATAAGAATGAGTGGGTTAAAGCCATGCAAGAAGAGATGAGATCCTTGTTTGAGAACCACACCTATGACTTGGAAAAGTTGCACAAAGAGAAGAAAGCTCTTAAGAATAAGTGGGTTTACAAATTGAAGACCGAAAACAATAGCTCACAACAAAGATACAAGGCACGACTTGTAATATCCCATTAGTCCCACATCGGAAGTGGGCAATGTGTATGATTAGCTTATAAGGGCCTGATGAGTGTACTACGTTAACTCTCGCTTATGCATTTTGGTTTGCGACCTAGCATTTGGGTAGGGTGAGAGTGCTCGAGTAGGAAAGGGCTACCCGTGGATGGAGTCAGAGAACTCATCACGGTGTGGAGCCACCACTGAGTTAATCCTCACATGCACTATGCTGAAGGACCAAAATGGAGTTATTAGCCAGTTGGCTCATTAGACTCGGGTCATGACACGACTAGTTGTGAAAGGATTCAGTCAGAAGAAAGGTATTGACTTTGAAGAAATATTTTCTCCAATTGTGAAAATGTCCTCTATCCGAATTATTCTTGGTTTGGTCGCTCGCTGAATTTAGAAGTTGAGCAACTTGATGTAAAAACAGCATTTCTTTAAGCAACTTGATGTAAAAACAGCATTTCAAAGTTAAGGGAAAAGAAAATATGGTGTGTAAGCTTAGGAAAAGCTTATATGGACTCAAACAGGTACCTAGATAGTGGTATAAGAAGTTTGATTCCTTTATGATGAGCTAAGGGTATGATAGAACCACATCTGATCATTGTGTGTTTATGAAGAAATTTTTAGATGATGATTTTATTATTTTATTACTATATATTGATGATATGCTGATTGTTGGCCATGATATTGGAAAAATTGGAAAGCTTAAAAGAGAGCTAAGTCTTTTGCCATAAAAGACTTGGGATCGGTGAAACAAATACTTGAAATGAAGATTCTTCATGATAGGAAGAAAAGGAAGATTTGGCTATCTCAGGAGACTTACATTGAAAAGGTTTTTGAAAGATTCAACATGAGTAAAGCCAAAGTAGTTTGTTCTCCACTTGCAGGTTATTTCAAGCTTAGTTTGAAACAATGTCCTACAAGTAAGAAAGAAAAAGAAGAAATGTCCAGAGTGCCTTACTAATCTACAGTAGGCAGTTTGATGTATGTTATGGTTTGTACTAGGCTAGATATAGCTCATGTAGTTGGAGTTGTCAGTCGATTTCTCTCTAATCCTGGAAAGGAACTTTGGGCAGTAGTGAAATGGATATTAAGATATCTAAGAGGTACTTCCAGGTTATGTTTATGTTTTGGCAGTGATAAACATGTGTTAGAATGTTACACAAATGCAAACATGGCAGGTGATACTGATTCTAGGAAGTCTACTTCAGGATTCTTGATGACATTTGCAGGAGGAGCAGTCTCTTGGCAGTCTAAGTTATAGAAGTGTGTTGCTCTATCAACCACAGAAGCAAAATACATAGTAATTACTAAAGCCTATAAGGAAGCTTTATGGATGAAAAAGTTTCTACAGGAATTGGGCTTGAAACAGGAAGGATATACTGTTTATTGTGACAGTCAGAGTGCCATTCACCTCTCCAAGAATTAAATATACCATTCTTGATCCAAGCATATTGATGTGAGATATTACTGGATTCGTGATGTGCTTGAGTTGAAAGAATTACAGTTGGAAAAAGTGCATATCAATAAGAATGGTTCAGATATGTTGACAAAGTCTTTACCTAAAGAGAAGCTTGAAGCATGTAAGCAAAGAGCGGGCTTGGTACAGCCCATCATATGAGCTGGAGGGGGAGGATTGTTGGGTCCAGCCCATATGTGGGCATGGACAATTAGGCCTATTGAGCCCAAATCACTAATTGAAAGAAAGGGCAAAAGGTGAGGGTAGCAAAAAAAATGAGAGCGTGCAGTGTGCGTGTGTGTAGATGAGCGTGCAGCGAGCGGCGGCGCAGAGAGAGAAAAGAGGAGAGAGAAGAAGAGAGAAAGATTAGGTTTCTGAGTTTTCTGCTTGATGATCGGCAGCCAAACATTGTCAGTTTTGGCCCAAATTTTATGTGGAGAATTCTTACAGCAAACTCTACAATCCTAATAGTGTTGATCTATAGTTTACCCTCTCTAAGGTACTTTCCTAATATATCCAGTTTGTGAGACCTAGAATTCTCTTTTGAGGAGATCCATCTGATATGCTAGAGCCAAGATCTATGGTCTTGATGTTATTGTGATCCTCTAATTATTCTAGAGAAGATCTATTGTAAACCTGTTATCATTATTATTGATAGTGGAAGTTTAAAATGGACTACGGTCCCGTGGTTTTTTCCACACTAGGTTTTCCACATTAAAAGATTTGGTCTCATTGTGCGATTGATTATTTGCTCTATTGTTTATGTTGTGCTGGTTGATATTTTCATTTGGATATCAAGTTGGTATTTTGATGAGGAACTCATTTTGATACACAAAGAGGGAAAAGAATATTCCGCTTTAACAGGTTTTTTCCCAACAGGAAGAACATAGGTTGAACTTTATTAGTAATAAGTAAATATTTTGTACGTAAAAAAATCAAGATATTAGGGGGATAAACACCAATCAAAAAATATGAGACAATCCAAAAAACACTTGATTATGATCAAATTTATAAGCCGACTTGGATATTGAGCATTTACCTATAAGAACTAAATTAGTTGCAACCCTAGAAAATAGAATTTAGTAAATCTTTTCTTACATAGAATCATTATATATGATATGTGGAGATATGTATGAAAAGTAGATTTTATACGGATCTATTTTTACCATTCATTTCATTCTTGCTCGAGTCAAATGATGAAAAATTATCATATTTGGTTCCTTCAGGGGGTGGATCCATAAGAATTCACCTATCCCAATAACAAAAAAACTTGACTAGAACGATACTATATTAAGAGGAAGTTCGCAGGGTGGCCATGGAAGGCCTAGGTCACATGCTGGTGAGGAAGTTTTGCTCAAACTCCCTGGTGAGCTAGTCAAAGGACAAGACTGAAGATTGGCACAGTCGGCTGAACCACGCTCGTACCGATCCCCTTAGGGTGGTCAGAAATGCCCGGCACATCAATGCATCGGTGGTGCCATAGAGGGCCATCTGAGCCCGAAATGCGGAGACATGCTCCGCGGCATCGGAGCCGCCGTCATATTTCTCCAATGCCAACAGCCTAAAGTTGAGAGGTACCGACTTGTCCTGTACTTCCTGTATGAAAGGGGACCTGCCTGAGCCGCCTTCGCTAGACTTGCTCGGTGATTTTTGGAACTCGCGCTAGAACTCGTCCAGGCATTAGTTGACCCGGGACAATGGGGCCCTGAGCGAGTCATCCGCCAAGTCAAATGATACGGTGTCAAGCTCGAAGCGGGGTAGTGTGACTTAGCAGAGTGCGGGTATGCTCTACTCGGGTGGACCTCTCAGGTTTGTTGCTTGCTCTTGGGCTTCCCCCATCCCGACTTGCTACCCACTCAGCCTCTATCGGGTCGGGTAAGTTGGGGGAGCCGCTAGCCACACGATCTGAGGAATGAATGGAGCGAGCATCTGCATCATGCCCACCATGGCTTGCACTTGTTTGGTTAGGCTGAGGAATGCCTCGGGTGTCACAGCCAAGGGTCCCATGGTTAGTTCGAGGGGTGACAACCCCGGGTCATTGAAAAGGTGCTAGTAGCGATCTAGCGTCGAGGCCGGGATCCCCCCATCTCCGAGGGTGGGGAGGGACTGATTTCTGGGCTTGATAGAGGGGCGACCGGTCGGTGGTTCTCCCTCGGGGAGAGCTTCTAAGACATGCTTCTGCGATATGGCCCTCCTTTTAGCACCAAAATATTAGTGAACAAGTATACCATGGCTGATGAGTTTGCACGGTTTGGTCCACGGGTCAATGTCGGGAGCTTTCTGTCGAGTGAGCTGAATGACGAGGTGGCCATGCCCTTAGGAAGGGATGCTTGTTGGCATTGGTTGGGCTCCGGCCGATTGACGGCTTGTCCTTGCACATTGGATGGCGACCCCTGGGTTGAGACGCTTGCGGCTTGCGAGTGGTCTTTCGCCTACAGAAATGGCCCTCATTGGGTGATCCTCGACTTTGGCCCCTTCGATCAGCAAGTCACTAGTGGGTGGATTATTTTCTATTTTTCTTCCCTCCTCTCCCATCTTGCCGGATGTTGGCCAGGGGCTTTATTGTTGGGAAATCTTGATGGGCCGATATCACATGCATAGTGGAAGAACAAGAAAAAACAAAATCCTCGATTCCCAAAGAGATGTTCGTCGTCGTGCGAAGATTGGTGCGCAAAATCCGCGAAAATTAAAACTGCGTATAGAGTAGATTGTGTTACCTATGGAGATCGTATATCCCTATTTCCTTGCAGATTTTTAGGAGAGGGTGAAGGAGGTCAAGCGTCCTCCTCTCTAGCGGTGATCCACACATTAGGGCTGCGACGACGCTCATCAAAACTCTAGGCCTACTCTGAGGTGAAGAGGGGGAGGAGAATAGGAGAGGCAAGCAAAGGCTCTAGCCTATGAGACTCTGAATCCCTCCTATTTATAGGGGTCCCCTGTCAAACCCTAATGGATCCTCCCTTAGTGGGTATTGGATCTGCATCCAATAACCCAAGCCTTTTAGATTAGTGGATCTCTATCCAATTATCTCTTAAGGGCTCTTATTGGATCTCGTCCATGGGATCCAATAATTCAGGGGCTTATTGGATATTCAATAAGACAAGGGCTCCGTCAGATATCTCATATCCGAACCTCTACTCATCGCAATGCCTACCATGTGTGTGACTCTCTAGGCCCAATATCGAGCTGGCCATGAGTCATACCTGTCAGAACTCCTTCTAACTCAGTGAATTATTATCTTTGTAATAATTCACTTAACTCATCGACTACGGACGTACTAGGCCACTACGCCGTAGTCCCCAGACGATACAGGGGAATCCAATCCATTGGACCTGTATGTCCTCAGTTACCGTGTACCTATAGTCTCTCATCCATCTAATATCCCAGAGATCATATATCGAGCATGGTGTTATTGGACCTATATGGTTTCTACTTGAGTTTCGCTAGTCATAGGTGCCCAGCAAGCCAATCACGTGAGTGATGGCACGTATGACTTATACAGAATCTTTTTGCTTATTATATTTTGGCGTATATCACTTTATAACTATTGCATAAATACATACATATATTGTGATGTCCTTGGATTTGTGCAATGGGAATCGGATCGTGATGAGATCATGATAATGAGATCGATTCACCTTTAAACACATATCCTAAATAATCCCGGTCATAGATTACTCGAGAGGGACATCGTGATAACCGGACAGACTGGTGTGCTGTATACCCGTCCATATGATGGATGCAATTGGTCTCATAGCTGCTCGTGTAGGAACACTAGGGATACAGTATAGGTGCTCATTGAAGAATGAGTTCACTGATTGATCCACTTACGGAATGATGGATGGTTGATGATGCCTTATTGTCAGACAGCGATTCCGTAGTCCTAGTGGTATATCTGGTCCTTAGACTTAAGACACCAAGGATGTCCTGTATGAGTGATCCACTCTTTGATACCAGACTTATAGGTTTGGTTGTCCCAGATCTAGTACAACTGGTCATTGGGAGTGGTAGTCAACCTTACGAGGGCTATTGAGTGTCGATAGAGGATCATCCACTCTCGGCGTCATGAGAGGAATATCCCATGTGTTCTTGCTCAGACAAATCCCTGGCCAAGGTCATTCGGGTTGAGAGAGAAAAAGTTCTCCGGGAGAATCCGATTAGAGCGAGACTCGAGTAGAAACCGTATGGGTCTGACAGCACCATGCTCGATATACAGTCTCTGGGATATTAGATGGATGAGGAACTATAGGTACACGGTAACTGAGGACAGACAAGTCCAATGGATTGGATTCCCCTGTATCGTCTAGGGGCTATGGCGTAGTTGCCTAGTACGTCCGTAGTCGATGAGTCGAGTGAATTATTACACAGATAATAATTCACTGAGTTAGAAGGAGTTCTGACAGGTATGACTCACAGCCAGCTCGATATTGAGCCTAGAGGATCACACACATATGGTAGGCATTGCGATGAGTAGAGGTTCGGATATGAGATATTCGACGGAGCCCTTGTTTGATTGGATGCAGATCTAATACTCACTAGGGGAGGACCCATTAGGGTTTGACAGGGGACCTCTATAAATAGGAGGGATTCAGAGCCTCATGGGCTAGAGCCTTTGCTTGACTTTCCTATTCTCCTCTCGCTCTCCACCTTAGAGTAAGCCTGAAGTTTTGAGGAGCGTCGTCGCAACCCTGCTGTGTGGATCACCACTAGAGAGGAGGACGCTTGACCTCCTTCACTCTCTCCTAAGGATCTGTAAGGAAATTGTCACGCCCCCCCGAATTATCACATTCAGGAAGTGTGACCCTGTCTAAAATCAATAATACTATAATTCATCATCAATTCAATCCAGGATCCAATCTAACAATTTGAGGATACTAAGAATCATTCAAAAATCAATATTCACAATTCATAAACATGTACGTTACATAAATCATAATCCACTTCACTTAGAGATTCACAAAATCCAAAGGCAAACTCAACTAAACATCAACCACAACACAAATCCATAAACATAGAAGTATATACAATTATAAAAAGATAATTATTTACCATGAGTTCTTATCCTTATACAACTTAAACTTATCATTCCATACACATGAGCGGTCCTTTAAACTTTTACAACATATAAGTATCAACAGATCCTTAACATTACATCAGAAGTAAAGTTTACTATACAACAAAAACCATCATCCAACAAAATTAGCTCAAAAATCTTCTAGCCTTTCACTGCTTTAACCCAATTCTAGCTTTTCAGTGCGTGACAAGCTACCCTGAAAAATTTATATAGCAACGGGTTGAGCATAAAGAGCTCAGCAAGCGTCTAACATATCGATAGCGATAGGAGAAGTTCAAGCAGGCTTAGTATCAAGTTACAAAAGTAGAAATACAAGTGTTCATTTGAAGTCATCTCATTTGATATAAAATCACAAAGGTTTACCTCGTTCAAAAAACAGGCATTAGACATAACAATAGGAGAAAGGAAATTGGAGCATATCATTGGCATAAGGAGCATATCAATGACATATGATAATTTCAAGGCATAACAAAGACGTAAGGAGCATTTTGGAAATCTATAACAAATGAAATAGTTCGGAACATATCAATGGTGAATGAAATGCTTCAGAACGTATCAATGGCATATGGAAATATTTCGAAAGCATAAGAAGGATTTCAGAACATATCAAAGAACAAATATGAAATAGAAGCTCAAACGTCGTACTCTAGCATAGTGCATGTGAGGATTAACTCAGTGGTGGCTCCACGCCGTGATGAGTTCTCGACTCCATCCACGAGTAGCCCTTTCCTACTCGAGCCCTCTCACCCTGCCCAAGTGCTAGGTCGGCTCTGAATTTTATATCAAACAGATAGAAGGTGAAGTGGGATCATAACATAATATGGTCCATCCATTTCTGGATGACCACCAAGCATAAGTCTCCCACGTCTGGGAGCTCCATCCACCCACGTCTGAGTGAAGTCAATGGGGCCGGCAGAGCAATCGTGGGCTCTAAGCATAACTCCCTTTACCATTTCTGGCAAAGGTTCACAATATCCCACAAGACACCAGAATACAAAAAGGGTAGTATGAACAATAACATTGACACATATCAGAAGCACATGCGGAACAACGAAGATATGCATGTGCCTTTATCAAACAAGGAAATACAAACAAAGCATTACATAATAAATTTCAGATATAAAATAATTTCAGGATGAATAATACAAGAACTTCAAAGGACTAATATAAAGCTCAATTGAAGAAGAATTTAACAAAAATCATATTTCCAATAGGATGAAAATTGAATAGGCAAAACCCAACAAAGTTTTCAATTATGACAGAATTTGAATGGTACATTTTCTGAATTGTTTGAGTGACCAAGCATGCTCCAAATCACTAAAAATAGGTGCTTTAGAAATCTGTTTCAATCTATTTTCGGATGAACTCAGATTTATAATTTTTTGAGTTCTTAACAGGAAGTTACAACAAATAGAGTAAAGGAAGGTCAGAATTGATCATCCCTGTTTTGCAGACTTGATAGAATCGATTTAAACAGAAGTTTCAGAAGGCAAACATACTTCAAAATTTTCAACTAGGTGTCAAAAGAAAGTTATGCGAATCTAGTTTCCAAAGAAATAAGCTTTGTATAATTCAGAATTTTCTCTAGAGAGTTATGAGCAATTTAGTAACAGAAGGTCAGAAATTTCAGTCCCTATTTTGCAGAATCTATAGGGTTAATTGAAACAGAAGTCTTAGTAGGAATTTAAGCTCCAAATCATTCAATCTTAGTGTCAAAATAAAGATATTTGAGTCTAATTTTAAATGGAATAGGTTTCGCCTAAATCAGAGTTTAGTGCTAAAAGTTAGATCCAAAACAATGTATGGAAGTCAGATTACCGAAAAATTTCAGATTCATGGCTTTGTATCAAAAGGAAAGAACGGTTTGGTACTAAGCTGAAATCTTTTGCATTATGAAGAATTAAAAGGAAAACAGAGTTTAGGAATTCTATAGGAAGAGGTTAGAACACTTGCCTTAGATGAGTTTGATTCCCAAATATAGGGAGTTGATGCAAAACCTCAAACAAAGTTTCCTCTTCTTCTTCTCCTTCTTCTTCTTCTTCTTCTTCTCCTCAAACTAACGTTGGCTGAAAACTTTCTTTTTAATGGTGCCTTAAATTACTTAGGTTAGGCTCATGCTAAAATAGTGAGGTGGCAAGCATGCATGGGGGTTTAGGTGTCAACTTTAGAATAAATGCTAAGTGGCTCATCCTTGTTAATGACATATGTCCTCCATTTTATTTTATTTTATTTTTATTTACTCAATTCTGAATATTCTATAAATCATCTCAAACATTTAATATTTACTCTTAGGTCCTTAGCCATAAACTTTAATATAATATTATTTAATAAAAAATTTATTAAATAATCCTCATATTTACAAACAAGCATTTACTAATTTTTTTTTTTTAAATGGGGGATGTTACACTCTCCCCTCCTTAAAAGAAAATTTAGTCCTCTAAATTTGTCATATCTCTTTCGGCGAAAAGATAAGGATAAACCAGATTTGTAGTCAAGGAATCCCCAACAGCAATAGTTACGTGTAGCAAATAATCCAGTGGTTTAGGTTGAATGCCCAAGTGACAAGCAAAATATTATGAAACAAAAGATAAGTTGGAGCCAGGATCAAACAAAACTTTTGCATTTCTATTAGAAACATGTAGAATGCCTTCAACCACTGATTTAGAGGCTCTGGAATCTTGTTCTGTGATAGCATATACTCTAGCATGGGCTGTCGGTTTAGGGAGTAGCGGCTCTTTCTTCTTGTTTAGTGGGCAGTCTCTGACTTTATGATCTAACTTTCCATAGGCAAAACAGGCTGCAGTCACCCGAAAACACTCACTAGTTTCATGATTACGTCCACATTTTGTACACGATAGAGTTCTTTACGAAGGAGTTCCTTCCTCAAATCTAGGTACCTTTACCTTCTCGTTACTTCTTTCTGCTTCATTTCCTCTCTTACTTTTACCAACAAACTTATCCTTTCTATTCTTGTCCCTGATTTCTTGCATCTCCTCCAAGTCTTTTTCAAGTATGAAAGCTCTTTCTACTACTTCAGTGTATACTTGGAGTTTTAAAGTTGATATCCGGCTTCTTATTGCCGGCCTTAATCCTCTTTCAAATCTTCTTGCTTTCCTATATTCATCATCAATCATATGTGTGGCAAATCTAGAGAGCTCGGTGAATTTAGACTCATATTTGGCTACTGTCAAATTTCCCTGGATGAGATTCAGGAACTCCAATTCTTTCTGCTCTCTGATACAATTTGGAAAATATTTATCATTGAACTTTTCTGTAAATACCTTCCAAGTGATTGGCTCCTGTTGAGCTTCAGAAATCCTCTTCATGGTTCGCCACCAGTGCTCAGCCTCTCCTTCTAGCATGAAGGTAGCAAGAGAAACCTTCTTATCATCTGGGCAATTTAAAACATCAAATATTTTCTCCATCCGCATCATCCATTGTTTTGCTACCATTGGATCAGGCTCACCACCAAAACTGGGAGGACTAAGCTTCTTAAACTGTTCAATTCCCAACCTAGTCTGGTTTGAATTCCCACCTTCATCATTTCTTCCTTGTCGGACTTGTTGTTGCATTACTTGTGTCATCGCCTCTAGAGTTTTCATAATTCCACTCAATCGATCAGAAGTAGATGCAATAGGAGAACCAGATGACCTTGTCATCCTTGCTTCCTAAAAATAACAAAAAAAAAAACTTTTGATCAATCTCTAAATAGAAATCACTAAACCTCAAAATTTATTACACATCTAGCATATCAAAATTCTTAGAAATCCTCAAATCATGCTCTGATACCAACTCTATCACACCCCCCCGAATTATCACATTCAGGAAGTGTGACCCTGTCTAAAATCAATAATATTATAATTCATCATCAATTCAATCCAGGATCCAATCTAACAATTTGAGGATATTAAGAATCATTCAAAAATCAATATTCACAATTCATAAACATGTACGTTACATAAATCATAATCCACTTCACTTAGAGATTCACAAAATCCAAAGGCAAACTCAACTAAACATTAACCACAACACAAATCCATAAACATAGAAGTATATACAATCACAAAAAGATAATTATTTACCATGAGTTCTTATCCTTATACAACTTAAACTTATCATTCCATACACATGAGCGGTCCTTTAAACTTTTACAACACATAAGTATCAACAGATCCTTAACATTACATCAGAAGTAAAGTTTACTATACAACAAAAACCATCATCCAACAAAATTAGCTCAAAAATCTTCTAGCCTTTCACTGCTTTAACCCAATTCTAGCTTTTTAGTGTGTGACAAACTACCCTGAAAAATTTATATAGCAACGGGGTGAGCATAAAGAGCTCAGCAAGCGTCTAACATATCCATGGCGATAGGAGAAGTTCAAGCAGGCTTAGTATCAAGTTACAAAAGTAGAAATACAAGTGTTCATTTGAAGTCATCTCATTTGATATAAAATCACAAAGGTTTACCTCGTTCAAAAAACAGGCATTAGACATAACAATAGGAGAGAGGAAATTAGAGCATATCATTGGCATAAGGAGCATATCGATGACATATGATAATTTCAAGGCATAACAAAGACGTAAGGAGCATTTTGGATATCTATGGCATATGAAATAGTTCGGAACATATCAATGGTGAATGAAATGCTTCAGAACGTATCAATGGCATATGGAAATATTTCGGAACCATAAGAAGCATTTCAGAACATATCAAAGAACAAATATGAAATAGAAGTTCAAACGTCGTACTCTAGCATAGTGCATGTGAGGATTAACTCAGTGGTGGCTCCATGCCATGATGAGTTCTCGACTCCATCCACGGGTAGCCCTTTCCTACTCGAGCCCTCTCACCCTGCCCAAGTGCTAGGTCGGCTCTGAATTTTATATCAAACAGATAGAAGGTGAAGTGGGATCATAACATAATATGGTCCATCCATTTCTGGATGACCACCAAGCATAAGTCTCCCACGTTTGGGAGCTCCATCCACCCACGTTTGAGTGAAGTCAATGGGGCCGGCAGAGCAATCGCGGGCTCTAAGCATAACTCCCTTAACCATTTCTAGCAAAGGTTCACAATATCCCACAAGACACCAGAGTACAAAAAGGGTAGTATGAACAATAACATTGACACATATCAGAAGCACATGCGGAACAATGAAGATATGCATGTGCCTTTATAAAACAAGGAAATGCAAACAAAGCATTACATAATAAATTTCAAATATAAAATAATTTCAGGATGAACAATACAAGAACTTCAAAGGACTAATATAAAGCTCAATTGAAGAAGAATTTAACAAAAATCATATTTCCAATAGGATGAAAATTGAATAGGCAAAACCCAACAAAGTTTTCAATTATGATAGAATTTGAATGGTACATTTTCTGAATTGTTTGAGTGACCAAGCTGTTGAATCTCATATTTTGATGATGAAACTACTTGATATATGTTTATGATTTAATCTGCGTTTTGAGTGACGCAGGATGCTTTGATCAGGATGAGACAATTAGAGCAGGAAAATCATGTTGTGCCGGAGGAACATGTCAGAAGATTGGACGTCGGGCCGGTGGATCGGTCGACGTATCGACAGAAGGCTTCGGGCCATGGACTCGGGCATCGGACCAAGAAGAGCGGGTATTGTGCCAAGGATATCGGAGTTACGGAGTCAACTGGCCGATTGGGCAATAGGCTGCAGGAAAGGACGATGCGCCGAAGAATCAGACGAAGCGTCGAGGGACCAATGACATGCCGGACAACTTGGTTAATTGCTTAGGATTAATTGTCTCGATCGAAGTTTTTGTTTTGAGTGTGTAGGATTAACTACGATGGAAGAAAGACAAGCAGCAGGAGTTGCGCCGGAGTCAAGTTCATGATCACGTTGGGAGTTCGAGAGTTCGACGGAAGTTCGGACGGTCGTCGAAGGTTCTGCGAGAACAGATCCGAGAAGTCCAGAAGCTTGCCAAGCGAAGCTCGTCGGAACTCACCAAGTGGATCGTCGCAAAGTCCAGCAGTTTGCCGGAAGTCCGCAGGAGCATCACCGAGGGTTCATCGGATGATCGACGGAAGTTCGCCGGAAACTCGCTGGAAGAAGCGATTGACGCACCGAAGCAAAGCTGCAGAAATTGTCTTAGATCTAATCGTAGTTAGCACATTGATTAAGTTGAAAAATGGGAGGTGATCCCATTAGCTTAATCATGGGGCAATTGGGCCCTTGAAAGACTGAAATTGGGCCGAATGGAGCTAACCATTCGGACCCTGATTGCACCAGGAGGTGCAACCGCCTAGGCCAGGAGGTGGCACCGCCTGGGCTAAGCCTCCCAACGAGACTGGGCGGTGCAACCGCCCCAGCCAGGAGGTGGCACCGCCTGAGCTCAGTCTTCGAGCTAGACTGGGCGGTGCAACCTCCCTGATAGAGAGGTGGCACCGCTTGAGCTCGGTCTTCGAGCTCTGGCAGAGAGGTGCAATAGCCTCAGTCAAGAGGTGGCACCGCCTCGGCTCAGTCTTCTAGCTCTGCCAGGCGGTGCAACCTCTCCAGTCAGGAGGTGCAACCGCCTGATCCCGGAATTCCAGGATTTGATCGTTTTGAGCTCCAAATTTGAACTGGGTTGGGGCCTATAAATACCCCACCCATTCAGCACTGAAAGAATAGAACACACACTCGAAATCTTGCTATCTTTCTGTGTTTCTTAGAGCTCAAAACTGCTAGTTCTCCTATTTCTATTCTTCAAGTTTGAGTTGTAAAGAGAGGAGAGAAAACTTCTGTAAGGGTTGTCTCCTAAGCCCGTCAAAAGGAGTAAATCTGTAAGAGGGTAGTTGGCCTTCGCCTATTGAAGGAAGGCCTCTAGTTGACGTCGGTGACCTCGTTGGTGGAGGAAGCCAAAAGTAGAGTAGGTCAAGACTGACCGAACCACTCTAAATCTCTGGTTTGCGTTTATTTTGAGCACTTTATCATTACTGCAAACCTCCTACATAGCTACTGCTCTCTGCGCCTTTACGAACAAGTTTCTAAGTGCTGATCTTTCCGAATCTCCATTCAGACGTAAATCGGTGTTTTCATACATTACAGTTTACGTTTACGTTTTGATTCTGCAAAACTGTCTTCTGCGCTTTTACGAACGAAGTTTCTAAGTTCAGATCCCTTTAAAACTGTGTTTTAGACGTAAACTACTTTTAAACGTAAAACTACGTTTAGACGTAAAACTACGTTTAGACGCAAACTGCGTTTAGACGTAAAACTACGTTTAGACGTAAAACTGCGTTTAGACGCAAACTGCGTTTAGACGCAAACTACGTTTAGACGTAAAACTACGTTTAGACGTAAAACTGTGTTTAGATGTAAAACTGCGTTTAGATGCAAACTGCACTGCGCTTAGACGCAATCTGATCTTAGACGCAAACTATGCTTAGACGCAATCTGCATTTAGACGCAAACTGCATTTAGACGCAAATTGCGCTTAGACGCAAACTGTGTTTAGACATAAACTGCACTTAATCATAAGTATTCTTAGAATTAGCTTTTGCATCAAAATAGTTTTTATCAAACGAACGCAGCTTTCGTTTTTAATCGCTGAAAGATTTCCGCTGCACTAATTCACCCCCCCCCCCCCCCCTCTTAGTGCTCTCAATCCTAACAATTGGTATCAGAGCGGGGTATTTCTCATTTCGGATTTACACCCGAGAGAAATGGCTCTTCAAGAGGGCTTTTTGGTCTTTCGTCCACCGTTCTTTAACGGATTGGACTACACTTATTGGAAAACTCGAATGAGAGTTTTCTTGATTTCTCTAAATCTGGATTTATGGAATATCGTTGAAAACAGTTTTCAACTTCCCTCTAAACCGATGAACGAATGGTCAGATTTAGAGAAGAAGTATTTTTCTTTAAACGCAAAGGCTATGAATGCCTTATTTTGTGCTTTGGACAAAAATGAGTTTAATCGGGTTTCTTTGTGCGAAACGGCTTTCGATATTTGGCGCACTCTTGAAATCACGCATGAGGGAACTAGTAGAGTCAAAGACTCGAAAGTTAATATTTTACTGCATGATTTCGAGCTTTTTCATATGAAACCAAGCGAAACCGTTGTTGACATGTACACCCGTTTTATGGATGTCGTCAATGGTTTAAAATCACTTGGTAAAAGCTTTTCGGATTTTAAACTCGTTAACAAAGTTTTGCGCTCACTTTCTAAAACTTGGGATTCAAAAGTAACTGCTATTCAAGAATCAAAAAACTTGAACCAATTTCCACTTGAAGAACTAATTGGTTCATTGATCACATATGAAATGACGTGCAATGCACGTGAAGAACTTGAGAACCACCTTCCAAAGAACAGGAAGGATTTGGGACATAGAACATTTGAAGACCACTCGAGCATAAGCTCAAGTGATGGTGAACTTAAACTACAAATGAAACAAAAATTAAAAAGTAAAAAGAACGGAACTACTTGCTTTGAACGCAAGAAGAAGAACAAAAACTGGGATGAATCGAGCTCCTCCGAAGACGAGGAGAAAATCAACAAAGGCGAGGTGGCAAACTACGCCTTTACACCTTTCGACGCTGAGGTAATCAAAATGCCTTTAATTTACTTTGAAATTACATGATGCTTAAAGCATTTTTCTTTTTTATTTAATTTTCTTAAAAATTACATGTTTAATAAATTTATAATGAAAATACAAACAATTAGGAATCATGCTTATCATTCTAGTAATTTTGAAAATAATCATGAAAATTGCATGTTTATGATAAACAAAATGATTTTGATTAAAAATACCTTATGAAATCATGCTATATGTGGTTGAGAAGTAATAATGTGTATCATGTTGATTTCCATTGTTATTTCTCGATTTTGAGTATATGAAATCATGTTTAATTTGAAGTTATGATTAATGAGTATATATTTTTGAAATTATGTATGATGATTCTTGATTATCGATTTTCATGATAATAACAGTGGCTTTAAAAATTGATGCATGTTTTCATAAATGAAAAGGCATGCTAACATGAAATCGACCACTTAAAATGAAACACTTAAAAAGGGAAAAATATATTATCAATGAAATCATGAATCTATTTATGTTATAAATTTTGTGAGCCATAAAAATGATTTTGATGATTTAAATTTGAAATGAGTTTTATCAAAATCATGATCTTGATTTATCAAATTGAATGAATTAAAAATGAATGATGATTTTTCTCTTGAATGATTGTGACTTGTATTCCTTGTATTCATGATATGATTTTTATGCAATTCTTTATACTCATGAAATATTTATCTCATCACCCAATTATTTCTTTTCAATATTCCTCAAGTGATGATATGAATGCATGAGATATTCATGAATTTATATTGATGTATGCAAATGAGAAGTTTCGATCATGCATGGTAGGATGCAATGTGACAAATTAATACCATGATGATTTGAAATATTTATGATTTGGAATCATGCATATAATAATGAGTTTATATGTTTTGAAAATGTGCATGTTTTAATTTGAAAATATAATGATGCACAAATAAGATTGATACTAACCTTTGTCATGATTTAAAAATTGATGTAAAGGGTTTTTCCCTTCTTTTTGACAATGACAAAAGGGGAGATAGCCAGCTTGCACAATTCAAGAAGAAAGCAAAAATTGCACTTCTCAAAAGAGAAGAAATTACTATCTTGAACATCACCAAGAAGTGCTATCTTGCAAATCTCAAGACACACAAATGCAATCATGCAAAATTTGTAATTTTGCACATCATTAAAATTTATGATGCTTTGGTGATTATGCATGTTCTAAAATGTTATAAGATTCACTAGCTTGCATGATGTAGAACTTAGCTATATTGAACATCACCAAGGAATGCTATCTTGCCTATCTCAAGAAGCAAAAAGTTAACTTGCACATCTAGCAAAACTTATATTTCAAGAAGCAAGAGTTGCTTCCTTGAACATCTCAAAATTGCTAGCTTGCGGGCCTTAAAATGTAAAAATTTTTTTGCTAGCTTGAATATGGTAAACTTGCTATCATACTACCATGATGATGAGCATACCTTATCTTCATGATTATATTTGAAAAACTATGGCAAAAATCTGTCCGAATGATTAAACCTGTTAAAATTATTTTTCAGACTTTTTTTTTTGATTAAATGATCAAATCACTTGATTGCCATAATGATTTTACACAATTACTTGCCATGATTACATGTTGGAAATTATGTGCTTGAATACAATAATTTCCATGATAATAAGCATGTTTTACCTTCATGATTGTAATTGAATATCTCTAGTAAAATCCTGTCCGAATGTATGAAAGTGTCAAATTTCATTTTTGGACTTTCTTGATCATAATAATTGGATTTTCTTGATACATTATCCTCCTCCGAACTTAACAAGCATATGTCATATCAAGTTTAATTCACATCATTGACATATGGAATCATCTAGCAAATGCACTTATCATGTGAAAATTATTTTTCGAGAAACATATTTGATGATTCCCTCTTATAAAAGGAAGATATTTTTACATACAAGGATTTGACTCACTTACATATCTTAATCCTTGCAAAAATGAAGTGTACTTTAATATCTTATCAATTTGAACTTCACATATGGCTTTCCTCCTTCATGTAAAAAGATAACAAATAAAAAGGAAGAAGCAATAAAAGCTATCTCCATGTCATGTTTTCCTCGAAATGTTTGCATTACTGGTATCCTATCACTCATTGTTGGAAAATGACATGAACCAACTTATGGCATCGCACTTATATTTAAAATTTGCTTATATCGTTCTCCTTGCTGTTGATGACAAAGGGAGAGAAATATATGAATTGATATGTTTGCTATCACTGATGCTGATATGTTTGCTATCACTGATGTTGATATGGTTGCTATCACTGATGCTATGATTAGGCCATACTTGCATCACTAAGAAATATATGATTGCTATCATTGCTATATGCCCTGTATCAAGATATCAAACAAAAATTTGCATCGTACGAGCTGATATCTTACCATGTGATGCAATGCTACACTTGCTAAAATATTCGAAATGTGTACATCATGAAATGATATTAAAATCTTGCTTCACAGCTTTACATGTCGATATCATGCCATATGATGAAATGCTACAATTGATAAACACTTGAAATAGTTGCGTTACGACATCAAATGCTAACACTGCAAAGGAAGCAAAAATTTCCTAGCTTGAACTTGCATATTTCAAGAAGCTAGAGTTGCCTTCTTGAATATCTCTAAACTGCTAGCTTGCAAGTTCTAAAATGTTGTAACATTGCTAGCTTGCATGTGCTATCTTGTATGCCGTAAAACTTGCATATCTAAAACTTGATAGCTTGAATGTTCTAAGCATGATGTAACATTTGCTAAATTTTTTGGCTTCAAACTTGCATGATGGTAACAATAGATATTATGTTTTTCATGCAATGAGTTAAAACTTACATCACAAACACTTGATTGTGGTACTTCTCCTTTTTGTTGATGACATAGGGGGAGAAGTATGTTGATGAAATGACATGTTATGCATAAGTTTATGATGACATATTGCTTGGATTTTTGAATCCAAGAGTTTCTATCAATATGGCATATTGATAGGGGGAGTTTGTTTAAACTCTGGGAGTTAAGATTAACTCCGTTTATGATGACATGTTGCTTAGATTTTTGAATCTAAGAGTTTCTATCAATATGGCATATTGATAGGGGGAGTTTGTTTAAACTCTGGGAGTTAAGTTTAACTCCGTCATCAAGTGGTTGTCATCATCAAAAAGGGGGAGATTGTTGAATCTCGTATTTTGATGATGAAACTACTTGATATATGTTTATGATTTAATCTGCGTTTTGAGTGATGCAGGATGCTTTGATCAGGATGAGACAATTAGAGCAGGAAAATCATGTTGTGCCGGAGGAACATGTCAGAAGATTGGACGTCGGGCCGGTGGATCGGTCGACGTATCGACAGAAGGCTTCGGGCCGTGGACTCGGGCATCGGACCAAGAAGAGCGGGTATTGTGCCAAGGATATCGGAGTTGCGGAGTCAACTGGCCGATTGGGCAATAGGCTGCAGGAAAGGACGATGTGCCGAAGAATCGGACGAAGCGTCGAGGGACCAATGACATGCCGGACAACTTGGTTAATTGCTTAGGATTAATTGTCTCGATCAAAGTTTTTGTTTTGAGTGTGCAGGATTAACTACGATGGAAGAAAGACAAGCATCAGGAGTTGCGCCGGAGTCAAGTTCATGATCACGTTGGGAGTTCGAGAGTTCGACGGAAGTTCGGACGGTCGTCGGAGGTTCTGCGAGAACAGATCTGAGAAGTCCAGAAGCTTGCCAAGCGAAGCTCGTCGGAACTCACCAAGTGGATCGTCGCAAAGTCCAGGAGTTTGCCGGAAGTCCGCAGGAGCATCACCGAGGGTTCATCGGATGATCGACGGAATTTCGCCAGAAACTCGCCGGAAGAAGCAATTGACGCACCGAAGCAAAGCTGCAGAAATTGTCTTAGATCTAATCGTAGTTAGCACATTGATTAAGTTGGAAAATGGGAGGTGATCCCATTAGCTTAATCTTGAGGCAATTGGGCCCCTGAAAGACTGAAATTGGGCCGAATGGAGCTAACCATTCGGACCCTGATTGCACCAGGAGGTGCAACCGCCTAGGCCAGGAGGTGGCACCGCCTGGGCTAAGCCTCCCAGCGAGACTGGGCGGTGCAACCACCCCAGCCAGGAGGTGGCACCGCCTGAGCTCAGTCTTCGAGCTAGACTGGGTGGTGCAACCTCCCTGACAGAGAGGTGGCACCGCTTGAGCTCAGTCTTCGAGCTAGATTGGGCGGTGCAACCTCCCTGACAGAGTGGTGGCACCGCCTGAGCTCGGTCTTCGAGCTCTGGCAAAGAGGTGCAACTGCCTCAGTCAAGAGGTGGCACCGCCTGGGCTCAGTCTTCGAGCTCTGCCAGGCGGTGCAACCTCTCCAGTCAGGAGGTGCAACCGCCTGATCCCGGAATTCCGGGATTTGATCGTTTTGAGCTCCAAATTTGAACTGGGTTGGGGCCTATAAATACCCCACCCATTCAGCACTGAAAGAATAGAACACACACTCGAAATCTTGCTATCTTTCTGTGTTTCTTAGAGCTCAAAACTGCTAGTTCTCCTCTTTCTTTTCTTCAAGTTTGAGTTGTAAAGAGAGGAGAGAAAACTTCTGTAAGGGTTGTCTCCTAAGCCCGTCAAAAGGAGTAAATCTGTAAGAGGGTAGTTGGCCTTCGCCTATTGAAGGAAGGCCTCTAGTTGACGTCGGTGACCTCATCGGTGGAGGAAGCCAAAAGTGGAGTAGGTCAAGACTGACCGAACCACTCTAAATCTCTGGTTTGCGTTTATTTTGAGCACTTTATCATTACTGCAAACCTCCTACATAGCTACTGCTCTCTGCGCCTTTACGAACAAGTTTCTAAGTGCTGATCTTTCCGAATCTGCATTCAGACGTAAATCGGTGTTTTCATACATTACAGTTTACGTTTACGTTTTGATTCTGCAAAACTATCTTCTGCGCTTTTACGAACGAAGTTTCTAAGTTCAGATCCCTTTAAAACTGTGTTTTAGACGTACACTACTTTTAAACGTAAAACTACGTTTAGACGTAAAACTGCGTTTAGACGCAAACTGCGTTTAGACGTAAAACTACGTTTAGACGTAAAACTACGTTTAGACGCAAACTGCATTTAGACGTAAAACTACGTTTAGACGTAAAACTGTGTTTAGATGTAAAACTACGTTTAGACGCAAACTGCACTGCGCTTAGACGCAATCTGATCTTAGACGCAAACTGTGCTTAGACGCAATCTGCATTTAGACGCAAACTGAATTTAGACGCAAACTGTGCTTAGACGCAAACTATTTTAGACATAAACTACACTTAATCATAAATATTCTTAGAATCAGCTTTTGCATCAAAATAGTTTTTATCAAACGAATGCAGCTTTCGTTTTTAATCGCTGAAAGATTTCCGCTGCACTAATTCACCCCCCCCGCTCTTAGTGCTCTCGATCCTAACACAAGCATTCTCCAAATCACTAAAAATAGGTGTCATTGGAAAGCTGTTTCAATCTATTTTTAGATGAACTCAGATTTATAATTTTTTGAGTTCTTAACAGGAAGTTACAACAAATAGAGTAAAGGAAGGTCAGAATTGATCATCCCTGTTTTGCAGACTTGATAGAATCAATTTAAACAGAAGTTTCAGAAGGCAAACATACTTCAAAATTTCCAACTAGGTGTCAAAAGAAAGTTATGCGAATCTAGTTTCCAAAGAACTAAGCTTTGCATAATCCTAGAGAGTTATGAGCAATTTAGTAACAGAAGGTCAGAAATTTCAGTCCCTATTTTGCAGAATCTGTAGGGTTAATTGAAATAGAAGTCTTAGTAGGCATTTAAACTCCAAATCATTCAATCTTAGTGTCAAAATAAAGATATTTGAGTCTACTTTTAAATGGAATAGGATTTTCCTAAATCAGAGTTTAGTGATAAAAGTTAGATCCAAAACAATGTATGGAAGTCAGATTACCGAAAAATTTCAGATTCATGGCTTTGTATCAAAAGGAAAGAACGGTTTGATACTAAGCTGAAATCTTTTGCATTATGAAGAATTAAAAGGAAAACAGAGATTAGGAATTCTGTAGGAAGAGGTTAGAACACTTGCCTTAGATGAGTTTGATTCCCAAATATAGGGAGTTGATGCAAAACCTCAAACAAAGTTTCCTCTTCTTCTTCTCCTTCTTCTTCTTCTTCTTCTTCTTCTTCTCTTCTTCTTCTTCTCCTCAAACTAACGTTGGCCGAAAACTTTCTTTTTAATGGTGCCTTAAATTACTTAGGTTTGGCTCATGCTAAAATAGTGAGGTGGCAAGCATGCATGGGGGTTTAGGTGTCAACTTTAGAATAAATGCTAAGTGGCTCATCCTTGTTAATGACACATGTCCTCCATTTTATTTTATTTTATTTTTATTTACTCAATTCTGAATATTCTATAAATCATCTCAAACATTTAATATTTACTCTTAGGTCCTTAGCCATAAACTTTAATATAATATTATTTAATAAAAATAATTATTAAATAATCCTCATATTTACAAACAAGCATTTACTAATTTTTTTTTTTTAAATGGGGGATGTTACAGAAATTGGGATATACGATCTCCCTAGGTAACACAATCTACTCTATACGTAGTTTTAAGTTTCACGAATTTTGCGCACCAATCTTCTCACGACGACGAACCACTTTTTGGGAATCGAGGATTTTGTTTTCTTGTTCTTCCGCTGCACATGTGATGTCGCCCCCAAGATTTCCCAACAGTGGTATCAGAGCTAGGTTGTTCATGCGAATGATTGTTTTTGAACTACGTGTGTTGTGTTTAGGAAGAATTTTGACGTCAAAATCGTTGACGCAAAAACTAGGAAGGGCAGCAACAATTGCTTCCCTCGATCTACGTGCGTGTAGCGCAGCCAAAGGCGGGCAGCACAGGGGCTGCGTTCGACGGGGCTGGCTGCCGCCGCTACTCCCGCGGGCGAAACTCCCCCCGCCCCCCCCCCCCCCACAGGGGCGGCCACCCGGCGGGACAGCACCGCTTGCGGGCGTTGCCCCACCGGCAGAACTGCCCGCGAGGGGGCGCCCACCTGCAGCGGCAGCGCCGCCAACGGGCGTGCCGCCTGCAGGCGAGGGCAGCACCCTCGCCCCGCCGCATAGGTCGCCGCCAGCAGGGTGGCGGCGACGACAGCAGTAAGAGGGAATTAGGGTTTTAGGCAAAAGGACAGTTTTGCCCTTGTGAATTTGAGAAATTCTCGTTTCTGTCTTTTATCCAAATTACGAAAATACCCTTAGGAATTAAGAAATTCCCTACATGTCCCAGATTTCAAAAAATATTAATTAATTAAAAAATTTAGTTGATTATTATTTTTATTATTATCTTGTAGTCCTACATGATGATGATTATTTATACATGTGATGTATGATGTGTGGACGGATGATCATGGACCGTGTGATGTGTGTACTTGTGATTATTATTATTGAGGTATGCGAGCCTCCATTATATTTCTCGTTTATTATCGGGCCTGCGTGCCTATGATTAAGTTGTAATCACATGAGGAGGCACAGCGGGAGCGTGGATGCGATAGCGGGACCCACGAGGCGGACGATTGCGATGCATCAAGATGCATCAAAATGTTGACGGAATCGACGAGGACGAGTTGGACGATCACAGGGCATGGAGATGCACCGTTGCACACATAGATCTTGATGTGAGTGATTAGGCCTACTGGCTCGGGCCTATTCATATTAGGTTGTGGTCCATGATCATCTGGTGTGATTGCTTATACGCATACTAGATATGTATATATATTTGCATGCGATGTAGATATATATTAAATATGTATATGTGTGACATGTCATATTAGGAGACCAATCATAGAAACATCTCTCGATAATATTGAGTCGGTAAACGTGAGGCAATTAGATTGACCCACGTGGCCTTCCATCGTTATAAGTAGGAACCGATTCCCGGTATAGGTTGAGTTGGTCGAGTCCCTCGAGACTCACCTATATCGCGATTCGCTATCTTGCTTACGACATAGAGATGTCACTGGTGACCTGAGGGCATGGTATGCTTGGTCGAGTCCCTCGAGGGTATATCATCAAATCAGACTCATCTTGTAACGAAGGTGTTGACTTAACCGAGCATCATGATTGGTCGAGTCCCTCGAGGCCATGGTGATTCGGAGGCCGAACAGGATGGGAATCACAAGGAGTTGTAATCAGCAAGAGTTGCCTACCTTTTAGGCTTAATGTGATTGGTCAAGTCCCTCTAGGTTACACTAAGACGCTGATTGGATCCTGATCCCCACTAGAAGTCTGCCGGAGACTTCCATTTCACATGTTGAGGGTGTCGCGTGACTCGTTAGTAAAATAGTGGGAGCATATTAAGATAGAAGTCCATATCTTGATAGTTTATTTCTTGCAAAATCTGCATGTTATTCATTTCAGCTACATCTTTATTTTCAGAAAATGTCGCTTTCAAATCCCTTACGTGGCATACTTGATGTCAACCGCCTCACTGGTCCAAATTATACGGATTGGCTCCGTAACTTGAGAATTGTTCTCACGGCGGAGAAAATCGTGTATGTCCTTGATACAGTGATGCCTACGCCCAAAGAAGGGGCAAACGAGGATGAGATCGCTCGTTACGTGAAGTACATTGATGACTCCACTCTTGCTCAGTGCTATATGTTGGGCTCTATGACTCCTGATTTACAGAGACAACATGAAAAGATGGATGCCAGATCCATTCTCCTACATGTCCACAAATTGTTTGAGGAACAGGGAAGGACTCAGCGATATGAGATATCCAAGAGCCTCTTCCGCGGTAGGATGACTGATGGGACACTGGTTCAGAACCATGTCCTAAAGATGATTGAGTGGATAGAGAAACTCACAGGTCTAGGAATGGTCCTAGAGGATAACTTGTGTGTGGACATTGTGCTTCAGTCCCTACCAGATTCCTTTTCACAGTTCATAATGAATTTTAATATGAACAAGCTTGAGGTGACTCTCCCAAAGCTCCTCAATATGTTGAGGGAGGCAGAGAGTACTATTAAGAAAGAGAAGCCAGTTCTCTACATTGGTGAGACCAAAAAGAAAAGGAAAGCAGAAAGGTCCCTTAAGAAGGGAAAGGGCAAGGGCAAACCAAGTAAAGCAAAGGATGCTAAGAAAGACTCAGCAAAGGACAAAGGCCAGTGCTTCCACTATGGTAAAGATGGGCACTGGAAGAGAAACTGCAAAGAGTACTTTGCAGAAAGGGCGAAACAAAAGCTTGATGAAGCTTCAGGTACATTCATGATCGGTCTCCATTTGTTAGACTCTTATGATAACACATGGGTATTGAATACCGGTAGTGCTTATCATATATGCAATTCGTTGCAGGTTCTGGCAAGGCCTAGGAGACTAGAGAGAGGCGAGATGGACCTCAAGATGGGTAATGGAGCAAAAGTTGCTGTAGTAGCTGTTGGCGAGGTCGCCCTACATCTGCCTAGTGGAGCTTTTATTGCATTAGATGCATGTTATTTTATTCCTTCTATTATCAAAAACATTATCTCCATTTCATGTTTAACAGTTAGTGGATATAAATTTGTTTTTGAGAACAATGGTTGTTCGATATTATTAGATGATAAGATCATCACGAAAGGAACATTGCATAATGGTTTATTTATGTTAGACACTACTCCACATATCATGAATGTAAATGTGTCCAAAAGGAAACGAGATGAGTTGAACAGTACATACCTGTGGCATTGTAGGCTAGGTCACATCCATAAAAGAAGGATTCAAAAGTTACTAAATGATGGATATCTAGATCCATTCGACTATGTGTCATATGCAACTTGTGAGCCTTGCATTCGTGGAAAACCGACCAACTCTCTATTTAGTGGAACTGGAGAGAGAGCCACTGAACTGTTGGAACTCATACATAGTGATGTATGTGGACCCATGTCAACTCATGCCATTGGAGGTTACTCCTACTTCATTACATTTACTGATGATTTCTCAAGGTATGGATATGTGTACTTAATGAAGTACAAGTCCGAGGCTTTTGAGAAATTCAGAGAGTATAAGAATGAGGTGGAGAACCAGACTGGAAAGAGTATCAAAACTCTTCGATTAGATTGAGGAGGTGAGTACTTAAGTACAGAGTTTACTCAGTTCCTCAAGGACCATGGGATATTATCCCAATGGACACCTCCTTATACACCTCAGCTCAATGGTGTCTCTGAAAGGAGAAATTGTATATTATTAGATATGGTACGGTCCATGATGAGTTTCGCTGACCTACCCATCTCATTCTGGGGATATGCCCTAGAAACCGTAGCTTACCTTCTGAACAGAGTTCCAACTAAGTCGGTAGTGTCTACACCATATGAGATATGGAAAGGGAAGAAGCCTGATCTTAAGATTGTTAAGATTTGGGGCTGCCCTACCCATGTTAAAAGACACAACCCCGATAAGTTAGAATCAAGGACAGAGCGATGCAAATTTGTGGGATACCCGAAGGAAACTTATGGGTATTATTTCTATCATCTCGAGGACCAACAGGTCTTTGTAGCTAAGAGAGCAGTATTCCTTGAGAAGGAACACATTCTTGGCGGAGACAGTGGGAGAATGATAGAGTTGAGCGAGGTTGGAGAACCAAGCTCAAGCACCACTCTACAGCCCGAGTCTGTTTAGGTACCTAATATACAAGTTTCAACTTTACGTAGGTCTGATAGAGTATCCCATCCTCCTGAGAGATATGTGGGACATATTAGAGGAGAGGATGTTAAGGATATTGATCCTCAAACCTACGAGGAAGCTATTATGAGTATAGACTCCGGGAAGTGGCAAGAAGCCATGAATTCTGAGATGGATTCTATGTACTCTAATAAGGTTTGGAACCCAGTTGATGCGCCCGAAGGTATTATACCCATCGGTTGCAAGTGGATCTTTAAGAAAAAAGATCGGAGTAGATAGAAAGGTAGAGACCTATAAAGCAAGGCTAGTGGCTAAGGGGTATCGTCAAAGGCAAGGTGTTGACTACGACGAAACCTTCTCACCCGTAGCAATGCTAAAATCCATCAGAATTCTATTGGCTATTGCAGCACACTATGATTATGAGATCTGGCAGATGGATGTGAAAACCGCATTCCTCAATGGGAACCTCGAGGAGGAGGTGTATATGATGCAACCTGAGGGATTCGTGTCCAAGAACTGCCCAGATAAGGTGTGTAGGTTGCTTAGATCTATTTATGGACTAAAGCAAGCTTCCCGAAAGGTAAGTGTGTACAAAAAGGTAAGTGGGAGCGCTATCACCTTTTTGGTGTTATATATGGATGACATCCTGATCATTGGGAATGATGTAGGAATGCTATCCACAGTAAAGGCTTGGTTATCTAGACATTTCTCCATGAAGGACTTAGGGGAAGCATCCTATATCTTGGGGATTAGAATCTATAGAGATAGATCTAATAGGATTCTTGGCTTGTCCCAATCCAGGCACATAGAAACTATTGTCAAATGATTTGGCATGGAAAATTCCAAGAGAGGTCTCATACCGATGAGACATGGGATATCGCTTTCTACGAGTATATCCTCAAAGACTCTAGAAGAAAGGGCGAACATGGATATGATACCTTATGCCTCAGTAATAGGGTCTATCATGTATGCCATGCTATGTACTAGGCCTGATATAGCGCATGCTCTGAGTGTCACGAGTAGGTATCAGGCGGATCCAGGCTTGGAGCATTGGAAAGCAGTAAAGTGTATCCTTAAGTACTTGAGAAGGACTAAGGATCTTTTACTAATATATGGAGGTAATAGTCTTAAGGTTGAAGGCTACACTGACTCTAGTTTTCAGTCTGATGTCGATGATAGCAAGTCGAATTCAGGGTATGTGTACACCTTGAATGGAGGAGCAGTGTGCTGGAAGAGTTCCAAGCAAGATACCACTGCTGACTCGATCACAGAGGCGGAGTACATTGCTGCATCAGATGCAGCAAAGGAGGGAGTCTGGTTGAAGATGTTCATCATAGATTTGGGAGTCATTCCGGATAGCGAGAAGTCGACTTCCTTATATTGCGACAACTATGGGGCGATTACTTAAATAAGGGAACCCGGGTCTCATCAGAAGTGTTCTGAGGAGGTTCCAGCTTATCAGAGAGATCGTAGCCCAAGGAGATGTAGCAGTGGAAAGAGTTCCATCCGAAGATAACATTGCAGATCCATTGACAAAGCCATTATCTCATTTTGTCTTTAAGCGTCACAGGGGTCTGATGGGGATCAGACACATAGTTGATTGGCTTTAGGTCAAGTGGGAGATTGCTAGTCATAGGTGCCTAGCAAGCCAATCACGTGAGTGATGGCACGTGTGACTTGATACAGAATCTTTTTGCTTATTATATTTTGGCGTATATCACTTTATAACTATTGCATAAATGCATACATATATTGTGATGTCCTTGGATTTGTGCAATTGGAATCAGATCGTGATGAGATCAAGATAATGAGATCGATTCACCTTTCAACACATATCTTAAATAATCCCGGTCATAGGTTACTCGAGAGAGACATCGTGATAACCGGACAGACTGGTGTGCTATATACCCGTCCATATGATGGATGCAGCTGGTCTCATAGCTGCTCGTGTAGGGACACTAGGGATACAGTACAGGTGCTCATTGGAGAATGAGTTCACTGATTGATTTGCTTACGGAATGCTGGATGGTTGATGATGCCTTATTGTCAGACAGCGATTCCGTAGTCCTAGTGGTATATCTGGTCCTTAGACTTGAGACACCAAGGGTGTCCTGTATGAGTGCTCCACTCTTTGATACCAGACCTATAGGTTTGGTTGTCCCAGATCTAGTACAGCTGGTAATTGGGAGTGGTAGTCAACCTTACGAGGGCTATTGAGTGTCGATAGAGGATCATCCACTCTCGGCGTCATGAGAGGAATATCCCATGTGTTCTTGCTCAGACAAATCCCTGGCCAGGGTCATTCAGGTTGAGAGAGAAAGAGTTCTCTGGGAGAATCCGATTAGAGCGAGACTCGAGTAGAAACCGTATGGGTCTGACAGCACCATGCTCGATATACGATCTCTAGGATATTAGATGGATGAGGGACTATAGGTACAAGGTAACTAAGGATAGACAGGTCCAATGGATTGGATTCCCCTGTATCGTCTGGGGACTACGGCGTAGTGGCCTAGTACGTCCGTAGTCGATGAGTCGAGTGAATTATTACAGAGATAATAATTCACTGAGTTAGAAGGAGTTCTGACAAGTATGACTCACAGCTAGCTCGATATTGGGCCTAGAGGGTCACACACATATGGTAGGCATTGCCATGAGTAGAGGTTCGGATATGAGATATCCGACGGAGCCCTTGTCTTATTGGATGCAGATCCAATACCCACTACGGGAGGACCCATTAGGGTTTGACAGGGGACCTCTATAAATAGGAGGGATTCAGAGCCTCATGGGCTAGAGCCTTTGCTTACCTTTCCTTTTCTCCTCTCCCTCTCCACCTCAGAGCAGGCCTTGTGTTTTGAGGAGCGTCGTCGCAACCCTGCTATGTGGATCACCGCTAGAGAGGAGGATGCTTGACCTCCTTCACTCTCTCCTAAGGATCTGCAAGAAAACAGGGATATACGATCTCCCTAGGTAACACAATCTATTCTATACGCAGTTTTAAGTTTCGCGGATTTTGCGCACCAATCTTCTCACGACGACGAACATCTTTTTGGGAATCGGGGATTTTGTTTTCTTGTTCTTCCGCTGCGCATGTGATGTTCATGCGAATGATTGTTTTTGAACTGCATGTGTTGTGTTTAGGAAGAATTTTGACGTCAAAATCGTTGACGCAAAAACTAGGAAGGGCAGCAACAGTTGCTTCCCTCGATATGTGTGCGTGCAGCGCAGCCGAAGGCGGGCAGCAGAGGGGCTGCGTCTGCTGCAACCGGTCAGGTTCCCTTATTTTTAGTAATCGCCCCATAGTTGTCGCAATATAAGAAAGTCGACTTCTCTCTATCCAGCATGACTTCCAAATCTGTGATGAACTTCTTTAACCAGACTCCCTCCTTTGCTGCATCTGATGCAGCAATGTACTCCGCCCCTGTGGTCTAGTCAGCAGTAGTATCTTGCTTGGAACTCTTCCAGCACACTGCTCCTCCATTCAAGGTATACACATACCCTGAATTCGACTTACTATCATCGACATCAAACTGAAAACTTGAGTCCGTGTAGCCTTCAGCCTTAAGGCTACACTTTACTGCTTTCCAGTGCTCCAAGTCTGGATCCGCCTGATACCTGCTCGTGACACTCAGAGCATGCACTATATCAAGCCTAGTACATTGCATGGCATACATGATAGACCCTATTGCTAAGGCATAAGGTATCATACTCATGTTCGTCTTTTCTTCTAGAGTCTTTGGGGACATACTCGTAGAAAGCGATATCCTATGTCTCATCGGTATGAGACCTCTCTTGGAATTTTTCATGCCAAACTATTTTGACAATGGTTTCTATGTATTTGGACTGGGACAAGCCAAGCATCCTCTTGGATCTATCTCTATATATTCTAATCCCCAAGATATAGGATGCTTCCCCTAAGTCCATTATGGAGAAGTGTCTAGATAACCAAGTCTTTACTATGGATAGCATTCCTACGTCATTCCCAATGATCAGGATGTCATTCACATATAACACCAAAAAGGTGATAGCGCTCCCACTTACCTTCCTGTACACACAAGGCTAATCTTCATTCTTAATGAAGTTATAAGATCCGATTGCCTCATCAAATCTTATGTTCCAACTTCGGGAAGCTTGCTTTAGTCCATAAATGAATCTAAGCAACCTACACACCTTATCTGGGCAGTTATTGGATACGAATCCCTTGGGCTGCATCATATAAACCTCCTCCTCGAGGTTCTCATTGAGGAATGCGGTTTTCACATCCATATGCCAGATCTCATAATCATAGTGTGCTACAATAGCCAATAGAATTCTGATGGAATTTAGCATTGCTATGGGTGAGAAGGTTTCGTTGTAGTCAACACCTTGCCTTTGACGATACCCCTTAGCCACTAGCCTTGCTTTATAGGTCTCTATCTTTCCATCTACTCTGATCTTTTTCTTAAAGATCCACTTGCAACCGATGGGTACAATACCTTCGGGCGCATCAACTAGGTTCCAAACCTTGTTGGAGTATATAGAATCCATCTCAGAATTAATGGCTTCTTGCCACTTCCCGGAGTCTATACTCATAATAGGCTCCTCGTAGGTCTGAGGATCAATATCCTCAACATCCTCTCCTCTAATATGTCCCACATATCTCTCAAGAGGATGGGATACTCTATCAAACCTATGTAAAGTTAAAACTTGTTAGGTACCTAAATAGACTCGGGCTGTAGAGTGGTGCTTGAGCTTGGTTCTCCAACCCCACTCAACTCTATCATTCTCCCACTATCTCCGCCAAGAATATGTTCCTTCTCAAGAAACACTGCTCTCTTAGCTACAAAGATCTTTTGGTCCTCGAGATGATAGAAATAATACCCACAAATTTGCATCGCTCTGTCCTTGATTCTAACTTATCGGGGTTGTGTCTTTTAACGTGGGCAGGGCAACCCCAAATCTTAACAACCTTAAGATCAGGCTTCTTTCCTTTTCATATCTCATATGGTGTAGACACTACTGACTTAGTTGGAACTCTGTTCAGAAGGTAAGCTACGATTTCTAGGGCATATCCCCAGAATGAGATGGGTAGGTCAGCGAAACTCGTCATGGACCGTACCATATCCAACAGCGTACGATTCCTCCTTCCAGAGACACCATTGAGCTGAGGTGTATAAGGAGGTGTCCATTGGGAAAATATCCCATGGTCCTTGAGGAACTGAGTAAACTCTGTACTTAAGTACTCATCTCCTCGATCTGATCGAAGAGTTTTGATACTCTTTCCAGTCTGGTTCTCCACCTCATTCTTATACTCTTTGAATTTCTCAAAAGCCTCGGACTTGTACTTCATTAAGTACACATATCCATACCTTGAGAAATCATCAATAAAGGTAATGAAGTAGGAGTAACCACCAATGACATGAGTTGACATGGGTCCACATACCTCACTATGTATGAGTTCCAACAGCTCAGTGGCTCTCTCTCTAGTTCTACTAAATGGAGAGTTTTCCACGAAGGCAGGGCTCGCAAGTTACATATGATACATAGTCAAATGGATCTAGATATCTATCATTTAGCAACTTCTGAATCATTCTCTCATGGATGTGACCTAACCTACAATGCCATAGGTATGCACTGTTCACCTCATCTCGTTTCCTCTTAGACACACTTACATTCATGATATGTGGAGTAATGTCTAACATAAACAAACCTTTATGCAATATTCCTCTCACCAATCTCCCCTCGGCTTTGCTAGAATTTACAATAAATTATAGATGTGATAAGCAATACTGGTATCCAATACCAATGCACTATCACAAAAATCTGACAATTGGAGATTGATCATGAATGTACCTGAAGCTTCTCCAAGCTTCTATTTTGCCCTTTCTATAAGGTACTTTTTGCAGTTCCTCTTCCAGTGCCCATCTTTACCATAGTGGAAGCACTAGCCTTTGTCCTTTGCTCGGTCTTTCTTAGCAACCTTTGCTTTACCTGGTCTGCCCTTGCCCTTTCCCTTCTTAAGGGACCTTTCTGCTTTTGTTTTCTTTCTGGTCTCACTAGTGTAGAGAATTGGCTTCTCTTTCTTAATAGTACTCTCTGCCTCCCTCAACATATTGAGGAGCTCTAGGAGAGTCACCTCAAGCTTATTCATATTAAAATTCATTATGAACTGTGAAAAGGAATCTGGTAGGGACTAAAGCACAATGTCCACACACAAGTTATCCTCTAGGACCATTTCTAGACCTGTGAGTTTCTCTATCCACTCAATCATCTTTAGGACATGGTTCTGAACCGGTGACCCCTCAGTCATCCTAGCGCGGAAGAGGCTCTTGGATATCTCATATCGTTGAGTCCTTCCCTGTTCCTTAAACAATTTGTGGATATATAGGAGAATGGATCTGGCATCCATCTTTTCATGTTGTCTCTGTAACTCAGGAGTCATAGAGCCCAACATATAGCACTGAGCAAGAGTGGAGTCATCAATGTACTTCACGTAGCGAGCGATGTCATCCTCACTTGCCCCTTCTTCGGGCGTAGGCATCACTGTATCAAGGACGTACAAGATTTTCTCCGTTGTGAGAAAAATTCTCAAGTTACGGAGCCAATCCGTATAATTTGGACCATTGAGGCTGTTGACATCAAGTATGCCATGTAAGGGATTTGAAAGCGGCACTTTCTAAAAATAAAGATGTAGTAGAAATGAATAATATGCAGATTTTGCATGAAGTAAACTATCAAGATATGGACTTCTATCTTAATATGCTCCCACTATTTTACTAACGAGTCATGCGACACCCTCAACACCTGAAACGGAAGTCTCCGATAGACTTCTAGTGGGGATCAGGATCCAATCAGCGTCTTAGTGTAACCTCGAGGGACTCGACCAATCACACTAAGCCTAAAAGGTAGGCAACTCTTGCCGATCACAACTCCTTGTGATTCCCGTCCTGTTCGGCCTCCGAATCACCATGGCCTCGAGGGACTCGACCAACCATGATGCTCGGTTAAGTCAACACCTTTGTTATAAGATGAGTCTGATTTGATGATATACCCTCGAGGGACTCGACCAAGCATACCATGTCCTCAGGTCACCGGTGACATCTCTATGTCGTAAGAAAGATAGTGAATTACGATATAGGTGAGTCTCGAGGGACTCGACCAACTCAACCTACACCGGGAATCGGTTCCTACTTATAACGATGGAAGGCCACGTGGGTCAATCTAATTGCCTCACGTTTACCGATTTAATATTATCGAGAGAGATGTTTCTATGATTTGGTCTCCTAATATGACATGTCACACATATGCATATTTAATATATATCTACATCGAATGCAAATGTATATACATATCTAGAATGTGTATAAGCAATCACACCAGATGATCATGGACCACAACCTAATGTGATTAGGCCCGAGCTAGTAGGCCTAATCACTCACATCAAGATCTATGTGTGCAACGGTGCATCTCCATGCCCTGTGATCGTCCACCTCGTCCTTGTTGGTTCCGTCGACATCTTGATGCATCTTCATGCATAGCGATTGTCCGTCTCGTGGGTCCCGCTATCGCATCCTTGCTCCCGCTGCGCCTCCTCATGTGATTATAACTTAATCATAGGCACGCAGGCCCGACAATAAACGAGAAATATAATGGAGGCTCATAGACCTCAATAATAATAATCACAAGTACACACATCACATGGTCCATGATCATCCGTCCACACATCATACATCACATGTATAAATAATCATCATCATATAGGACTACTAGATAATGATAAAAAATAATAATCAACTAAACCTTTTAATTAATTAGTATTTTATGAAATCGGGGACATATAGGAAAATTTTGAATTCATAGGGGTATTTTCAATATTTGGACAAAAGACAGAAACGAGAATTTATCAAATTCCGAGGGGCCAAACTATCTTTTGCCCAAAAAACCCTAATGCCCTACTCCCCTTTGTTGCTGCTACCGCCACCACCCTGCTGGCGGCGGGCTGTACGACGGGGCAGGGGCGTCGCCCCTGTAGGTGGGCGCCACCGTGGGTTGGCGCCCCTAAGGGTGGCACTGCCCCCACGAGCGCTGTGCCCGCGGGTGGAGTGCCCCGCCGGGCAGCCAACCTTGCGGGGGGGTTTGCCCGCAGGAGTAGCGGCCGCAAGCTCCGTTGCCCTGTGGCGCCTCAGCCCGCGGGCGCTGCGGCCGCAGGCGCCTCGCCCCGCGGTGCCTCTGCCAGCGAGTCCAGCACTCGCAGGCGTCGCCCTTGCGCGCGGGCACAGTGCCCGCATGTAGGTGGCCGCCTTGCCCATAGCCCTGCCTACCGGTAACATGCGGCAATGACCGCGGGTGGGGCACCCGCAAGCTGGCAGCCCCACCGGCTGCAAGCAGGCCGTCGGTCGGCTATTGTAGGGGCAGCCCCTGTGCTACCTGCCTTCTGTTGGGAAATCATGGGGGCGACATCACATGCGCAGCGGAAGAACAAGAAAACAAAATCCAGATTCCCAAAGAGATGTTCGTCGTCGTACGAAGATTGGTGCGCAAAATCCGTGAAACTTAAAACTGCGTATAAAGTAGATTGTGTTACCTAGGGAGATCGTATATCCCTGTTTCCTTACAAATGCTTAGGAGAGGGTGAAGGAAGTCAAGCGTCCTCCTCTCTAGCGGTGATCCACACAGTAGGGTTGCGACGACGTTGCTCAAGACTCCAAGCGTGCTCTAAGGTGGAGAGGAAGAGGAGAATAGGAAAGGCAAGCAAAGGCTCTAGCCTATGAGGCTCTGAATCCCTCCTATTTATAGAGGTCCCCTGTCAAACCCTAATGGGTCCTCCCCTAGTGGGTATTGGATCTACATCCAATAAGACAAGGGCTCCGTCGGATATCTCATATCCGAACCTCTACTCATCGCAATGCCTACCATATGTGTGTGACCCTCTAGGCCCAATATCGAGCTGGCCGTGAGTCATACCTGTCAGAACTCCTTCTAACTCAGTGAATTATTATCTCTGTAATAATTCACTTAACTCATCGACTACGGACGTACTAGGCCACTACGCCGTAGTCCCCAGACGATACAGGGGAATCCAATCCATTAGACCTGTCTGTCCTTAGTTACCGTGTACCTATAATCACTCATCCATTTAATATCCAAGATATCGTATATCGAGCATGGTGTTGTCAGACCCATACGGTTTCTACTCGAGTCTCGCTCTAATCGGATTCTCCCGGAGAACTCTTTCTCTCTCAACCCGAATGACCTTGGCTTGGGATTTGTCTGAGCAAGAACACATGGGATATTCCTCTCATGATGTCGAGAGTGGATGATCCTCTATCGACACTCAATAGCCCTCGTAAGGTCGACTACCACTCCCAATGACCAGCTGTACTAGATCTGGGACAGCCAAACCTATAAGTCTGATATCAAAGAGTGGAGCACTCATAGAGGACATCCTTGGTGTCTCATGTCTAAGGACCAGATACACCACTAGGTCTACGGAATCACTGTTTGACAATAAGGCATCATCAACCATCCAGCATTCCATAAGCGGATCAATCAGTGAACTCATTCTCCAATAAGCACCTGTACTGTATCCCTAGTGTCCCTACATGAGCAGCTATGAGACCAGCTGCATCCATCATATGGACGGGTATACAGCACACCAGTCTAACCAGTTATCACGATGTCCCTCTCGAGTAACCTATGACCGGGATTATTTAGGATATGTATTTAAAGGTGAATCGATCTCATTATCGTTATCTCATCACGATCCGATTCCCATTGCATAAATCCAAGGACATCACAATATATATATGCATTTATGCAATAGTTATAAAGTGATATACGCCAAAATATAATAAGCAAAAAGATTCTGTATCAAGTCACACGTGCCATCACTCACGTGATTGGCTTGCTGGGCACCTATGACTAGTAATCGCCCACTTGACCTAAAGCCAATCACCTATGTGTCTGATCCCCATCAGACCCTTGTGATGCTCAAAGATAAAATGAGACAACGGCTTTGTCTATAGATCTACAATGTTATCTTCGGATGGAACTCTTTCCACTGCTACATCTCCTCGGGTTACGATCTCTCTGATAAGTTGAAACCTCCTCAGAACACTTCTGATGAGACCCGGGTTCCCTTATTTGAGTAATCGTCCCATAGTTGTCGCAATATAAGGAAGTCGACTTCTCACTATCCGGAATGACTCCCAAATCTATGATGAACATCTTCAACCAGACTCCCTCCTTTGCTACATCTAATGCAGCAATATACTTCGCCTCTGTGGTCGAGTCAGTAGTGGTATCTTGCTTAGAACTCTTCCAGCACACAGCTCCTCCATTCAAGGTGTACACATACCCTGAATTCGACTTGCTATCATCGACATCAGACTGAAAACTAGAGTCAGTGTAGCCTTCAACCTTAAGGCTATTACCTCCATATATTAGTAAATGATCCTTAGTCTTTCTCAAGTACTTAAGGATACACTTTACTGCTTTCCAGTGCTCCAAGCCTGGATCCGCCTGATACCTGCTCGTGACACTCAGAGCATACGCTATATCAGGCCTAGTACATAGCATGGCATACATGATAGACCCTATTGCTGAGGCATAAGGTATCATATTCATGTTTGCCCTTTCTTCTGGAGTCTTTGGGGACATACTGGTAGAAAGCGATATCCCATGTCTCATCGGTATGAGACCTCTCTTGGAACTTTTCCATGCCAAACCTTTTGACAATGGTTTCTATGTACCTGGACTGGGACAAGCCAAGCATCCTTTTGGATCTATCTCTATAGATTCTAATCCCCAAGATATATGATGCTTCCCCTAAGTCCTTCATGGAGAAGTGTCTAGATAACCAAGCCTTTACTGTGGATAGCATTCCTACGTCATTCCCAATGATGAGGATGTCATCCACATATACCACCAAAAAGGTGATAGCGCTCCCACTTACCTTCCTGTACACACAAGGATATTCTTCGTTCTTAACGAAGTCATAAGATCTGATTGCCTCATCAAATCTTATGTTCCAACTTCGGAAAGCTTGCTTTAGTCCATAAATGGATCTAAGCAACCTACACACCTTATCTGGGCAGTTCTTGGACATGAATCCCTCAGGTTGCATCATATACACCTCCTCCTCGAGGTTCCCATTGAGGAATGCAGTTTTCACATCCATCTGCCAGATCTCATAATCATAGTGTGCTGCAATAGCCAATAGAATTCTGATGGATTTTAGCATTGCTACGGGTGAGAAGGTTTCGTCGTAATCAACACCTTGCCTTTGACGATACTCCTTAGCCACTAGCCTTGCTTTATAAGTCTCTACCTTTCCATCTACTACGATCTTTTTCTTAAAGATCCACTTGCAACCGATGGGTACAATACCTTCGGGCGCATCAACTAGGTTCCAAACCTTATTGGAGTACATAGAATCCATCTCAGAATTCATGGCTTCTTGCCACTTCCCGGAGTCTATACTCATAATAGACTCCTCGTAGGTCTAAGGATCAATATCCTCTACATCCTCTCCTCTAATATGTCCCACATATCTCTCAAGAGGATTGGATACTCTATCAGACCTGCGTAAAGTTGAAACTTGTGTATTAGGTACCTGAATAGACTCAGGCTGTAGAGTGGTGCTTGAGCTTGGTTCTCCAATCTCGCTCAACTCTATCATTCTCCCACTATCTCCGCCAAGAATGTGTTCCTTCTCAAGGAACACTACTCTCTTAGCTACAAAGACCTTTTGGTCCTCGAGATGATAGAAATAATACCCACAAGTTTCCTTTGGGTGTCCCACAAATTTACATCGCTTTGTCCATGATTCTAACTTATCGGGGTTGTGTCTTTTAATGTGGGCAGGGCAGCCCCAAATCTTAACAACCTTAAGATCAGGCTTCTTCCCTTTCCATATCTCATATGGTGTAGACACTACCGACTTAGTTGGAACTTTGTTCAGAAGGTAAGCTGCGGTCTCTAGGGCATATCCCTAGAATAAGATGGGTAGGTTAGCGAAACTCATCATGGACCGTACCATATCTAATAACGTACGATTTCTCCTTTCAGAGACACCATTGAGCTGAGGTGTATAAGGAGGTGTCCATTGGGATAATATCCCATGGTCCTTGAGGAACTGAGTAAACTCTGTACTTAAGTACTCACCTCCTCGATCTGATCGAAGAGTTTTGATACTCTTTCCAGTCTGGTTCTCCACCTCATTCTTATACTCTCTGAATTTCTCAAAGGCCTCGGACTTGTACTTCATTAAGTACACATATCCTTACCTTGAGAAATCATCAGTAAATGTAATGAAGTAGGAGTAACCTCCAATGGCATGAGTTGACATGGGTCCACATACATCACTATGTATGAGTTCCAACAACTTAGTGGCTCTCTCTCCAGTTCCACTAAATGGAGAGTTGGTCAATTTTCCACGAATGCAAGGTTCACAAGTTGCATATGACATGTAGTCGAATGGATCTAGATATCCATCATTTAATAACTTTTGAATCCTTCTTTCATGGATGTGACCTAGCCTACAATGCCACAAGTATGCACTGTTCACCTCATCTCGTTTCCTCTTAGACACATTTACATTCATGATATGTGGAGTAGTGTCTAACATAAACAAACCATTATGCAATGTTCCTTTCGTGATGATCTTATCATCTAATAATATCGAATAACCATTGTTCTCAAAAACAAATTTATATCCACTAACTGTTAAACATGAAAGGAGATAATGTTTTTGATAATAGAAGGAACAAAATAACATGCATCTAATGCAATAAAAACTCTACTAGGCAGATGTAGGGCGACCTCGCTAATAGCTACTACAGCAACTTTTGCTCCATTACCCATCTTGAGGTCTATCTCACCTCTCTCTAATCTCCAAGGCCTTGCTAGAACCTGCAACGAATTGCATATATGATAAGCACTACCGGTATCCAATACCCATGGGTTATCATAAGAGTCTGACAAATGGAGACTGATCATGAATGTACCTGAAGCTTCATCAAGCTTTTGTTTCGCCCTTTCTGTAAGGTACTCTTTGCAGTTCCTCTTCCAGCGCCCATCTTTACCACAGTGGAAGCATTGGCCTTTGTCCTTTATTGGGTCTTTCTTAGCAACCTTTGCTTTACCTAGTCTGCCCTTGCCCTTTCCCTTTTTAAGGGACCTTTCTGCTTTCCTTTTTTTTCTGGTCTCACCAACTGGCTTCTCTTTCTTAATAGTACTCTCTGCCTCCCTCAACATATTGAGGAGCTCTGGGAGAGTCATCTCAAGCTTGTTCATATTAAAATTCATTATGAACTATGAAAAGGAATCTGTTAGGGACTGAAGCACAATGTCCACACACAAGTTATCCTCTAGGACCATTCCTAGACTTGTGAGTTTCTCTATCCACTCAATCATCATTAGGACATGGTTCTGAACCGGTGTCCCCTCAGTCATCCTAGCGCGGAAAAGGCTCTTGGATATCTCATATCGTTGAGTCCTTCCCTATTCCTCAAACAATTTGCGGACATGTAGGAGAATGGATCTAGCATCCATCTTTTCATATTGTCTCTGTAACTCAGGAGTCATAGAGCCCAACATATAGCACTGAGCAAGAGTGGAGTCATCAATGTACTTCACGTAGCGAGCGATCTCATCCTCGCTTGCCCCTTCTTCGGGCGTAGGCATCACTGTATCAAGGACGTACATGATTTTCTCTGAGAACAATTCTCAAGTTACGGAGCCAATCCGTATAATTTGGACCAGTGAGGCGGTTGACATCAAGTATGTCACGTAAGGGATTTGAAAGCGACATTTTCTGAAAATAAAGATGTAGTAGAAATGAATAACATGCAGATTTTACAAGAAATAAACTATCAAGATATGGACTTCTATCTTAATATGCACCCACTATTTTACTAACGAGTCACGCGACACCCTCAGCACGTGAAACGGAAGTCTCCGGCAGACTTCTAGTGGGGATCAGGATCCAATCAGCATCTTAGTGTAACCTCGAGGGACTCGACCAATCACACTAAGCCTAAAAGGTAGGCAACTCTTGCCGATCACAACTCCTTGTGATTCCCGTCCTATTCGGCCTCCGAATCACCATGGCCTCGAGGGACTCGACCAACCATGATGCTCGGTTAAGTCAACACATTCGTTACAAGATGAGTTTGATTTGATGATATACCCTCGAGGGACTCGACCAAGTATACCATGCCCTCAGGTCACCGGTGACATCTCTATGTTGTAAGCAAGATAGCGAATCGTGATATAGGTGAGTCTCGAGGGACTCGACCAACTCAACTTACACCAGGAATCGGTTCCTACTTATAACGATGGAAGGCCACGTGGGTCAATCTAATTGCCTCACGTTTACCGACTTAATATTATCGAGAGAGATGTTTCTATGATTTGGTCTCCTAATATGACATGTCACACATATACATATTTAATATGTATCTACATCGCATGCAAATATATATACATATCTAGTATGTGTATAAGCAATCACACCAGATGATCATGGACCATAACCTAATGTGATTAGGCCCAAGCCAGTAGGCCTAATCACTCACATCAAGATCTATGTGTGCAACGGTGCATCTCCATGCCCTGTGATCGTCCATCTCGTCCTCGTCGGTTCCGTCGACATCTTGATGCATCTTCATACATTGCGATCGTCCGTCTCGTGGGTCCCGCTATCGCATCCACGCTCCCGCTGCGCCTCTTCATGTGATTACAACTTAATCATAGGCACGTAGGCCCGACAATAAACGAGAAATATAATGGAGGCTCGCAGACCTCAATAATAATAATCACAATTACACACATCACACGGTCCATGATCATCCGTCCACACATCATACATCACATGTATAAATAATCATAATCATGTAGGACTACTAGATAATAATAAAAATAATAATCAACTAAACCTTTTAATTAATTAATATTTTCTGAAATCAGGGACATGTAGGGAATTTCTGAATTTATAGGGGTATTTTCGTAATTTGGACAAAAGACAGAAACTGGAATTTCTCAAATTCCGAGGGGTAAAATTGTCTTTTCTCCAGAAAACCCTAATGCCCTACTATCCTTTGCTGCTGCCGCCGCCGCCGCCACCCTGCTGGCGGCGGCCTGTGCGGCGGGGCGAGGGCACTGCCCTCGCCTGCAGGCGGCACGCCCGCTGGCGGCGCTGCCGCTGCGGGTGGGTGCCCCCTTAGGGCGCCGCTGCCTCCGCAGGCGGTGCTGTCCCGCTTGGCGGCCGCCCCTGTTGGGGGGGTTTCGCCCACGGGAGAAGCGGCGGCAGGCGCCGCTGCCCTGCGGCGCCTCTGCCCGTGGGCTGCCAGCCCCGCCGGCAGCAAGCCTGCTGCAAGCAGGCCGCCGGCCGACTGCTGCAGACGCAGCCCCTGTGCTGCCCGCCTTCGGCTGCGCTTCACGCACGCAGATCGATGGCAACAACTGTTGCTGTCCTTTCTCGCTTTTGCGTCAACGATTTTGACGTCAATATTCTTCCTAAACACAACACACGCAGTTTAAAACCAATCATTCGCACGAACAACCTGGCTCTGATACCACTGTTGGGAAATCATGGGGGCGACATCACATGCGCAACGGAAGAACAAGAAAACAAAATCCCGATTCCCAAAGAGATGTTCGTCGTCGTATGAAGATTGGTGCGCAAAATCCGTGAAACTTAAAACTGCGTATAAAGTAGATTGTGTTACTAGGGAGATCGTATATCCCTGTTTCCTTGCAGATCCTTAGGAGAGGGTGAAGGAGGTCAAGCGTCCTCTTCTCTAGCGGTGATCCACACAGCAGGGTTGCGACGACGCTCCTCAAGACTCCAGGCGTGCTCTGAGGTGGAGAGGAAGAGGAGAATAGGAAAGGCGAGCAAAGGCTCAAGCCTATAAGGCTCTGAATCCCTCCTATTTATAGAGGTCCCCTGTCAAACCCTAATGGGTCCTCCCCTAGTGGGTATTGGATCTACATCCAATAAGACAAGGGCTCCGTCGGATATCTCATATCCGAACCTCTACTCATCGCAATGCCTACCATATGTGTGTGACCCTCTAGGCCCAATATCGAGCTGGGCGTGAGTCATACCTGTCAGAACTCCTTCTAACTCAGTGAATTATTATCTCTATAATAATTCACTTGACTCATCGACTACGAACGTACTAGGCCACTACGCCGTAGTCCCCAGAAGATACAGGGGAATCCAATCCATTGGACCTGTCTGTCCTTAGTTACCGTGTACCTATAATCCCTCATCCATATAATATCCCAGATACCGTATATCGAGCATGGTGTTGTCAGACCCATATGGTTTCTACTCGAGTCTCACTCTAATCGGATTCTCCCGGAGAACTCTTTCTCTCTCAACCCGAATGACCCTGGCCAGGGATTTGTTTGAGCAAGAACACATGGGATATTCCTCTCATTATGCCGAGAGTGGATGATCCTCTATCGACACTCAATAGCCCTCGTAAGGTCGACTACCACTCCCAATGACCAGCTGTACTAGATCTGGGACAGCCAAACCTATAAGTCTGGTATCAAAGAGTGGAGCACTCATACAGGACATCCTTGGTGTCTCAAGTCTAAGGACCAGATACACCACTAGGACTACAGAATCGCTGTCTGACAATAAGGCATCATCAACCATCCAGTATTCCGTAAGCGGATCAATCAGTGAACTCATTTTCCAATAAGCACCTGTACTGTATCCCTAGTGTCCCTACACGAGCAGCTATGAGACCAGCTGCATCCATCATATGGACGGGTATACAGCACACCAGTCTATCCGGTTATCACGATGTCCCTCTCGAGTAACCTATGACCGGGATTATTTAGGATATGTATTTAAAGGTGAATCGATCTCATTATCGTGATCTCATCACGATCCGATTCCCATTGCACAAATCCAAGGACATCACAATATATATATGCATTTATGCAATAGTTATAAAGTGATATACGTCAAAATATAATAAGCAAAAAGATTTTGTATCAAGTCACACATGCCATCACTCACGTGATTGGCTTGTTGGGCACCTATGACTAGCACCTTCGACTGCGTTGCATGCACGTAGATCGAGGGCAGCAACTATTGCTCCCCTTCCTTGTTTTTGCGTTAAAATTCTTCCTTAACACAACACACACAGTTCAAAACCAATCATTCGCACGAACAACCTAGCTCTGATACCACTGTTGGGAAATCTTGATGTGGCGACATCACATGCGCAGCGAAAGAACAAGGAAAAACAAAATCCTCGATTCCCAAAGAGATGCTCGTCATCGTGCGAAGATTGGTGCGCAAAATCCGGGAAACTTAAAACTGCGTATAGAGTAGATTGTGTTACCTAGGGAGATCGTATATCCCTGTTTCCTTGCAGATCTGAAGGAGGTCAAGCGTCCTCCTCTCTAGCGGTGATCCATACAGCAGGGCTGCGAAGACGCTCCTCAAAACTCTAGGCCTACTTTGAGGTGAAGAGGGGGAGGAGAATAGCAGAGGCAAGCAAAGGCTCTAGCCTATGAGACTCTGAATCCCTCCTATTTATAGAGGTCCCCTGTCAAACACTAATGGATCCTCCCTTAGTGGGAATTGGATCTGCATCCAATAACCCAAGCCTTTTAGATTAGTGGATCTCTATCCAATAATCTCTCAAGGGCTCTTATTGGATCTCGTCCATGGGATCTAATAATTCAGGGGTTTATTGGATATCCAATAAGACAAGGGCTCCGTCGGATATCTCATATCTGAACCTCTACTCATCGCAATGCCTACCACATGTGTGTGACCCTCTAGGCCCAATATCGAGCTGGCTGTGAGTCATACCTATCAGAATTCCTTCTAACTCGGTGAATTATTATCTTTGTAATAATTCACTTAACTCATCGACTACGGACATACTAGGCCACTACGCCGTAGTCCCTAGACGATACAGGGGAATCCAATCTATTGGACTTGTCTGTCCTCAGTTATTGTGTACTTATAGTCCATCATCCATCTAATATCTCAGAGACTGTATATCGAGCATGGTGCTGTCAGACCCATACGGTTTCTACTCGAGTCTCGCTCTAATCGGATTCTCTTGGAGAACTCTTTCTCTCTCAACCAAAATGACCCTGGCCAGGGATTTGTTTGAGCAAGAACACATAGGATATTCCTCTCATGACGTCGAGAGTGGATAATCCTCTATTGACACTCAATAACCCTTGTAAGGTCGACTACCACTCCCAATGTCTAGCTGTACTAGATCTGGGACAGCCAAACCTATAAGTCTGGTATCAAACTGTGGAGCACTTATACAGGACATCCTTGGTGACTCAAGTCTAAGGACCAGATACACCACTAGGACTATGGAATCGCTCTCTGACAATAAGGCATCATCAACCATCCAGCATTCCGTAAGCGGATCAATCGGTGAACTCATTCTCCAATGAGCACTTGTATTGTATCCCTAATGTCCCTACATGAGCAGCTATGAGACCAGCTGCATCCATCAAATGGATGGGTATACAGCACACCAGTCTGTCCGGTTATTACGATGTCCCTTTCGAGTAACCTATGACCGGGATTATTTCGGATTTGTGTTTAAAGGTGAATCGATCTCATTATCGTGATCTCATCACGATCCGATTCCCATTGTACAAATCCAAGGACATCACAATATATATATATATATATATATATATATGTATGTATATATATATATATATATATATATATGTATTCTTGTATGTCATATCTGAACATCAATAATCTTGGATTAGAATCCACATAAAAAATTTCCTTTCAAATTTCAAGATCTTGAAGATAACGCTCCAAAATTAATAAGTTTTAATTGAGAATGACATTCTTTCCGAGTGTAAGAACTTTAAGGTAGGAAAGGATGCGAGGAAACAACATAAGAATGGAATGCAGTGTGGACCTTACCCTTACATTAATTTTAGGCTCCACCATCAGTCTAAAAGTTAGGTGGATGACTTTCTAACACAAAACTGCTCTCAAAACACAAACTCTCTCTTTGATATTTTGTAGGAAAGAGTACTGTCATCCAATCTCTCAGTGTTTTCTTTTTGACTAAACCTTGTAGATCTGTGTAGCTAATTGGGTTTCCTGAAGACAGCAAAACTCTATTAATGCTACTAACTTGGGAGAACAAGTTAGATTTCAACTGCAGCTTATATAACATAAATTTCTATTCTGCGATCCCATTTTATGGCTTCTCACACTGCAACTTGGATAACATTGCTTATGAATTGCATGGATACTCTTTTTTTTTTTTTATTATTGGTAGCTAATAGAGGCTTTAATACTATGTTCTTTTGTTCAATCTGCATCAACTAAGACAATTCATATCATGGTGATATGCTTGTGCAGGATATCAACGAGTGGCCGATCATTGACCCTTTGCCCTCCTACGGTAGAGGAAGAGATGCGACTGGGGGTAGATACAGTAATCTCATCATGGGATATAACCTAACCGATGTGGTCATAACAGGTAGTATATACGTTGCATATTTCCGGTACTTCTATCACATTACTTCTAAATTCATAAAGCCTGCGTCGTGTTGTCATTCCATGATCCCCTAAAATTTAGATAAAAAAAATTATTTTTAGTCAAAAACTATAACATTTAATTCAGTTTATGATGTTTTGGCGTGCTTTGATTGACAAGAAGACACATATATATCATCATCTAACTTGTTTGCATCATAGATGGGGAACAGAATATAATTTGATTGCAACATACCACGTCCTGATGCTAACAAGTTTTATTGTTATTTTTAGGGAATAATGGAACTATCGATGGACTCAATTAGGGAATAATGGAACTATCGATTGAAACCTGGTGGAAAATGTTCCGTAACAAAGAACTCAATTACACTCGTGGATACCTCATTGAATTGATGTACTGCAAACAAGTGCTGATTTCCAACATTACATTGGTTAACTCTCCATCGTGGAATGTCCATCCAGTGTACAGCAGGTTTATATTAATAATCTACTTTCAGAACACTTGAAGGCTTCTTTTGCTTTCCATTCTATTGTTACAATCTGATGTTAACGTGAATGAATGCACTGTCCAGCCACGTAATCGTCTCAGGCATCACAATTCTTGCACCGGTCAACTCTCCCAACACTGATGGGATCGATCCAGGTGGATATCGTACCTACATTTACTTGGGTTGTAGATTCTATGTTGCTGTTTCGATTGATTCTTTTTGGTGGTTTCTCTCTTCTTCGCAGACTCATCCTCCAATGTCCGCATTGAGGGCTGCTACATAGTCTCAGGCGATGACTGCATCGCCATTAAAAGCGGTTGGGATGAGTACGGGATTGCATTCAACATGTCAAGCAAACACATAGTGATCAGACGGCTCACCTGCATCTCCCCCACGAGCGCTGTCATTGCCCTGGGAAGCGAGATGTCGAGAGGAATCCAAGATGTCCGGGCCGAAGACATCACGGCCATCCACTCCGAATCCGGCGTCAGGATCAAGACGACCATCGGAAGGGGAGCTTACGTGAAGGACATATTCGTGAGAAGAATGAATCTGCACACAATGAAGTGGGTCTACTGGATGACGGGCACCTACGGGCAGCACCCGGACGACAAATTTGATCCGAAAGCCATTCCGGTGGTGCAGAATATCAGTTACAGCAACGTGGTGGCCGAGAACGTGACCATGGCCGCGAAGCTGGAGGGGATTCCCGGCGCGCCCTTCACCGGAATATGCATCTACAATGTGACGGCGGAGGTGGTGAAGTCGAAGAAGCCGATTTGGAACTGCACCGACGTGGAGGGCGTATCGAGTCACGTGACGCCCACTCCCTGTGCGCAGATTCCGGAATATCCAGATCGTATAACGCATTGCCCCTTCCCTGAAGATGATCTACCTGTGAATGGTGTTGGGCTAGAGGAGTGTGCTTATCAGAGAGCTAAACCATGAGTTGAGATGCTTTCTACAACTCATGGTTTAATGGCATAACCTATGATGTCCTGAAGCTTGGCAGATTAAAATGTTTGCCTTGAACAAAGGCAGATGTAATTGATCATATATCATACTTGGGAGGAACAAAGGCAGATGAAATATCCAATAATATTTCATTGCTATAAATATGGATTATTGAAAAATGAGACATGTTATTTATTTGAATACTTTTCTTCAACTTGGAAGTGTTATATTCTTTATTTGATACCAATAGTTGAAATGAATTTTTCAAAGAGAGGATGACTTATGATTGTCACTAAAACAATTGATTTTATCCCTAACATTTGAATTAATAACCAAATCTATCTTCACTTTCAAATACCACGTAAGCACCCTATGTTGTAGAGGACAGATCGATTTATTTGAGGAGAACTTTTTCTATGATCATATCTGAATTATGTTATGCATGAACAGGCTTCGTTAGATCCTATAGAATAAAATAAGTGAGGTGGGATGATTCAATATTCTATTTATTCCACTTCCTTATTTACAGTATGGAAACATATTCATTTCCTCTTCATCGATCCAAATCTATAACACTATCATAGTGAAATAAGAGATATAAGGAAGAACATTGGTTGGACTTTATTAGTAACAAGTAAATATTTTGTACGTAAAAAAATTAAGATATTAGGGGGATAAACACCAATAAAAAAATATGAGGCAATCCAAAAAACACTTGATTATGATCAAATTTATAAGCCGACTTGGATATCGAGCATTTACCTATAAGAACTAAATTAGTTGCAATAAATAGTTGCAACCCTAGAAAATAGAATATAGTAAATCTTTTCTTATATAGAGTCATTATATATGATATGTGAAGATATGTATGAAAAGTAGATTTTATACGGATCTATTTTTGCCATTCATTTCATTCTTGCTCGAGCCGAATGATGAAAAATTATCATATTTGGTTCCTTCAGGGGGTGGATCCATAAGAATTCACCTATCCCAATAACAAAAAAACTTGACTAGAATGATAATATATTAAGAGGAAGTTCGCAGGGTGGCCATGGAAGGCCTAGGTTGAACGTTGGTGAGGAAGTTCTGCTCGAACACCCTGGTGAGCTGGTCAAAGGACAAGACCGAAGATTGGCGCAGTCGGTTGAACCACGCTCGTACCAGTCCCCTCAGGGTGGTCGGAAATGCCCGGCACATCAATGCATCGGAGGTGCCATAGAGGGCCATCTGAGCCCGAAATGCAGAGACATGCTCGGCAGGATCGGAGTCGCCGTCATACGTCTCCAATACCGATAGCTTGAAGTTGAGGGGTACCGACTTGTCCTGTACTTCCTATGTGAAATGGGACCTGCCTGAGCCACCTTTGCTAGACTCGCTCGGTGATTTTTGGAACTCGCACTATAACTCATCTAGGTGTTGGTTGACCCGGGACAGTTGGGCCCTGAGCGAGTCATCCACCAAGTCAAACGATACAGGGTCTGGCTCGAAATGGGGTAGTTTGACTTAGCAGGGTGCGGGAATGCTCTGCTCGGGCAAAACTCTCGGGTCCGTCGCTTGCTCTCGGGCTTCCCCCATCCCGACTTGCTACCCATTCGGCCTCTTTCGGGTCGAGTCCATTGGGAGAGCCACTAGCCACACAATCTGAGGAATGAGCGGAGCGAGCGTCCGCATCATGCCCACCATGGCTTGCACTTGTTTGGTCAGGGTGATGAATGCCTCGGGTGTCACGGCCGAGGGTCCCATGGTTAGTCCAATAATATGTGTATATTGGATCTTTTGAGACAATTATTGGTCTTAGAATGTAATTCTGATCGGTCAAGAAAAATACATGTCAATATAATTTTTTTTTTAGATTAGTTAATCTATCTTGGAAGGTAAAAATGGGTAGAGTAAACCTATTTTTATTTTATTTAAAATTAATGTCCTCTTCCTCTGCATGTAGGAAATGAATAAAATAAATCGATTAAATCACAAAAAGTGCTTCCATAGAAGTTAAACTTCCATTCATCTACATCTCTTGTTTCTTATTCTCATTCCTCCTTCCTATTGTAAGCTTTCTAATCTTTTCTATTGCAAGTGCTCCGATCCGTTCTATTGTAAGTGTTCCGATCCTTCTTATTGCAAGCTTTCTAATCTTTCCTATTGCAAGTGTCCTAACCTTTCCTTACTGTAATTTTATCTCTACATTTGCTTTGAATATGAAGAACTTTGAATTGTTCAAGTCTTGCATTTGATATATCTCCTGTTTAGACGTAACGATTTGAATCTTTGAAACTTCCGAGATTCTGACCTTTCTACCTTGTTATGGTTATAACTTTATGAACTGACCTATGATTTGGACAAAACTTATTTAATCTGAATATAGACTCATAATCCTTTCTTTTAATAGCTTATTTTAAGAATTCGGAGTAAGTTTGCCTGTCCAAACTTCTATTTCAAGTAAGCCTACGAATTCTGCAAAACGAGGATCGTAATTTCTGACCTTTTGATACTGAACTGCCTATAAGTCCTTGTTGGAAACTTTGATTTATTCCAAACATATTTCATTTTAAACTAGACACGTAGATATTTCATTTGATACTTAGATTGAAAGATTTAAAGTCCAAATGCTTGCCCAGTTTTCTATTGAATCTGACCCTGTGAATTCTATAAAATTGAGATTTGTTCTTTGATCTTGGGTTACTAAATCTATTGTAACTCTTTGTTGAAAACTTCGATTCATACAAAAATTATTTTATTTGAAATAAGATTGAAATATCTTTCACAATAGCTTTCTTGAGTATATTGGAGCACGATTGATAGTTTGAATCATTTGTTTAATGTGCCTCTCGAATTCTGTTAGAAATGGAGCTATGGTCGATTTCACATATTCTGGTTTCATTCCTTTGGAAATTGATTTCATTTAGCTTTCTTGTCTAATTGAGCTTTATATTACTGCTTTGAATTATTGTATGCTATTGTCTTTAAAATTATTTGCATTCTTGAAAATTATTGTGTAACATTTATGCTATATCGCATTAACTCATATAGGCACATGTATATCCCATTGTTCCACATTTGCTTTCGATATGTGCCTATTCCAGTTTCATTCCTTTGGATATTGAATTCTATCTAACCTTCTTATTTGAATTCAGTTATATGTGACTGCTTGGAATCCTTGAATGCTCTTGCTTTCATTTCCTTTCAAATCTGAATACATTTGTGACAGATTATGCTTGCATCGTATTGACTCGTAAAGGCGCATGTACATTTTGTTGTTCCGCGTGTGCTTCCGATATGTGCTATTTATTGTTCATACTATCTTTTTGTACTTTGTGTTTATGGGATACTGTGAACCTTTGTCAAAAATAGTAAAGAGAGTTATGCATAGAGCCTGCGATACTTTACCGACCCCCTCTGACTTCACCTAGACGTGGGTGGATGGAGCTTCCAGACGTGGGAGACTTCTGTCTAGTGGTCATTCAGAAATAAATGAAGTACATTCTATCTGTGGTCTCACTACACTTTCTGTATGTTTGATATGATATCCAGAGCTTTGGTTATGTATTTATGTATGTGCTTTGGATAAGAAAGATATGAATGTAACATCAAATACGACGTTTCAACTTCTGTTTTGTATTCGTTCTTTGATATGCTCTGAAATGGTTCATATGCTGTTGATATATTCTGAAATATTTCCTACGCTATTGATATATTCTGAAATGCTCCCTATGCCTCTGAAATGTTCCTACGCCATTGATATGCTTTGAAATATTCCATATGCCAATGATATGTTCCGAAATATTTCATTTGTCATTGATATGCTCCGAAACATTTCATACGCCATTGATAAGCTCCGAAATGTTTCATTCGTTATTAATATACTCCGATGATTCAATATTGTATTTATTCCACTTCCTTATTTACAGTATGGAAACATATTCATTTCCTCTTCATCTATCCAAATCTATAACACTATTAGAGTGAAATAAGAGATCTAAGGAAGAACATAGGTTGGACTTTATTAGTAATAAGTAAATATTTTGTACGTAAAAAAATCAAGATATTAGGGGGATAAACACCAATCAAAAAATACGAGACAATCCAAAAAACATTTGATTATGATCAAATTTATAAGCCAACTTGGATATCGAGCATTTACCTATAAGAACTAAATTAGTTGCAACCCTGTAAAATAGAATTTAGTAAATCTTTTCGTACATAGAGTCATTATTTATGATATGTGGAGATATGTATGAAATGTAGATTTTATACAGATCTATTTTTACCATTCATTTCATTCTTGCTCGAGTCGAATGATGAAAAATTATCATATTTGGTTCCTTCAGGGGGTGGATCCATAAGAATTCACCTATCCCAATAACAAAAAAACTTGACTTGAATGATACTATATTAAGAGGAAGATCATAGGGTGGCCATGGAAGGCCTAGGTCGCACGCTAGTGAGGAAGTTCTACTTGAACTCCCTAGTGAGCTGGTCAAAGGACGAGACCGAGGATTGGTGTAGTCGGATGAACCACGCTCGTACCGGTCCTGTCAGGGTGGTCGGAAATGCCCGGCACATAAATGCATCGGAGGTGCCATAGAGGGCCATCTGAGCCTGAAATGTGGAGACATGCTCCGCGGCATCGGAGCTGTCGTCATATGTCTCCAATGCCGACAGCCTAAAGTTGAGGGGTACCGACTTGTCCTGTACTTCCTATGTGAAAGGGGACCTGCCTGAGCCGCCTTCGCTAGACTCGCTTGGTGATTTTTGGAACTCACACTAGAACTCGTCCACGCGTTGGTTGACCCAGGACAGTTGGGCCCTGAGCGAATCGTCCGCCAAGTCAAACGATACGGTGTCAGGCTCGAAGTGGGGTAGTGTGACTTAGTAGGGTGTGGGTATGCTCTGCTCGGGCAGACCTCTCTAGTTCGTCGCTTGCTCTCGGGCTTCCCCCATCCCGACTTGCTACCCACTTGGCCTCTATCGGGTCGAGTCAGTTGGGGGAGCTGCTAGCCACACGATCTGAGGAATGAACGGAGCGAGCATCTGCATCATGCCCACCATGGCTTGCACTTGTTTGGTCAGGTTGAGGAATGCCTCGGGTGTCACAGACGAGGGTCCCATGTTTAGTTCGAGGGGTGACAACCCTAGGTCATTGGAAAGGTGCCAGTAGCGATCTAGCGTCGAGGACGGGATCCCCCCATCTCCGAAGGTGGGGAGGGACTGATTTCCGGGCTCGATGGAGGGGAGACCGGTCGGTGGTTCTCCCTCGGGGAGAGCTTCTACGACATGCTTCTATGGCATGGCCCTCTTTCTAGCGCCAAAATGTTAGTGAACAAGTATACCATGGCTGATGAGTTAGCACGGTTTGGTCCACAGGTCAATGTCGGGAGCCTTCTATCGAGTGAGCTTGATGACGAGGTGGTCGTGCCCTCGGGAAGGGATGCTTGTTAGCATTGGTTGGGCTTTGGTCGAGTGACGGCTCGTCCTTGCGCATTGGATAGTGACCCTTGGGTTGAGACGCTCGCGGCTCGCAAGTGGTCATTCGCTAGCAAAATGGCCCTCGTCGGGTGATCCCCGACTTGGCCCCTTCGATGAGCAAGTCAGTACTGGGTGGATTATTTTCTATTTTTCTTCCCTCCTCTCTCCTCTGGCCGGATGCTGGCCAGGGGTTTTATACTATTGTACGAGGGTTAATAGCACGTCGGTTCGACGTGGCCGCTGACTCTCGAGGGATGGGACGACACTTATAACCGAGCTCTTGAGATGGGACATGTGGAACAGCTTATTGGTACAGTTCTGACTTGACATGTGGCTTCAGCTGTGACATATCTTGGGCCCAAAATACACCGTATCAAATAATACTATATTAAGAGCTAAAATGGCTAAAGAGATAGGGCATAATTATTATGGAGAACCCGCATGGCCCAATGATATTTTATATTTTTTTTCGATAGTAATTCTAGGTACTATTGCATGTAATGTAGGCTTGGTAATTCTAGAACCATCATTAGTATTGTAGGCTTTGAAAATATTACCCAAATGGTACTTCGTTCCCGTATTATAAATACTCCATACAATGTCCAATAAGTTATTAGGTGTTTTTTTTAATGGTTTCAATACCAATGAGATTATTGACAGCACTTTTTTTTAAGAATATTAATAAATTTTAAAATCTATTTCATCATCCAATAGCTACAATAGTCTTTTTGATTAGCAGCTCTTTGGTTAGGTATTGGGGCAACATTATCTATTGATAAATCACTAACTTTAAGTATTTGTTAACTTAATTCAACTATGAAATACCTGGATATAAGTATCTAAGAATAGTGACTTCAAAGTCACTATGCTTAGATACATTAATTTGATTATGATAATTTCTTGAAAATACATATTGTACCAAAAAGATTAAAAATAAAATTTCTTCTTTCTTTACAAATTTTTCTTTCTATTTTTATTAGAAAAAGAAGATGAAATAATTGTAATGGATTTAAAATGAAAATTTATTCTTAGGTAAATCAATTGTGAAATGCTTTTGTAGAGTGTCCAATATCTCTTTTACATCTTCTATGTGAATATATTCATTTCTCATATTGTTGGGTCCAGCCCATATGTGGGCTTGGACAATTGGGCCTATTGAGCCCAAATCACTAATTTAAGAAAGGGCAAAAGGTGAGGGTAGCAAAAAAAAAAGAGAGCATGTGGTGTGTGTGTGTGCAGATGAGCGTGCAGCGAGCGACGGCGCATAGAGAGAAAAGAGGAGAGAGAAAGATTAGGTTTCCGAGTTTTCTATTTGACGATCGGCAGCCAAACGTTGTCAGTTTTGACCCAAACTTTATGTGGAGAATCCTTGCAGCAAACTCTACAATTCTAATGTGTTGATCTAAAATTTACCCCCTCTAAGGTACTTTCCTGCTATATCCATTCTGTGAGACCTAGAATTCTCTTTTGAGGAGATCCATCCGATATGCTAGAGCTAAGATCTATGTTCTTGATGTTATTCTGATCCTCTTATTATTCTAGAGAAGACCTATTGTAAACCTGTTATCATTATTATTGATAGCGGAAGTTTAAAATGGACTACGGTCCCGTGGTTTTTCCCACATTAGGTTTTCCACGTTAAAAGATTTGGTATCACTATGTGATTGATTATTTGCTCTATTGTTTATGCTGTGCTGGTTATATTTTCATTTGGATATCAAGTTGGTATTTTGATGAGGAACCCATTTTGATACACAAAGAGGGAAAAGAATATTCCGCTTTAACAGGTTTTTTCCCAACAGGAAGAAAATAGGTTGGACTTTATAAGTAATAAGTAAATATTTTGTTCGTAAAAAAATCAAGATATTAGGGGGATAAACACCAATAAAAAAATATGAGATAATCCAAAAAATACTTGATTATGATCAAATTTATAAGCCGACTTGGATATCGAGCATTTACCTATAAGAACTAAATTAGTTGCAACCCTGGAAAATAGAATTTAGTAAATCTTTTCTTACATAGAGTCATTATATATGATATGTGGAGATATGTATGAAAAGTAGATATTATATGGATCTATTTTTACCATTCATTTCATTCTTGCTTGACTTGAATGATGAAAAATTATCATATTTGGTTCCTTCAGGGGGTGGATCCATAAGAATTCACCTATCCCAATAATAAAAAAACTTGACTAGAATGATACTATATTAAGAGGAAGTTCGCAGGGTGGCCATGGAAGGCCTAGGTCGCACGCTAGTGAGGAAGTTCTGCTCGAACTCCCTAGTGAGCTGGTCAAAGGACAAGACCGAAGATTGGCGCAGTCGGTTGAACCACGCTCGTACCGGTCCCCTCAGGGTGATCGGAAATGCCCGGCACATCAATGCATCAGAGGTGCCATAGAAGGCCATCTGAGCCTGAAATGCGGAGACATGCTCCGCGGCATCGGAGCCGCCGTCATATGCCTCCAATGCCGATAGCCTAAAGTTGAGGGGTACCGACTTGTCCTGTACTTCCTATGTGAAAGGGGACTTGCCTAAGCTGCCTTCACTAGACTCACTCGGTGATTTTTGGAACTCGTGCTAGAACTCGTCCAAGCGTTGGTTGACCAGGGACAATTGGGCTCAAAGCGAGTCGTCCGCCAAGTCAAACGATACGGTGTCAGGCTCGAAGTGGGGTAGTGTGACTTAGTAGGGTGCGGGTATGCTCTGCTCGGGTGGACCTCTTGGGTCTGTCGCTTGCTTTCAGGCTTCCCCCATCCCGACTTGCTACCCACTCGGCCTTTGTCGGGTTGGGTCAATTGGGGGAGCCACTAGCCACACGATCTGAGGAATGAACGGAGCGAGCGTCTGCATCATGCCCACCATGGCTTGCACTTGTTTGGTCAGGCTGAGGAATGCCTCGGGTGTCATAGCCGAGGGTCCCGTGGTTAGTTCGAGGGGTGACAACCCCGGGTCATTGAAAAGGTGCCAGTAGCGATCTAGTGTCGAGGCTAGGATCCCCCCATCTCCGAGGGTGGGGAGGGACTGATTTTCAGGCTCGACGGAGGGGGGACCGGTCGGTGGTTCTCCCTCGGGGAGAGCTTCTACGATATGCTTCTGCGACATGGCCTTCCTTCTAGCGCCAAAATATTAGTGAACAAGTATACCATAGCTGATGAGTTAGCACGGTTTGGTCCACGGGTCAATGTCGGGAGCCTTCTATCGAGTGAGCTGGATGACGAGGTGGTCGTGCCCTCGGGAAGGGATGCTTGTTGGCATTGGTTGGGCTCTGGCCGATTGATGGCTCATCCTTGCGCATTGGATGGTGACCTCTGGGTTGAGACGCTCACGGCTCGCGAGTGGTCATTCGCCTGCAAAAATGGCCCTCATCGGGTGATCCCCGACTTTGGCCCATTCGATGAGTAAGTCAGTAGTGGGTGGATTGTTTTCTATTTTTCTTCCCTCCTCTCCCCTCTAGCCGGATGCTGGCTAGGGGCTTTATACTATTGTATGAGGGTTAATAGCATGTCGGTTCGGCTTGGCCGCTGACTCTCGAGGGATGGGACGACACATATGACTGAGCTCTCGGGATGGGACATGTGGAACAGTTTCTTAGTACGCTTTTGACTTGACGTGTGGCTTTAGTTGTGACGTGTCTTGGGCCCAAATACACCACATCAAATAATACTATATTAAGAGCTAAAATGGCTAAAGAGATAGGGCATAATTATTATGGAGAACCCGCATGGCCCAATGTTATTTTATATTTTTTTTAGTAGTAATTCTAGGTAATATTGCATGTAATATAGGCTTGGTAATTCTAGAACCATCATTAGTAATGTAGGCATTGAAAATATTACCCAAATGGTACTTTGTTCCCGTATTATAAATACTCCATACAATGCCCAATAAGTTATTTGGTGTTCTTTTAATGGTTTCAAGACCAATGAGATTATTGACAACACTTTTTTTAAAGAATATTAATAAATTTTAAAATCTATTTCATCATCCAATAGCTACAATAGACTTTTTGATTAGCAGGTCTTTAGTTAGGTAGTGGGTGGATTAGCAGCTCTTTAGTCGGGTGATCCTCGACTTTGGCCCCTTCGATGAGCGAGTGAGTAGTGGGTGGATTGTTTTCTATTTTTCTTCCCTCATCTCCCCTCTTGCCGAATGCTGGCCAGGGGCTTTATACTTTAGTACGAGGGTCGATAGCACGTCGGTTTGGCGTGGCCGCTGATTCTTGAGGGATGGGACGACACTTTTGATCGGTCGTCATCTCGGGTGGCATGCGGAGCAGTGTCAGACGGCACCGCCCCGAGCTCTCAAGATGGGACATGTGGAACAGCTTCTTGGTATGCTTCTAACTTGATGTGTTGCGTCAGCTATGACGTGTCTTGGGTCCAAAATACGTCGTATCAAATAATACTATATTAAGAGCTAAAATAGCTAAAGAGATGGGGCATAATTATTATGGAGAACCCGCATGGCCCAATGATATTTTATATTTTTTTCAATAATAATTCTAGGTACTATTGCATGTAATGTAGGCTTGGAAATTCTAGAACCATCATTAGTAATGTAGGCTTTGAAAATATTACCCAAATGGTAATTCGTTCCCGTATTATAAATACTCCATACAATGCCCAATAAGTTATTAGGTGTTCTTTTAATGGTTTCAATACCAATGGGATTATTGACAGCACTTTTTTTAAAGAATATTAATAAATTTTAAAATCTATTTCATCATCCAAAAGCTACAATAGTCTTTTTGATTAGCACATCTTTAGTTAGGTAGTGGGTGGATTAGCAGCTCTTTAGTCTGGTGATCCTCGACTTTGGCCCCTTCGATGAGCAAGTCAATAGTGGGTAGATTGTTTTCTATTTTTCTTCCCTCCTCTCCCCTCTTTTTGGATGCTGGCCAGGGGCTTTATACTATAGTACGAGGGTCGATAGCACGTCGGTTTGGCGTGGCCGCTGATTCTTGAGGGATGGGACGACACTTTTGATCGGTCGTTGTCTCGGGTGGCATGCGGAGCAATGTCAGACGGCACCGCCCCGAGCTCTCGAGATGGGACATATGGAACAGCTTCTTGGTACGCTTTTGACTTGACGTGTGGCGTCAGCTATGACGTGTCTTGGGCCCAAAATACGTCGTATCAAATAATACTATATTAAGAGCTAAAATAGCTAAAGAGATGGGCCATAATTATTATGGAGAACCCGCATGGCCCAATGATATTATATATTTTTTTCAGTATTAATTCTAGGTACTATTACATGTAATGTAGGCTTGGTAATTCTAGAACCATCATTAGTAATGTAGGCTTTGAAAATATTCGTTCACGTATTATAAATACTCCATACAATGCCCAATAAGTTATTAGTTGTTCTTTTAATGGTTTCAATACCAATGAGATTATTGATAGCACTTTTTTTAAAGAATATTAATAAATTTTAAAATCTATTTCATCATCCAATAGCTACAATAGTCTTTTTGATTAGCAGCTCTTTAGTTAGGTATTGGGGCAACATTATCTATTGATAAATCGCTATCTTTAAGTATTTTTTAACTTAATTCAACTGTGAAATACCTGGATATAAGTATCTAAGAATAGTGACTTCAAAGTCACTATTCTTGGATACATTAATTTGATTATGATTATTTCATGAAAATACATATTGTGCCAAAAAGATTAAAAATAAAATTTCTTCTTTCTTTACAAATTTTTCTTTCTATTTTTATTAGAAAAAGAAGATGAAATAATTGTAATGGGTTTAAAATTAAAATTTATTCTTAGGTAAATCAATTGTGAAATGCTTTTGTAGAGTGTCCAATATCTCTTTTACATCTTCTATGTGAACATATTCAATTTTCATAAGATCTTCTTGATTCTTATTCAAATGGTCCAATAATATGTGTATATTGGATCTTTTGAGACAATTATTGGTCTTAGAATGTAAGTCTGATTGGTCAATAAAATACATGTCAATATATTTTTTTTTTATTTTTTTTAGATTAGTTAATCTATTTTGCAAGGTAAAAATGGGTAGAGTAAACCTATGTTTATTTTATTTGAAATTAATGTCCTCTTCCTTTGCATGTAGGAAATGAATAAAATAAATCAATTAAATCACGAGAAGTGCTTCCATAGAAGTTAAACTTCCATTATTTATTCCCATTCCCATAATAATGAATACTATGATTCGTATTTCGAATAGGCATAGATTTATCATCTTTAAGATAACTTCCATTTTGAGAGTTATTCACGATCTCACCTAATTTATAATTCAATATATAAATAAATTGATTCCGTCAGGTTAGTTATATGTTGTTTTGTGTCAACTATATCCACATAAGATGGTGAGATGATATCTGGAGCAGTTCTGTATTTAGGGCCCTTTATGCAAATGGATGCATCTCTAACTCTATATATATTTACTTCTCAATACAATTTCTTTCAAATTTAGTAAAATTTTATGTATCAATTCTTCAATACTTATTATCGTAGAATATTCATGCAACACTTTTTCATAGTTTGCACATGGGATACATGTTCCTTCTAATTCTCAAATAAAGCCCTTTGCATTGCAATAGCTATGGTATTGGCTTGACCTTTCATAAGCGAGGATAGAACGAAAAGACTATTATAAAAATATTTATGTCTACTCTTGATTCAACATACCTCTACTGTAGTTTCTAGTGGATCCTGCTACTTCCTCTCAAATCATACTATACTAATACTATTATTTAATCATATCATTGAATCATTTATTTCTCTTGAAATCATTTGTTACATCACGTACAAAACTTAATTATATACCACTTCTACGAATGGCTCGTAATATGACTAGCAATTGCCACTAATCATTATATCACCACATTATAGTTTATGCCTTAATGGTATAAACTATAATGTCATGATATAAGAAGTACTGCAGGGGCAAATAATGTTAGTCAAGATAGCCAGATAAGAATCATGATGTAGGCAAGAAAGAAAAATAAATTTAAACTAAAACATAAAAATGAATCATGTTATAACTTCTCAACGAAAGTGATATTGCCACAAAGAAAGAAGGAAAGAATGCCTATCATGGAGCAAAAACTTGGGAGATCCAATCTAATCACATGCTAAGTAAAAGGATCAACATGCAAGGCAGTCTCGCCATTAAAAAATATCCTACATAAAACATTATAGAAGTCCAACAAAAAATGAAAGTGTTAAAAGGGTGCAATCTGATGTAAGACATGTGGAAAGATGCTATATTATACAAGGCTACTGTATCAGATGATGTGAGCACCAATGAAAATTTTTTTTTCACATTTAGATAAGAATTTAAATCGATAATATACAAGAATAATTTATGCATCATAAATTAGAAAATAAAAGATCTAAGGTATTTAATCTTAAGAACTTAGGTTCTGATATCAATTGTAAACATAAAATCTGTAATATGCTATATGTAATATGAAAAAAAATTAATTCAGAAATAAAATTAAATAATAATAATATATCGGATCCCCAATGTATATCTTTCGATATCATCCGGATAGAACTTTATGAAATCTATATGGACACCATCTTCGAATCTAAAACCCACTATATATCAATCTAAAAAGAGAACTAGATTCTCTTTTTTCACTCTTTATATATTTTTTTTCATATGATGACTTAGATTCGGAAGTTCAATAAAACAAAATAAGTATTAAAAAGGTATAATCTTACAATTTACCCTAGTTGGATGTGATACTAGTTACAAGGCTACTATATCAGATAATGTAAGAACCAATTAAAAAAGAAATTCCCATGATATGGTTCAATGTATTGTTAGAGTAACAATAATTTCAGAAAAAAAATATGCCAAAGGGTCAAGCCAAAACATTATAATGATAACAAATAGGGCTGAAAATATTATAATGATAACAAATAGGTCTGGTGTCATGAGTAAGAACATAGCAACCATTGTACAAGCCTATAAGGGCCAACTTGAAACAAATTAATCTTAATATGATGATAATCAATCCATTTAAGTTTATTAGAGCAGAGAGACAGATTAATTCATGATAGCTTTTGTCAAGTACAAATGGTTAAGACTTTACGATTTTATTATTGTGGTAACAAAAGGCTTATGTGTTGCTCAATAATATGTCAACTAAAATATATCATTGGAGTAGGACAAATCACATTTTAAAGGAGAGACCAGACTGTCTCAACAAACATGTTATTTTCAACCAAGGACAATATAACTATCTAAAATTATGCATACTCTAGTTTGTAGTATAAATAATCTATAATTAGCTCGAATCAACATACTGAAATTAACTAATTATATAACATAATTTATAATTAGCCTTCCTCTCTCTCTCTCTCTCTCTCTCTCTCTCTCTCTCTTCATCTCTCTCTATATATAGAACAAGAGCCGAGTCGTGGAAGCATTCTGTTTCCGACACATCTCTCTGACAATGGAGCACTCACCGCCAATATTCCGTGTAACACCTCTTCTCCTTTTCTTTTCTTTTTCCCAGTAATCCTAACTCAAAGCTTTAATCCTTCAAACTCCAACTTTTCTCGGTTACGTGTAGGTGTTGATGATTTTAGTGCTGTGGACGGTGGTAACAGCGGCGTTCATAGGGATCACTGAGGGCCATCACCACCACCGGCGGGCAGGTGGTGCGACGGAGCTAGAAGCCTTCCACTATGCGGCGGCGGGGGCAAGAGGACGCCGGGCCCACGTGGCCAGCCTGACGGACTTCGACGGGGTGGGCGACGGGGTGACCTCCAACACGGCGGCCTTTGCGGCGGCCGTGGCCAACCTTAGTAAGGTGGCGTATGACGGCGGCGCGATGCTGGTGGTGCCGGCCGGCCGGTGGCTCACCGGGCCCTTCAACCTCGCCGACCACTTCACCCTCTTCCTCGACCACGACGCCGTCATCCTCGCCACTCAGGTCCGCCTCCCTCCTCCGCCCCCTTCCCTCACCTTCTCCTCCATCTATTTTGATGTAGAGTGCATGTTCATAATCGTTCACGGCTTGTTTGCCATTACCATCGCCTCTATCATCCTCGGTGGTGATTATGGCTAGTAGCCCTTCCCATCGAGTCTGTTCATCTGATAGCTCTCGCCAGATGAACGGTGACGATGAAGAATAGATTCGTCACTGGTGAGCCCCACCAGAACGTTACATAGCGAGTGTATACTATTCTAACGTTTCATTCATCTCATCTCCAAGGAGAATTCACAAGTCTAATCCGATGTGCATAGTCACCGCTTTGGACTGATGAGGGAAAAGAAGTGAACTAAGCCACTACAAATCTAAATTTGTCTTGATAATATTAATTTCTAAAATAATTACAATTTGTATGGTAGATTTTTGACTATTTAGTATCTCTACTTTGATCTCTCAAAATAAGAAAACAGTAATATTTGTTTTGTTTTATTATTATTATTATTATTATTATTTCTCTTGTATGTCATATCTGAACATCAATAATCTTGGATTAGAGTCCACATAAAAAATTTCCTTTCAAATTTCAAGATCTTGAAGATTACGCTCCAAAATTAATAAGTTTTAATTGAGAATGGCATTCTTTCCGTGTAAGAACTTTAAGGTAGGAAAGGATGCGAGGAAACCAGCATAAGAATGGAATGCAGTGTGGACCTTATCCTCACATGAATTTTAGGCTCCACCATCAGTCTAAAAGCTAGGCGGATGACTTTCTAACACAAAACTGCTATTTAGACTCTCAAAACACAAACTCTCTCTTTGATATTTTGTAGGAAAGAGTACTGTCATCCAATCTCTCAGTGTTTTCTTTTTTACTAAACCTTGTAGATCTGTGTAGCTAATTGGGTTTCCTGAAGACAGCAAAACTCTATTAATGCTACAAACTTGGGAGAACAAGTTAGATTTCAAATGCAGCTTATAGAACATAAATTTCTATTCTGCAATCCCATTTTATGGCTTCTCACACTGCAACTTGGACAACATTGCTTATGAATTGCATGGATACTCTTTTTTTTTTTTTGTTTATTGGTAGCTAATAGAAGCTTTAATACTATGTTCTTTTGTTCAATCTGCATCAACTAAGACAATTGGTGATATGCTTATGTAGGATATCAACGAGTGGCCGATCATTGACCCTTTGCCCTCCTACGGTAGAGGAAGAGATGCGGTTGGGGGTAGATACAGTAATCTCATCATGGGATATAACCTAACCGATGTGGTCATAATAGGTAGTATATACGTTGCATATTTCCAGTACTTCTATCACATTACTTCTAAATTCATAAAGCCTGCGTCGTGTTGTCATTCCATGATCCCCTAAAATTTAGATAAAAAAAATTATTTTTAGTCAAAAACTATAACATTTAATTCAGTTTATGATGTTTTGGCGTGCTTTGATTGACAAGAAGACACATATATATCATCCTCTAACTTGTTTGCATCATAGATGGGGAACAGAATATAATTTGATTGCAACATACCACGTCCTGATGCTAACAAGTTTTATTGTTATTTTTAGGGAATAATGGAACTATCGATGGACAAGGTGAAACCTGGTGGAAAATGTTCCGTAACAAAGAACTCAATTACACTCGTGGATACCTCATTGAATTGATGTACTGCAAACAAGTGCTGATTTCCAACATTACATTGGTTAACTCTCCATCGTGGAATGTCCATCCAGTGTACAGCAGGTTTATATTAATAATCTACTTTCAGAACACTTGAAGGCTTCTTTTGCTTTCCATTCTATTGTTACAATCTGATGTTAACGTGAATGAATGCACTGTGCAGCCACGTAATCGTCTCAGGCATCACAATTCTTGCACCGGTCAACTCTCCCAACACTGATGGGATCGATCCAGGTGGATATCGTACCTACATTTACTTGGGTTGTAGATTCTATGTTGTTGTTTCGATTGATTCTTTTTGGTGGTTTCTCTCTTCTTCGCAGACTCATCCTCCAATGTCCGCATTGAGGACTGCTACATAGTCTCAGGCGATGACTGCATCGCCATTAAAAGCGGTTGGGATGAGTACGGGATTGCATTCAACATGTCAAGCAAACACATAGTGATCAGACGGCTCACCTGCATCTCCCCCACGAGCGCTGTCATCGCCCTGGGAAGCGAGATGTCGGGAGGAATCCAAGATGTCCGGGCCGAAGACATCACGGCCATCCACTCCGAATCCGGCGTCAGGATCAAGACGACCATCGGAAGGGGAGCTTACGTGAAGGACATATTCGTGAGAAGAATGAATCTGCACACAATGAAGTGGGTCTTCTGGATGACGGGCACCTACGGGCAGCACCCGGACGACAAATTTGATCCGAAAGCCATTCCGGTGGTGCAGAATATCAGTTACAGCAACGTGGTGGCCGAGAACGTGACCATGGCCGCGAAGCTGGAGGGGATTCCCGGCGCGCCCTTCACCGGAATATGCATCTACAATGTGACGGCGGAGGTGGTGAAGTCGAAGAAGCCGATTTGGAACTGCACCGACGTGGAGGGCGTATCGAGTCACGTGACGCCCACTCCCTGTGCGCAGATTCCGGAATATCCAGATCGTATAACGCATTGCCCCTTCCCTGAAGATGATCTACCTGTGAATGGTGTTGGGCTAGAGGAGTGTGCTTATCAGAGAGCCAAACCATGAGTTGAGATGCTTTCTACAACTCATGGTTTAATGGCATAACCTATGATGTCCTGAAGCTTGGCAGATTAAAATGTTTGCCTTGAACAAAGGCAGATGTAATTGATCATATATCATACTTGGGAGGAACAAAGGCAGATGAAATATCCAATAATATTTCATTGCTATAAATATGGATTATTGAAAAAATAAGACATGTTATTTATTTGAATACTTTTCTTCAACTTGGAAGTGTTATATTCTTTATTTGATACGAATAGTTAGAAATGAATTTTTCAAAGAGAGGATGACTTATGATTGTCACTAAAACGATTGATTTTATCCCTAACATTTGAATTCATAACCCAATGTATCTTCACTTTTAAATACCACGTAAGCACCTTATGTTGTAGAGGACAGGTCGATTTATTTGAGGAGAACTTTTTCTATGATCATATCTGAATCATGTTATGCATGAACAGGCTTCGTTAGATCCTATAGAATAAAATAAGTGAGGTGGGATGATTCGATATTCCATTTATTCCACTTCCTTATTTACAGTATGGAAACATATTCATTTCCTCTTCATCGATCCAAATCTATAACACTATCAGAGTGAAATAAGAGATCTAAGGAAGAACATAAGTTGGACTTTATTAGTAACAAGTAAATATTTTGTACATAAAAAAAGTAAGATATTTGGGAGATAAACACCAATAAAAAAATATGAGTCAATCCAAAAAACACTTGATTATGATCAAATTTATAAGCCGACTTGGATATCGAGCATTTACCTATAAGAACTAAATTAGTTGCAATAAATAGTTGCAACCCTAGAAAATAGAATTTAGTAAATCTTTTCTTACATAGAGTCATTATATATGATACATGAAGATATGTATGAAAAGTAGATTTTATACGGATCTATTTTTGCCATTCATTTCATTCTTGCTCGAGTCGAATGATGAAAAATTATCATATTTGATTCCTTCAGGGGGTGGATCCATAAGAATTCACCTATCCCAATAACAAAAAAACTTGACTAGAATGATACTATATTAAGAGGAAGTTCGTAGGGTGGCCATGGAAGGCCTAGGTCGCATGTTGGTGAGGAAGTTCTACTCGAACTCTCTGGTGAGTTGGTCAAAAGACAAGACCGAAGATTGGCGCAATTGGTTGTACCATGCTTGTACCGGTCCCCTCAGGGTGGTCGAAAATGCCCAGCACATCAATGCATCGGAGGTGCCATAGAGGGCCATCTGAGCCCGATATGCGGAGACATGCTCCGTGGAATCGGAGCCGCCATCATATGTCTCCAATACCGACAGCCTGAAGTTGAGGGGTACCGACTTGTCTTGTACTTCCTGTGTGAAATGGGACCTACCTGAGCTGCCTTCGCTAGACTCGCTCAGTGATTTTTGGAACTTGTGCTAGAACTCGTCCAAGCGTTGGTTGACCCGGGACAACTAGGCAGGGTGCAGGTATGCTCTGCTCGGGCGAACCTCTCGGGTCCATCGCTTGCTCTAGGGCTTCTCCCATCCCGACTTGCTCCCCACTCGGCCTCTATCGGGTCGAGTTAATTGGGGGAGCCGCTAGCCACGCAATCTGAGGAATGAGTGGAGCAAGCGTATGCATTATTGCCACCATGGCTTGCACTTGTTTGGTCAGGCTGAGGAATGCCTCGAGTGTCATGGCCGAGAGTCCCATGGTTAGTCCAATAATATGTGTATATTGGATCTTTTGAGACAATTATTGGTCTTAGAATGTAATTCTGATCGGTCAATAAAAATACATGTCACTATAATTTTTTTTAATTTTTTTAGATTAGTTAATCTATCTTGGAAGGTAAAAATGGGTAGAGTAAACCTATTTTTATTTTATTTAAAATTAATGTCCTCTTCCTCTGCATGTAGGAAATGAATAAAAAAATCAATTAAATCACGAGAAGTGCTTCCATAGAAGTTAAACTTACATTCATCTACATCTCTTATTTCTTATTCCCATTCCTCCTTCCTATTGCAAGCTTTCTAATCTTTCCTATTGTAAGTGTTCCGATCCTTTCTATTGCAAGTGTTCCGATCCTTCCTATTGCAAGCTTTCTAATCTTTCCAATTGTAAGCGTCCTAACCTTTCTTTACTGTAATTTTATCTCTACATTTGCTTTGAATATGAGAAACTTTGAATTGTTCTAGCCTTATATTTGATATATCTCCTGTTTAGATATAACGATTCGAATCTGTGAAACTTTCGAGATTCTGACCTTTCTACCTTGTTATGGTTATAACTTTATGTACTGACCTCTGATTTGTACAAAACTTATTTGATCTGAATATAGACTCATATCCTTTCTTTCGAGCTTATTTTAAGAATTCAGAGTAAGTTTGCCTGTCTAAACTTCTATTTCAAATAAGCCTACGAATTCTGAAAACAAGAATCGTAATTTCTGACCTTTTGATACTGAACTGCCTAAAAGTCACTGTTGGAAACTTTGATTTATTCCAAACTTATTTCATTTTAAACTAGACAAGTAGATCTTTCATTTGATACTTAGATTGAAAGATTTAGAGTCCAAATACCTGTCCAGTTTTCTATTGAAACTGACCCTGTGAATTCTATAAAATTGAGATTTGTTCTTTGATCATGGGTTACTAAATCTATAGTAACTCTTTGTTGAAACTTCGATTCATACAAAAATTATTTTTTTTGAAATAAGATTGAAATATCTTTCACAATAGCTTTCTTGAGTATATTGGAGCACGATTGATAGTTTGAATCATTTGTTCAATGTGCCTCTCGAATTCTGCTAGAAATCGAGCTTTGGTCGATTTCACATATTCTGGTTTCATTCCTTTGGAAATTGATTTCATTTAGCTTTCTTGTCCAATTAAGTTTTATATTACTGCTTTGAATTATTGTATGCTCTTGTCTATAAAATTATTTGTATTCTTAAAAACTATTGTGTAACGTTTATGCTATATCGTATTAACTCATATAGGCACATGTATATCCCATTGTTCCGCATTTGCTTTTAATATATGCCTATTCCAGTTTCATTCCTTTGGACATTGAATTCTATCTAACCTTTTTATTTGAATTGAGTTATATATGATTGCTTGGAATTCTTGAATGCTCTTGCTTTAATTTCCTTTCAAATATGAATACATTTGTGAAAGATTATACTTGCATCGTATTGACTCGTAAAGGCGCATTTACGTTTTGTTATTTCGTGTGTGCTTTCGATATATGCTATTTATTGTTCATACTGTCCTTTTGTACTTTGGTGTTTGTGGGATACTGTGAACCTTTGCTAGAAATGATAAAGGGAGTTATGCATAGAGCCTGCGATGCTCTACCGGCCCCCTCTGACATCACCTAGATGTGGGTGGATGGAGCTCCCAAACATGGAAGACTTCTGTCTGGTGGTCATTCAAAAATGGATGAATCACATTCTGTTTGTGGTCCCACTACACTTTCTGTATGTTTGATATGATATCCAGAGCTTTGGTTTTGTATTTATGTATGCGCTTTGGATAAGAAAGATATGAATGCAACGTCAAATACGACGTTTTAGCTTCTGTTTCGTATTCGTTCTTTGATATGCTCTGAAATGGTTCATATGTCGTTGATATGTTCTAAAATATTTCCTACGCTATTGATATGTTTCGAAATGCTCCCTATGCCTCTGAAATGTTCCTACGCCATTGATATGCTCCGAAATGTTTCATTCGCTATTGATATACTTCGATGATTCAATATTATATTTATTCCACTTCCTTATTTACAGTATGGAAACATATTCATTTCCTCTTCATCTATCCAAATCTTTAACACTATCAGAGTGAAATAAGAGATCTAAGGAAGTGTTGGGTCAAGCCCATATGTGGGCTTGGACAATTGGGCCTATTGAGCCCAAATCACTAATTGAAAGAAAGGGCAAAAGGTGAGGGTAGCAAAAAAAAAGAGAGCGTGCAGCGTGTGTGTAGATGAGCGTGCAACGAGCGGTGGTGCAGAGAGAGAAAAGAGGAGAGAGAAGAAGAGAGAAAGATTAGGTTTCTGAGTTTTCTGCTTAACGATCGGCAGCCAAACATTGTCAGTTTTGGCCCAAATTTTATGTAGAGAATCCTTCCAGCAAACTCTATAATCCTAACGGTATTGATATATAGTTTACCCTCTCTAACGTACTTTCCTGCTATATCCACTCTGTGAGACCTAGAATTCTCTTTTGAGGAGATCCATCCGATATGCTAGAGCCAAGATCTATGTTCTTGATGTTATTGTGATCCTCTGATTATTCTAGAGAAGACCTATTGTAAACCTGTTATCATTATTATTGATAGTGGAAGTTTAAAATGGACTACGGTCCCGTGGATTTTCTTAGGGTTTTCCACGTTAAAAGATTTGATCTCACTGTGTGATTGATTATTTGCTCTATTGTTTATGTTGTGCTGGTTGATATTTTCATTTGGATATCAAGTTGGTATTTTGATGAGAAACTCATTTTGATACACAAAGAGGGAAAAAAATATTCCGCTTTAACAGGTTTTTTCCCAACAAGTGGTATCAGAGTAATAGGTTGTTTGGTGCTAGTTTCTCTTGTGTGATTGAAATGGAGCAGTCAGATGGTATGATTAAATTGAACTTATCAAATTATTCCACTTGGAGGCATCTGATGGAAGATTTGCTCAATTGCAAAGATTTATATAAGCCTATCAAGGTTAAAGATAAACAACCAGCACAACATCAACAATGGACGATGAAGAATGAGAAGTTCAACATAGAAAAGCTATTGCCTATGTTAGAAGATGGATGAATATAAACTTGCATGAGCATATTTCTGATGAAACCAGAGCTGATGTTGTTTGGCAAAGGTTAGAAAACCTCTTTGCGAACAAGACAGTGGGAAATATAATTTCTCTCCTCAGAAAGCTTGTAAATTTGAAGTATAAAGATGGTGGTAACATTGTTGAACATATAAGCCTATTTCAGAGTCTTGCAAACAAGTTGGTTGCTATGAAAATGAATAGAGATGATGAGATGCAAGGATTACTACTTCTCAGCTCTTTACCAGAAAGTTGGGAAACGGATGTGGTGACTATTTGTAACTCCACACTAGAGGAAACTCTAACTATAGATATGGTTAAAGATAGTTTGCTAAATGAAGATGCTAGAAGGAAAAAATAGGGTGAATCTTTTTTTGGGGCATTTGTTACTGAAAAACAAGAAAAACGAGGAAAAAGTAATAGCAGAAACCTACATGGATATAGAGGAAGATCTAAGTCTAGAAGAGATATCAAATATTTTCACTATAATAGGCCAGGTCACATGAAGAAAGAGTATAGGTTTTGGAAGCGAGAACAGAATGAAATGAAGAAAAATGTAAAAGAGACTAATATAGTTGCTACTGAAGGTAATATCACTATTGTCTGTGATGAAGGTTGTGTTAGTCTTGTAGCTTAGGACAGTAATTGGATAATTGACTCTGGTGCTTTATTTCATGTTATTTCTCATGGTGATTTCTTTAGATCTTACACTGTTGGTGATTTTGGTAATGTTAGAATGGGAAACAGTGGTACATCTAATATTGTGGGTATTGGAGATATTTGCTTGGAGACCAGTATTGGGAGCAAATTGATACTCAAAGATGTAAGGCATGTTCCAGATATTCATCTTAACTTGATATCTATAGGTAGACTTGATGATGAGGGCTTTGCACACTATTTTGATGAAAGCAAATGGTAACTCACTAAAGGTTCTCTGATTGTGGCAAGAGGAAAGAAACTTAACTCTTTTTATGTCATAGAAGCTAAGCTACATAAAGGAGAGATTAATGCAATTCAAAAACGTGAAAGTATAGATCTTTGGCATAAGAGGTTTGGACATATCAACAAGAAGGGACTTCAAACTCTTGCTAGAAAGTAGTTCTTACCAGAGTTGCAAGGTACATCTCTTAAAGCTTGTAATTATTGCTTTGCTGAAAAAACACTTAGAGTTGCATTTCAGACATATCCATCATCTAGAAGATCAAATGTTATTGATTTAGTTTATACTGATGTTTGTACTATGCAAACTAGAACTCTTGGAGGTGCTCTTTATTTTATTACTTTTATTGATGACCATTCTAGAAAAGTGTGAGCTTTTGCTTTGAAATCTAAAGACCAAGTACTCGATGTTTTCAAGGAGTTTCATGTTAGTGTTGAAAGAGAAACTGATGGAAAACTAAAGTGTATTCGATCAGATAATGATGGCGAGTACAGGGGTCCTTTTGAGAATTATTGTAGGTTTCATGGTATCAGGCTTGAGAAAACAATTCTTAAAACTTCTCAATAGAACGGTGTGGCAGAAAGGATGAACAGAATCATTTAAGAAAGGATTAGGTGTATGCTTTCCCACACCAAGTTACCAAAGTCATTTTGGGAGGAGGCTATGAGAACTACAGTTGATCTGATAAATCTTTCTCCATCAGTTCCTCTGAAAGGTGATGTTTTAGAGAGAGTATGGAGAGAAAAAGATATATCTTATAATTACTTAAGAGTCTTTGGGTGGAAAGCATTTGTTCATAATCCCAAAGATAAGAGGTCCAATCTTGATAGTAAAGCAAAAGTATGTATCATCTTGGGATACGGTCATGAAGAGTTTGGGTACAGATTATGGGATTGTTAGGACTCTAGCTTGGAGAGTCCTCATTGAGAGGGACATTCATATAAAACTATTAGGACTCTAGCTAGGAGAGTCCTAATTGAGAGGGACATTCATGTAGGAGGTGTTTTCTTAGAGAAGAATTAGGAGTTGTAAGGGAATAGGAGTCTTGACTAGGAGTCATATTAGGAGTTGGTTAGAAGTAAGAGTCTTAAGTAGGAGTCCTATTACGGAGTCCTATTAGGAGTTAGGGTTTAGAAGCCCTATAAATAGCCATGTATTCCTTCTCTTTTCATAAGCGATAGATGAATCTTTTCTGCAGCCTTTGAGCAGCAACTTGGAGGGAGGAACCCCTATAGAGTTCCAAGGAGGCCGATCCCCTAAAGAGATCAACCCCAAGTTTAGAATCTGCAAGGGTTCTATCACCTGGTATCAGAGCAGCATTCTTGGCGTCTCGCTGCCCTTCCACAGCCATCCATCAACCCTCCACAACCATTCAAAGCAATTCCCACAATTGCTTAAAAGATCGTCACCGAATTCCGCCATCATCTCCACCACCGCGGATCATCCTTTGATCTCCCCGTGAATTGCAACAGGTTCTGGTTTCCTACCTTACTGCTGCTACAATTTAGTTATCCTTATTCAAAAAAAAAAAAAAAAAAAAATCGTTCTTATATTGCTACATAAACTTTTCGTCATAAAGTTTTCATCTCTACGACGAAAGATACATTGTAGAATTCCAGCCGCATAGCACCATCTGTTTGATCTTGCTACTATGCTTTTTCTATCCAAATTTCTACGAAATTTTTATGACATCTTTGACACTTCCTAACAGTGGATTTTCCTTTGGTTTCATCAAAAAATTCTCAATATAAACTACTGATCTTTTATGTCCAATCTGCTGCACTTGAATTGCAGAATTCAAGCCGCATAGCACCATCTGTTTGATCTTGCTACTATGCTTTTTCTATCCAAATTTCTACGAAATTTTTATGACATCTTTGACACTTCCTAACAGTAGATATCCCTTTGGTTTCATCAAAAAATTCTCAATATAAACTACTAATCTTTTATGTCCAATCTGCTGCACTTGAATTGCAGAATTCAAGCCGCATAGCACCATCTCTTTGATCTTGCTACTGTGCTTTTTCTATCCAAATTTCTACAAAATTTTTATGACATCTTTGACACTTCCTAGCAGTAGATTTTCCTTTGGTTTCATTGAAAAATTCTCAATATAAACTACTAATCTTTTATGTCCAATCTGCTGCACTTGAAAATCTATGTTGCAGAAAATTTCAGCTGCATATCGTTGCCTTAACCCATCTATTTGCAATCTTTTTTGAATGAAATTTCTTATACACTTCATAGATCATCTTGGCTTCCATCTAAGATTGATCTATTAAGAAATTCATCTCTAAAAACGATTTTATGTTGCTGCAAATTTTCATCGTAACCCGCTGAAATTTTTCGACGATAATTCTGCAATTGCAACTTGCACCAATTTCCTTGCTGTTATACTGCCAAAATTTTCTTGATTAAATTAGATATCCTTGCTGTCATATAAACTGTGATTTTGCTATCAATTCCCTCCTCAATTCTCTCAAGTTTTTGGTGGAAATTACGTCAAGAAACCGTTGTTTCTTCGACGACAATTCTACTCTTACAAGACAGCACATACTTGCTGCAACTTCCACGGATTTCTGTCAAACCTTTGCTACCATCTACCACAGATCCAAAACTTTCAACCACAGCCCTAAAACTCTACTAAACCACACCCTCAAATTGCACCCAAAACTGCCACAAAACAAGCCTAAATCGTAGCCTACATCCACCAATCCACCAACCCTTTTGACCATCACTTCTCTCAACCTATACATGCCTTTAACCTAACAACAAAAGAGAGATCTTAACATCATAGATTTGGAGGCATATATTATGGCATCTAAGGAGGTAATCAATGCTAAATTCGAAGCCTTGGAGGCGCGAATGGAGGATAAGATTCAGATGCTCTTTACCGAACTCAGATTGGGCCAACCACTAAGCCCGAAGAAATCACATCAAGGAGAGAGCTTTGCCCAATCACACCAACCCCAAAGATATGACTTCCAAGAGAGGGGAAGCTCTATGACCAACCCCAACTATCCATGCATGAGAGTGGACTTCCCTAGATGGGAAGAAGGAGACCCGATTGGTTGGATCTCGCGCGCGGAGCGATATTTTCGGTACCACAAAACCGCAGATGTATCTATGGTGAAAATTGCAGCTATACATCTTGAAGGGGATGCTATACAGTGGTTTGACTAGTTTGAACATACTTATGGAGTCCTTTCATGGCGTCAATTCAAAGAAGGATTGCTGATTCGCTTCAGACCAACCGATTACGAGAATATTGACGAACAACTAGCAAAGATCCAGCAAACCTCCACCATTCAGGAGTACCAAACCAGGTTTGAAAGGTTATCTAATCAAACTCATGATTGGTCTCAAAAATAGCTATTGAGGACCTTCATTGAGGGCTTGAAGCCGGAGATCCGAGGAGAAGTTAAAGCGCGACAACCGTATACGCTTATGGCAGCCATCTCTTTCGCACGACATCAAGAGGAGCAATTGAATCATGAAGCTCGAAGGACTAGGGTCGCTCCTCAACCAGTAATATTGAAGCCCTCAACCCCCCCTACTGTCGACCAAGTCCCTGCACCAAAGAGGTTAACAGGAGAAGAGCTTCGGGAGCGATATGCGAAGGGGTTATGTTGGCATTGTGATGAGCCGTGGAGCCGTGAGCATCGCTGTAGTAAAGGGGGACTTCTTATGATTGAACCAATAGAAGAAGAGTCATTGAACATCCAAAAGAGAGCCTTGAACATGAAGAAGAAGATGCAGAAGAAGAGCCACAACCGACCGAAGTTACGGTACATACACTAGCTAGCTACTCAAACCCGCAAACGATGAAAATTGGAGGCCTTCTCAAACAACAACCAATCACTATTCTCATCGACACGGGCAGTACTACTAACTTCCTAAATAGTAAGCTTGCTGTTTGGATATCATTACCTATCGAGAATCGCTGCAGGTTTGATGTTAAGGTCACCGACGGACGGATTTTGAATTGTGATCATAGGCGCTTGCAGGAGAAACTATTGCTGCAGGACCAAGAGATAATTGCAGATTTCTTCCTTCTCCCTCTTAACAATCATGAGGCAATGCTCAGAATTAAATGGTTGACGAGATTAGGTGATATTTCTTGGAATTTTATGAAACTAATTATGAAATTTTACAGTAAGGAGAAACAGGTGACATTGCACGGGAAACGTGGGGGCGACATAACAACGATTTGCACACAACAAATGGAGAATGTTTTGCATAAAACATGCAGCGGCTTTTTGGTACAACTTGAGCAGCAAACTAAGGGAGAGCCAACAGAATTTGAAGATCCAAATCTACTTCCTTTGCTTGCTGAATTTTCAAATATATTTGACGAACCGCGCAACCTACCTCTTACCTGTCGGCATGATCATTGTATAATGATTCTTCCAGGCAAATCTTCAGCAAATGCTCAGCCATATCAGTATCCACATCTCCAGAAGGATGAAATAGAAAGGATTATAAAAGAGATGTTCGAAACAGGAGTTATTCGGCCAAGTTGCAACCTCTACTCTTCGCCGGTGCTACTTGTACGCAAGAAGGACGGAAAAAGGCGAATATGTGTTGATTACCGAGCTCTCAATGGCATAATCATCAAGGACAAATACTTTATTCCAATAGTAGATGAATTGCTAGATGAAAGGGAGCACAAATCTTTACAAAGCTGGACCTTTGATCCGGGTATTATCAAATACGAGCATGCGAAGAAGACATACGGAAAACCACCTTTTGAACACACAACAATCACGAATTTTTGCTTTCTTCAACAAAAGGTGGAATATCTTGGGCATATCATATCAGAGGAAGGTGTGGCAGTGGACCCCTTCAAAATTGGAGCAATGCAAAACTGGCCGACCTCGAGAAACATAAATTTGTTAGGATCGAGAGCACTAAGAGGGGGGGGGGTGAATTAGTGCAGCGGAAATCTTACAGCAATTTAAAAGCTAAAGCTGCGTTCGTCCGATAAAAAATGATTTCGATATAAAAGCAGAATCACAGTGCAGTTTGCGTCTAAGCGCAGTTTTGCGTCTAAGCGCAGTTTGCGTCTAAACACAGTTTGCGTCTAAGCGCAGTTTGCGTCTAAGCACAGTTTGCGTCTAAGCGCAGTTTGCGTCTAAGCGCAGTTTGCGTCTAAACTCAGTTTTACGTCCAAACGCAGTTTTACGTCAAAACGCAGTTTTACGTCTAAACGCAGTTTTGCGTCTAAACGCAGTTTTACGTCTAAACGCAGTTTTGCGTCTAAACGCAGTTTTACGTCTAAACGTAGTTTTACGTCTAAATGTAGTTTTGCGTCTAAAAGCAGTTTTGAACCTTGAAGAGCGTTTTACGTAGAAAGCAATTTGCAGTTATAAATGGAATCCGAATGTAAGCGTAAACTGCAGTGTGAAGATCGTACGAAAACACGATTTACGTTTGAATGCAGATTCTGAAAGATCAGAGCTTAAAAACTCGTTCGTAAAGGCGCTGAGGGCAGTAGCAATGTAGGAGGTTTGCAGTAATGATAAAGTGCTCAAGGTAAAAGCAAACCAGAGATTTAGAGTGGTTCGGTCAGTCTTGACCTACTCCACTTTTGGCTTCCTCCTCCGACGAGGTCACCGACGTCAACTAGCTGCCTCCCTTCAATGGGCGAAGGCTAACTGCCCTTTTACAGTTTCTCTCCTTTTGATAGGCTCAGGAGACAACCTTTACAGATCCTTTCTCTCCTCTCTTTACAACTCAAGACTTGAAGAACAGAAGGAGGAGAACTTTAGGACTTTACACAAATTTGAGCTCTTAGAATCACTGAAAAGATCAAGAATTCGGTGTAGATCTGTATCTTTTCAGTGCTGAATGGGTGGGGTATTTATAGGCCCCAACCCAGTTCAAATTTGGAGCTCAAAACGATCAAATCGATCAAATCCCAGAATTCTGGGATCAGGCGGTTGCACCTCTTGACTGGAGAGGTGGCACCGCCTGGCAGAGCTCGAAGACTGAGCTCAGGCGATTGCTTCTCTCTGCCAGAGCTCGAAGACTGAGCTCGGTGATTGCATCACCTGGCAGAGCTCGAAGACTGAGCTTGGTGATTGCATCACCTGGCAGAGCTCGAAACTGAGCTCGGTGGTTGCATCACCTGGCAGAGCTCCAAACTGAGCTCAGGCTGATGCACCTCTCTGCCAGAGCTCGAAGACTGAGCTCGGTGATTGCATCACCTGGCAGGGCTCGAGACTGAGCTCAGGCTGATGCACCTCTCTGCCAGAGCTCGAAGACTGAGCTCGGTGGTTGCATCGCCTGGCAGAGCTCGAAACTTGAGCTCTGGCGGTGCTACCTCTTGGCAGAGGAGGTTGCACCGCCCAGTCTAGCTCGAAGACTGAGCTCTGGGCGGTTGCACCTCTCGGCTGGGGCGGTTGCACCTCCCAGCCTCGCAGCCCTGGCGGTTGCACCTCCTGGCTGGGGCGGTTGCACCTCCCAACCTCGCTGGAAGACATAGCCTGGGCGGTGCTACCTCCAACCCTGGCGGTGGCACCTCTTTCACTATTCCAGCTCACTTGGTTTGGCTCCAAACTTGGTCCAAACCAGTCCGAACTTGGGCCTAATTGGCCCCTACTTGGGTTATAGGATTAACACCTAATCCTAACCCTAATTAACGTGCTAACTATGAATTTAAAGACATTTTCTAAGCTTTTACAAAGTCCGCAAGTCAAGACTTCTTTTGGCGAGCTTCCGGCAAACTTCCGGCGGTCTTCCGATGAACTCTCGGAAACCATTCTGCGGACTCCCGGCAAGCTCCTAGACTTCACGATTTGTTCTTAGCGAGTTCCAACGAGCTTCTTCGGCAAGCTCCGATCTTTCTCGGCGAGCTCCGCGAACTCCCAACGAATCTTCGAACTTCCGTCGAACTCTCGAACTCGCAACAAATCCTTCGCGCTTGACTCCGACACTTTGTTTCGCTTTATGTCTTCATCGTTATCATAGTTAATCCTGCACAATTAAAACAAAACTTCGATCGAGACAATTAATCCTTAGCAATTAACCAAGTTGTCCGGCATGTCATTGGTCCCTCGACGCTTCGTCTGATTCTTCGGCGCATCGTCCTCTCCTGCGGCCTATTGCCCAATCGGCCAGTTGACTCCGCAACTCCGATATCCTTGGCACAATACCCGCTCTTCTTGGCCCGATGCCCGAGTCCACGGCCCGAAGCCTTCTGTCGATACGTCGACCGATCCACCGGCCCGACGTCCAATCTTCTGACATGTTCCTCCGGCACAACATGATTTTCCTGCTTTAATTGTCTCATCCTGATCAAAGCATCCTGCGTCACTCAAAACGCAGATTAAATCATAAACATATATCAAGTAGTTTCATCATCAAAATACGAGATTCAACAATCTCCCCCTTTTTGATGATGACAACCACTTGATGACGGAGTTAAACTTAACTCCCGGAGTTTAAACAAACTCCCCCTATCAATATGCCATATTGATAGAACCTTGAATTCAAACTGAATTCAAACCATTGCAATATTCATCTTGAATACTTGCAACACGTCAACATGAACATATGCATAAACTTATGCATGACATGTCATGTCATCAACATACTTCTCCCCCTTTGTCATCAACAAAAAGGAGAAGTATCACAATCAAGTGTTTGTGATATTGGTTCAACTTATTGCATGAAAATCATAATATCAAGTTTTATCATCATGCAATCTTTGGAGCTAGAAGATTTAGCAAGTATTACATCATGCTTAGAACATTCATGCTATCAAGTTTTAGATATGCAAGTTTCATAGCATATAAGATAGCAAGTTCTACATCATGTAAGCTAGCAAATTATAGATGTTCAAGAAGGCAACTCTTGCTTCTTGAAAATTTTGCTCACTTTGCTAGATGCGCAAGTTAGCATTTTTGCCTCTTTTGAGATAGCAACTTTTTGCTTCTCTTTAGACCAACAAGCTAGCAATTTTTACGATATACAAGTTTCACAATATATAAGCTAGCAAAAATTTCGAAAGCAAATACAAGATAGCTTTCTTGTGTAAGCTCATGATTCTTGCTTCCTATTGCAATGTGCAAATTGCAAGTTTTGCTTCAACTGGGATATTCAAGATAGTGATGTTCAAGAAGACAATTTTTCTTCTTGAAATGAGCAAATTAGCAATCTTTGCTACTTAAGATAGGCAAGCAAGCAATCAAGTTTTTGCATCTTCTTGACTTGTACAAGCTAGCTATCTCCCCCTTTGTCATTGTAAAAAAGGAAGAGAGAATACAGTTTTGTAGTTCTTTTTTCCTTTTACAACGATTTCAAAATCATGACAAAGGATGAATAATCAAGTTATGAATGTCAAGACAATTTTTCATCATGAATATTTTATCATTGCATGCATCATTATCATAAGTTGAAGTATTACATGCATGATATCATATCACCATTCATAATTACATTAATGTTTCAATATAGCAATTTCTTCTCAAAATGTGTAACTTGGCACTCATAGCATTTTAGATCATGATTTACATCATATGCAATACATCACAGCACAAGTATTGCATGCATAATTGCACATCATAAATGTTTCATATCATGATGGTATCAATTTTGTCAAATTATATCTTACCATGCATGATCAAAACTTCTCCCCATTTTATCATTGAAAACAAGAAGAAGGTAGGGGGAAGAGCATAAAAGTGTTAAATATTTCAATTATTTCAAGGCATTTACATCATAGATCAAGTCATGATTCATGATTCATCATAAAGCAAGTTAGTTTTCAATCATCACATAAGGCATTTAAGGAATTTTTGAAACATAGGAGAATGATTAATTTAAGCATACAATGTTTCAATCCAATTCAAGTCATGAATATCAATGCTTTCATATTGTGAGTATTAATTTATGAATACCACAAGATATTATTTGTGACTTCAATTTTGCAAGATCAAGATTATGATTTAGATAAAACTTATTCAAATCAAATCATTAACTTGAAATTCATAATCTAGTCATTAAAATTAATTTCGAGATTCACAAAATATCATGAAATCATTAATCTCGATCAGATAGGAAAAGCATTTTTTTAAGAGATTCTTTTTTTATCTAAGCATGCCTTAGTCTTTATATGCCAAATTAAGATAAGCATGAAAGTTCAAGACATAAGGCAAAGAAATCTTGTATTATGAAATATATGATATCAAGGCTCATGATTCATTCGAAAAGATATAGTACAAAGAGCAACTTGAAACATTCTTATCAAGATCACATTTTAAAATATTCCAAGTTTCAAGATATCAATATGACACTTCATTGAATTGCATTTCATTTGAAGAACTCCTTTTTGATAAATGTAGGGAGCATAATGAACGATCTTGATTTATAAAGAGCTTCATGTTATAATTATCTAGATCATGATTTTAATAATTATTCTCTTTAGCAAGGAATCACAAAAGCACTTTATTTTTGCATAAGAAATCTCATTGTATTATGATTTATAAATTCTTTTTCTACACATGAATCATAGGAGATATGAATGTGAAACAAATCTTTGCAAGCAAAAACACTATCATTCATATTTCAAGATGGAATTTATAAGCATGAATCATTTCCTCAAATCCATTTTAGAAAAATATTTTTCATAAGTGTACGAGAAAATCCGATTGTTGGGATACCAATTGTTAAGTGAATCCGAAAATAAAATTAACACTTTCATATATTCAGACACGATTTTTGCTATAGATTTTTGAAATTAAATCAAGAAGATCAAACAAGCTCATGATCATGGATAACTTAAAATCACATGCATAAAATTGTTAATAACCATTTAATATTACATCTTTATGCATTACTTTAAATCAAACGTGATTTCATTCAACAATGTTAATCAAACATGATACACATTATTACTTCTTAACCATGATCAAAATCATTTTGTTTGTTTATCATAAAATATGCAATATTATCATTTTCCAAATTATCAGCATGATCATAATTTTTGTATTTTTATTTTTAAACATGTAATTTTCAAGAAAATTAATTCTAAACTAAAAAGAATATATCATGAAAGCATCAAGTAATTTCAAAATAAACCAAAGGCATTTTAATTACCTCAACGTCGTAGGCTGGTAAGGCGTAGTTTGTCGCCTCGCTTTTGTTGACTTTCTCATCTTCGGAGGAGCTCGATTCATCCCAATTTTTGTTCTTCTTCTTGCGTTTAAAGCAAGTAGTTCCATTCTTTTTACTTTTTAATTTTCGTTTCATTTGTAGTTTAAGTTCACCATCACTTGAGCTTATGCTCGAGTGGTCTTCAAATGTTCTATGTCCCAAATCCTTCCTGTTCTTTGGAAGGTTGGTTTGTTCATCATTGTCCTCATCACTTGAGTCATCGCTCAAGTGGCATTCATTTGTCCAGAGTTCCAAATCCTTCCTGTTCTTTGGAAGGTGATTGTGTTCAACATGTTCATCATGTGCATTGTGCACCATTTCATATGTCATCAACGAACCAATTAGTTCTTCAAGTGGTAAGTTGTTTAGGTTTTTAGCTTCTTGTATTGCAGTTACTTTTGAATCCCACTTCTTAGAAAGAGAACGCAAAATCTTGTTTACGAGTTCAAAATTCGAAAAACATTTTCCAAGAGCTCTTAAACTATTGACGACATCCGTGAAACGGGTGTACATGTCGTCTATAGTCTCGCTTGGTTGCATTCGAAAAATCTCAAAATCATGCAATAAAAAGTTAACTTTCGAGTCTTTGACTCTACTAGTTCCCTCATGCGTGATTTCAAGTGTTCGCCAAATGTCAAAAGCTGTTTCGCACATAGAAATCCGATTGAACTCATTTTTGTCCAAAGCGCAAAATAAGGCATTCATAGCCTTTGCGTTTAAAGAAAAATACTTCTTCTCCAAATCCGACCATTCGTTCGTCGGTTTAGAGGGAAGTTGAAAACTGTTTTCAATGATATTCCATAAATCCAAATTCGTAGAAATCAAGAAAACTCTCATTCGAGTTTTCCAATAAGTGTAGTCCAATCCGTTAAACAACGGTGGACGAAAGACCGAAAAGCCCTCTTGAAAGCCATGAAGAGCCATTTCTCTCGGGTGTAAATCCGAAATGAGAAATACCCCGCTCTGATACCAATTGTTAGGATCGAGAGCACTAAGAGGGGGGGGGGTGAATTAGTGCAGCGGAAATCTTACAGCAATTTAAAAGCTAAAGCTGCGTTCGTCCGATAAAAAATGATTTCGATATAAAAGCAGAATCACAGTGCAGTTTGCGTCTAAGCGCAGTTTTGCGTCTAAGCGCAGTTTGCGTCTAAACACAGTTTGCGTCTAAGCGCAGTTTGCGTCTAAGCACAGTTTGCGTCTAAGCGCAGTTTGCGTCTAAGCGCAGTTTGCGTCTAAACTCAGTTTTACGTCCAAACGCAGTTTTACGTCAAAACGCAGTTTTACGTCTAAACGCAGTTTTGCGTCTAAACGCAGTTTTACGTCTAAACGCAGTTTTGCGTCTAAACGCAGTTTTACGTCTAAACGTAGTTTTACGTCTAAATGTAGTTTTGCGTCTAAAAGCAGTTTTGAACCTTGAAGAGCGTTTTACGTAGAAAGCAATTTGCAGTTATAAATGGAATCCGAATGTAAGCGTAAACTGCAGTGTGAAGATCGTACGAAAACACGATTTACGTTTGAATGCAGATTCTGAAAGATCAGAGCTTAAAAACTCGTTCGTAAAGGCGCTGAGGGCAGTAGCAATGTAGGAGGTTTGCAGTAATGATAAAGTGCTCAAGGTAAAAGCAAACCAGAGATTTAGAGTGGTTCGGTCAGTCTTGACCTACTCCACTTTTGGCTTCCTCCTCCGACGAGGTCACCGACGTCAACTAGCTGCCTCCCTTCAATGGGCGAAGGCTAACTGCCCTTTTACAGTTTCTCTCCTTTTGATAGGCTCAGGAGACAACCTTTACAGATCCTTTCTCTCCTCTCTTTACAACTCAAGACTTGAAGAACAGAAGGAGGAGAACTTTAGGACTTTACACAAATTTGAGCTCTTAGAATCACTGAAAAGATCAAGAATTCGGTGTAGATCTGTATCTTTTCAGTGCTGAATGGGTGGGGTATTTATAGGCCCCAACCCAGTTCAAATTTGGAGCTCAAAACGATCAAATCGATCAAATCCCAGAATTCTGGGATCAGGCGGTTGCACCTCTTGACTGGAGAGGTGGCACCGCCTGGCAGAGCTCGAAGACTGAGCTCAGGCGATTGCTTCTCTCTGCCAGAGCTCGAAGACTGAGCTCGGTGATTGCATCACCTGGCAGAGCTCGAAGACTGAGCTTGGTGATTGCATCACCTGGCAGAGCTCGAAACTGAGCTCGGTGGTTGCATCACCTGGCAGAGCTCCAAACTGAGCTCAGGCTGATGCACCTCTCTGCCAGAGCTCGAAGACTGAGCTCGGTGATTGCATCACCTGGCAGGGCTCGAGACTGAGCTCAGGCTGATGCACCTCTCTGCCAGAGCTCGAAGACTGAGCTCGGTGGTTGCATCGCCTGGCAGAGCTCGAAACTTGAGCTCTGGCGGTGCTACCTCTTGGCAGAGGAGGTTGCACCGCCCAGTCTAGCTCGAAGACTGAGCTCTGGGCGGTTGCACCTCTCGGCTGGGGCGGTTGCACCTCCCAGCCTCGCAGCCCTGGCGGTTGCACCTCCTGGCTGGGGCGGTTGCACCTCCCAACCTCGCTGGAAGACATAGCCTGGGCGGTGCTACCTCCAACCCTGGCGGTGGCACCTCTTTCACTATTCCAGCTCACTTGGTTTGGCTCCAAACTTGGTCCAAACCAGTCCGAACTTGGGCCTAATTGGCCCCTACTTGGGTTATAGGATTAACACCTAATCCTAACCCTAATTAACGTGCTAACTATGAATTTAAAGACATTTTCTAAGCTTTTACAAAGTCCGCAAGTCAAGACTTCTTTTGGCGAGCTTCCGGCAAACTTCCGACGGTCTTCCGATGAACTCTCGGAAACCATTCTGCGGACTCCCGGCAAGCTCCTAGACTTCACGATTTGTTCTTAGCGAGTTCCAACGAGCTTCTTCGGCAAGCTCCGATCTTTCTCGGCGAGCTCCGCGAACTCCCAACGAATCTTCGAACTTCCGTCGAACTCTCGAACTCGCAACAAATCCTTCGCGCTTGACTCCGACACTTTGTTTCGCTTTATGTCTTCATCGTTATCATAGTTAATCCTGCACAATTAAAACAAAACTTCGATCGAGACAATTAATCCTTAGCAATTAACCAAGTTGTCCGGCATGTCATTGGTCCCTCGACGCTTCGTCTGATTCTTCGGCGCATCGTCCTCTCCTGCGGCCTATTGCCCAATCGGCCAGTTGACTCCGCAACTCCGATATCCTTGGCACAATACCCGCTCTTCTTGGCCCGATGCCCGAGTCCACGGCCCGAAGCCTTCTGTCGATACGTCGACCGATCCACCGGCCCGACGTCCAATCTTCTGACATGTTCCTCCGGCACAACATGATTTTCCTGCTTTAATTGTCTCATCCTGATCAAAGCATCCTGCGTCACTCAAAACGCAGATTAAATCATAAACATATATCAAGTAGTTTCATCATCAAAATACGAGATTCAACAAAATTTGCTACATGGCTTTCTTGGTTTAACAGGCTACTACCGCAAGTTCGTGAAAAACTATGGAAAGATCAGTGCACCACTTACTTCCTTACTAGAAAAAGATGTCTTCCAATGGTTGGACAGAGCCTCCGTTGCCTTCGACAAACTTAAGGCAGCCATGACGACGACGCCGGTGCTAACACTACCAGATTTCAACTGACCCTTCATTATTGAGGCCGACACATCTGGAGTCAGAATTGGAGCCATTCTCATGTAAGATGGTCGACCACTCTCATACACTAGCAAGGCATTATCTCCCTCCGATCAAAATATGTCAACATATGATAAGGAGATGCTCGCCATTGTGCGCGCAGCAACGAGGTGGAGATTGTACTTGATCAGGCGATACTTTCAAATCAAGACCGACCATAAAAGCCTAAAATATCTCTTGGAGTAGAAGATATCTTCCCTCGAGCAGCAAAAATGGGTAACAAAACTTCTTGGATTTGATTTTGAAATAACTTACAAAAAGGGGAAAGAGAATGTTCTTGCAGATGCGCTTTCGCAGCTACCCGAGCAAGTTGAAGTTTCGACCGTTTCACTTCCGACCAGCGACTTCCTTGAGGATATTAAGATGGAATGGCAGGAAGATTCAGATACTAGTAAGATTATAAAAAAAATTGGAGGAAGCACCAAGCCCCATGGCTCATTACAATTGGGACTCAAAAGAATTACACTATAAGGGACGCATTGTGCTTGTGACAAATTCTACTTGCATCTTCAATAGCAGATTTTGGACAAAGTTATTCTATATGCAGGGTACTAAATTGAAAAGGAGTACGACATATCACCCACAAACCAACAGCCAACCAGAAGTTTTAAACAGGTGCTTGGAGACAGCCCAAAGCCACTCACCAAATATGACTACCCAAAGAGAACTCCAGACCCAGCCAAGTGCCATTATTGATCGACGGATCGTGACTCGACGACGACGACCCACTAATGAAGTGCTAATACAGTGGGCGAACCTACCAATAGAAGATGCCACTTGGGAGAACTATGACGACTTGAAGATCAAATTCCCAGAATTCATGAATCATCAGCCTCGAGGACAAGGCTGATTTGAAGAGGGCGGGTCTGTTAGGACTCTAGCTTGGAGAGTTCTAATTAAGAGGGACATTCATGTAAAACTGTTAGGACTCTAGCTAGGAGAGTCCTAATTGAGAGGGACATTCTGTTAGGACTCTAGCTAGGAGAGTCCTAATTGAGAGGGGCATTCATGTAGGAGGTGTTTTCTTAGAGAAGAATTAGGAGTTGTAAGGGAATAGGAGTCTTGACTAGGAGTCCTATTAGGAGTTGGTTAGAAGTAAGAGTCTTAAGTAGGAGTCCTATTAGGAGCTAGGGTTTAGAAGCCCTATAAATAGCCATGTATTCCTTCTCTTTTCATAAGCGATAGATGAATCTTTTCTGCAGCCTTTGAGCAGCAACTTGGAGGGAGGAACCCCTATAGAGTTCCAAGGAGGCCGATCCCCTAAAGAGATCAACCCCAAGTTTAGAATATGCAAGGGTTCTATCAGGGATCTAGTGAACAAGAAGATTATTAGAAGCAGAGATGTTGTGTTTCTTGAAGACCAATTGTTTAATGATGATGATAATATTGAGAAGTCAGAAACCTCTGTTTATATTCCTTGGAGTCTAGGTCCAGTTCCTTCACCTGTAGTTCATGATGATCATGGGGGAGATGAACAAGAAGATTGTAGTGAGAATACCAGTGATGATACACCTACAGTTGATGATGCTGAACCAACTAAACAAGCACCTCCACCACCAGTTGAGATTCCATTAAAAAGATCCACTAGAGAGCGACAACCATCTACCAGATATCCTCCACATGAGTATGTTATGCTTACTGATGGGGGAGAGCCAGAAATTTACCAAGAAGCTATTCTACATGAGAATAAGAATGAGTGGGTTAAAGCCATACAAGAAGAGATGAGATCCTTACTTGAGAACCACACCTATGACTTGGTAAAGTTGCTTAAAGAGAATAAAGCTCTCAAGAATAAGTGGGTTTACAAATTGAAGATTGAATATAATAGCTCACAACAAAGATACAAGGCACGACTAGTTGTGAAATGATTCAATCAGAAAAAAGGTATTGACTTTGAAGAAATATTTTCTCCAGTTGTGAAAATGTCCACTATCCGAGTTGTTCTTGGTTTGGCTGCCTGCTTGAATTTAGAAGTTGAGCAACTTGATGTAAAAATAGTATTTCTTCATGGTGACTTAGAAGAAGAAATTTATATGGAGCAACCAGAAGGTTTCAAAGTCAAGGGAAAAGAAAATATAGTGTGTAAGCTTAGGAAAAGCTTATATGGACTCAAATAGGCACCTAGACAGTGGTATAAGAAGTTTGATTTCTTTATGAACTCTTGGGTCCGTCGCTTGCTCTCGGGCTTCCCCCTTCCCGACTTGCTACCCACTCGGCCTCTATCGGGTCGAGTCAGTTGGGGGAGTCGCTAGCCATACGATCTAAGGAATGAGCGGAGCGAGCGTCTGCATCATGCCCACCTGGCTTGCACTTGTTTGGTCAGGCTGAGGAATGCCTCGGGTGTCACGGCCGAGGGTCCCATGGTTAGTCCAATAATATGTGTATATTAGATCTTTTGAGATAATTATTGATCTTAGAATGTAATTCCGATCGGTCAATAAAAATATATGTCAATATATATTTTTTTATTTTTTTTAGATTAGTTAATCTATCTTGCAAGGTAAAAATGGGTAGAGTAAACCTATTTTTATTTTATTTGAAATTAATGTCCTCTTCCTCTACATGTAGGAAATGAATAAAATAAATCATTTAAATCACGAGAAGTGCTTCCATAGAAGTTAAACTTCCATTCATCTACATCTCTTGTTTCTTATTTCCATTCCTCCTTCCTATTGCAAGCTTTCTAATCTTTTCTATTGCAAGTGTTTCGATCCTTTCTATTGCAAGTGTTCTGATCCTTCCTTTTGTAAGCTTTCTAATCTTTCCTATTGCAAGTGTCCTAACCTTTCCTTACTGTAATTTTATCTCTACATTTGCTTTGAATATGAGGAACTTTGAATTATTCTAGCCTTGTATTTGATATATCGCCTGTTTAGATGTAACGATTTGAATCTGTGAAACTTTCGAGATTCTGGCCTTTCTACCTTGTTATGGTTATAACTTTATGCACTGACCTCTGATTTGGACAAAACTTATTTGATCTGAATATAGACTCATAAAGCTTTCTTTCATTAGCTTATTTTAAGAATTCGGAGTAAGTTTGCCTTTCCAAACTTCAGTTTCAAATAAGCCTATGAATTCTGCAAAATAGGGATCGTAATTTCTGACCTTTTGATACTGAACTGCCTATAAGTCCCTGTTGAAAACTTTGATTTATTCCAAACTTATTTCATTTTAAACTAGACACGTAGATCTTTCATTTGATACCTAGATTGAAAGATTTAGAGTCCAAATTCCTGCCTAGTTTTCTGTTGAAACTGACATTGTGAATTCTATAAAATTGAGATTTGTTCTTTGATCTTGGGTTACTAAATCTATTGTAACTCTTTGTTGAAAACTTCGATTCATACGAAAATTATTTTGTTTGAAATAAAATTGAAATACCTTTCATAATAGCTTTCTTGAGTATATTAGAGCATGATTGATAGTTTGAATCATTTGTTCAATGTGCCTCTCGAATTCTGTTAGAAATCGAGCTTTGATCGATTTCACATATTCTGGTTTCATTCCTTTGGAAATTGATTTCATTTAGCTTTCTTGTCTAATTGAGCTTTATATTACTGCTTTGAATTCTTGTATGCTCTTGTCCTTAAAATTATTTACATTCTTGAAAACTATTGTGTAACGTTTATGCTATATCGTATTAACTCATATAGGCACATGTATATCCCATTGTTCCGTATTTGCTTTCGATATATGCCTATTCCAGTTTTATTCCTTTGGACATTGAATTCTATCTAAACTTCTTATTTGAATTGAGTTATATGTGATTGCATGGAATTCTTGAATGCTCTTGCTTTCATTTCCTTTCAAATCTGAATACATTTGTGAAAGATTATACTTGCATCGTATTGACTCGTAAAGGCATATGTACGTTTTGTTGTTTCGTGTTTGCTTCCGATATGTGCTATTTATTGTTGATATTGTCCTTTTGTACTTTGATGTTTGTGGGATACTGTGAACCTTTGCTAGAAATGGTAAAAGGAGTTATGAATAGAGCCTGCGATGCTCTACCGGCCCCCTTTGACTTCACCTAGATGTGGGTGGATGGAGCTCCCAAACATGGGAGACTTCTGTCTGGTGGTCATTCAGAAATAGATGAATCACATTCTGTCTGTGGTCCCACTATACTTTATGTATGTTTGATATGATATCGAGAGCTTTGGTTATGTATTTATGTATGCGCTTTGGATAAGAAAGATATGAATGCAATGTCAAATACGACATTTCAGCTTTTGTTTCGTATTCGTTCTTTGATATGCTCTGAAATGGTTCATATGTCGTTGGTATGTTCTGAAATATTTCCTATGCTATTGATATGTTCCGAAATGCTCCCTATGCCTCTGAAATATTCCTACGCCATTGATATGCTTTGAAATATTCTATTGATATGTTTCATTTGTCATTTATATGCTCCGAAACATTTCATATGCCGTTTATAAGCTCCGAAATGTTTCATTCGTTATTAATATGCTCCGATGATTCAATATTGTATTTATTCCACTCCTTATTTACAATATGGAAATATATTCATTTCCTCTTCATCTATCCAAATCTATAACACTATCAGAGTGAAATAAGAGATCTAAGGAAGTGTTGGGTCCAGCCCATATGTGGGCTTGGACAATTGGGCCTTTTGAGCCCAAATCACTAATTGA